>NC_134590.1:43492500-44862500 GCF_037038515.1 Microtus pennsylvanicus
CCACCCCACCCCTATCCACTCCAGAGACTTCCCATGGATAGTTATAAAAGTCTAGCACATAGCTTTGAGGCAGAACCAAGGCCCTCCTCACTATAGCTAGGCTGAGCAAGGTATCCCTCCAAAAACTCAATACAAGAAATAGGGATAAATCCTGATCTCATTGCCAGCAACCCCACAGTCTGATCCAGCCATACAGCTGTCACCATCATTCAGTGTCTAGTTTGGTCACAGTCTGGTTCCCAACCCCAGCATCCCCATTCCCCTCCCCCCACTCAACCAATGATGAGCTCCCATTAGCACAGATAAGCTGTTACGGTGGGTGTCACCATCATTGTCTTGACCCCTTTACTCATCACTCCTCCCTCTCTTCAACTCGACTTTGGGAGCTCAACCTAATGTTCCTATGTGGATGTCTGCATCTGCTTCCATCAGTTGCTGGATGGATGATTTTATTCTATGAATGAATGAAGGTTCTCTGATGACATTTCAGATAGTCATCAGTCTGATTACACGGCAAGGCCAGTTCAGGCACTCTTTCTACAATTGTTTAGGGTCTAGCTGTGGTCATCCTTGGGGATTCCTGGAAATTTCTCTAGTGCTAGGTTTCTTGCTAATCCTTTAATGGTTCTCTCAATCAAAATATTTCTTTTCTTCTTTCCCTCTCTGTCCTTCCCCCATCTCGATGATCCTCTTCCATTAAGTTCTCTCCTTCCCCTTTTTCTCCCCTACCAAACTCCTTTCTTCCCCCAACTCCACTCTCCCAATTTTCATCTTGAAATTTGTATTTAAATGAATGGGACTAGAAAAAAAAATCTAAGTGAGGTAACCCAGACCTAGAAAGACTAGCACAACATATGTACTCACTCATGAGTAAATATTAGATCTAAAGCAAAGGATCATGAACCTGTAGTCCATCATTTCAAAGAAGCTAGGCAACAAGATAACCCTAAAGGAATCATATTTGTATTCTCTTGGGAAGGGGAAATAGACAAAATCTTCTGTGTTGAAAATTTCTAAACTTAATCAAAATTCTTGTTTTCTTTTCCTTATATTTGAATACAATCAATTTTCCTCTTGATTTAGAAAAATCAATGTGATTACTAGATCCTTTATTCTATAATTAAAAATCACAAAAATATATTATGCACATATAAAGTAAAGAATAGAAGATAAAAAGATAAAGAATCACATCTTCTGTTCAGATCTGGGTAACTGCACACATAAACTCCCATTTGTTACAGGGTACAAGCTCAAATCAGACAAAGCTCCGGCATGGAGAGTTGAGATGGTCACATAATTCCACCCCTAACTATGGATCCAATGGGAATTTTTAGATGCTAGGAGAGTAAAAGACAGTTTTCTCTAATAGTGTAACTCCTAATAAGTTGACTGGTTTCAGAAGATGACTACCCATGCATCCCATGGTATTTGGGTGGCACAAATTACTCTTGAAGGAAAAACTATTAGGATACAATGTTGGGCAGGTAAGGAAGAGGGTGTAGTTCTGGAAAGAGATGGGGAAATAGGATGGAATATAATCAAGTCACATTGTCCTGAATCTAAAATTCTCAAAGAACTAGAATCTATCTGTAGTTCTTAGATACTCTAATAAGTTGAGTAAAACACCCAATGAAATCATAATTTCATGCTTTGGTCTTTCACTGTATTGCTGTGAACTGTTGTAGTAAGCAATTCAACGAGTACAGCTGAAAATGAAGCCCCTCATAATTTGGGCTCTTCATGAAAGAGGTCAAGATTTGTTGACTCTGGAGTAAATACAGACTGTCCACATGACAGTGGCCTCATTTTCCTCTACCTTGGAAAACATCCCCCCCACTTCTCTCTTGCTTGCTTTCCCCCTCTCTCCCAGTGTTCTTCCTAGGAGTGTGTGGAATTGAATGTTGCATCAAAATCACTTGCTTAAGCCTGATTTCCACAGTGAACCTATTCAGGTTTGAAACGTGGAGCCACTGCACTCGGAAACAGAAGTGGAGACCTCATGAATATTGTGACTTTACAAAAAATAAATCTTCCTTTGTCCCTTCAGTCTTGAGAAGATATAACAAGGTATTTGTTAATGAGGCAACAGCTATGTTTTACTAAGTATCAAATCTACCAGGAGCTTCACCTTGAACTTTCTTAAAGTCAGAACAAGTTAAGTATCAGTTCTGGAGACACTTAGTCTATGTTATTCTGTTGTGTTGTAGTAGCCAGAGAAGTCAAAAATGCTTTGTTGGTCTGACTGTCTTTTTTCACCTTTTCAACTATTTGGGCTCTATTGGATATCACCAATAAGATGTATGATAAGAAGGTATCTCTACAGAAGTGATTAAGAAATGAGTTTGTGCAGTAGGGTCAAAACTCAGTGCCATTGTCCTTGGCTTCTCAGGAGCCCTCATTGTCCAGCATATTCAGAGAGTCCGTTTTTATCTCATGCATTTTCAGTCCCAGTCCAGTTGGCCTTGGTGATCTCCCAATAGATCAGCCCCACCGTCTCAGTGGGTGGGTGCCCCCCCTCGCGGTCTTGACTTCCTTGCTCATGTTCTCCCTCCTTCTGTTCCTCATTTGGACCTTGGGAGCTCAGTCCAGTGCTCCAATGTGGGTCTCTGTCTCTATCTCCATCGATCGCCAGATGAAGGTTCTATGGTGATATGCAAGATATTCATTAGGCTTTGCGGGAGCCTAGACGGTTTGGATGCTCACCTTCCTAGACCTGGATGGAGGGGCAAGGACCTTGGACTGCCCACAGGGCAGGGAACCCTGACTGCTCTTTGGACTGGAGAGGGAAGGGGATGGGAGTAGGGCGTGAGGAGTGGGAGGGAAAAGGCAGGCGGAGAGGAGGCGGAAATTTTTAATAAAAAATTTAATTAAAAAAAAGAAGAAATGAGTTTATAAACCGAATACGGTTTCAAATAATTCTCTTTAAAAAAAAAAAAGTGTGTTGCCCTGAAGGGACAGAGTCGCATAAACTCTTATAAAGTAAATACAGAAGCCAGGCAAGCTTGTGTATCTCTGTAATCTCAGCTCATGAACAGAGGATGGAAGGTTCGGGGTTATCTTCAGGAACAAAGTAGATTGAGGCCATCCACACCTGTGGAAGCCCATGTTTCAAAAACAAAATAAGTAAAACTATACAATTAAAATAAAAGCAAAATACAGACAGATAAGGCTTTGGTTTCAATTTTCAATACAATCTCTGAAACCCCAAATAACTAATGTTTGTCCTTTCCTGTGGAAAATTACAAACAGTTTCTTCAGAAGAATCTAGCAGGACCTGGCGCACAGAAGAAAATTCCATGCTGGCATGGCATGTCAACACCTAAAGGGGAATTTGAAAATCTGAAACATGTGAATTGATAATTAAAGCATCAAAGCAGTGTATTTTAATTCTCTGACCTTACAGGATAATAGTGTTTACGTTTTATATAGATAGTGTCCCCCCCACTCCTATTTTGCTCACATCTGCCGAAAAGATTCTGCATAGTAAAAGACTCTGTCATGGTGACATCATGCATTTGGAAATCATATCCAATATTCTTTTAAACTATGAAGAGAGTTGGGGGTAGATGTTAGGTGTCTCAACACAAGGCACAGTACAAGTAATGAGTGGAACTATGCAAGCTGTATACACTCTAATAAATGCTAAATTTCATGAACACTGATGCATGAAATATTTTGTTATATGATCAATACCAATTTTCTGATTCCACTAGGTAAATAAACATGCAATGATGGATTTATTCTGTATGTAATCAAAACTATGCAAACATCCAGGAATTCTTGAAACAGGGAAAAAACAAAATAAATAACTTTGTAAAAAAATTAGAAAAGACATCAATAAAAATAGAACCATGTGTATAACCTAAGACTTGTGAGGCGTGAAAAGTAAAAATGAGTTTTTACATAAATTCTCATTAGAACATGGCAATCTAATTTCTAATCTTTAATATATATAATTTGGCATTTTCATAATAATTTTTATTTTTTCATTGTTATCCATTTCTAAGACATCTAATAATTTTGTTGTTAAAGATTTTCTTTCATATATGGATGATGAAAAGTTTTAAATCATTTTAATATGTACAAAAATACAGTATTTCAACTATCAGATCATGTTACCCACAAATTGGTGAGTTCCAGGCTACTGTGGCAGAATCTGCCTTGTTGGGTGTTCATGTGAAGCATTTTGTTCGTGGGTTGACTAGTGTTTATAACCTTACTGTGTAAATAACTGAGAGCAGCTTGTTATTATAATGCGTGCAACCAACTCTCAAGCTCAAACCCAGGGCTACCAAACAGACACCGCCTAAACACATCCACATTGGGCCTGAGAATCTGACTATTCTGATAATATTTAAAGAGTGGCGCTCAGGAGCAAATAAATGGCTGTGGTAGGCTGAGCTGAAAAGCAGGGGAGTGAGTTATCGCTCCCTACTGTGCGACGCCTGCCTGTTTAGAACTTTGGGAACAATCGTCAAGTCTTATTGCTGCCGCCCTTTATTTATAGATCTTACACCAGTTGAATTTTGAACTTGAGATAGTGACATAATACATTACATCTGGCCCCTTCTGCTCTTTCTATACTCCTCAAAACAGACAGCAGAGCTTCCAGGACCCAAATGTCGCACTCATCCATGGCTGCCTTCTTTTATATTTCATCCACTTAAAAATGCCTGCCTCCAACTTCAAGTTACATGCAGTGCATTTTTAAATGACCACACCTACTTCCACCCTGGTCTGTGACAGCATCCTCAGTCACGTGGAACGTAAAGGTGTTCTCTTGGCTGGGCTCCCTTCCTCTTCTCTAGACCTCCAGACTCACTGTTTCTATACCCTCCATGCAGGGCTGTTCTTACTGCAGTAGTCAGAGGAACTGTTAGCAAGTGTGTCACATCTGCCTATTCACCAATGAAAGCTGCCAAAGACTGACTGTATATCAGTCCGAATGAAAACCTGTACCAAGTGTCTTGTACCAGGAACCAAATAACAACACAGAGACTTTATTAATTATTACTTAGTTATTAATTAAGGCTTGGCCTTTGGCTTATGATTGTTTCACACGCTCTTATAACTTAAATTAATTTAGAGCTAGGCTGGGAACTATTGTTTAGTAATGAGAGAGAAAGATAATTACACTTTAGGATTGGATTTTATTAAAAATTGGTTCTGAGTTTCTTTTATTTCTTTGCTACTTAATATTTTAAAAACTAATAATAGCAAACTAATTTTTCCCGAGATAATAGACAGGCAGGCTTGGAAGTGGAGGGAGATACAGAGATGAGCATAGGGATAGTCAGTGCTTAGAACTTCAGTCACTACCGAGATGATTGACACAAGAATGGCTTCAGTTCCTTTCCTCTCTCTTTCCTTCAGACCTCCAAACATTGGGATTCATCAATTCTGGTTCCTTCTTACTATCTTCACAGTCAACACTGGTCTTTGGCTAATAGTGAGTACTTTAGCAAAGATGAGTCACCTTAATGCAAAATTCCTATAAAATTAGGAATTTTTTTTTCTTTTCCACCAGCAAAGGAGGAGTGTTCCCCTTGCCCTACATCCTCTCTAGCATGTGTTGTCACTTGTTTTTGGATCTTAGCCATTCTGACATGCATAAGATAGAATCTTGGAGTCCTTTTAATTCGCATGTCCCTGATGGCAAAGAATATTGAACATTTCTTTAAGTGTCCTGGCCATTTGACATACTTCTATTGAGAAATCTCTGTTTATATCTGTACCCCATTTTTAATTGGGTTATTTGATTTGTTGATGTCTAGTTTCTTGGACTCTTTATATGCTGGAAATCAGCCACTGTCAGATGTGGGATTTGTGAAGATATTTTCCTATTCTATAGGCTGCCCTTTTGTTCTAGTGATGCTGTTCTTTACCTTATAGAATCTTTTCAGTTTCATGAGGTTCCATTTATTGTCATCTTAGTGCCTGTACTATTGGTGTTCTGAATCAGGAAGTTGTCTCCTATGCCAATGTGTTGAAGACTATTTTGCATATATGTGACTGTTGTATAACTTGGTCTTCTTGTGGGACTTGCAACAGTTAAAGCAGAGACTGTCTTTGACTCCTTTTTATTCTGTCTTTGACCCTTTTGCAAGCTTTTGGGACCCTAATCTTCATACTAGGCAGTGTTTTCCAGCCTTCATACAAGGGGAAGTACTTAGTCTTAAGACAAATTGATATGCCTTGTTTTGTTGAGGGCCAGTCTTTTCTGAATAGAAATGAAGGAGGAGAGGATTAGAAGGGAGATGGGGGAGGAACTGGGAGGAGAGAAGGAAAGGAAACTGGGTTCAGGCTGTTAGATAGATAGATGAAAGATAGATAGATAGATAGATAGATAGATAGATAGATAGATAGATAGATAGATAGATAGATAGATAATAGATAGATATAGATAGATAGATGTAGAAGAATTTAAACCCTTTTGAATAACAAGCCCAATCATACTCCTTATGTTATTTGGGGATTATATCTGGGGTAAATCAAGGTTCCAGAGGAGTAGCTTAGCTCTGCCTTAGTCTAAACCAGATTTCTTTAGATATTGACTCTTGTCATTACCTGAGAGTAATGTTGAGAACCACATTTCCAGAACATACTAATATTTTATAAAATTCTAAAATGGCAAATGTCATCTATTTCTTTCTTTCTTTTTTTTTTTTTTTGCTTTGCTTTTTCGTGACAGGGTTTCTCTGTGGCTCTGGAGCCTGTCCTGGAACTAGCTCTGTAGACCAGGCTGGTCTCGAACTCACAGAGATCCACCTGCCTCTGCCTCCCGAGTGCTGGGATTAAAGGCATGCACCACCATTGCCTGGCTAATGTCATCTATTCCTATCATGATTATTTCAGGCTTCCTATTTTCTTCTTACTGCCTTAATTATAATTAATAAAGACTGCTGTGCACATGGCAGATAATGGCACGAAATATCAATGAGTTAAACAGTTCAAGCACAGTTCAGAGTTAATGAAGCCAGTATTCATGTTCATTAACAATATTAATTCCTACCTAGTAATATCTGCTACCAGCTCGCACTGGAGGATAATGTTTCCTTATTTTAAGGTGAAATTTATTTATTTGTAATCTTGCATTTTAAATTGCAATTATTATTTGTGGTCTTGTTCAATTTTAGACATGGTCTCAGAGAGTGACTGTAACTGGCTCAAAACTCAACCTGCAGACCAAGTTGACCTTGAGCCTGTGGCAATTCTTCTGCCTCTCCCTCCTGAATGCAGAGTTAGAGACTGTGCCATCAGAAATCTTAAAGAAAAAGCCATAAATGACTGAAAATACTTAAAGCAAAGTGAATAAGACATAGGTGGTACCTTAACACTTATAATCCCAGAACTCAAAGCAAGGACTGAAATTTAAATCATAGGCAATAGGTGGCATATGGTGGTCCATACTTACAAGCCCAACATTCACAGGCTGAGGCAGGAGAACACGGGAGTTGGGAGGCAACCTTGAGTACATAGTGACTTTCACACTAAAATATTGAGTTATATTTACTCTTTATAAAGCATACATGCATTCGTACATATGTACGTATATACACATACAAGCACACACACACACACAGGCCTATGAACATTCAAACTACAGAATGAGGAAGATAAATAAGTTCATATAGAGGATGAAATACAAACTAAAGAGAACATATAGCACTCAACTTTGTTGAACTAACGGGGATTGTTTTAGACTCTGAAAAATTTGGCATTTCCATAATTCTGATTATAAATCTTTTATATTTTTATGTACTTTCCTCTTCAGTGATACGGAAGAATGCAGAGAAAAATACGCCCATCACTTTGACAGGACTGACCTCATTCAATGTCATTGATAAAAATTGGTTTTATGAATTTCCTTCACCAAGGCTAAAGGCATTTACCAGGTTTGTTTCTTTGGTCGTTCTATGTATTTAATTTTCTTAACGTTTCCATTGCTTCTATGAAACACCATTAAAAAAAAGTAAATGAGAGGAGAATTTATTTGATTTATACTTCTAAATCATTGTTCATTATTGAAGGAAGTCATGACTGGAAGTCAACCAGGGCAGGAACCTACAGGCAAAGGCTGATGCAGAAGACATAAAGAGGTGCTGCTTACTGGCTTGCCCTTCATGGCTCGCTCATTCTACTTTATAATAGAACTCAGGATCACTAGCCCAGGAATGGCACCACTCAAAATAGTCTGGGCCCTCTTCCACCAATCATTAATAAAGAAAATGCCTTACCTGCCTATATTCAACCCCATATTCTGGAAGTTCCCTTCTCTCAGATGACTATAGCTTGTGTCAGTTTGACATAAAACTATCCAACACACCAATATAAACTTTCTCTTGATAGGTGTCAGATGAGTTAAAATCCTTGGCAGCCGTGGTTAGGTGTTCTTGAGAGATAGAGCCCAATAGGAAGTGCTTCCAACATTAGGGGCATTACCCTACTGAGGAATGAAGATAGTTGTCATGAGTGGCCATACTAAAAGGCTCAGAGACTAAATGTAATGGTAGTTAGATCCTTGTGATCGAGTTCAGCTCACATGGTAGAAAGGACAGAAATGACTCCCACAGATTGTCCTATACCTACACACACACACACACACACACACACACACACACACACACACACAAATAACTGAAAATGAAAAAAAATGAATTAGAAAGGTAATTTTTCTTGAGATAAATTTGACAAGGGTGGATTGTTATACAGGTATACAGGTCTGAGCCAGACCCCCGTATCTCACATTCATTTTCAGTCTTGCCATGTGAACTCTTATTACTGAAAACGCTTCAGTCACAAATGGTGACACTCATCATGATGCTCTTTCTGTCCAGGATAGAACTGGTGGCATTGACAGGCCCAGATACAAACAGAGTTATTATCTAATTCAAATTAATATTTAGGTTATGCCTCCTCATGTATTTTTAATTGCAATGAAGAACAGACTACAACAAAACATGTCTCAATAGTCTGAGAGCATTTTACCCTATAGACTTTAAAACTAAGATGTATCAACAGTTTATTTTGCTAAACAAACTGTCTGTTAACCTATTATAAAAACACCCAACACTATGCACATCATAACTTTGAGTGTTATTCTTGACTCTTTCATTATCATCATCTCCCACAAGTACTTTGCTGTAATTCTTGATTCCTACAGCTAACTAGTAGGTAAGTGCTGCCAAAATAGTCTCTCTCCTAAGTGTAGTGATATTTTGTTCATGCTCTAACAGATGAAGTTTACCTAAAGATCAGGGGATAGAGCTGGGCAGTGATAAGGTAAACAAATCCAGAAAAATGGTAAGACAGCCTTCCAGTCCAAACTTCCGGACTATGATCCAAGTAAAGATCTTTACCCAATTACCTTGTGTCAGATATGTTGTTAGTGCTTCAGAAATAAAGCAAGTAGACATCATTGTTTTGTTATAGCCTATGAGATCTGCAATATATACAGGATCCAAATCATAATTTCCTTCCATTTTTTTGTAAATATGAGAAAACATTTGGATTTCATGATAGTGAGTGTATTAATTTAGCAAGAACTTTAAAGCTGTAAGTGGAAACTAAGAATTATCACTTTTATACACATATGGCTAAAATATGTTTATCTGTCTAGTTGTAAATATGGTCCTTAGAAAGTGGGAAAATAATATTGACCTTACACCTGTTAAGTTCTAAAACTTATTTCCACATTGTTAATAGTTGGAAAGTAGTATGTACAAAATTATGTGTTAAATGAGGCTGTAAGTGTTATAGGATATTTTCTGCTAAATTGCTTGGCTTTTATATCTCCATAAATAGTAGTTCACATTACCGCTAAAAGTACTCTGCTAATGGCAAAGAACACTGACCTTTGATATGCAGAAATAGAATTCTCCCCTAAGATACAATAGATTGTGTAAAAGTCACTTAGAGGAAACGTGCTTTAAAAATGCTTAAACACAAAGCAAAGAAAACCAGTCCACAAATCACAATCCAAGAGAACTTAGACAACAATTAGGACAATAAGGGAGACATATGTAGATCTAATCTACATGCGAAGTAGAAAAAGGCAAGATCTCCTGAGTAAATTGAGAGCATGGGGACCTTGGGGGAGGGTTGCAAGGAAGGGGAGAGGCAAGAAGGGGATCAGAGAAAAATGTAGAGCTGACTAAAAATCAATAAAAAACATGCATGCCACTGGAATACTGGGAGTGGAGAAGGAAGCAGAGGTGGGACAAGGAAATTGAACAGTGGAGTTGATGGAACTTAGATCATTCAAAACTATATAGGAAAGTAACATAAAAACTACATTATTGGTTAATCTCCCACACACACACACAACAAAGAAAATTTTTTAAAGTTGCCCTCATGCTCAATTCTTGAGGTTTCTGTCCCTCCTGCTGACTCTACAACCATTGATGTCAGTGTTAGTGTTTTCCACATGTCTATGTATGGAAGAAAGCTCAATACATATTTGTTTATTTGCTATAAGAAAGTTGGGCATCAACCCCAAGGTCCTTCAAATCATTTACATTTTGATGCTGTGTTTTACTTACAGACCTTTCTAGAAAACAAATGAAATACTTCAAGTCTTTTTCCTTTATCCTCTGATGAAGTTCAGGAGTAAGTACTATTAAAGAACACATTTAGATCCCTTTATTCTATTGGTCAACCATTATAGCCCTAAGGTTAGTTTATAAATAGAATTAGCTAAAATTTTAGCATTATCTTGCCTCCTTTGAGTCCCTCACTTGTTTAGTGAGTGAAGCTCACTGAGTACCTTAGTTTTATCCAATAAACGGAAACTATGAATATTTATCACTTCATTTAATTTTTATTTACACTTTATTATGTATGTGTAGATATATATCCACGTCTGCATGCATAGATACATACATTGCATAGCATTATGAAGATATTATCAGAGGATAGTCACTTTTCTGCTAACCTGTGAGTTCCAATCATTTGGGTGGCCAGGTTTTATGAGGAGCACATTTACTTACTATAACAAGTCCTTGGACTTTGGCATTTATTTTATACTACAAACTACAGTATGCTGTTTGATAGCAAAGATCCAACAATGTGTTATTTTCATTTTAACAGTGTTCAGTTGGAGCCAACTTTATTCCAATGGTATGCTAACCACCTATCTATTCTATAAACTCTGCTGTAAAGTCACACTAGGAATTCTGGTTTTCCTTCCACCTTTTTCAAGAGTGTTCTTATTTTGATTCATCATTTTTCTAGTCCCATTGTCTTTTTGTCCCCCTGGGTGAATGATATTTATTATAGGACCGAGACCATCAGTTTGAAATAGATGAAGAATAATCTGGGTCAGCTCAGAGGCCAGGTTCTATACATCATGTTATTTGATGGTTTATGATCCTCTCTCACACAAATCTGTAAGGATTCTGTGCATCATGTGTCACCCCAGAGACGAAGTCAGAGCATCTCTCCCTGGAGGCTGTACATTTGCTCCTTCACCTGAGACAATGGAGCTTTCAGCATCTTGGCATCCACTCACTCAACTCAGATGACATTTCCTTTGTCATCTAAGTTAATGGATATACAATAACCTTATAGAAGTGGAAAAGGACACCTCAAAAGGCACTCCAGTTTTTCTTCTATTTCTAGAACTCTCACAAGTTGACATGACTGATGAGTAAACTCTAAATGGAGCCATGGGCACTGTCAGTTACAAATATGCAATGCATACACACTGCTAGTTCATATGTCAGGCCCAGTCTGCACTCTATTCAGACCAACAACTAACTTCAAGAATATCTACTCTTACTTTTTTATAATTTGAAATAATATTTTATTAAGTGAGAATTTCAATATTTTTTGATCTTTTTACTCTCCCCTCCACTAGCTCCTCATAGATCCACCTTGCATCTCTACCTACACAATTTCATGTTCTCTCTTTTTTATTATTATTATTATACCAATTTGTGATGCCCAACTACACTTTACTATGTGCTTTTCCAAGGAGAGCAATCAATTTATCAGGAGTTATACCTTTGAAAATTACTCTTGTAGTAGCTATAAAATGCCAATAACTCCTCAGTTAAGAGTGGGGCTTCATGCTCAATGACTCCTTTCATGCTGTGACTTTGTCTTGATTGGACTTATGTAGCTCTTTTACATGTTGTCATGATTATTGTTAGTTCCTAGATGCATCTTCCCTATTGTACCTGGAATAAACAGTTTTCTTCAATGATGTAACTTCCCTGGTTGTTAGCATTTTTCCCATCCTTTTTCTACAATGATCCCTGATCCTTGGGAGGAGAGAAGTGATGTTTATATCATTTAGGTCTGAGAAGTCTATAGTCTCTTCTTTGCATGTTGAGAAATACATTTATCTATAGATACATCAATAAAGCATTATCCCTCATGTTAAGACTCAATCCATTGAAAATAGTAATATATTTCTTCCCACCTAGTGCTAGTGAGCTGTCTAATCACAGGTTCTGGGCCCTGGTAATGATGCCCAGTATGGGTTCTATCTCTTAGACTCAGAATAAATCCATCCCATGAGAAAATGATTGGTTGTCCCCATAATATTCACGTTATCTTTGCACCAATAGACATATGTTTCTAGGACAGTCATTATTCTATTTTCCATGGTTCTCAGCTGTATGTAATTGATGATTATTGCTTCTCTTTCAATAGTAATCAAAGCACCTTCCTCTCCATGGAAGTTGGCTAGTAGAGATAAAGTATTAAGGTCATTATCCACTTAGTTCCTCCTTGCTTTGTAACTCAACTTTCTGGTATCTTTAGAAGAAATTTAGTGCAACAAAATATGCTTTAATATTACCACAAAATTGCCATTCAAAAAATTATATAAATATATGTTTGGAGTGACTAGTATATTGACTGTTGACTCTACATATCTGCGTAATAAATACTGCATGCTTTAAATTATCAGCGATGTTTTGGGTTATCAAGCTGGACCCTGCATAATCTCCAGCCAAACAAGATCACAGTATGAAGAAGGGAGGTATTCTCGAAGTTCCGTTCATATTGAGAAACAGAAAGTGTTTGAAAACTGCTGAGAAAGGGAGAGCTAGTTTTATATATGGCTGTGCACCGTGGTAGATTGCTCCTGTTCCAGTGAAAGGCCATATACCCAAGAGTGCCACTAATGATACTTATCATCCCTTGGCTCATGAATCCCATACTCTACTTTCTACCTCCATCATCACACATAAGGTTCATTGACGCTCGTTACTTCTGTCTTTTAAGTCAACAATCCTAACTGGACATGAGCACAATTTTTACAATAATCTTGCCTTTAATATTTATAGAAGATATGGCTGTGTGATGGTTAATATTGATTATTAACATGGCAGACTTGAGAATCACCAAGAAAGCAAATCCCTGAACATATCCGTGAAAGAGTTTTTTAGATTAGGTGGGAAGACTGACCCAAAAATCAGGCAACGGCATTCCATGGCAGTGGGATGAATAGGAGAAAAGAGCTAAGAGCTAAAATCAGCCAGTAGGAGCCTCATGATACAGAATGTAACGTGGCCAGCTTATTTCTGATCCTTTTTTCTTCCTGTTGACGATATGATTAAATGAATTTCTAGAGATCCCGAATCAAATAAATCCTTATTTTTAAAAGTTTTTTTTTTTGCCAGATATTTCTCATAAAAACAAGACAATGAAGTCATGTTCTCAAGTACTGGGTGTTAAGGTGTTAATAGATGCATTTACTGTTACAGCATAAATAATACCCCAAAGTTGATGAAGAATCAGAATTTGACTAGCTGAATTCTCTGATTCAGTATGCAATAATTCAGTCTTAGTAGCTACTTAGCTGCCATTCCAAAGATTAGAAAACTAAACCTTTCCAGTATTTCATTGTATTATTTAACACAGAGATGGTCTTAAGAAGTACTTAGTCTGCCCAGGGTGGTGTCACAGGGCTCTAATTCCAGCAGAATTCCAGCAGTGTCAAGCAGAAGGAGGTAGGATTGAGTTGAAAGCCAGAGATGTCTATATAGTGAGTTTTAGGCCAGCAAGGGCTACAAAAAGGATCTCTTTTTTTAAAAAAAAAAAATACCTAAATATACAAAGTAGTTTAATAAACTTTTGATAACATATTGTTGATTTTCTTTTCCAAGTAGCCAAGGATAATGCATACATGATGAGAGAGGCTCCAAAAATAATAAGCCAACACCCATCACAGTAACGCTGACACCTCACAGCAAAGAAGTGCAATAGTATTTTAACCTGTGACTAATGTTCCTAATTTGGAAATCACCAGTAATGATTGATTAGCTACTCTATTTTTTTTTTTTGCTTTTTTTTTTGCTTTTTTGAGACAGGGTTTCTCTGTGGTTTTGGAGATGTCCTGGAACTAGCTCTTGTAGAACAGGCTGGTCTCGAACTCACAAAGATCTGCCTGCCTCTGCCTCCCAAGTGCTGGGATTTTAAGAACACCAAATCAAAGGCAAGTTTATTAATACCTAAGCATCTACTTTTAAAGGTGATGTTGCTAACTGAATTGTCAGGACTGAAAAATTTTAACATTTTATACCACACATATATTCTCTGAGAAATGTGGGCACAGAAGAAAGCTCTGGAGAATAAAAACATGATGGCTACAGAAATAGACTTTGTTAAAAGGTGACCCAAATGAACCTGCCATCAAACCAGCAGAGCAAAATTTTCTGTAAGCCTACAAGGAAACATCACAGCAATGTGAAGCAAGACGTCACTATATGTCTCTGTAGGCTTTTCTGTCTGTGCCTTGCTTATGTATTTCCTATAATACACTTACTGCCTCCTCCCACAAGGAAACAAAACAATGTCATCTTAAGATAGAAATGTATTGACAATGCTGTACTAGAAGGAATTCATCTAATTTCAAATTCAGATGATTTACCTGCTTCGTCTTTATAATGTACTATTTTATGCTCAGTAAGCAACTGCTGACTTGATGCTTATGTAAATCTCTCACAGATGTATTCTCCACTCAGGTAGTTTCATTCTGCCCATAAACAAAGTGTTTGACCTATTTGCAATCAGGGTAAAGTCAAACAAACCCCTTTCAGATTCATTGTGAATTCACATGATAATGTAAACCATGGGGAAAATGCTTACACTATACATATGTTTATATATCCCCTGAAAATATGTGTATTTAGTTCACCATCAAATCAAATTAACTTCCTTTCAGTAAAGTTCAAGGAAAAAAATCTGCATGACCCCATCTTTTGCAATCTTCTCAGCATTACACACAAATATATTATTCAGCTGATAAATTTTGCCCCCACAATAGAGCAGCACTCTGTATCTTTTGTATTGACTTGAAGTTTAAGAACTGTTTGCTTTCATCCTGGGCAGGTGTTTTAAAACTACTTTTGCAGAGCTTGGTGTGGTGGCTTATACTTTTAGTTCTAGCACTCTGGAGGTAGAGGGTGGTGGATCTATGTGAGTTTAAAGCCAGACTGTATAACATAAGAAGTTCCAACAAACCAAGCACTAATCGGTAGGTGTTTTTTTTTTTTGTTTTTTTATAGGAAAATAGTATCCACCTATTTTTAATTTATTTTTTAGCTTAAAAAATTGTAAAAGTGGTGTAGGAGGTTCTTTTGTTCATGTCTTGCATTCATTGGTTAATGAATAAAGAAACTGCTTTGGGCCTAATAGGGCAGAATTTAGGTAGGCGAAGACAGAACGGATTGTTGGGAAGAAGGGCAGAATGAGAGACGCCATGGATCTCCTGCTTGAGACGGATGCTGTTTAGAATCTTGCCAGTAAGCCACAGTCACATGGCAATACACAGATTACTAGAAATGGGTAATATTAAGATGTAAGAATTAGCCAATAAGAAGTTAGAGCTAATGGCCAAAGCAGTGTTTTAATGAATACAGTTTCTGCGTGGTTATTTTGGGGGCTAAGCCAGCCGGGCGGCCGGAAAAACAAAGGGCCCCTCTGTCCTTATAACAAAGGGCCTCTTCTCTCCTTGCAACATAAAAAAATAGAGAGATTTTATCTGTGTTTTAGTTTGTGAAATTTACTGAATTGGAAGTTTAAAAATATGACACCTTTCTGTTTCTATAAATCCCCTTGACTTCAGTTTTCTGGATGAGTGCTGGATCGTCTACTGTGCATCTCCATTTAGCTAGTGAAATGCTGATGTTTAGATTTGAGAACAGGAAGGATATTAATGTTCCACAGATAATTATGTTCTGAACAGAATATTTCAATGGTGTTCTTAACGATACACTATACTTCGATGATAAACACCATGATAGTGTGAAGCCATATCAGTACATTCATCAAGCTCTGTGATGTTAAAATAATTGACTTTTTTTTGTATTTAAAATGATATTTTACCTGCGCACACATTTCCATAACAATTCACTACTGATGAGTAAATTTTCCAAAAGAATCCAATTGTATTATAAAATACAAATCTATTGATATTTTTAATGACTTTAGCTGAAAAAGCCCTCTTTACATATAGAGAAGCTGTCAAATATAAATAAAGTCCAGATTTTATTCTCCATAGACACTGGTAAATTCACAAGACCTCATAATTTTAATCTATAGGAATTCAGTAAGATATTTTTCTGGACAGTCTGAATATCTATTAAAAATCTATGGTCATTTTTTAATCACCCCAACTGCCATAAGCTTACTTCTTTTCAAAGATATAATTTAACTTTTGCTGAAGGTTCAAGTACTAATTATCTCTGATGATAAAAGAAGCAGCAAATCTGAGCACAAACACAAAATTTTTTTCTGACTTAAACTTTAACTTAAAAAAAAACTATGAGATAATGATGTCAGACTGCAGTCACAAAATGCTTATATATATATACAATCCTGCCCTTATATATAGGTACTCTATACTTATGCTTATAATTATCATTACCCACATTTATTTACATATGTGCCCTTATAACTCTTATCTTTTAGCTCCCTACTTTTCTCCATGGCTTTCTCTTTCATATTGTAGTGATATTTTCTGAAATCAAGAAGATTTGAGATTAACTACATATTTACTCAACTGATATTGTATGTAGAAAACAATCTTCACTCATATTTAAATGAATGTTTATAGGTTACTATAATTTTAGTTTTGATATGCAAATAGTATTTTTTATCTGTACTGAGAATTCAACCCAGGATTTATAAATGGTATGTCCGATTGTCTATCATCATCATTAGTCATGTAGCCCCAGCAATGTTTAAGACTGCATGGGCAGCCCATTTATAGTAGTTCTCCAGTTGTTCCTATCCTGAGCAGTCCTAGGTGCTTGCGTTATTGTCATGGTGAAGGTTCCACAGTCTTCCTTTACGTTGTCTATCCAGTGGTTTTTTTAGGTCTTCCTCTTTGCCTTATCCCCTGCACTCCTCCAAGCAGTGCTATCTTTGGGTATCTGCCCTCATTCATTCTGATAATATGGCAGAAAGTATCTAAAGCTCTGTTGCCATATCTTCTAGTTTACTTTCTTCTGTAGATGGAGGCGTTTCCTAATGTCATCATTGCATATCCTATTTCTTTGTGTGACACCCAGAATCCTCCTGAGACATGCCGTCTCAAAAACATTCAGCTGCTGTTCTGAGGAGCGTTTCATTGTCCAGGTTTCGGAGTTGTAAAGAAGGCAGCTCAAGACAAGTGTCTCATATACTTGTAATTTTGTTGTCATTATGTCTCTTGCTGACAAAACCTTTCCTAGTGCCTGGAATGCTGCCCTCACCATTGCTATGTGCCTCTTAACATAGGAAATAGTTCCCTTCTTTGTTTTTTTTTTAAATATTTATTTATTTATTATGTATACAATATTCTGTCTGTGTGTATGTCTGCAGGCCAGAAGAGGGCACCAGACCTCATAGTTCCCTTCTTTGAACTGAGGTTTCCTCCCAAAGTTGGCAAAGTTGCTTAAGGTTCTGATTGTTTATTAGAATGCTAAAGTTTTTGTGTGTTCTTCGCATGTGTTGTACCTCAGTCTTCTCGATGTTTACTTTCATATGAAGATTTTCTCTTACTTCTACCACTCTACCATGGCCTGCAACTCCTTTGGACTTTCAGCAAATAGTGCTGTAACCGTTGGCGAAATGCAAGTTATTGATTTGCCCCCCCTCCCCACCAATCTGAACGCCTATCTCCATACCATCCAAGGTTGTTGCTATTATTAGTTACAGGAATGTATTAAAGAGTAGTGGTGATAGGATACACCCCTGCAACACTTCCACAATTGTCTTAAACTGATCACTTAGTTCTCTACAGACTTTGACTGATACAAAGGTATTTTTATAGGCATTATCTAGTATTCTTATGGTTTTCTCTGGGTACCTGTAAAACCTCATTGTTTTCCAAAGTCCTCTCCTTAAAAATGCTATCAAATGCCTTCCTGAAGTCGATGTGACAGACATATATGTATTTTCTAAATTTTTCAAATTTGTCTGCTAGTTGCTGCAAAGTGAAGATCTGAGCTATTGTTTTCCTCTTAGCTCTGAATCCACACTGGGCCTCTGCTAAGAGTTCCTCTGTTCTGCCTTTATTCTTTGCAGGATAATGGAAGAGAAGATCTTACCACTATGGCACAAGGAGCTAATGCCTCTGTAATTTAAGCAGTCCAGCTTGTCCTTTTCTTGTGTATGGGAAATATGACTGAGTGCTTCCATTCCCAGAGGAGTATGAGAAGTGCCTCAGCCCCAGAGCCTATTGTAGCTGCCCCCAGCTCAGCCACTCCTCAGGCATTTCTGCATTTTGTTCTCTTGATAGCTCATCAATCTTGCTCTTGTCAATATTTAATATTTGTTCATGACATAAACCCTGCACTACCGTACTATATGTTTAGCTCTAGTCTTAATTGTAATTTTGGTAAACATGCTAGATAAATTTTAATGACAATGTCCCAAATATATTGGAATGTTAGTCATTGACAATTTCAAATATTTCCATCAGGTACAGTTGCTAAGTGAAAATCCTTGTAGTTTCTTTTTTCATAGATATGTCCTTATTTGTGGCAAGAGAAAGTAGATGATAATTTCAAAAAGTGAAGCCTAAATGAAAACTTCTAAAACATGGAGTAGAGATGATGATTCTGGTTTTCTTTGTCAAAGGGAGATTCCTGAGTCATAGGAAATATGTTTGGGAGAATTTAAAGAAAATCTTGAGAACAGAAAAGAGAAATATTAATTGAAGATGACAACATGAAGACTATTTTTTAACCTTCAGATATGTGACTGGGTGAGATGGAAGAAGTAGGAAATCTTATTTTGGGCTTTATGCAAAGAATTGTATTGTGAAGCTTTAGAGAATATAGAGACTTCTCAAATCAGTATGAGAATTACAATGGGGAAATATGGAGTAAATTAGACTCTGTAACTATATTCGTTTACAATGGCTTATGATAGTATATTCTATACTGACAGTAATTTGGTAAATAATAGTCTCCCAGACATGCTTATGTCCCAAGCTCTGCAAATACATTACCGAATGCCAAAAGAACATTGTATATGTGATCAAATTAAAGAACTTGACCTGGAAATATTTCCCTGGAGTTCCTACATAGATAGCATATATTCCCAAGTGATTGGATAAGCAGGAAGCATGGAGTCGGAGGAAGAAAGAATTCATGATGATAAAAACAGTTAATGGTTTAATATGGCCCTGAACCAATTGTAGAAATTTGCTAGAGGTAAAAAAGCAGGGAAGTATATCATTTACCCCAAATTTTCGTATTTATATTTTGTGCTTTATTTGATTTAACTACAATGAATTTTTAAAGGAATTTTCATGTCTAAAACAACAAGGTAATAAATATTATTTTTAAGATAGATTTTTTAGGAACTAATAGTATTAGCAACATAGAGTTAATGAAAATACAATGCTACAAAAGGATGGGGAAACAGGTTAAATGATGACCTTCTTAATTAATGCCTTTGGCAGACAACTAGAAAAAAGATAAAGAGATGACATTTGATATATTTGACTCAATGCAAAGAGGAGTAAACAGAGGCCATGGTTGGCCCATGGTTGCCCCACTTGAAAGTTCTCAATGTTATCTTGATACTTAACACAGAGTAATATACTGAAAACGAATAAGAAAGAAGATCAAAACATAATGGAAGAATGGATCTCTTTGAGGACACAGAAAACACTGAACACAGGGGAGAATAAAAGGCTACAATTCTTAGGACCTCTTCCTTTGTTTCCTCAGTTACAATCATTCTACCTGCTTCATCCAATGCTATGGACACCTCTAAATTTGTTAATTCCAACAAATTTGGTTCAGTGTTGCTATGAGCTGGGTGCTGTCCTAAATCTTGAATTTTCTAAGTTCAATAGCAAATTCATTGCTCTTAGCATTTCATAGTTTGAATGTCAAGAAGTTTGTAGTTAATGGTTTATTTTACTTGTTTTGAGTTGTTTTGTTTATTGAGACAAAATCTTATATTGTAACTCAGGTTATCGTGGAACTCACTAGAGCTCAATTTGATATAATCTCCTAGCTGCAATCCTCCTGCTACAGCCTCCCAAGTTGTACTATTACAGAATGAAGCATCAAATTCTATCTCCAATTGTGAATCCTTAATATTGGTGCATCAAAGAAGAGAAAGGTCCCAAAATGCACATGTCTTAGCCAGAAGACAGGGTCAACATACACAAGAAATGCAAATTAATATACCTTGATACACTAGTATAATATGTAAATATGGAGTTTTTAATCAATGATCTCATTCTCACTGCTTACTTTCACACTATCTTTATGTTTATATCCTGGAGCTTAGACATATACAAACCTGAGAGTCCTACCTCACCTTATTATGTAGTACAATGTTTTCCTAGGTTGAGTGTTTCATTTTACATTTTAACATTAATTTGCTTCTTGTTTTTCTTATTTTATTAACAAATGGAATGGTTCTCCTAATTTTCTTTATAACACAGATTTTAGACTTTCTTTCATTTATTCATTTCTCACAAACTTGCTGGAAGTTCTTTGTTCCAAAAAGATAAAAAGAAAATGATCAGAAAATTATAGAATGTCAGATTTAATTCATCTTGTTTATAATTTATCCTTTTGATTTGTAAAATTTTGAATATATGAAAAGGAATGCTACATTACAATGGCATTGCCTGGGGTCAAAAATCCAAACTGAAAATATCCACAATAAAGCACACCGATTCCTCGCAATTAAAATGGCATAATGACAATGTATCACATTGTAATAACTTCTTTTAAAGTAAAAAATATCACATATTAAATTCCACCATTAATTTTACGTGAAAAGATTCATAAGGACTTTTTTCAATCTACCTGGAGTCAAACTTGCACACATTAAAAAATAATGATTTGTTTCAGATTGCTTTTAGTTCACTCTAAAGCAATTCCTTTGTTGTATTATTACAAATCTTTTAAAATTTTATTTTCATTTCTTTTTTTTTTTTTTTTTTTTTAAACATTTTTTTATTGATAAAAGAAGAATAAAGAAAAAAAAACAAATTTCCACCTCCTCCCAGCCTCCCCTTTCCCTCCCCCTCCTCCCACTCTTCTCCCTCTCCTCCCACTCTTCTCCCCCTCCTCCCACCCCTCTCCCCTTCCCCCCACTCCTCTCCCCCTCTCTCTCCAGTCCAAAGAGCAGTCAGGGTTCCCTGCCCTGTGGTAAGTCCTAGGTCCTCCCCCCTCCGTCCATATCTAGGAAGGTGAACATCCAAACTGGCTAGGCTCCCACCAAGCCAGCAGATTGCGTCGGATCAAAACTGCGTGCCATTGTCCTTGGCGTCTCATCAGCCCTCATTGTTCGACATAATCAGAGAGTTCAGTTTTATCCCCTGCTTTTTTTGGTAATAGTCCAGCTGGCCTTGGTGAGCTCCCAGTAGATCAGCTCCACTGTCTCAGTGGGTGGGTGCACCCCTCGTGGTCCCGACTTCTTTGCTGATGTTCTCCCTCCTTCTGCTCCTCATTGGGACCTTGGGAGCTCAGTCCAGTGCTCCAGTGTGGGTCTCTGTCTCTATCTCCATCCCTCGCCAGATGAAAGTTCTAAGATGATATGCAAGATATTCGTCAGTATTGCGCTAGGATGGGGTCATTTCAGGTTCCCTATCCTCAGCTGCCCAAGGAACTAACTGGGGACCTCAGCTTGGGCACCTGGGAGCCCCTCTAGGGTCAATTCTCCTGCCCACCCTAAAGTGGGTCCCTTAACTAAGGATTGTGGTTCCGTGCTCCCCTATCCAACCTTCCTTTATCCCGATCCTCCTATTTCCCCAAGTCCCCCCTCCTTCCCTTCTACCTTTTCTCACCCCATCTCCCCTTACCCCCTTCTCACCCCACCCCCAAGATCCCACTTTTCTCCCCGGCAATTTTGTCTACTTCCCTTATCCAAGAGGATAACGATATGTTTTTCCTTGTGTTCACCTTCTTACTTAGCTTCTTTAGGTTCGCCAATTGTAGATTCTGTGACCCCTATTTATGGCTAGAAACCAATTATGAGTGAGTACATCCCATGTTCTTCTTTTTGGGTCTGGGATACCTCACTCAGGATAGTGTTTTCTATTTCCATCCATTTGCATGCAAAATTCGAGAAGTCATTGTTTTTTACCGCAGCGTAGTACTCTAGTGTGTATATATTCCATACTTTCTTCATCCATTCTTCCATTGAAGGGCATCTAGGTTGTTTCCAGGTTCTGGCTATTACAAACAATGCTGCTATGAACATAGTTGAACAAATGCTTTTGACATGTGATAGAGCATCTCTTGGGTAAATTCCCAAGAGTGGTATTGTTGGGTCCAGGGGTAGGTTGATCCCAAATTTCCTGAGAAACCGAAACACTGACTTCCACAGTGGTTGCACAAGATTGCATTCCCACCAGCAATGGATGAGGGTACCCCTTCCTCCACAGCCTCTCCAGCAAAGGTTATCCTTGTTGTTGTTGACTTTAGCCATTCTGACAGGTGTAAGATGGTATCTCAAAGTTGTTTTGATTTGCATTTCCCTGATTGCTAAGGAAATTGAGCACGACCTTAAATATCTTTTGGCCATTTGAAGTTCTTCTGTTGAGAATTCTCTGTTCAGTTCAGTGCCCCATTTTTTAATTGGGTTAATTAGCATTTTAAAGTCTAGTTTCTTGAGTTCTCTATATATTTTGGAGATCAGACCTTTGTCTGTTGCGGGGTTGGTGAAGATCTTCTCCCAGTCAGTAGGTTCCCTTTGTGTCTTAGTGACAGTGTCCTTTGCTTTACAGAAGCTTCTCAGTTTTAGTAGGTCCCATTTATTCAATGTTGCCCTTAATGCCTGTGCTTCTGGGGTTATACCTAAGAAGCGATCACCTGTGCCCATCTGTTGTAGGGTATTTCCCACTTTCTCTTCTATCAGGTTCAGTGTTTTCGTGCTGATAATGAGGTCTTTAATCCATTTGGACTTGAGTTTTGTGCACGGTGATAGATATGGGTCTATTTTCATTCTTCTACAGGTTGACATCCAGTTGTGCCAGCACCATTTGTTGAAGATGCTTTCTTTCTTCCATTGTATACTTTTAGCTCCTTTATCGAAAATGAGGTGTTCATAGGTTTGTGGGGTAAAATCCGGGTCTTCTATACGATTCCATTGGTCGACTTCTCTGTTTTTATGCCAGTACCACCCTGTTTTCATTACTGTAGCTCTGTAATAGAGTTTGAAGTCAGGGATGGTAATGCCTCCAGAAGATCCTTTATTGTATAGGATTGTTTTGGCTATCCTGGGTTTTTTGTTTTTCCATATAAAGTTGATTATTGTCCTCTCCAGATCTGTAAAGAATTTTGATGGGATCTTGATGGGGATTGCATTGAATCTATAAATTGCCTTAGGTAGAATTGCCATTTTTACTATGTTGATCCTCCCAATCCAAGAGCAAGGGATGTCCATCCATTTTTTGGTATCCTCATCAATTTCTTTCTTCAATGCCTTAAAGTTCTTGTCAAATAGATCTTTCACTTCCTTGGTTAGGTTTACCCCAAGATATTTTATGCTGTTTGTGGCTATCGTGAATGGAGAAGCTTCTCTGATTTCCCTCTCTGCTTCCATATCCTTTGTGTATAAGAGGGCGACTGATTTTTTGGAGTTGATCTTGTATCCTGCCACATTACTAAAGCTGTTTATCAGCTGTAAAAGTTCTTTGGTGGAGTTTTGGGGGTCGCTTATGTACACTATCATATCATCTGCGAATAACGAAAGTTTAACTTCTTCCTTTCCAATTCGAATCCCCTTGATCCCATTATGTTGTCTTATTGCTATTGCTAGAACTTCCAGCACTATATTGAAGAGGTATGGTGAAAGTGGACAGCCTTGTCGTGTTCCTGAGTTAAGCGGGATGGCTTTGAGTTTCTCTCCGTTTAATTTGATGTTAGCTGTCGGCTTGCTGTATATAGCTTTTATTATATTTAGGTATGACCCTTGTATCCCTAATCTCTCCAAGACTTTTAACATAAATGGATGTTGAATTTTGTCGAATGCTTTTTCAGCATCTAATGAAATGATCATATGGTTTTTTTCTTTCAGTTTATTTATATGCTGTATTACATTGATAGATTTTCGTATGTTGAACCAGCCCTGCATCTCAGGAATGAAGCCTACTTGATCATAGTGGATAATTTTTCGGATGTGTTCTTGGATTCGGTTTGCCAGTATTTTGTTGAGGATTTTTGCATCGATATTCATGAGTGAGATCGGCCTGTAATTCTCTTTCCTGGTTGAGTCTTTGTGTGGTTTTGGTATCAGAGTAACTGTAGCTTCATAAAAGGAATTTGGTAATGACCCTTCTGTTTCTATATTGTGAAATACATTAAGGAGTATAGGTATTAGGTCTTCTTGGAAGTTCTGGTAGAATTCCGCGTTGAAACCATCTGGTCCTGGGCTTTTTTTGGTAGGGAGGTTTTTGATAACCTCTTCTAATTCTTCGCGACTAACAGGTCTATTTAGATTGTTCACCTGGTCCTGATTTAACTTTGGTAAATGATATTTATCTAAGAAAGTATCCATTTCCTTTACATTTTCCAGTTTTGTGGCATATAGGCTTTTGTAGTAAGATCTAATGATTCTCTGAATTTCCTCTGTGTCTGTGGTTATGTCCCCCTTTTCATTTCTGATCTTATTAATTTGCAAATTCTCTCTCTGACGTTTGATTAGTTTGGATAGGGGTTTGTCAATCTTATTGATTTTCTCCAGGAACCAGCTTTTTGTTTCATTGACTCTTTGGATTGTTCTCTGTGTTTCTATTTTATTGATTTCAGCCCTCAGTTTGATTATTTCCAGTCTCCTACTCCTCCTAGGTGAGTCTGCTTCTTTTTTTTCTAGAGCTTTCAGGTGGGCTGTTAAGTCTCCAATGTGAGCTTTCTCTGTTTTCTTTAAGTGGGCACTAAGTGCTATGAACTTTCCTCTCAGGACTGCTTTCATAGTGTCCCATAAATTTGAGTATGTTGTTTCTTTATTTTCATTGAATTCCAGGAAGACTTTAATTTCTTTCTTCATTTCTTCCTTAATCCAGGTATGGTTCAGTAGTTGGCTGTTCAGTTTCCATGACTTTGTGGGCTTTCCGGGGGTAGCCTTGTTGTTGAATTCTAACTTTAATCCATGGTGATCTGATAAGACACAGGTGGTTAGTAATACTTTTTTGTAACTGTGGATGTTTGCTTTGTTACCGACTATGTGGTCGATTTTCGAGAAGGTTCCATGAGCTGCAGAGAAGAAGGTGTATTCTTTCCTATTTGGGTGGAATGTTCTATAGATGTCTGTTAAGTCCATTTGTTTCATTACCTCCATTAATTGTCTTATTTCTCTGCTAGGTTTCTGTCTGATTGACCTGTCCATTGGTGAGAGAGGAGTGTTGAAGTCTCCTACTATTAGTGTGTGCGGTTTGATGGCTGCCTTGAATTTTAGCAATGTTTCTTTTATGTACGTGGGTGCTTTTATATTAGGGGCATAGATGTTCAGGATTGAGACTTCATCCTGATGAACTGTTCCTGTTATGAATATAAAATGCCCCTCTCCATCTCTTCTGATTGATTTAAGTTTGAAGTCAACTTTGTTAGAGATTAGTATGGCCACACCTGCTTGTTTCTTAGGTCCATTTGCTTGATAGGCCTTTTCCCAACCCTTTACTCTGAGTAGGTGCCTGTCTTTGTGGTTGAGGTGTGTTTCTTGTAAACAGCAGAATGTTGGATCCTGTTTTCTTATCCAATCTCTTAGCCTGTGCCTTTTTATAGGTGAGTTGAGACCATTGACATTAAGTGATATTAATGACCAGTGGTTGTTAACTCCGGTCATTTTTTTTAGTCGTAGAGTTTGTGTGTATCCCTTCTTTGGTTTGTGTTGATGAAGGGTCTCTAGATGCTTGAGTTATTGTGGTCATTATTGGACTCCTTGGTTAGTGATTTTCCTTCTATTACTTTCTGTAAGGCTGGATTTGTGGCTGCATATTGTTTGAATTTGTTTTTATCCTGGAAAATTTTATTTTCTCCATTTATAGTGAACGAAAGCTTGGCTGGGTATAGTAATCTGGGCTTGCATCCATGGTCTCTCAGTTTCTGCAGTACATCTATCCAGGACCTTCTGGCTTTCATGGTTTCCATGGAAAAGTCAGGTGTAAGTCTGATAGGTTTACCTTTGTAAGTAATTTGGCCTTTTTCCTTTGCCGCTCTTAATATTTTTTCCTTATTCTGAATGCTTTGTGTTTTGATAATTATATGTCGAGGGGATGTTTTTTTTTGATCCAGCCTATTTGGTGTTCTGTATGCTTCTTGCACCTTCATAGGTATATCTTTCTTTAGGTTGGGAAAGTTTTCTTCTATAATTTTATTAAATATATTTTCTGGACCATTGAGCTGCACTTCTTCTCCTTCTTCTACTCCTATTATTCTTAGGTTTGGTCTTTTTATTGTGTCCCATATTTCCTGAATGTTTTGTGATGAGAGTTTGTTGGACTTGCTGTTTTCTTTGATCAGTGTGTTTATTTTCTCTATGGTATCTTCAGAATCTGAGAGTCTTTCTTCTATCTCTTGTATTCTGCTGGTTATGCTTGTTTCTGTAGTCTCTATTCGTTTACCTAGATTTTCCATGTCCAGCCGGCCCTCTGTTTGTGTTTTCTTCTTTGCCTCTATTTCAGTTTTCAAGTCTTGAACTGTTTCCATTATCTGTTTGATTGTTTTTCCTTGGTTTTCTAGGGTATCATTCACTGATTTATTCAATTCTTCAAACTTTCTGTCATATTTCTCATCCATTTCTATAAGGGCGTTTTTTATATGCTGTTTAAGGGCGTCAATAACTTTCATGAAGTCGATCTTTTCTCCTTCTTGATTAAGGTGTTCATGTCCTTCCGTTGTGAGGTCGCTGGTTTCTGGTGGCTTCATGTTGCTTTTCAGTTTGTTGGGCGAATTCTTGCCTTGGCGTCTGCCCATCTCTTCTTCCAAATACTCCCTTATGGATCTTCTTTTACCAGATCAGGTCTCCTTGCCTACCCAACGCGGCCTCCCCAATGTTGGCTCTCCTGGCACCAAGGGATCAGGTCTCCGTGCCCAACCCTGGCTCGTCCCAATGCTGATTCTCCCCAATGCTGGTTCTCCTGGGGCCGAGAGATCAGGCCTCCGTGCTGGTTGGGCAGCTCGCAAACAAAGCGCCTACCCTCCTTGGTGCAGGCAGGCCGCAGAAACAAAGGAAGTGCGGCCCGCCCGGGCGCAAGCTGGGTGGGCCAGGAAGAAAGAGGCAGTACCCAGGGAATAGAGGTCCTGCAGAGAGCCCAAGAAAGACAGGAGGCCAAGGGACCCCCGAGATCCCTGTCCCTGGCTGGCGCCGCGGCCAGAAACTCACCCCAACGCTGGTTCTCCTGGGGCCGAGAGATCAGGCCTCCGTGCTGGTTGGGCAGCTCGCAAACAAAGCGCCTACCCTCCTTGGTGCAGGCAGGCCGCAGAAACAAAGGAAGTGCGGCCCGCCCGGGCTCCCGGAGGACTGGGATCCAGCTCCCAATGCCACGCGCCAAAAGAGGGCAGGGGGGGACAAGTGGGGAGGGCTCTGGACGGAAGCTGGGTGGGCCAGGAAGAAAGAGGCAGTACCCAGGGAATAGAGGTCCTGCAGAGAGCCCAAGAAAGACAGGAGGCCAAGGGACCCCCGAGATCCCTGTCCCTGGCTGGCGCCGCGGCCAGAAACTCACCCCAATGCTGGTTCTCCTGGGGCCGAGAGATCAGACCTCCGTGCTGGTTGGGCAGCTCGCAAACAAAGCGCCTACCCTCTTTGGTGCAGGCAGGCCGCAGAAACAAAGGAAGTGCGGCCCGCCCGGGCGCCCGGAGGACTGGGATCCAGCTCCCAATGCCACGCGCCAAAAGAGGGCAGGGGGGGGCAAGTGGGGAGGGCTCTGGACGGAAGCTGGGTGGGCCAGGAAGAAGGAGGCAGTACCCAGGGAATAGAGGTCCTGCAGAGAGCCCAAGAAAGACAGGAGGCCAAGGGACCCCCGAGATCCCTGTCCCTGGCTGGCGCCGCGGCCAGAAACTCACCCCAACGCTGGTTCTCCTGGGGCCGAGAGATCAGGCCTCCGTGCTGGTTGGGCAGCTAGCAAACAAAGCGCCTACCCTCCTTGGTGCAGGCAGGCCTCAGAAACAAAGGAAGTGCGGCCTGCCCGGGCGCCCGGAGGACTGGGATCCTTTATTTTCATTTCTAATTAGAAAATGAAAGCATGCTAGTAAAGATCCAAAAGGACAGATATTTACATTTTAATTGCTAATATTCTTCAGTTGCCCATTTCTTTCACTTCCATCAATCTTGAGATCACAAGATTTTATTAGTTTTTCTAATAATAGTTTTTATTAGTATTTCTGCACTCATGTTTTATTGTGAACCTACTACAGATATATGTACATATATAGTTCCTTCTATCTTTTAATTTTTATGATTGACTAGAATAAAGTCACCTACTACAAAATAAAACGGTAATAACAGCTCCAAGTCCATAAATAAATGATGAAACAATTTTCTTAATTATTGCTTTTTCTGATTGCAAATGTAGCTTCATTTGTTTAATGACTCTATGTTTTGACAGTTTGCTTCCAGTTAGATAATTTACTTCAATGATGTTCTTGTGGGTTCCATTGCATGTTTCCTATAACAAAATTCATTTTAGTGGATACTGGTATATTGTATACACACTAAAAATTAGTCCAATGTCCACTTCTATCAGGAATCCATCAGTGAGTTTTACCACATCTTTGTAAAACAAATGCAAATGCAATGAATGTTATTAATTTTTAAAATACTAACCAATATATTATGTAAAAAATAGTAATTTCATTTTTAAATTTTCATTCATGTTGGTGGAGATGGGCCCCCAAATCAATTATTGTAGAGCTGCACAGGACAATATTCAAGAAATTCCTAAGTAATGGGAAATTTCGCCACTATTTTTCATTACTTTAATTTTGTGTATGTGTATGTATCTGTGTGGGTATGTGTGTATGAGTATTGTGAGAGGGAAGCAAAAAGAGTTGGATCTCTTGGAATTGAAGTTCCATGCAGTGGTAAGTCACTGGACCTAAGTATTGGGAATTCAACTCTTGTCCTCTGCAAATGAAGTATCTACTTTTGTCCACTGAGCCAGTTATCTCTACCCCAGTTGTTATAGGACTCCTACAGTGGGAGAGGGGGCTGTCTCTGACTCTTTTCTCTGCTTTTGAGACCCCTTTCCTCCTACAGATTTGCCTCATTTAAACTTGATATGAGGATATATTCTTAGTTTTACTGTAACTTGTTATTCTATGTTTGTTTGAAATTCTTGGGCGCTCTTCTCTTTTTTAAAGAGAAACAGAGGAGGAGTGGAAAGAGGGTTAGTGGTGGAGGGGCTTGGAGGAGAACAGGGAAGGAAAACTGCAGATAGGATGCAATATATGAGAGAAAAATAAATTAATTAATCAATTTTACTTTACATGTATTTAAGAAAAAAGGGCTAAACCACCTATCTAAACACATATTTTATGTATTTCAATCTCTTTGACACTTCTATCCACTTTAATGTTTCTTCTTCCTTCCCCTCTTGATGAGTCCATTCATCTTTGACCTCTTCCCCATACTTTTGGATGAAATTGAAAGAAAAAACACAAGTAATTAACATGAAATGTATAAGTTAATGTGCCATTAAAACTCATAAATACAGAGGATAATAGGAGATATTTTCAAATTAAATGCAAACAGTTTTTCAGGACACACAAGCAGAAGCAGGTAGGAAAAGGACATTCTTCAAGAGCAGGAGACAGAGGGGGACAAATGATCAGATGCCCTGTTGCATCTGAGTGAGTATCCATCACTGTCCTCACTGGTCAGAGAAGTAAAGAGAAAATTCCCACAGTACTTGGGCAATAAAGGAACAATAAATAAATTTGTTGCTCAAAGCCAAAAAATATTAAGCTTTGTACCATTACCAACTTTTAAATTTAATGGTACCTAAGGTTATAGCCACTAATATTTCAAAATAAATCGATCTTTTAGTAGTTCTAATATATTTTTGGGGAACTCAAGTCCTCAAATACAAACTAAATATTATTATAACTTATTTACCTAATTTTATTTTGCTTTTCAAATGTGTGACCTCATGAAAGTTTTGCAATTTCTCTGAAACTCAGTTTCCCTGAAATTAATAGAATTTTCTCATCCTTTTTCACACACATTAAATTCATAATATTTATAGGGAACACTAGAACAAATAATAAACACTAGCAACTTCTGAATTGTTCTCTCAAATTTGAGTTAATGAGATGAAAACCTTGTACCTGAAGAATATACAACCTGAAAATCGTCTTAAATTATTAATTATAATGCACATAGTTTTTAAATATCCTGTGCTCTCAGAAAAAGCAGCTTTCTTGGTTTCTCCACAGCCAAATTTAATCAAAGGGGAAAATATTGAGCTGCTGAGTCACCTCAGCAGGTAAAGTGTTTGTTCCAGAAACCTGACAGCCTGGGTTCAATCTTCAGATCTCACAACGGAAGAAAAGGTTTGAATCCCAAAAGTTGCCCTGACCTCCATACTTGTGTACCTGTACACACATAGGCACACACACACACACATACACACACACACACAAACTAAAATTATATAAAATATGCCCTCTGATCTTGATGTTGGATAGATCTCTTTAAATAGTGTGGGGCACTTGACTGTAAGACACCTTGTAGTATTCTTCTGAGACATACAGTAGGCATATCAACTAACACAAAGAGACATTACTATGTACGTTGTCCAAGGCTGGTAACATGGTCTGTAATCTCAGCTACATGGGAATCTATGGCAGAGGTATCATAAATTCAGGGGTATCACAAAGTCCAAGGTAAACCTGGACTACAGGAGTTAAAGTACAGCATCAGTGACTTAGTAAGAGCCTGTTTCAAAATAAAGGCAAAAGAAGGGCTGATAATATAATACAATAGGTAGAATGACTCTAGAGGAATACTGAGTCTCTAAATTCAAAATTATATGGAAACACATGTAAGAAATGCTTAGAGGATCCTAGTATTTGAAAACCAAATTAAATTTAAAAAAGAGAAGAAAGTAGAGAATAACTGTTTACTGTTAAATAATGCCACAAATTTATTGATTATCACTTTTATCAATAACTCAATGAACACAAAGCTACCATATGTATTTAAATGTGAGGCATTGATCTCCTAGGAGCTGACAGAATATATGTTCACATGTAAAATTAAGACAATTAGTTCTTCTGGCTTCCAGTTCCCTACACTGGTTTATTCCCAAAAGAGAAAACAAGGGGGAGATAGAAATGTGTTATACCACTGGAAGTGAGGAGCAATGACTACTTACTATACAGCAGGCAGGTCATGGTGGTGACATTTCTGTTCCTGTGCAGTCCCTGCTTATTCTTCATGGCTTATTTCAGAAAAACCCTGTGTGCTCTTCTATGAACAACACAGAATATGAATGTTTCCCTCCAAAATTAGAGTTCCCGTGTTGACATTCAAGTTTTCCAATATGTAGTATGCCTTTATTCTGTAACTCTAGATTGTACAGATTGGTGTACGTGAAATAATTGGTACTTATTTCAGATTCTACTTTTACATTGGTTATTATTTTATTTTGATATTATATTATTTATAATATCACAGATGACAGGATGTAAAGGAAACATCCATTGAGACTATGTTTCTAACAGATGGGCTTGTAGACATGTCTGTGGGGTATTTTATCCATTACTGACTGACATGTAAGGGTCCACTCCACTGTGGAGAACTGTTTCCCCACGGTGTCTGCTGGATCCCTGCCATAGCTTCCCTCAATAACAGTCTATGTCATGTATATGTAAACCAAATAAACCCTTTCCTGCCAAGTTGCTTTGGTTCATAATATTTTATTGCCGGATAGAAAGTAGAAAAACATTGAAATCGATCACAGTAATTTAGAGAAGTTACACCCAGTTAAGTGAAATTGAGTAAGCATCAATATCTTACTTATAAATTGGGATCATTCCTGAGGAATCTCACTATCTGTATTAACTGATGCCTTTATTGCTGCAAACAAGTCCCAGACGAGTGGCATTTTATGACAGAGGATTCATTTTGGTTTGAGGGGATAACTTTCAACATGGCAGATTAGGCATCGTCCTACAATGGGAATGTAAGGACACTCTGCATCCACAAGAAAGATACAAAGACAGTTGAATGGTGTTTATCAGATAACATCCCCCCCTTTTTTTTCTTTTAAAGTCTGTATCTTCGTGTTATGAAATGGTGTTTTCAACATTCCACATTAAATCATAGAGGGTTGTATTCACTCCTTGGCAGGTCTGATGCAAAGCCCAATTTCCCAAACTTCAAAAGGCAGTCCAAATAGCCACAAATGAGCTCAACCTGGACAAAAGAAGATTTCTTATGGTTAGATAAAAGCCAGACTTCCTCCAGAACTTGGGAAACTGATTGCAATCTAGCTGTGGCTCCTATGAGTATATCCAAGTGTAGGTTGGCCTCGAGGCTCCCTCTGTCTCACAATATCCGCTACATATTTCAAAGTCCATCCTAGTCCTTTGAACCTCTTCCTTTTACTTAAACTGCCTCCAACTATCAGACTTCCCTACCCTGTTCTCTCTCTCTTATCTATGACAGAAGTTTTTCCTTAACCATACCATAAAGAGGTCATGTTGTCAGTTTATAAACTCCTTAGTATAACCTCTCTGGAAATGTCTATATAGACACACCCAAGTTCTATCTGTCTAGTGATTGAAAATTTAGCCAACCTGACGATGATAACTAACGAATACTCTAGCTATTTGGTATAACTAATCTTATATTAAAGAAAAAAAAAGAAATAGAAATCCAAAATCTGAACTTGGACCGCTTTATTATGTGGTTGAGTAACAATCTAAATGAACATACATTTTTGTGCTATTTCCTTATGTAAAGATGCATAAAGCAATTTTTAAATTAGATTATTTGGTTTCTTAGTGTTTAGCTTCCTGAATTCTTTATATATTTTGGCTAATAATCCTGTATAAATGTGGGGTTGATAAAAATAATGTTTTCCGATTCTATAGGCTGTCACTTTTTCAGATTGACATTTTTTCCCTTATATAAGCTATTCAGTTTTGAGGTCTCATTTATTTTTTCATTAAATTTATTTATTATGTTTACATCTGGCAACAGTTTCTCCTCTTATTCCCTCTCTCATCTTTCTCTGCCTCCCTCAATTAATAAATTGGGTAGAGATCTAAAACTGAGATTTCTCAATTGAGAAATCCCAAATGGTTAAGAAACGGTTAGAGAAATGTTTGGCATCCTTTTCTATCAGGTAAATGTAAATCCAAACAACTCTGAGATCGTATCAGAATGGCTCAGATCAATAACACAAGTGACATCTTATGCTGGTGAGGAAGTGGAGCAAAGGAAAAAACACTCTTCTGTTAGTGATGGGAGTGCAAACATGTACAGCCACTGCGGAAATCAATATGGCAGTTCCTCAGAAAATTGAGATTCTATCTACTTCATGACCCATTTATACCACTCTTGAACATATATCCAAAGAACACTCAATCCTACCAAAGCACTCTTGCTCAGTTATGCTTGTTATAGTTTTAATAGCTAGACACTGGAAACTATGTAAATGTTCCTCAGCAGAAGAATAGATAAAGAAAGTGGAGTGCATTTACATAATGGAGTACCACTAAGCTGTAAAAAAATGAAATTCATAGACAAATAGATGAAACTAGAAAAAAATTTCCTGAATTAGGTAACGCAGAATCAGAAAGTCAAATATGATAACTATTCACTTATATGTAAATAATAACCACACGATAATTCATAGACCCTGAGAAGTTAGGTAAAGTGGAAGAATAGGGAGACACATAAATCTCCTTGGGAATGGTAAATAGAATAAATTTTGCAGATGTGCTGGTGGTGAGGTGCATATAGGAGTGAAAGAGATCTGGTTGTGAAGGAGATGGGTGGGAGGGAGGGAGAGGGGACAGGTAGAGATGGCTAGAATTGAGGGGGCAAGCATTAGGAAAGAAGTATGGAAATCCAGCACAGTGGAAACTTCCTTGAATCTATGAGGATGATTCTAGGCAGGACTCCTAGTAATGGAATATGCATAATCTCAACTGACCCTCTCTTGTAGCCCAACAATGCTTCCAATAGCAGAACTGGGCTATTGGCCAAGGATGTTCCACAGAGCTGCTGAAAAAAAAAATTCAGGTTGATTATAAGGCCAAAGACTGCTCTCAGTAAACTGACAAGATAGTACCATGGCAATAAAAAACATCCACATAACTCACTGAACATGAAGAGAGCAAACTGGAGCCTGCCTAGAGCCTTCAACACTACATTCTAGTAATTTTGGTGCATAAAGATACCTTAAAGGCTGCCAAAAGAGAAACATCCACAAAATCTTTGACTGTCCTGCCTACAAAGTGTTGGGGCAATGAGCATAGAACTTGTAGGAGTGGTCAACCAATGTCTAATTTAACTTGAGGCCACTCCACAAAAGGAAGCCCATGTCTGACACTGATTCGATGGCCAGGAACTATAGACAGGACAGTCCAGAGACCTAGGGTAGAACCATACACTACTGGTGTAAAAAAGCAATAAAGAAAGTAGTAAAGAAAGAATATACATAAAGCAATGATATCAATCAGAATTTTTAAAATTTAGGAATATGATATTCAAATAAAAAAGATTATATCAGTGCCAATGTTCATTCACATAATAAAAACATTTTAAAATTGCTATTCTAAAAATAAAAATTATTGATAAAATGACCAAAAATGAAACTTCTCTGGCTACCAAGAGAGACTGTGACATTTTAACAGGGTATTAATCAATCTTTCTTCATTACAAAGGAATGGATTGATTACAGCTGTCCAAAGCATGAATTTTCTCAGTGAACTATATCTTCCTTCTAAGGCAGATTAAATCCTTATATAGCAACTGCACAATCTGTCAACGACTAAAAATAAAATGGTCATAGGCTTTGATGGACTGTGATCTGGCAGTTTTGATGGTTTTTGTTTTGTTTTGATTTGATTTTTCCTTTGAATATACAACAGGCATTAGGGAAAATCCACAAGCCAATAATATCTTAACCTATTAACAATGTTGATTAACAGCCTCTAAGTTTTGCTCAACATAAAACTAGTCTTGTGCTAAAATCAGGAAGTATTAATTTGATTTCCAAGAACACCTACAGAAAATAATACAGTTACTACACACTTGCATTTAAGTCTAGATTCTTTTTAGAATAAATAAATAAGTCAAAAAAAGAATTCAAACGTTTCGAAACTCTGGAAGTTTATTTCATATTCCAGTTGAAATAATTTTACTAGCTTTTAAACAGTATTCAACAAAGGATCTATGAGTTGATGGGTTGTAAATAAGATGATATTTCATTTGCTAATAAGTTGTTAAAGGTACTATTTAATGCCCAAATTTATTGTTATAAGTTTAACAGGGATCATTATTCTTTTAATTATTGTACAATAGCCACAATGCTTTATTGTGCCAGATACATTGAAGATGAAGTTTAAGCAAAGCATCATATATATATATATATATATATATATATATATATATATATATATATATATATATTTCCCTTAATACAGGAAAGTGTCTGCTGGGAAAAACTGAGAATGCATATGAGAAAAATTATTTAGTGATCCAACCAAGTAATTAGAAAATGCTACGGCAGATGCAATACATAGAGTTGTTTGTAGAACACATAACATGACCAGCTGCACTGTTGATTTTGCCAGGGCACTCTCTTCTTTCACCTACAATATTCTTCCACTGACTCCATGGTTTTTCACCATGGAAATTGAGACCTGTAAATTTAATTTGCATGCTTTATAATGAGGGGAATTACTACCAATAAGGCAACCAGTGCTAGTGACAGAATATAATTTTGTTTTTGATGGCTTTGTTCTTAATTCTGTACCCATTATCTTTGTGATGAAGTACATTTTATTATATCATTAATATACACATGAAATCCTATTTACACATTTAATTCCATGTTTCTGAGATTCTTTTTAACATACCTGGTCATATAATTTTGCTCAAGTTAATTTCTTTCCCATATGTTTTAGCTTTTTTTTTCAAAAAATGCAAATTTAATTTCAAACAAGATCAATACAGACACTTAAAGTAATATTTTAAAATGAAAAAAAATTAAATTAATAACAAGGGAGGGGGTTGATGAGGTTTGCAGTACTTTATTGGATAGAGAAAATCAAACAGCTATGAAAAGGAGTGTAGTTATTATGGTTTCTGAAAGCCTCTGTGTTGCTAGACAACCCATTCATTCTAAAACATGATAAGTCATTCATCTTTTACAATTCCCCATTGCCACCTCCTTCTGAAGAGCTAAGTGCTCCAGCTGTAGAGGTTGAGCCCTCCCAGCATGCGTCACTTGGCCATCGCTGAACGCTTCAATGAATTAGACCTGTCCATATTTAGAGTCGTTATTCCTGGAACTCAGACATGATCATTTTTCTTCCCCAATGAGATAGTGTCTGAAGGCTTGACTCATCCCAGTATGATGCCAGGGCAGACGGATACTGAAGTTTTAAATTCCAGATGGTTGGCCTCTGAGATTTAAGGCACATAATCTACTGTGAGATTGATGGAAGTGGAGATCTTTAAGGCTGAGGTAACAAAGAAAGCACCACTTACAAAGCCAAACAGAAAATGCACAAGTCACCTTTGTCCTTTCTGTTTCAATCACAGAAAAAAATTATTTTTACAAAGATATAAGAAAGAATGTTTGTTTGAAATTTCAAGTCTCAACTTTACAAGGCAATTTGATACAATGGTTTCTATTTGAATCAGTATCTATGTAAAACAGCCCAGTGTGCTCCTGTGAGTCTAGTTCAAACCTGTGTATATTCAGTCCACAAACACACACATTCACCTTTATTTGAATGTCTATGTATATATGTAAATATATAATCTAATAACACTGTGCCAACAGAATTTGTGGAATATACTTTGATAAATATGTAGCCTTATTCTATATAGAGCTTCTCATAATAGAAGTAGCAAGTTTAGTATCAAAAGAGAAGTGTGGGCAAGTAAAACAAATAAAAAGAAACAAGAAATAAAAACTATTTCAGTTAAGTTTTATTGTGCCATAATATTGAATGCAAGGAAAATTTAAGACTAATGCTATTGAGACTTTGGCTGTTTTTATGATGTCGAGTATATATATATATATATATATATATATATATATATATATATATATATATATATGTGTGTGTGTGTGTGTGTGTGTGTGTGTGTGTGTGTGTGTGTGTATTTATTATCTCAAATATGAACCAGCCAAAGTAGAAATTATACTGGTAGCTATTCATGAAATTGCTAAAACAATCTAACAAGAAGCAACAGTGGAAACAAAAATGCTTAAGCTGGTTCCAGTTTAGATTGTCCAAAAGGACTGCGTATCAGGGGTCACTTTCCCAAGACATTTCTTGTTTATCCTGCTACTTTACCCCATCACTATCTCCCTTGCTGATGGTGGTGACAGGTTCACATTTGCCCACTTTTTGCCCCCTTTCCTAAGATAAACTGTTCTTTAATGCTCAACTTCTTTCTGCAGCCACACACTTAGATTTCTGGAAGGACCTAAGTCACCTGAATAGGGTGATATTTTCTACATTTTTACCTTTTTTCTTTCACCTTCAAATTACAAAACTTGATCAGTATCAAGAGGACAAAGTCAGATTTAGTCAGTAGCTAAAATTCAGTAAGTTAAACATTCAACATTTATTTTACTTATTTATTCGAAACAGTGTTTCTCTGTAGATTTGGTGCCTGTGCTGGAACTAGCTGTTGTAGACTAGACTGGCCTTGAACTCACAGAGATCTGCCTGCCTCTGCCTCCCGAGTTCTGGGATTAAAGACATGTTCCCACCGCCTGGCCTACACATTCAACTTTTAAGCAGATTGCTTGTTGCTACATTATAAAATAGAATTCTTTCTTTTGATTTAAGAATTCTGGGCTGTCAGAATCCAATTGTGTTATGTGGCAACCTAGAGCTGTTCTGGTGGAAAATAGGTTGACATGCCCAAGTCTATTCCTTGACCAGACTCATGAAATCTAACATGGCCTGTTTCCTTGAAGAAATGAACTGGAAAACTTTACAACACTTTGGAAGACAAAAAGGAAGAACTATGTAAAGGCCATTGCTCTTCTTTCTCCATCCCAATTTGTATATTTCCTAGTTATTCCTGTCTCTTCTCTTCAAGTGCTCTCTTGTGTTCACACACAGGCCAACTGGTTTCATCCCAGGTCTTGCTTAAAAATTTTAACTCTGATGACAGGATACCTTTCCTTGGTGACCTCCTCAAATTCAGAGCCAGCTTGTACATCCTGGGCAATGCTGGATGATTATGTAAAAGAAAAAAACACCGTGTGTTCTTTTTGTTCCTTTGTTTTTTTCTATTTTGTAACCAGAGACCATCTCTTATTATTACAGTTTCAAAGAAAACCTTGTAGCAGCAGCTGGGGAAATAAATGAACAAAACAAAACATGTAACCAACCATTCTTTATTTATTGACTAAACATGTAATCGGCTTTTTGTTTTGCAATGCAGTCACTGATTTTAATTCTCCAATTTCTCATCCAGAGGGGTAGGGAGAGATCAAATAATTCCTCTGCTTTCACAGTTTCATAATTAAGGATCTGCCAATATTGCACACACAATTAATATTTTTCTCAAACCTTTAAAAACTGTTTATTCTACTTGAATATGAATTTGTCCTGTTGAACGACTAGATTTTAAAACTGCTAAATTATTTTTAAAATAATCAGGTTAATAAAATACTAAATTGCAAAATCATAGGAAAAAATCTTTAAAATACTAGCTTCTAAAATACAAAAAAATAATTGTTTTAAAAAAATCACTGTTCTCAATAAAACCACTGGTTGTCTGTGATACATAAACAATGAGGAATGAAACTTCTTTGTGGTGTGTCTCATTGTTAGAGAGGGAATTCAGAGGACGAGGGAGGAAGGAGTGGTGATATCATTTTGTGATGGGAGAAAGTACACATACAGTGACTGAGTGCAGGCAGCTAACATGCCCTACCACTATCATTGGGCAGCTTTCTCTAGGAGCAAATTTTATTAACTCAGTCATTTCATGAATGAAACACCTAGTGAAATCCGCAAAGAAAAGGGGTATAGATTTCTTGGGGGGAGTCAGAATTTTCCAATAGTATCTATTGCCCTTTTTGATTCTTATGTAGAATTTTAAGGCTGTGCCATGGAAGTAGATGTATGATAGGAGTGTACCAATACAGAAATTCCCTTACTACAAAACAATGAAGGACTTTTCATCAATCTTGTCCAAATTTGTTGGTTCCCGATGATTTGGGGTGCACTTGCTGAAATACAACTGTTACCCACTGTGTGCTTTGCTTTTCACCTTACCTCTCTCTAGGTGATGTCAGCACAGATCATCCTGTAAAACATTAAAGACTTCAGACTTTATCTAATTTGTCTCTTGCAAATTTTTGGCCCAGAGTTCCCAATAACTATCAAACTAATCATCTTATCCTAATACATGATTAGTAGATGTAATGAAATAAGACTAAAACTTGACAATGAACAATTTGATCTCACCCTTATATGTTCCTAGGAAGTGTGGCTCTCAATTACAGAAATGGTATCCTAATGTCCATATAACTACCTATATGTTTATCAAATTTAATTGTTTGATTTTATCAATCAATTGATCAATCTAGTATAAAAAATAAATAATATCACTTGTAAGAAAATCTAAAATAAATTAAATTAATAAAATGTATATGTAAAAATAAACTTAAATAAATGTAATGCAAAAACTGGGCCTTAATAATTGAATTTTAAAGTTGAATAGTATAGCTCTTTCCAAATATTTAAGAGTGCATTCTAACTACTGGCCAAGTGGGCATACATGGACAGACTCATGAGCTGATTTTACTCATATCCTTTCTTTATTACCTACTCAGAGCAATTATTTTAATCAGAAACCTTCAAGATGATATTTACTTCACAATGACTTTTCCTTTGTTTTCCTTGAATGAACTTTTTTTCTTTCTTTCTTTATTTATTTCTTTTTAATTTATTTATTTATTAAGGATTTCTGCCTCCTCCCCGCCACCACCTCCCATTTCCCTCCCCCTCCCCCGGTCAAGTCACCCTCCCTCATCTGCTCGAAGAGCAATCAGGGTTCCCTGACACAATGAGTTTTCAAAGGTGCTGATATTTTGTCACATGGAATTATACCTTCAGTGTAGGCTAAAAATCTCCAGTTTTATTCCCCGAACAGCTATATATGACCATTATAAAAAAATAAATAAAACCTAACATGGTCATACATCTGTCATTACGTAGCACATTTTAGTATTGTGTACTGTAAAGAACACAAAGAAATATCCTCATAATAAAATTTGAGACATGGCTACGGTCATGAACATTTTTTAAAAGAAAATTTGTATGTTTTCTGTAACATGTAAGAGATTCTAAGTCTCTGCTCATAGTGACATAGTATTTTTGTTGGAAAACTAAGGCAATAATAAACAAAACAAGACATTAAAGATAGATGGATAACAAAGAGGGATACAAGTATTTGTAGAAACAGACTAGACCTAATATTCAAGCTTGGGTTAAATTTTAGTGTAGGAAATTTAAGGGTAAACAAAATCCCCATGATTTCTTCTAACTGTTGTTTCAGTGACAGTAAACTGCAATTAAGCTGAAACTAAGAGATGAAGAAGGCATTTATATATATATATATATATATATATATATATATATATGTAACCAGAAGACACCAAAATAGCAAGATGATTAGTGGTTAAAAAGACCCTAGTAGTTTAGGATAAGAAAGAAATAGACACAATGTTTTATGATTTGAGTTTCAGATACCAGGTATCAACATTATGATTTGAAATGTGTTATCTCCACAGCTTATGTTCAAATGTACTATCTATTAAATAGTCATGTGTTGATCATTACCATGAAAGAGAGTTATCAGCGTAGAATCTGATCTTTATAAAAGGATGCACTTGGCTCAGTTTAGCCCTCTCTATCACCATCCTTACTCTTCTGCTATGTCATAATTAGAAAATAGTCTGTTTCGCTGCCAGTCCCTTAATCTTGGACTTCCTGGCCTCAAGAGCAGAAAATATTTATAATATTCCTGACAAATTATCCTGGTTGCATAAAATTTTTACAGCAATGCCAAATGTACAAACAAAGACATCCAGAGAAAACAGGTTTTGTTGTTATAATTATAATTATTATTATTACAAATAATTAAACAAAATTATAGAAGTTGAAAATCATGTTTTGGGTGTGTAGCTGATCTCCCCTCTGTTATGATTATTCAAATACAGCAAGCAGTTCAAGTAGGGTACTGTAAGTTTTCTTATAGTTTACATAATCTGCATGGTGTTTCTTTACTCCAGAAAGAATGTATTTGAGGGGCGAGTAAGGTGGTTCAGTGGTTAAGAACACATTATTTTAATCCTGAGGGACCTAGTTCATAACTCAGCTCTCACTTTAGTAACCAGAACTGTGGGAAACTTCACCTCCACAGGATCTGTATCCTTTTTCTGGCCTCTATGGCACCCACACGAATGTTGGCATTCACACACAGACATACATACACATACCAATAAAATTAAAATGAATCATAAGAAGAAATGAAAGTCTTTGAAAACACTAATATCCCAGTTCTTATTTGGTGCTATGACCAAGATGCAAATTTTCCTTTGTAAACTGCATCTTCATTAGACGACATTCCTTTGTCTATTAATGTTCTTGTGCTTCTCTTCTCAGCTGTTACATCATTCTCACTGATCCACAGCTGTCTTTGCATCCTGACCACGGCACACACTGTGAAGCCTCTTCCTTTCTTCTAGGATGATCGATAAGACATGCAAAAAGGCAATTGTGACATGAAACTTTCACCTCGTTGGTGATTCATATGAGCTTCAATATGAATAAAGTCACAAAACAACACTGAGAAAATAATGGCTCATTTCCTAATGTGCATGCTAATCAAAACATGAATTTTCAGGCATGTAACAACAAAACTGCGCAGGTATAATGAGTTGAATGTAGAATTTCCTTTTATTTCAATTTATTTCCCAAGTACTGAAACAAATGTTTTAAATATACATGAAATTTTAAAATAATATTTACCATTAATTGTATTTTAAGCACATAAAATAAGATAAGAATAAATATAATTAAATGATTAGTTATGTTTTAATTGCAGTTTTAAAAGGTTTTGTTATAATGGATTTTCCATTATTCAATATTTTACTGAAAGATTTAATTAAAATGATTTACAAACTATAATTAAGTTTCAAGGACACAGGAATCATGCAGTTCCTAAAATAATAAAGCAAGATTGAACAAACATAAAGAACACAATGAAATATGTAAAAAGACCTTTTTAATACAGTAGGTAGCATTTTATTCTGATCATCCTGGCATAAAAAATCTTCACAGACTGAGTTGCTTATGGTAGGAATGTATTTTATCAGAATTTTGAAGGTTGGAAACTCTATATAAATGGCAGCAGAGTTCATGTTTGGTGAGCTCTCTCACCCTACTGTCGTCTCATAAGACCTTTCCTTTGTGCTTCCCTAGAGAGGAATCAGTGGTATCCCTCCCTCTTCTCAGAAGGGCACTGGACCTGTTGGAAAATGACATGGTCCTTATGACCTCATATCATTAGATGCTTTAAAGACCCTCCACCCAAAGGCCATCTATAATGTGTGTAGTGTTTTAATGCACAAATGAGGTGTGTGTGTGTGTGTGTGTGTGTGTGTGTGTGTGTGTTTATGCATAAGCAGAATGGTTTACTTTATTAGAGTTGTATTTAGAATGTTTAAATTTAAGGACAACTTGTATTATGATTCAACTAGAACATATAAATATGTTACAAGTTATAGTACATAACCCCATTGACATCTCCCTATGTCATTGTTTATGGTGGTTCATTACAAATTGTTATTAGTAATTGTCAGAAACAAGACAAGATTGTCCACTCTTTCCATATCTATTCAATATAGTGCTTGAGGTCCTAGCTAGAGCAATAACACACCAAAAGGAGATCAAGGAGATACAAATCAGAAAAGAAGAAGTTAAACTCTCACTGATATGATAGTTTACATAAACTATCCCAAAATTTCCACCAAGAAACTTCTACAAATCATAAATAATTTTAGTAATGTAGCAAGATACAAGATTAACTCAAAAAAATCAGCAGCCCTCCTGTACACATATGATAAAATGGCTGGGAAAGAAATCAGAGAACACCCTTCACAATAGCCACAAGTAGCATAAAATATCTCAGAGTAACTCTAACCAAAAAATGGAAGACTTGTATGATAAGAACTTTAAATCTTTGAAGAAAGAAATTGAAGAAGACACCAGAAAGTGAAAAGATCTCCCAAGCTCTTGGGTAGGCAGAATTAATATAGTAAAAATGGCAATCTTACTAAAAGCAATCTACATTTAATCTTATTCAAAGCATTGTACCTATACAGCTCATTTAACAATATAATGAAAATTTCTAGTCCTTGAAATTTATTATAGCTAACTAAGTAGAATATAAAGAAATACAAGTTAGTAGATGGTCATTACAATCAAACTTGTAGTCATATTATGTATGTTTTCAAGGTCAAACAGATATATTTAAGATAGAAAGATCCATTTCAAACACTTTGGAGATTTGCACAATATGGTATTTATGATGTTTTAATAACATAGCTTTCTATTTTTGACAGTGAGGTATGTCTGTTCCTGGTAGCACACCAATCTACTTCAAAGAAGATAATGGGCATCTAAGACACTGCATATGGAGTTTACTTCCTTTGTGGCAGGAGTAATCCACTGGATATTAAAGTAACTTTGCCTTGACTGCTGACATTATGTTATCCAAATTGTACAAGCAGGGTACAAATGAAAGGAATGCCGAACTTTTCCAAGACAAGGTAGAACAGCCCTTCAGAATATCCTGCTTCACAGAGAAGTCTGTCAGATATGCTAGGCCATTAGGCCAAATATGGATGCCCTAATGTTACAGAGGAACCTTGGGTGAGTGGCCAGGCAATGAGCTATTTCTGCCACTCCTCACATGTTTAGAAAGTCACTTGTTTGCATCTCTGGCTTACTCAGTCAATATTATTCTCCTCTCCAGACTGTGGTGGAGTAGAAAACTTTATAGTTATACTTTTCTTTCTTAATGGACTCAGAAGAGACACTCACTAAAGAAGTTTAATGTATATATAAGTTTGAGAGACATCAAAAGAGAGTATTGGATTGTAATGCAAGCTAGGATAGAAAGTGAATTAGGTACAAGACTTTGGATTCACCAAGGTAGGATAGATAATTGAATATTTTTATCTGAATTTGTCAAATTCAAATGGACTAGTTATTGTTGATATATATACTGCATGTACATACTATATAAATGTATTATACTTATAGCATGTAGTTTTTCTTATAATAGTTATAATCTGTTTTTATTTTAGACAAAAAGGGTAAATGTGGTGATATATTTTTTCTGTGCTATAACAAATAAAACATGCTCGAGGATCAGAGTGTGGAGTGAGCCACGAGTTAGTCCCCAGAGCCAGACAGTAGTGGCACCCATCTTTAATACCAGCACTGGAGAGACAAAGGCAGATAGATCTCTGTGAGTTCAAGGCTATCCTGGGCTACACTAGTTTGATCAGTCTTAAGGAGAAACACAGCTAGGCATTGGTGGCTCACACTTTTAATCCATGTACTTGGGAGCCACAAGCCTTAAATTCCAACACTAATGACTTGGAGACAGGAAGTGATATGACTGGGAAGAGAGGAATATAAAACAGAAGGAGACAGGAGTTTAAGGCATTCAGTCTGAGGACTCATGGAGACAGGATCTTGCCTCCTTAGTTCTGAGGACTTTGGAGAGGGAAGAACTAATGACTGGCTACTCGGCTTCTCTGATCTTTCAGTTTTCACCTCCTAATTTCTGATTCTGGGCTTTTATTAATAAGACCAATTAGAATTTGTACTACAGATAGCCAGAACAAATGTTACCTCAGCCTCTGTTCTGTCTCCATAAAGTTTTAGCACATGGGATGTGGAGGCAGAAAGGATTCTAGTTTAAGAATACAAGTTAGAAAGTAGAAACAGGACTGGAAGGGTGATGGTGAAACGTATGACTATTTATAAATGAAAAGATTATTGCATAATGGGAAATGAGGATTCAAAGGACTAATTGCTTGTATTTTCCAATTAGTTTTAAATTGAACACTGCCAAATGGAGAGAATGTTTCAGTTACACACAAGGAATAACTTCATAGATCAACTGTACACTTTGGTGAGTTTGTTAGAAATATACACTTTATCCTTTAAATTTTCAGGAAAGTAGATATTAATTCTTCTTTTGACAAAAAATGATAAATGTTTGAAGCAGTCTGTATATTTATTAGTGTTTTATATGATATATAGTTATATATGCATTAATTGTATATTTTTGTATACAATAACTGTATTTTACTAAGTGTAGAGGAAACGTAGACACATGCACATAAAAGAAAAAATGGAAATGGTCACAGTATAGCTGTGAATTAAGATATTCCTATAAGCAACAGATTTTGGATGAATGAATAGACTTTTCTTAGTGTCTCCAGAGGAACCACAGTTGTCATAGCGACATCTACTACTGTGAAAAGACACCATGACTATAACAACTCAGAAGAAATAACATTTAACATTACTCCCTTACAGTTATAGAGATTAATACATTATCATCATGGTGGGTAGCAAGGGGGCACACAGACAGGCACAGTACTGGAGAGTAGCTGAGAGTTATACAGACAGATCCTAGAGAGCAGGGCTAGAGAGAGATGCTGAGACTGGACTGAGTTTTTGAGACCTCAAAGCCTATTGCCAGTGACACGCTTTTTCCAGCAAGACTACCCCTACTTCAACAAAGCCACACTTTCCTATTCTTCACAACAGGGCCACTCCCTGATGACTAAGCTTTAAAATATATGAACTTGTGGAGAACCATAACAGACCTGCAACCTTGAATAAGCAAAGTGAAACTTATTTTAAATTTATTCATTTATTATGCAGACAGACTACTAAAACACAATGGGAGAACTGTGGGAAAAATGTATGCTTATAATGAAAATAAAATGAAATAATACATGCATTGGATTCTATAAGAACATGAAACTTCATTTAAATGAACTATTACATGATATGCTAGTTTGAATTTGAAACATTTACCAAAATCAATGTGAATAAGGCTTAACCCCCAACTTGGTTAATAGGAAGGTGACTGGAAATCAGAACGTTAGGGTCAGTTTTCAGTCTTGTTGTTTATGGGACTAATTCCTGAAATGGACAAGGCTAAACTCTTACCCTTTGAAAAACAGGCTTTATCCACCATAATTTCCCAGCATGCTGTGCTATGCCAACACAAAACCAAGCAGTAGACACCACTGTGCAGAAACAGCAACTTCAAAATTACGAGACCAAACAAGCATTTCCTCTGTATCTGCTGATTTTATCATGTATTCAAAGTTCTTATTAAAATCCTAATATATAGCGACTATATATACATGTACACCCATATGCACACCACCAAACATCTATTATCTGTTACCATGCTTTTACTTTAACTTTTTTTTTGCTATGCAAACAGAAAGTATGGAAAAACTCACGTGTTCTTTAAGTGTCCATTTCCTTGTTCTGCCAGGTTTCCTGCTAGCAATTTCATCTTACAGTGACCTGTATAAATTCTAGTGCCCGATATAAATTGCTCTATTCATGGATGAGACATCTCCAAGGTTTCCTGCAATGAAAGCTTTGATAGGAAAGGAATAAATATTCTGGGATATAACTAAGTGGCGATTTTGTTTGCTTCTATGGGGATGAATCACAAGTTAAATGCTTCATTTTCCAGAGTCTATAATGGGTCAGTCAGATGTATTTTCTGAGCATCTCTTAAACAGCCCTAGGTAAGATTTAGCTTTACTTGCTGATAGTGCTAAACAGCTTAATAAACATTATGGTATTTTATTTTTCTTCTCTCTCTCATCCTCATATCTCTTCATAAGATCATCTGCCAAGTAAGTTTCTGGTTACTGCAATTGTCAGATTCTACTCTCCAGGCCATAAAGTAACACAGCATGCAATGAAAGTGGTTTTAGGAGGAAATCTTTCAAAATGGGATTCTTAAATTTGATTATTCATTAATCAGACAGCAGCATTCATTGCGAGTGCAAGAGCATGGGCAGGTTCCCGGCTGCTATTGCAATACTGTATGATATGGGTTTGAAGGTAGGTTGTCAAAATACAAGTGAGATAGAAGACTACAGAAATATTTAGTCATTATGTCTTCTAGATCTGCATACTATAATTTAATGAATAAGTCTTTGGTTTGCTGTTTATCATGAGGTACCAGTTTCTTCTCTTAGGGGTTTCTTTTTACCAATTTTAAATAGTTTTTTTGATTTAGAAATTAAAGTACAATTATATCATCCTCTTTTACTTTTCTCCCTCCAATGACTTTCATGTTCCCTACATTTCTGTCTCTCAAATTAATGTACTCTTTTTCTTAATATATATAAACAGATATATTAATAGATATATATATATAAACACACAAATATATTTCTAAATATATAAATGCTGCTTGCTTAGTCCTATGAGGTTGTTGTTGGAGGAGGCCATTTGTTTTATTCCTGGCTGCCCAGCCCTGATATAATCATATAAAAACTGTATATTAAATTACTTAAATATGCTAATTACTCAGGCATGTTGCTAGCTAATTCTTACATCTAAAATTAACCTATCTCCATTATTTTATATTTTACCACGAGGTTGTGGCCTACCAGCAAATTTTCAGTGTGTCAGTCTCCAGGGACTCCATGGCTTCTCTCTGATTATGCCCTTCCTTTTCCCAGCATTCAGTTTAGTTTTTCCTTCCTACCTCTATTCCCTATGCAGGCCCAAGACAGTTTATTAACAATGGTATTCACAGCATGCAGAGGGGAATCACTCATCACCTCCCCTTTCTCTTTAAATAAAAAGGAAAGTTCTAACAGTAAATTACAAATAATAGAACAAATATCAAGTAAATATTACAGTTACAATATTTATTTCTACTTTATCTTTTATCATAATAAGGAAAACTATAATTATAACTATTTATTCTTCATCTCCATCAAAGACTCCAGAAAGATATAATGTTACCTAAGTAAACAGCCAGTGCATTTTAAGCAACTTCCAAAACTCTAGAATTGACAGGGACATTTCACTGCTTGGACATTTCACTGCTTGAAAGGTTAAAAGATTATCTGTCTAACTTATTATCTATCTATCTATCTATCTATCTATCTATCTATCTATCTATCTATCATCTATCTATCTATCTATATTAAATATCTCTATATATCTAGAAAGCCTAACTACCATGGTTATGAGCTTCACTATTAGAAATGACTCCCTATTAAGCTACATTAATTTTACATTACATTTTTGAATGAGCTGCACAAACACAATACCTTAATCAAGAGCAGAAATACCCATATAATAAAATTGACTTTAAGTTTCTATCACTTATCCATGATCCATACCAATGCAGTACTATAGAATATCTCCCTTTAAATGTAAACAAGCAGTTATAAAAATATTTGGGAATATTCGTGTAGTTCTCTCCATACTGCTTTCTGCTTTATATTGGACAAAGTAATTTTTGAGGATATTCATGGCAACCTTTCAGGGTTCTTGGTGTATCAAACCACATTAGTCTGGAGGTATTCCACAGGTTCTCATCCTCTGTGGAAACAAAATAAGAACCTCTTTTCCAAAGCAACATATCCTTAGACACAAATTATTAAGTCAAGATACCTTTATGTTGGTTGAATTTAGCAGCCAATACAATGAAATGTCTCTTTCTACTTAGCTCCTTCACAATCAAAAAGTTTAAAGAAAGTACAATAATGTAATCCAGACTCTCTGTGTATAGTTCGTATTTATAGTCTATATTTAAGTGATTTATTTTTACTCTACTACTTTCTACAAGTCTAATATTTATTTTATTATCTTTATTACTTTAATCTATGACCATCTGTACTCTCTTATATTATATTTACTGTCTCTTTCCTCTTTTTCTTCTCTCTCCCAAGCCTATGTATATTTTTTAACATGCTGTACTTCTTTTACAGGTCTTTTATGCCTGAATCTCTCCTTATTGTGTATTTGTAATCCTTTTCTGACCAGGTCTAAGCACTTCTTAAAAACCTAGGTGGTAGCGTTGCTAGGGCAAATAAGGCCCTGCCTGCTTGATCTGCCCAGTCTAGCATGGCAGAGCTGTTTCCTGCCCTTGAGAGCCTGCTCACAGTCCAAATTTTAGGAACACAGCCAGTCTATATTTCCATTAAGCAAGTTGTAGCACTCTATTCATAAACCCCATTTAAATGTTCAGCCTCCTGAAAGAGCCAGAGCTCAAGCTGGCAGCTCAAACCAGAAAGCCAGTATTTCAAAACTGCACAGCTTTTTTTTTTTTCTGCTACTGCTGAATCAGGAAAAGTTCTCTCTAAGGAGCTGCGGCATTAAGCCATGCTTAAGTCTCTTTTATTTTCTTTTTCTTTTGTATATACCTAGATTTCATTCTCAAACTCTCTCAGGTTTTCAGTGGATTTTAGCTGGCCATGTGGGCACCAATTTATTGTAGGAGGCCTCTTGCTTCATTTTTGACTGTTCTGTGTAAAATAATCACAGAAACTGTATTAATTAAATCACTGCTTGGCCAGTTATTAAGTGTATTGCTTGCTAGCTCTTATATCCAGAATTAACCCATTTCCATTATTTTGTATTTTACCTATTTATCTACTTTTATTTATGAGGTCCTGGCCTACTAGCAAAGTTCTGGTGTATCTGTCTCCAGTGGTTCCATGGCTTTTTTCTGCCTATCCCTTCTTTCTCCCAGCATTCAGTTCATTTTTTTTTTTACCTCCCTCTATTCCCTGCAGAGGCCCAAGACAGTTTCATATTAACCAATGGTATTCACAAAATACAGAGAGAAATACCACATCAGGTAGTTTATAAATATGACTAATATTTAGATCAATGACTTCAAGTGCAGCACAGATTTTTTTACCATATGGAAGAATCAAGTTTATCAGTTGAAAAAAAGTAAGCTTATTTTCCATCAAGGAGGATAAATCACAATCACATATTGCATTTGTCCTCAAGAATATCCAGTATGTTTGTTTAAGTGAGGATCTCAAATTCTCTAACTCGACAAATACCATAACATATTTTTTTTTTACCAAAGGGCATCACATTTTTTATTTTTAAACTTAATTCATTCTTGACTCCTTCAAACATGTATATAATTCATTTCAATCAGATTTACTCTATTACCTTTTTTTATCTTCTTCTCCTTCCACAAAACATCTTTTCAGCTAGTCCCCTTCTACTTTTATCTATCTATTTATCTATCTGTCTGTCTGTGTCTTACTGAGTATATTTGGAGTTCTTTGCCTATGACAGATTGTAAATTATTTATTCTTGTTTAGTTTACCATTGAATGCACCACTGGAGTAAATGTCTCTACTGGTAGATAGCCATTAACTGCCACTAACAATTGAGAGAAGGGTGGGGCCATGTTAGCATCCATGAAGATTTTAAACGGTCCCATTTTTGTGGGTCGTATGTAAATTATCATAGCTGCAATGAGTCATAAGTTCTTTGGTACCATGACCTTATATGACTTGAAGCATACACACACTTCCCTATCTTTTATCGCCCTTCCCCTTCTGTGATATTCCCTGATCTTGGCAGGATGTCATAGAAATGTCTTCCTTAGTGTTGAGTACTCAGGTGTCATCTATTTTTAGCAATATGACCACTTATGAATCTCTTCAGTAGCTGTTGTTCATTGCAAAGCAAAACTTTTTTGATCAAATTTGAGAGCAGCACTTATTAGTGATCCTAGAGAAGCTAAATAAGAAGAAGAACCCAAAGAAAAACATATAGGCATCCTCCTGAATATTAACCTTCATCAGGCGATGAAAGGAGACAGCGACAGAGACCCACATTGGAGCACCAGACTGAAATCTCAAGGTCCAAATCAGGAGCAGAAGGAAAGAGAGCACGAGCAAGGAACTCAGACCCACACACTGAGACAATGGGGATGTCCTATTGGGAACTCACCAAGGCCAGCTGGCCTGTGTCTGAAAAAGCCTGGGATAAAACCGGACTCGCTGAACATAACGGACAATGAGGACTACTGAGAACTCAAGAACAATGGCAATGGGTTTTTGATCCTACTGCACGTACTGGTTTTGTGGGAGCCTAGGCAGTTTGGATGCTCACCTTAGTAGACTTGAATGGAAGTTCCCCACAGGGCAGGGAGCCCTGATTGCTCTTTGGGCTGACTAGGGAGGGGGACTTGATTGGGGGAGGGGGAGGGAAATGGGAGACAGTGGTGGGGAAGAGACAGAAATCATAAATAAATAAATAAATAGATAGATAAATAGATAAATGATAGAAAACAAGCATATATATTTAGAAGGCAGTTTGATGGATATAACATCAGTAAAGTAAAACAATTTTGGTACCCTTCTCAAAAGGGCTTAGGACCTCCCTAGACGTTGACAGTTCCAGATAATAATTTCTATCTAAATACATTCTTACCCATATTTTCCCCTTATTACCCTTTTTTATAGTGTCCTTATATAAAAACAAGCAATTTTAGAGCACCCTTCAGGAAAAATCTGGGGATTTGTTTATTATTACATGATATTCATTGTCCTTCAAAGACATCTATGTCCTTGTTTTCCAAAAAGTGAATATGAGAATAAAATTTATAAATATGTTTAAGATGAGTAATGGTGATATTCGAAAGATAAGACTCTAGTGAGGATCAAGGATTAGTCATTTCAGATCAGATCCATTTCCTTAAACACAGAGGACATTACAGCAGGAAAGAAGTCAGAGATATTCAAAATAGCAAAGGCTTGTTTTCTCTTTCTTCTGTGAACAACTCTTAGCAGAAAGCTCACAGAAAAATGAGGACAATAATCTAACAAAGACAAGGAAATGAACTGAAATTATATTCTTCTCTCCAGACTCAAGAAAGAAGAGCAGATTTGTAAATGCCCTTATTACCTTTTCCGCTCACATATGTGCTACTTATAACCTGCAGTGCTGTAAGATTTTTATTTTTTTTATTTTTTAATGTATTCTTTGAAGCTATTTCATTTGGGGGAAATTCATGTGTCAGCAACTAAAAACATAATAAAGGTGTCAATCTTGAAATTTATGCTATCTTCACTTTAGAAGTCAATTTTGTAAAATTAAATATAACTATTGAGTTGAACAGATATTCTTAAGTGATAGAACTGGGAACCTTCCAAGTACCCCTCATTCACATACAAAAAGGCATCCTGTAACTTTTCCCCTACAGAAGTGGAGAAAATATCCTCCTGAGAGGTGTTGAATATGAGATTAGTGAACAATAATAAGAATACCAGGGAGATGTGATAACACGTGCCTGTAGCATGGTGTGGAGAGGAAAAGACAGATGTATCCCAAGTTTGAGGTCAGCTTGGACTTCATACTGGGTAACCAAAAAAAAAAAAAAAAAGATCAACTGATCAAGGTATCTGCCTCCAAAATGAAAACTTGAGTTCTTGAGCCCTAGAACTCCGATGATGGAAAGAGAGAAGTTACTCATGAAATTTATCTTCTGATTGTCAGATGCATTTCATGAAATAGGTATGCATACTGCAAGTCAGTAGATTTCTATGGTGTAGAACATCCATCTTGCCTTCTTTCTTCCTTCCTTCCTTTCTTTCTTTCTTTCTTTCTTTCTTTCTTTCTTTCTTTCTTTCTTTCTCTTTTTCTTAGCTGCACTAAGAGCCCATTGGGTTTATGTTGAATTATTCAACTTTATTATATACCATCAAACTTCTTTAGTTTTTTGTTATTGTTGTTGTTTTCCAATACATATTTGATGCAACTTAATCTGGTAATGTAATCATGAGACCTGGTCTGGGAATTCTCACCTGATACAAATTCTTGAAATTTATGCATGGTAAGGAAAGAACAAATTTAATCTTTCTTTAGTTACTGTGGAGATGTTCATGAGGCCCATAGGCTCAAGTATTTTAAAACTTTTCCCAAGTTGGTGTTTTTCTTTAGGTAAATTGTGGGACTTTTCAGAGATGTAGACCTTAAGAGGAGATTATATCACTAGGGATGGGATTTGAGAGTTCAGTAGCTTCATATAATTTTCCTTTCCACTCTCGCTCCAAGCTTGCAGGTAAAGATGGGATTTCTCAGCTTCTTTTTCTGCCTGCCTGCTGCCATTCCTCCTCTTTAATGGTTGACACTCCCTCTGGGACCCTAGACAACTTAAAATCTTTCTTTCACAATTTGTTTTTAGTCTCAGTGTTTGTCACAGCAGCAGAAAGAAAACTAGAACACTTAATATAAAAAGTAATGCATTTTGTGTTGAGTATCATTTTCATACATGGTTACCACTATAACTTTTCTCTTTATCTCTGATGCTAGCTCCAACTACTCCACACATAAAGAAGTTAGAGGAATTATTTTTTATAACCTTCTTATTGCTCAATGTCTTCCAAACCAATTGGACAAGATACTGGCATAGTTTTCCCTCTTGTCAACAGTGAGGATAATACTAAAATTCATCATGCTATGAATTTCATATGAATTTAGTTTTCAAAATTATTTCATGACATAGCTCCTTTTAGTTTTTAATATTTCACAAAGTTGAGGTTTAGGAAATATATTCATAAATACACATAAGGGGATATAGATAATGAACTTAAGTTGACAATACACCAAGGCCAATGTTTGATCATTCTTCTATGAATATTCAGCACCATTGGTGAGAGAATAACGCCCCTCGTTAATTTTCATGCCTTGACATCAAGAAAGGTTTATAGGTTACATGGTGAAGGGAAAACTGAAGATACAGATGATGCTAAATGTGCTAATCAGGTAAACTTGACATAAAGATATCATCAAGAGTTATTTTTAGTGCACCCATACGAACAGTAGTTCAACTTCTGAGGTTATAGTTAAACATGAAGGGAAATGTTACTATGAAAGAAGGCCAAAGACATTGGGTTTTGAAAGATTTAAGAAAGAAGCTCAGAATGTTCATGGATCTTTATGAAATTCCTATGATAACCCTTACCTTTTCAAGGTTATTTAAGAAAGAAATGAATGAAGTTTTACTCATTGGTAGTGTATCTGCCCTCTGAGTGACTGGGGAATTTGCAAACAATATAGCTTTTCCTGAGCCCCTACTTTTATAAGTAACCTCTTCATACTCACTAATTTATCTACCTAGGTATGGACATAATTTTTTTTATCTTTGATTCCCTTATCAACTGTATCTTGCAGGCTTTTTTTCCCCCTCTGCTTGTAAGGGTCCTAGAGATAACCCTGAGCCTATTTAAATATAACAGATAATCTGTCTTAACGCCAATAACTTTCATAATATCTGAACTGGAGGATGTTTATACAGCCACAGTTTCCAAGGGTTAGAATGCTAGTCATATTTCTATCAAATAACTCACATGCCTGTCATAACAAATATCACTTAGTTCTGTATTGCATTTCTCATGTGCAAGCACCAAAGCATATTGTGAACTCTAACAGCTTCAACTCTTTTATACTAATGCCTAGGTTAATTTTTATAGTTTTGTTAGATTTTTTAAAACACTTGAATGAACTTATGAGAACTATGCTTTGTTTGTAGAATTTATTGACATATCTGTTATGCATTTAGTCCAGCCCTGTTACTGTGGTATGCCTCTGAAGGTTGTTAGTGTTTTGACAATAAGGCGTCTTAAGATTGCCAATTAAAGCTGTGTTGTGGTATTACTAATAGAAGAATCCTATTTCTTCTTTGGCTTAAATATATAAACATAACTTTTAAATGGCCAAAGGAATTACGTTGTCATACAGAGCGGTCCAAAAAGTCTTATTCCTGAAACAAGCATGCAGCAGAGAACACTTGTGAAATAAAATAAATTCTATTCCTATAAGACATTTATAAGAATGCACTTCCTAGCCAAAAATTGATGCAATCCACAGTGAATAAAGTACAATATGGATTTTCAAATAAATAAACAATCTTCTTATTTTGCTTTTATTAAATGAAGACAACTTGCCCCATATAAACATATTATGGTCCCAGTCTTCCAGACAATGGCATATGGAAAACTTAACAATAAAAAGATCTAAACAGGGATAGTAGCTCTCACTTAGCCATATGGTATTGTCACTGTGAATATGTAAGTTTTCCTCAGGGTTTCAAAATTTCAAAACAGATGATTTCCTTTGTCATTGTTGTTCAACCTTTGTTGTTGGTGTTCAACACTTCTGTACAGTATTTAAGAAACTGGAAATTCATTTTCTTTTATTTGTATTAGTGTCCCATCCCACCCTCGTCCCGCAAGGATGATGCGCGACACACCGGAGCTCTTCTCACTGCAGTTTATTCCAGGACTTTATTCACTTTCTCTCTCTTCCTCTCTCTTCCCCTCTCTCTCCTGGCAAAACCCCTCCCAGCCCTTAAGTAGGCATGGGCTGCCAGGTGGGCACTGCCCATAGGTCCACACATATGCAAGCAGCTGATAATCATTGCGTTATCACAGCATAAGTCAGGTCTTAGGCACAATTAAGAGCTGATTATCAGATGTGGCTTCATGCAGCTCGCTACATATTAGGACAATTTAATAATAAATATATTATTAGAATTTAAGATGTAATAAAAATAAAAACCCGTGTGTGGTATACTTGTAATCATGTGATGCCAAGAAATGTGAATTTAGTTACCCAAGGAAGCTGATCATTATTGAAGACTGAACATAGTAGACATAACCATTATTGAGATTCTGAGTGAAATTCCTTCCATATATGTAAGTGTTCCTAAATCTTCTAAAAAGATAATCTACTTTCCATAGTATCTAAGAAGCACTAATGATAGTAGTGATTTTTTTATCATCCAAGAGCAGACTTCAAGTTTCATCAATGGAAATACTCATCTACCATGGCAATTCTCCATAATTTTCACCTAAGAGTTGACACATACCTTTTACTAAATCAGTGGAAATGTATGTCATAATTTACTTTAAGGGAAAATGGCACAGGAATTTGAAAGAAAAGAATTTCATCTTCAATAATGCTAATGAACAATTTTCTAGTATGATCTTAATTTTTGTTCAATATACTATTATGCAAAAATTTTAAAAATATTATAGACTATTGCTGTTTGCCTTGGTTGCCTTCTGAATTTAGTAGGTAAGTTCTTGTTTATGAAGACACCATGCACTTTAGAAATATGGATCAGAAGCCCATGAAGTGGAACTGATCTGAATGTGCTCTCCATAAGGACCATTTTTACAGTACTAGAAGATACCATGTAAGATTCCAAAAGAGGGCAACAACCATTGCTTACCCAATTATGAATAACTCCAATGAACAACATGGCATGATAACACTAGTGTAAAGTTGTGACATGCAACAACTCTCAAATTGGACTTTTAAGATCTGCTGAAAACAAGGGGAAAATCCATAGATTTGATACCTAACTTCTCAGGGTTAGTGAAGTCATGGTACCAGATGAGAATATACAACCACTAATTTATCAGCAACCTGTAAATATTTTTCTTCTTAAACAGAAGGCACTGTCACCATCACCCTTCATCAGGGAACATTCTTTGTAACAGAGAAAACTTCAAACAACCATAATCCATCAAAATGCAGAGTTATGGAGCCAAATGACAAAGGATACATTTAAAAATCACTGCCACACATATGGCTCAAGGAACATTGTGGAAGAGGGATGTAAGAGCAAGAGGATCAAGGGGTTCTCTGAGCCATTGTACCTAACTAAAATATCAGAAGCTACGCTCAGAATGTCTCACCAAAATGTCTGTCAAAAAGTGAATTGAGCAATGATGGAACACTAATGAACATGTCATTGTAGATAGGAGAAGAGCCCATGTGGGTTCAACCCTGCAGGCAACTGAGAAAAGCTTGAGGCTGGAGGGTTGACCCCCCACACACAAGTAAGACCACATCAATTACTTGTTCAGTGTCAAAAAGTCAACCCTTAAAACATGCATAATATTATAGGGAATGAGCAAATTATATCTAGAAATATATATGTATATGCATGTGCATATATGCATGCAATAAGAATTCATGAAAAACGGACCATGAATTTGAACCAGTGAAGAGGGAGGATTTGGGGAGAACAAGAGAGAAATGTAATTTTATTAATCTCAAAATAAAACAAAGTAAAAAAATATATGTAGGACATAATTTTTTACTGTGTGTGATTACAAACATTCCTGATGTATATAAATATATGTATATGTACATATATATGTATATATGTAATTTTATATGTGTGTGTTTGTATTCCTATATCCCATTTTATAGTTATCCAGACTTAATACTCTTTAAACATTGAAAATCTTTATGGGCTAATATGGAAAATTCTATGCAATGTTTTATTCATTGAAACAGTCAAGGTATGCAGAGAATGTTGCTAATTGTGTCAAAGAAAAAAGATACATATTTATGGCTACAAGCTTTTATATGCAAGTAAATTTCTGGAAGCTTACAGTATAATTTGTATCAATCAGTATACAAACAAGAAACAGATGGCAAACTCAAATTAGAATAATTTGAGGGGTTTATTTACAAAGAAATTAATTACAAAGGTGTGGATGGATATAGGAAACTAAAAGCAAAGGAAAATAGATTCTTGATTATAAACAGCAGGGCTACAAAACCTCTAAACAAAGGAAAAAGAAAAAAATATTTCACATGCTAAAAAGAAGGGTCTGTTATATGTTTTCTTTTATTGTTTTTTTAGTAGATAAAATAACCTAAAATAATCCAGACATAGCAAGCAATTAAACACCTTGACCCCATTTCCTTTCTCCTTTCTGTGTTACCCAGCAAGCCTAACCCTATGGAACAATGCTGAGCACCAGAGTGCCATGGCTACATGACTCCTAGGAAGAGGAACAATTTACCAAAGATAAATGTTAAGAAAGGGACACAAAATATTCTGAGCTATAGGTAGGAGAGCAAGTGGAAAAAAAAAACACTATTATTTTCCTAAGTCTTTTACACTGTATTCATTATAGAGAATAACTGTTCCCTCCAGAGATTTTTGTGGTTATAGCTCCTGGTTATTTATTAATAATGGCCCATAATGTATGTTTCCAGGTAAAGACTAAACTAAGCAGTAAATATCAATATCTTCCTTTAAAAAGCCATTATACAATATTTTTCTAACCAGAATTTAATTATATAATTAAGTATGAAACTGGGCTAGGTAAATGGACAGGTTTTACATTTTCTTGAGAATTTAATATATGAGTACTGCATTTACAGCATTGTAAATTGTATTTCCCTCTCTCCTAACTTTCTAAATATATATATATATCCATGGATATAATTATAAATACAAGCCACTGATATCATTTAATGCTGTTGGTGTTGTTAACGTGTTTAGAGTTCACCACTTCATATTAGCTGACCCATCAGGGTCCTTATTGTCTCTCTTTCTCTAACACAGCCTATCTATTGTCTGTAATTTTTGTTTTAATGGTTTATTTGTAATTTTAAAAATTTGTAGTTTTTGAAATTGAATCACGTTAAAATTACTTGTAGCATTTTCTTTCTTGAAAGTAGAAGAGTCACTCATGTCTCAAAAACATTAAAAATCAGTAATAAGTCCAAATAATTTTTAATAGAAATATAATAAAATTGCTTATACATGTAGAGATGGTTACCTTGTCAGCAGTCAGTGTGTTTGCTGCCTATTTTTATTTTATACAATAGTTATTTTGTGTGCTAAACTGTCAAGGCAGATTTTGAATTTCATTCTGTTGTTAAATTACTATTTTACCTTTATTTTTGCTTTTATAGAAATATGCAGTTCCTTGTTGGTGACTCTACTGTGTTCCATGAGGTTTCTCTGGAAGTCTGAAAATTTCTGGTGACAAAGATACAAGGTTCTCAGATTTCACAGCAAAAACAGCAGGACAGAGCAAATGGAGGGAACTATAAGAGACAAAACAGTGAATTCCTCATGGATACCTGAATTCCTGATAGTGCCATGTATGATCATAAATTGTAAAAGTATACCAGAATTTCCTTTCACTACCATCCATGGCCAACCTGAAATTTTTCTATATGACAAATAAAAATTAGTCAAATGCCATGGGATAAAGCTTTTGTACACTTGTTTTGGTTTAATAGAACTCTGATTGGGCAGTAACCATTCAGTCAAATACAGTGGCAGGAAGTATAGGCAAGGCAACCAGACTAAGAGAATTGCTTTAATAAAACAGGTTGGCTAGTAACCAATTAAATATATATGGAAGGAAGTATAAGTGGTGCAACTAGGCTAACAAAATTCTAGGAAAAGGCAGAGATGTAGTCACAGGCCAGCCACAGAGGAAGGAAGATGAGAATGTCTCACTGAGAAAAGGTAGCAAGCTTTATGGCTAAACATAGGCAAGAACTGTGAGTTAATTTAAGTTGTAAGAGCTAGTTAATAATAAGCCTAGGTTAATAGGGGCCAAACACTTAATAATTAATATAGCCTATGTGTATTTCTTTGGGTCTGAACAGCTGCAGAACCAGACTAGACAGAAACTTCCATTTACAGTCATAATTTTAAAGTTAGGACAGTTTTATAATCCATTCCTGCTGCTATAAGGAATGTCCTTCTGCTGTTTAGGAATTCAGTGGAGCCATGGAGTGAGTGAACTGATCACTCTATTTAACTTTTCTCTCTGAGAGAGTAAAAGTTATTCTCTGGGGCGAGTGAGTTGGGCAAGCTTAACTATCTGAGGCCAACCAAAAATACACACACACACACACACACATACACACACACATACACACACACACACACACACCTCTTTAGGGTCTTTCTATCATCACTCTCTCATATCTTTATTTCTTAGCTTACCTCTGTTCAGGTGTATCCTTTCTGCCTCTTCATAATTTTTTTCTTGTATCCTATATATACCAGTAAAATATTTAAAGCAGTATAAAAATTATAATGTTGTGACATCCTGTTTTTTAAGTGAATTATTACAATGAATACAAGTAAAACCCAATGTGTTTCTCACTGCCCTTACATGATTAAACATTTTCTGTATGAAAGGTGAAAAACGAATTATTCGCAAGAACCCATGTACATTGATGTCCAAGCCACTTATTATATATCAACATAGTATAAGCAAGCGAGGCATTGTTCTCAGACAGTTCTTTTACTGGCAGGCTCCATTTTGTGACTGAAAAGAAAGAATCAACCACTTTATTTTTTTATCTCAAAAGGCAATTTTATAAAAATCTTAAAAGAATCACAAATCTAAACATTTATATATGAAAAATTAGTCAGTTCTACTTTAATTCATTAGGGTGTATACCCATTCATCAATGTTAATCTTCAACTCATCCAAACAAGAAAGGTTTGTCAGCCAGCAGAACCCAGCCTGTCATTGTTTTGTTCCCTAATTTGGTCCTATGCAGGTTCATCTGCTCTCAGTCCTGAGTCAGTGAGCTCTCAGTAGCTCAGATCAGCTGTGTCTGAGGGTCTCACTATCATAGTCTTGACCTCCCTCTCTTGGGCTGGTCTCCCATAACTCAACCCAGTGCTTTCCTGTAGATCTATGTATCTGCTTCCATAAGTTGTTGGTTGAAGCATCTATGATGACAATTAAGATAGTCATCAGTCTGATTACAGGGGAAGGTCAATTTAGGTTTCCTTTTCACTATTGCTTAGAGTCTTAGCTGGGGTCATCCTTGTGAATTCCTGGAAATTACCCTAGTGCCAGCTTTCTCACTAATATCATGTCTCCCTCTATCAAGTTATCTCTTTCCTTGCTCTCCTTCTTTGTCCTTTCCCCAATTAAACCATCCCATTCCCCGATGCTCTCTTCCCCGCTTTTCTTTTCCTCTCCCCACACAACTTCTACACTTTTATCTCTCCCCCACCCTTCCAATTTTCTCAGCTAGTATTGTCTGTTCTCCTTTCCAGGGGGGTTCCACGTTTGTCTCCCTTAGGGTTCTCCATGTTACCTAGCTTCTCTGCAATCATGGGCTATATGATGGTTATTTTTTGCTTTACATCTAATATCAACTAATGAGTAAGTATATGCCATGTTTTTCTATCTGGGTATGAGTTATCTCACTTAGGATTTTTTTTTCTAGTTCCGTCCATTTGCATGCAAATTTCAAGATGTCATTGTTCTTTACTGTTGGGTAGTGCTCCATTGTGTGAATGAGCCACATTTTCTTTGTCCATTCTTCGGTTGAGGGGCATCTAGGGTGTTTCCAGGTTCTGGCTGTGTCATCTGGGAGCACATTCTCTTTGGAGGTATACCTTGCTCAGCCTAGAAAAAGCAGTGGGGAGGACCTTGGTCTTGCACGGAAGTGAAGTGTAGACTTTGTAGATTCCCCATGGGAAGTCTTATTCTTTCTGAGGAGTGGTTGGGGGGGTGAGAAATATGGGAGGAAAAGAGGAAATGAGAATGAGGAGGGCTATGCAAATGAGAAAAGATTGTATTTAAAAAGTTTTAATAAAAAAAGAAACTTGCTTTGCAGGGGAGATAACCATGATCACAAAGGTGTTGTTCCAAGGAAAGGACATGGCCATTGCACCACTAATGGGCTGACCTCTGTGAATTCCCCAAAAGCAGAAAACTAGACTGCATCACTTGTGGTAGTGGGGACTGTGTTCAAGCACTACCCTCAATAAAAACAAAACAAACAAACAAAAAAAAACAAGAGGCTTACATAATTATGTTTAAAGGATCATTTAGCATTTGAAGAACATGTATAAACTCTCCTATCTAACTTTTGAAGAAATAGAAGTGACAATCTTTAATATCTTAATGATTAAATTAGGAAAATAATTTACAACAGAATTATAGGAGGCTATTCCTCATATACTGACAAGTAAATATGTTGTATATGTAAATAAATTTAAGTGTAAATATTGTAAAATGAAGTGCATGCCTGTAGAGCAATTGTATGCACATGTTGTAATGTTCACAGGTGACACTCTGATCTTTATCTTATTTTTTCTTTGCTTTTATTGTGGCTGCTACTGAGGACTGATCTATAAACACAGAGTCATGGTTTGCAACATGTCTATTTCTTTCTTCTAACTGCTATTAAGTACATATTCACTCCATTTCTCCATCTACTTACTAAGTAAGGATTGTAGCTCTTTACAGCATTCTAGTCAGGACACTGAGGAAGAATACATGCTTTCTGAACCTAAGAAAATTTGCATTATATATCCCCAGGAACATAATTTTGAAAACACGATACATGTATGAGTAATTTGGCATATACTAGTAGTGCTCTTAGTGTGGAATCTGCATCCATGGTGGTGGCACCATCAGTGACTGAGAGCTGCTATATTCTGTCATTCAACAAACATAAAATGTTCCAATTTGTAGTGGCTTCTCAAATGACATAGATACAAGCCAATATCGCATTGCTAATTTTATATTTCTGATTTTTAATGTCCGTGTTTGTCTACATTACTAGTCATATATTAGAATTTCTCACCTATAAATCACTATCATTTGTTCTTTGGAATTGTTAAGTAACTGATATTGATTCTAAGACCTCTTTATATGCTATTTTTGAAAATCACAAAGGATCTGCCAACCTCACTTTTTCTTTCTTAATTTGTGGCATTTGTAATTCAAATAATTTCTAAGTACCTTATCACAATAGACAGTATCCTCTTGTTATTTATAACTTTATTCTACCTAATAGTAGCACTTGGGTGAAAACCTGAGGCAGGTGAATACAGAAACCTGTCTTATGTGTCTTGATGGAAATGAGGTGCTCACAGTAAGATTCAAGTCCAATTAGCTGCATTTCTCACACCCTTATGCCCCAGTAGATGTTTAGGGAGCATTGCATTCTGATAGAAACTACTGTTCTGCTATCAAATGTCAAATACATTATTCATAGCACATAGTGGTAAAGCTTAATAATTAATACCTCAATATCTCTGATAATCAACACTCCTCTTCCTCATGTCAATATATATTTTGGAAATTCTTTGTGATGCATCCTCAAAGCACACATCCCACTCTGCAGGATTTCTGCATTCTAAAAGATATATGCACACGCATGTATCTGAACCGCAGTTCTTGTGGGTCTAAGCAATTACTTCCACCAAGTCCCCATAAACAGAGGTGAAAAGTGTCACCAACTTAATTCTTTCCGAAGATCAGAGGTGGTTCATCTAGATGAAGTACTCACTCTAAAACTCTGATGACTGAAGGTCATCCACAGCTCAGGATGTATGCAGAAATGGACCTTTTTCACAACGTAGCTTGAAAACTGACAGTTTGCAGAAATAGACCGCAGTGAATACATAGGAAGAGATTGCCCAGGGAATGACTCAGTCCTTAGACTGTTCATAACTCTGAGAACTAATATATCTAACAAAGAGGAAGGGCACAGTTTTTAGTTCGATGATGACAATATATCACTTATTATACAAAATAGAAAGTTTGAGTTAAAAATATCACCATCCCTTTAACCAATACTATCTATAACCTCTCCTTAGTACCAACAATTACCATATATTTAAACAATGGAGTATATATCCCCCTCTCATCAGAGAGCTACTCTCTTTGGAATACTGGTTTTTTTTAATCTAGATTATCCTGAGCTATTGTTGTAATTGTGAAGTCAAAATTAATTCATGGGAATAATATGAATTATATATTTATAAGAATCTCCCAGCATTTCATAAATTTCAATTGGTATAATGAAAGGACTGGATATATATTATTCTTATATGGAGTGAGAATTATTATTATTGTTGAAATGACAATAAAATGAAGCACAGGCACATAGCCAGGGATTAGAAAAGCAATCTTAAAAAATGAACTTGGGAAGGTGACTTCAAATTAGGGTGATAGGCAGGAAATATACAAATACACATTTAGAAATAGTCAAATTGATTAAAAACTGGGACTTGGAATCTTCAACATTCAATGTCAAATTCTGATTCTCTGCTGGCATATTAGGAAATGTGTTCTCTCTGCACCCCAGGCCATTTAGGTATGTTTTCTCTAACTGTAACCTGGTTTCACAAAGAGTCATTTTTATTTCTCTTGAGAGTGCTGTAGCCTAAAGCATTAAGACCTACATCTACCCATGATAGAAATTTACCTCCAATATGACCAAGACAAGATGATTTCAACTCTTATGTGCACGATGGCTCCCTGCTGCTCTTGGTTTTGTGAGACTCTTTGTTCACTCTCCCTGAAGTTGTAGAGTTTATTTTTTTTCCATTAACAAGAGAACATTTCAAGTCTGCTGGTGTCCCTTTAGTGACTGAGGTGGCATTACTGCTAACTTCAGCACTTTGACATGGTTACAGACAAGTTTTAGATCATAATTCTAACACTATTACTAACAGTAATGGTTCTCAAACAATACAACTGTAAGAGAAAACCAGGAAATTACATGGGAAAGAGAAGGTGTGGAAGGAGCTCCATTCAAAGGTGAGGATCTCCATGGACAGAAAATCTCCTTTATGCATTGACTGAACTCTAAATGGGCCTTTCCTATTGACAAGCTAAAGATATTTCTCATAATGGGCGAGTCAAGCAACAAAAACTCATTTCCTTTCAATTGAAGTGAATTGTTAAAGTCATTGCTTCAAAGAATGACCTCCTTAGAAACGGGGCACAGCATTTTAGTTCTGTTCCTCCTCCATCTGTCTGTAGTTAGCAGGAAACTGTCCTCTGTCACTTGCCTTACTATAAAGGGACCCTTTGAGTAAGAATAGAAGAACAGTGTCCATATGGTGGTGTAATTCTTTGACAGACTTCTTCTTATTCTCCACTTAACTACTTTGTTAATCATCTGCATTGTATTCTTGGCTGTTCAGCTCCTGATTTTCCAAATGACTTAGATCTTTGTAAAAACATAAATGAACATCCACATGGAATTCATTTAGCATTTAACCCTCAGCATAGTGCAGAAATATAATGTGACAACGTTCGGTATGAATTCCCTTGGGGCAGAGAATGTATTCACCACGTGCTTGTGTTTTGCTATGGTCTGATGGGACATGTATTTAGGGTGACAACCTTTCCTTGCTATTTTGTTGAGGTCAGATGAAAAGTTTAAAAATAATAGTCAAACATTTCACCATTTTTGATCCTACTGAGGATCTTGCTTAGAATTTTATTTACATGTTTCTATTCTATGCATCTGGAATTTTCAGTGTTAATTGTAATTGTAACAGTATGTTTATTTACTTCTGTTTTTCCAGAAAAAAAAGAGAAAATGATCACTGATCTTTTCATTAAATAACCAGCTTATCATGTGTAAATCAAACGTAATAGCAGCATTATAAATATCTAACCTTTAATATTTTGATGAGTTTGCAGTAAATTCCTATATCTTTAAGGCTTTGATATTTTCTAAATTTTATGTTAACTTCTAAACATCATGGAAAATATTAACTGCTCTCAGGCTTTGAGAAACTAATATTCTAGTTCATCAGAATATTTAAGAGAAATGCAATGGAAAATGCCAGTAAGTAATCAGTATAAAATGGTGATATGAGACACATGTATGATTCATCAGTATATACCTATGCATAGGTTTAATAACCACCTAAATAGAAATGTAATCATTATTCTGAGTCAAAAGCATTTAGATAAAAATTAAAATAAAACACATTTAGAAAAATTTTAAATATTCATGATTTCTTCTGCGGATGTTGCATTTATTTTCATCATGTTTTACCATAATAATTTGAAAATTTAAGTACCAAGGCCAAATCCTGGTTAGATAATTTTTCTTTCAAAATATTTATTGACTCTGTATGGCAAAGTAGATGAGTGTTAAAAATGGAGCAAAAAATTATGTTATGCTAGTCTTTTTGCTAAGATATATTTGCTGTTTAAAATTCTATAACAAACAGGAATCTTCTGAATGAACTCTTAGTGATTTTATTCTAATCACTATGTTTCTATAGTGAAGATCACTTCACTAACATTTAAAGTGGCAATGGAAGCTTAAATTTTTAGTGAGAGCACAGTACTGCCAACAGAGATGCAAAGGAAAGTTTGTACCAGAGTGGCAAAGTCAAAAAGGAAAAGTCAGTCCTAGCGAAACCTTTTACACCTGGAGGCCACGTGAGGCATGTGACACTGGGGAGCTTCTGTGTTTGATCTTGAACATACCTGACATGGTTTTTGAGGCAAATTACCACTAAAGTGGTATGGTCAGAGAAAGGCGTCAAGAAGAGAGAAGGCTAATTTAATTGCCTTTGTTCCTCAGTGACATAACTTAAATTGAGCTTGTGTTTCTGAGAGCACAGGGGTATTTGCATACCTGGATTTCCATAAGTGGAAAAATGAGCTCAAAGCACCTGAGCCTACTGATAATGTAGCACTTGATATTTAAAGGACAAAGAATACAGTGGGGAATCATGGAAATCTGTAAATTCTTTTAAGTGTTTTATCCTGACTTGGGCAGAGGTGCATATAGTATTAAGTTTCCATTCAAATGTAAATAGCAAACAATAAATACAAAGGGGAAAAGTCAAAAGTCAAATAACATACCCTCAATATATACTCTTGGAGAACAGTTATAATTCATGGCTAAGTTTAAGTAAATTAGGCATTAATCAGCTCCGTTGATTTTTATTTATTGATTGACTGATTGACTTTTATTGAGCTCTACATTTTTTCTGTTCCCCTCCCTGCTTCTCCCTATCCCCCTTCAACCTTCCCTCTAGGTTCCCAGGCTCCCAATTTACTCAGGAGATCTTTTCTTTTTCTACTTCCCATGTAGATTAGATCTATGTAAGTCTCTCTTAGTGTCCTCATTGTTGTCTAAATTCTCTGGGATTGTGGTTTGCAAGGAAATGGATAGAGCTAGAAAACATTATTTTGGGTGAGGTAACCCAGACACAGAAAGACAATTATCATATGTACTCACACATAGGTGGTTTTTAGACATAAAGCAAAGAAAATCAGCTCCATTGATTTGAGTGCTCTAATCTGAAACAAAGATATCAAAACCTCTTTGAAACAGGTTAATATCCTGACATAGACTGATACAAATGGCTTGTGTAGAAGATCTTCATCTAAATTTAACTAAATGTATAATGAATTACGGAAGTACCGGGGTAATGATTCCAAGCTAAATAAAAGTTGGACGATGTCCATCAGATTTCAAGTGCTGAAAAACTTTAAATCTTTAACTAGAAATATGGTTGTGCTATTATTTCTTAAATATGGTTATAATTAATACATATAGGAGCACAAACAGACACACACATGTGCACATACACACACATATGAACAGATACACATATTGAACACAATTTGAACTCAAAACATCAGATAAATATAAATTTGTTTGAGTTGACATCTAGATATCTTTGAGTGTGTTGTGGCAAATCTCCTACTTTTATTACTGCTCAACGGTGTATAAGTAAATGTAAATGAGCAAATCTGTTACAAATATTACAGGGCTTATACTCGGCTAAAGAGGTCTGTAAGTTTTCATGAAAAACAGAGTTATAGTTTAAGATTATATGCAAATAAATCTATCAAATTCAAAGAAATAAAATGTCAGTAAATAACAGTTATTGTTAGAATTATTTGAGGAAAAAATAAACAATATCTTTTTTTTTCCTGCTCATTTGAAATCACTTAAAAGACAAGGACCAGAGAAATGGAACTAAAAAAAGAACCATGAATTGTAATAGCATTTTAACAGGCCATTTTTGGGGGGGGGGGGTCTTCTAGCTGTATAGTCTCACAGATGGAGAGAAATTGCCACCAGCTTTTGCCATCACTAGGCAACTACTAAATGTATTCCTAATTCAAAATAAATACATAAACTATACATGTTCTTTCATTTTCAACTCTGCAAATCCCATTTTGTCCCGGAGTGACTAGTGAGCGCTACAAAGACAGAGTAATAGCTGCTCAATATTGCTTTCTCACATGAGCTCTCCTTCAGTCTTACTACAAAAGGAAGGATGTTTAATGCATTGTTCCGGATAGTTGCTCTTTAGTTAACTAAGTTAACTCCTCAATTAACATTTTGAAGTTAAACAATCCAATCTTAATTCCTTATGAAACAACACTTTCAAAACTAAATTCTCAGTGCTTTTCTCAAATGCAGTGGTGATAGGTTTATGCACACAGGGAATGTAGAACACAAAATACAGAATTATATTGTTAAAATGTTAATTGTTGTGAGAAGCACACATACAAAGCCATCTTTAGGTAATATGTAAAGCTCATTCAAACTAAAGATAAAATATATTCATAGTGTAAGGTTGAATAATGAATAGTGTAAATCAAATTCTGCCAGGCAATAAATGTACAGCACAGTTACTGAAATAATTAAAAAGTGGACTCTCATATAAATACATGAGACATCCCTACTCCATACTTGTAGTTCATAAATATTTGAAGTCAAACAGAATCATAGAATATGGAATTGGTACGGTATTCTCTTTTACTCTAAAAATTAATCAGTAACTAGGCTTGTGATTTTGATTATGAACTATGAGTTGGTAGTCTATCCAGTAAATGAGTATAGTTGATAAGGAATAATATTTGTCTACTTAAATCATATAAATGACTATGAGAAGAAGTTTAAAAGAATGAAGCTCGGAATATGGTTCTCATTTTCAAAAACCGATAAGGTATATACCACCTCTTTGTGTGATTCTTCACAGCTTTTCATATCCTTTGGTTTTATAATGTTTCATTTAAAGGGATGAGAAAATATCTCAGCAGGTGAAAGTGCTTGCTATACAAGCGTAGAGACCGGAATTGGTTTATTGAGTACCCATTTAAATGACTACATGGCCGCACATGCTGATGGCCAAAGAATTGAAAAGTGGAGATGAGAAGACCACAGAAGATTGCTGGTCTAGCCTAAATCAAGCAGTGAATTTCAGATCCAGAGAGCAAACCTGGATGCACCTAATGGCCACTCATAATATTTTTAAAGAACTGAGAGGTAGGCTAATAAAAATCTTCCAGCTATTATTTGCTATGAAGAATTCTTTATGTATTATATATTGATTATAGTATTTATCTCTTCTAATAATTACGTGGTGTGTAAATATTATCCCATTTTGCATTGGAGAATGCTAAGTCCTACACGTGTTCAACTATTCTTCTGCATATGTATGTTGGGAGTAGTGTAGAGAGAACTTCAGCTGAGAAGTCTGTTGATAGAAAATAAATTAGTTCATGTTAATATTATCTGATGATGGTATTTAGGTGGTGTGTGCTGTCAATTAGATACAACACATGCTCTTTGTATACTTGGTAACTCCAATACACTTTTTTGTTGTTTAAACATGTTTATTACAAAAGATACAATTCACATCTAACTAGCTTCGCTTCCTTTTCACCTCCCATAACCACGTTCATTGGGCCACTTCCTTATATTTGAGCCATCAATGTACTTTCAACACACTTGCCCAGCAGTACTTTTAAGTCCATTCTTACAGGGTACAGGCAAGTGGATTTCAATAATTTATACAAACATGTGGGTTATGCTCGATCACTGCAACTTCCAGCTACTGTACACAGGAATGAGAAGGCTCTAGAAAAGTGCCACAGCAACAGTGCCCTAAGAAAAGAGAAGGGGCACCTTAAAAAATGGATAAAAATATCAGACCAAGAACTTCAGAGGGAATGGAACATATAGGAAATGAAAACATTGCTTCACAGAAAAAGTGGAGCAGCCCTGCTCCTGATTAGGTCCAAGTGCGGAAGAGTTGTCTCATGGTATTCGTACACTGCTCAAAATTGTATCCTTAGACAGAGATCGCCTGGGGCTTGCACTGGATTTTTGAAAATGCAAGAATTCTAAATGATAAATTAACCCCCCAAGTTTTTTTCTTTTCTTTTTTTTTTAAAGCTAATTTTGCAAACAGGTACACTTTCAAGTAAGACCAGCGTCATTCCCAATAAGCAGCAAGTTATATGTCTCGAGAAATATTCTGTCTTTTAGATTGGAAGCTTCTTGTGGTCATGGTTCTAGAATGAATATGGCAAGGAGATTAGTACATCAGAGTCCAGTATTAATTTATGGATAATTGAAAAAACTCAAGGGAACTATCCTGAATTAAGTTTGTAATGGCAGTCCAAAGAACCATTACAACATATGTGAATTTGCCATTCAGAGTCAATGCACTTCCTTGGAGAAGAGAAGATCAAATATATTTCAGAGTAAATATCTGTACTAACTCTCTCAAACATAGCATCAGAGATAGCTAAAATGATGTTTCATTGGTTTACAGTTTATACTTCTTCTGAAAGTTAAGGAACAGAGAACAGCACTGAATGCTTGGAATCTTTAACATTTACACTTTCCTCCTGCACACAACATACTTCAACTCTTAACAACACATATTCTGAATTAGTTAATTTATTTAAATATGTAGAGTTTGCATGATTACACATGCCAATTTGGGCATATGGAAAACTGTCAATTTCATGTAGTAATTATTTATTTATCACATAATATCATGGGACAAAAGTTCAAGATGTATTTTGCAATGCTGTTTCTATCTTTTAGAAGGGTTGCAGGTAGTAGTTAGTGATTAACATTGCAGTGGGTGTCTGGTAATGCAAGTTGGGTGTTAAAAATATAATCTGTGATTCTGTGTTTTGGCTCTAACCCCAAAATCCAAGGTGCAGATCCTAGCAAATTTAATTTTACCTTTAGCTCTCCTACAGCATATAAATTGAAAGCTAGGCAACTTGTCATTCAAATGAGTTATTAAAAATTGAGATGCTGGATCTCACCGTTTCAGAATCCTGTGCAGTCAGCATTATATGAAGAACAATTTATGAAACCTGAAGTGCTACTGGTCAAATGTTAGCCATATATACTGGCATTGCTACTTTAATTAGTCCATGTCCTCTTTTAAAAGGAGAGACTTGCTCTATGAAAAAGTATTCTCCTATTCAGCAAGCAATAACTGGTCCTTATCGGTGTCTTCTTGCATGGCTTTAATAATAATTTGACATTTAGCATTTCCTAGCTACCAATGCAATTCAGTGATTCATATCACCTGAATGGATTGTAAAATCCCAGAGGGAGATCATGATGTTCTACATGAATTTTATGAATTTATTAATTACTCTTGACACTGAGTTGGAATGCAGTAGGATTAGTAAATGTCATCACTTTTATGAATTAAAGTCAACACTTTCATAATACTATACATGTTGGTTACTGCAGTTTTGTAAATTGACATGAAATGAATTTATATTTAAATCCTACAATACACCCTCTTTAATAAAATAGATGATACGACACTTAGAAATTCCCTTTATCCCAACCTTTTTTATGGCCTCATAAAATAATTTCTATGGGAAACAAGTGCATACATCTGTCCTTAAGCAAGATGCTTGTTTTTATGTAAGCACGACATCCACACTATAATGGTGTCATTGCTGGTAGTACATATAATGAACCTGTGTGCTCAGTTTTATTTACAATGGCAATGACTGAAACTCATTTGTCCTAGAAAGGAAAATAAGCTAAAAGAATAAGCTCCATGCTTTCTGTAGAGAAAAGAACATTGCAATGAATTGTTTTCAAGGGGGATAATGTAACACAAGTCCAGTTTCTGAAAACAAGGATGCTGGCTTCACATTTTGCATTTTACAATGATGTGTCTAAATTTTGTTTGGTTGATTGCACTAAATTGTCTTCTTTTTGAAAAACAGCAATAGATTAAAAGAAATCTCCCTGAAAGCGTAACATGTGCTTCAGGGAGAACAAAAAAAAAAAACAGAGGAAAGGCTTTACTAACATGATGAGTTAAAGGATTACTCTCTTACAATTTATTTTTTGTACTTGGTGCAAGATTATGGAACTCATTTAGACCGTGATTTTTAATATATCATTAAGAAACTAAAACAATCTTTACTGGACAAAATCACATTATATCTACTACAAGGACTGAAACAGGTATGTGAACATATAAGAGAGGTCAGCAGTCCTTGAAAACTAATTCCATTTCCTAGTCTGCCAAGCATGCAATAATTCAGAAGAGATGATAATACGTTATAGTCTAAGTCCATAACCTCAGAAAATAAAAGCCTAGTTGCTGCATGACTTACAAGAGGAAAACAAGCTTACAGTGCATGGGTCTGCGTTGTTTGGCAAGTAGTCAATAAAACTGTACCTTATGACTTTCTCTCCTAAAGGTTCTAATCAAAACAATTTATTTCAGGCATGTAAACCCTGCTTTTCAGACTCTGGCTATTGTCAGCATGAGCAGCGGCATCAGCAATAGCAGATGCAATTTTGGGATTAAGAGTCTCAGAGCTCCCCCATCTGTCTCAGTAATGGTTAGATTTTGTAGTAGATCAATACAACCTGTCAAGTATAGTTTAAGGATTTCCCCCCTTAACCTTTATAACAGCAAGTTTCCTCCACCCAATCTTGCCCATCCTAAGAGCAATGCCTGAGGATATTATGCAGAAGATCAGGGAGGACTTCCCCTATCAGAGCACTAAACTGTGCAGCCAAAATTCACATGTTGTAACCCATTTGACACCTTACATTTAATCTGTGAACAGAGAACTAATGTTTTCCCTGGTTGAAGTTAGCTTTCTTGCCTCTGTGAACACAGGGCAGAAGGGAAAGGCAAGAAAAGGATCAGTAAACAGAGCCACCTTTTATTTTTGTGTGAGGTTTATCTGAATGCTCCAGTTGGTTCTCAGAATGTATTTCTCCCTCATCACCAGTGGGATAGTAGAATTGAAAGTGATGTGTTTGTCTTAGTAGAAGGTATAACTAGATCCTGGGGGGAGACAAAGTGCTTTGCTTTCTTTCTGCTCCAGTTCTCAACTGAGAAATAAAACCAAGAGGATTCGATTCTTTCCCCTGCAATGGGCTTGTAGCTGCCATGACTCACTGCTCAGAGCCACAATGTGCTGACTGCTGTGTATCACTGCCCCTTAGTGGTTGCCCAATAGCAGACATTGTAAAGGAGTTACTCTCATCGCAGTTTTGTAGGTAAACAGAGCACATAGACCCTCGTCTCAAGTCCAGGAAATAGGAACTTTATGTGCACATCTCTCCTTTGCTTAGGATGTTGCTGTGCTGTGTTTGTGTTAATGGAATCCTAAGGAAAGGGAGAGCATTCTGGACAAAGAGATTTGAAATTCCTTTTTCCCTCTACTGGCTTCAGACCATGTGCTCTAAGAAGCTTCTCAGCTTCTCTCAGTCACAGTATTTCTTTTCCTAGCCAATAGAAATTTAAAAGTAATTTATATTACCTTTACCATAAGTGAGATAATGAAGGGGGTATCACATCTGTTATTGTTGTTACATGGGGGTAATAGTAATATGAATGGAAATTTGAAAAGCATGCGATGTTACATTATTGCTTAACAAAGAAAATATAAGAGTATTACATAAACTACACTGTAATCATTATAAAATTATAAATATATCTTGCATAGAAAAATAACCCTTAGGAACAACGTGATTCTACGGTCCCTGCTTAAATTCCACATTACTTATATATTTAATTGATGTGGTTTGAATTATGGTTTTGTAAAAATGCTTTTGTAATTCAAATCTCTGCATTTTTAGTAGAAGCCTACTGCATTCGAAGCACTGTTCTCTGTAGTGAGAGAATGGTGAAATCTACTTTGCCTTTTCTGATATGTTAACATATATTTGAATTAGACAACTACATTAATTTTTTACAGTAAGTGATGCTGTATTGGAGAAAAGAAAGAGAGCCACTGGCATCCTCAGAGCAATGTTCAAAGAGCATGGACATTTTTGGTACAATGTAAAAGGTATACTTTTAGAATTGGACAAACAAGTACAAAGTGTTACAGCTAGAGGGACCAACAAAGGTAAAGACATTCACAAATGTCATGGAATGTTCCAAGAATAATGAAAAAAATTATAAAATAGGTCTGAATCACATGTGAAGAATAGCAATGAATAAAGGTAATAAGGGTAATGTTTTCCTTTGTTGCCAAGAAAAGTTCCTTTGGAAAACCACAGTGGATGAAAGAGAACAAGGGATCTCGGGGTGTTCAGTTATTTCTGCTATATCTACAACACAGCTCCTGCACCAAAGCTCAGAGAAAGCTTGGAAGAAGGGTCAGAAGATTGTAAAGCCTGGAAAAAGAGGAAGTCTGCAGTGAGACTGGGTTTCCTAGAAATGTCAGGAAAGCTACATTTTTCAAGTCGCATCAGCAGGGTTGTCTAAACATAATTTGAACAAGAATGATACCAATAGCTGTGCTAACAATGCCTCAGCCCCAGAGTACCACAGGCAGCTAAGGAAAGCTGAAAGCTGGAGAATTAGTATTTTTTGAGGACTGGACCTTTAGGTGGTTATCCAGTACCCAGTCGTGAGATCTAGTCATACGGTAGGGTTTTGAGGGAAAAAAGGAAAATGAAAAGTTATATAATTGTTCCTTAATTTCAAAAGAACAAAAATAAATTAATAAAAAAATAAGGTTATTATGTTAGACTTGGAAAAGCATTGAATTTTGTGTTGATGTCTTGAGTATTTTTTTCCTGAAATAAATAAATCATGAGCATATATTTACATCTTAGTAAGTTTTCTCTATGTTGGTTTAAGAAGTTAATATTAAAATATTAAAATAAAATCTTACGTAACTAAAGCCATTTTAATAATATTCAAAGTCAGACATCATTTAAAACTGTAAGCAGACGTTCTCTTTATAAAAAACTGAACTTACTTTCCTCACTTCACCACCAAATTAGTCTTTAGTTTATCTCTTGGCTCTATCAAATATATCAAATCAGTATTTTTTCATTTTTACCTAAATGACAATGTTTTGTTTGAAATATGCACTTATTAGAACAAAAAAAAATCCACAAATGTCCAAATGAGAATATTCAGTAAAAAGAGCCCAGTTTGTATTATTTCATGAAGATGGGAATATTGCAAAGTGACATTTCAGGCAAAATTCTTCTCCAAAGTGTCCTGATAAAGTATTTCAACTTGACTCCTGTATATAGATCCACATAGCTATGAATGTAAGTCCATTGTTATAAATGCTGTCAAATCCAGGGCACCAGCATGTGTTACCTCATTACTGTGTTGGCTGTTACTAATTTAAGCATATTCTTATTGAGTTAAAACCCTCTTTGGAGTTCTCATTTCACTACAAATAAGACTTGGATTTATATTCAAATATCACAGTGTACTTATATTGTCCCCAGCTCACTGCACAACAAGACCATTCTGCTCTACCCACACAGGTGGGCTTGCTTATGCCTTATAGCAACTGCCTTCTTTCTGTCATGGTGCATATCCCATTTCCTGCCTTTCCTGAACACTGACCTCCCATACATTTCCAGCATGCATTTGTATATGTCACAAGGTTTTCATTCTGAGCTCTCAAAGCTAAATGAGGAACTGATCCTTCAAGATAAAGTACTTCCTTGTTTTTTCCCCATTCTTTATCATACTGTCATGTTTTAACTATTCATAACAAGTGTTTGAGAACAGTAATCACTGTAACCCTTAGCTATCTGCTTCTTACAATATATCTTATAGCACCTAATTGTTGCTCTATGCATGTGTAGTATTTGTTAAATGAAGAAATAAGTGAATACATGATTTAATAAGGCTTATGTCACAGAAGAAGAAAAATAAACAGAAACTGAGATGCTAAAGGCACCAGAAATAACAGGAAAAGAAATAGGGGGCAGACTAAATGATAAAAATTAATATCACTGTTACATATATAAATGAGAGAAATGAGGGCTGGTATGGGAGGTCCTTCTGTCTATATGTTTCTTTTATTGGTTAATGAATAAAGAAACTGCCTTGGCCTGTTGATAGTGCAGAGCTTATGTAGGCAGGGAAAACTGGACCAATTGCTGGAAGAAGGAAGGCAGACAGAAAGAGATGCCATGGAGCCACCACTGGAGATAGACGTGCTGAAACTTTGCTGGTAGGCCATGACCTCATGGTGAAATATAGATTAATATAAATGAGTTAAATTAATATGTAAGAGTTAGCCAATAAGAAGTTGTAGCTAATGGGCCAAGTAGTGATTTAATTAATACAGTTTCTGTGTAATTATTTTGGGTCTAAGTTAGCCTGGAGTCCAGGAACCAACAAGCGACACTTTTTCCAACAGAGGGAGAAATATCTAGTATCCATGTGGTCACATGTAGCGTCAGGGACAATTACATTTCTGTATGTTAATTTATTAAGTGTGATATCTAGGAGACAATTTTCTTCCTATTCGTGCATAGACTGTTGAAGCAGGTGGATGGAGGCTGAAGTGTAGCAGCCTTGTTATTCCCTAGAGCCTGGACCAGCAATGAAGTGGGCTTGCCTAGTACAGTGGGAGTATCTGCAATGTTTGCACACTATAATATGGTCTGCTTATGGATCTATCAGGGATTTCAGAGTTCTCACACATGCAGGAACAAGCATCATTGACCAGAAACCTAGGCATTTTTTGACTTGGTACTTATTATATCAGGATGGATCTTAGTATAGGATTTTTGTTTTCTAACAGAAAAATGAGAGAAGGGAAGAAATGGGATTACCATTATTAGACAGTCCCACTAGCACTGAACTACAGTTCTAGAGAAATAGAATTACAAGTTTAGTAGTGACTTGGGCAAAAACTGAAACCATATCTTATGTTAAGATAAAATAATAAATTAAAATTTAAAAATTACCAGGGCTTCATATAGAGCTCTGTGTTAGATTGCTTTGCTTGTCCATAGAAAGTCCTTGATCAGTTCTTAGTACATAAAGGAAATTTAGGAGGGAAGGAAGGAAGGAAGGAAGGAAGGAAGGAAGGAAGGAAGGAAGGAAGATAAAGGCAGGAAGGAAGACAGTAGAGAAAGAAAGATAGAAAAATGTAAGTAAAAAAACAACAAAAATAAAAGAGGAAATGCATTCTTGGAAGCAAAAAGCAGTGATGTTTCTATGTGAAGTCTTCTTAGGTGAATAGGTAAATATAGGTGAAATCAGAATGAAGAAAGAAGATCAGTAGTCTCTACATCAGGTTCAGATTATTGTTTCACATGTTTGTTTGAACCATTAGCCTAAGGTAATGCTGCATCTATCTCTGGGGATGTGATTCACACGCATGAACATGTTCCTTCCTGTTCTATTCATAATAGCCATAAATTGGAAATGGACTAAAACTCAATCAAGAAATGAATGGATCATGAAAACAGGATACACTAGCACTATGGAGTATTATTCAGCTGTCTCACACAGTACTTCACCACAAAGAAAGGAAAGAAAATTCTCTAGCTACACCTAAATTACAATTGATGGAAACTCATAATAGCATGGAGGTTTTGAAAAACAAGTGGATTCTCTAAAATGGAAAGACGGTTTGTATAAGATTTTTTTTAAAGAGATACATCTGGAAAGACAACACAGAAATCTTTCTCTGCTGTGTTGTCTTATATTGACAATCATTCTATTGTGACCTAATACTTTGACCATGATTTATTATAAAATTGCACAATGAGCTCTAAGAAATTGAGACTGTATTGAAGAAAATGGTAAAAAAAAAAGAAGCAAAGTAACAAACATACTAAGGAGTGTGCATCTTCAGTTGAAACAACTCTCCTTTTAGTAATTATGTTCATATGTGGGAGACAGATATTAAAAGTATTTTTGTAACTTAGTGAATAAGTGTAATGTAATGAATTGTGTTCTAGAAAGTCTTGTGTAATTTTGAATGTTTTGTCAAAGGGTTTTAAAAATAATGATTCTATGACTTGGAGATAGGAAAATATCATCACCATTAAAGGTTAATTTTACAGTGTTTGATAGCCCAAATAAAGCTTTTTCACATGCTAGACGAGTGCTCTGCCAATGAGCTTTATCCAAAGCTCTATTTTCTAATTCTTAATTTCTAGTTTCTAATTCCTAAGATTTATCAATGCTATAATGGACCCCTTTCTTGATTATTCAAAATATAAAATTAGCAATAATATTTAAATTTTATAATCTATGATAAACTTTTATAAACATGTTATAGATAACATTAGGAAAATGTTTATCCAGACAAGAGAAGCCCGGATTTTTCTCTCTGTATAACTGATAATTTCTAATATTTGTCTTACCAGAGCATAATAGCCAGAAATTTGAAATAAACTAAAAGTCAATTAATAAAGAAATGGATAATGAACACAGGGTATATTTACACTATGGAATATTAATGTGTTTTCAAGTAAACACAATAAACAACTTTATAATTATATAAGATAAATAAGTTCATTGAATAGTATCAAAATTCATTAGTTATGAAATATTACCCCCATTATTTTTAGAATTATATATATATATATATATTTGCATTTTTCTTAATGATTTCAAGGTATATTAAATATTCTAAAAATTATCCAGTGTGTTCAGCTGCTGGAAAGGACAGTGACATGGGCAGAATACAATGGAAAAAGAGGGTCCTCTAGATGCAGAAAAGTAGATGCTCTAAGAAAACACATTTGTATAAAGCACATAAGACTAAACAAATTATCTCCACTAAATTTTTTCCTACAAGTTAAGAAAATACTCATTATTGGATTTTATCAACAGAATACCTTGATTCTGTTAATGGCAGATGTTCTATATGATAATCTTTTAAAATTTCTGTACATGTTTACAGATTTAGAAAAATACTAGAAAGTAAGAAATATGTATTCCACCATGAAAATCAGCATTAAAATCAATGCAACATTTAAGTGTATAGAATTCATAGTAAGGTATTATTTATGACTTCAACAAAACATTTTCAGCTAGTAAAATAATTTCTTCAATCTGCATTTTAGGATGTGTATTTAGACAAATACTAAAAATAACTTATAAAAACTGATATGATTACCAGTGACCAATAATCATTATTTCCATAAAAATGATAGTGAAAATAAAAAAGAGAATTTAACTATTCAGTTACTACATGATTTAGTATATTGTTTTTAAAGAAGCATCTTGTTTATCTGACTACAAGTATTTGTAAACCTGTCAGTCTTATATTCATAGGTGTTTTGTCAGTTGACTCATGGTGCAAGACAGTTGTTGATCACTAAAAGTTGTTCAAGATAGTTCTAGTGCAAGAGTCTACTGTCAACTCTTTTCTGGAGGAGATTGGAACATCTTGTAGCCTTTATTTATTATTGATTTGTCTTTTAACAGTGGTGTGGCTAAGAATCTCAATATCCAGATGAAGTTAAGGATTAAAGGACTGAGTTATATTTTCCTTCAGAGTTTAAGCTGTCAAACAAGTAAAAACAGATGCAAAGATAAAAGTTGATATTCTCCCATTCAAGTACTAACCAGGCCCGACCCTGCTTAGCTTCCGAGACGAGATTGGGCGCGTTCAGGGTGGTATGGCCGTAGAGCAAACAATGAAAGGAGACAGAGACAGAGACCCACATTGGAGCACAGGACTGAAATCTCAAGGTCCAAATCAGGAGCAGAAGGAGAGAGAGCACGAGCAAGGAACTCAGGACCGTGAGGGGTGCACCCACACACTGAGACAATGGGGATGTTCTACTGGGAACTCACCAAGACCAGCTGGCCTGGGTCTGGAAAAGCCTGGGATAAAACCGGACTCTCTGAACATAGCGGACAATGAGGACTACTGAGAACTCAAGAACAATGGCAATGGGTTTCTGATCCTACTGCACGCACTGGCTTTGTGGGAGCCTAGGCAGTTTGGATGCTCAACTTACTAGACCTGGATGGAGGTGGGGGTTCCTTGGATTTCCCACAGGACAGGGAACCCTGATTGCTTTTCGGGCTGGGGGGGGGACTTAATTGGGGGAGGGGGAGGGAAATGGGAGGTGGTGGCGGGGAAGAGACAGAAATCTTTAATAAATAAATAAATTTAAAAAAAGTTGATATTCTATAGTATTTATATTTGTCTTCATTATCAAGAGCTGGTAGTTTGAAATGTTTCAACTGCAATACCAAAAAAGCATAATTACAGAGCCTGTGTTGAAAAGTGTAACTATAAACAGTTTAAGTTTGCACACGATGAAGGCAGAATTCAGGGAGAATGCATGACAATTTATAGTACCTAATGGTATCCTGACTACAGGTTTATATTTCTAATCAGTGTTTCCTTCTATTTACTAATATTTGGACTCCAGGGGTTGTATTGTTCTAAGATGAATGATGCCTCTACTTATCTGCCTGTCATTTATACAGAAGAGTAGAAATGTTTTCAGTTGTTTCATTCAGAAAATCAGCTATAATCTTAGAGACTTCCTTTTCTTTTTTTTGGCATCTGAAAACTAAAGTTGTATAATCAAGAAAAATAATTCTAAATAATACATTTTCTACAACCGGAAGGATCTTATAGCTTATCAGTTCCTTATAATTCATTAGCTAGAAGTTACTACTATATCATATGAAGATTTCAACCTAGTGGTTTCTTTTCACTTCACCCTTTTCTAGTTGAGTAGAATGTATGGAGAATTACATTGTTGAAAAGTAACAGTCACAGCTAGTAATTTTAGTTTTACCATATACACCGAACTATTAGGTTCCTTGTGTACTTATGATCTTTATTCACCGTGGGAATGAACTGGGAGATAGAGGATGCTGCAAAAGGAGAGTGTAGACACTTTGACGATATTCTAACAATTAAGTTAAAAATGAGTTTAATAAGCAAACACCTGCCAAGCACCCAAATACAAATGTTTTCTTTAGTGCAGCCTGACATTTTAAAGTGAAAGAAACTGAGTTGTCAAAAGGAATAAAAGTACAGTCCTGTTATAAAATCTTTGTTCGGCATAAATGTGAATTAAAAGTATGTAGGAAGAATTTATATCCAATATTTCACAAACTCAAAACTTGATAAAATAAATTTGTAAAAGCTGCTGAATTGCAACATTTCATATACAAGTAAGAAAATTATAACTACAATAGTTCATATATAGATGAAAAGGTAGAGTTTTGTGTATATTTTCCTCTATATTTCTTGGTATGAACACATGAAACATTCCACTAAAAAGTTGTGAATACCAGATCATTAACTATCTCATATAGATACCTTCTAGGGTGGAAGCTCTATGCTGGAAGAGGCAAGCAGTATACAATCAGAGTATCATCAGCTCTGACCACGCTGCCTGTAGACCATAACTGGTACTCTTCCTCCCTCTGAAGCAGTGCCTCAGAGATTCTGCTAGGGCAAACACAAGCAACAGGTGTCGAGTTCTGGTGCTCACTCCAGAGGACCTGAGCTTACTCTTAAGCAGTTAGGAAGCTCACAAATAGAGGTTGTAGCAAATAGTGGGTGTTTGCTGGGAGCTCATAAAGAGAAATGGCATTTCCATCAAATCTGCAAGCTAAACAATAGGCCAGATAATTCACATGAGGAAACTGAGGAATGTGGAGTTAACAAGAACCCTTCTAATGGCAGGATATAATTCAAGAAATTAGCCACAAAAATGGAGAGAACATACAATTTCATTTTTACCTAAGTAGGAAAATATGGACTTTGTAATGGGAATTAGAAAAACATAAAGTCCTCATACATGCTACAGTCTGGAAAACATTGAAATATTATGTTAAGGGATAAGGACAATCACAGAATAAATAAAACCATAAATAATAAAAATAAATTTATAATTGCTTTGGGCTGGAGATGCTAGTATGCTAAGGATATGCTTTACTTCTTATTGGGAATCAGGTTTCTATCTGGTGAGATAGAAATATTTTCAAATCCATATGATGGTTGTTGCACAACTTGGGATCATATGTGTGTATTTATACCTTTATTGAACTGGCTTGCTGTAAACATAAAAAGGTCAGAAACACTTTGGAATACAGGTGGAAGGAATCTAACGACTAAGACCTTGTTGCCTGAGCAATTGAGGGGCCTCCTTGATATCATTAACTCCCCTTGAGTGTTAGCGTATACAAAGACCTCCATATCTGGTACTTGATGTTTCTTGTTTGTATCATTCATCTTTAAGTCTTTTGAGCACTGGGACGGATCATCTCATGGTTCACACTTACAACATATGCCTAGTAGGACTGGTGAACACAGGCATTTGCTTTCCTATATTAGAAGACAGGTTTGGGTTTTTTTTTTCTGTGATAAAATCTATTCAAATTAGAAAATAGACAAGAAGTAAATGAGGAAGCCTATACAGTGGTTCCTTGGTAAAAATAATAACTAGTATGTATATTTTTATCTTGTGGAAGATACTTTTTAGGTTTTCTATGAAACAACTGGCCTATTATCTGTATTGAACATGTGAAGTATGCACATTTGTATTGTTTTCTAGCTTTGGAAATTGAGACAGAAAAATAATGTAAGTTTTTCATAATAATTTTCCAGTAAGGGGTAGAGACAGCATTTAAAACAAGAGTTGTTCTCTGCAGACATTGCTGCAAACTGCCATACAGTGCTGAAGATCTTTTCTAAAAACAACAGCATGCTTCTGACTCAGCTCAGCTCTGCTAGATTAATCATTACCCCCATTCAGAAGATGCTTTTGTGCTATGTAAACTCACTGAATAATAGTTAGATAACTAAAAACATTATTATTGTATTACTGTAGAACTGTCTTAGGTGCTATAATGCTTAGATGCTTAGAATAAAAGCTAAATAAAGCACAATATAATCTTTATTCTTAGCTTGATTATTCAGGCTAAATGTATCTACAAAATAACTCAAAGGAGGTAATGATCCTCACATTTTCAAAGGTTGTTATGTTTTCTTCAAATAAGTAGACAGAAGAAACAATTGTATAATAAAATCCTAGGTATTTTAGAATGAGGTCACCTTTTAGAATTTGCATCTATATACATATCTATCTCATTGTTTCTACAGCACAACTTCTGATATTGCTGTGGAATGACTCAGCAACTAGGATTTCAGCTTAGGTATGCCTATGATAAACTGATCCTGCATTATGATAAATTCACAGAGAAACATATGAATTAAGACTTATGGGGTTTTCTGGGAGGACAGACAGCACTGAGTGAAGGGGAGTCCAAAAGTGATCCTTTAGGAAGGTGGTGGCATTTGAAATAAGTCTTGACAGGTGAAGGTTTGTGGTGACACAACTTGAAAGATTGGTGTAATGACCCCAGGCTACCAACAGGTACAGTTCAGGAGAAGATGTATCCACTGGATGTGTTTAAAGACAGATACTCTGCGAGGGGAGAGGGGGCAGTTGTGGGGCGCAAGATATTTGTACAGTGTCAGAAAGAGAGAAAGAGAAAAATATGAGCAATCAGTATAGGAATAAAGATGTATTTGAGAATAAATAGGATCAGGTGAATTTCTTCAATATTATGGAGTAAGAATAGTGGATGTTGGGTTTATTGCTTGAAGTAGAGCATGGTCATATCTATGTTTGTGAAAACCAAACTGTATTTTTAAGTGAAGGTTTTTTTGAAATGTTGAAAGGTGCAATGCAGCCTAGCTAACAAACTGTCAGAGGAGAACTAATGAGATGTAGTTAGATAGGAAAGGAATGAAAAGGTGTTATAAATTATACTGGGATGAAAAGAAGAGTGAAAAAGGAAATAACTACATGATGCTGTGTGGACACAGAAACTGTATAATTTGACTAGCTTTTACAACATGAAGGAAAATATGAGCCCCTGACAATAACTGATTTGAGTGGTTCATCTATTTAGGGTATGTTTAGGTGGTTTTAAGAAAGCAAAGAGATGAAAAAGAGAGGGTAGACTTTTTAATGCAAAACTCTTATTTTCTTAAATACTTGAAGATTATATTAGGACATCTTTGAGATAATCTCAAACACCGAAATGAAATTAAAAATATAAACTTTATGAGAAATCAGTATATAAACATTAGTACCAAACTTTAGATTCATTAGAAACACAACAAAATAAGTATTCATATTTACTTTAAGGTCAAAGGGGATAGTAGTTTGATTAGGAGGATGCTGTACAGGAAAGTTAAGCCTTAAACTTTTTATTTTGAAGCCTATCTGTACTGTGTAGATCAGTCTTTCAGGTAGCTGTTCCGTGACAATTGGAGAAATACAAATAAACTCAATAGAAAAGTCAGAATCCAAAAGTTGTTACCAATTAAAAATTATATGAAAGATAGGTGGAGCGATCCATCAAATCCCACATAGTATATTATGAGACAACCAAATGACTTAACAGCAATTCTTCTATTCACATTAGTTGGTTCTCTCTAAATTAGTCTCAGTGACCATTCTTACAAATCTTATGAGAAAAGAAAAGCAGATTTTGATATTTTCTTAATATTTAAATGGAAAGAATAACATCTACTAACAACCATGTGTAAACATAACAGAACTGTCGAGATGAACTGAGAAAAAATGCTGAATTATTTTAAGAAAAAATATCCTGTATTCAGAGCCCCTATGATAAAAGGCCAAGGTCATAAATTAGGAGGAATGAATCATATTATCTTTAGCTGCTTTCCGTGCACAGTACTCTTGAAGTCAGACCCATGGCAGGGCTTGTGATGGCAAGAAGGACACATTATTTTCAAAGTAAAACTACTGAAATGAATGCAGTTTTATCACACCTTATTCAGTAGAAGACTAGGATATTCTGGTGAGGTAGTTCATACATGCTCTAAATTTAAGAGATCATTTCCAGGCATGATGTCTCATGCTTGGACTCCCAGGCAAAAGAAGCCAGGAAAAAAGGATTGCTGGAAACTTGAGGATAGTCTGAACTTTCAGAGTGTGACCTTATCTAAAAATAATAAACAAATAAATACACACACATACAAATATTCAGTGTCCCATATTTCTCACTGTGATTTCTCTCCCTTCAATTTCAGATTAATTCACAGATTTGTAAAAGTAGCAAGAAAGTATAAGTTTGTAATAAAATGATGATGCCTTAGATAGTGTTTCCTGGACCCTATAGTTTACTATAATACTAGTTTTCCTATATATGTTATTAAAAGACCTGTCACTGATATACTATCAAAATATATTTTATTTGCATACATAATACAGTAAATATTTAAAAGAAGGTCTGTGAGAATATGTGGTATTTAAATAAAATTTTTATCCTTCAAAAACTAAAGAAGGAAAATATCGTAAATAATTTGACTTTGATGATGACATCAAAGACAAGGATTAGCCTGAGACATATTGGCGATGACATAATAGGACACAATGGAGCAGAATTATTCAAGCGTAAAAGAAAATCTCAGGTTTGACAGCCAATTCATCACAGCATCTTTGGTAAGAATTGCCTAGGATGTGTTGATCAATAAGTTACAAGTCTGGAGAGAAGTGTGTTGTTCAATAGTATGTTCAGACTCAGTCCCATCAAATAAGTAGACCTCAAATTGAATAGAAAAATTATCATTTATATATATATATATATTACAAATTCATAATAATAAATAGTCCATAACAAATAAATAAATAATTTAAGTCTTAAAATTGTAAGTCTTAAAATCATTTTGGTCCATGTAAAATAGACATTTGGTAAAGATGAGTGAACATTTTTATGTGACATCATTGATGTCTACTGTTAATAGACAGCATTGTAAAATATATGATTGTGAGGCAAATATATTTTTCAAAAATTGAGAATAAATGAGAAAATACTGAATAGTTGTATATTTGATATTCCCATTCCATCTTACACTAGATGATTTGCTAATTAGTATATGAATTCTATTTTTGAATATTTAGTATGGTTTTTAAACTTTCAGTTTCATAAACTTTTATTGTAAATTATAAAGGAAAAGGTAAATGAATTAGAATTGAATACTAAAAATGAATTTTTTGCTTGTGATATATCATGACGTGATTTATTCATAAAAATTGTTTCCAGGGTCTACACAGATGGCTCAGTTGTTTATGTTTACCAGAACAAGCACGAGGGCTTGGGTTTGGATGCTAACACTCTCCAAAAGAGCCAGGTTTGGTGCTAAGCATCTGTGACTACAGCACCGAGGAAGTAGTAACAGGCACACATCTGTGCTTGCTGCTGGTCAGGTTTAAGTTCTGGATTCAGTAAGGGTCCTTGTCTCAAAGGTTATGGTAGTGAACACATGCACACAGATGCACACCTATAAATGCATACTAAATGCAAAAAGTTAAATTTTCAAAAAGTATTTGGAGAGTCCTTGACTTTCCTATGCTGATTTATCCTGTTGTGTGATCGTACTTAAACGTCAATGAATGGGGGCTGGAGAGTTGTGGTAGGGGCTCAGAGTTCATTCTCTTCTTGAAGAGGACATTAGTTCAATATTCAGCCCTGAGCTTTCTCTTTAGTGATACTGTTGGCAGCAAACATAAAACTAAAACAGGTGAAAGGAGCCATCTAAATTAGTTTCACTTTGTTATGTGAGCAACAGAAGTCTGGCTACTCTTTTTGCTGATACATTTGATTGCTTACAAACAGACCACGAAACAGCTTTCTGTGTAGGGTCTTACTTGCAACGTTATTGCTTGGCACGTACCCAAGCAGCATAGCATTATTTCAAAACCCTTAAGTGGAGAATTTGCAGTCACATAGAATGGATGGTCTACATACTTCTATGAGTACATGAACCCTTCTGAGATGCAAATACATCATACTGTAGTGTATTCATGTCAATTTCCTTTCTGACATGTGCAACCACAAAGCCCCGTGTACATTAAAATAAGAATGGTTGCTAAGTTCTTTTTGGTTTCAAGATAACAAGTTGTAGGATAAGGACAGATGAGAGAATCTAGGTATGAGATTGCCGTCATTGTCATCCCTAGAGAACAAAAGCATGTCAGCTCCAGAACAAAATCTTGACTATTTTGCTCCATGTCCCACACAGTAAGAGCAAAACCATTTTCTATTAGTGAATGAAAAGAACTGGCAGACTCTACATGGTAGAGCTGATGTAGTCATGCATAATTGATTTAGCATACTATCCAATTAGATGCAGCATATTTGATAGACGGAAACTTTACCTTGATTACAAGGTCATATTGACTTAGAAGATGTACCACTATGAATATTTATAAACTTTATAGGCAAGTATACTCATTACATTCATAGAATTATTTACTAGGACATATTTCGAGGTTCTAATTTTCATATGCCATGATCAATTTCTAGGATATTTTGTAATTCTTAGGATTTAGGCTGTAGACTAGGTTGGACATAGAATACATAGATATTATCCATTAATGTCTACCAATCTATCATCTATCTTCCATGTAAACAAGTAAACATACAAAAAAGAAGTAGGGAGGAAAGGATGAAAACACTTAAGAATAATGTGTTTGAGGAACAACTGCTTCTCATATTGAAATTTGCAAGGTTACCAGGCCAGACTGTGTTTTAAAACTGTCTAGACAGAATACTGAGCACACTGTCTACTACATCATCAAAACTGACAGGACATTTTCTATATTTAGAAAATTAGTATAATATAGCAATTGACTGTAATGTATATTAACTGTATTAATGACAAGTAATTTATTAAGCCCTGAAGTTAAGGGCAATGGGGCCACTTTAAAACTTTGAAAATATCTCTTAATTGTGACTTTTTTCTGAAAAGGTAGAGTTTACAGTTTCTAAACTACCCCTGCATATTTTAATACAAAAATGCAATTATCTTATAAAATAAAAATATGCATAAAATAAAATTACATTTTTTCAGTTATTCAGAAATGACACAAATGCTCAAAAATAAAATACAATTAAATGTAGGGGCCAGAGAGAGTTCACAGTAAAATGCTTACTGCACAGGAATGAGGAAATGATATTGGATCCTCAGATCACATATAAAAATCCAAGATGATCATCCAATCTGAAATCACAGTGCTGAGCAGGTGTGGAAGGAGATGGCAGGCAGAACACTGAGATCAGTAATCAGACAGTCAGTAACTTTCGAGACAGTGAAATAAGATCTTATTACATTGAGAAACTGTGCTCTTTGAATTGAATATATTATCAATCTGGAAGTTGTCAAATCATTACTTTCTCCTACTTTACAAACCTCAAAACAACTCAAAAGAAGAATGGAACTAATTAAACCTAATCATCTACAGCACACTACTAGAATGGTATAACGCAACATAATATAATATATTTACTTCAAAGACAAATTTTTCAAAGGTTTTAATTTGCTTCTCATTAGTTCTTACACAAATACTAATAACAATTCAAAAGAGTATATTAAGTAACATACAAATTGTTTAAGTAACATACAAATAGAAATTTTAGGTTAAATAGAAAATAATTACTAGATCTTAGAAGGTGAAATCATATTCACATGACTATTTTAACAAGTCAAAAACATATATGACTTCTATCACTAAGAACAAAATGAACTTTTAGAATATATAATAATCTCTGTATCTAGGAGCATAACAAAAAGAATTTTAATTAAATAATTCAAATATTCCATTTAAAATTATAGCTCTTATCTTTGAAAATATTCTCTCTGTGAATATTAATAATCTCTAAGCTATTTCATATTATCTACAAGAAAATATTCTACTATTTTAGAATGTTTTTTCTTAGTTTTACATATGATTACCTAAATAGTTTATAGATTTATAGATCTACTCTATAGACTTCAAGAGCTATGATTTCTCTGGTCCTGGGTTGCTGGCAAGAATTCTAGTATCAGGCAGGATTTTCCTATTGTTAAAAGTGTGTTAAGTTCAATTAGAGAACTATTGATTTTCAGTAAATTAAGTGTGGCACTAAGGGATCCCCAAAACAGACCATAAATATAAGGGAGAATAAGGACAGGCATATGGGAGGGTTTGGAGGAAAAGAAAGCAGGGGATGGGTAGTAGAATTTTAATATAATCTTAATAATAAAATATAAAAGGAAAATATGTATTCCTTGCATTTAAATTAAGGTATACTCTATATGTGCTTATCATAGAAAATTTAAAGTGCTAAATAATGTTTTAAGTGAGAGCATCACTCTGGTGATGACTAAATCAAGGATACCATATGTATTAGAAGTGTTGGTAAATAAATTTTAAGAATCTTTCCTATTCACACCATTGAAAATACTTTTTTCTCAGATTTACAATTACTATAGAGAAAACTGTATACAATTACAATTGATAAAAACACTCAAATTAAAATCACTTGACCTCTGTGCACACACACACAGGCACAAAACCCACACATGACTGTACACATATAACATACATATACCCTAATTTATGTATAGAACATAGGCACACACATTCATACAGGCTGCTTATATAAATATTACTGAAAACACAGCCACACTTTTATTTTTCACTGTGTATATAAATTTTAGCAAACCAGGCATACTTTTACATTTGGGTAAGGAGGGTAACTTTATTCCAAATTCTAAGTTTATGGTTTTGTATTTTCTGCTTATCCTTAAAGACGTTACTAACATAACACTTAAAACAATGTAATACTAGGTTAGCCTCATCTTTCTATCTTCTTGTTTCCTTAGGTAATATTATATCCTTCTGGAGTCTTTGATGGAGTTGAAGAGTATATAGTAATAATATGGCTTTCCTTAGTTATAATAAAATAACTGTAACTCTTGCTTGATAAATGTTTTAAGTAATTTTACTATGTTAAAGTTAAAGCCTTCCTTTTTACTTTAAACAGAAAAGGAAAGGTGATGTGGGATACCTCTCTGTATGCTGTGAATACCATTGGTTAATAAATAAACTGTCGTAGGCATGCTCAGGGTATAGAGGTAGATGGGGAAAACTAAACTGAATGCTAGGAGAAAAAGGAGGAGTTATAGAGAAGCCATGTAGCCCCGCCGGAGACAGATGCTGGAAACTTTACCCAGTAAGCCACAGCCACACGGCAATACACAGATTTTTAAATAATATAATTTCTTTGTGATTATTTTGGGTCTGAGCTGGGAACAAACAAGTGGCCCTCATATCAACTCTCCCTACTACAATATCAAATTAAGATTCTTGTTTCTTAATATCATGATAACATAAATTACAAAGTCTCAGAAAAAACAATAAATTGATGTTGCCATGTGTTAGACTCTACCTAAATTATGGTAGTCACAATTAAACGAAGTAAACTGGAAGTTATTGAGCCAATGACATGCACCAGAAATTGTCTTCTGTATCATAATGACAAAAAATGGAAAGTTACCATCGAATCTGCAATCTCTCTTTAAGAGAAAGCATTATGACAAACAAATAGAAAAAAACATTTTAGCTTTTTTCTCATTATTTTCATTAGACTATTAAACCCACTTTCTGGGTATGGTCTTGTCATACACACATGTTATTTCTTTTTCCCATAATAATGGACAGATCTTCTCCATAAACTACTTGATATCTCCAATTGAGGTGCAAGACAGCTTTCTAATTAGTCTTAGACCAACCTAACTTTTTCTCTTCCTTACCTGTGATTCTAAAGAACTAGGGCAGAGTATGTGAAAAAACCTCCTGAAATTGGAATTATGAACTCTATCTTAATCTCCCTAGAAAGATTTTTTTTTGGCACATTGAGTCAATGAGGACTGTTACTTGAAGAGAAAAGTCAAGAGTGAAATCTTCGTCAGAACACCCTGCTTAATGCAAACACTTACTTGTAGAAAAGGTAACATCCAACTCTGGACAACTTCCCTGGTCATTGGGTTGTCCTCATATGATTAATGCATTTTTTACTGTGTTTTCATGCCTCTCCATGAAAAACAAATTGTTCATTTGACTCCTTGTATTTGGGCTTTATCAACAGATGCAAATCCTTTATAACTGGACACTAAATCTCTTTCACACTGGTCATATAACAAAACCAGACATCTTTTTTAAAAAAAAATAGTTAATTAGTACTCAAACAGGTGTCTCCAAGTGCACTAGGTCAATGAGTATTTACAAGATCCCTAGTAGTCATTGTGATAAAAATGGGAGACACAAAGCTCAAAGCATGTGATTCTGACATTTCAAAATTCAAACTCTGTTTCATCTACAGAAAGACATCCTATGAAACTGCATAGTGACATACAGATACTTATTGTAAATATTCATATTTTCAGGTTTCTTCATATCACTATAAAACACTTTCTTTTCAAAAGTTAACACTATACCAAAAAAGAAAAAAGAAAGTATATACACACTCATGATAACACACTCATGATAACTTTGTAAGATCATGAGAAAGCATCTATATATTTACATAGTAAGTATTTATTAAGCCCACATGATTATAAGTAGATTGCTGAGTACTGCTTATAAGCAGACTGACATAAAACTCCCTCTACTCCTTCGAGATGGTTTTACTCTAGGGATGCAAACCTACTAATAAGGAAAATTTAACCTTTTAGATTAGTATTTGATTTCATTCCATGATCTCCCACTGAGATAAATATTCTTACATAAACTTACCTCGATGAACTGAGAGTATTTTTTGAAGATTGGTTTGGACTGTAAATAAATAACAGTAATAAAGTACTCAATACCTTTACAGACATGAAGTATAAAAGCAGTAACTTGAATAATTCTTCTACCATACTCATAAACACAGAACTAGATTTTTGAAATATATTTTGAAAAGGAAAAAAATATTATCCTATGTTTTAGGATAATGGCAAAGGCATTTCAAGGGTAATAATTACAATGTCTAAGACAAAACAAAATCTGATGTAGTTTGGTAATAATCCCGAGAATGGACAGGAGCCTGATTAAAGTCATAGAAGAACATACAGATGTCACTAAGTACACATACATCTATAGTGTCATAGAATAGCCTAAAGTTTATGGTTACTTATAATGCCACTGTGCTATTTAATCTGTCAATAAAACAAAACTGTGTTTCTGGAAGGCATTTTTGACACAAACGTCGGAACTCCACCAAGAGTAGAGATTGGAAGACAAATAAGGTAAATAAGGATTAATTAATTAATTCATCAAACAGGGAAACCATAAATATTCAGAAAGCTGGGGAACTTTGTATATAAGTACATTTGTACAGTTTTTTCACTTCCTTAAGATAGAAACAAATACTTGTTAATCTTCTGTATCAATCTTGACACTCCAGTGCTGAGGGTATAACATACAGAATTTATGAAAACAATTTTTTCAACTCAGCACAATATAACATACAAAAATATTTGCCAAATACCCCTCTGAAAAAAGTTTTGTCTGTTAAACATCTCAGATGAGAAATTATGGTAAGCTGTAGTTTTGTTCATAGCATTCTAAAAGAAAATATCAAATGTTTCAGTTTTGAGATATTATCATACAGTTGCAACAAATTTCAACTGACTCTTAACTTATGCATAAATAGCTGAGAGAGAAAATTATCTAACACAAAGGCTAATAAAGGTGTAATGAGTTTAAATGAAAATTTTGCTTATTTACTAAGACTGCAACTTCGTCTATCTGTCCAATCCCCAGCATAGTAGAATTCTGTAAGCTGATTCTCACTAACTTTAGAGTTCCCCTGAAACAGATACTAATTCTGTCTAAAGATAATAATTTCACAGTGCAATTTCAGATGAAAAAAATTTGAAAGAAGTAGAAATAATTGTAAATTTTTTTCTAACTTGGGACATTAACAAAGTAGAGTGAAGTTCAAGCAACTTTAAAGTACCTACAGGCAGTTCAAATAGTTATGAATTAATTTTCTTTTTTAAATGATTTTTAGAATTTTTTTCTTTTTGATTTATTCTTATCTCATATATTGCACCCTAACTGCAGTTTCCTGTATTTCCAGTCCTACCACTTACCCCAGCCCTTATACCTTTCCTCTTCCTGAAATCCACTCCTCCTCCATTTCCCTTCAGAAAAAAGCAGGGATTTCAATCAAACACAGCATAACAAGTTACAATAAGACTAGACACAAACCCTCTCATCAAATTGGCTATGGATCTCTGTATCTGCTCCTAGTAGTTGCTGTATGAAACCTCTCTTTCGACAATTATTCTAAACTCCAGTCTGCAAATACAAGAGTATCAACATTTGTAAAAGAAACATTACTAAAGCTTAAATCACATATCAAGTTCTACTAATAATGGGAGTCTTCAACACTCCACTCTCACCAATGAACAGGTCTACCAGACAGAAAATTAACAGAGAAATAATGGAACTAACAGACGTTATGACTCAAATGGGCTAAACATACTTCTATAAGACATTCCACCCAAACACAAAAGAATACACCTTCTTCTCAGTACCACATGGATCTTTCTCAAAAACTGATCACATACAAAGCAAATCTCAACAGATATAAAAAATTGGAGTAACCCCTTTATCTTATCATATCACCATAGCTTAAAGCTAGAATTCAACAACAACATAAGTTCGAGAAAGCCTACAAACTCATGAAAATTGAATTGTGTTCTACTGAATAATCCCTAGGTCAAGGAAGAAATAAGGAAAGAAATGAAAAACTTAGTAGAATTCAATGAAAATGAAGGTATAATGTATCCAAACTTATAGTACACTATGAAAGCACTGCTAGGAGGAAGGTGCATAATACTAAGTGCCTACATAAACAAGTTAGAGAAATCCACACTTGCAAATTAACAGAACACCTGAAAGCTCTAGAACAAAAGAAGCAAACTCACCCAGGAGGTGTAGATGCCATAAAATAATGAAACAAAAGGCTGAAATCAGTAAAATGAAACAAAGAGAACAATACAAAGAATCAATAAAACAAAGAGTTGGCTCTTTGAAAATGTCAGCAAGATAAACAAACCCGTATCCAAACTAACCAAAAGGCAAAGAAAAAGTATCCAAATTGACAAAATCAGAAACAAAAAGGAGGTCATAACAACAGACACTGAGAAAATCCAGAGAATCATCAGATCATACTTCAGAAACCTGTACTCCACCAAATTGGAAAATTTAAAAGAAATAGACAATTTCTAAGATAGGTTCCGTATACTAAAATTAAATCAAGACCAGATAAACAATTTCAATAGACCTACAAGAGTCTCCTACCAGATGGCTTCAGTGCAAAAATCTACCAGAATTTCAAAGAGCTAATTCTAAGATTCCTCAAATTGTTCCACACAAAAGAAACAGAAGGAACATCTCTAAACTCCTATTACAAGGCTACAGGTACCCTGATCCTGATACTCACTGACTATTTTTAAAAACCATTCAAAAGTTTGAATCATTATTTAGTAATCTGTTTATGTACGTCATATTTGAAGCATTCCCTAAAGATTTGAAGACTAACAGTGATAGTTCAGTTTATAAAGTGCTTGCCACACAAGTATGAGGAACTAGGTGTGATTCTTTTTTTTCTTTTCTTTTCTTTTTTTTTTTTTTCTTTTTATGATTTGATTTTTTGAGACAAGGTTTCTCTGTAGCTTTGGTGCCTGTCCTGGAACTAGCTCTTGTAGACTAGGCTGGCCTCAAACTCACAGAGATCTGCCTGCCTCTGCCTCCAGAGAACTAACAAAAAGTCAGGCATGGTGGCATGCAGTTGTTTTTCTAGAGATGGAAAATGGATACAAGGAGATCTAGGACTTCTTGGCATACCCAGCAAGATTCTGACCACTAAGGGACGATGTTCCATGAAAAAAAATAAAAATGGTAGAAGGTCCTGAAGAAAAGCATGAAGGTTGACCTCTGGTTTATACATGTACACATACAGACATACACTAATGTAATTTTTATTTTATTTGATTATCTTTTTCTAGAACTATTTTTCAGTGCGTTTTGACCCTCCCCAACTTTTCCCATATCTGTCTCCTTCCTACTCATCCACTTTCTGTCAGTTTTCATTCTTTAAATACCATCTCATTTTGGATGTGTGGTCGTCGGAACGAGCACAGTCAATTTACTACAGGTAACACAAAACCCATTCTTTCTTTTTTCTTTTTTCTTTTTCTTTTTCAAAGCTATAGAGAAAACCTGTCTCGAAAAACCCATCCTTTCTATCCAGTAAATCTTCTCTTTCTGGTGGTTCATTTTTTAGGACACTTATTCAACTGGAGAAGAGATGGACACTTACTAGAAACTTAAATAAATAGAGGTGTTCTATAGAGAAGTTCTCCCATGTATGTTTTGGATTGGAATAAATGTTTACTTCAAAACATATAGTGTTGTAATAGAAGCAGCAGGCTGCTTCCCGCCAGCCGGCTAGCTTTATACCCGAAATAATTACACAGAAACTGTATTCTTTTAAACACTGCCTGGCCCATTAGTTCCAGCCTCTTACTGGCTACCTCTTACATATTGATCTAACCCATTTTTAATAATCTGTGTAGCCCACGAGGTGGCTTACCAGGGAAGATCTTAACCTGCATCTGTCTGGAATGGGAGAATCATGGCAACTCCTGACTCAGCTTCTTTCTCCCAGCATTCTATTCTGTTTACTCTGCCTATCTAAATTCTACCCTATCAGAGGCCAAGCAGTTTCTTATTACTTAACCAATGAAACAACAGATAGAAAGATGAACCTCCTCCATCAATATAGCTGAACATCACTTTGACCCTTGGGGCTATGTGCTAATCTTTTAGAGATATGCTATATAACTACACACATTGTTTCAAATACCTTATCTCAAAGCCTTTTAATTTTATGCATGTCAGCAAATATATACTTCTTCTTATGATAACACACAGCCATATTTTTAGGGGGTGGTATTGAGTCACATGTTTCTTTTCCATTTTAGAAGTTGTGGAAAGTTCTGTCTTTTTAACAAGGTCCTGACCCACAACCAAGAACGAGCAAATATAACCACAAATGTATAAGTAAATTGTGTCAGGCATTTTACAGGAAAATAAAAAAAACACATGAATTCATCTAGCATAAGACTTCTCTGCTCTGTACAGAAGATTAAGCTGCTGTGTCTTTGGAATAGTGATGAGACAAAGCTTAAAAACATTAAGTCTAAGAAGCTGGTTTATTATTTTTTCCATCCCAAAGTTGCTGGCTGACAGTCTGCCATCTTAGTTTACATACTGGGCATTAAACCTGGGCTATAAATATACCTAATGGGGTTTTCAATAGTTTTCTTTATCTCCCTGAGGACAGGAGAAACCTTCTGGTAAGAAATGTCAGATCTTAAGCCTTGTTTCTGTGAGTTGTTTTGATTTATGTTCCATCTTCTGTTTCTCTGAAGCACACACAAAAGTCATCTTCAAAGAGCTCTTTGTCATATTTTAAATTCTTAAGTAGTTAAGCTTTGGTTTGAAGAACCACCTTGAAAATTATAGAAAAACAGTATACCCAGCACATTAAACCCAGGCATGAACAGTTAATGCCTTCGTATCACAATTTTGCATTCAAAAACCCAAAGAAAATTTGCAAAATTAAAACCAGGAAGTATGTCCATGTCTGAATATTGTATCTTAATAAGTATATGTATATGAATGGTCGTATGCATGACTTTATATAACACTATGAATCAGTGCTTTATTCTTGTCCTGAAATATTTGTTTATGTTTACTTTTCTATCTTTCTTATTTCTTAAGATATCATTTTAAATAATTTCAGGGAACCTATGGAATAATTAGCAAGTTAATTTTTCAACTGCAGTGATTCAGAGTGTAATGAATAAAATCACCTTGAATCTCAAACAACAGCAAATATGTTCTGTTTATACACCAAAATCCAGAATTTTATGCCGTTTTAATCTGATGCCCCAATTTGTCATTTTAAGTTATACCAAACATTAATATCACTGATTCGATTTCTTTGCAAGAACTATTTAGCACAGACAGAGTGAGATTTATACTGACAATTCTATCCAGATTGCATTTCTCTCAAATATATAGTCTTACCAAAATGCCTTAGAAATGTGGTTGTTAGCTAGTGAATAGTAAAGCCAAATTCAAACTACTGTTCCTCCTATTGTAATCTCAATTTCTTTCATTTATTTTTTTTTCAGTGTTGGTTGAGGATGGAACACAGAGAAGTCCACATGTTGGACAAGGTCTCTTCACTGAGCAGGCTGTAGTAGAGTTTGAAGTCAGGGATTGTGATGCCTCCAGAAGTTTCTTTTTTGTACAAGATTGTTTTGGCTATTTTTTTTTGCTTGCTTTTCCATATGAAATTGAGTATTGTTCTTTTGAGGTCTGTGAAAAATTTTGCTGGGAATTGCATTGAAGTGTGGATTACTTTTGGTAAGATTGCCATTCTTGCTATGTTAATTACGATGTTTGAAAATAATTTAGAAGTTTGCATAATGTAGAAGTGCTTATGCTAATATACATATTAAATTAACAGTTAGGGAAGCTGGCATAAATAGTAAGCAAGCAATAGAGTAGATACAGACAGCATAAAAATCACAGAGCATCTGGGCTTTGGTGGGGCACGCCTTCATCTTAGCATTTGGGAGGTAGAGGCAAGCAGCTCTCTGTGAGTTCAAGACCAGCCTAGTCTAAAAGAGCTGTTCCCATGACTTGCTCAAAAGCTACAATGTATCCCTAAAAACAAAAGAAAACAAAACAAAATTCTAGTGCAAAGAGGACATAACATATGTCAAGATAAATAAGGCCTCCTTTAACATTCGTAATAAGGTTTTACCTGCACTTTGGTGTGAAACTTTACAAACATGTCATTATATTTAACATATGAACATTTAATATAATATATTATTATGCAAATGAAATACCAAATTAAGTGTATCAGAAGCAATGGGAATTACATTATAATCAAAAATGCCTCTTTATTATTGACTCATTGAGATTTCTCTCTGAGGTATATTTACACATAGCCTACAAAAACTGACTGGTATTTTAGATATTACCAGAGTCCTATCAGTTACTCCCAGCAAGCACATGATCTCTCTCTGAATGCCTCTGTGTGTGTGTGTGTGTGTGTGTGTGTGTGTGTGTCTGTCTGTCTGTCTGTCTCGCCTCACCTCTCTCTCTCTCTCATCACACACACATACACTTCCTTTTGTATCATCTACTCCACTTTCATTAAACTCAATTACACTCATCTTTATTCAGGCAGCTGTTGCTCAAGGAAAATCAAGAAAAATGCTTGCTATATATGTATGCATATGTATGTGCATATGTGTACATTTGCATATTTGTATAAACACATGCACATATACATATATATGAAGAGAAAATATCAGGGAAAATATACTAATACATACATTATAGTATCAATATAAATTATATATATGTATATGTGTGTATGTATGTATGTGTATATATATATATATATATATATATATATATATATATAATTTGTTTAACCTGGTTCCAAGAAGGAGGTTATAGATATAGTGGTTTAAATTACTTGAGAAAAGATAAGTATAGGTTTTTTAATCCTGCTTTATATCTGTTACAGCCACACAGAGTTAGAAAAAATTAAATGAAATGGTCAGAAATGTCACTAGTCAAACAAAATTATGAAATGATTAATATTGTATATGAAACAACAATCAAGTATAGAAAATGTTAAGATTTATTTGTTACTAAATCTGGTTACATCAGTAAGTCATGACCAATGCTTTATTTTTGTATCAAAGGGCAAAGAAAAGCAAAAAGGACCAACAAAAGCACAGAAAAGCAACAACAAAAAGGTAGAAAAAGCAATCACTATATTCTGCACTACATCTTTTTTTTTCTGTATTTGATTTTATTTTGAGGGATCCATTTTAGAATTGTTATAGCTATTTGGCAATTCTACGAATTCATCAATGTTCAGACATCTTTCTTGTAAGTCTAATAATAACAAGAAAAAGATCTAAAGATAGGAATTTCACCAAAGTGCTGATAATTAAGTTATGCCAGAAGAGAACATTGGGTATTTTTTATATTTAAGAATGTCTAGTATTTGCTGTGTCCATGCATTGAAGGTTACTTCCCATTTTCTCTTCTAAAAGGTTCAATTTGGTTTGTTTTATATTGAGGTCTGTAATCCATTTGGAATTCAATATTGTTCATGGGGATAGATAGGTTTCTATTTGCATTCTTCTACAGGTTGACATCCAGGTATGCCAGCACCATTTGTTAAAAAATACTTTCTTTTATTAGTGTATAGTTTTAGCTTTTTTGTCAAAAATGATGTACTCATAGTTGTGTGGATTAATATCCAGGTCTTCAATTTGATTCCATTAGTCAACCTTTCTGCCTATGTCAATACCAAGTTGTTTTCATTACTGTAGCTATGTAATAGAGCTTGATGTCAAGAATGGTGATGCCTCTGGAAGTTTTTTTATTGTACAAGATTGTTTTGGATGTCCTGGGTTTATTGTCTTTCAATATGAAGTTAGTACTGCTCTTTCAAGGTCTGTGAAGAATTGTGTTGGGATTTTGATGGGGATTGTATTGAATCTATAGATTACTTTTTGTAGGATTGCCATTTTTATTGTTGATCCTACCTAACCAAGACCATAAGAGATCTTTTCATTTTCTGGTAACTTCTTAAGTTATTTTTCTTTTTTCTTTTACTTTATTTTATTTTTGTAAAACCAAACTATCTTTTTTTTTTTTACTTTACATACCAATCCCAGTTCCCATTCCCTCTACTTCCCCAACTCCCTCCACCTATCCCCCTATTCGACCACCAGAGAGGGTAAGGCAGCACACTACTTTGGGGAAGGTCCAAGGCCTTCCCTACTATGTCTAGGCTGAACAAGGTATTCATCCAAAGAAAATAGGTTCCCAAAAAGCCAGTACAAGCAGTAGGAATAAATCCTGGTGCCACTGCCAGTGGCCCGTAGTCTGTCTCAGCCATACACTGTCCCCCATATTCAGAAGGACTGGTCTGGACCTTTGCTCTTTCCTTCCGTGGCCCTCTGGAGTTGATGAGCTCCCATCAGCTAAACTGTTTCAATGGATGTACCCATAATGGTCTTCACCTCTTTGCTCATATTCTTTCTCCTCCACTCTTCCACTTGACTTTGGGAGCTCAGTCCAATATTATGATGCAGATCTGTGCCTCAAACTAAAGTGTGGAAATAGGCAGACGACATTAATTCACATATGTGAAAGGTTGAGATCAATTGCTAGACAATGGCAAAGATAACTGAATTATTGAGAATCACCTATGTCCCTGATGGATGACATTAGTGAAGACAATTTTTCACCTATTTCATGTGAGGGACATATTTTCATATTTTGTAACTGCTGTATGCATAGTATGATTTAATTTAATTTACTGAATATGAGAAGTTGTGAAGTATTTAAAGTTTTGGTGTTTATTGGGAATGCTAATCATCTTGCTCATTCTTAGGAAATATAAGCATTAGACATGTATATATTTAACAGACCCGAGACTGTACACCAGCCTGGGAATATAGTTTCTGCAGTTATCTGCATGGCTAGGGACGAAAGTTAAATACATATTATTGTGCATCATTGAAATCATCCTGCTTAGATATCACTAAGAAATAAATGCAATATAAAATGAATCTATTTGTTTACTCTTCAAATTTTTTGACAGAGTCAATGATACTTTAGTTTCTGGTGAACTGAAAAGGAAAAAAAGCATAGCTGGGTGAGGAAGTGAGAGAGGAAAAGAAAAGAAAGGTAGTATGTTACATCTCAGGTAACAAATTTCATCCCTGTTGTACTACAGTTACAGTTAACACATTAATATTACTAAAGAATACATCAGATTTTTCTTTTTATTAATATTTCATTTATTTTCCATACTGACCACAGTTACCCCTCCCTCCTCTCCTCCTGTTCCCTCCCCCTGCCTCCCTTCTACCAGTCTACCCATCCACTCCTCTCCATTTTCATTCAGAAAAGGGTGAGCCTCCCATGGGAGTCAAAAAACCGTGGTACACTGTGGACAATAATACTCTGGGCAGATAGTTATGGGTTGTATATACAAAAGATATCTAACTGGGGGAGGAGGGAGGCACCTGTAAGCAGCTTCACTCCCAGTTTCCTGCCTGTGTTTCTATTTCCCTGAAAAGCCCACTAAGATTAGGAAATGTTAGCTAAATCAATCCTCCACTCTCTAAGTTGCTTTCTCATGCCACATAACTCAGGAAAACAGAAAGAAAAAAAACATGACAGTAAAGTTCCTCAAATTTTCTGTGTACCTCATTATGACCAATTATAGTTCACCCTTTCCTTGATGATTAACCTCCCAGGTGCTTTTAGGTTTTCCAATCCTTCATTATATTGAGTACTCTTGACCACGGTGCTTGAAGTGGTGTTATTTTTATATATCAAAAAGAAATCTCATTTATGCAGTGTGAAGTGTAGACACTTTGCTATTGTGTTGGAGCATTTATTGAATTTTATTGCATTGTGTGTTCAATTCTTTCACCAAAAAGGCCACAAATAACCTCTTTATTCTTTGTATCAGAAATATTAAAGTAGTAAATGACAAGGTTCAATTGTTGCTAAGTACAGCTTCTTGCTCACTTACTGCTATCTTTCTTTGTGTAGGTGGCAAAATTTAAAACCATGCATTTGAAAAGGGTAAGGCCAAGAAGAAGTGAGATCAGAGCTCCACTTTTAGTGTTGGACATCTCTATATATGATGTGCGATGCTTCTGCATGACTTGCAATGCTAACATTTTCCAGCATTGACAATTAGGATATTTAAATTTGGGTGTTAACAAATATATCAAATCAATCCAGGACTGAGTTGCTAAAGAGTCAGCTAAGTTGTTGATTTCTAGACAAGTTCTTGACTAGCATTTGTTACCATCAGGTGGCAACTGCCTGCTCTGATTTAAGAGAGTAAATCAAATGGCTGGTTGTAGCATTGACAGTGGTGACAATTACAGGTATTTCATGATCAATTGAGCTTATATTTTTGACTAAAATTTGGAATACTGAAAAGGATAAATGAGGACATAACTGAGTTAACACAATACATCCAGGATTCCTCAAGTCTTGGTGGCAACATCTGATTTAACTTCATAGCCATCAAAACCGTTGTGGCCCCTCCTTACAAATGCTAATTTTGAAAGCTTTTCTGGTTTTCATGAAGGGCTCTAGGAAATTAGCATGCTGCTTCATTTAAAGGGAAAAGAGAAGTGCGACTTTCTCATTATGATGCAGCACACTGGTTTGTAAGCAGGTCTTTAATATTTTGATATTTTCTACTATAAAATCTAGTCATTTAGCTCATATTTCTTTCCTGTCTTATCATTTTCAGTATTTTAATACTATATTACTATATCTACATCTAGCTTAAAATCTGAATTAACTTTGACTAAGGAAATAAGGTAAGTCAGCAGAATAAGATTATCTTCACATTTTTTGTATTTTTATATTATTTTTAATATTTACACTTATTTCTTCTTTTAGCTGTTCTTTCCTCACACGTGTGTTGATTTTCATCTTTCTCTATGGACTATCTTTCTTCTAAGGTTTAATCATTTTTATGGCTTTTGTTATTGACTAAAATGTGTAACACAGAACAAAATATTTTTTATACTTAACATTTGACAAAAATGCAGTGTTTGATGATCTCCCATAATACTACTGACTCAAATGTTATTTCTTCAGGAAAACCAATATTTCTCAGTCTAAGAGATCAGTAAGGATATGAAACATTAGCTAATGTGCCAGTGTTCATCATTGTAGAACCTCCTGACTGCAGAAGATTTTGCTGATAGTGGCTAAAGTGGATGTGGTCCATAAGCCCAATTGCTTTTGATACTCATCTAATCATACAGAGTACTCCTCCAGGTCATTTAGAAGTTTAAGACTCAAAAAAGTGAGTGATTTTTGCAGAAGCCTATTTTCTCTGTATAGCTCTGTATGCTAGAAAGTTCTTTCCAAGTGATTTGTTTTTATTTCTTTGTGACTTCTCGTTATTGCTCCTATCACACTCCTGGGTGTCAAACACAGGGAAATCCTGCTTCTTTCACATGATCTCGCACTGAGTCGCCTGCCATTTAGTCTCTTAAACTGCTAATACAACATAGAAATTTACTTCCAAAAAGAACTGTATTAGTCAATGCAATATTACAGTGGTTATTAGATGATGGAAATATCATAGCTTACTTCAAAGTGAACAGAGTCTGGACTCAATTGCCTGGGTAATTCAACTAGTTACAGGCCAAGTTTTGGTAAAAGTGGTTATTCATTCTCCCATAATTATCTCTTACTGTATGAAAATGATGTCCTATCTATAACAGTGCTTTTTTTTTTTCGAGACAGGGTTTCTCTGTGGCTTTGGAGCCTGTCCTGGAATTCGCTCTTGTAGACCAGGCTGGTCTCGAACTCACAGAGATCCGCCTGCCTCTGCCTCCCGAGTGCTGGGATTAAAGGCGTGCGCCACCATCGCCCAGCCAACAGTGCTTTTCTTATTGTGTCCTTGTGAGATGCATTAAATAGGCAAAGCCTTAAAAATAATCTGATATTGGAGTAGATTTTACCTTCCTATAGTTTTATCCCTACTTTTAAAAAGTGATTTCTGTTCCCATTGTTAACTTCAAATGATTGTCTAACAGCAAACATAGATCTCCTTGAGCATCTAGAGTTCTTTAATTTCTACATCCATTGTTTGCTAGTTCCTGTATTGGAATGATTTTGTTTGTTTGTTTTTTGGAGACAGGGTTTCTCAGTAGCTTTGGAGCCTGGGCTGAAACTAGCTCTTGTAGACCAGGCTGGCCTCAAACTCACAGAGATCTTCCTGTCTTTGCCTCCCAAGTGCTAGGATTAAAGGCATGCACCACCACTGCCCAGCTCCAATTTTTAATAGTATATGCATACAGATATTATTCATATGAGCAAAAGTACTTTAGTAAAGTTATAAATTTAATAACTTTGAGCAATTACACTAATGTTTCTCATTAAAGCATTCTTGGCTCATATTTTTTCTCCTACTTATTCTCCTTTTCTCTTTTACACACCTTTCCATCCACTATTCTTTCTGCTCTGTCTTGACCCATTCTTTTTTGTTGCTGTTTTTGCATCTTTTCACAAGTATTGATTGAACTTGCATTAATAGATGGGGGCTTGAAGTACTTAAAATAAACAAAGACATCTCCTCTGGTATTATAATTGCAAACAGTAGAAAACATGGGCGATAATTTTCAAACATTCTTTTGTAGCATTTACATGATAATGTTTAATGATAATGACAACACCACCAGACCTCTACTATCAAAGCCAAATGGAATATACCGATTCACTAACTACAGTTCAGGGAGAAAAAGAAGAAACATCAAATTGCCTTGGAAATGAGTACTGGAACATTAAGGCAAGCATATGTACATATTAGAAATTATATAATACCCAAACATTTTTCCAGCTAGATTATTAAGTCAGAACCATGGGATATCAGAATAGTAGTAAATGAGTTTGCATTTCTATTGAATTCTGTCTCATTCTTTCCATGAGTCTCCTTTACTACTCTATGCAGAAACTCATGCCACCTTGTGATTGGACATATAGGCCCATCTAAATCAGCAGTTTTGAAAAAAATGTTGGTATGTCAAGTTTGGTAGATTGCGTTTGAAGTTATACATGAACCATTTGCTTGTTATGTGGGTCTATCATGTCTCTCTCCTTTGAGCCTTCTGTTTCCAAGTTCTAAGAAAAAGAATGAGATTTCTTGAAAACTGTGAATTGGTATTGTTTGCTACCCTTTAAACTTTGATATGCAACAGTCTAAAATATTAATAGGTTTATAAAAGTTTGAGCCAATGTGCTATAACTTTGAGATGTGTGAGATATGTTTGACATATTAACTCTTCCCTATTGTCTAAACCAGAGAGATCAAAACATTCAAATGGTGAGGAAAGTTTCAGAAGCTACTATGAGACACAAAATCAAAGTTAAGGTGTATGAAAGGATGCTGATACTTGTACTAATCACAAAAATTTAAGGAAGAGATGTGCATTGCAGTCACAATTCTCTGATTTTAAAATAATCCCAGAAGAACAAACAGGCAAATGGGGTCTATTTACAGCCTAGTTAAGTGCCATCAAATAAATAATTGTATTTTTCATGTTTTGGTTTTTGTCTGTGACAGTTAACTATATGTAGTTGTATAAAAAGCAATCAAAATGAAATTGAAGCTATTGAATATACAGAGACTGAATGTATATCATCCTTCTATATGTTGAAAACTGACAGGTTTAAGTGAAGCATTTTTCCCATCTCAGGTGAGATTCTGACTTTTCTTGCAATGGACATGTAGTGGGCACTGAGCTTAATAAAACATGGGGTTATCAAAACATAGACTGCTCAGCAGGTTCTCACTCTTTATTGGATTACCTGGCACTAACTTTCATGCTATCCATTGTACAGTTGAGGACTGACTTATGGTGGGGAGGGGCATGTCTTTTCAGGTCATATTATATGCAATATTTGGTTAGCTTCCAGAACTTGACAGTAAGCTGTTATTGTTGAACATACCACATATTGGTATAATAGGACATGCAGAAATCAAGCTGGTACTGTCCAGGAATCTCTATCATTAGTAGCTAACTTTCATAGGACTGACAGGTGCTATGCACGCTACTGATTGGAGAAAAGAAATCTTCAATCAATCCTACCCATATTGTGAACCTGTCAGCTACATGAAATGATTTGTATGGAAAGATGTGCCCAGTGGTGCAACCCTGGCCAGAAAATCATGAAAATAACCAAGTACTTTTTAATTGGATTTCTCATGATGTCTGAGATGAAATCTATACCTGGCATAATAATCAGGCTGAGAACCTATGTCTGGATATGTCATAGGATTTAGAGAATGATCTACTACTATTGCTATGCAAAATGTACATAATGTTAAACAGATTTCTAATGGATAATTGCCATACGCATAGATTGATGAAAATTCTTTTTAATTATGGAAGCTACTATTTGTGCCAGATGGTTATTAATATAGGGACCACCAACTGGCAAATATTTAGAGAATAAGAGAGTAAGGAAGGCTCAACCCGTAGTGGGATATATGTATTTCTCCCCATCTTCTGAAGGCATGATGTGCATGGGCATGTGTCTGCATATGTGTGTGCATGCATGTGAGTGTCAGTACGTGTGTCTGTGTGTGTGTGGCATGTCAGGTATAACAGTATATGAGCCATACTTGCAACACACTGTCTGAAGTCATTTTGAAGTATTTAATTTTTGCTGTTTATATCCAGAATACTTTATACCATTATATACAAATAATTCAGCACTAGATTTGAGGCTAATATAAAACACTTTTTTCTATAATTTTCAAGAGACTTTTCCATTCTCCAAACACATATTTATGTACATTAATATAAAGGTGATTTTGGCATTAACTGAAACATAGTTTTAGATTTTGAGATTTAACAGTCGTATAAATGTGAACATCTCACACTATAGCTTTTTCATTAGTTATGAAAAAGAGAGTATTGCAACAGTAAGAAGAGTAATGTTTAAGATTTTCAAATATAATGACTGAAAGACACTTAAGGAAATACTCAACATCCTTAGCCATCAGAGAAATGCAAATCAGAACAACTCTGAGATTCCATCTTATACCAATAAGAATGGCCAAGATCAAAAATACTAATGACAATTTATGCTGGAAAGAATGTGGGGTAAAGGGAACACTCCTCCTTTGCGGGTGGAATTGAAAACTGGTACAGCCACATTATACATCAGTATGGTGATTTCTCAGAAAATTAGGAAACAACCTTACTCAAGACCCAGCAATACCATTTTTGGGTATATATCTAAAGGATGCTCAATCTTGCCACAAGTTCATGTACTCAACTATGTTCATAGCCGCATTGTTTATAATAGCCAGAACCTGGAAACAACCTAAACGTACCTTGACAAAAAATGGATAAGGAAAATGTGGTATATTTACACAATAGAGTACTACAAGGCAGAAAAGAAAATAATGACATCTTGAAATTTGCAGGCAAAACGATGGGTCTAGAAAAGATCATATTGAATGAGGCACTCACTCATAAGTGGCATTTAGACATAAATCAAAGAAATTCAGCCTACATTTCACAATCCCAGAGAACCTAGACAACAATGAGGTCCCTAAGAGAGACATACATGGATCTAATCTACCTGGGAAGTAGAAAAAGACAAGATCTCCTGAGTAAACTGGGAGCATAGGGACCATGGGAGAGGGTTGAAGGGGAGGGAAGAGAATGGGAGGGGAGCAGAGAGAAATGTATAGTCAATAAAAAATGTGCAAAGCATTAGAAAGACAGCATTTTATAATATACCACAAAATTATATTTTATGTGTATATTGTTATTGTTATTGGCATTATTATATTCAGCTTTATTAAATAAAAGAAAAAATCCTAGCATAATATGGGGAAGAGACTTCAAAATTCTTCATCCTGTGTTCAGATACTGCATTCATCCTGACATTCCTACCAGTAATAGTTCATTTTATTAGTCCATCCATGATTCAGTCTTCTCATCTACCATAAGGAAACCATATATATAAATTATTTTCATTAATTTCATTAGGTTAAACTGCATAATAAATAAATCTACAAATATTACAGGAAAGTTACCAAGTGTTTCATGAAGGCAATCTTCTATGACTATATTGGTAATAACAAATCTGACTTGCATCATTACCAAATGAGAAAGAGTCTTTTTGAGTATATTAAACTAGAAGTGGTCATTCCTTTTCCTGTAGAAGACAGCTAAATATTCTATTAATGTGCATGTGAATTTGCTAATGTTTAATGTATAGACACAAAATATATCTATCTCTATATATCCAATAAATTAATATAAAATTACAATTATACTATGATTTATTGTAGTAATATGAGCGGCGGGGCTGCGTCCCCAACACCCCAGCTGCCTGGCTAGCTTATGCCCCGAAATAACAACACACAAACTGTATTCATTTAATCTCTGCTTGGCCCATTTCTATCTAGCCTCTTCTAGGCTAACTCTCGCACCTGGGCTAGCCCATTTCTAATATTCTATGTAGCACAGCTAGGTGCGCTTACTGGGTCCATCCTGGGTTGGAGCTTCATTGCGTGTGTCTGCCCAGGAGCCGGGAGCATGGCGTCTCTTCTGAAGCGTCTGCTCCCGCAAGGAGAGCTGTGGAGTCTGAGCTTACTTCCTCTTCCTCCCAGCACTCTGTTCTGTCTACTCCACCCACCTATGTTTTAACCTATCAGGGCCAAGGCAGTTTATTTAACCAATGACCTTCCTCCATCAATTTATCTTGTTTTGCTACTTATTTATTTGTTCATTTATTATTATTATTATTATTATTATTATTATTATTATTATTATTATTATTATGTGTAGGCTCATAACTGCTGTGACAAACTATGGAGTTCGGAAGACAAATGTGAGTGATATTTCTTTTGCCATCTTGCATGGTTTGGGGGGTTTAAGTCAGAATTAGGGGTTTGCATGGCTACGAGTTTACTCTCTAAACCTAATCTCAAGCCTTTGTTAGATATTTTGAAAACAACAAATGTAGTGTTAAATATGGATTTTCATTCACGTGGTTAATATTTATTTGTTAGAAATATTTGAGTCAATGAAAATGAGGTGGTAATGTAATATTGTCACCTTAATATTGAATTTAGATTATATAAGCATACTTAAAATGAAACAACTTAAAGTACGTGATTTAGTACGTAGCATTTTTTGTTCTAGAGATATTCATTAGAAATATCCAAGCCCCATTCGAAGACATAAATTATAAATGACCAAGAATATCTTTAATTTCCTCAAGTTAATTTTGTACTGGAGTAAATCATTTATGAGGCCATTCCATAGTCTAAAATCATTTCTTTTCGATATAAATCTCTTATCAATTATAGTATCAATTGTTCTTCTAAAAATAATTATTTTTCTTGTTTTTATTTTTGCTCTATCTTAAAGAAAGTTATTTCCAATGAAGGTGATAGCCCATATAGACCTTAGAACTAATGTCATGAAATTATCAATTAGAACACAGACAGCAAGTTAGTGGGTTTAATATTTAAAGTGCCAGAAATACTATAATTCATTCATGACTTTAGCAATAAAATGCAACATTATTCTCTTATTGAAAGATTAAACGCTAACTGAGAAATAAAACTTGAGTAGTAACTTTAAAAATGACATTAAATTCTCTGCTGCTAAAGAGGTGTCACTGGTTATCTAATTGCTAACTGGATTAGAATTTGTTTCTCATCAAATTAAGTCACTTATTTACCTCTCATTTATGATGGAACTGTATTTCGGTGGTGATATCATTTTATTTCAACATGGGGAAGAAATATTGGCATATTCAATTCTCCGATTATTTCTGATGGTCAGCATATCCAATAATTGTAGAAAAGAAAAAAAGAAGCAATAGGAAGAACACTGTTCCTTTAGGTAACATTTTTTTCACCAACTTCTAACATGGAAATGAATTCACCCATGTTACTAAAATGGTTTATTGATTTTTCTTGGATAGGAACATGATAAAACATTTTATTCACAGAATTCTGAAGATACTTGTTTTTCATTTGTAGCATGTTGTTGTCAAAATTTAATGATTTTTTCCCAAAGTGCTAAAGGTAAAATTAGAAGTCAATGAAAACTTAAACAGTCAAACAACTTCTTTGTAAGACTAAAATTAATAGAGAAGCCAAAGGAAATGCCAACAAAGCAAATGCATGCATGCATAAATGAATAAATGAATGAATGAATGAATGAATGATGGTAATAAAAATAGAATTCACCTAAATTCCGTACATAAAGTGCTTGTCATCAGGTATAAAAGCTTGAGTTAAAGCCTAATGATTCACATTTTAAAGAAGGCCCTGCGATTTTTTTAATTTTTTTTATTACTTAAAAAATACCAATCCAAATTCGCACTCCCTCCCCTCCTTCCACTCCCCTCCTTCTCTCTCTACAGACCCTCCCTGCCACTTCTCCAACTCTAAGGGAGTGTCATGGAAAGTCCAAGGCCCTCCCTACTACATTTAGGTTGAGCAAGGTTTACATCCAAGGAGAATAGGATCCAATGAAGCCGATATGTGTAAGTGGAGACATCTCCCAGTGTCCCTGTCAGTGGCCCCTCAGTCTGTTCCAGCTGTCAACCCCCTTCAGAGGGGCTTGGTTGTTCCCATGCTCATTCACTCCCAGTCCAGTTGGAGTTGGTGAGCTCCCATTAGCTCAAGCAAACTGTCTCAGTGGATGACCCCCTCATGGCCTTGAATTCCTTGCTCATACTCTCACTCCTTTTACTCTTCCACTGCATCTTGGGAGCTCAATCCAGTGCTCCGATGTGGGTCATTGCCTCTGTTCCCATCTGTTGTTGGATCAAGGTTCTATGGTAATATTGAAGATAATCATCAGTCTGACTACAAGGTAAGGTCAGTTAGACACCCTCTCCTCTACTGCTTAGGATATTAGCTGGGGTCCTCTGGTGGGTTCTTGGGCATTTTTCTAGAGCCAGTTTCTTGCTAACTTCATAATGGCTCCCTCAATCAAGATATCTCTTTCCTTGCTCTAATATCTGTCTTCCTTCCTCCATCACAACTATCCAATTTTCTCAAGTTCTCCTCAACCCCCCTTCTCCCCTTCCTTCTCCCCACCGCCTCCTCCCAAATTTTTGTCTGATTCCAATTTCTGGGTGAGTCTATATATGTTTTTCTTTGGGTTCACCTTATTAGTTAGTTTCTCTAGGATCCTGAACTACAGGCTCGTTGCCCTTTGTTAATGACTAGTATCCACTTATGAATGAGCACACACCATATTTGTTTTTGGGGGGCTGGGTTACCTTACTCACGATGATGTTTTCTAATTTTGTCCATTAGCTTGCATTATTTTTTACTGCTGAGTAGTACTCTAATGTGTAAATGTGCCACACTTTCTTTATACAGTCTTCAGATGAGAGGCATCTAGGTTGTATCCAAGTTAATTCACACACCTACAAACACCTGATTTTTGAGAAAGAAGCAGAAAAGATACAATGAAGAAAAGAAAACATCTTCAACAAATGGTGCTGGCATAACTGGATATCAACCTGTAGAAGAATGAAAACAGATCCATATCTGTTGCCAGGCACAAAACTCAAGTACAAATGGATTAAAAGCCTCAATATAAATCTCACCACACTGAATCTGATAGAAGAGAAAGTGGCAAGTAACCTTCAATGCATCAGCACAGAAGACCACTTTCTAAATATAACCCCAGTAGCACAGACAATAAGAGCATCAATAAATAAATGGGACCTCTTTAATTGAGAAGTTTCTGTAAAGCAAAGGACACAGTCAATAAGACAAAAAGGCAGCCTACTGAATGGGAAAAAAATCTTCACCAATCCCACATCAGACAAAGGACTGATCTCCAAAATATATAAAGAACTCAAGAAATTAGACGTTAAAATTCTAAATAACCCAATTAAAAAGTGGTGTACTGAAATAAACAGAGCATTCTCATCAGAAGAATTACAAATGGCCAAAAGATACTTAAGGACATGTTCTTTCATAGCTATCTGGGAAATGCAAATCAAAACAACTTTGCTATACTATCTTACACCTGTCAGAATGGCTAAGATCAAAAACACTAATGATAGCTTATGCTGGAGATGTTGTGGAGCAAGGGGAGCACTCATCCGTTGCTGGTGGGAATGCAAACTTGTGCAACCACTTTGGAAAACAGTGTGGTGGTTCCTCAGAAAACTGGGAATCAACCTACTTCAGGATCCAGCAATTCCACTCTTGAGAATATATCCAAAAGATGCTCAATCATATTACAAGAACATTTGTTTAGCTATGTTCATAGCAGCATTATTTGCAAAAGCCAGAAGGCCCTGCACTTGTAATCACAGTGCAGACAAAGTAGAAACTTGTGGATCCTAGGACTTAATGGTCACACAGGCTACCCTAATTGGGAGTTCTAAGGTAGTGAGAGACCATGACTCAAGAAAAAGTGTATAAATCCTTACCTTTTAATAGTGTTAAAAAATACAGGAATATTTATTCTTTTCTCTTTTCATTTAGTAAAAGTAAAGAAGCTTTATTTTATGCAAGTTTGCAAACTTGGTCTCTTAGCTTTAATTCAAAATCATTACTGAGTGTGGAGTTCTAGTCTGTGATAGCTGCTAACTTACTATAGACTGTTAGGAAATACAAGTTAGTCAGTCATCTTTGAAGTACTTATGTAATTAGTTACAGAGATAAGCCTGTTTTCAAAGTCAAACTTAAATAATAAGAGACAAAGTTTGTCTTATTAGACATACCTAGAAAACCCCATACTTCAGAGATATGCAGAATATGGCATTTAAAATAATGTTTAAAAAGCTTATTATATTAGACAGAAACTCTGAGATCTTAGTGGTAACCCAAAGTCTCCAAAGAAGATTATAAGACACCATAATGTCTCCACCCATATTATGATGGCACTGACCACTGGACAAGATGCCCCAGTACAACAGCTGCTGCCAGGACCTCGTCCAGACTGTGGACAAACAGCAGGACCTTGGAGAATTGATTGCACCACATTTGTCTACACAAAATAAGGTCACTCTTTTCCATGTCCCTTTTCCACAGAAAAATAAAAAAAAATCACCTTAAGGAGCATTTATTCTTATAAATAAAAGGTAGAGGCACCTGAGGGACATCTTCATATGCTGATATCTGGCCTTGACACATGCACACACACTTGAGTAAATAAGTGCATATATGTTAAACATGTAACAGACATATGAACATGTACATAGAAGTGGACACACATAATTTCTCAGGTCAGCAGAGTGCAATTACACTTTAGCAGATATTCTAAAACTAATTGGTGAATCCTGTCAACAATCTCAAGCTGTTTTTGAAAAGTTAGACAACAGAGAAAATAGTTATAAGGGATGCAATTTGTGAAGTCTGACTGAAGATGAAATCTACCCCAGAATGATGTGATTCAAGTTAACATTATAGAACTGTACTTTAGCCTGTTTCTGCATAAAAAAAGCTAAAGTCCAAGTTTTAGACAATCCAAGTACTAACTTCTGATAATACATAGGTTTTTGTCTTATACTGAATTTCTGGAGAAGCGAACGAAGTAGCCACATCCCTTTCCATGGGACCAATATAACCATAATTACTGTCCTAGCAAAGAGTGTGAGAAATGATAATTAAAGGATTGTTTCATTGATGAATAGGGATGTAAAAGTCCAAGTAAATTCAGCAAAACTTCTAAGGCTGCACATAGGACAATAACATAATTGGTAAGTGGTTGCCATCCGGCAGCAACCTGAATTTCTGTGTGAATAATAGGTAATTATACTTTTTTTTCCTGTAAAGAAGCAGGCAGAAAAATGCAAAAAACAGAGACTGACTACTAAAGAAAAGACACAATAATCCTATTTTGAGGAAAAAAAAGGTGAAATTAGGTCATTAGGAATTTGGACTTAGCTCACTAACTCTTGATCTGTACAATGAAAGAAGACTTTAGAACCTGGAATATTTCTGAAATTCTTCCTGTTTTCCTAGAAACCCACAGGTGAAATTTCAAAACAACATGAACTATACACAGTAAGCATGCACATCTAAGCATGGCATAATACCACCACTGTCACTTGGTACCCATGAATTGGAGTTTGCATTTAAATAATGCATGAAATGTCTCTATCTGTATTGTCTGGCTTTTGCAATTTCCATAATAATGTTATATTAGTGAACTGACAGTGTGTGATGTACTTTTATTGAAAATCAACACTTAGTGAGTTATGATATTTTTCTTAGATACATGAACTTCTCCAAATGTCAGGTACTATATTGACTTAAAATCTGATCACCTCAATAGAAAAAATAATGATAAAATCCAATATGCACTCGTGGGATACTATTAAGGAGTATTTACATAGTGTCCATAAGATTTTGGATTCATGCCTTAGCAACACACACACCAAAGAAAAAAATTAGGGAAAAAAAAATTAAAATTAAATAGCAGGAACTTTGGACTATTCTATTTTTTTTTATATCTCAGCACTAAAAATAGTTTCCAAGACATGGAAGTCAATAAGTAAATTAATTTTTAATTAATGTAAGCCTTTAATTTGAAATATGGTACCTATACAACTTAAAATATTAATAAACAACCACCTAAATGAGCAAGTTGCAGTCGTTCTTTTTAAAATTGTGACTAATAAATATTAAAATATTCTTTATGTCTTATTCAATTTTTCACAGAAAATTTTATGTAGAAAGCTGAAAACAATAAACAATAAATACACAGGAAATGGAAGCAGAGAATGAAACTTCCATTATTTCTCAATAATGATTCTCAACATAAAACAGTAGCATCGACAATTTACTATAAATAATTGAATATATTAGAAAGTTCAACAGATAAAAAATTTAAAAAGCCAATTTTATTTTTGAGCGTTAGTAATAAACAAACATTTTGAACACATATTCCATGATATAATTTACAGAAGCTGTAAAAGTGTTTTATTTGAAAATAAAATTAGCAAATGATATATAGTATATTGCAATAAATAATGAAACTGCAATAAATATTACAGAAGGTCTAAAAGATGAATAGATATTCCATTGTTAAAAGTCTAAATATCATGCAATGTCAGGTTTTCTTAATACATGCTAGAATTTAAGAGACAAATAAAGCACTTCTAATATATATTCCAATCCACATTCTGTGACATTGAAAAATTGTTAATGATTTTATAAGAAAGAAACCCACAAAATTAACTGTGTTAAGGCCCCTAATTGTAGGGGCACAATCTTAGAATACAGCATAACATTTTGTGTGTGGGGGGGGTGTAGATGTGTGTGTATGAGTGTGTGTGTGTGTGTGTGTGTGTGTGTATGAGTGTGTGTGTGTGTGTGCGTGTGTGTGCATGTGCACGTAGTTGTACATACAAACATGCACATTCATATGTGCTAGTACAGGCCTGCATGAGCCACAGAGCACTACTGCAGGTTAGAGGATTGCCTCAAATTCCTTCCTTCCACCTTTTTTAAGACAATGATTCATTGTTGATTTCTGCTATGTGTCTCAGAAGAGCTAGCTTGTGAGCTCCCGAGTGATACCATTTCCTACAGGAACATTGTCATTGCGCACATGTGCTAACGTGCTTGTCTTGACATGGGTTCTGCAGATGCCAACTTGGTCCTCTCACTGTTGCTGCAAGTTATTTGCCCACTGAGTCACTTCCCTAGCCCTAGCCGGTAAGTTGACTCTTGAAGTTACAATAGAATGATACGGAGTTGCTGTATTATGGGGTAAACCAATTGCTTTCTGATTGGATGTAAGGGCCATTTCACATGAGACAACATGTGCCAGTAACAGCTACTCTGGCCAAAAACTGACAATTGAGGAGCTCACAGGCCCTTTAATTACTTATTCCTCTAATTCTTCATCAGTGCAGTTGTGACAGAAGTTTCTTATTAAAGTAGATGGTGGCCATAAGGAGATTCACAACTAATCAAAGCACAGAGAATGAATGACAGCTGAGTTCTCAGCATAAATCTCTACTATATTCTTCCACTGGGCTAAGGGAACATGATAGAAATAGGTGATAGAAATATTTTTAAGAGCAATAGGCTGTGGGAGACTGAGCAAAATCATTTCATTTGGACATGACAGGAACACTGCACTCAAGAGTTCATGGTCCTCATTGTTTGCACATGACAGAGCCAGTGAACATTCTACCATGGGGAAAAAGGGGTTCACTAGCCCCTAGTCCTACTTGTAGAGGGGTAGACAATTGATGCTCTTGTGGGAAGGGAGAGTCAGTGGTCAGATAGACAGGATGTCATGATGCAAGAGATGGACCCAATCAGGGACACATGGACAGCATCAATTAGAATTTATAGGCTATCAAATAAAAATAAACAAAAATAGGACATAAAGTTGAATAGATTTGGAAGTGAAGGTGGGTCTGGAAGGAGTTGAGGGAAGGACTTGGGAGGACACATGATACAAACACATTATATGGAATTCTAAAGAATTTAATAAAATTATTCATGAAAATTATATACAAACTGACTAATAAAGGATAACAAGCACAATTTATATATGGCAGATTGTTAGTGAAGTAAGACTTTCTAATGAAGAATTTTCAACAGATGGTATTCTAAAAATGAAAAATGAGATTGGAAATGTTATAAAAAAGTGACTGAGTTTCATATCATTTCTAGCCTCCCTATTAATGACCACTCCATTGACAACTTGGTTCTGTTTTTACTGATCATATTTTAGTTTAGAAACTGCTTGTATTCTGACATGCATTATTATCCTTTATTCACAATTCTTGGATCCATTTTATGATTTTATTTTTCAATTCAACCAGATGCTCGTACTGAAAACATATCTTCCAGGCAGTATGCCACAGAAGAGAATCATGATACACAATGAAATAAATAGTGCAATGGAACATTAATAAGGGGAATTTGATGATCCATGAAACTCACAAGTGAATACATATCAACACCAAAAGATTGGATAAGATTATGTCAGCAAGTTTTCCTATTATATTAGAGTTACTGTTGTTGTGATATAAACAAATGACCTAAAGTAAACTGGGGAGGAAAGGGTTTACATGGCTTATGTATCCTGAACCCTGAATCACAGTCTACTTAGGAAAACCAAAACTGGAACTCAAAACGAGTCAGGAAGTTGGAAGCAGAAACTGATGTAGACATCACATAGGAGTGCAGCTTTCTAGCTTACTGTTCATGGCTTGCTCAGCCTGCTTTCTTATGTAACTGAGGACTACCAAACCATTGATGTCACCATACACAATAGGTTGATCCTTCCCCTTCTATCACTAATTATGAATATACCCTACAGGCTTAGGGTCAGTCTTATTGAGGCCCTTGTAACAGAGGTTAGCTCTTCTCAGATGACTTCAGTCTGTGTCAACTTGACATAGAAATAGGAAGCACACCTGTGAAGACACAGATTGACTTGTGGATAGATTCAGTCTTTCCCAAGGCCTATGCTGTTTCAGAAAACTGGTCTGATGTAGGAGGGAGGTCCGCCTTCCCTTTTGAAGAGTGTACTGCAAAGCCTTCCTAACACAAATTTAAATCTTGCACTAGAACAACTAGATCTTAGCTTTGATTGGTTTAGGTGACACAATAGTATGTGGAATAAATCTAAATCTCTGTATTCCAGTGCAACTTTCATGTTGATTAAAGACATGGATGACGCATGTAAGATACAGAACACTTCTACATGATGTAAGAATGCCGGTTCTAGCAAAAAATGTTCATTTTCCTTCTTAATTTGAAAGATGAAAAACATTTAAACTGTGGAATTTCATCTTCTCTGCTATTCAGTAGTTATCTAACCTATAGAAGAATGGACAGTAAGAAAAAATTTGTACCATCAGAACCCATTTTTTCTCCTCTGTAATGTATTTATCAGAGTTTCTTTGCAATAGCATGATATGACTGTTGGCCATTTCATTAAATAAAATAATTCAGGATGAGACAGAAGTATTGTGTAACATCAATTAGGTGTATTTTTGAGAAGTTGGTTTCATAGAAAGTGAGCGATTAATGGTGACCAAGAGTATAATGTGGAAGAATGAATAAATGTGATCAGTGTGTATTAAACCAGTCTGAGAATTTCGAGATGCTAGGGTATACAGTTGCAAAGTAGGGTCACTGCAGATTAATATTGCATGGTACAATGAGTACAGGCAATATGTACACAATATATCTTGAAGATCAATAAGGAATGAATTATAATACTATTACCACTAAGTATCAATGCTTGAAAAAGTAGATATTCTAAAATGGATTTCAATATTACACAATATATACATACATCATAAAAGCATATGGAAAACAATGACTATGTCAATTTCCATGCTTTTATTTCTCAGTAAAATTTAATTAAGAATAACATCCTGTTGATAATTATTAAGTCTCAGGTATCAGTTGCATTTGCAAATGTTGTAGGCTTATTGATATTGTTTATTACAGAAACCCTCTGAAAGTATTTCTGGTTCCTTGACACAAGAGAATTCACGGACAAATTCAGGGCCATATTATATAAACATCTCAAAATTAAAAATTAGATGCTGGATAATTAGAAAACAAAATGATGTACACATAACAAACTCCATAACAGATCAATATGTGAATCAGCACTATCTCATAAACTAAAAATTTGGAGGGCTCTAATTTAGTTGTGATAAAGTATCAGAAAATCAATGAAAGATGGAGCAAACCATAGCTGAGGTAAGATCATTATAATATTTGCTTTAAGGGCATATGTAGAACAACATGAGTTTGCAGCTAATATGCAAATACCTTGTATTTCTTCAAGAAAAAAGTAACATTTCTATGTGGATTGCTGTTGAGTTATATAAAAATTTTTGTTAAAAATTAAGATAATTGATTAAAAGCACTAAAATCTTTGAAAAATGTATTTTAGAGACACCAGGTTTTAAAAATATTTTAAAGACGTTATAATAAGTTCAATTCATTGAGATGACACATCCCGTCTTAACATTTCATGTTAGGGGTTTATTCCAGGGCCGAGCACCGGGTAAAGTTAAATAATTTTCACTATATCTGCATGTTTGCATGTCTAGAAAGTTCCTAGAGGGTGCTGGCTGACACGTGTCTGACAAGAAGAAAGACATGAGGAAAGATGTTACCTGGACGTTGGAAGAACATGAGAAATGCTAGCAATAAGCCGAAGCCATGTCATTCTGCAGTTAAGTCTGGAGAGATAACTTTTATACTATTATAAATGTTTATGACGCTCACTAGTTTTCAGAATCATCTTTGTTTGCCAGTGAAAATGAGTACATTCTTTCTCAATGGCAAACATTAAGAAAAATCGTTACACGCAACCTAGCTTTCATTAAGGAGTTTTGTTGCTGATTTTCATCGTGATTTGAACTGACACTGTTTGTTCTATAAACAATGAAACTTGTATTTCTAAACTTATTTTCTTTAATTCTTTTAAATATCATGATTTTTGTTTATAAATTCCTGCGTTTCAGAGTTCCTCTGGGGTCACGGGGTATAGGAAGGTTTGGGGCAGGATGAGACTTGTAACTTACAGAGACTGTTCCATGGGGTGGGGTTATCTGGCTGGCTAGAGAAGTTGAGGCGGGTGGGGGAGGAGCCTGTGGTTTTGCCGCTGGTACTGAGGGCCTAGAGAGTATGGTGCCCCACAGTGTGGGTGCTCACTCACCTCTTGATACTCTCTGTGTAGCTGCATCCTTTGGGGGCATTCTCAGGTAGGACATGTTTATTACGGTTTGATGAAGTGATCCATCCAGTCCTGAAATTTGATGGTACATGATTTGTATTTGTGAAAATTAAGAGAAATATATTTTAAAGGGTCCTAATTACTGATTAAAAATTAAAAAGTAAAAGTAAAAATAGGTAGGAAAAATTCTAGGTTGCTGGTGTTCTGTGTTCTTTTTCCCCCCAGATATATCAATTGTGAAGAGCTCATCTCCTAGAAAAGAAATTCCCAGCAGTGAAATTAATTCTCAGAAGCAGGTTCACTAAAAAGACAGCTTTTGGAAATTATTTTTTTACTTCTTTTTAATGCTTGTATTGTTAATAAATCAAGATTGCACTTTGTCAATGTCATAGTTATATAGAATGTAGTCTTACTATTCTCAGCCTCTCCTCCCTCTATTGCTCCTCCACTGATATATTAGCATGCTTTGTTTCTACCAGTTTTGCAGTTTAAATAGCACAGACATAATCAGAAATGTGAGAAGATATTCTTTGGAAAGACATTTGTACCTAAGTGTACAGAAAATAGTATGAATTATATTAATATATTTTGAATTAAGAATCATAGTAGAAATCATAAACACCATGCTAAAGAGAATATGAAAACCAAGCATATTAATTAAATGATATAAGAATAAAATAAATATGAACAAGAAGAAAATATAAGTAAGCATGTAATCTCATTTAGTTGCTAGAACAGTCTAGGAGTATAAAAACAAGAATCCATCAATTCTAAAGTAAATAATGATTAAAAATATCTTCTATAATGGTGAGCATAGAATTAATACCAAGCAAATATCAAAATTATAACAATAACTAATAAAAAAACACAAAAGCTAAAACAATTGTGGGCAATAGAAGAACTTCTGAGGTATCACCACCTTTAGTTTCTAGCTGTTCTAAAGAGCAATAGTAATAAAAACAGCTTGGTACAGGAACAAAACAGAAAGGTTGGTCAACTGAACCAAATCAATGAACCAGATGAAAATGGAGATGGGGAGAGAAAAGTGAGAAGGGTATGATGGGGAGAACTTGGGGCATCGGGATGATAGGCATAAAGGAAGGTTGGATAGGGGAGCAGGGAAGCACATATCTTAATTAAGGGAGCCACCTTAGGGTTGGGAAGAGACTTGGACCTAGAGGGGCTTCCAGGTGCCCAAGGTGAGGTCCCCAGTTAGTTCCTGGGGCAGCTGAAGATAGGGAACCTGAAATGATCCTAGCCTATAGCCATACTGATGAATATTTTGCATATCACCATAGAACCTTCATCTGGCGATGGATGGAGATAAGAGACAGAGACCCACACTGGAGTACTGGACTGAGCTCCCAAAGTCCCAATGAGGAACAGAAGGAGGGAGAAGATGAGCAAGGAAGTCAGGACCAAGAGGGGTGCACCCACCCACGGAGACAGTGGGGCTGATCTATTGGGAGCTCACCAAGGCCAGCTGGACTGAGTCTGAAAAAGCAGGGGATAAAACCGGACTCTCTGAATATGGCAGACAATGAGGGCTGCTGAGAAGCCAAGGACAATGGCACTGGGTTTTGATCCTACTTCATGTTCTGGCTGTGTGGGAGCCTAGCCAGTTTGGATGTTCACCTTCCTAGACCAGGATGGAGAGGGGAGGACTTTGGACTTTCCACAGGGCAGGGAACCTTGACTGCTCTTCAGACTTGAGAGGGAGGGGGAGAGGAGTGGGGGGAGAGGGAGAGGAGTGGGGGACGAGGAGTGGGAGGCTGGGAGGAGGCAGAATTTTTTTCTCAATAAAAAAAGAAAGTCTAAAAAAATAAAAATAAAAAATAAAATATTGTGTAAAATGAAAAATAAATAAATAAATAAATAACAAAAAACTCCAAAAAAAAAAAAAAAAAGAAAATTCACATTCCTATTGGCACCTATTTTTTTAATAGAGAAGCCAGAAATATATAATGGAAAAAAAAATCTTCAGCTAATGATGTTGGTCTAACTGAATATCACCATATAGAAGAATGCAAAAAGATCTACCTCCCTGAGCAAAACTCAAGTCCAAGTGGACCTAAGTCCTGATAATAAATCCAGGTACGCTGAAACTGATAGAAGAGAAAGTGAGGAATAGAATTGAATGCATTGGCATGGAGACAATTTCCTGAACATAACACCAATTATTCAAGTTCTAAGATCAACAATTAATAAATGTGACCTCATGAAACTGAAAAGCTTCTACAATTCAAAGGACACTGTCAGAAGGAAAAAAGGCTAGACCATGGAATGGGGGGAAAAAAACCTCAACTCCACATCTGACAGGACTGATTTACAAAATAATCAAAGAACTAAAAAAACTGGACATCATCACAGAAAATAATCTAATTAAAACAGAGTACAGATCAAAACAGAAAATTTTTTACAGAAAAATCTGTTTGGCAATAAAGATTTTAATAAATGTTCAACATCCTTAGTCATCAGGAAAATTCACATCGGAACAACTCTGGGATTCCATTTTACACCTGCCAGAAAGGCTATCAAGGATGTGGAGCAGGAGGAACGCTCCCCCATTGCTGGGTGTAATGTAAACCTGTATAAACACTTTCTAAATCAAGATGGTAATTTCTTAGAAAATCGGGAATTGATCTACCTCCAAACACAGCTGTATCACTCCTGGGGATATACTTAAATGACCATTCACCATACCACAAGAATACCAGCTCAACTATTTTCATAGCAGCTTTATTCCTAATAACTAGGAACTAGAAACAAACTAGATGTCCCTCAACTGAAGAATGGATATAGAAAATGTGGTACAAAACCCAGTGCCATTGTTCTTGACTTCTCAGTAGTCCTCATTGTCCGTTATGTTCAGTGAGTCTGGTTTTATCCCATGCTGTTTAGTTCCCGAAAGAACATTCCCATTGTCTCAGTATGTGGGTGCACCCCTCATGGCCCTGAGTTCCTTGCTCGTGCTCTCTCTCCTTCTGCTCCTGATTTGGACCTTGGGGTTGTAGTCTGGTGCTCCAATGTGGGATTCTGTCTCTGTCTCCTTTCATCGCCTGATGAAGGTTAATATCCAGGAGGATGACTATATGTTTTTCTTTGGATTCACCTTCTTATTTAGCTTCTCTAGGATCATGAATTATAGGCACTGGGTTTTGATTCACTGCACGTACTGGCTTTGTGGGAGCCTAGGCTGTTTGGATGTTCACATTACTAGACCTGGAAGGAGGTGGGAGGTCCTTGGAGGGCTGATGAGAGAGGAGGAGTCGGTTGGGGGAGGGGGAGGGATATGGGAGACAGTGGCGGGGAAGAGACAGAAATCTTTAATAAATAAATAATAATAATAAAATAATAATAAAAATGTGGTACATTTACACAATGGAGTGTTACTTAACTTTTTAAAAAAGAATAATATCATGAAATTTGCCAGCAAATGGATGGAACTAGAAAAATTCATCCTGAATGAGGGAACCCAGACCCAGAAAGACAAACATGGTATGTACTCATTTATAGGTGGATATTAGCTGTAAAATAAACCATCACCATGCTTTAATTCACAGAACCAAAGAAACAAAGTAACATGAAAGGCTCAAAGACAACACATGAATCCCACTGGAAGAAAAAATAGAATAGACATCACAGGTTGATGGGCAGGAGGAGTCTGAATGAAGAAATGGGAGAATGGGCATGGGAGATGGGGGGATCAGCTGGGGCGACGATAGAGGAAGAGGGTGCTGGGAAAACCATCTGAAATCTGAGGCATCTGTGGGATGAACTAGAAACCTCCTGCAATGGAAACCCACAGGAATGTATGAGGATGACTCTAGCTAAGCCTCCTTACAATGGGGTAGTGGGGGTACAGAACCTGTTCCAGCCATCTCCTGTATCCAGACAAAATTTCTAGCTGGGGGGTTAGGATAACATTCCAGTAACATACGCTTTGACCTAAAATTTGCCCTGCCAAAAAGATATGCTGAGGTAAATGTAGCGCAGTAATTATAGGAATACCAACCAAAAGCTAGTCTAGCTTGAGAACCCTACAGTTAGAGGAACCACATCTAACACTTCCTGGAGAGCCAGGAGCCAAAGGCTGGACAGCCCAGACACCTAGGACAGACCCAAACATGATTGTAAAAAAAAAATGACAGTGAAATGATTCTTAATGATGTTCTACTATACTCGTATTGTTGCCTACCTCAGTTGTCATCAGAGTGGCTTCACCCACCAACTAGAGGAAAAAGATGCAGAGACAAACAGTCAAACATTAGTTAGAGCTCAGCAAATCCTATAGAAGGAAGGATTGTGGGAACAAGGGGGTCAAAGGCACCACAAGAAAACTCACAAAATCAATTCACCTGGCCTCATGGGGTTCACAGAATACTGAACCGCCAACCAGATAGCTTCCATGGGGTTTACCTAGGCCCTCTGCACATATCAGTTTTTTAGCTTGAACTTTTTCTGGGACTCCTAACAATAGGAGCAGGGGCTGTCTCAGACTCTTGTTACCTGCTTTTGAGAACCTTTCCCTCTCCTGGGTTACCTCATCTACCTTAGTAGGAGAGGAGGGGCCAAGTCTTACTGCAACATTATAGATCTTGGTTGGATGATATATGTGAGAGGCCTATCCATTTTTAAAAAGAAAGGAGGAAGAGTGGATGAAGCAGCTGGGGCAACAGAGTAGAAGGAGAGGAGGAACGGAGGGAGGGGAACTATGATTGGTCTTGAAAAATTAATTCATTAGTTAAGCAAATATCTGGAAGCCTAGCAAGTTTGGTAGATATGTACTAGCAAAGAAACACTAACTCTAAAACCAAAGGTTCCACCGGAGTTTAAGATGTACCCCAACCTACTGTATCAGTAGAAATGTGTCTTTAGACACCCACACACTAAGCAAAAGCAGAAGGTTCCCAATTTTTAGTGTCTAATTTATGTCCTTTGAATTTCTGATCACGTTACAAGATACACAAATTTCTAGTAGAAACTGTCTTTCACACTTTCATTTTTGTACTGTTTTTCCAAATGATGTTTTGCAGTAGACAAAATTATTTTATGGTAATGGGAAGTACCAAAAGACCATAATTTCCAGTAAATTCAGTAAACAACCAGTACTCCAGGAATTCTCTTAAAAGACAGACTGATGATAGATGACTGAGAATTAGATAGATGACAGAGATATATAAATAAATAAATAAATGATAAAAAGATAGATGATGGATTACACACACACACACACACATGTAGAGAGAGAGGCAGAGACACAGAGACAGAGAGAGGTAGAAAGAAAGAGAGGAGGCAGACAGGCAGAGAGACAGAAAGAAAAACAAAGAGTGAGGGTTGCTGCTAATATATCATGGTGTTTAGTAGATCTGGTAAATTAAATTGCATTTCCTCCAGATTTTTGTGGAAGGACTTATCTGGACGCAACTACACCTTAATTTGAGAAAAAATTCTCTGTGTAAGAAAATGAGTATGGAAACTTTTTAGGGAAGTGAAGATCAATGGGACAAGTAATTTAGAACTAGCATCTGACCTGAGACCAGCAGCAACTCAAACCTTGTGAATGGGCTTTGGCAACATTTGCCCAAGACATTTGATATTTAAAAACCATTTTACAATCGTTTGTTTTGCACATAATAATGTGTATTGCAGCACTACACTTTTAAAATTATAATATGGTGCGTGCTCAAGGGAATTGTCAGTATTATCTAGGAAAATGCAGCATACAAATATTTTTGTCTTAAAGTTTTACATCTGAGAAAGTATATTTAATAATTTCCAATTGCAATATTATTTACCCTCTATTGGAACTAAAGATATTCTACATATATAATCACAAAAAGAAATAAACTGCTAAGAATTGGTAGGATCATAATATGGGCTTAAGTTTAACAGGGAAGAAGCAAAATTATATTGCAGTATAGTATAAATATGCTTAAAACTTTATATACTAATGCAACTCTTTACATTGTACCAATAATAAACATTATTTCAATCACTTACAGTTGTAAATAAGTAGGTCTTCAGAACTTTCATGAGGCATATGAAAAAGGAAAGTATATGAAACTAATAGTTTTCTAGTCTCAAGTCTGTTGTGGATTTCTTTGGTTGATTGGTGGATAAGTGCATAAAATATAATTGACACTGAATATGTCAAATTTAAGGTGAAACTCAACAGCTTCTGTACTAATTATATAGGACTTCCCTGAGGGTGCAGAATGAGTAAGCTTAATTTTGATAGAGATTTTTATTTGCAATTTTTAAAATAATGAAGTTTATTAAATTATATTTTATATAAAGTATAAAAACAAATATTTATGTACAAAATCTTACAATTACTAAAACTAAGCATTCATCACAGTCATTGGCATTATTAGCATGATTGCTTTGGTTGAGTGAGCAGGAAGAGAAGGCTAGCGGGTGGGAAACTGACACATACACACATTTTAAAGTCATGTGTTTCTGTGACGAAAGCAGAAGATATGTTCAGAGTGTGATAGTCCCAAACTGGATACTCTATCTGAATTGAAATAGAATATTATTCAGGATCAAACCTGCTAGTTTCTATAGAAGATAAACAAAAGAGTAAAAATCAATTACTGTGAACGGAATGACTTGGAGGAGAGGATGGAATGTGAATATCTAAAGTTGAACTACCAGCACTCTGGCCTACTTGCTTCTCCAGCAGGTTTGACTGTGGAGTTCCCTGGGAATGCCTGCTGGTGTGGGAGGCTGGGACAATGGGATGCTTAGGGACAAGGATGTTTGTAGGAGCAATTTTGTTAAATCCAATGTAGATGAAGAAAATCTCCAATGTAAAAGACTAACCATACCCACTAAAATGCAAACAATAATTCCCAGGCTGGAAAAATCAAAAGACGGCAAATACACACACACACACACACACACACACACACACACACACACACACACACGTACACCACCACCACAACAAGAAAATAACAAGAACTGGCATTACTGCTCATCACCACCAATGGTGTCAATTTCCCAATAAAAAGACAGAGACTAATTGAATGGATGCAAAAAAATAGGAGCCATCATTCTGCTGCATGCAAGAAATAAAACCTAACATCAAGAATAGATATTACTTCAGAGTAAAGGGTTGGAAAAGATATTCCAAACAAATGGACTTAAGAAGCAAACTGGCCATAGTAATATCTGACAAAATACACTTTGAACAAAAGCAAATCAGCAGATGTAGGGAAAGGCACTACATACTCATCAAAGGGAAAATCTACCAAGAAGACATTTAAGCAAAAACTCAAGGATAGCCATATTCATAAAAACAAAACAAAATACAACACACTTCTAACAGCTTAATCACATATTGAAGCCCACAGCCTGATAGTGGGAGATGATACTACCCCACTCTCAAAAATTTACAGACTATCCACATAAGTACTAAACAACAACAACAAACTGGCACTAACTGATGTTATAAACCAAATGAAGCTAGCAAATATCTACAGAACATTTTACCCAAATATAAAAGGATGTATGTTCTCAGAACCTCATGGAACATTCTTCAAAACTCATCACATATTGTACAGAAAACAAGTAACAATTCATACAAGATAATTCAAAACAAAACAAAACCACCACCGACAAAACACCCTGCAATCTATTGAAGGACCACAAATTGAAACTTCATAACACAAAAACCGGACGACAAGCTCACAAAGCCCCGGACACTAAACAGCTCTCAACTGAATAAAAAAAATAGGCCAAGACAGAAACTAAGAAAGAAATTGAAGTCTTTCATTAAGTAAGTAAAAAATGAATAAACACAACATACCCAAACTAATGGGACTCAATGAAGGCTGATCTAAGAATCAAGTTCATAGAACTGTCTACATCAAAGAGAGAGATCTCATGCCAGCAACTTAAGAGTACACTTGAAAGCCCTAGAATGAAAAAAAAATCAAATACAAAGGAATAGATGGCAAAAAAAATTATACTCAGGACTGAAGTCAATAAAATAGAAAAAAAAACCCAGAAAATCTATACAAAGACTCAATGAAACAAGAAATTGTTTTTTTTTTTTTTTTATGAAAACCAGTAAGATTGTCAAATACTTAGTTAGAATAACTAAAAGGTGGAGAGTGACTATACAAATTGAAAATATTAGAGATAAAAGGTTGGGGAAATAACGAGAGATGGAGATGAAATACAGAAAATCATAAGGACACTTAAAATAACCTATTCTCCAGAATATTAGAAAAATCAAGGGAAGTAGATAATTTTCTCAGTATGTGCCACTAACCAAAGTTTAATTAAGATTAAATAAGTGATTTAAGTGGATGTATGCCCTTAATGAAATGAATGCAGTAATTAGAAGTCTGCCAACCTAAAAAACATCTGTGTTACATGGTTTTAGCACAAATTACACCAGATTTTTGAGGAGACTTAATGTCAACACTCCTCAAATTATTATACAAACACAAAAGAACATTTTCCAGGTTGTTTGCAAGGCTACCATTACCCTGTGACCAAAAACCCAAAAAGACCCAACACAGAAAGAGCTACAGACCATTTTTTCTTATGAATATAAATGAAATATTGTCAATAAAGCACTTGCAAGCAATATCCTGTAACGCATAAAAATATAACCCATTATGACCAAGTAGGCTTGATCCCAGGGATGCAAGAATGCTTATATGTAAAAAAAAATCAGTAAATGTCATCCAACATATAAACTCTAGAAAATTCAAAACCATATGACCACAACATGAGATATGCAAAAGGTCTTTAACAAACCTCAACACTTCTTTATTATAAAAATCCTGAAAAGATTAGGGATTAGAAAGGATAAAATGCGATGTAATACAGACAATTTACTTCAAGTATATAAATCTACATCAACTTAAACAGAAACTCAGAGCAATTCTATTAGAATAAGAAACAAAATTATGTTATCCACATTCTCCATACTGTTTCAATATAGTATGAGAAGTCTTTGCCAAAGAAGTAAGACAATTTAAGGAGATCAATGGGATAAGAATTGGAAATAAAGAAATCAAAATATCTTTATTTGCTGATGATTGATAATATAGACAGGAAAATCCTACAGCTGATAAACACTTTTAGCATTTTAGCTGGATACAAAACAAACAAACAAACAAAATCAGTACCCTTCCTCTATACAAATTACAGACTACAGAGAAAGAAATAATGGAAATACCTTTCACAATAACCTCCAATAATATAAAGTATCTTGGGACAACTCTAACCAAAAAAGTGAAAAGCATAGAAGAATAAAAGTTTAAGATATTACTGTAAGAAGTTCAAGAAGGTAGCAGAAGATGGAAAGATCTTCGATGTCCATCAATCAGAAGGATGATTTTATTAAATATTACCAACCTCCCAAAAAGAATCTACAATTTCAGAGAAATCCCCATCAAATTTCCTACACAATTCTTTATAGATATTAATGTGACAATCTTCTGCTTCATATAAAAACAAACAGAAAATAAAACAAAACAAAACAATAAAAATCCCAGTCTAGCTAAAACAATCATGAATAATCAAAGAACACCTGGAGGCTATCACCATTCCTGATTTTGATCTGTAGTAGTACAGATAGAGGAGCATGCAGTCTGAGCATGCAGTCTGAGGATTCGCAAAGACAAGATCGCCCCTTCAGTCTGAGGATTCTGTAGAGATAATTGGCTGGCTGAATTGCTTCTCTGATCTCGCAGCTTTCACCCCCTAATATCTGACCCCAGGCTTTTATTATTAAAACCAATTAGAATTCTTGCTACTGTGTCCTGCCTGCAAGGTATATAGTCCAATGGTGGCACAAAACTTCTGAGAATAATCAACCAGTATCTGACTTAAGTTTGTGTCTGTAAGAATGTTGATCCACTCCATGAGATGGAGCCATAGTGATCAAGAGCATGAGACTATAAACAACCGAGGGCCCTAGGTTAAAATCAAATACTACTATTCTACTAAAAAAAAAGTAGCAATAAAATAACTACTAATGGCATTTTGCTATGCTGAGCTGTCATCATTTAAGCTTCTCCCTGTATCACATGGAAGCAAACACAAAGTCTGCCAGCCAGACAATAAACAATGGGGGACTTCTGAACACTCTGCTGTAAAGGAGATGTCGCCACCAAACTCTACCTCCCAGGAGTTAGGTAAATCTAAAGTAGGGGAGACAGAAAGCGTGTAAGAGCAAGAAAGAATGAGATACATTAAGAAAATGAGGCTCTTTAAATACACTGATCAAGGTAACTATGAACTCACAGAAACTGAGGCAAAATGCACAGGTCTGTACCAAGAAGGTGCCCTAGATCTGAAAGGGGAAGAGACATACCTCCTCATCCCTAACTCAGGAACAATTTTTAATTGATAGCAAATGAAAATTTTTATCCAAGGAAGTTTCACTGTGGAAACATACTACAGTCTTAAAGACAGGCTACATGCCCAGCCCAGCAGTAGGCAGGCAAGAGAAAACAAACTCAGTGGTATTTCTGGATGTTCCTTGTTTCATAATGTTGTGTGTGGGCTTTTCTTTCCTTTTCCAGTTTAGTTTTTATGGGAATCCTGAGTGTGCAAAGGATTGAGTCTCTGCTTCTATATCTGTTTATTGGGCTCTTCCATTAGTTTTGTCCTATACTGATGTGTTAGTTTCTGTTTTATCTTATGTTATTATATCTTTTATTGGCCCTTAGGAGCCTGGTTGTTCTCTAATGAGATACAGTAGGATCTAGATAATAGTGAACATGGTTCAGAAGAACTGGGAGGAGTAGTGGAACTTTAATCAGAATATGTTATATTAAAAATATATTTTTCAATAAAAGGAAATAAGGGATCAAATAGAACAAACTTCTCTAATCTAACCTCATCATACATATTAGTATATTCAAAGGTGATTAAAAAACACATAAGAGGACTGGGTGGTGGTGACACATGCCTTTAATTCCCTCTATGGGGAAGCAAAGTCTGGCCAGTCTCTGTGAGCTTGAGCCTAACCTCGTCTACACACAGAGTACGAGGACAGCCAGGCTACATAGAAAAACTAAAAACCAACCCTCCCCCCCAAAAGACATATAGAAGATAGGAGCAGTGAAAGAAGAAATGGAGAAACCTAAAAATTAGAGAGGGGAGGAAATAAGAGAATTATGAATATATCCAATGAGAAATTATTCCCATGTTACAAATCTGGCTCATAATACTTCAGAAAAAGATTCTACTGGGTTTTTAATATTACCTTATAACATTTATAAGATTTTTAAAGAAAGAAATTGTTTATATTTATATTCTTTGTTTATTTAAATTGGTTAACATTATAAAAGTAAAAATTATAAATGACGTGTAATGAAATACCCTATTATGCTAATCTCTTTATACTTGACTGGCAGGCAACTTTTAATGAATGAGGCATTGGTACCTATGACACAGTGTTGACACACACTTGCTCACAGAGAATTATTTTTTCCTCAATGGGAGTCAGAAAGATGGTGGCCTGGAAGACGTGAAACAGAATAGAATAGGCTCTTATACGTTCTGGGCAGTGAAAGTATGAGACTTCCCATGCATTAAAGACACTGTAGAGTTTATAAGCAGTGTAAGGGTTGCTTTTATCCAGTCATCATGGATTCTTATTACATCAAATCAATACTGACCCATGGAGCTTTAATTTCTATCAAGCACCTTCATAGATGTTAATATGTGTGCTTTAAAAGATGTTTTTTGACAAGTCTAGAAAAATTAGTGTCTTGTCATTGGGTCAAAAGTGCTAAAAATTTTTCAGCTGATTTTACAAAAATTTGAAAGCTGACTTTTGTAATGCCTTATGAAAAATGTTTTCTTTTAAAATTCCTTGCTAATGTTCTTAATTACTTACCAAATACTGTTATTCAAATTTCTTGTTAAATAAAGGGTTCTCTTTAGATAGAAGTATAATAAAAATGGTAAAAGAAAAAGCATGCAGATTGGTGTTGCATCCAGTATTAACTAACATTAACATCGTTAGATAAAACCAAGAATTAAAATGTAGATAATTACAAAACCAAGTCAAGTAGTTCAAATACTCAGTAATTCTCTACAAAGTACAAATCCATAATTTAAGTTTATTATAAGACTTATACTTTTAATATGTGTCATCTTGAAGAAAATTTTTAATCAACAGTTTATTAAAAATTATTCCATTTGATATACTATATTTCTGAAATTTTAAATTTTAATGTGACACATATTAAGCTGTGTTATTGTACCAATTATAATGAGACATTCTACCGCAGACATTTTCTTTATTAAGTTCTATTTCAGTCCATGATTTCTTACGAGTGCCATGGGTATGAAATAAAGGCTTCTCTATAGGATGTACAACTGTGTCACCTGCTGTGTCCGTGTTTCTCAGTTTGATGGTTGAGGATGCTAGAAATTACAGAGTAGCTTGTTTCTTGCACATTATACATACATTCAAAAATGATGAAAACCTTTTTCCAAGTCGTTTTATTTCCTTTGAACTCAATAGCTCAGTCTCAGTAAAACAACTTCATGATGTGGTCGCAGCAAGAGAATCCTGAGTTCACAAAACCAAACTGGGTATTAAGGAAAAGCAAGTTATATTAGAGACCTATATTAGGTCACTGTGCATGAGAATCCAAGAGGGAAATAATGTGTACTTTCAGGAAGAGAAGACGCAAAATTCTTCCCTGTTTTTATTCCTCATTCTCAATTTTTCTTGCTCTTCTGTTAATAATGTTGGTAATAACCATTTACTTGTTTCAATCATTTTTTTTCTTATTTTTTGAGAATGTCATGAATGTATACAATGGAATATTATGACAGCTGCCGGTTTCTCTTCATTGTTCTTCGGGCCATTAACAATTCCTCCAGCCAAATTTTATTCTTTTGTTCTGCTTTATTTTGTTTTAACAATTCTTTAAGCCTCATTAGTGCTGTCTATATGACATGGGGGTGGAGATATCTATTGAAGCAAGGGAAACCTACTAATGACAATATTCTCAATATATAAGGATTCTCACTCCCCAGTAAACTATCCACTCTTAATTAATTCTTGGTATACGATAAGGTCTAGAAATCATCTATCCCAACTACAATAGAATTTTCGTTGGCTTGATTTTATGTTGGTCTTAAGTAGGTAACCACAGATACGAGTTCCTAGCTACAAATTTCATTCTTTTGTTTGCAAAAGAAAGCATTTCACAGCACTCTTGTCCATATTTCTGCTGTTACATTATTTTTGCCCTCTCCTTTCTAGGTGTTTGCTGAGCCTTCATAATGATGTGGTTAATGTGGATAATCTTCCATTTATGGAAGATCACAAAGTTCCTAATTCTCAGCAATTTAGCCAGTTATGTATCTTTTCATTGACCACTGTCCAGTACAAAAAAAAATTTTCTGAAAAATGTTGAGAATGACCTAGGTTTATGTATATAATCATTAAAATGTAAAAGGCAAGTTAACACCAGGACCATTTAGCAAAATAGCAATAGCGAGTTCTACTCAAAGGCCTAATACCTCTCTAGCCATGGGCTTCTGACCAGGAACAAAGTGTAAGTAATAGAATTGCCTACTGCAGAGGAAACAATAAATGCAGTTCTAAAGCAGCTAGTTAACCCAATAACAATTGTGCTTCCATTTACCAGTAAAATCTTCTTGACGGCAATGGATGTATATTAGATTATAGTGTCCAGTGTTAGAAAGACAACTGCTGTCTTTTCTCCCCTAATAGCTGACATAGCACATTTTTTAGGGGAATGATGAAAGCTAGACAAGTGTAATGATAATTCATTTGTATAAAGCTGCCTAAAGACCAGAGAGTAAAAGAGCTCCACTGGTTAGCCTTACAGACCAGGCAGTGGTAAAACATAACTTTAATCCCCGTAGCCATACTAGTTTGCATTAGAAACCAGATGTGACTGGCGCATGCCTTTAATCCCAGTTCTACAGAGGAATATAAAATGGAAGGGGACAACTCTCAAACAGATTTCTGGAGGCAGAATCACCATTTCAGACTGAGGTAGAGATAAGAGCCAGTGATTGGTTGTTTTGCTTTTCTGGCCTTCAGGTTGAACCCCAATATCTGTCTCTAGGTTTTTATTAATAGTGCTACATAAAGGAAAGGGTAAGTTTTGGTCAGACTAAGACTGAGGTCTCTATGTTCTGAAACCAATATGTATGTTGTCTTCAGCAATACTGAAGATAATGTCTTTCAGGGATTGAGAGGTGCCTTAAAATATCTATATTGCAAAGAAATAAAAAAGTGAAAGGAGAGTAGAATTTTAGTGTAACAAAAGAAGAGAATAAATACTGAGGGATAAAGTTAAGTGGGGATTAAAATGAAAGATTAGGAGATAGGAGAATTAATGATTCTAGGGTGAAACTACATTTTGGAAATGATTAACAGTTGCACAAAAGTTTTACCATTTAATTCAGAATGTATACTTCTCTGTATTATCCAACTATTTAATTTTTTGGTTCTACACAGGAAGTTACTGGTAACATTTATAGCACATCAGTCATAATGTTCCAAACATGAACTCAACCAAGGTGTCTTGCCAAAGGGATTAAAGAACTTTGGTATATCTTTACTCAAATGGTGCATATTTAGTGATCTAAAAAATAAAATGATAAATTTTCATGACACAAAAGGAGAACATAATATATAATTTCAATTCCACAAATTTTACAATGTACTATAAGAATCTGTCTTTGTAAAATGATGAGGAAGTGGGAAATAAAATGAACATAAGAGATTATAGGAAGTACTTATCATGTTCTCTTTAACCATTATAGTTTCAGCATTTTGTTTTGCCTTTAAGATTATATTTATCCTGTAATAGCTTTTTATCCTTACACATACAGCTTTCTTGTTTCTTATGTTTTAATTTCAATTTATTAGAAAGGAAAAACAAAAAATAAATTATTTTGTCTTATTTTGGCTTTGTGACTTGTATAATTTGCTAACTTCTGTGAGTCTAGATTTGTTTTACCAATAAATTTTTCTGGTAAAATATAACCAATTTAAGGGTTAATTAATTATGAAATACTTGTCACAAAGATTAACAAGTATCAAAATGTTAAATAAATAGCAGCAATAGTTTGAAAACTTCAAAGGTTACTTGAAGTATAAATAAGTTTAAGACCTTAGTTTTCTGTGACTCTAATAGTTTAAGTTCAAATAGAGTAGATGTCATTTCAATGAGAATTATTTAGTCAAGAAATACTCCACAAATACTATGAATGATCTGGGCCAACATAATAATTCACTAAGTTCAGAATAAATGAATCACAAGGGTAGTAAAAACTATTGACTGAGGATTAAATATGAATGGAAAAGGCATGCTCCCGACTTAATAGAGGTATTGAATTTCAGGACCTGTGGAATGGCTTAGGGGTTTTGAGTGTGTCCTGGTTTGCTTTCTAGTTTGCTTTCTGCTGCTGTGACAAAGGCCATCACCAAAATTGGTGGTGAGGGGATTAACTTGATTACAGTCTATCTCTGAGGGTTGATAAGGCAGAAGCTCAAGGGAATTCAGGAAGAAATGGAAACAAAAACTACCAAAGAATGCTGCTGACAGGTTGGCTTGCTTTTATGGCCTGCTTGACATTCTGAATGGGGCAACCTCCCCGAAAGTGTTGTTGCCCACAGAGGGCTGTGCCTTCTATTTCTTTGATTAATCAAGAAAATTTTCCACAGACCTTTCCACAAGTTGATCTTGCCGAAACAATTCATTAACTGAAGTTCCCTCTTGCCCGATAACTCTAGTTTGTGTCTATTTGATAAAAAAGCAATTAGCATAGAGGGTGCATTGCTCTTAAAGAGCCCTTGAGTTTGCTTTTCAGCATTAGAGTCAGCCAGTCCACAAACACCTGGAATTACAGTTTCAGGGGTTCTAATATGCCCTTCTTATCTCTACTTGTACCACCGTTTATCTGGTTTCACACGCGTGCACATGCACACACACAATTAATTAATTAAAAATATATTTTGTTTTTATTATAATGTAAACATTGCTGAAGGGAGTTCTATTGAGATGAAGCAAATCTATTTTTGAAAGTAAAGTGAGTTATAATATGACTAAAATGGGAAGAAAACATTAACACTCATGTATGTATGCAAACATTTTTGTGAGTTTTTAAGTAATGAGAGAAGCAAAATGATTGAACATGATGGGAAACTCATAGACACTGCTGATGGACCAATTTTTTTTTGTTTTGGTCAGGAGATTAAAAACATGAACCAATGATTTGAATTCTATCTTGGACTTCAAGATATAGTTGTTTCAAGCTATATCTTTTAATGCTTACATGTTGGAGAATATCATGTTAAGATGTGTTACTTTCGTTAATTGTGCATTTTTTAATGATGCTAAGATGTGTTTGATTAAATAAAATTTATCTGTGGTCAGGAGACCGATTCATCAACTAGCTGATCAGAAGTGGTAGGGAGGAGCCAAGTGCAGAAGAGTTTTTAAGGAGGGGCTAGGAGAAGCAGGAGGAGAACTTGGGAGACATGAGGAGAGGAGTTAGGTGAGCTGCTTGTTACTTAGCTTTCTAGGAAGCAGAATTCTACCTCAACCTTTGAATCTTGAGTTCTTTAGAGGGACGGAGATTTACATAAGTTCCTTTAGTAGCTTTGAAAGAGTTGGTGTTTGAGGGAACAGGATAATTCTCTTGTGACCCAACTCCAACTTCTGCTGACAGGCAGCTGCTGAGTTGCAATTGCTGACTATGATAGCTGTAGTTTAAAAGGTAGCAACAATTTCAACAAATAGAAAGAATCACTTACCCATTTCTGTGTTTGTTATTGGAGAAGAACTCTATATCTGTGTACCACCATACCTACGTTATGAAAACAAAGTGAGGAAGTAGGCTGATGTGTAAAATTGAATGCAGAGGGCTGACCTTCATGGAAAGTCTCATTCATGACTTATTAAATTTACTGAATCATTTGATAACTTAGAAGCATTATGCCTCATTATCCCTAAACAATTTAGTTCATATTTTTAAAAGAAAAAGCATATTATACAAAATGTACTTGAGTTTTTAAAAAATATTTTCTTATAAACAGTATTCAGCTATAATTAACATTTATGATAATGAATGCCTTATACGTCCATTTGTTTGCATTTCCAGAATATACCCCACAGTTGAACATACTGAATGCGCACAATGTCTTCTCTCTCAATATCTATTTATTGTTTTCCATCTTTTAAAATAGTGGTTCTCAACCTTCCTAATTCTGAGACACATTAATACAATTGCTCATGTTTTGGTGATCCCGAAACATAAAATTATTTTGTTACTTGTAACAAATTGTAATTTTGATACTGTTATGAATTATAATGCAAATGTCTGTGCTTTATGATGGTCTGAGAAAACACCTGTAAAAGGATCATTCGACCCCAAAAGGGGCCATGGTCCACAGATTGAGAGCGACTGTTTTAACAGGACAGGTAGTTTCTTCTATAACATGTTCCATTTCCATCTGGCTAATGTCTCTGTGTAACTACCTTTACTGTGATATCTACTGCTCTCAAAGTACCTTATCAGACATGATGTTGTTTGCTCCAATTTTTGGTAATACTGGGCTTATTCTCTTATTTTTCAGTAGGTATAACCCATATTTATCAATATGGCAGAAAGTATTTTTCTTCTAAAATAAGTAAGTAGATTATGGTAAAAATTTGTGGTATATTATTTTATTTCATGAAGTTATATCTCAGCCTTTATTATTTACTTCAATGCTTAAATATCTTCAGTATTACAAAGTGAACTCCAATAAACTTGCATTTTTATCAGGTTTGAATAATTATTTGAGCTTTCTTTGGCAATGTCATAAGATATTTGAATTGTTCTTTACTAACTGAAATAAAACTGGTCACTTGTCCACTCCCTTGTGAACCCTGTGCATTGGGAAATGGCATTTACATGTGCTAACATTCTCTTTGTCTCTTTACTGTTTACATTTTTAATTACTCACTTACTCCTGACATCAGCATATATTACAAATATAGCATAAAAACACGCATGTGCACACACACACACAGTTTAGTGGTAGTGGTCTGGAAGTCCAGCTCTTAGCCACTACCCAGGTTAACTCAGAGATTTGTCAGAAGCAAGAATTGAAAGATTTCTATAACTTTACACACAATCTGATGTTGCAAAAGCTCCTTTTGCTTCTTCAGCTAATAGCCTTTAAGATACCAGCCCACTTGGGCATGGTCTCTTTTGCTTTAAAAAGCAGCAGTAGCCCTACTCTTGCTCTCTTGCTTCTAGCTACTAGACTCTGTTCTGGTCAAGCAGAGGACTGTTGTCTAGGACAGTGATCTGTAAGTTTTCCCTTAAATAAATAACCCTTTTATTAATCATAATTCCAAACTGGTATGGGATTATTTTGTGACTTATGCCTACATTCTGAGGCTCATTTTTTATTTTATTAATTCTAGTTCTCTTGTCCTAATTGTCCATAATTTTCTATTTCTAATTTTTTAGTTTCATTTTTTTTCTCATCTCTCTGTTTCAATACTTCTGTTCCAATTCTCTCTACTTCTATGTTAAATACTTTTTTTTACAGGATCTTGAGGCAATAAGAAAAAGAGTTACAAGAATTACATTTACTGATGATAACTTATGTCTTGGGTAAATGATAAGGAACCAAGCCATTTACCATGGCAACACAAGCTTTCAAGGTTCCAGGTGTAACTGTGACCAGAGGCTGGAGGCACAGTGCCTGGGTGAGAAAAACCACTGAGAGATCTACACAGAGATTCAGGTTTTATCAGCCAGATTTATAAAGTGACGAATTGGCCTAATTTTTTAAGTTGCTTTATATTAATAACCCTAGTTAGGCATCTACAACTCTGACCTTGTGCATATCTGTAAAGTTTTTAACTTAAGATCTATTTACAGAAACATTTAGTCTAGTTTGAACTTGCTCTGAAGTGAACATGAGCGCATGAGCTACTTGTGTATAGCTTGAGTAAAAGGAACAAATCAGGCTTTTAAATGTCTTACAGTTAAAATGAAACAATAGATCGAGTTATAAAGTGCACCCTAGTATATTTTTCATATATCAAAATTATACAGCTTAATGACAACTCATCTTTCTAAACATACATGGATATATGTGCCTATAAGATTGAGATACAATCATAGGATCACATATACACATCATGTAAGTTTGCACACTACAGTACAGATATTGGGGAGACACCATAGCTGTTTTACACACATGAAATTACAGATGGGAGCAACAGTTACCAGAGTCAGTGGTTCCACAGGCTTTGCCAAGATAGGATTCCCTTCTGTCAGAAAATCATTCCTCTGTTGGGTTGACATCTGAACACTAGATGTCACCTGCTGCAACTCCCATCACCTCTGATAACTCAATCCAAATTCCAATGTATTCTCACATTGAATATATGAGTTTTTCCCTTTTCTAGTTTTGAAACTTTCTTACATAACAGCAAGAGACAATGATCTCATCTTCAAAAGAATAATTAGATATTGATTATTTATGCAGTCACATTTCCATATGTTCAAATTCACAAACTACGTGCCATGCAGCAATAGGTATAATATGGTAACTGGTATTCAAGGCAGATTTTTTTGCTTTATATTTGAAGATATTTTTATAATAGATGCTAATCACTCTCATTCTCTATTTTCTTCCCATTCCTCATGACTAAAACAAATTTCAATGTCTTTCCTGTTTTCACGGCTCTTTTTGAGAATGATCCAATGGGTTTAATTACAGTTTTTTGCCAGAGCTTAACTAAAGCAAAGCAATTAGTGCCTATACTACTGAAGAAAATGGCATTCCCTGTCTAACAATCATAAACTGACAATATTCTTTCTAGTAGGTGGAACTTCATGGACTCCTGCTATAGGAATTCCTACAGCCTGTAGCATTTAAATTACCTGCCCACTTGGGCGTGGCCTCTTATACTATAAATGTTAATGTAAAGCACATGTTTGGCCTCTCTTCAGGCAGTGTGATTTATTTCTTGTTCCCTGTTTGTGCAAAGAATTATGATATATGAGTCTACCCCTAAATAAATAACCCTTTATTATACTCAGTTATGAGTTATTGTGGGATTTCTTTTTAGCATCTTTCTTCATCTGGTGCCCACATGGGGCTGAGCTTCATAACTACCAAGTGGACCAGCTTAAAGGCCTAACTGGTTCACAGCCCAGAAAGTCTCCCACCTTTGCATGCTTGTCTGACTTTTACCTACTAAATGATTTTTGTTTAAATATTATTTAAGAAAGATGCTAAAACTTTAGAACAACAGGGAAAAGCAAAAGGGATTGAGACTTCTTAAGATCAAACTCTTGGTGAAGGCAGTTAGGCTGACTCACAGGCTCAAGCTCTTTACAATGAAAAAATCTTGTCCCTATGCCACAAAGAAGCCCTAAATACTTGGGACGGGATTCAAGAAGTAGGAAAATGAAACATATACCAGGGTTAAACAGGACCAGAGAGAGCTCTTTACTAGCTTTTTACAAAGATTAACTAAGGCTGTACAAATAGAAGAAACATACCCAGATGCTAGATGAATACTTATTGAATCTTTGGCTTTTGAAAATGCCAACTTAGAATGCAAAAAGATACTTGTGTCTTTAAAGGTTAGATCAGCACTAATGGATGAATGGATCCTACATACAATGTACATTGAGACATTTGACTATAAATCTGAATTTTGGGTAGGGGAAGCAATTTCTAATGAATGAGGAGGTATTAAAATTCCAAATGTTTTAATTGTGATAGAATAGGATATCAGAGAAGGGATTGTAGACAAGGAATTCCTAGGATTAATGTCTCTGGGAATGACAAAATAGGAGGAGTCAGCCTTCAGTTATATGTAGAAGGTGTGGCAAAGACCAATGAATGCAGATCAACAAAAAAACAAGACAAGGAAACTTTATACCATTGGGAAACTCCTTGGGAGGACATCTCATAGGCCTTCAAGTCAAAACATGTCCAATCATTCCCAGTTACTGTTCTGGCCAGAACTCCAAATAGGGATCATAGAAACCCTTATTGAACACTCAGAGACTATTTGCAATTATACTAGACAATAATCTTGGAGCTTCACCATCATTTTACTTTCACAGGATCTAATAGAAAGAACATGGTCCCCATAACAGCTGGAAGTAATTCTAGAAGACGACTTCCCCTCTCCCAACAAAGTTTGCTCTCAGGGTTAGGGACATCATTTATATTGATTATAATTGTTTAAAGGGTTGGAGGTTGGGGAAAAATTATATAAACTCAAGGATCTCTTGAGAAAGAAAGGAAATTGAATAGGATAATAGATTAGTGTGAGCTTACTCACACTAATAATACTAGTGAGTAATGGAGTGACTACTTGTTAGCTATTATTTATAGGCAAATTAAATTTGTATAGATTCTTGTATATTGACAGAAACTTAAATTATATTGAATATGTTCCTATTTTCATCTACAATATTTGTATACCTAGGCAAAGTTACTTTGTCATATTGTATACATGCATGTTTTAGCTTTGCTTAAGACATTTTGTATATTGATATAATTTTAGGATATATTTATACATTTATCATATTGCAATATAAATTTCTACCTCTGATCAAGATACTTATATAATGTTTACATTTTTAGGCCATTGTCCTCATTTGTTGCACAGTTGTTTAAAGATTGTTTAATATTCTAATATAAACTCTTAGTCTTTACGTTTTATTGGTATTAATAATTATAGGTTGTCATCCATGTTTGCCATACATAGAGTTAGTCTAATCAGGTTCTTTAGATACATAGAAATTGGATTCTGCATATATAAGTATTTCTTCATCCTCTTCAAAGAGCTATAGAATATGACATTTAAATAACTGAGGGTTCTGTTGACATGAGACAGGATTGCTCCAGGCAGCACCAATCTTTTCCTGAGAGAATATTGAGCACCGAAGGCACACTACTTTGTTGTTATGGAGCTTGTTTTCTTCTTGGCAAAACTGGACTTTGGGCAAGGAACTGCCCATGCACTGACCACTGACAAAATCTACAGTGTCCAGACAGGACAAGCAGGATACAAAAAAAAAAAAAAAAAAAGATTGAGAAGGTTTTGAAAATTTTCCTGTCTCTGAAAATGGAATGTCAGTTACCCTAGGCCTTAGGCAAAGATGGTTGTTCCAGCATTGCAAAGGAGACATTGGGTGATTGCCTCGATCATTTGTTGCACAGTTTGGAAGTTGCTTGATTTCTTCCTGTTTACTCAAGTAATACTATTTCCCTTCTTGGGTCTTTAAGGGGTTGAAGACTAGGTAGTTGTAATTAGTTTTCTCTCATGACTTGGCCAAGTTATTTATAATTCAAGACTTAAACTCCATAGGATAGGATGATTATTGAAACATTTATCACATGTTTCTTGCTTGACATTGTTTATGCTGGTTGTAATTCTAATTTTATACCTGATATTTGTTCTTATTGTATATAATTTTTTATTAGGCTTAGAACTTTTTTATTGAAACAAAAGGGCAGGTTCTGTAGTAATTCCTACAGCTAGTAGCCTTTAAGTAACCTCCCACTTGGATGGCCTCTTATACTATAAATGCTGAGGTATAGCGTGCATCAGGCCTCTCTTCCAGCAGTGTGATTCATTTCCTGTTCCCTGTTCATGCTGAGGATTGTGATCTGTGAGTCTAACCCTAAATAAATAACCCTTTATTATAATCAATTCTGAGCTAGTGTTGGATTTATTTTTAGTGTCCTTTTTCAGACCCCTATCCTATCCACGAAAAAATTGTGATAGACCCAATTTATAGGTATTCTGCATAGAATATTGGTTGCAGTGTTTTCTTGAGAATAATAGCTATGTCATGCCCACAAAATATCCTAAAAATAAATCAATGTAATTTTGATTTTTATTTCCATGATAGAAAGTGGTACCAAGAATTGTGACATGTGATTTTGACTGCTTTTATAACTTGTTTGAAGAAATGTCTAGTCAAGTCACTTACTCAGCTTTGAAAGAATTCTTTGCTTCTATTTTGTGAATACTGTATATATTCTGTTTATTTATGTCTTGTCAGGTGTATGATTTACACACATTTTCTACTCTCTGCGTTCCTTTTCACTCTCTTGATAATGTGTTTTGTCAACTTTGATTTTAAAATTTTAACATTACAAAGGCAGTTCAGATCTTCTGGCACAGATAATAGCACTTTAACAAAACAGAAGAAACATACAGGGTACTCATGCTCCTATTTTGTTCAAATAACAGGCACATGACTATACATTTTTTATCCCTCTTCCAGTGTGAAATGCAAATACCAGCATCAGATATGTAACACATTAGTAAAACACTCTGTAATTTCGAAATCAACTGCAGCATATCTTCCTGGCTCTCCTCTATGCTTCAGACTACCCACAACTTCTTAGACTCAGAAGTGAAAACAGATGGGGGCATTTCTAAGTGGCTACTAGTGGGTCTCCAAACAGAGGAAAGCTGCATTCTTTACAGAATAAGTAAAATAAAAGAAATGTAAAACTTAGCCACCCATCTTTCTCACACACTCATGCTTCAAAGCAGGTCTCCCTATGTCACAATGTAGTGATTCTTCCGAGAAGTCGTAGTATGAGTCATGTCACATATGATATATGAGTGGATGGGAGTTAACAGTGTCCACATTGTTTTCACATAGTCCATTTGCAACTTTTTATAGCCACAAAGATCACCATTCCACCCACCAATCCAGTTTCTAAGTAAGAACTATATAAACGAATATATAGCTTCTCCAATGCAGACCCTCTCACATCCCATATCCCATCAGACCACAAGACCAAATTAGCAACAATGAGGAACCTGGTCTTGGATGCTGCCCTATTACCCTAGACAGATAGACCTCAGCTATGGGAAAATATTTTCCAATTCCCTCACCTTTATGTTAGCTGCTGAAATCTTTTTATTCTCTGTCCTTCTTACAAATGTTTTTACATTCTCAAAAAAGGGCATAAATTACAGAACAGCTTAAAGATAGATACTCAAACAACATACTGGTTCAAGGATGCCGTTCAACAAACAAGGAAAAAGAAAAAGCAAACTTCTGTCTTTCTGTCTTGCCTATTCTCTCATCTCCTAAGCATACTAATAGCAAATGGATCATCCACAGAATGAAAAATGAAGTCATAAGACTAACAGCAAATCAAAAAAACACGACCAAAAAAAAACCCTTCTATGAGTACATTATTATAATTAATGGGCATGAAATTTGCTTTTGCTGTATTTGCACAGACTTTATGAGTTGGGTCTCCTAGGTGATAATAGATGCTGTTAAGTTGATAATAAATAAAAATAAAATGTACATCACAACACTGTTTCTTGTCAATAGATACCAAAACACAATACTTGTACGCCATAATCTTCTAGCTACCGTCCCTTCATGTTCATGGTATTTCAAAATACACAAAGTATTCAAATATAAAGATCTCATTATTTTTACAAGTGTAACACTGTTTAAAATTCAAAAGTTTCTTTTGTAGAGTACTTCCCACTTCCTCTTCTATCAGGTTCAGTGTGTTCGGACTGATATTGAGGTCTTTAATCCATTTGGACTTGAGTTTTGTGCATGGTGATAGATATGGATCTATTTTCATTCTTTTACAGATTGACATCCAGTTTTGCCAGCACAATTTGTTGAAAATGCTGTCTTTTTTCCATTGTATACTTTTAGCTCCTTTATCGAAAATCAGGTGCTCAAAGGTTTGTGGGTTAAAGTCAGGGTCTTCTATTCGATTCCATTGGTCGACTTCTCTGTTTTTATGCCAATACCAGGCTGTTTTCAATACTGTAGCTCTATAATAGAGTTTGAAGTCAGGGATGGTAATGCCTCCAGACAATCCTTTATTGTATAAGATTGTTCTGGCTATCCTGGGTTTTTTGTTCCTCCATATAAAGTTGATTATTGTCTTCTCCAGATCTGTGAAGAATTTTGATGGGATTTTGATGGGGATTGCATTGAATCTATAGATTGCTTTTGGTAGAATTGCCATTTTTACTATGTTGATCCTCCCAATCCAAGAGCAAGGGAGGTCCTTCCATTTTCTGGTGTCTTCTTCAATTTCTTTCTTCAAAGACTTATAGTTCTTGTCGAATAGGTCTTTCACTTCCTTGGTCAGGGTTACCCCTAGATATTTTATGCTATTTGTGGCTATCGTGAAAGGTGATGCTTCTCTGATTTCCCTCTCTGCTTCCTTATCCTTAGTGTAAAGGAAGGCAACTGATTTTTTGGAGTTGATCTTGTGTCCTGCCACATTACTAAAGGTGTTTATTTATATTATTGCTCAACTCTCTAGTCAAGTCTATATAATTCTGCACTGACATAATTTATACCGTAATCTTTAATGCAGATGTGTGTATTTGGTGAATTCAGCATTAAACTAGAAAAACATAAATTGGAATGCAATGTGTCCTAGATATCTTAATGAGACTAAATCGTGTGTTCTTGGAAAATAGTTTGTGCATATACAAAACATAAAATGGTTTATTTTATTAGGTTTAATATCCAAATGTGAAATTATTATTGTTCTTTTGAGTCTTCAGAAGTGTTCAAATCCACATCATGGTGTGCAAAACTACATACATGATCTTATACATACATACGCACAATATTAAAAACTCTTATCACTTCAAAAGATGCATTCAGCATAAAATAAGATGTTTAATCTGAAGTCTCTGAAATTAGTGAATAGAAATATGTGTAAAGGAAATATGTCACTTCTCAACGATCTCATTATGTATAATAGATTATATTTCATATGTCATTGCTTAATATTGGTACTGGAGTGTATATTATACAATATAGTATGAATGATGGGGTTTTCTGCTTTTTATATATTCACGACCAAATAGGGTCATATCTACTGGTACGTGCCAATGAATTGCATTGTATATCTGCATTTTCCAAAGAATTGGCATAAGAACAAGACCTCATAATGAAAATGTACATTCATGCATAAATGTCCTATAATGAGGACTTTTTAGAATATTTTACTTATTAACCTATGTAGCAGAGAGCCATATGCTAGCTTAGGACATCAAAGATGATAAATTACGGAAATTTCATGACAGTTATGATAAATAGGAAATCCATAAGAAATTAATTAAGACAGCCATGAAATTAGTTAAACCATGATAATCCAAATATTTCTTTGTTTTCTAAAGGAATAAATTTGATACTTACATTTATGAAGCAGGAAGAGAATACTATTTTAAATACTAATGGCATACTGACAAATGCATTAGTGAATTGAGTTATGACGGTTGCACAAACATTTTTTGTATAATAGCACACAAATTATAACATGAAATAACATCTTTCAGGATACAATGGAAAAATTATAAGTAAATTTTATGATTTTTAGCAAATAAACCAGAACATGTATAGAAATGTTCATACTTACATAGCATAGTAAAATTATAATTATAATATGCAATTTGATGGCCCTGTTGTTGGTCTCTTTCCTCTTTATTTTCTTTTATTTGCACTCCCCTGGTTTATTAAAATATATTATTTTCTCATATAATATATTCTTACTATAATTTCTCCTCCTTCTACTTATCACAGTTCCTTCCCAACTCCCTTCTCATCAAGATCTAATTTCTTTCTGTCTCATTAGAAAAAAAAATAAACTTCTAAAAATGTAACAAAATAAAATATAATATGAAGAACAAAAAAAAATCATCACATCCAAGCTGGATAAGGCAAACCAACAGAAGGAAAAGAACCTCTAAGAGGAGGCACAATAATCAGAGACCCACTAGTTTATACACTCAGGAGTCCCATAAGACTATTAAACTGAAAGCAATAATATATATGCAGAGGATCTGGTGCAGATCCATGTTAATCCTATGCTTGCTGCTTCAGTCTCTGTCACTTCATATGATCTTTGCCCAGTCAGTTGTTTTACTGGTCCTTGTTTTTCTGGTGACCTCTATCACTTTTAACTCTTATACTCTTTTCACTTCTTCACTTCCAGAATTCTGTGATTCTGAGGGGAGGGATTTCATGGAGACATCCCATTCAGAGCTGTGTGTTCTAGAGTCTGCATGTTGAAGTATCCAAATAGATCCATACTTGTCACAAAGACCTCCGCGTAAAATGAGTTACAGTGAATCTGAAAAAAAAAAAATTAAGTGTGGAATAGCCTTGAACTCATTGGCGCAGAAGACTTCCTGAAAAGAACACTGATAATCAGGCACCAAGATCAAAAATTGATGAATTGGACATCATGAAAATGAAAAGTGTCTCCAATGCTAAGAATACTGTCATTAAGACAAAGTGAAAGCTTACAGAAAGGGAAAAGATTTCATTCATTCCTGATAGAGGATTAACATCCAAATTATAAAAATACTTCAAAACCATTTAAAAAACAACAAATAATCTGATTTGAAATTGGAGTATATATCTGAACAGAGAATTTTCTATAGAGACCTACTGGGGCATAGACAATCTACTAGCATCCAAGACATTTCTAAGTAGCCACCAACTATCAATTCAATAGCATCTCCATGAGGGCTAGGATGTGCAGGTCTTATATGAGAGAATATGAACAATATGAACTGACTATCACACAAGCCATTCCATGTCCAAAAGTCTACAATTCCTGGGTATCTTTCCTATTCCTCAGTTTTTATATTCTTTCCACCCACTCTGCTGTCATAACTGTGAGTACTGAATTGATGGAGGTTAATCTAGACAATATACCTGAATAGTTATACTCAATTTATTATGAATGTATGCATGTGAGTCAGCATTTTTCTGTAATTCTTACAATGTGTGACCAAATACAGAGCCATATTATTGAGCCTTATGGTTTTAAATGAATTGAAACTACCTGAAAGAAAGATATTTCTGACTCACTGTTAATTGCACAATAGTGTCACAAATAGATAATCTAGAATATTAGTATATTGATAAACCCCAATAGAGTCAATGTTGTATTTTGTTTTGTCTTTCACAAACAACATTTTGTGTCACAACTTTGAATAACTGGCATCAGATATCTGATACCTCAACATCTGAAAGTGACTGCTGTCCATTTGAGTTATCTAAAAGCTAAATTTATGGAAACTGATGCTACAAAAATCTTGAAATTATGTGCAATAGCAAGTTCTACAAAATATGATTTTCTCTCATGAATAATAGAGTGTTATTTCCCTATTCAATTGCCTAGAAACTTTCACCTTAACACAGCTAAAGAGAATAGAACTTTAAAAGCATAATTATGCATATGAAACCATCATTTTTGCATAGAAGAAAAAATACACGATTAAATAAAATTAGATCAAAAAAGAAAGGAAACAATTATGAATACTTAAGATTTAATAATCGCACTGACACACATTCAAAGTATATATTCGCTAATTTTTCCTTTTTGCTTGAGAGTTTCATATATCTATATAATGTGTTTATATAAAATTCATCCCCTATTACCTCCAATCACTCTATTATGCCTACTCCATCACTGTTCTAACCCAACTTCATCTGATCTTTTAATAAAAACCACTGAGGCTGGGCGGTGGTGGCACACGCTTTTAATCCCAGCACTCAGGGAGGCAGAGGCAGGTGGATCTCTGGGATTTCGGGGCCAGCCTGGTCTACAAGAGCTAGTTCCAGGACAGGCACCAAAGCTACAGAGAAACCCTGTCTTGAAAAACCCAATAAATAAATAAAAAATAAAAACCACTGAGTCCATTTACTGGAGAAAAGTTTTACCTGTCAAGAAAACTGACTCTGTCTTTCTAGCAGCCATCATTGGGAAACACCTTCTGGGCTACAGGTAGGACTTATGAGCCTCTGCCCCATCCATACTTGGACTGTGTCTGGTGTACACAGTATTGGGCATGAAATAATAGCTGCTGAGTTAATGTGTGGACCATCCCTGTTATTGACAGAAATAGAGTTTTGTTGCCAGTATGCACAGACTCTGGATATTGAATTCTTTCTGCTGCTTTTTCTATGATGTTCCCTGAAACTTGTTGGGAGAGGCTGTGGTATGTATAATTTAGAGCTAAGAATTCCATAGTCTCTTTGCTACACATTGGCCAGTTGTGAATTGCTGTAAAAACCACTATCTATTATAAATGAAGCTTTTTTTTAAAAAAAAAGGAAGGTTGAAAGATTAATTAATCTATGTGTGTAAAGGCAAGAGCTTATGAGGCAATTTACTACTGTGTTTACATAGAGATTAATAGCATTAATTTTTCCCCTAGGGCCTATGGCTGAATTAGACATGTCTTTTTTTTCCCCCCCATGTTAACAATACCAGACAAGAGTTCTGTCTTCTGGAGTAGGTCTTAAGTACAATCAAAAGGTACTTTGTTTTTTACACTAATGTCTTGTCACTGTTGTACCAATAGGCTTATTTTTCTGGGTAGTTGTTACTGTAGCTCATAAGGTTCACAGTTGGGTAAAACTTTTTTGATTACTTTTCTTGCCGGATTGCATACAAAGCATTTTCCAGTACTATGCTTGGTTTTCAGAAACCTATCCAGGTGTCTTCATGTTTGATAAAGGAAACCCAGGAAGGACAAGGGTTGAGGAACATATGCCTTTGCATTACCAAACATTCTTGTAAAACAATTTTGAGTAAATAATTAATCATACTATTGGGAGAATTGGATATGTACAAAATAAACTAAAAATTTTACTTTATCCATTTTAAAATTTGCTTCTCCTTGTAGGTGTTTTGCCTGCAGGTATGTCTATTTATCACGTGATTGCTGTCCTTGTTATTGGAAGAGGTTGTTAGATCCCCTGAAACTGGAGTTATTGATACTTTTGAGCTGCTTTGTGGATACTAGGAATCGAATTAGGGTCTTCTGCAGGCACAACTGCTCTAAACCTTGACCATCTTTAGCCTCTCGATCTTGAAATTTTAAATTTTAAGGACTGGCACTTCTTCAAACATTATAAAACATGATATTCATCCTGAGTCATCAGAACCTTTTCCACTTAGAGTTTTTAAATAGTTTTCTTGTAAGTCTTAATTAGTTGAAAAGTCTGTACAATGTACTTTGATAGTAATCATCCCTCCCACAACCCCTGTCAAATACACCGCCATCTCTAGCCACCCAACTTTATTTCCCTTTTATTGTTTAAGGCCACAAAGTTTGAATAGTACTGCCCACATAATGATGAGTGTGTGGACTTCTATGGAAGACCGGCTAGTAGTTATCCACTACAAAAAAAAAAACTGGTTTGCTTTTCCAACAGCTATCAACCACCTCGCCTCCATGGGTCAGAGTAAGACTAACTACCCACAGACTTTCTTTATGCTAGGATTTTGTCGGGCTTGATATTTTCCCAGATTGGGCATGCTGTCCTTTCTGCTGTGAGTTTACATGTGCAGCAGGTCTGTGTCTGAACACACTATGCCCATGCAGGTATGCCGCTGGCTCTTATAGTCTCTCTGTTTCCTTTTTAGCTTTTTTTTTTTTCCTGAGCTTTGGGAGGTTAACAGGTATGCTATAGCTACAGGAATGTGCTTTCCATTTTCATATGCTCTGTACCTTGGCAAGTTGTAGGTATGTTTTAGTCTGTCTACTTGAGTTTGGCTAGGAGTGACTCAGCACACCCTGACCTAGGCCAGCCTCTGCCTAGCCACCGCTGATGTGGCAGGAAATTATTGGCCCTTATTCCTCACTCCACCTCACTCCATCCCAAGACTCCAGCCCACAACCTCAGCCCTATATAAGTTCCTGCCTTAATGCAATAAAGTGTGATCCTGCTTTGACCTACTCCCAACTCAGAGTGTTTTTCTCCCTGGTGGCCAAGGGGGAAGTCTGAGTTGTCCAACACTCACCATCAGCAGAACCTGACACTCACCAAGTTCCCCTCAATTGTTTATAGCCACACATGGAATAACCAATCTGTGGCTTGTTAGAATTGTTTGGTCAATGTCTTAGACTGCTAACTGGCTATCTCTCACTATTAATCCATTTATATTAATCTGTGTCTTGTCTTGTGATTGTGACTTATCAGTGCAGCATGTTACTCCTTTAGGAGCTGCATGGTGTTTGCTCTACTCTGCCTACTGTCTCTCTGTCTCTCTCTCTGTGTCTCTCTCTGTCTCTCTCTCTGTCTCTCTCTCTGTCTCTCTCTCTGTCTCTCTCTCTGTCTCTCTCTGTCTCTCTCTCTGTCTCTCTCTCTGTCTCTCTCTCTGTCTCTCTCTCTCTCTCTCTCTCTCTCTCTCTCTCTGTGTGTGTGTGTGTGTGTGTGTGTGTGTGTCTGTGTCTGTGTTTGAACTTCTCAACTAGATTTACTCTGCTAAGCCATTGGTGCAAACAACTTCATTCATCAACCAATAAAGCAATATATATAGAAGTTCATCCCATATCAAAGTTCTTGGAACAGTTGGTAATTAACACAGTGACCACAACTTGTCAGTATGGAGAGGAGAGTGAGATGTGTTGAAACTCTTAGCCTAAATGGGATTACTCCATCAAACCACTCTGAAGGATCGATCAGATATTTAATTAGAGAAGGGATAGAAAGATAGTAAGAGACAAAAATAATTGATGAATCCAAAAAGTACTGTTTTCCATACACAGCAGTGCAGATGCAAGATGAACTCACAGAGAGTGGGACAGCATGCACAGGCCTACACAGATTTAGGTCAGATGGGATCCCAGCATTGAAAGGAGAAAGTGAACATGGGATATCACACGAAATCAAGAATCCGTTTACAATTGATACATGATGAAAAGTATCAGTTATTTTTCAATGAAACTTTACTGGGTTTATCAACCCTACTCCAGCAGGCCTCACGATGAGAAGTTGGCCAATACAAAACAGAATCCCTGATTAATTATATGCATTTATTTAATCTTTATATATCACTTATTTATTTATTCATTTATTTTATATTTTTTATATATTTTTATATTGAAAAAATTTCTGCCTCCTCCCTGCCTCCCATTTCCCTCACCCTCCCCCCATACCTCTCTCCCTCCTCCCACTCCTTTCCCCCTCCCTCTACAGTCCGAAAAGCAGTCAGGGTTCCCTGCCCTGTGGGAAGTCCAAGGTCCTCCACTCTCCATCCAGGTCTAGAAAGGTGAGCATCCAAACAGGCTAGGCTCCCACATTTATTAAGAGAAAAAGAAGAATATGAAGTGACTAAGTAATAAGGGAAAATATATGGAAGGAGCTTTGGGAGAGAAAAGAATTTGAACAAATTTTTTTGTATGAAAATTCAAACTCATAAATTGTAAACAGAGTCATTAAGTACCAGTTTGAGTGGCATATTCTATGAAGTCTGAGAAGTATAGCTCATTGAGAATTCCAACAATGCAGAGCATTTAAAACAGTCTTGAGCTATTAATAACCAATCTGTACACACTGTACTTATTCAGAGACATACTAGAGAAATTTCTACCAAGATTACTGACTCATCTCAAAATATAATACCTAATTTTTGCATGGCCTTGACTACACTGTGAAAAAAATTCAAATTCAGATACTGATTAAAATAGTGTTAAATGTAAACTAATAAGGAAATTAGGAAAAGGAAAAATGCAAATAAATAAAATTATATACTAAAATTTGCCATTTAATTTCTATAAAAATTTTCTGTTAATACTGCATATTGGTGTGCATTAAAGTAAAAATATGATTACTGATTAATAATATGAAAAATTGTAAATTTAATGATCCTTAATTGTAACGTTATGGTCACTTTAAAACACTCTATGAAGTGCTTTCCACTTTGTAATTCTGCTTCTCTCTCTCTCTCTCTCTCTCTCTCTCTCTCTCTCTCTCTCTCTCTCTCCCTCTCTCTGTTGTGTGTGTGTGGGTGTGTGTGGGTGTGTGTTCCCTGGGATAAAATTTAGGTCTTTAGGTTTGAGAGCAGGCATTACTACACTTTAAGCACTCATGTTTGCCCATCTCTTTGGAATACCATTTCCTTTGCTAATGAAATTTAATTGTTAAAGATTTTATATGGCTTCTTGTCAAAAATTCTTATAATTTCTTAATAAGACCATTTGCTGTTATCCTTCATTTAGTTAATTTCAGTAGTCATGCCTATTTTAATCATAGAACCAAACATTTAATAATCACCATTATTATTGCTACATATTTAATAATTGAGCACATCCTAAGCTAAGACAGATCTTAATCATGTCATTATCAAGTTTCAAATTTATTTGAAATATATTTTGGCCAAAAAAATCAGTGGTTCATCTATGCTATCTTGTGAAGGAATGTTTTTTACAGAAGCATATTCCCCATAAGATCTGCTCAGAGAGTTAATGTTGGATTTTGAAATCCAGAGGTTGACTTTGTCTAAACAAGTTCTATATGAGACAATTTATATTTCTCTGTTGAAATTTGTTTTTTTACTATGTGATACTTGGGATTTTAGGGCCAACAGGACTTACTGTAAGAATCCAGTCATTAGACACCAGTATCTTCTCTGAATTTCTAAAGAATAATTCATCTTCAAATATTAGAAATTGTGAAATGAAAAAAAAATCCCATTTGTGAATGAGTCTTTGACACTGAGGCATCTTTATATGCATTTAGCAAGTAGTTCCTCTGTTTTAAATATTTGGATTGGGTCATTTTGTTGTCGTTCCCAACTCAGTTAATTTTGTTCCACTTTGGGGTAAATGACAATTATTTGAGGGGTCAAGCATCATTTCTTCAGATAAAAAACAGTTGACAGTCATGGGACTTATAAATTTGAAACCTATATGTAAGCACCATTGGTAAGCCATTCATAGCCAGCCACCTGGCCATTAAGAAAATAGGAGATAGAAATTGATTATTAAAGAGTTTGCTTAATTGAATAAAAATTGCAACTCAAACAGGACGCACAATTTCTCTGCAAACTGAACAATGCTTCCGACCTTACCGACTTCAAACAAGTTATAACATCAGAAAATAAGAAAAATTATTGAAACAGTTGCTCCCAAAAATTTATGCTTCAGTAGGGGTACACCACAAGTTGTGCAAAGTAAATATTTCAACAAGTTAAATAAAAGTTATAAAACCAGTTCCTGTGAAAAGTGAAAGAGAAAGGACAAGATGTTAAGGCAAATGAACTGATTAAGGGTCAACTTGACTGGTTGGCAATTAGTGGTATGCTAATGCTCTGCCTTAATAAGCCTCCAGGCAGTCTGCCCTTAAATTATAGAATGTAACAAGCTGCATGTGGTCAATACTTAGTCAGGTTAGACCAGACTGCTGCCTGAACTGTCAGTCCCTCACGGACTAATATATTTGGGCACAATCTGCCCACACAGAAATGCATATATATATATGCATTTTGTATATGCCCACACATATACAAAATGCTGCAGAGAAATACTCAGAGAAAGTATGTTTTTTTCTAAATAGAACACATGAACCAAGAACACTTGTGATTTATTCTAAGAAGGCAGATGTATTGTCTTCCCTCAGACCTACTTCTACCTTGCCTGGGCTTCACTTTCACATCCAAGTTTTCTTATTCTCTTACCATATTATTTCAAGTTTCTTTGCCTTGGAGGTGTGTCTTAATTCTGCTTCTCATTTTGAGATGTAATATTGTGCAACATTAATAATGAATTAAGGTTTTACATTAGAAGGACTCTTCTAGAAGCACAATGCTTTGATCAAAGAAGAAATTTTAATGAAGAGAATTTCAGGTAATGAAACAAGCCAGGAGAGGAAATAAATTGGCGCAAGCAGGCATTTCTACATCAGCTCAGTAAGAATCATCTAGGGCATGAAAACTACATCACATGATTTTAGTTTTAAAAATTACTTACATCTTTCTGAGAAGTTAAAGTGAACTATAGTATATGTTAAGTCCCAAATCTGTTCAAAGCTATTTACATGAGTGGTATGTTGAAGATGAATGGAAGAGAAGAATAAATTATTAATGTGGTTTCTGCTATTTTCAAAGAAAAGAATTCAGTTCTAAATTCAGCTTTATAGAGCAGCCACAAAACATTCTCCTCTAACCTTTAACAAGAGGTTTAAGGATAAACGTTGCTGAAAATGGAAAAAATACTATTAAATACTGGCAAGAAATAATTATCTCATAAAAACAGTGCCATTGCTTATCTTCTGTAGTACTCAAAAAGCTTATTTCACTAAATATTAATTTCTTTTGTCTATTACTTTAGAGTGGTTAATATATTTTTACATTTATGTTGAAGATGTAACACACACTAAAATTAATTGTGATTATCTGTCTAGTTCAAGGAGAAAAGATTCGAAGATTTAGTAGCAGTGTGATATGAGACATTTTGACTTCTATTCATTAGAAGTTCTTAGAAGTGTCACATACTACAGTAAAAGTAAAATGCAGTGTTGTATGTCAACACTCATGAACTACGTATCATAAAATTTCCCATAAAGTTCAAATAAAAAGGGAAATGGAAAGAGAAATTGATTGGTGAGACAAGATTCAACTACTGTGCTTCTATGCTCTCACAATGTTACAAAACAAAAATAAAACTTAAGATCATTTTTGCAAGACGTTGCCATCTCTAAGAATGCATTCTCTTTGGCTTCTTGTTCATTGTGCATAACTATAAACTTGGTAACCAGAATAGTGCAGACATACTATAAAAGGGATAATCTTTATTGAAGAAATGACTTAATTAATCAGCGAAAGATCTAATCATTAGAGAACACAAAGTTCATATATGAAATTTCAATGTTATATTCAGTATTCTTGAAATTGGGAGATGTTCTTCAGTTATTATCGAGTTCACTATTAGGAAATGAACAAAACCAGGAAATAATCTATTTAGTCATCTTTAAAAACACTATTTCAACAACAACATTCAATGAATTATCTGAGCTTAAATTATACTTCAGGTAACTCTGCATGGATTAAGAAATGCCTGAAGAGGAAACAATAGAACAAAAAGGTAGAATAAGAAGATGTCACATTTCAACTAAGTTAGTATAACTTTACTTAAGACCATTAACCATAAATAATATCATTGTTTAAAACATTTTTCTGCATTTATTTCTAATTAACACTCAAATTTCTAATAATCAAAACGTATAGTTACAGCCAGGTGGTGGTGCTACACACCTTTAATCCCAGCACTCAAGAGGCCAAGGCAGGTGGATCTCTGTGAGTTCAAGGCCAGCCTGTTCTGTAAGATCTAGTTCCAGGACATCTAGGACTGTAGGACTGTTACACAGAGAAACCCTGCCTCAAAAAGCAAAAAAAAAAAAAAAAAAAAAAGGTATAGTTACTGAAATTTCAATCTTTCAATCATCTAATATAAATAAATAGACTCCACACAAGCCTTCTGGAAACAATTACATTTTATTTGGAAAATCTCTGGCCACTGGTACTATGACAAAACTAATTCCACATCGTTGGTTGTGCGTTTTGTAGTAGGTGTGGCAAGGTGTCCAGCCCTCCTTCCCATAATTCTCAGTACTCTAACATCTAGAGTTAGACTAATTTTGGTCAACCAATGAGGATATCTCAGCATTCCAATGGTGAAGTTTTGAATAGAGACAACTGTCATGCATATAGCTACTTTTCATAAAATCCTCACAAAACGTTTCATTCTTAGAATTTTATTTACCTATTACACTCTTAAATTTTATCTATGCCCCATTGTGATGCTTTATTTCATGTCAGCTCGACACAAGCTATAATCATTTGAAAGAAAAACATTCAACTGAGGAAATGCTCATACCAGATTGCCTTGTGGGAAAGTCTGTGGAGTATTGCTTCATTGAGGTTTGATAAGGGAGGGTCCAGATTATTCTGAATAAAATTTTGATATCTCATTGAAACCAAAGTAAATGACAGCCAACTCTAGTATAGATACATACTGCCTCAGCATTAAAAATAAAATAGTAGAAAAGAAAATGAGATGATTGATTTAAATATTGTGGATATAAAATATACTGAACAAAAGCTCATTTTGACTACATAAGCAGATGCTTACTTTATTTGATTAATTAAAAAAATCATATGATTATTTAAAACACAGTGTTGTACTATGAAGTCCAATCTCTCATCATCCAAAATTCTGGGAATATAAGTATGTGCCACTAAACACAGGTCCAAATGTTTAAATGAAATAAAACCCTTTAAAATTTTGTGTTGTTCATGTATAACTTGTTAACTTGCTTTTATTCATTTTATGCAAAATGGTGACATATCAAGGTTGCATAAAAAGTGAGATATCAGATGATATGTTTACCAAATGGATGTTTACTCTTCTATTTACATTGAAACTAACTACTGATTTTGTAAAACTATTGTTAGAAAAATAAAAGCAAAGAATTAGTCGAAAGATTTACTGCATGAAGCCTAAAAGAAAATACTATATTTGATAATGAGAACATTTTAAAATGTATTGTTAAAAGGAATATAAAACTGAAATGTGAGCACTATTAAAATTTGAACATTTACTTCACATTGTTATTCTAGTTTAATATAGTTAATACTAAAGAGAATTATAAAGCCCAAGAAAAAATTGAGTAACCATAAAACTGGGTAAAGTATATTACCAATACTGTATGAAGCAAAAAATATAAATGCCAAGTGATTGATGTCAATTGATACTTCAGGAGTTGAAACAATCATAAGCACTAGCAATTGCAGGTAGGGTAACAAATGATGAGTCCCTGTGCTGATGCTTTAAGTGTAGACAACATAATGTTTCTGTGTTTCTTTAAACAGGCTCAGAAGCTCATAAGAAGCACAATATTTTTTTAAAAATATGTTTCTCTATTATCCTAAGTTTAGTAATTTTTCTCTCTTACGTTAAATATAAATATACTAAAATAATCTTTGCCAAGTAATTTGAGATAGAAAAAGGTTATAAAAGGGATTAAAAACTTGCCTATTGAAAAGCATTAGTTAATGGTTATCTAACAGAAAATTATGGATAATGCATAAAATGTAGAGAAACTTTGAACCTGAGGGTACCGAGGAAATTTTAAGAAACACAGCAATATATACTTTACATTCATATTATTTTACATTCACATGTTTACATAACAGATTAAACTTACTCTTTCATATTTAAAGACATATTTTAATTTTCTTCCAGAAGACATTCAGAATCATTCAATTAGTATTAGTTCATTAAACTTGCAAAAGTTCCCATAATCTTAGCATGTAAGTCTGCTGTTACACTACTTACCATAAATAAAATTGTGTATTATTCATTTTATGATTAATACACTTGTTTATTTGTCTATACATGCATCCCGTTTTTCCTGGTGGAGAATGTTTTCAAGATGTTCCCAGAGACACCTGTTGCTGTAATATTTGATAGCATTAGCTTGGGAGAGAGTGGCCTAAAAATGAGGCCGACTAAAGTCTCACACAATGGCTTATTTTTATTCAGGGCACCAGATAATTTATATTCTGAGAAAACCGTTAAGATAAGTAAAATCAAATGAGCAAAGTTGAATTGACTTCAAGTTGTATACAGTCATAAGGGCAAGGTCAAAAGGTGTAGGCTATATTCAGTCACAGGACAAACTGTGCTTAGAAACAACTCTCTGATTAAAAATGGGCAAGATGATTGCAATCTAAATAAACTCATTCCATTTCCTACACCTTGTTGGTGACTGAAAGCACATTACAAGATCAGCCTATGCTCTGGAGTAACAGAGATTGCAAGACTCTAGTCTTGCTTACTTGGAGTTTTCTCACAAACTCTCCAAAACCCCACACAGCATCATTCACAGACTGTTTCAACAGATGCCAAAATGCAGAGATGCTCAAATATCTTATGCATAAAGAAAGCTATTTTCGTATAATCTATCTCTGTATATATACCTTTACATATTATACACGATCTCTATATTATCTGTAATACTTAAAGAAATACAAGTTGTTTTCATTTTTAGGAAATAATCACTAAATTAAATTTGTAAATATTCAATATAGATGCAATTTCAAAAACTTTATATCTGTGTCTGAAGAGGTGTTCAAGGATTGGACTTCAGTTTGTGTTGGTTTAAAAATAATCATGTTTCTAAATGAGCTGAGTTTGTTTTCTGTATGTGTGTCATTCTGTTGTTATCACATTGTTAAAATATTCAGACCTCATACCTGTAGGGTTTTTTTCTTTCTCCTTGGTATTTGGCTGAAAATAGAAAGAATGTAAATTTGACTTCCCTTAATTATAGAAGACAATCTTATGTGTCATGCATTTTATATTGAAGTGCCAAGATCCTGGATGATGAACAAGCCATTCTGAATTTACTTTTGTTATTTGTATACCATTATTATAGAAATATTGCAAGTGTTGATTACATACACCATCCCATCTTCTTCTTGCTTTCTCTAACTCTACTAAATCATAATGTTTTTAAAATTTGTCTCATTTGTCAAGGGTCAATAAATAAATATACTAAACTACAACTCGGATTCTTTGCTTATTTTGAATTATCTGTAAAAATAATAAACGCTGAACTTAGTAAGTAGATATTCAAGAAACAACTCTTAAGATATTAAATGAGTGTTAAGAAGGAGAAGTCAGTGATAATAAATATGACCAATCCCCTATTGACAATTTTAGAAAATGTATTTATCTTATTTACACATTGTATAGTAGCAATTTATTGTGATGTGTCATCCTATATTATATATACAAGTATCACATGTATATTATATAAAATTAAATATCTAAATAAAGACCATCTATATATATGGACCAAAAAGTAGATATGTTGGCTTCTACAAAAAGACTGCAAAATCGTCAGCAACAGATTAAATTTAGAACCATGTCAAGGACCATTCTTCATTCCAAACAAAAAGATGACAATATATTAAAAGATAAGTTTTATTGGTTAAAAAATTTCTAAAAGCCATGTGGATTCCTGTGAAATTCTCTAAGACTAGGTTTGTTGCTAGCCCCATAATTGCTCCCCCAATCAAGATAATTCTTTCTTTCTCCTCCTTCTCTGTCCTTCCCCCATCTTGACTCTCCTGTTTTCTAGTTCTTCTTCCCTCTCCCCTTATTCCCTCTTCCATTCCTTGCACATTCCCTTCTCCCTCCCCCACTCACTCCCATTTTGCTCAGGAGAACTTGTCTATTTCCCTTACCAGGGGCTCTATATATGTTTCTCTTAGGGTTCTCCTTGTTACTTAGTTTCTCTGGGGTCATGGACTATAGGCTCATTATCCTTTGCTTTACAGCTAGTATTTACCTATGAGTTGGTATATAGCATAATCTTCTTTCTGGGTCTTGGTTACCTCACTCAGGATTTTTTTTTCTAATTTTATCCATTTGCATGCAAATTTTAAGATGTCATTGTTTCTGACCACTAAGTAGTACTCCATTGTGTAAATGTGCCACATTTTCTTTATCCATTCTTCAGTTGAGGGGCATTTAGGTTGTTTCCAGGTTCTCTCTATTATCAATAATGCTGCTATGAACATAACTGAACAAATGTCCTTGTAGTATGGTTGAGCATCCTTTGGGTATATGCCCAAGGGTGGTTTTCTGGGTCTTGTGGTAGGTTGGTCCCCACTTTTTGAGAAACCACCAAACTGACTTCCAGAGTGGTTGTACAAGTTTGCATTTGTGCCAGCAATAGAGGAGTGTTCCCATTACTCCACATCCTCTCCAGCATAAGCTGTCACTGGTCTTTTTGATCTTAGCCATTCTGACAGTTGTAAAATGGATTACCTCAGCTAAGACCTAAAAGCAATAGTGGAAATGGTGCTTCAGCTGGCCTTGCCCTGGAGTCAGATTGATATCTATCTCAAATGTTGTCATTGAACCTACATCCAGCAACTGAAGGAAGCAGATATTGAGATTCACAGTGGAGCATTGGGCTGAGCTTCCAGTCAAGGAGAGGGAAGAATGAAAATACGAGCAAAGAAGTCAAGACCGTGATGGGGATACACTTAAATAGCTTCCCTGAGCTAATGAAAGCCTTCCAACTCTGGCCTGACAGTATAGATTGCAGCTAGGCCCTCTGAATATGGGTGACAGAAGTATGGCTGGGGCAGACTGCGAAAACACTGGCAATGAGGACAGGATTTATCCATACTGCTTGTTCTGGCTTTTTGGACCCCATTTTCAGTAGAGGGATACCTTGCTCAGCCTAGCTACAGTGGGGAGGGCCTTGGTCCTGCCTCAAAGCAGTGTGCCTGACTCTCTCTGAGGAGTGGATGAGGAGTGGAGGGGGGAAGAAGTTGGAGGGAACAGGAGGAAGGAAGGGAGTGTGAACTAGGATTGATATGTAAAATGAGAAAAGATAGTTTTTAAAAAATATATAAAAGCTAGTGGAAAGAAAATTTGATCTAGGAATAAAAATGCCTACATAAATATCATTATTTTATTAAATTACAGTTTTAAGTAAGCATTGTAAATGAAAACCAACAACCCCATGGCAGGAAGCATAGGTGATTTACATAAACCTTGCACTGCATCTTTTCCATGAACCCTGGTGAGTAGAGGCTGTTAGGAATCCACTTGAAAAAGCGGCATGATAATGAGGTTATACATGTGTTAGAAATCATAGATGATGAGGTGCAGTGCTTCTGCTCTCTGGATGAAATAATATCAATAAGAGAACCAAAGTGGATTCTATAAATTTCTTATGTCCTTAAAATCCTAAAGAATAGGTTTAAATTATTGCAGTCAATTTTCTATGCTGATCTTGATCATTGCTGTGATCCTAGATACATTTAAAACTGAAACAAACAGAGTGAACTCTGCCTCTGATAAAGGCAAAGGAATTTACTAAGCGCCTTATGATTAGTGCCAACCACTTCTAATGACTTAGACAAACAGCAAATTACATGAAGTTTAGCAAACAGATGTTTCAAAATAGACCTGTGACAAATGATAAATGACAAAAATCTAAGATGAAATCAGACCCAATCTCACACCTGCTGTTGAATCACCCCTCAGCAAGCAAGGTAAAATTTCCCAGAGAGAAAGCATAAAGATGTCTCTGACGCTGTGCTGTGCTAGTCACGGAACAATGGAAAATGATTTGTGAAGTATCTTCATTGCTATAAATTAATTCTGCTTTCATTGGAATAAAAACATTGCACCCACATCCAATCATTGGAACAAACAAGCAAATGCAAAAGCTGATCCATTTAATTAGATTTTGATCGTAGGAATAAGCTCTGCTCTGTGTTGTTCTACCAAATATTTCTTTGATGTCTATCTTCTTTTTATGGTTCAAGTCCATGAAGAAGAGTGCGTATGTGTTAATTTTTTTTAAAATATCTTCTATAAAATTGGCATAGGTGGTAATTAATAAATATTTGTTGAAAGAATAAAACACAAGAACCATGGGAGTTCAATGAATATTTTTGAATAAGTGAGCAAATATTTAAATTTGTATATTCCATTGAAAATTAAAAATATTTACCAACATTTCAACTGGTCATGAAACTAAACTAATAAAGGATCATTTTATCAGGCCTGATCATTCCGCCAATGCATCAGTTGCTGTTTTTAGATCACCCTGAACCTGCTGCTATCCCAATTACTCAGACTCTCAACACTTTAGGATTTGCTTAGAAACTTTTTATGTATTTTCAGAGCTTACAGTTATGAATGAGTAATGATAACTATAAATATGAACAATTCACCTGGCAAATGAACAAAAATCTAAAGTTCTTTTCTTGACATTGTACATAACAGAAAAGCAGCAGAAAACTCATGAAATAATTTGATTTAAATTGAAATGAGGTAATGCATAGAAATATTGTACAGAAACCTAGCAGGGAGAAAGAGTTACTTATTTGTAGTTAAACATTCTGCTCTAAATTCCTTTACAACATACTCAGACAAGATCTTAGACATCTACTTAAAGGAGAAATAGAAAGCCAAAGAAAGAACCAAAGACAGAGATGGAAAAATATAAATTAGTGATTCTGATATTGGCAGGATGAATATACATTTTTTTCTGAAAATTTCTTGGGAAAATAATTTTGTCATACAGTACAGTCTGTTTTTACACTTCTTCCCAAAAAAAAATCTTTTCCATGCATTTTAACTATTTTCCATTCAGTAGGTTTATTAGATATTGTTGTACTTAATTTTTCATAGCTTTACTGAGTTCCACTTTACTTTTATTGTTACTCTTAATTTTATTAATTTTTTATCATTGATATCATTTGTTTTGTGTCTTTTCCTAGCTGAGTTAAAAACTTAGTTTACTGATATTAATAATTTTTATTCCCAACATGAGTATCAAACTCCATGAGTTCAAAACTATGTAAATTTTGTACTCAACATATTTAAATCATGATGTGTCATGGTTTTCTTTAATATTCTGCTGTATTTTAAAGAGATTATTCTCAGCACTTTGAACGGTAAAGTGTCCCTATTAGTCAGTATCCATTTTAATAGAATAATTTGATAAACAATATGATAAGGTCTTACTGTAAGTCTACTGCTTCCTTAAACATAGTCTTTAACCATATTTATGGTACCAGATAAAAATTCCTTTCTGTGAAGCAGGACTCAAATCAAATCAAGAGAATGGCTGTTTATTTCATAACCAGTTTGCCTATACTGAACCAGGATACATATCTAGCTGGTTAAATATGTATTGCAGTATTCAGGGTTCAGTGATAGATAAGGCCATTGATGCCCTTTCACCCTGGCAGCCTCCATAACACCTTCAGGCCCTATGAAAGCTATTCAATAAGAAGAGTCAAACGGCCAGTTCAAAATTGTTTTGTCTGTGTCCCACAGTCACTATGTTTTGTTGTGGTGATTTACTCCGTTGGATATTGGCATCTAGCTATTATGAGAAATTAAAAGTTGTAGAAATAACTTATATTGTTAGATACCCTTAGGGTCACCATGATCAATAAGTTATATTGACATATCTTATGCCTGGCATAAAAGGTTTCATTTATTAGCCTATATTTTCTGGAAACAGCATTCTTCAGTAATGGTAAATACTCTATTAAAATTCATTTTTAAAAAAAAAATAATATATTTTGATGAGTTTACAAACTAGTTGCATTTCATAAAGATTTTTAATGTATCCTTAGGTTTGTTTAATTTACTCCTGCCTCTCCTTTTCTAGCCCATTCCCAATTCCCACTCAAATCTTTAGCTATAGGATAAACTCATCGTTCTCACATAACACCTGCATCCTCCTATTTCCTCATATTTTTCATAGAGTTTTCAGGTCATATGTTAAGTAGCTCTTCATGTATTTCTTATTTTTGTTAGTCTGCATATTTTTATTATGAATATGCATCTAATTAGTTCTTGATATCTTTAGATTATTGGTTCTAATGTCCCTCAAGAATATTAAAAAAAACTACAGATGCCCAAATCTCTTGTTTACAATGGTATATATATCTTAAATTTAATTAAATCAAGCTGTAGGTGTAGTTTAAATCATCTCTAGACTTCTTCTGCTAATTAATACAGCATAAATTATATGTAAAGTGGTAAGTCACTATATTCTTTAAAGTATACTGACAAGAAAAAGAGCACAAATTTAAGACAGTTTTAAATTTTATATATAAATAACAGGAAGCATATATATTATATGCATGTATACTAATATGCAATTAATTGAGTGTGCAAAAACAAAATCCTAGCATAAACATAACTTTATACTTACTCAGCTGACTTCACAACACATATATTTTTTCTTCCTCCCTAAAAATATTTTATATTTTACTCACCTTTGTTTCAAAATGGTCATATTTTCTTTATGATATTTGGAAAAGTTTTATTGAACAAAACATATATATTAATGCATTTAATTAAATATTACATAACACAAACATATGAAATTCATATGTGAATATTATCAGTTTTACTTTAGTCTCTAGGTCTATACAATGAATACATAGATGTATAACTCTTAGAAATAGTTCCTACCTTTGTGTATTTCAAGTGCACAGTATAGAATCACTGGTATAAATGTAGTTTTAGAGCTAATGATATGTGGCTCACAAAAAAAAAAAAAAAAAGACTTGACCGTGTAGTCTGGTGACCTGAAATTTATTATTAGAACCCCATAAGGTGATCAGAAAGTATCAACTCCAGAAAACTGTCCTTCGAATTTCCCTGGCATATCGTGTATTCCTACATACAGCACGCACACAAGCCATTTAATTGCTAATAGATTTAAAATCAAGTTTGAATGTTCTTTCATTCAAGAATATTTTTTCAAACTCCATTCTCCCTGGGGTGTTCTTTTCATAGGACACATGCAAGAGGTTGGTGACTGGACTTCTGGATTTTGGAGAGGGTCTCCACTTCATTTTCTAGTGCATATTATCTCTCCTGAATTGTTTTTTTGCACAATAAGAGGGAAGCTAAGAGCCAATATCAGTATTTTGTAAATGAATTTGATCATGTACACCCAAGTAGAAAAATTATTTTTAAACATAAATGTTTTAAGAAAAACAGATGTTGGGTTATAAATTTAAGAAGAATATTTTAAAAAAATCTTAATGTTTTAATAGATTTCTTACAATATTCTTTTATTACAATTTAAGAATTACATGAGTACAGATGATATATTTGAACACATCCACTCCCAAATTGCCCCCCTCCCTAAATACTGTTCATCATTCTCAATTTCAAGCATTCTTTTGAAAAATTTTGTTCACCTATAGAAAATATGCCACCAGTATGGACATGAACATAGGGTCATACCTGAATCCTAAGTATCCTATTGGGTCTAACATCCCTAAGATAGATAGCATTCTGTTCCCCATAGCAGTCATCAATTTCCAATAGTACCTCAGCTAAAAATGGGACTTCATGAGCCCATCTGCCATCTATGTTCGGATTTTGGCAGATTTGTTCCTGGGCGGGTCATGTACATGTAGCGACAACCACCATAAAACCTAATGTGTAATGTCTTCAAAACAGTTTCACAGAAGACTTCCACCTTCTCTGCTTCTTATAACCTTTCTTGTCCTCTCCTCTATCTGGTTGATTTCTCTGAGCCTTTGGGGTAAGAGATATGACATGGATATCCAATTTATGGCTGAGCACAATCTCTTAATCTCCTCATGCAGTATTCTAAAATCATAATTTTGTTCATGATAAGGAGTAGACATTTATAAAAGAGAAGAATTATAAGCATTGTTGAACTACATTTTATGGTTTGTGTTGTAGTTGATTATATGACCGAGAGTGCTAAACTTGAAATTGTTGTTGATTACCATTCCATTATTCTTTTTAAGAAAAATGGGTCCTAATTATAACAGCTTTTATCTTTATTTGCTTCTAATTAGATTAAATATAAAGACATATGCTTTGGTGTTATTTTTACTTTCAATGTTTTTTGTTATTGTTTTCTGTTTGTTTTTGTAGGTTAATATATGAATTAAAACAAATTTTGTTTTTCATACTTTAGGGAGCAGAATTTTAGCAATTTATTAGCAACATTTCTGTCAAGGTTTTTCTTGTAATAAACCTTGGGGGTCTCATTGTCCCCTCAGGGTTCAGACAGGATGCTTACGGCAAGCAAGTCTGGCTAAATCAAGTTTGGTGAATGAATCAGTTCACACACATCTTCTTCTCATGTCTTTTTATTCTTTCAACGTTTGATGTAGGTGGGTAGTCTGTCTATCTGTTGCTTTCATTGGTTAATTAATAAAGAAACTGCTTGGCCTGTTAGGTCAGCACAAAGGTGGGTGGAGTAGACAGAACAGAATGCTGGGAGAAAGAAGGCAGTGAGTAAGAGACTATAGCTCTCCTCTCCAAGATGGACGCAGGTTAAGATCCTTCCTGGTAAGCCACCACCTCGCGGTGCTACACAGATTATTAGAAATGGATTAATCAAGATGTGAGAATTAGCCAGTAAGAGGCTAGAGCTAATGGGCCAAGCAATGTTTAAAAGAATACAATTTGTGTGTTGTTATTTCAGGTGTAAAGCTAGGTGTGTGGGAGCCAGGTGGGACAAAAAGCAGGCCTGCTCACCTACTTCTACAAATGTTCTCTCTCAATCCCACAAGGTTTCCAGTTTATATATCCACAAAGACACAATTAGAAATTCTGTCGATAGCAAGGTTACTAAGCATGCATTTTTTCAGGTCGAGAAGACAGATAAGGTTGACAAAGCAGGCACCTTTTATCTTACTTATGTCTCAGAGGGGCATGATTGTCAACATGTCTAAAACTGCAGACAGATTTATACCTTTTCTGTGAGGAAAACTCACATCCAAGTGGATCAAAGACCTCAACATAAAAATGGATATACAAAACATGATTGAAGATGACCAGAACTCAGAAGTGGGATACCCCAGAGACCTAGCATAGAACTAAACATGAGTGGCAAAAAAGTCAATAAAATGATTCCTAATAATATTCTGCTCTACTCAAAGATTGGTGCCTAGCCCAACTGTCATCAAAGAGGCTTCACCAAGAAACTGATAGAAAGATCTGCAGACTCTCAGTCAAACATCTGGTGAAGTTCAGAGAATTTGCTCAAGAGGGGGAAGAAAGATTATGAGAGTCAGAGGGTCAAGGGAATCACAAGAAAACCCACAGGACCAACTAACTTGGGCTCATAGGAGCCCATGGAGATTAATCTAACAGCCAAGGAGCCTGCATGGGATTGACCTCGGCCCTCTGCATATATGTTACAATTGAGAAGCTTAGTTTTCTTGTGAAATTCCTTACAGTGAGAGCAGAGCCTGTCTCTGACTGTTGTTTGCTTTTGCAACCCATTCCTCCCACCACATTCCTCATCCAAACATAAAAGAAGACGATGGGCTAAGTCTCATTGCAACTTGATGTGCCATGCTGGCTTATATCCATGGGATGCCCACCTCTATATGAAGAGAAACAGAGGCAGAGGAGTAAATGAGGGGAGGAGGTTAGGAGAAGGAACTAGGAGGAGAGGAGGGAGAGAAAACTTTGGTTGGGCTATAAAAACAAAAAATGAATATACACACACAAATGCATGCATACATTTTTAGTATGGTTTTGTGAGTTTGTGCACAGGCATGCAGGTGCCTCTGGAGGCCAAAAGAATGTATGAGAGCCTCTCGAGCTGGAGTCACCAGAAACTGTGAAAAACAAATGAAAGAAATATTAGCTAATATATTTTTAATGTTCTTTCATCGCCTTTCATTTCCTACTACTACTCTAAAGTTTGTGTTTAGTTTTTATTTTGCTGAATGTTTTTGTCTCTTTCAAACCACTGTTGTTTTCTCAAATTTGCCACATGTGCTGTGAAATGCAGTCACAAAACTTCCAATTTTATTTATTGGACTTTTCAGTTCTAGACCTTGATATTATAGTTATATCATTTTCTCTTCCCTTTCTTCCTTTAAAACTCTCCTATAAACTTCTCCTTTCTCTTTTTACATATAACTATAATATCAAGGTCTAGAAACAACCTAGGTGCCCCTCAATACAAAAATGGATAAAGAAGGTGTGGCATATATACACTTTAGAGTTTTACTCAATGGTAAAAAAACAATGATATCTTGAATTCTGAATGCAAATGGATGAAAATAGAAAATACTTTACTGAGTGAAATAACCCAGACCCAAAAAGATGAATATGGTATGTACTCACTCATAAGTGGATTCTAGCCATAAATAAAGGACATTGAGCATATTCGTGATCCTAGAGAAGTTAAATAAAAAGGTGAACACAAAGGACAACATATAATATCTGATACTTGATAATCAGTCCATGCGCTTGCTTTTGCAACCCATTCCGGGGTGAAGCAAATTCTGTTGCTTTGAATATTGCTTAGTTACCTATAATTCTTTTTAGTGTTGAGGCCCCATGCCACTCTTCTTTCCTTCTGTTCAAATAAGTGTGTCAATGTTTTAAAAAGACAAAATGCATTACTACCTAGCTACAATCATATCATGCCTTATTTACCTTTTAATACCTTACCAAACTACTCAGAATAAATCAGGAATAAATTTGCAGCTATGCATTGTAATTAAACACAAGCACCTTAATTGCTTTTAAATAAAATGCTATTGACAAGACATTTTTAGATATTTACTCTGAAATATAAAATACTGTAAAAATGTTTCTGCTCCAGTCTGCATATAATTTAGGTGAAAATCAAGAGTGATTTACTGATGGAAAATGTTTGTGGCTCAACTCAGTTGTTTCCTTGTTTGTATTTAGAGAAACAGAATTTAGCATGCTGTTCAAGAAAAAATTCTTTAAACTAGATTTAAATATTTTGCATGAGAATAACAATAATAAATGTTCAATTCAGCAGCATAATACCGTTAATATTTTGTATTACAAAATAATATGTTAAAGTACAAATACTTAATTTTTTCTATTTTATGTGAAACTTTAGAAAGATATAAAAACAAGTTTTTAAACTTTTTAAATTTATTTTTTAAAAAACTATCTTTTCTCATTTTACATATCAATCCTAGTTCCCACTCCCTTCCTTCCTCCAATTCCCTCCACCACCCCCCACTCCAGCCCTATTTATTCTTCAGAAAGAGTAAGGCACATTACTTTCAGACAGGACCAAGGGCCTCCCCTCTTTATCTAGGCTGAGCAAGGTATTCCTCCAAAGAGAATGGTTTCAAAAAAGCCAGTACAAGCAGTGGGGATAAATCCTGTTCTCACTGCCTGTGGCACCACAGTCTGCCACACCTGCCTACCATTAAAAAACACAAAAGGCATTCTTGGTCAGAAAATAATTACAGATATTCACATAATAAACACAAATCCAATGGAAAAGACCTCTAAATCGGTCACAGTACTAGAAAAATGTACATAGGCTTGAGAGATAGAGGAAAAGAATATAGATAACTATACTATATAAGAGTACAGACAACCATAGATTAAAGAAGTAATGGCAATAAATAAACATTAACTTATAGAAAAATCAATAGAGTGAGGAAAAATAAGCCATGTAAAGATGAAATATATACAAAGAGTCTGGATTATGTACATTATTGTGTGTGTGTGCGTGTGTGTGTGTGTGTGTGTGTGTTTTAATTTTTTTTTACTGTGAATGAGTTAGGTACAGAGAGACAGATTTATTTGCACAGGCTTCCAAGCTAAATCAACATATATACTTTAAAGATATCTTGACTTCAATATTTGTTTTTAAGGATAAGTTGTTTTGGAAAAGAGGTTCTGCTAGTGTGGATTTTTTCCAGACTAATGTGTTTGGATGGAACAAAACCCCCTGAAAGGTCTCTGTGAACCCTTAAATATTTTGCCTAATAAACATCAGGAAGTAGTTTGGAAAGAACGATGCCCAAATACCCAAATATTGTTTATAAATGTTTATTTACCTTTAAAGGGGGTTATTCTATAAAGATGGATGCTTTGTACTGGTATAGATCTTAGTCTATTGATACAAATCTAAGATCAATTTCATTACATGTATATTTCTGCTCTTGATTAAGGTATTATGTATGAGCAGCTCATTTTAAAATGTAATGCATAACTAAGAAATATAGGTTAATAGATAATCAACTATAATAATCAATCTTGTAGTCATATTAGTTAGGTTTTTCTAAATATATAAAGGTATATTTCAGTTAGATAGATAATCTTAAAACCTTTCAAAAGCCTATATAATATGGCATTTAAAATGTTAAGGACTTAAGATTTTTCGTGACAATGAGACACAACTGTTCCTGGCAGCACCAATTTACTTCAAGAGAAATATAGGCATTAAGGAGGCTCCTTATGAAGTTTGTTGGTCATTTGGGGAAGAAACTGCTCTTACCTGGACTGCTTGATATTATATTATATGAACTGAACTTGTAGGATTCACACAAAAATGACTGCTGAACTCGCCTAAAGATAAGATGGTCCTTTGGGGTTCCTGCTACATGAAAGAGTCTGTCAGACATACTCAGGACACAGAAGAATATGACTGACAAATTGTCAATATAACTATAAATGTCTTTCATATTTCCTGCTTCATGGAAAGGCTACCTGATACTCTGGGTATGTAGGCTAAAGATGGATGCCCCAATGTTACAGAAGAACTTTGGGTAACTGTTTAGGCAGTGAGATGTCTCTGTCAATTCTAGAGTTTTAGATGTTGCTTACAATGCACTTCCTGTTTACTTAGGTAATATTATTTCCTCTGGAGTCTTTGATGGAGTTGAAGAATAGATAGTTACAGTTTTCCTTAGTTATGGTAAAAGATAAAGTAGATATAAATATTGTAATTCTTGCTTAATAACTGTTTTGTTATATGTTATTTTACTATGTTAAGGTTAAAACCTTCCTTTTTATTTTTACAGAAAAGGGGATATGATGTGGGAAGTCCTTCTGTATATCTTTTGCTTTTATTGGTTAAAGAATAAAGCTGTTTCAGCCAGTGGCTTAGCAGAATAGAGCTAAGTGGGAAATCTAAACTGAATGCTGTAGAAAAAAAAAAAGTTGGAGTCAGTGAGAAGCCATTGAGGCACCAGAGAAGAAAAACGTGAGCTCCCAGCTGGAAACTTGCAGGTACATTTTGATTGAGTAAAAATGATAAAACAAAGCATAAAGATTTCTGAGTCTTTTATTTATTTTAGCTTATTGATTTTTTTGTCAGCATTTGTCATTAACAAAAGACTTGAGGAAAATCAACCTGAATGAAGCTCATGTTTTATCCACAATTCACTTCCTTTTGGTTTTCTCCATTGCTTCTGATAAGACAGAAAAGTTCTGGCTAAATGGCATAAAGAGGAAAATTATGCATCTGTGCCAGTCAGGAAGCAAAACATGAGAAAGGAGCCTAGTGAAGTATTCCCTTCAGCTGGTACACCCACTAATAGGCAGCAATGAACCCAATTAATGGCTCCACTTATGTCATTTCTCCATGAGCTTACATCTTAACTCAACAGAAATTATCATCTTTATATATCCCTATATACATATATTAAGTGTGGATAACTTCTGGAACCACATCATAACATGTAGTCATCAATGTTCTTTATCCAAAGGAACTGAAGTGGAATTTGTCATAGTACAAGTGATCTATTCATGTACAGCCATATCGAAATGTAGCAAAGTATAAACACTAATTCACTGAACTGGGTTTTCATCAGGATCTCCTAACTACTTCTGCACTGCAGGAAACTTGTAGACTTATTTATACTCACAAAATATCGACAACTAAATTGTTAAAATTGAGTAGGAATCAATTAAGCATTATACCTATATTCCAATTGTGGAGCACACCACACACACACACACACACACACACACACACAAACAAACACAGTCTAGTTTACCAGATGTGATGGGGAAAAGTGAAAGAATTCAGATCTGTGAATCTTAAGCAAAATATACAGGTTGAAATGATACTTATAAAATACTATTGTGTAAACTACTAAGTGTGAAAAACTATCAAGTAAATAATTAACTCAATATTAGGCTCAAAAAGTTGTTTATTCATTTTTGTTTGTGTGTTTTTGTCCTCAAATAATTTTCTTGGAGTCTGTGGTTTACCTTTTCTTTGGGATCAAACTGGAAAGTGTATAAAGGCACAATGAGAGACTAACTAAAATAGAATTCTCTATTTTGGTTATGTATTGGGGATGTTACGCTATATTTATATTTTAAGAGCTTTAAAATTAAAACTACATTCTAGATATGGCACAGCTATGCAATCATGAAGTTGCAGAATCTATGGTTACCTGTACATGTCCTACACAAGATCAAGGGAGACACAATCCCAGCAAGGTAGGAGAAGCATTCTCCACTTCTCATAGCTAAATGGAAAACGACCAGCGGTTGGAAGCTGCTGGTGGAGAGCATGATTCTTTTGGAGAGTGTTCCCACTAGCGATACCTATGCTCCTACGGATAACCCCTTGCCCACCCACATAGGGGCTACTCTAACTGGATTTAGTGAGTTATAGAAAAGGAGAGAAAAGAAGAAAATCAATTTTAAAAAAAGGACGTTGGGATAGGTCGAGTTGGAGGATACTGAAGGAACTGAATAAGGAAATGGAAGGTAGATGTGATCATATTTCATTGCATACATGTATGAAATGTTAAAAATGTTATTCTAATATCTATTGCTGTTATGATTCATGGATGAAAAATTCATGAGTCCAATAAGACTTTAATCCCTAATCAAGGGAATATCAGGATCCTGTGTACTCTCTATAAATATGTTGCACCCCGGTGGAGGAATTTCTACATTATTTAAAAATCCATTCAGCCTACTCAATGAAGTATCTCCAATCAAAACATTTTTCAATTCATAGCTTGACCCAACATTACTTTTATGACAGACATATTTTATAAGTGCATTAAAAGCCACCAGGGAGCAATACATATATATATATATATATATATATACACATATATATAATTTTTAATCGTACTTCGGTTTCTCAACTTTCTTTTTCACTTTGAAAAGTTCTAAATCATCTTCAAGTGCTCTCTTGAGAAAGTGCTTCAACTGTTTCTGAATTAAATTTCTGTCATCTCTATCCCACACATTTTTTTTTTTTGAGTTTTGTTACAACCGTTTCAGTGTTGAATTCAAGGTGTCTAGTTTCCTCTTTCCTACTTAATCTACTTGGGCTTTTCAGAAGCATATAACTTTCCTCTTAAAATGACTGGACCTTCTCATTTTTCAAACTCTGTCAAGTTCCTTGACTGTCATTGTGATTTCAAAAGAAGTAGTATGAAGCCTATTTTGTTGATCTGCCTAAAATCCCAAAACAATTTAAATAAAATTGCACATGTTTCTGAAGGGAAATTCACAATAGTGCAGAACTTAATAGTTTCAGAGTGTTTAAAGGTTTACTTATGTCAGGGTAACAGAGTTTAAAATGAATACTAAAAGTTTCTTATATTTAAAGCATTTTGATCAAGCTTCTCTTTTTAAGCTAGAATTGAGAATGAGCCTGGTGGGGCACACCCTTTATTTCCAGCACTTGGGAAGCAGAGGCAGTGGCAGGTAAGCTCTTTGTTGGAGAATAGCCTGGTATACAAAGTGAGTTCCAAGACAGCCAGGAACACACAGAGAAACCCTGTATTGAGAGAAAAAAAAAACCAACAAACATATAAAAAAACCTAAAAGTGAAATTTTCTTTGATATCATTTATTTTTTATTTATCTCAGCCAATATTCCTCCTCTTCAGATATTTCATCTACTTATTGTCCGTTCCTTAAATTATCACTGATCTCAAAAATGTTCTTTCAAATTTGTTTAGCAAATTGTTAATAGCTTCTTGCCTGTGAAATGTCTGATGAAATTTAATAAAAACTGTATTGTTTAATCTTTTTAGTATTAGTTAGCTAGCAATTTCTTGCAGGTCCTTTATTTGACATGACTGATGACATACTAATTACAGATTTTATCATATGACTCTACCTCTGTCTGGGTCATCAGTGAATTATATACATGAATAAATGTATGTATAATCTTAAACATAATGAAATGTCATCTTTTGGAAAATTCCATAACTCAGTGTGACTCAATCATTTTAAGATAAAAATAATTGTTAAAATGTGTGTTTCCCAAGCCAAAGTAAATCAGAACTTATGAACTACCTATCTATATTAATCTCACCTAAATTTTCTAATTGCATTGGAATTAACTGTTAAGAGAAATAAAAAGCAATATAAAATAACCAAAATTCTAAATTTTCTACCAAAAAAATGTCAGTAGTAAAGCATTTTTATATTGAAAAGAAGCTTGCTATAGAAATAAGAGGTGAAGGAAAATTTTTAAGTGACCGAAAAGTGTTTTCCCTTAACAATAGTTTCCAAACCAGTTTGACGACTCGGGGCAACTGATAATCATCAGTGCTTTAATACAGTAAGGGCACCTGTCAGGGCAATTAGCTCTGGTCTGCTTAGGTCATTCTACACTACCAGATACACAGTTACCGTATCTAGATGTGTGCCACTTTCCCACATCTCTCTGGAAATGAAACCAGAACCTTGCAATGACAGGCAAGCATCCTTTATATAGTGCCCATGCCTTTCCATCTCTACAGAGAGCACACAGTGATGGAGGAGAACTTTCCTTACAGAATGTCTGAAGTGTGGATGAGGATACATTAATAACTAAAACAGGAGCTGAAAGAAGGGGATTGTGTTAACTGCAGGCACTGCTGAACTCAACAGACATCCAAATTTGGTCAGCAATAGCTTTTCATTTCTTTGTTCTCTTCTCTGATTTAATCTAACTCTTTTGAAATACAATCTAAACCTTAACTAAATAAAGTTTCAGGTTTCTGTGTTATGAAAAGTGAAATTGAGAAAAATTTGCTTTTGGAGTGGTAAACAAAGCAGGCGCTAAACAAAGAATTCCAAAATTGTCAGCAAAGAGTTAAGTGATTTGTTTTACCATCTAATGGTTTAGAGATATATTTTCTTTTTGTGGAGCTAAGCAGGCTTCAGGAAGTCTAACTAAATAAAGCTCCTAGAGAAAATGCAATTACTAGTGTGTGCAGAGCCGGAGCAGTGCCGAGGACATAATAACTTTTGTAACCCTGAGAGGAGACTAGCATTAATGAAGACTAGTCATGAAAATCTTACCAGTTGGAACATTGAAAACAAAACAATTAACGGGCTTTTATTTCATTAAGCAGCCACAGTCACTCTTAATATAATCAGAGACTTTAATGAAAAGAGTTCTCTATTTAACCTCTGTTTAAGGGAAAATCTGCAACTGTGCTGAAAGCATAAAGAGCTTTAAAGTATCGTTTCACTTCAGAGAATACATGCTCAAAAACTCGCTGCCATGGCGGGGGAAAGATTTATGTTCAATGATATTAGCTACAGGCTCTTTATTAGAAAAATAGTTTTCTAAAACCAAAAATAGAATTTGTATATGGAATGCTTCAGTTATATTATGATAAATATATAGATGACTTATGTCAATGAAATACTAAAGTGGATCATAGTAAATACCTACAATGAAAGAACAGTAAAACCATAAAATTATACTATACTTCCTGGGAAAATGATACTAAAATATTGCTATGGAAAGTGGAGTTTACAGTTGTGTTGTGTAATGTATTTTTACTTTTTAAAAATTATGTAGAAAAAAAAATGTGTCCTATTTGGAATAATCAACAAACTCCAGCTGTTAAAATACAGAGAACGGGTGCCCAATGGCCATGGGTCTTCACTTACACTCTGATCAATCTAAGGTTCCTCCAAGGAATTTTTACCAAGGGTTGGGAAGATGCCTGCAAGAGCAAGAATGCTTGATGCCAAGCATGAGTTCTTGAGTCCAAATGGCCAAACCCATGTGGGAAAAAACTGTGTGAAGCAACATGCACCCATAACCTCAGTGCTATGAGAAGGGTAAACACAAAATAATTGCTTGGACTTAACCCCATGTATAATGAGAGATCCTGTCTCAGAAATAAAAGGTGGAGAGTAATTGAGCAAAAATCTCAGATTCTCTTCTGGCATCTAAATGCACACACAGACATGTGTAATCACATATTCACACAAGCATACACCATAAATGCATACCATAAACACACACACACACACACACACACACACACACACACATATATATATATATATATATATATTCTCACTACACACAACTTAAATTAAAAATAAAATTGGAGAGAAGATAATTTAATATACTTTGAGAAGAAAATTAAAATCTTGTCATATATAATAATACAGTACAGAAAAGAAAAGCAGAATTAACAACAAAGCCCTGATTACTATTCTAAGGAAAGGCTGTTTAGAACACAGATGAGCTCTTTAGTATTAAAGTAAATGTACCCTTTGTTGGTTGTAATATGTCCATGTGAGCACAGACTACAACATATTTTATTTAGAAGTGTTGACACTTTATGCCTACTTCCAAAAGTTGTTAGATATTAACATAATTTTATTTTATCTATGTGTGCAGGTTTCTAATAAATACTATGCTTGACTTTCCATAGGAAAGAACTCTTATTTTTAGTCTCAAAAGGTCAAAGGATGTTCCAGTGTATATTAGAACTGCTGAGAGGTGCTGTGTCCCAAGCAGGATTTCAAGGTTAGTCTGAATATCATTTGCTAGAATTATCTGCTCAGCATCAAAGGGTCATTGAGAAACTCTTCTGTAAGTCACTGCATGAAGTAGCTCTCTAATGGGACTGGCTGGTGATTCTCGGCAAACTCACCCATGGTTTTGACTAAAATAGATGTGAAAGCTCATGTTTGTCATGATCTGATTTGTTTGTTTAAGTCCTGTAGGTTATCACAACTCGAAGCTTATCAAAATAACTGTACTACAAAAATAATACTAATAATCTGTCAGCACCTAGGTTCTTTCTCTAACTTAGGAGGCTAATGAATACTCTCGAGGAATCTGGGTAATTTTACAGAACAAATTAACCTTAGCGTACAGCTACTGATGCTGTTCGTTTACTGGACACCCACAAAGCAGCATAAATTTAAGTACAGTTTAATCGACCCTTCCAGGCCTGATAGAGATCAAACAGCTAGAACATACATAGAATGGTAATTAACCCAAAATGTGGCTGTTTTTGTAGATAAGTGCTGATAAACATCACATTCCGGATCCTAATTCCACCAAGCCAAGACAATTGAGAGAGCAGGCTGTAACCCTGTCCTGTGTGTCACTTATGCCACGGGAGCTTAGAAGTGGCTGCTGCTGGCAAGGCAATCTGATTTTTAATTACGCTGCTGTTTCCAGCACAAAATAGCCATGGATTGTTCAACACCAGCCCCATGATGTGAGCTGCATTTTGCTCCCCTCCTGATTTCTTCCCAGTACAGAATCGACAAAATGTAACACTCCATCCTACTAATAGGGACGCGTGAAAACTAATTGGCATTCTGTGTTTTCAAATATTTGTATCCTCGAGCCTCTCTGCCTAAGAACGCCTGACAGAGTCGCTTCATTATCTCATTATGGTATAATTATTGCATACTCAATTGCTAGGCCTGAGAGGAATTCATTTATGCCGTGCATCAATATAAGTTTGGGTCTGTACAACTAGATCGAGCCCAGTTGTGTTCCCTACCCCCTCAATTTAATACATAAATATATTTTCTCTTTATATTAAAAAGAGGAAAATGTGCATCAATATACCAACTATTCCAGCTTCTAATACTCTTAGAAAGTGTCTTTGCTATTGTATTAAATCACACTGAGAAAAGATCAAAATGCATCTTCTCATGTCTCTGAACAGCTGCTCATTCCTGCCATTCCAAACCTAGCATCAGGCTGTACTCCTTCAATCAATACTTCCAAAATTCTTAGGTCTCTCTTCTTTTTTTGGAGATAGTGACTATCTCACCACCTATTTCTTATTCTTCAGTTTAATTTTATCCAGTGATGTTCATTCTAGTTAAAAGTATTCGCTTCATAAGCCCTGCCATACAGATTTGCAAGTGGCACATTTTAAATATATGTTTATATTATTTTATATTTATGAACAGATTTTCTTTTGAAAAATGTGTTACTTTACCATTATAGTATCTTCATACATACGTATCATTATATTTTGTTTTCGAGTTCTCCTCTCCAGACTTCAGATGGATCTCCTTGTTCTCCTAGTCAGACCTACCTTCTCTCTCCCTATTATACCATATATTACCATCTTCTCTATGGTCTACCTTCCTTAAGTCTCTCATTCTCTCCTCTCATGGCAGATTTTCTAGATGTGTGATCTACACACTCACACATGTAAGTAAGCATACACAGAATTTTAGAATTAGGTTCCTTGTATGAATGGAAACATGCACTATTATTTTTTTTTCAGCCCAACCTGTCTTTTTTCACTTAGCATAGTATTCCGTCACTGGAATATCGCCCCAAAACTGTTATGACATTTCTGTATGGCTATAAAAGGTTAGACTTTGCACATATACCATATTTACTTTATCTCTCCATTTCTTTTTTTATTGATAAAAGGAGAATAAAAAAAAAAACAAATTTCCACCTCCTCCCAGCCTCCCATTTCCCTCCCCCTCCTCCCACTCTTCTCCCCCTCCTCCCATTCTTCTCCCCCTCCTCCCACCCTTCTTCCCCTCCCCCCACTCCTCTCCCCCTCCCTCTCCAGTCCAAAGAGCTGTCAGGGTTCCCTGCCCTGTCCCTGCCCTGTCGTAAGTCCTAGGTCCTCCCCCCTCCGTCCATATCTAGGAAGGTGAACATCCAAACTGGCTAGGCTCCCACCAAGCCAGCACATTAAGTAGGATCAAAACCCCGTGCCATTGTCCTTGGCGTCTCATCAGCCCTCATTGTTCGCCATGTTCAGAGAGTCCAGTTTTATCCCATGCTTTTTCGGTAACAGTCCAGCTGGCCTTGGTGAGCTCCCAGTAGATCAGCTCCACTGTCTCAGTAGGTGGACATAGAGGGTCACTCAATTTCCTGAATATCATAAATAGGGAAGCTAGACACATGAATGTACAATATTTATATGATATTCTGATTTATACTTCTTAAGCTATCTTCCTAAAAGTGTATAGCTGGGAATATTGTGATACTATTTTCATGATTTCGAAGAACACTCAGCCTTTTCCCACAGTTTGCATTAGACTCAGCAATGCCTGAGGACTCCCTTCTGCCCACATTCTTATCAGCATTTAATTTACTTGTTTTCTCGGCTTATACATTCTGACTGTGGTGGCATGGGATGGCAAAACAGTCTTAATTTGCATTTCCATAATGGCTGGGGATGATGGTCCTTATGTTTTTTCCAGGTACGTATGGAACATTTATAATTTTTCTTTGGATAATTATTTTGACTTGAATTTTGTTAATGCTTCAAGTTACAGTTATTTATACATCCTGCATACAAAGCTCCTGTCAGTTACAGAATGCCAAAGATTTCTGACAAATTCCATTCTCTCTGTCCCAACTATAATATTTGTTTCATTTGTCATAGATAATTTTTTTAAATTTCATAAAATCCTACTTGTCAGTTTGATATTTGCATACACACTTATATGTAATACATATACATATATATATACATATATATATCACTCATATGTATAAAATGCCGTGAAGAAAACCATTAATTTTTATGTGAATCTGAATCAAGCAAATAGTTTAGATCAAGCACATATCAATCTCAATTTCCATTAACTTTAGTTTATATTTTAGAATTCATGTGTCAATGTGTTTGTGTTAAATATAATTTATGTATTTAAAGATAGTTAATTAATATCTTTCTTTGTAGATTAAGTTGAACTGGAACTTTGTTGAAGGGTATGATCTCAAACTCATAATCCTTCTATTTCAGCCTCCCAAAGGCTGAAGTTAAAGGTGTGTCACATCAAACCAAGACAATATTTTCTTTTTTAATATTTTTATTTTGTAAATTTTGTGTTTTTAATTTGCCTCTCTGATATAATATTTTATATGTAGTTTATATAAGCAAATAATTTGCTTTATTCTATTTTATTTTAATTGAAGTAAATTTCAATACATGTTGTATCCTTATTATTTCATTCATATCATTTCATTTCATGGCAATAGAAAAATAATTGTCAATGCAACTATATCATAACTTAAGATAATAAATAAATTAAAGAGAAATCATGACCTTGAGAAATAGTTTTCTGTTATGGTCTCTGTTTCAAAGAGGAGCTTCCTTTATGTGGGGTGAAGACTATACTTATCTGTGTTTATAAACACAAATGTTTATACAATGTTGTTAGGGATTATGCTGACTTTGTGAATTAGTGTTTGTAGATTCTTCTTTAATAATCATAACAAAAAGTCTTACCAACAAGGAAGAACAAATAATGAACAAGGATGATATCAATGAATATACTAAAGTGGACAGGGAAATGCACACAAGGCCTCAAGCCTGCGCTGAGAACTATAGGCACCTGAGGAAAGCTGGGATTGGGGGAGGTGGTCTTTCCTAGTTAAGAGCAAGCCAATAAATTGTCTGCTGCCAAACAGTGAGTCCTGAAATTTGTTGTAATAATGCAATCTGATGAAAATCAAATTAATAAAAAAAGAAATGAATACAAATTGGTAATCGTATTTCCACTGATGTGTTTGTTTATAACTTAAACATATATAAAAATGCTGAAATGAAGCCGTTATTGTGACCATTCTAATACAAGGGAGGGAACATCACAAATACATTTCTTGATTTTCATGGGAAAGTTTAATTGTGACCAAATAATGTTAATATTTAATGATAGTGTGAATCGGAATTTTCAGACAATATGAAACCCAATTCTTTTGGTAAATTACGAATAAGCCTTTTCATTTTCTGTCTTGAACCAAAATGAAAAGTGGAAGGTCTTATCATGAAAAAGAGCTGGTTTAACCAAATAGAACATTCAGTGACAATGTACACCAAGCAAAGACTTTGAAGAAATAAAAATGAAATCATTGTTTTGGCAATGTATAAATTCTAAATATGATGGCCTACATATTTCTGCAAAGAAAATTGTCTACAGTTTAGAAGTACACCTTTTAAAATCCCATTTAAAGTTTCAAGGTCATTTGAAGTAGTAGATTTTATAGGCACAGCCTGGGCATTTTCCATTCTCTGGGCAGAAGGCAAAACAAAGATAACTGAGAGAAGCTGAAATAAATGTGCAAATTTACCTTAAAACATTGGATGAATGAAGTATCTCAATTCCTCCTGAGCAAATGCATCTATAAAAAAATCTGTGTATCAAATGAAACAGAGAAAGAATCCAAATTTAAAATTCTATAGTTAATGAAACTATAACTTAAAGGATATCTTTGAGGTATTTTCCTATGATATGCATCTCTGGAGTCCTCATAAAAAGTCTATGTAACTGACACTTGTATGTTCCTTTTATAACTGCAGAAATTAGGAAAGCACAACACTAGCCCTAGTCTAACTTCTGAATTGAAGGTGATAGCACTGTAGACATTGTAAGCATAGTTGCAACACCTCTCCTTTACCCACACATTGTCTCTGCTGGGAAGTTCATCCTCTGAAGGCAATGTTCAGTACTACTCTTAGCAACATCCAAGAGGTATGAGAGGGGTGGACTAAAAACCTAAGACATAGAGAAACGGTTAATTCTTCCATTGATTTAAACAAATACTTCCAAAGCATTGTCTTAAGAAAGAATTTTGGAAAAACATCTCCCAAATCAGATCCCAACAGAGAATCTGAAGCATATTTAAGCAATACAATTTGCTTACTATTTTGTTTTAAATAGAAAGTGGAAGCCAAAATTTGCATATTTGTGTGTGTCTGTGTATATTTGTGACGCTGTGCTATTGTTTTCCATCAATAATCTCATTAAAATCAGTATTATTCAAAATGAAACATAATACTGATGTTCACATTGATAAAACTGATAATGACTGTGGTAACTAAGAGGAATTATGGTGGTAATAGCCATGTATATTTTATTTTCTTCTCTTTTTTTATGGCTAAAAATTGAGGTCATCCTACATTCAGATTTAGCAAACTGAAAGTCCGAGGAACAGTTATGATAATTATAAGAGCAAGAATATTCACCAAGAAAATTGTACCTGTATCACTCATTGTCCTGAGGTTTTCTTCCTTCACTATAGTGACAAACCAAAGGGTATATTGCTTTTTACATTTATATTTGAAATTTAAATGGCAGATGCAAATCACAGGGCTAGGAGACTTGATTTCCATGCACTGATGTCATTCAGCTAATGGCTTCTATTCTAAGAAGAATGGTTTTGCCAAATTATTTATTCCATTACTCAAACTCATTTTCCAGCTGTGATCATATGCCCACATAGATATGCATAAACAAAACCAGAGTTTTGAAGACTATGGTGTTTGAACTGATTTAAAAGCTAACACCTTAGAGACATTATGGGAATGACTTCTATTTATTTTAATTACCTTGGCACTGAAATACTTTTAGATGCCAATTTGATCAGAGCTGAGGGGATTAAATGAAAGAATAAAAATTAATTGTTTTCAACATTGAAAACCTGAGAATGTACACTTAAAGCTGAATTTAACATTTCTAAATTATAAAATCAACATAAAATATAAGAGGAATAAAAGACCTCCTGTGGTCTTTAAATGTTAATGTGTCTTACTGTTTATTTTTGAAAATAGTGGCAGTTAAATGTATGTGGATATGTAGATTATGTCAGTAATCGATTTAGAGATAGCGTGTTGCAATACATATATGTTAATTGTTAATAGAAACAAAATTCATTCTCAGAAAGTGATATGAATTTATTATTCTAAGAGAATGAAAGGTTTGCAGTTGTCTGTTTTTCTATTTCTTAAATATTCAAAGCAAAGCTGGAAATGTTGAAACTTGCCTTCAATCCCAGGACTAAGGAGACCGAGGCAGGTGAATGGATGGACCTCTGTGAGTTTGAGGACATCCTGGTCTACATGGTTAATTCAAAGTCAGCCAGAACTACATAGTGAGACGCTGGCTTAAATACAAAGACAAACATCAAGCAACAGATATAAACATCACAAAACAATAGCTTTGTATAAATGTTAAAATTATATGAAAGCCACAAATCACATACTGTGTATGGCATGGGATAACTCTGAATATTTTCAAAGGCAGTAAGTAGTTTATTCTAATTTTATTAAAAAAACACATTTAGTGCTGGGTTTGAAGGTGGAAAATTATAATTATCTGTAGTAATAAGGAGCGGCGGTGGGGCTGCGTCCCCAAGACCCCAGCCACCTGGCTCGGCTAGCTTATGCCCCGAAATAATTACACAGACACTATATTCATTTAAACACTGCTTTGGCCCATTCCTATCTAGCCTCTTCTAGGCTAATTCTCGCACCTGGACTAGCCCATTTCTTATCATCTGTGTAGCACCGGTCTTACCGGGAAGATTCTAGCCTAAGTCCATCCTGGGTCGGAGCTTCATAGCGTGCGTCTTCCCTGGAGCAGGTAGCATGGCGTCTCTCCTGCGTCTGCTCCGGAGAGGAGAGCTGTCGAGTCTGACCTCACTTCCTCTTCCGGCATTCTGTTCTGTTTACTCCACCCACCTAAGGGTGGGCCTATCCAATGGGCCTAGCAGTTTCTTTATTGCTTAGCCAATGAAATCAACAGATTGATATATGACACTCCCACATCACTTCCCCTTTTTCTGTTTAAACAAAAAAAGGAAGGCTTTAACCTTAACATAGCAAAATTACATATAACAAAACAGTTATCAAGTAAAAATTACATCAGAAACATTCATACATATAACAAAATTGACCGTAAATCTCTATCAATAAAGCAAAATCTATACTAATACAAATTATTCATATCTATATCATATCCCCCTTTAAATGTAAAAGAACGTTTATAAACCATATTTGGGAACATGGGCGCAGTTTTTTCTCTCCAAACTGCTTCCTGCTGAATGGGGGCGTCGTTAATTAGGTCTTTCATGGTATAATCTGTGTGCTAGTTTCATCTCAGTTGGCAGTTGAGCAAAGTAATTTTCTGAAGATGTTCACAGCAACCCTTCAGGAGGACGTGGTCCATCATACCAAATCGGAATAGAAGAAATCCATAGAGTCTCATCCTCTGTGAAAACAAAAGAAGAATCTCTTTTCCAAAGTATCATATCCTTAGATCCAAATTCTGAAATCATACCCTCATGATATCCATTCTGGTTCCACTGGGCAGCCCATATAATGAAATGTCTCTCTGTACTTAGCTCCTTCACAGTCAAAAATTTTAAAGAAAACACAATGTACATAATCCAGACTCTTTGTGAATTTTTCATTTTTACGCAGCTTATTTTTATTTATATCTATAACTATCTGTACTCTGTCTCTTTAAAGACTTTACTTTTACTTTTTTCTTTTTAAACCATTAACTTTATTCTCTATATTCTTTTTCTTCTCTCTCCCAAGCCTACGTACATTCATCCAACAGTGTGACTCATTTAGTGGTCTGAATCTGTCCTATTGTGAATCTGCAATTTCTTACTATCCAGGAGCACTTTTGATTTACGCCTTTAAATCATTAGGCGCTTAAGAATCTAATCTGAGACATTCCTAGATTAAGTTTTTGTTTTTTTGAGCGCATATCTTTGACCTGGAATAACCCTGTAGACCAGGCTGTCTTTGAACTCTCAGAGATCTGCCTGTCTCTGCCTCCCAGGCATTGGGATTAAAGGTGTTTGCTACTACACCTTGAACTCACAGAGATCTGTTCATCTCTGCCTTCTAGGCACTGGGATAAAAGGCGTGTACTACCACACCTTGAAGTCACAGAGGTTTACTTTAAGAATTTTAACTTTTAGTCTGCATATATTTTTAACACACTTTAAACCATTCAGAAATTTTCTCTGTCTTTGAATCTCTCTTTACTGTATATCTCTCTTTTTCTGACCACAAGAGCCTTTAATTTACCAAGCAATATCAGTAGGACTAAAGGCGTGGTTTTGCCAGCTAGATCCAGTCCATTCCTTAGCTTTCCAGCCTCATGGCGGATATACAGGCTGCAGCCATATTTATAGCCACACCTCTATGGCATTTCAAGGTCCCTGCCAGCCAGCAAGCTACAACAAACAACACTCAAGTCCTCTCTCGGTAGCTGGCCCTCCTGCCTCAAACAGTCAGAGTTTGCCCTGGCAGGATGGCCCAGAAAGCCGGCATTTTAAAACAACACAGGTTTGTTCCTGCTGCTGAGTCAGGAAAATTTCAAAATGGAGGACATACCATTTTGTGCTAGCTCTGGGGCCACCAGGTAGGAGTGGCAATCAGCACTTTAATTCTGAGACTGAGCGTGCAGCACAGAAATTCTTTTCATCCAAGTAACATCCAAATCTGACACGCAGAGCACTGCGTAGTCTGAAAACACGTCCCTGTATGGCGGCAGGAATCCGCCATGCTCTTCCGCCTGCCTAAGCCTGATTCTGCCTTCTGCCCAGGAGCAGGCAGGGAGCTCTGAGTCATTGTCAAGGTCTCAGAGCACTCTCCTTCTGATCCCAAGCAGGAACACAAACATAAAGCCAGAGTTTGCACTGGCGGCAAAGCCCCAGGAAGCCACGCTTTGAAATGACAGCGTTTTTTTCTGCTGCTGTTGCCGAATCGGGAAATCTCTCTATAGCACGCTACCAACAAACAGCAAAAATCTGTGTTAAACTCTCTCTCCCTTATTTTTAAGCCTTCTCAGGTTTTTTAAGTGGGTTTAGTCCATCACGTGGGCGCCATTTGTAGTAATAAGGAGCGGCAGTGGGGCTGCGTCCCCAAGACCCCAGCCACCTGGCTTGGCTAGCTTATGCCCCGAAATAATTACACAGACACTATATTCATTTAAACACTGCTTTGGCCCATTCCTATCTAGCCTCTTCTAGGCTAATTCTCGCACCTGGACTAGCCCATTTCTTATCATCTGTGTAGCACCGGTCTTACCGGGAAGATTCTAGCCTAAGTCCATCCTGGGTCGGAGCTTCATAGCGTGCGTCTTCCCTGGAGCAGGTAGCATGGTGTCTCTCTCTGAGGTGTCTGCTCCGGAGAGGAGAGCTGTCGAGTCTGACCTCACTTCCTCTTCCGGCATTCTGTTCTGTTTACTCCACCCACCTAAGGGTGGGCCTATCCAATGGGCCTAGCAGTTTCTTTATTGCTTACCCAATGAAATCAACAGATTGATATATGACACTCCCACATCAATTATCTTAATTTAATATATTAGATTTTTATTATTAATACAAACTATATAATCTTAAGGACCTATCAAGAATATATGTCCTATAAAGAATTAAATCATGTCCTTGGCCATTTATTTTTCCCCAATGGAAGCCATGAACATCAAAATAGAACTAATTAGTAAGATACTTGAAGCATGATTAGTAAAAACTCAGAGACAGATATTGGGGTTCAACATGACCACCATAACACCAAAGCAGCTAAGTACTATATCTTACCTAGATATCAGTGTGAAAATGGTGACCCTTACTCCAGAAAACCTCAGAATGAGACCATGTCTCAGAGCTATCTTCTGTTGTATAATCCCCTCTAGTTCTGGTATTAAAGGCATGCACCACTACCCACTGGTGTCTATGGCAAACTAGTGTGGCTACTGGAATTAAAGGTATGTGTCACCATGGCTACTGGGATTAAACGTGTGTATCATTGTGATTACTGGGATAAAAGTGTATGTTATTGCTGCCTGGTCTGTAAGGCTAGCCAGTATAGCTGTTTTACTATCTGATCTTCAGGCAGGCTTTATATTTATTAAAATACAAATGAAATGCCACTGTATTTCCCCTCTTTGTCTAAAATAAAAAAGAAGGCTATAACTAATATAAGAAAATACTATATACAACAAGTACAATAACTATATACAATATACACAGATAATGAATACATCAATAATGTCTAGTCAAATTGCACTTGATAAATTCAAAGAAAATGCTCTATCTACCTTGGTAAGTCCAAAGTTTTGTAACTAATTATGTTCTATCAAAACTTGATTTCTGTGCCTGGTAAACAATGAAAACTATTCTATAACTATAAAGTCTTCAACTCTGTCAGATAGCCAAAAAGAAAACACTATTAACTGAGTAAGTAGGTAGTACAAGTCTGTGACTTCCAAAAAAATGTTAGTAATGACAGAAACATTTGGCTGCCTGGAAAGACACCAAAAGTTCTTCAGCAACATTGGGGCATCTACCTTCAGCCTACAGGCCTGGAATATTCATCATACTTTTCTGTGAAGTAGGATATTCTGGAAGGCTATTCTTCCTTGTCTTGACAATGTTTGACAATAACTTTCTTTTGTGTCCTCCTTGCCTAATTAAAACAGCATACTGTCAGCAGTCGAGTCAGGGACATTTTGCTGCCAGGGGCTTAACTTTGCCACAAAGAAAGTAAACTTCATGTGGAATATCTTTAATGTCCATTATTTTCTCTGAAGTAGATTAGTATTATCAGGAACAGACATATTTTCAAAAATAAAAATAAGCTATGTTATTAAAACATCTTAAATACCATTTTGCAGATTTCTGAAGTGTTTGAAGAGGACCTTTCTATCTAAAAATATATCTTCGTTTGACCTTGAAAACATATCTAATGTGACTACAAGTTCGATTATAATATGTGATTAGTTACCAACTTTTATTTCCTTACTATTATAAGCAGTTGGCAATAATTTCAGGACTAGAGATTTTCATTACACACTTAAATGAAGCATGATTAACAAAACTCAGAGAAAGGTATTGGGGTTCAACCTGAAGACCAGAAAAGCAAAGCAGCCAGCCACAAGATCTTAGCTTGACCTGAGTCCAAAAATGGTGATCCTAACTCCAGGAAACATGTAAATGAGACCGTGTCTGAAAGCTATATCCTCTGGTCTTATAATCCTCTCTAGTTTTGGGATCAAGGGCAGGCAGCACTACCCCCTGGTTTTTGTGACAAGCTGGTGTAGATACTGGGATAAAAGGTATGTGTCACTGTGGCTACTGGGATTAAAGGTATGTGTCACTGTGGCTACTGGGATTAAAGGTATGTGTCACTGTGGCTACTGGGATAAAAGGTATGTGTCACTGTGGCTACTGGGATTAAAGGTATGTGTCACTGTGGCTACTGGGATTAAAGGTATGTGTCACTGTGGCTACTGGGATTAAAGGTATGTGTCACTGTGGCTACTGGGATTAAAGGTATGTGTCACTGTGGCTACTGGGATTAAAGGTATGTGTCACTGTGGCTACTGGGATTAAAGGTATGTGTCACTGTGGCTACTGGGATTAAAGGTATGTGTCACTGTGGCTACTGGGATAAAAGGTATGTGTCACTGTGGCTACTGGGATAAAAGGTATGTGTCACTGTGGCTACTGGGATTAAAGGTATGTGTCACTGTGGCTACTGGGATTAAAGGTATGTGTCACTGTGGCTACTGGGATTAAAGGTATGTGTCACTGTGGCTACTGGGATAAAAGGTATGTGTCACTGTGGCTACTGGGATAAAAGGTATGTGTCACTGTGGCTACTGGGATTAAAGGTATGCGTCACTGTGGCTACTGGGATTAAAGGTGTGTGTCACTGTGGCTACTGGGATTAAAGGTATGTGTCACTGTGGCTACTGGGATAAAAGGTATGTGTCACTGTGGCTACTGGGATTAAAGGTATGTGTCACTGTGGCTACTGGGATAAAAGGTATGTGTCACTGTGGCTACTGGGATTAAAGGTATGTGTCACTGTGGCTACTGGGATTAAAGGTATGTGTCACTGTGGCTACTGGGATTAAAGGTATGTGTCACTGTGGCTACTGGGATTAAAGGTATGTATCACTGTGGCTACTGGGATTAAAGGTATGTGTCACTGTGGCTACTGGGATTAAAGGTATGTGTCACTGTGGCTACTGGGATAAAAGGTATGTGTCACTGTGGCTACTGGGATTAAAGGTATGTATCACTGTGGCTACTGGGATTAAAGGTATGTGTCACTGTGGCTACTGGGATAAAAGGTATGTGTCACTGTGGCTACTGGGATTAAAGGTATGTGTCACTGTGGCTACTGGGATTAAAGGTATGTGTCACTGTGGCTACTGGGATTAAAGGTGTGTGTAAGTTTTATTTATTAAAATACAAATGAAATGCCACTGCAGATTCTCAGAAGTATCAGTGAGAATTCATGATTACTTGGGTCAAAATATTAGTATTGAAATTGTTAGGAAATAATTTAAAACCAAAAAATCAGGATTTACGACAGATTTATGACAGTCAGCAGGCTGACTCGGGAGGATTGCAGGTTTGAGGTTATTCTAGGGTGTAGACCGAGACCCTGTCTTAAAATACAGAATTGTTTATGAATGTAGTACAAGAAAGTGGAAGAATTCATTACTGACTTAGCTTGTATTGATGTGGGATTCCCATCTGTATGCTGTTTACCATTAACAAATAAAGAAACTGTCTTAGCCTGTGATAGAGCAAAAGAATAGAGATAGGCAAAGAAAACTAGACTGAATGCTGGGAGAAAAAAGGAGGCCAAGTCAAGGAGAAGTCATGGAGCAGCTGCTGGAGACAGACATGCTGAAGGTTTGCTGGCTGAAACTTCGTAACTATGCACAGATTAATGGAGATGGGTTAAATTAAGATGTAAAAGTTAGCCAATAAGAAGCTAGAGCTAATGGGCTAAGCAATAATTTAATTAATATAGTTTCTGTGTCATTCTTTAGGGAGTCTGGGCAGCCAGGAAACAAGCAGGCAACCTCCATACAATATTTTGGTAATATTATAAAAACTTCCTAAAACCCATGGAGGAAAACTGAGAAGCAGTGTGTTATCACAATGACTGTTAAAAGTATCTCACAGGTGCAACTTTTCAGCTATTTGTGATAGACTACACAACAGGTTTTTGAAGGACACAATTATGATGTTTGTGAACACAGAGGACTAAATCATTATTATCACATTTCCAGATTCCAGATTAATGTTCATAGTTTCAATAATAATGGCCAGGTTATGGAGTACTAGTATATATGATTACCCCAAAAATGCCATAAAGTATGCTATTAAATTTAATTCTACGGAATCCACTAGATTCATGCCATATTAGACCTATAATAACATAAAAATGAAACAAGGGTTCACCCCTGTCAATCTCTCACATTCTGAAAAAAACTCTGTGTTCTGATGTAATCCAAATAGATCAGCAAAGAATCGATTCGACTACAAACACAGGTACCCCTCTTCTTGCTGGTAACCTTGCCATGAGAGAACTATAGCAAGTCAATGCCTGCGAGAAGGTACTCAAGAACAGGAAGAACGTTCCTCCAATAAACCCTTTCCAACAAATATGTCAACCACATAACTCCACTCAAAGTAACATGGGGCATTAATATTGATAAAAAGATTGCAACTTATTCCTTTCCTTCTTATGTCTCAATACCTCTGTGTTATATCAAATATACTCACTTATCATCTAGAACATATATTATTATTATTAACTTCCCAAAATCTTTTTTGTATGATTGTTTTATTTTCTTCTAATTTATTCTTTGCATCTTTCACATCATGCATCTCACTCCCACTCATTTACAAGTCCCTATTTTGTCCATATGTCTTTTGTCCATATGTCTTTACTTGTATATGTTCACTGCAGAGTCCTTGGTTTGACTAGAGGCATCTGGTTTCTGCTACACTATGGATGTTGGCCCTCACCGTGACTCCTGTTGAATATCATGTTCTTGTGCTCAGTCATGGAGATCCAACATCTTTGGGTCTGAAGGACTGCCCCCTTCACATGCTCTAGCAGTTCATTGATTGGATGGATTTGGGGGTGGGCAAACTTATCACCCTGGTTCTGGACCTGGGTAATTGCAGAGTTGGTCAGCCTGCCATCTCTCCCCCATTCTTATCACCAGGGTGAGTTTGCCAATAATGCCCTGGCAATGTCACCTCTTGCAGATAGAAGCAAGGGAGGAGCAGTTCTGCTTTAATGCCCGCAGGGTCAACGCTCTCACACCTGAACCATCAGACCTGAACCATTAGGGCCAGTTCTGCTGTGCTGGCCAGGCAAGGTGCAGGAGCCACATTTCTGAGTGTTGCAGTTGGTGAGGAGGAAGGCAAGCTCCCATGGCCACCACAGGTGGTAGAGGCAATGGCGGGGGGGGGGGGGGTTCAAAAAATGTATTCTTTTCCCATATTTGGTTTTACTATTACAAAATTGTACATTTTTCATCTTCTACAACAACTGCAACATTCTTTTAAATTGTTCAGCCTCAAACACTCAAACAATAGAAAAATTGAATATATATGCAAAATTAAACTTTCAGCCTGCTCTAGAAAATGAATAAAACAAACTCTAAAATGTTTATTTTTAAAACTGCCAAAGTGAACTAATTATTTTAACTGTTCTTACCTAACTAATGTTAATAACTAGTGCAGAGAAGAAAGTTTTGGAAGTAATAGATATGATGAAAACTTCTCTGGGAGACGTTTTTCTTTTCAAATTCATCAAATAATCGATAGCAAACATTCAAAGTTGTTCATATACTAATTAGATTTAAATGGGTGTTTCCATTGGGTTATCAAAGAATGAAGCGCATTATCCTATACCTTCTCTTAGTCAAGGTCCAAGAATTTTCCAGAGTCTGCCAGAAGGCTTCAGTTTCTGTTATCAGCCAGTCTCCTTCCCATCAGTAAGCTCTTTACATATCACCAAAGTTCTAATTCAAAAATTAGAGAACATGGTTTAAAATCCACCAGCAATTTTTTGTTAAATTTATAAATACCATCAAATAAGCTAGTCTTGAACTGCTATCTGTTACTGTGCCCAGACATGCCGCTACTGCTGTATCTACCGAGAGTGCCATTTAATCTACCGAGAGTGCTATTTTATATAGATATATACATATATACACACACACGTGGAGGATCACTTTGATCTTCCACAACTTTCTGTTCATACTGTTTATTCTCAGTGACTTTTCTTTTGAATCCAAACTTCAGTGATCCACTCCCACATAGTTGTACATTTTCAATGCTACTGTATTTTTCACATTGCCCATTATCTTTGTGGGAAATAGAGTGTACTGTGATGGTTTGAATAATAACACCAATTGTCTCATATATTTAAGTGCTTGGTCATCAGGGAGTGCCACTAATTGAAAGGACTAGCAGTTATGACCTTGTTGGAGTAAGTGTGGCTTTATTGGAAGAAATGTCATAGGGAGTGGGTTTTGAGGTTTTGAAAGGCCCAATCCAGACCCAGTGGCTTTCTCTCTTCCTAAGGACTGGGGATCCATTGAAGAACTCTCAGCTACTTCTCCAGCAACATATCTGCCTGTGTGCTTCCATACTCCCCACCATGATAAAAATGGACTAAACCTCTGAAGCTGTAAAATAGCCCCAATTAAATGCATTCTTTTATAAGAGTTGCTATCATCATAGTGTCTCTTCACAGCATCACAACACTGCCTTAGGCAAGTGTGTATGTTTCCACTGGAATGTCAGTATTTCTGATAAGTTCTCTGAATGGAGAGACTTTTATTCCTAAAAGTCATTATTAAATTAATTTAAAAAAATTATCTTTGAAAAATAAGTATTCTTTCATATTTTTCCTAGGAATATATCTATAACCATTATATTAGAATGAAAACTCAGAATATTTGGCTAGCTATGTAAATTTTGTCTCGTCTATATGGTTTATGCTTTCAAAACAATATTATATCTATAGAAGCCTCTTCAATGCTTCTATAATTTTATACAATTTAGTTTGTTGCAAAAAATCTGGTATGCAATTAGGTTGTTTAAAGTAAAGAAAGAAATAATTAAGGGGCACAGAAAAGTTATTTCTTGACCTACATAGTCATTATATTCCCATGGTCGTATCTTAGATTTAAAGAAGATATACTTCCTACTACACACTGTTTTTTCTAAAATAGTTAAGCAACTTTAACTTTGACGACATTTCTACACAGTAGCTATGAATCACTTGTATATTTCTAATGACTCTCCCTATTTTGGGATGATGTAACTGAAATAAGTGACTCAGACATTGTCTGTCATAATACTCATCCTGAAAATGCTTGACCTTTAACGATGATTCACACATAAAGTGCTACCTACACAATAAATGCTCTGCAGCTAAAAGATATCCTGCCTCAGTGAACAGAGAATGCCTTGTGACTTGGCATCTATTTAATAACTATAAAACCAAAGAACACAACAGAAAAGGCAGGCTTCATTCAAGCTTCCCCATTTGCCAGGTCTTTACCCTAGATGATGCATCAAGTGCCTTATTCCATCAGAGTAAAGAATGTTAAGTGCTAATCAGTTATCTCCTTGTGGATTTTGGCTTACCAAATACCCTGTTTTGCCAGGTCTATCAGGATATAATGGGTTCATTTCAGTATTTTGAATTTTGAATCAACTTGCCTAATCATCCTTTTTGTCACTGATTACATATTGGACTGATAACCAGGAGATCTGGCCACCTGATGTCACAATCTGAAATTTATCTACACCATTTGCCTTTTCACCTGCTACTGTGCTTTGCAAAACACACAGGTGCAAGAAGGTCAATAAGCCTAGCCGTAATCGCAAGCAGTCAGCAACAGCAGACAAGTAATGAGCAACAATTGGGAATGATGCTTGCCATGAGAGAGAAAGGGAACCATCAGCATTCCATAACTCTTTCAGGGTTCGAGATTCTCAGAATGAAAGCAAAATGGGATCTCTTTTGAAGCAGTACTAATTTACTAGATGAGTTTGTAGAATAAATGAGAGAATATATGCTAATTATATATGTATATATGTATTATATTTACATATGAAACAGCTCATTTTCATGTTTTTCAACATTTTGTATAGTCCTTTCTCTTAGTCATACAGTTTCCCTACCAATAGTGAGGCGATCATACCGTCTCAACTAGGCAATTAATTAAGACCCCACAGACGTGTCCAGTGGCTCCTCTCTCAAGTGATTCAACATTGTCATGTTGACATTTAACACTATCTATAATACTAATTCTGATTTCATATTCTTCCTGGCATGAGGGTTTGAATAATCACATACCACAGTGTACACTATATGACTCTCCTGCATCTGTGTGTTTCATCTTAGTTTTTCCTTTACTATTTAATTCATTGTTTCCTGATCTACACAAGACTCCTGAAGCAGCTCTGATAATTATCTTGTATTCATTGTGTATCTTCTGTTTTTCTGCCAATATCATTTCAGTAAATTATTTTAATTAACTTAATTATCTTCTATCCAACTATAATTCTATACAGTGTAGAATATTGTCAGCCATGTATTAATTCATCATTCACTTCTATTGAGTGTTGATCTTATGTTTTAGTTGCTCCCAGATTCTGCTAAATGGGTTTACAATCTAGAATTACAGACCAAAAAGCAATCCTCATTTTATATTTATGTAACAATTAAAAATATGATAAAGCTCATGGATGCATTTAGAACCTTATAAAGATTTGGCTTCAAATTTTATCTGTGGATGCCACCTGTAGCCTTATAAGGAATAGAACAAAATAATAGGCAAGTGAACATGAGTAAAATACCATATTCAAGCTAAGAATTTCCAACTGTCCTTTTCTATGTTACCTGAGTGATCATTTCCTTCATCTCCTACTACAATAAATATTATTACTGATTAATTTTTGGGCCTCCTAATCCTACCACTCCGACTATTCACTGCGAATAAACTAAGGAGAAGTTTAGTCAACAGATAGGAATAGGTTGTTTGCCATTAAGGGGAATCAGGGAACCCCACAAAAGAGGGGAAAGGATCGTAGGAGCCAGAGGGATCAAAGATATCACAAGACCACAGCCCACAAAATCAAATGAGCAGGACACATAGAGCATCACAAATACCAAAGTGATAATCACAGAGCCTTTTTGGGTCTATGCTAGGTTCTCTGCATATATGTCATGGTTATATATCTGGGTGTCCTTGTGGTACTCCTAACAGTAGGAGTCGGGGTAGTCTCTGACTCTTCTGCCTATTCTTGGTACCCTTTTCTTCCTACTGGGTTGCCTTGTCTAGCCTTGATATAAGGGTAGGTGCCTATTCTTATTGTGACTTGTTTTCCAGTGTGTGATTTTTGTATCCCTGGAAGGCCTGCTCTTTCTGAAAGGAAACAAAGAGGAATAAAACTGGGGCAAAAGAAATGTTGGAGGGGATTGAAGGGAAGGAAAAAATGTAGTTGGGATGTAATTTTTGTGAGAAAGAGAGAGAGGAAAATACAAAGAAAGGAAAAAAAAATGAATGGATAGTTTGGTACTGGAGTGATTGCTCTCATATCCTGTGGCTACCATCTGCTAATAACTCAAGCTCCAGGATGACTGACAACTTTTCTATGTTCCACACCCACTCGCACTCACATACACATAAGTGACCCCTTCACAGGTAGTCATAATTAACAATGAAAATGAAATAAATACTTAGTAAACAGAAGGAGTGGCTTGTTTTCCCTCACAGTTTTAGAGGATTCAGAAACTAGTCAGATGGCTATGATGTCATTGAAAATGTAGGAAGAAGGCTCATCAGAGCCACAAGGAATGTGGATGAAGCTTCTCTCCATGGCAAATAGTATCAATGATAAGGAAGAAGGATACCAAGGTCCCATCATCACCTTCAACAGAATCCATCCATGATGAGATATAAACCTACTAGACCTTCTGTCTTAATGGTTCTACCAGCTTGGAATAGGATCAGACTGGGAACAAAGCTTTTAGTTCATGGGCTTTTGAAAGGTTTTCCAAATCTCTGATAAAATATGCCCCTTGACTGAGGTTCTGAATTTATTAGTATGTGTCGTTATAAAGGCACTTGGTTATACAATCACTCTCCTTTACAAGTGTCTAATTATTAATTACTACTATGTGAAAATATGTGTTAGCCCCTAAGGACACTTTGACTGTAGAGAAAACAAGAATGGACTTTACCTTCATAAAATACAAAGTGTAGGGAAAAATAGAAATTAATTATATCATTTAAATAAATTATACTATGCATGTTTGTATATTATTAGAAAAAACGATACTACAGAAACATCTCAAAAACTTGTTCTCTATGAAATGAATACTTATGGTAACAAAGGAAACAGTTTTATTTTGTCATTAATGACCATCTGTTCATTTGTCTAGAAACTATACCTTTTTTGCTAGTTCTCTTAAAAGATTAATTTTTGTTAACAAGATTTTTTTGCCTTCTGACTAGGCAGAACATAATAAAAGATGACATGTAACCTTTTCCATTTCACAAATAGGAAGGCATATATGTATGCATCCTCTGCATGTCATCTCGAATAAAAGGCTTCTCAAAAAGTCCATCATAATTCTTTTATAAGGATTAAGTATTAGCACAACTTTGAACAAAAGATAAAACAGAGGAACAAAATCAAGGTGGGTAAAGTAGTTAACTTGAAAGATATAAAAGAAGAATCCAACAAACAGAAGTAGTGGAGAAACACCTATTTGAAATGCTGTAAATATAAGAATATACCTGAGCCTGTGGGAGACATTATCATTCAAGCCATCGCATCACAGAAAACATTTTTAAAATAATCATTACCGAAAACTTTTCAGAGTTAGGAAAAGAGATGCCAATCTGGATACAGGAGGCATTTACGACACAAACAGACAAGAGCAAGAAAGGCCTTTACTTGTGTTATCATTAAAAATTTAAAACCTGACTCCAAAACTCAGTAATCAAAAGCAAAACTTGCACCTTGGAAATCACTATTTATGTTTTAAGTAGTTATTATTTATCTATTTTGTGTTGTTTTAACTTATCAATTTAATTTATTTTTGCTTTATATTTGTAAGCACCTATAACTGGTTGTATCAGATCTTTTGCATTAAGAGATCAGAATATTTCTTATTACTTTGGGGTTTATATTACATTTTATTTTTGAGAATTATAAAAATGCAAGCTCATATTACATGGAGAATCTGAATATTTTTACTAATAAATTATGTAATTTTAAACACTACAAATGTAGAGTTCTGTTTGTGTTTAGTGTTATAAAGAACTGTTGCCATTTAGTGTGTACATATGCACACTGTGCACAAATAAGCATATATAGGGTACTCATGTTCAGGTATGTGTTTTTATATGTCTTTGTATGATGACTTCAATATCCTTATCTGAGTATAATATACATATAATACAAATGTGTATCATATACATATATATGTATGTAATCGATAAACTTATAAACAAAGGTACAAAAAGGGATGCTTGTTTATGTTTCTTTATTGTTACTGAACAACATTTTTTGTAAGCACTCATTTTATTCACAAATCCATTCAGATGTAAATATAACTTCTTGAATCAATTGTCACATTTCTTAAGAAAAAAGAAAAACGTAATTTCATTTTAATTTTTTCATGATATGTAATATTTTTAAATGCTAGATAAAATATCGTTAGTCCATACACAAGCCTTACACAGAAGTGAGTAAAAACAAAAACAGAAAATAAATAATATGATCAGCTGTGCATTTTAAGCCATCCTATTAAGAAAATATATATTCTCTCCTAAAACACTGAAACAGTTTTGACATAATCGATACATTTTCCTTCCATTTCAATATTCTGTCTCTTATGTACTTCTTCATTTTTCTGATTATCTAATCACATCTAGAACTCAGCAAAATGGTTGGACTTAAAAACAAAAAAAAATCATTTGTTAAAAATTTTAATGCATAACAATGGTACCTGCAGACCAGTAAAAGCCATGAATAAGCAATGTCAACACATAATGATTCATCAGTCTTGGCATGGGGACACAAATCATGTGCAGTTAGGAGATCACCCACAACAGGAAAACACAGACATAACCCCAAATTCATAGTGGACATAGTGGAAGACATTGATTTACTTGGTGCTACTGATATTGAAGGAAGCATCTCTATATTCACAGGTCGTCTGGAGGTTAAAAGCCTTGCGAACATGTCAGAAAATTTATTAAGCCTACCTTATACAAGTAGAGTAGCGATATATGAGCTGTGGAAATGTTAACATATATGTAAATTGCTATTTGGTGACAATTTTGAAACTATCATTTTCTCATCTTGTCCAAAGTAGCATTTTTTATCAGTTTGCCTTGTATCCATCTAGAAATTATCTATCTATCTATCTATCTATCTATCTATCTATCTATCTATCTATCTATCTATTAATTATCTCTCTATGCTGCACGTAATAATTAATATATGTTTAATATATTTAAATTAAATAAATATATTTAAATCATGTATTAATTATGCGGTATCATATGCTTATACCAAGTCTCAGGCATATTAAATACAAAGAAGTATACAGTTATAAGAAGATAAAAATATAAAGCACTTTGGAAAACCACATTATATGCAGGTTAGTGTTAATTTATTTCTGAAATTTAGTATTTACTGAACTCGATAGCCTTTCTTTAATTCTACCTGGTATAGTTCTTGGTATGAATGTTTATTTAACAATTTCAGTGAACATTCTATTGACACAGATTTGCATGATCAAAATCCTGTAGACAGGAAAAAGAAGTCCTACGTGTAGAACTGTTTTTGTAGCAACCAGTCTTTCTGTAGTTATATACTGGGTTATTGAAAGACTCACAAGTCGAAGCCCACAGTTTTGGATTTGTTCCTACTTGACTAATGATCAGAGAGTTCAAACCTATTCTTGTTCCTCAACAAAGAGCAACAGGATGTTTACTAAAGGTGTACTATTGGATGCTTTGCTCCTCAAAGGCCAGAAAACAGGATGTTTGACTTAGGGTGTGGTTACCAGGTGTTTTGAGATGTAGGGAGGTCATTATGCTTGCTTGTTCTTTGTATCATGGAAGTCTTGAGCCTTCCCCTTTTGATGTGCCTTTTAAGGACTGTGAGTAACACACTCAGGACTTTTTGTTACAGTATTCAGAGCTCTCCAATCTCTATTTCTGTTTCTTGTCTATTACTTTCCTCAATTCACACTCCATTTCCATTAAATTACAGTCAGATACCAAGCAGTAAAAGAGGTAGAAGTTTCACCTGGCTGTATCTTCTTTGCAGAGAACATTATGGGTGTCACTAAGTTTAAAATTTTTATTCAGGAATATAATGTCCCTGCGCAGCAAATAGAAGGGAGTTTTCTATTATAAATATAGATATATAATTTACTACTATTATTATTGTATTACCATTGTGTGTGTGTGTGTGTGTGTGTGTGCGTGTGTACACACACACTTGTGTGAGCTCATATGCAGCTATCAGAGGACAAAGTTGAAGAGTCATTTGTCTCCATCCACTATGATTTCTGGGACTCAAGCTCAGATCATTATGTTTGAATGGTTCTGTTGCTGTGATAAAAATTCTTTTCCATAAGCAAAATGGGAGGACAGGATTTATTTCGTAATACAATTTCTAGTACATTGATTAAGGCAAGAGACCAGGGCAAGAACATGGGGGCAGGAACCTAGAGAAAAGACCTGAAGCAAAAGCCATGAAGAAGTGACACTTACAGCTTGCTCTTGATGGCTTGTTCTGCCTGCTTCTATATTTCACCAAGGACAAATAGACCAGGGGTGGCACTGGCCACAGTGAACTCTGGTCTGCCATATCAGTCATCAGTGTAAGAAATGTTCCACCATTCTGTCTGTATGCCAATTTGGCGTTGTGTTTTCTCATTTGAAGTATCTCAAAATGACTCTAGCTTATGTCAGATTAGCTGAAACTAGCAAGCACATATGACATGAAATTTTACTTGTTCAGTTTTCTGGCTAGCCCCATTTTATTTTTAGTATTTAAAATGATGCTCAATTTAATATGAAAAATAACCTTAAAAGTTCATTATTTAGACTTTGTTGGTGGCATGGTATAAACTCAATACCTTTTTACTTTTGAAATCATAAATGTGTAAATTAAAAAAAATGTCTAACAAACATGAAATAATTTTAGTATGACATTTAGTGACATATACACAGCCATTGTATATAAAGTATCTAGTAATATATAAACATTACTCTATTTCAACAAATAAACAGTAGCTGTGATCTACTAACTACTACCAATAGTAGTAATTATCCACCAACCACATTTGTTTTGAAATAATTGAGATAATAAGATAATTAATTAATCAAATTTTTATATTAAGGGATTATAAATATTTATCTTATGGGCTTCTCAGAAATTGGGATTTGTTATAACAATGCTGGAGAACAACCAGAAAGAGCATATTTTGCATGTCTGTGTACTTGTATAAAAACATATTTATGTGAATGTTGTGTGGCCATGAGCATGTGCTTGTAGAAGCCAGATATTTGATATCAGGTGACTATCTTAATTGCACTCTACCTTAATTTTTAACATAAGGTCTATCACCAATCTTGGATCCTGTTATTTAAGCTGTATCCACTGACTATGCAACAAACGCTAATATTCACCTATTTTCTCATTGTTGTGTGACACATTTTTTGGGGGGAAGGCACAGCACACACATCATCTACTCACCCAAGAAAGGTGCCCATTGCAGACAAAGTATAGAAACCATGAAGGTCCCACTGGGTGAAGCAAGTAGTTTAATTGGAGTTAATTATTGGAATATGGGATGAGGGTTTGCTTACAGGAGCAGAAATGACTCAAAAACCACTATATCATTAAAGCCCACTAAAGCATTTATGACAAATCTTGGAGCCTGGGAAGATGGAACATACTTCACAGCTTCTAAGCAGCATAACTGTCTGGAGAGTGTCCCTTCCAGGCAACTCACTTTATTTAACCCTCTTCCTGGCAGCACAGCTGTCTCCTACTTCTTCAGTGCAGCTGGATGATCTTTGCAGTTTGGCTTTCTGAGAGTGTGATATGTAGGTTGACTAGTCTAAGAGTGAGTCTTAGCAATTTTTATTTTTAACTCTTGGGAGAGAGAGGTCTAGAAAAGCCAGTAAGTTTGGGTGATTCCCTGAAGCTTTATTGAGTTGCTTGCCTTCTGGTTTAAAAAGAAGGGTGGAATATTTCTATTTCAAGGAAACAAACTACAACACAAAAACCACCGAAAACAGTAGAATCATACATGCCATCCTGGCTGGATCTTATGTGAGTGCTTCAGATCAGAATTCAGGGACTCGTGTATGTATAGCAATGATATTACCTAGCAAACCTTCTTCTTAGCCCAGAAGAATATTTTAACTCTTTCCCTCATAACTTTTAAGTATCCACACAATGAGCCTCTTTATATTTATTCTAGTTTAAAAGACCTCTTCAATTTGATATCAACCGCTTTTACTACTTTCCTTCATTTTATTTATTACAACTACCAATGCTAAATAACAGACTGGAAGCTATGCACATGTTTTTAGTCAGTCTACTACTCTAGAACAATGTTGTTCTTCTGCAATGTCATGCAAATTATGTTTAGAGGATTATTGCTGACTACTTCCACAACCATTATAAAATAAATATATTGATTTACCTGCACAGGTATATAATTTCATTTAACATCTTTCTAAATAAAATAGTAATTAGTTCTACCTATATTTTGTTAGGATATTCCTTTCAAAGTATGTTCCAGAATATTTTTAATGATGAAAATCATCACACTATTCATTGTTCATTGGCTTTAACAAAATACATCAACTAGGTAATGTTTTAAAGGCAAGAGGTTCCTTTAGTTCATTTATGGAATAAGCTAAAGGGCATAGCACTAGCTCGAGTGAGAACATCGTGAGCTATATCACCCCATAGTGGGTAAAATTAAAGTGACAAGAGAAAGTGCAAGATAACATGGCAAGGCAGGAAGCCAGTCTAAATCAGAGGGTCAATTCTTGGAACCCCCCAACTAAAACCCCTTCTTGCAGGTGTCCTTCTAACATTAACACATTGAAGACTATGTCTCCAATGTGAGAAACCATAAAAAAAAAACACAAAACATATCTAAACCATGCCATCATCATATATCTTTATGAAGCATAATTCAAGACTTATTTCAAAAATTAATTTATACTTCACACAATTTTATTGAATCTGCATCTTATGACTATTCATTTCTTTTGTTATAACATATATCAATGCTGCTAAAACTAAACGAGAAGCCCAAAGACAGTACTGTTTTCAGGCCAAGTTCATTAGACATGTCCAAATAGCTAAAAGTAGTAAAGAAGATGCACATTTGTTTAACCATTCTAATTACCTGAATACTCTTTTGATGAAGTTCACCAAAATAATTCTGAATCATTGTCATCTACTTTCACAATCATTCTATTTCTGTGTGTTCATGTGAAAGTTCTTATTAAAACTAATTCATGTTACGCAGTGACAATAGTGTTCAAAAGCCAGCAGGAATATAAATCATTCAATTATTCCCATCGAGGAAACAACATGCGAGTGTAAATGGAGCCGGATGATGGTTGTGAAGCTGTTTAGTCTGAGGCACTTTGATGGCTTGATTCAGTCTGGAATCTGCTGTTTTGTGCCTGCCTTCCGTGGGAGATTATTTATCTGCACGCACTTCAAAATGTACAAGATGATGCATGTAAAATAAGGGAGGAAAAATGAAGACAAATTATGGTGTGGGCTTTCTAGTGGAAAAGCATCTGCTGTGGAAACAGTCGAGGTTTATTGGGCTGGAGTAATTATCAATGCCATTTCAAAATCAATGTCAACTGAGCCACTTCGTATGTCACAATTTCCCTTAATCGAATTTACTAGAGATGTAAGAGTACACAAAATAATGATCAGCTCTTTAACTGAAACAGCCGGAAACCAAAACCCATAGTTCTCTACCCTTTGACACAGAAAGCAGGGCACAATGTGCTCATTAAAAATCAGGGGAAGTTGATAAAAATCGGTGTCATTGTCAGAAAAGTTAAAAACTCAATATGGTACACAACTTAAGAGACTTTTAATAAGGCAAGGTTGAAGGCGGAGCAGCTGTTGCTTTGAAATACAACATTTATTTTCTGTGTTTTCCTAATGCTAGTCTTTGATAATGAATAAAGAAAACAGCCAATTTAAAACTCAGGGATGTCCTTCGAGAACAGAGAAAGTGGAGTGGCACATTGAGAGCAAATTAGAGGGAACTGAACGGCGGTGTAACACTCCAGATGGTCTAGAGAACTCTTGTTATCAGATCTGTGTGATTCCCACTGAGAACAGGAGCTAAACTGATCCAAAGATTTAACCATGGGCTTGGGAACACACTCATATTCTGAGAAACAATGCTTGGTGATTTAGTTATACCCAAAGTGAGTTAATAAAAAGAGATCCAGTACACTGAATTCCACCCCAAGGCAGCAGTAGACTATGGTAAATGTGACTTGACCTCAGTTACATGGAGCTAGGGCATCATCAGTAAGCAAATAGCTTCATTTCTGCCCTTTTCTACCCTAACCCCCATTCATCACAGAGCAGAACGTTGTCTCCCGATTCCTTGCCCTCTCAGATCACAGAGGTTCACAGTTATTGTCTAGAGATCCAATATCTACCATGTGCTATCTAAATACTCATAAGTCTCCCTACAATAATACGATAATGATAGTTTTCACTCTACACCCTGGGAACATGATACATGGATTCTCAGATTTTCCACTGGAAGACAGCCATTGCTTCACTAGGTAGATCAAATTTAACTTAACAGATATCACACTACCTTAATGTTAACATTTATTTATTTATGATTTTAATGTGTGTGGTGTGTATGCAAGAGTGTGTGTGTGTAACAAGTGTGTGATGTTGTTCATATGGTCCCACACATATAAGGGAGGTAGAGGACAACTTACATTCCCACCACTATTTGGGGCCTAAAATCAATCATGGCAATCACATTTGCTGTCAAGTGTTTTTATCTATTGAGCCATCTGCGTGACCAATACTTGGCTTTTTAAACAAAATTCTTCAATTTTGTTTAAATTCTGTAACACTAAAACTTTAGGGACTGATTCTGCCAGGATTTACTTGATTTTTTAATGAATTTATCATTTTGACCTATCTTTGTCTGTTTTTATTTTAGTTTTTTCTCTTTTATATATAGCATTATTGTTTCATATACAAGCTCTTTTTTCATGAAATAAATGAGTAGATTTTAGTAAGCAGCCAAACTCAAGCTTCCTTAGGAAACCTATTTCTAAAAAATAATGTAAAAGCCTGGAAAAATCAAACACATATGTGCACATGCACACACAAATACATACACACATACACACACAAACACATCCCAAGTAAAATTATAATAACACATTTAAGTAATGAATAAAAGGAAGAAGGCCAGGCAGTGGTGGCACACGCCTTTAATCCCAGCAGTCAGGAGGCAGAAGCAGGTGGATCTTTGTGAGTTTGAGGCCAGCATGGTCTACAAGAGCTAGTTCACTGTTATACAGAAAAACCCCGTCTCCAAAAAACAGAAGAAGAAAACAAAGAAGGAAGAGGAAGAAGAAGAGGAGGAGGAGCAGGTGGAGGAGAAGAAGAAAAAGAAGAAGAAGAAGAAGAAGAAGAAGAAGAAGAAGAAGAAGAAGAAGAAGAAGAAGAAGAAGAAGAAGAAGAAGAAGAAGAAGAAGAAGAAGAAGAAGAAGAAGAAAACAGGCTAAAGAAATTAAGAAGAGAATGAGAAGGAGAAATATGAGCTATTGTAGAATGATGTGAACTGAATGCTTTAGCCTGAACTATTAAATAGGGAATAAGGTTATGTTAAGAGCAGCCATGTATTAAATCTCCAGTGAGGTGTCCCTTGAATGTGTCCTTTGCTTGAAACATTTGTACATACTTATTTCTTGTGTACTCACTGTGTTAGGCCTCTCTGCTCTATGCTTTGAAGATGAATTATAAACAATATGCATCTTTAAACATTTATTCCAAGAGAGATTTTATTCATCTCACTGTTTTATAGCTGTTCTCATCATTAACTTTTTTCCTTTTGTTTTATTGTCCCATATGTGACTCTTCATCTCCCTTTATACCTATAATCCAAAGAATCCAAAGTTGATTTCAGCTTTAAGAGGCACTGCTCCTTTAAGAGACAGCTTTCTGATTCAGCATTAGCCGCAAAACATGTGGCTCTTTTAAGAGGCCCTGCAAGCAAAAGCTTAAATGTGGTTTAAGAACCATGGATGGCATGCTACTAAGTGGTAGCATGAACTTCGGGCTTCCCAGAGTTAGGACCATTATCAGGATTGAGAGAATTGAGGGTGGACACAGACTAGGCTCTCCTAATAGTCTAAACGAAATCTAAGCCTTAGTTTTGGTTCACTAAAATCGGACAGAGCTAAAAAGACAGTCCTCAGAAGAACCACAGCCTTCTGCTAGCTTTGCAGACACTCCACAGCTCCTTCTGCTGGCTCAGAAGGCCCCTAAAGCCCTTTAGCTGACTCTGGAGGCAAACCCCCCAGTTTCTTGAGTAACTTAAGATAGCTTTCCCTACCCTGCTGCTGGAATGTCCCTAAGCACAAGAACCTTCTACCAATCAGCTTCCATACTAATCTTTCCTCCACCAATCAATCCCTGATTAATCCCTCCTCTCTGGAATTCCCCTAACTCTGCTTATGGCCTTTTTTGGGGGTCACCAAGTTGGAATTAATAAAGAGCTCTGGTTATTGCATACGTGCCTGTTGGTCTTCTTTGGGGGCTTCTTTAAGACCCTAATAATGGTAAATATACCTCTGCCATGACACTAACCTCTCAGGGAACAGAGGAACAGGGAAGAACCACTTGCCAAAGCTTCTGCCTTAGTCCTATTCATGGAATTTAGCAGTTTAAAGACTTATGTGGTCATAAAAATATAAGATATGCAGTAAAGACAGATTCAGACAAAAATTAAAAACCTCTAAATGGTTTGTTTAAAAATATACAGAGGCTTTAGAGAGTAAATAGAAGGAATATACAAGCATAAAAAAGTAATACGCAATTTTAAAATAATAAAATCTTTAAAAGGGGGGTAAATTAATATAAAAAGCCATGTAAAGATGTAAAATACACAGATAGTCTGGAGACTGTATGTTATTATGTTGCCTTTGAATTGTTTTACTGCTCAGAAAGGAACAACAGCTGCTAAGAGACATTTGGTTATAAATGTTGTTGCCTTAATTCAACATGTATATTTTTTAAATCCCTTGACTTCAAAATTTAAGCCAAAAGATATATTACTTTGGAGAAGAGTTTATACTTTTGTTTTGACAGGAAGTGAGGGGTTGTGGATACATTCTGGATTAAGGATAGTTATTTGATCTAGGAAGGCCCCCTGAGAAATCCTCAATGGGATCATATGGACCAGTTGATCCAACATTGCCTCTGTTGCAATTTCCTTGGAGTTCTACTTAGAGAATGGCTTCAAGGCTTGTGAGTAAGATGATCCAGCCTCACAGAATTCTACAGTCATGACTTGACCATAATCCTGAATTTTTTTAAGGTTTCCAAAGATTATCAGAGCTCCCAATCATCAGGAAATAGTCTAGAGAACTATGCCCACATTCCTAAAAGATGGGTCATGGATATTTATTATCATATAATAGAAGGATGGGTACAAGTTGTTATTGGTAATGGTCAAGAAAAATCTTGACGAACGAGATTAGATTAAGAGATATCATTGTAAATAAGGAGGGATATAAAAATGTGGTAATACAAGTTAGAATATAAATTGAATTAAATACAACCTTTTGGAATCACCGAGATAGGATAGTTAATGGAGCATTTTCTTTGAATTTGTAAAATACTAATGGATCTATTTTCCTTCTTCTACACACCTTCATCCAATTATGCCAGCATCAGTTGTTGATGATGATTTTTTCCCTTGTATATTTTCGGATTCTTTGTCAAAAATCAGGTGTTCATATGTGTGTGGATTTATTTCAGTTTCTTTAATTCAATTTCATTGATCCACGTGCCTATTTTATGTAAATAATAACTGTTTTTATTATCATACCTCTGGAGTAGAACTTGAAATCAGGGATGGTAATACCTCCAGAAGTTCCTTTATTGTACAGGATTATTTGAGCTATCCTGAGTTTTTTTGGTTTTCCATGTAAAATTGAAGATTGTTCTTTTAAGGTCTATGAAGAATTGTGTTGGTATTTTAATGAGGATTATATAGAATATGTAGATTGTTTTTGATATGATTGTCATTTTTACTGTTAATCCTACTGATTCATGAGCATGGGTAATGTTTTCATCTTCTGATGTCTTCCCCAATTTTTTTCCCAATTTCTTTCTTAAAAGACTTAAATTCTTGTCATATAGGTCTTTCACTTGTACTTATCACCAAGATATTTTATATTATTTGTGACTATTGTAAAGGGTGTTCTTCTGTTTTCTTTCTCAGTTTATTTACCATTTGTTTATAGGAGGGCTACAGAGTTTTTGTAGTTAATTTTATATCTAGTCACATTACTGAAGGTGTTTATCAGCTGTAGGAGTTCTGTGGTAGAATGTTTTGGGTCACTTATGTATACTATCATATCATCTGCAAATAGCAAAAGTTTGACTTCTTAGTTTCCAATTTGTATCCCTTGATCTCCTTTTGTTGTCTATTGCTTTAGCTAGAGCTTCCAGTGTCATAGAGAGAATTCTCAGAAGAAGAATCTTCAATGGCCGAGATACACCTAAAGAATTGTTCAGCATTTTTAGCTATCATGGAAATGCAAATCAAAACAACTCTGAGAAACCATCTTATGCCTGTCAGAAAAGCTACGAACAAAAACATTAATGACAGCCTATGTTGGAGAGGATGTGGTGTAAGGGGATAACTTCTCCACTATTGTTGTGAGTGCTAACTTGTATAGCCATTTTGGAAATCAGTGTGGTAGTTTCTCAAGAAATTTGGAATTAATCTACCTCAAGAACCAGCCTCACCATTTTTGGGCATAAATCCAAAGGATTTACAACCATACCTCAATGACACTTACTTAACTATGTTTATAGCAGGATTATTTGTATTACCCACAACCTGGAAATAACCTAGATGTCCTCAACTGTAGAATGGATAAAGAAAATGTTGTACATCTACACAATGTAGTATTACTCGGTAGAAAAAAATGACACTATCAATTTTTTAGGCAAATTGATGGAAAAAAAAATAAATTCATCTTTAGTGAGATAACCCAGACCCATAATAACAAATAGGAGCTTTCATCCAGTAACTAATGGATACAGCTGCAGAGATCCACAGCCAACCACTAGACCAATCTCCAGGAGTCCAGCTGAAAACAGGGAAAAGTAATTGATTATTTGAGCAAATGGGGTCAAGATCATGATGGGGAAACCCACAGACACAGCTGACCTGAGCTTGTGGAAGCTCATGGACTTTGGACCAAAAACTAGGGTGTTGACACGAGACTGACCTTTGCATGTGGGTGACAGGTGTGATCTTTTGTGGAGCCCTTAGCAGTGAGACAGGACCTATCCCAGATGCATGACCTAGCCTTTTGAAACCTATTCTGTATGGTGGAATCCCTTGCTAGGCTAAATACAAGGGGAGAAGCATGGTCCTACCTGAATTTGATACACCATGCTTTGTTGACTCCCATGGCAAGCCTTATCCTTTCTGAATAGAGGAGGAGCTGGGTGTAGGGGAGTAGAAGAAGGTAAAGAAGGGAACAGAAGGAGCTGAGGGAGGGGAAACTGTGGTTGGTATAGAAAATAAATAAACAAGAAAAAATAGTAATAAGAAAAATTAAAAACACTATATATAAGACTGTGCACCATCAGAATGAGAAAAATGTGTCAAATAGTGACAATAAATTCTGGTAAGATGCTGGTAAAATAATTTTCAGATTGTTGCATACTCATAAATATAGCAATATATGATTATAACAAATAAATGCAGATATTCAATATAAGTAGTAAAAAATGCTACGATTAACAAATATGATAAAGTTACAAATAAAAAATATTAAACTTTTCAATCCTCAACATGGATATGTTTGCAGGAAATTATATGAAAGTCTGGAGAGAGGTGGAGTTGATTATTCAACAACAAAAAGATTGAATCCTCCTCTCAATGGTACTGCCCAGAATCCTGACTCTCATAGTAAATGAATGCATGAGGTCACATTATTACCAAAGTTTAAGACCAACTCGATGAATCAGTAGGTTATGGTGTATCCTTTCAAGCTTGACAACTTGAATTAGACTCTGGGACCCACATGATCAAAGGATAGAACTGACTGACCATTCCAGTTGACCTCTAAACATACGCTCATACACACAAACTATGACATGACCCTCTACATACATAAAAATGCAAATGATGTAATAAATATTAAGGATTTTGTAAGTACTCAAGACATATATAAATAAAATAGCAAGAGATGAAATGTGACTGTATTGATGGTAGTATTGAAGAAATTACCTGCTTGCGGTTGTATATGATAATTTCACAAAATTTACATGAGATACATATGTTTATTCCATAATGATGTATGTGGATTTAATCACAACATCAATACCACTTTCCAATGAAAATAATTACAGTGTGGGAAACATGTTCTTGTGGCTCAAAGCATTTACAGTTCAAGCATGAGTCATTTAGACTTTTAGCAGCCACATGAAAAAGCCAGGCAAAGTTCCATGCATTCCTGTATCCTGGTATTGTGTAGAGTAGATAGGAGGATCAACAAGGCTTACAGGTTTCCAGTCTAGCTGAAAACACAAACTCTGTGTTCAGCAAGAGACTTCCTTGAATGTAAAGTGGTTGATTGGTAAGCCCAGTACTTTTGTCCACCTTCCATTTGCAAGGACAGGTATTATCCCCATTTACACATATGTGCTCATACAGCACACACATACACACACACACACTCACACTCACACACACACACACACACACACACCATATTAGTTTTCATTTCAGTATTTTTAAATAGGAAGTGATATATTCAGTCTAAGGAGGGACATGAAGAAATAAGTGATTGTATAACTTCTAAGCTAATGAAATCTTAAATCAAGAAGTAAAGAAGTGGTGAACATGCGACAAACTCATAAGGCCTACATAGGCCCTCCACCTGCAGGTTCTTAGAAAACTTCATATCAGCAGTTTAATTAGTACTTTAATAGTTATAGAACTCCAAAGCCATAAGTTATCATTAGATCATTTCACTACTGAATTAAGATCAATTTCTTTAAAGTGTTACTGAGACTAGTATTGGGGTTTACTTATAAGCCTATAAGAATTAGAACAAAAAAAAAATCCTTAACTGTGTGTGTGTACATGTGTGAATGTGTGTTTTACTTTCAGCATGATTCAGTATTAGTATTCTTTGGAATATATTTTCTTCTCTCTCTCTCCCCTCTGTTGGGAGACTTTGTGAATGGCTTGTTCCTAACATGACATATATGTGTATATATACACATATATGTATATGTATATATATATATATATATATATATATATATATATATATATAGTTCATTAGTTTTTGCATATGAGTTTTTATATTTCATATGGGTATGTATGTTGTGTATACATGTGGGGAGGTCATGCATATGCCACAGCAAGGTTAAGAGATAGAAGATAATCTCAGTATCCATCCTTGCTTGAGAGCTTCTTTGAAGGATGCATTCTTTATTGTTCCCTGGCCTTTAAGCTTCCAATTATCTTCCTGTCTCTACCACCCATCGCCCTATAGGAGAACTGATATTTCAGTTGGGTACCAGATTTGCCTTTAAAATGTTCTGGATATTCAAACTCAGGTCCTCATGTCTACATAGTAAGTAAATTATGTTCTGCACCATATTTTTCCCATGAATGTATCTAAAATAACATTTGTAATTCTATTTCACTATACAGTGACTGTCTTTTCTTTTTGATGACAATATGCAGTATTGGAGCTGTTTTTTTCCTATGTGTCCTTGCTTTTCAAATTTTTAAGACCTAGGGAGACACAGATTAAAAACTTGCCTCACTTTGAATAATGTGCACCAAAACTACTTTACTTGTATTTTAAATATTATTTCCTCTGTTAACAGATACTGCAACCAGTTGTATATTTTATAAGAATAGGTATAAGTAAACAGTTAAATTCAACTATGATAATATTGGCATAATAAAAATACACGAATTTATAGTATTTCAGGTACAGGGTATTATTTTTGTACTCCTGCATGACCTCATATTTTTATGTAAATTTAATAACATATGATATTAAACTGCCTTTGTAATCCAGAGAAGTTCAGTAAATCTGTGATTCCCTCAAGTCATCTTGTTCCAAATACATAGTTATTTATTCTCATTTCACTCCAGTGATTTGACTTAGCATAATGCTGATCCCACTCTATTTTTTGACTCAGAATTTTATTTTAGGCATGTGTCAGCTTATTATTAAAGTAGTTAGACATAAGCTCCTCTCAAATATTCACTGTCATATTTTGTGGTCTCTTTTTGGGTAGCGCTTCATTGAGAGCAATGGCCTTGGCTCGGTTCCATGAGTATCTGACCAGTCAGGATGTAGGTTACATTTTGGATGGAATGAGTGTCTCATAAAAACTTATTCCAATGAAGAGACAGCGAAGCTAGAAGCCTATTAATATTAAACAGGCTGCAGATTAGAGGCATCTCCTAAGAATGTTAATCTTACCTTGCTCATCAACATGCATTGCTGAGTGACCCAAGCCAAGTGCTGCCTTTTTGTAGCCCCTGTTTTAGGCTAAAAGACTTGCAATGCAAAAGTGAAGTATTGCAGTTTGATTTTCTTTCATCAAAATTACTATTTCGGTCTTCCTCTTTTTCCCTAAAAATTCAATTATCATACCTATAGGTTATTATCAACAGTATTGATGCGACAGGTGACTAAAGAAGAAGAGTATAGATTGGGAGCAATGTTTATTTTTCTCCCAAATAACTGAAATTTATTTTCTCAGTTTGCTTACTGAAAAGCAGCCAGGTATTCTTGCTCTAAAGTTACCATCTGCATTAATGTATTTTTAAAAATTTGGGAAAGTTTTAGGCATAATCTACTTTCTTTCATTTACAATATTTTTATTTATTGTTGTTTTACCATTTTTTTAAACAGTCTCATTTTGTATCCTAGATTGGCCCAGAAATCACTGTGTATGTCCATATGCCCTTGGTTTTGTGACAATTCTACTGTCTCTGTCTCCTGAATCCTGGGCATTTCTATCTATCTATATTCTTTACAACATGGATTCTTTCTTCTTTTCTTCTTATTGAATAAAAATATTTGTTATTAAATCAAATATTGGTTTCATACTTACTAAAGTATGATAAAATACTTTCCAAATATAAGAAAATAGACCTGCTTACTGTATGCTTAAAGGAACTCAATAGTTTCTTGGGCAACACCCGGAGTATAAGTAAAAACATATGGTTTTAAATATACAGAAAAGGCCATCCAGTTTTCTAATGGAGAAATGGGCCACACTTCAGTGTACTGCAAAGACACTGTGATCTTGAATAGATCACCCAAACTGAACATCACTAAAAGAGATTCAGTTCCAGACACTGACTAATCCACCAGGTATGAATTGTCTTTCACATAATTCACTCTGTGGTCACTGTCTAGAGTGAATGTGTGTGTGTGTGTGTGTGTGTGTGTGTGTGTGTGTGTGCGCGCGCGCGCGCACACGCGTGTGCGTGTGTGTAGGTGATTATTCTTCCAAGTAGTTCTATAGGTTCTATAGAGGTATTCATTTTTACTGGGTTCCAAATGATGCTACTGTACACCTCTGTATTTTAATTTTAATTAGATCATGAAAATTCACACATAAAGGCTATGCATTATTACTCACATTTTTGAAATGAAGAAATTGCAAAAGTTTTTATAGTCATGCAGTCAGCTGAATCAGAGTCCCATCCTATATGTACAGAAATCACACTTAATTTGCATTATTAATTAGCTGATTCTCATTCATTAATATCCTTAGGTGCAAATGAAAATACACCATGCTCTCTGTACTCCTATTTTCTCATCATTTAAAAACAGAAGGTACAAATAGGTAATAAATGCTCCTAGGAAGGCTTATGCAACATATATAATGATGTTCCAAGGTAAGAAAATCTGAAATTCCACTGTCTAAACAGAGCAGCTGAAATGGAGGGATGGTCTATTACACACTGATCTGAATCAAAAATTAGAATTTCAATGTTAAGTAGAAAATTACAAGAATGTGACAGTATTCTAAAAAAAAAAAGTCTGGAAGTACCTGGCAGAATACAGATGCATTTAATAAAAGAGAAAAATGAGTAGACTATCAAGAATACTAAATTATAAGCATAATATGCTGTGCATTATCCCATCGTCTTATAGCTCCAAATTCTCCCTTTAATTGTACGAGCCATCACTCTGTGGTGCTGTGTCCAACATTATGCAAATTGTGCCTTCTCTATCTAATGGGGCTCGGACCTTATTAGATTCAGGCAGTAGCAGATATAGAGGAGAGTGAAAAGGAGACAAAGAGGGGACTTCCATGTCCTTTAACATACTTTGTCCCTAGTAGGAACTCCAGCCACATCACTTCAAAATTCCCAGAATCATCTTAATGAAATCACATCAGCAGCACCAGTGGAATGGTGACCTTTGCTACTTTGCAATTGCCCATGTGACTTAATTCACCTTATTCTATCTTTGCTTTACTTTGCCAATTGACTCGTGTCCAATTTATCCATTTGAATACATTGATGTATTCTTAATAAACTAAATCGACTATCCTTAAATGCTTGAGATAATTACTGCTGGTTTTACCTATTGTAGAAAAAGTTTAACTTGATAAATACTAGTTCAAGACTCCTTTAGTCAGTGTGTTTATTAAATTGCCAAAGTCCAGAAGATTTGAATCTCCAGATAATATCAAACCTCTGGGCAAGCACTATCTAACACTGTTTGTTTTTTAAAAGTAGAAAAGATCTTAGATACCAATAAAATGATGTGTTTATTTGGACAACTAGGACAGTACAAGAGAGACAATAGAGCTGTTATCCCAAGGCTCTTCTTGAAGAAATGAAAGACAAACATCAAGGAGTGATTGAGATTGTCATCAAACCTGTACAATAACTCAACTTACTCCACTTTTCTGAAACTCCCTAAGTCAGGCTTCCATCATTTTAATTTATCAACATGCTTATCTTCAAATTCCCTACAGAATAATTCTTCCAACTCAAATTTATAATTGTGATCCCATCACTACATATATATATATATATATATATATATATATATATATATATATGTGTGTGTGTGTGTGTGTGTGTGTGTGTGTGTGTGTGTGTGTGTGTGTGTGTGTGTGGAGAGAGAGAGAGAGAGAGAGAGAGAAGTATAGCACAATAACATCCACTATAAGTAGAAATTTCTGTTCTAACTTGTTTCATGCTGCTGTGACAAAAAGGTACCAAATGCAACTTGCAGAGAAGAAGCATTTATTTAAACTTTCATATTACAGTTAAGGAATTCAAGGAGGGAATTGGGGCAGGAACCTGGAAGTGGAAATTGAAGCAGAGCACACTGAGGAGGGGGGCTTAGTAGCTGACTTTTCCTTCTATACTTAGCTACATTTCTCTTTAATTTTTGCAATTTCTTTCACTTTTTGAAATAATGTATTTCTATTTCCATCCTACAAACCCTCTTATGTTCTCCTGCCAGGCCCTCAATACATAAATATAACCTGTTCAGTCTGTAATGCTGTTTGTTACTATATGTACTGTATGTATACGTTTTCAAGGCTGACCATTTGGTACTGGATAACCAGTTATTCAAGAGACTCCAAATATATTATATGCTTTTAATATTGTTTCTTATTTGTCCCCAGACATATAGATAACTCCCTATTGCTAAAGATAGCATACATTTCAAACACAGATCCAAAGGCTCCTGAGCAAATGTGAATGTCTCCTCTTCCAAGAAGACTATTTTCAGGTGTCAGAGGCTCCTTGATAGCATTCAAAAAATGAAGTAAACAACAGTCCTATTGATTTAAGATGACTATGAGCCATGACAATGGTCAACATGTCCCGACAACCCAATGGGTACAGTAAAGGCATGTATACCTTGGCAATAAGCAACAATTGTATAACTGGACTTAAGACACACACAGCGAGAAGAAAATCATCACTGTAAACCTAGCCAATTCACAAATCTTTTTTTTTTCTTTATAAGTTTTATTTATTTTATTTTTAGATGTTCATTTCAAATTCACATATTTTTTTTCAAAATCAAAAAGCAACAATAACTGCAAAAAAACAAAACTCCTCTTGGTCTATGAAAATCTCAGGGCTCCAAAAGCAGGCCTCCCCAGGGTTAACTTCTTTTGTCCTGCACAAGGGGCATGGTGTGTGCTTCCATTAGTATTCCGGTGTTTCTCACACTTCTGTCTTCCTTGGTTTGTCATTGCAGAGAACATCCATGTGAACTAAAAGTAAGTTACACTCCAATGGAACACTCAGCAGGTTTCTAGAACCTTCTGCTTGACTAAGGTTTGATATCAAAATCTTCCTTATTCTATTTGAACAAGGTGTCCCACTGCTAGGAACCTTCCTAGCACAGCTTCAATTCACAAATCTTAAAGGTGAACCTACAACATGTTTTTATTCTGCCTGCATAATCCCTAACTGCATTCTAAATATTTGTCCTAATGCTCACAGAGAAGTATACCTTTCACCCCATATCGATAAAACATTTTCCTAGGGAATGTAGTACACAGCTTTAATCTCAGCACTCAGGAGACAGAGGCAGGCAGATCTCTGTGTGCTTATGAGACTACAGAGTAAGTTCTAGGACAGCCATAGCTGTTACACAGATAAAGCCTGTCTCAGAAAGCAAACAAATAAACAAACGAAAATAAACGATTTGATTTTTTTCATTTGGTAGTCTTAGATTTTATAAGTAGATACTATTTAATATATGCAGATAACTTAAAGGAGTAAAAGGTCTAGAGAATGAAGTTGATCAATGAGGACAAGGAAGGAGAAAAAGGGCCTGAGATTGAGATGGGGAAGATGCTCTACATGCATTATAAACTTGAACAAACGTGATCGTAGGTAACCCTCTGTAACAATATTAATCATCAATAAATGAATACAATGAAGAAGTGTTGTTAACCGTCTCCACCAGCCCCAAGACTCCACAGCAAACCAGTGGTCTTAGGACCCAGGGGAAAACAGAGTATCAGACAGTTGTGAGCACAGGTGAGCAAAGAGCCACATGGAAGTGGGCTTCCAAGGCAGCTTGATTTCTGTATGACAAGAGAACTAGTGAAATACAACTAATTTGCATACAGAGGTCAGATTTGGAGCAGGTAGCCATTATCAGTTCAAATACCAAGGAATCACTAGGCAAGGGAAGTACAGACAAGAAGGTCACAGCAGCAGAGGAGGTACATCCCTTAGTTTATCAACTGTCGGGTTGTCAGCAAAATAACGTGTGTGTGTTGGCTCCTACATTCAGGCTAGGAGGAAAAGACTTGCTGGCTTTTAAAATGACATCACCTTTTGTCTCTATGAAGTGGATCAAGGTTTTTCAACTCAAGTCGGCAATGAATGCCAGACTCCTATCTTAAACCTCTGAGAGATTTCAGGGTGCAGGCAAACACCCAAAAAAAAGCATACCTGTCTCATTAATGTTCAAAATTAGTGCAATTAAAAAATATTTCTTTTAATTTTTGTGTAATATTATAGTTCTATCATTCCTTTTTCCCATTCTTCCCCTCAAGCTCCCCCATTTATATCTTCTTACACTTTTTCAAATTTATGACTCCTTTGTTCATTAATTGTTCTGACATAACTTTGTGTACATTTGTAAAATTTTATTTACCTAGTAGAATTTTTTGACAAAAGCAATACAAATATAAGTGTAAATTTTCTTTTATTAAAAAAATTATCTGTTAACATATCACTATTTCTTGAAAGTGAGCCTGGAAGAAGGCCATTCCTCTGTGTTTTCCACTTCATTTCCTGACTCTAAATTCCAGCCATGAGTTCCTGTCTTGGTTTCCCTCAACAATAATCTGTACCCCATAAGCCAAATAAACCCGTTCTTCTCCAAATATATATGTATTTTAAATTTTAGAAATGAGACAAAATGTTGTGTGTTGTAGGATGCCTTCTCTCTCTCTTTCTCTGACACACACACACACACACCCTTTCTTCCTACATTCTTCCTCCCTGCTTCTCCGCCTGTCTTGTAGTCTCTCTCTCTCTCTCTCTCTCTCTCTCTCTCTCTCTCTCTCTCTCTCTCTCTCTCTCTCTCTCTCTCTCTCTCTCTCTGTGTGTGTGTGTTACTGAACATTGAACATAGGACCCCACTCGTGATCAGTAGGTACTCTAGCATTGCACTAGACCTCCATTCCCATTTTTTGCTTTATTCTTTTGAGACAAGCTCTTAAAAGATGCCTGGCCTGGCCTTGAGCTCATTACATCAGTCAAGGCAGGCCCTGCATGTGCCATTAACATAACTTAACTCTCTTAATAGCAGAGGTTATAGGTTTGTTCCACCAAGCCATCTTAAAGGATTTTGTATATATAATAGGATTTTAATCTACATATAATCTGTCACACGTGAATCATTAGAAATTCAATATATAAAAATTTAAAAAACCAAAGCAAACCTTTTATCATTACTGCAATTTTTAAAAGTTCTACAACATGGTGAGCTGTCAGTATTAAAACCATTTCTGTAGCAACGCTAAAATTGCACTACATGGTTCCAAAATATTGAGTCAAATGCTCTTAGGTAATTAATTTTAGTCATATTCTGAAACATCAAGATTTCAACAATTTAAAAACCATTTGTTGTCATGGAAACATCAACTTAATTAAAACTGGATTAAACCAATTAACCTAAAACATATTGTACTACTGAGTGTTTGATTTAGAATACTTTGGAAGGAAGAGAACATTAGTCATAATCATTTTAGTTCTTTTATCTAATGGAAGTGTTTAGGCTTCGTAATGGACCTGCAAAGGCACTAATGTCCCTGATGACTACTTCCATGGGAAGAGGATGGTTACAAATAATATTTCCATTAAACAACAAAAAAAATGCCAGATTTTTTTTCAGGGATTGCTGAAAGTAGAATGTTTAATGTACATTGTTTATTGCCTTTGCTTGACCACAATAGTGATCATTTTTTAGACAAATGATCAAAGTAGTATCCTATATTTCAACCCTCAAAATTCATCCTCATTGCCTAAGATTTCTGCCATAAAATGAAAAGAAAAACTCTATCAACTCCAAAATTATAAGGCAGGTTGGAGTAGAACATCTAAAATTGTTTTAATGCTTTAATAACTAGTGTTTTTGCTAGCCTGTATACAAATAAGTGTGGATGACATTCATTGAATATAGTTTGGAGTCTGTAAATATCTGTAAATTTTTGTAATTCTATAATATTCGACAGTTACCATGCTTTAAAGTTTGGACAGTTTATTAAAAGATTTGTTTGCAGTCTGGCTACCAAATCCACTCTATTCTTTTTCAGCAAGAGTTCTTTTTTCTGATTTTCTATATTGTGATACCTCTTGTTAACACCCATTTCTATCCATAACCTTGACAAAATCTGTACAACAAATACGAGAATAAATGATTTGTGTTGTTTCATGTTTCCTGTCCCTGGTCATTATTCTTGCTAGTATCGGTGAAGCAGATTATGGTAGAGCAAAGCTCCCTACCTTATTTAGGCTTGAAAGGAAAAAAGAGAGAGAAAGAGAAGCTGATGGAAGGAGGGAAAGAGAAGAAAGAAATAGGAAGAAAGGAGCGAGAGATAATTAAATAGTTAACTGAAGTTTGTAGTAGTTATTCATCCAAGATATATGACTATTTCCTACAGAGCATACATTTTTGCAAAGATATACTTACTTTCAATGCTGTTTGCATTTTGCAAGGCTAATGAAAAAGACAGACAGATAATTATCATAATGACCCATGGCTTTCAGAAAATAATACTGTAAGCAATATAACAGTTGTAATTTAACTATTATTCAAACAAAATGTAAAGCACCTTAGAGAAATGAAATTTCTACATAGTCTTGCCTCCTTTACCCAGAGTCTTACATTGATTAATATAACTTTTTACTGTGTATGAAGACATGAATTCTGGACAAATACTCAATTTTGAGAGTTCTAAATTCTCTTCCATCTCTTCCACATCATATTGATACTTCCATGGGTGAAAGGATTCATTTGAGTTTTTATTCATATATAATAAACTTTCACTAAAGAGAAAGTCCCTTTCATTTACTAGTAACCTATGTTAGTTTGTTCTTCAGTTTATTTATTTATTTATTTATTTATTTCATGTAAATACATTATATCAGTAGCAAAAATCTAACTATTTAATGAAAAAATAAGTATGAATATTTTATTCATGAAATTGTATAACCTATGTGCTACTAAATAAATTCTGTCCCTCAGGAGAATTGATATTGTGGTAATAGAGTTGAATATATATCATTTACAACATGTTGGAGAACAGTGGTTCAAACTCTTTAGAGAGTGTGTTATTCATATAAACTAAACCAGAAGTTCCATATACATGCCCAGAGGTTTTAATACTAAATGATTCTAGAACCTGTCAATTTGGCAATCAATATCAGTTATCAGCTTGTCTAAGCTGATAACTTAGTATAACTGATAACTTTAGTAAAGCTGAATACTTTAGTATAATTCAAATATTTACCCATGAGCATCAGGTACAGATGTTAAATACCTTGCACTACATCAGCTGTTTCCATGATGGGGTCAATGTTCAGATGTTCTTAATTTAACTTAGCTCCAAGATTTTCTCAAAATGGAGAGGGCCTGTATCAAACCTTGGATAAATTGGTGAAATTTCAGTACAATCTCCTGAGTTGTTTGTATGTGCTTTCCTAATTTCGTATATGAAGAAACTGAAAATGTGAAACAAATAACAAAGTTGATATGACTCCTAAGATAAGTAATGAGATGCTAGGGAGAAGTGTTAAAAGTTCAGAACTGTTGCTGCTCTTCGTTCTCAACACCTATATTGGGAAACATATGACTGCCTATAGCTCTAGATCCTGAGTATCTAACACTTTCTTCTGGGTTCTGCAGGCATCTCCACTCATCTACCCACACATAGTCATGCACACATACAAATAATTCAAAGAAAAGATAAATCTCAGGCAAAGAAAAATATATGTAAGAATAATTAATGAAAAGGAAAGGTCATGTGTTTGGAAGTGCAAGGAAGGAAATTTTAAGGGGATTTGCAGAGAGAGGAGGGAATGGGAAAATTATTTAATTATATTTAATCCAAAAAGGTAAAAAATATATATATAGGTAACTAGTTAGATTAACCTGTGAAACAAATGCTATGAATATGAAGTTAGGGAATGAAGACTCAAGACCGTATGTTCTATTTTAGTCAATACCATCACATGTAATGATAAGTCTTTTAATTCAGAAAACTATAATAGGCCAGACACTCTGCCAAATATTGTGTACACAATTAGGCACAAATAGTACATTGCTTACAACTAACACGTAAGCTAACCACAAACACAAAAGTATGAACAGTTAACTGTAATAAAAGGAGCTATATCTCCTTTATAGGAATTATCTACCAAGTTAGTAATGAAAGAAATCACAGTAAAATGCATTTGGCTACCCAATAGCAAAGATACCCCTGGAAAACATAGCTATACTAATAACATCACATGAAGTCATGTTGTATTTACACACACACACACACACAGAGACACACACAGACACACACAGAGACACACAGAGAAAGATACACATATGTATATATGCTTTAAAAGAATAAGAAATCATGATATCAGAGCAGAGTGTAAATACTGGGATAATCTGTAAGTAGGAAAGAAATGTAAAAATCGTGGGATTATATTATAATATCAAAAGGTAAATGAAAATTACTTTTTGAAAGTCTTAATTTAGCTTGCTTTGCTTACATATTTCTCCAATAGTAATGTACATGAAAAGAGAGATTTTTTTCTTTATGAATTTCCTGAAAATAAAGAAAATTTTTTAAATTAATTTAAAAAACTTCCACAGGCTTTAGAATAAATATATCTTCTCTAAACTTTAACAGATACCTTTTGGCATGCAATTTACTGTTGAAGTTTTAAAATATAGATTTTATTCTTAAGAACTTGATGTTTCAAATACATTCATATGTGCTGTTGTTTCCTCCATCTGTCTCAATCAGCTAGGGAAATAGAATAGATCTTGTGGGTGGACGAGGGCAGGTGGGGATAGGAACAGGAGGGATCAGGTGTGGGAGGGAAGAATGGAAGAAGAGAATACCAGAGAGACCCCTGAATAGGTGGGCATTTAGGGGACAATGTTGAAAACTATTGCAATAAAAGCTTCCTAGAACCTATGAGGGTGACCCTAGTGAGGACTCCTAGTAGTCCTGAAGAAGCACCTGAACAAGCCATCTTTTGAAACCAGGGTAGGCTCCCAGTGGAAGGACTGAGATGCCACACCACCCAGAAAACCTACAACTCCCAAAGATTTTGCTTGCAAGATGTCCTGGGGTTATGGTGGCTCAGAGCTTGTGAGAGTGGCCAAGCCATGATTGGTTTAACTTGAGGCTCAAGCCAAAAAAGAGAGCCCATACTTAACATTGCCTGGATGGCCAGAAACGGGAAGTTTGTTGCCTGGCAGTAAAATAAAATAGTCAATGAAATGATTCTTAATGATATCCTGCTATAGTCATAGACTGATGCCTAGTCCAGTTGCCATCAGATAGGTTTCCTCCAAAGCTGATGGAAGCAGATTCAGAGATCCACAGCCAAATGAGAAATAGAGTTTAGAATGCTAAAGAAGAGGATGAGGAATGATTGACAGAGCCAGAGGAAAAGATGACGCCAGGAGAACAAGACCTACAACAAGGCACAGAAGGACTCACAGAAATTGAACTGACAGCCATGGAGGTTGCATGGGTCTGTACTAGCTCCCCTGCATGCATACTTGGTGCTTTCAATGAACTCCTAACAGTAGGAGTGAGGGTCTCTGAATCTTTTGCCTGCTTCTGGGACCATTTTCCTTCCATTGAGTTCCCTAGTCCATACTTGATAAGAGAGTTTATGCCTAGTCTTATTACACATCTTGTGTGCAAACACATCTTGTTATGCTGTGTTTGGCTGTTAACACTGATAGGTCTCTTCTTATCTGAAGAGAAATGGAGGAGCCACAGATCTAGGGAAGGTAGGGGGAACTGGGAGTAGGGGAAGTATGGGAAGCTGTAATCTGATGTACTGTATGACAGAAGAATCATTTATTGATTTTGGCTATTTTAAAACAGTTGTAGACTGACCCACAGTGAAAATATGATGTGATTATATTACAATATCAAAAGATAAATGAAAATTAAACAGCCTAAAGCTGTTTAAATAGTATATAGAAAAGGTGTCACAGATGCTGATATCCAGGTTATAGTTTCCTAAACATTTATTCACACACATTTATAAAATGCATTGGGAATACAAAACTGAACATGGGATCCAAAAGTTGATGCTGCCTACAAGGTTGGATTTTAGTAGAAATTCAGTCAGAATGTTACAAAATTGTTATTCTTAAATTCAGGCCTATTCATATGCACTGTGTATGTATTAATATGTCATCTCTTTGCCCATAATCAATCAAACTCTAGTAGGGTTCTCCAGAGTAACAAAACATAGGATGTGTAAACTTACATGGGTATGTGTAAATATATAGATATTTTAATGTCTATATGCACACAATCATACATATAATCAAGCATATGAATGCATAGTTGAATATATATTTATGTATATATAAATAGCTTTATATATAATTATGTTTAGGCATCATATTAAAACATATATAGATTTGTATTTATATAATATATATATATATATATATATATATAATGAGTTATGTTTAGGAAACTGGCTCATACAATATGACAAAGTTCTAAGACTTTGAGAGAAAACAAACTGTAGACCCAGGAGTGTCATGTACTTCAGTTCACAGTTGAGGGTACAAAGAAGCTCATGACCTACTTCCAAGTCAGACCAGTAGTACTCTATCTAGACAGTGTATTCTTATTCTGGTCAGGCTTTAAACTAATTGAATGTAGGTAGGCCACATTCAGAGGTTAATCTTCTTTGTTATGTTTACCTACTTAATTAATGTTATCCATGAACACAAGAAAGACAAAAATGTGGGAACAATATCTTGGCATTTTATAGCCAGGTTCATTTGACACTTAAAATTAGCAAATGCTCTACTTGTGCATTTATTTATCTATAGTGTTAGAAAATGTCAAATGTTATGAAAATATCCTAATGAAATGGTAACACTGTATGTCTTACTTAACATTTCTATTGCTGTGAAAACAAAACTGATGGAGGAAGGTCATTGGTTAAATAAAAAGAAACTGCTTGGCTCTCATTGGTTAGGAGATAGGTGGGAGGAGTAAACAGAACAAAACGCTGGGAGGAAGAGGAAGTGAGGTCAGACTCGACAGCTCTCCCCTCCGGAGCAGACGCAGGAGAGACGCCATGCTACCTGCTCCAGGGAAGATGCACGCTATGAAGCTCCGACCCAGGATGGAGTTAGGCTAGAATCTTCCTGGTAAGACCGGTGCTATACAGATGATAAGAAATGGGCTAGTCCAGGTGCGAGAGTTAGCCTAGAAGAGGCTAGGTAGAAATGAGCCAAGCGGTGTTTAAAAGAATACAGTGTCTGTGTAATTATTTCGGGGCATAAGCTAGCCGGAGCAGGCGGCTGGGGTGTTGGGGATGCAGCCCCGCCGCCACTGCTCCTATCACTACACAAAACGAAATAGATGAGCAAATAAAACAAAATGTCATGACCAAAAGAAACTTGAGGAGGAAAGGATTTATTTCATGTTAGGGACTATAGTTTATCACTAAGGATAGCTAGGGCTAGAACTCAAATGAAGAAACTGGAGGCAGGAAATGAAACAAAAGCCATAGGGTACACTGCTTACTGGCTTGCTCTCCATGGCTTCTCCAGTCTGCTTTCTCATGTAACCTGGGACCATTTGTCCAGGGGTGGCACTGTCTATAGTGAACTGGGCCCTCCTACTTTAATCTTTAATTGTGAAAATACCACACAGACTCTACCCACCATCAATATTGAAGGCATTTCCTTAATTTAAAGATTCTCTTTTCCCAAGTGTGTCTAGATTTGTGTCAAGTTGATAAAAATCAATCATAACATTCTACCTGCAATTTGGAAGTTTATATTTAAGTGTGGTTACTAGATAATCACACATGGATAAAGTAGCATGCAAGTAAAGATCCTAGAAAATATGGACGTGAAGGACATCAAGACACAGCCATCCGGTAGAAACACAGAATACAGAGGGACCTGCAAAAGGGACTTGGGACCTGCAAAAGGGAATTGTGAAACAGGCACCTCTGTGTGTGTGTGTGTCAGAAGCAACATGGAGCCAGTGCGATCAGTAAAGTTTTTTGCTAGGTATGTGCTGTGTAGACAGGCTTGGGTAGATATGGAAATTCAGAACACAGCTTTGTTTTCTCTCTCAAATCAGTGATAACTTGAGACTTCCAAGAACACCAGTGGCTTAATTAGACCTATAAGTTACAGCTTCACTATGGCTAATGTTAGTATAGGTGAAAAGGAGACAGGATGCAGGCAGAGAGTTCAAAAGAGATTATTATAAAAATTCAAGTGAGTAATGACTGTTTCTTCATCCTGAGATATCAGGGTGGTTGGTAAATTTAAATGAAGTTAAAATGTATGTTTAATTTATACACATAGTATAAAAATTACTGATGGTTTTTCAGGTTATTTTCTATTTAAATTTTTACAAAAAGTTTTTTTCAGACAATTTATTTTAGTCATCTTCTTTCTGCTCGTCCAGTTACTCCAGGTTCCTCAGACTCACACTGATTGAAACTTAAGCTTCTAGAAACCTTATGCTCTCTTTAAATTGCTTATTTTCAAATGTTGAATGTAAATCTAAATTTTGTTCATTTGATTTATTAAATATATTTATGATTTGACAGAGCAATACCCTTGTCTACACATACTTACAGAGACACATGAGCTTAAAGTATATTATGCTATAAAAACGAGGAGCTGATCTTTTTTTGTGTCCCATTTCTGACAACTGGATGTCAAGCTTGCAATACTGCCACCCACTAATGTGACATACAATAAATGTGGAAGTGACTTCCAGGGGCAACAGTTTTCTGTCAGCTAGAGTGTTATTGTTTGCAGTAATACTTAAAACTGCTCTTACGACTGTAAATCTCTAAGCATTTACCAATCACTTACTTGGTGATTTCACTTGAAATTTAAATGTCAGTGACTATTTTAGAATCAAATGAATTTTTTTCTCAGTGCAATTTCCTTGTGCTCTTGACCAGGAAGAGAACAGAGGTCTGCAGAGTTACAGTTTCGCCTAGGCAGTTTGGATGCTCACCTTAGGAGACCTGGATAGAGGTGGGCGGTCCTTGGGCTTCCCACAGGTCAGGGAACCCTGATTGCTCTTTGAGCAGATGAGGGAGGGGGACTTGATCAGGGGAGGGGGAGGAAAATGGGAGGCGGTTGCGGGGAGGAGGCAGAAATCCTTAATAAATAAATAAATTAAATTAAAAAAGAATTATTTTATTAGACGCACTATTTCAACTTTAAGTATACATAGTAAATTCAAATAATGGATATTGTAGAACTGTGGAGAATGTCTCTTCAGTTAGTGATTCTCCCTTACTTCCAGGATCTCTACGTCAGCTTTTACAAAAGATTCCTCATAACCCTAGAGAAGGGGAGCACCTAGAAACAGTCCATTTTTTGCCTGTACTGGTTGACTGTCGCAGACACTGTGAGAAGTACTGTGCAGTAATCCCTCCAAAATAAAACACATTCTGGAACTCTGTAAGTGTTATTACAGATTAAAAATGGACAGGAATGGAGCAATAACTGAGAAGAGAGAGTGAGAGACAGAGACAGGAAGAATTGAATCCTCTATTTTACAGTGCTTCCAGACTCTGCTCTTTTTTTTTTAATTTTTTATTGAGAAAAAGAAAAAAAAATGTTTCTGCCTCCTCCCAGCCTCCCATTTCCCTCCCCCTCCTCCCACCACTCCTCTTCCCCTCCCTCTCCAGTCTGAAGAGCAGTCAGGGTTCCCTGCCCTGTGGAAAGTCCAAGGTCCTCCCCCTCCGTCCATGTCTAGGAAGGTGAACATCCTAACTGGCTAGGCTCCCACAAAGCCAGAACATGAACTAGGATCAAAACCCCGTGCCATTGTCCTTGGCTTCTCATCAGCCCTCATTGTTCGCCATGTTCAGAGAGTCCGGTTTTATCCCATGCTTTTTCAGTCACAGTCCAGCTGGCCTTGGTGAGCTCCCAATAGATCAGCCCCACTGTCACAGTGGGTGGGTAGACCCGTCGTGGTCCTGACTTCCTTGCTCATGTTCTCCCACCTTCTGCTCCTCATTGGGACCTTGGGAACTCAGTCCAGTGCTCCAGTGTGGGTCTCTGTCTCTATCTCCATCCATCACCAGATGAAGGTTCTATGGTGATATGCAAGATATTTGTCAGTATTGCTATAGGATAGGGTCATTTCAGGTTCCCTATCCTCAGCTGCCCAAGAAACTAACTGGGGACATTGCCTTGGGCTCCTGGGAGCCACTCTAGGTTCAAGTCTCTTGCCAAACCTAAGGTGGATCCCTTAATTAAGATTTGTGCTTCCCTGCTCCCCTATCCAACCATCCTTTATCCCAATCATCCTGTTTTCCCAAGTTCCCCCCATCATGCCCTTCTCACTTTTCTCTCCCCATCTCCCCTTACCCCCATCCCATCCCACCCCCAAGATCCCAATTTTTTGCCCGGCAATTTTGTCTACTACCCATAGCCAGGAGGATAACTATATGTTTTTCTTTGGACTCTGCTCTTAACATTTGCATTAAACTATAAAAAATTAGTAATATGCCGGGCGGTGGTGGCGCACGCCTTTAATTCCAGCACTCGGGAGGCAGAGGCAGGTGGATCTCTGTGAGTTTGAGACTAGCCTGGTCTACAAAAGCTAATTCCAGGACAGGCTCCAAAACCACAGAGAAACCCTGTCTCGAAAAAAAAATTAGTAATATTCACCTCCCATCTCTGCCCCACCATGTGTGTGTGTGAGAGAGAGACAGAGAGAAAAGACATAGACAGGGAAAGACTTAATGGCACTTACTTTAGGCAGTCTGTGATACAAATGTTACAGAACATATTTATTGGTTTCTAACATACAACCACATAAGATGACTGAGGTCCTTATCTAATAATTTCTACTACAGAGTTCTTCACATTTTGTAAGTTAATGTAGGATACTTAAGAAAGCTATAGGCTTGGTCCATGGTTAATTTTAGAAACAATCCCTTGTATTTATCATGTGTGAATTATTCTTAAGCTCTACTTCTAGCATTTCAATAGATGAAGACAAACTCTACAATAATAACAAAACCAGCCAATCATCAACAGTGGCAAAAACACCAGAAACATAGTATGAGCCACAAGTTCAACTGTTCTAATACCTCAAGCTGGTTTACAAAAGTTTATAGTAGTATGGTTCAAATATTATGCACACACACGAGAGAGAGAGAGAGAGAGAGAGAGAGAGAGAGAGAGAGAGAGAGAGAGAGAGAGAGAGAGAGAGAGAGAATTTTTCCACTCTATGTATGTATTAGGGTGAAGTCTTCTAAAATACAGTAGCTAAGAGCACTATGTAGGAAAAAATTGAAAAGCAAACTCAAGACAAACTGACTTCTCTGAGGCATTGAATTTGCTTGTGATGGAGGATAAGAACTTCGTATCTAACAGTTTTGCTCCACAACACTGCCTGACATGGTGCTTTCCCAAGCTCACTTTGGACACTCAAAGACCAGATGATATACAGTTGTGATCAGACCAGGCCAAATGTGACTATGGCAGCTTGTGGTATCATATTCAGTCTCTGACAAGGCCTAGTAATAAGACAGGGGCTATTTTTCAAAATAAACATAGTTATTTATGGCATATAATCAAATCTACCTCTAGACTGTTGAAGGGGTTGGCCTAGTGGGTTAAGTTTTTACTGCCCTTGTAGAGGACCGGAATTCAGTTCCCAGCACTGACATGACGGTTCACAAACTCTGTAACTTTAGTGACTAGCATCCTTTACTGACTTTTGAGGAGAACCTATGAACGTGGTACACACACACACACACACACACAAGCAAACGCACAAAAACACATATACACACAATCAGATGCACACATATTGGGTACCGTTTCACTCTTTTGGATTTTTGTGGGGGCCTGCCACCCAGCTCCCAAATAAATCACATACGGACTGTTATTCTTGGTTATGAATGCCTGGCCTTAGCTTGGCTTGTTGCTTGCCAGCTTTGCTTAAACTAAATTAACCCATCTACCTTTTCCCTCTGGGCTTTCATCTTTCTCTATTTCAGTAGACCCTTTTTTCCTTCTTATTTTGTGACTGGCTGGGTGGCTGGACCCTGATGTCCTCTCCATGTTCTCTTGCTCCTCTTTCTTTTCCCAGATTTCGCCTTGCCTTCTATTTATACTCTATACCTACCAGCCCTGCCTATCCTTGTCCCTGCCTTGCTATTGACCATTCATCTCTTTTTTATAACAATCGGGTGTTTTAGACAAACACAATAACACAGCTTCACAGAGTTAAACAACTGCAATGTAAATAAAGTCACACACTGGAAATAATATTTATCAACACACACACACACACACAGAGAGAGAGAGAGAGAGAGAGAGAGAGAGAGAGAGAGAGAGAGAGAGAGAGAGAGAGAATGTTAGAAACAAGCTAATTTAAGAAAAAGCTTTGCTCCAGCATCCTAGACTTTAATCCTGTGAACTGAAAAGAGAATGAAGTTTTATAACCCAAACTACAGAATGATGTTCAATAAAGCCTAACAATGGAAATTTACTTATAGGTAGGCCTCTATTCTAATGTCATACTATATTCTACTTTTGGACATGATTTCCTATATTAAATCTTTATGCACTTTCTATGAAGTTTAATAGATGAATGTTTTCTAATAAATTCACGCATGGGAATCACCACTTCTTCCAACAGAAAGGACACAATGCACATGCACAGAAGACAGAGACAGTGACAGACAGAGAAACAGAGAAAGTTATTCTAGTATTAGAAGATAAGACTAAACATTTAAAATTTCTCAATTGTCAAAATATTATAATCATTGAAAAATAGATCATATATTCTCTTGTTATAACTAAGTGTGCAAAACTAACTGGAATTTTGATGACCAATCCCTAACTTTATACTTACCTGTTCTAAGTAATTTGCAAACAACCTATAAAGAACAGAAAGCATGCTTGTTTTCCAAGTGAAGCCTCTAGATTATTACTTGAGTTACCCAGTATGAGCATCTTTAAAAGTAGAGTTTATTGAGAAATTTCGCTTCCGAGGAAGATATGGAGAGACTCAATATTTTCTACTGCAATTCTACAGCCAGGGGTATTGTCAGATTATATACAAAATGAAGATTGAAAGTTTATCTATGAACCTTGCCAAGTTTTTCAATAAATATATAAAGTAATTTAAAGTTGCAGAAGGAGTTATTTGTAAACTCTACTTATTGTGTGGTAAAGCTACAAAAAGTAACCCTCAAAAGCCTTCTATTGAGTTAAAGTTTTGATTGGTTTAGAAAGAACATTTCTACATTAGACATTTACAAAGCCATGACCAAATAATCTGTTTATCTTAGAATAGATACACATTCTCCTCATCTCTACCTCTGGATAAAAATAGAAAAGCATGTGTCTCAGTGGTATGGATGACAGAAATATACCAGAAAGTTTGTCGTGCTCATATATAATAAATGTATGTGCCACACATTTGTTTCCCGGGAAGAAAGATGCAAAATAGACTTGGGGTGCACATCTAATGACAAATAAAGATATGGATTATCCATTACAGCAACTTGAAATCTCACTACCAAATACCTTTCTCTTCCGCATTTCATACAAAATTATCTCCATATTTTATGTGAATGTGTTTTTGTGAATGTGAATATTTACAAAACAAAGTAACATGATTTACTATAATGAATAGGACAAAATGGGCACACATAAGAAGTGATATATATATATATATATATATGTATATATATATATATATATATATATATCCATCCTTGGGCCCCGTAATGGGAGAAGACAGTAATGTGAAATAATTTACAAGCATAGTTCACTAAAATCAGTTGCACTTACAGAAAGAAAGGAAGAGCATGCATAAGGGATGGAAATGAAATTGACAATTGAAATCATTAGTCATGAATCAAGTTATCTATGTATTGAGATAGTGAAGGATGGGGAATGACTTTAGCAAGCAAAGCAAAGAGGTGGGAGAAAGGGACTAGAAATACCTGACTTTTTATATCCTGTTGCTATTTAATTCATTACATTTTATTTTTAAATTCATAATTCCTATGGTTTTGCATGTTTGTTCAAAGCTGTTACCCTGTCAATTCCTTTGGAAATATGAGGAATTGATGCCAACCTTGACTACATAAACATCTTGTCTCAAACAAAATTATATCTGGAAAAATTCAGGTTTTAGTTTTTGCTTTGTTTTGTTCAGTGTATATTTCTAAAAAAATAGACAAATGGAAATTCTTATTGAGTCTGCAATGGGCAAGATATAGAACAATTTGACCATTGTCTTTTTAAATCCCATTCTGCACATTTCTTTCTTTGTATTCAGGTAGATACTATAGTTTTCCTTTGTCAAGAACTCCATTAAACTGGAAATATGGACGAGCATGTTTATTGAGCAAGGCATCTGTCATCCAGCTTAATACAACTGAGATATGTTTATGAATTTTTGCATTTTATTTTTAATTTATCCATTTATCAGTTAAGAAGCATCTGGCATATTTCAATTGATGAGGAAGTTACTAATAAAGGTATTATAAATATTCATGTGCAGGATTTTGTGAGAATATCCTCTTTGTTTCTGTTTGGCAAGTATATAGAAATGAGAAATCTGGGATACACACTGAGCCTAAGTTTATCTTTATAAAACAATACAAATGGTTACTAACTAACGAGCCTGGGACTGTACACTCCCCACAGCAGTAAAGGATTTCCCCATGCTTAACATCTGTCCTATTTCTAGTACTGTCAGTCTATTTGTTACTTGAATTGGACATACACAGACATCTCTGACATATTAATTCCTATTTCAGTTTTAACCACTAATGATTAAGTCCACTTGAAATGGTAAGGTAAGATGATTGCATACCATCCTCAAGACTTCTTTTGGGCAACATCTGTTCATATATTTTGCCAGTTATTAAAATGGGCTGTTTTCGTGTTTTTGAACTTTGAGAGTTATGTATGATAACAGAGTGCATGTATTTTGTTAGGCAAATAATATGTAATGATCTTCTCTTGGTAGGTATTTTACCATTTTATCCTTGTAACTATCTTTTAGGGACTTTTAATTTCATTTTGGTACATTTTACATAATATGAGATAAATACTCTCAACAAATTTTAAACATTCAGTATTGTTATGTTCAGTTGCCACATTTATAAATCAATAGAGTACTTTAAATTGCATATTTGAATTATGTACCCACTGAGTGACAACTCTCCTTTATTCTCTCTCTAGTCCCTAATAACCACCGGTTAGTGTTTCTGCTTCTAAGATTTTAACCATTTATGTGTCTGACATACCTGGAGAAAAGCACCAGCTCTGTGCCTGTTTCTTCTGCTGTTGGCTCTTTTTGTTTAACATCAAAACTTCTCTATAGCAATATCTTTCTACTAAAGTAATATTCCATTGCAAGGTACCATGTTTTTAAGAACACATGAATTTAAAAATATATTGACGTATTTTTAAATTTGTCAATGAAGTCATATTAAACACATGTAGACAGACAAATTAAGCTATTTATTATATTTGTGTGAAATACTTGAGCAACTTACTTAATATGTTTATTACCTCATATAGTGCTTACCTCTCATATAGAGAGAACAATTTAGATGTTATCCTCTAGCAATTTTCTGTGACATGGTGTAGATTTCTATAAAGTAGTCTTTTTAGCTCCCAGAAAAATTGTGCTTGTAGAGTCTTTCTCTATCCCTACATGCTGCCATCAACTCCTGGAAACCATCACTCTACTTTTGTATCTAGGAAATTAAGATTCTGCAGATGAATGTAATTTTGCAGAAGTAGCTTTCTGTGCCTGATTTATATCATTTAACATAATATCATTTAGGTTCATCTGTGCTTGGATATAAGATTCCAATGTTTATTTCATTTTTTGGTGGAATCATAGTAAAGAATGTGTATGTGTTTAGGGGGCAATATTTATTGTTTATTTATCCACTGGTGGATGCCATACATTTGATATTTTGAATGATGCTGTAATGAGCCTGAGCATGGAAATTTCATTGAGAAACTGCATTTTGATTTTTTAAACAAAGAAATGTACTTATGTCACATAGTAGTTTGATATTTAATTCTACAAAAATCTAATATTGTTTTCTAAAATGGAAATAACAGTCCGAATTCTACCACAAATATATGAAGGTTTCATTTTACACACTCTTGGCAACTATTTTTATAGTTATCTTTTTGATGATATTAGTTGTAACATATTTGGGGTAATAAAACTAAACTATCTTTACATTATTTAAATTATGTTCCCTTATTTCACACATAGAGAATCAGCTTTTGTGAGCTATTTGTTTTGTGGACATATTTATGTGGAACCCACATACCTGTGTGTTCAGTTCAGGTATTTTAATCTGTCTTATTGGTCTACATGTAAGTCTTCATGCCAATATCAGACTAAATGACTCTCATTTTATGATTTGATTTTCAAATTTAAAAAGACCAAGTTAGTAAACACTTCTGTCCTTCAAGGCTGTTTGAGTAACTTGTGTTTTCTGATTCTGTGTAGATTTCAATTGTTCCCAACTCTATTTCTGAAAGTCATTGGAAAGTTAGGACATTTGGTAAATAATACTGGATCATTTTACAAGTTTCTAATTGCCTGTCTTCTTAAGTTAATTTAGGAATATTTTATGATTTAAAATTACAGAGTACTACCTAATATTTTCTAGAAAAATACAGAAAATGCCTATTCATCTAGACAGTGAAAGTACAACTCATCAAAATGCTTCTCCCACAATTAGATTAGTGAACCTATGAGTCTATTGTGTTTGATTAAAAAAACATGACTTAGAGGTTACTTACAGAAGTGTTTTTTACTCTCTGGCATCTACTTCACCAAAAAGTCACACTCTAGCCTAAATTTGAATTCATGAGGTTTTATCCTCCCTTGCATAAATTGCAGCAAGTTACACCACTGAAGAATCTCTTCTACCTAAATTATGTAACCTTAGGCAGAACTAAAAAGTAGTTTTGTGATATTCTTGAGTTTTGCAAACTTCTGGAGTTTCAACAACCTCATAAACTGCTTTCTTCACTTAGGAGGGGATATTGCAAGCCGTAAAGTATTGATGCAAAAACTGTTTTTTACATCTTTGGCTTCTTCCTAAATATAGATGTATTTTTAAGTTTGGGTGTGAAATTGCCTGCTCAAGGAATTGGCCGATTCCTCTGTCTAGGATTATGCAACTTCTATCTACTTTTGGTGCAAGTCTAACAGAGCTTTGAGAGAGGACAGAAGAAGAGAAGGCCCACTAAATCAACATTATTGACACACACTAACTCACACAGATTCAGACAGCATGCACAGGGCCTGCATGGATCTGCACCAGACGGGACCAGTAAGCTGCAAGGAGAAGTGGACGTGTGCCCCACCCATAACCTAGAAGAAATTTCCGGTTGATAACCAATTGCAAGTATAAAATTAGTTTCTTCAAAAGGAGTCTCCCCCCAAAAAGTGAGAAAGTGTGATGATTCTTTATCTTCAGGAATGAGCAGATAGTTGGGGCATCTTTGTTTTAAATTTCCTTTGTACATTTAGATTTGGAGCCATACTTAGTGCAGACAATATACTAAAAATTAAGCAGTAGAATTTTTTAATTTAATGAAGTTAAATTTTTGTATTATGTTACATCATGTGTGGGGGCAAATATACAACCATATATCAGTTTAGATTTAGACACACTCATTATAACTGTTAAAAAGGCAACTATATACCATAAGTGGCAGAACCTATATACCATGAGTGGTAATATAAATTAGTAAATTTACTATGGAAATTAGTGTGGAATTTCCTACACATACACATACACACACACACACACACACACACACACACACACACACACACACCTCCCCCCTCTCTCTATGTCTCTCATTATTCTGTAAAAGTTTCAAAGCAATATACTTAGAATCTCAAATTTATTTCAAAAGAGAAGATTGTTTTATTTTTGTACCGCAAGATTTCCCCCAAACATTTTTCCTTTCATGAACCATTTTCTGGAGGAGTTTCTCAGAAACGCCACATAAGATTTTTCTCTTCTTGCATAATGAATTAAATAGAAGTGGAACAAATACAGGATTTAGGCAAAAAAAAAAATGTTTGAATGTAGAAAATAGGCAAAGGGAATTTGATGGAAGAAGTTAAGGAGAAATCCCAGGAAAGCAACTAGGCTACAGGCCAGAAAACCAATCAATTCGAATTGTAGGAGAAAGGCACTTTATGCGTACTTGGCGGAGTGGTTTCCTAACAGTTTTGAAGTAAATAAATTGGTTTTCTGGTATTTAGAATACAGAAAACTCTGCTTTTTACTGACTCGTCCAGTAGGGAATTAATAACTTGTAGTATCTCGATAATTAATAAGATAAAAGGCAATTATACACCTAGTAAAAAGAGAATAGAATTATAGTTTAATTCAAGATGCCATTATGAATGATGTACTGTGGCAGTACATAATTTTAAAATGCATTATATTGTCTATGTTATTTTAAAATGAAAGGAGAAGGAGCATATATGTGCCTATGTATGATTCTATATCAGAATTTATGTTGCCTACCAACATGGTAACCCTAAAAAGGACAAGAAGCAATATTCAGTAATAGAAAAAAATATGCATGATATCTATATCCATACAGAGAAAGTGTAGATGATGACTAAGCAAGGTATTGCAGTCATCATTTCATTAAAGACACATCTAACGGAATGACTGGATATACTGGGAAGTCAATATGGCTATGAGAAACCATAGTGTATGTTTTTAGTACATTTAAATTTTTACTAAAATATTATATGTTATTATGCACATATTTCAATAGTCTGTTGAAAACATTATACATATAAGCAATATATACAATATATTCTGAACACAATTCCTCCTCCCTCATCTCCTCTCAGATCTTTTTTACACACTGAAGACAGGGAGGAAAGATTTTTTTTTATTTTGCCCCTCCCCATTTTTATCTCCAAAGAAACCCAGAACAAGAAAGAGACCATCCAGATAGATAATTAACAAAGAAATCCTAAGTTAAACAGCTCCTTGGGAAAAGTGCACTGAAGAGACCTGCATAGAACACTGCAACTCAACCTTTAGCACACACAACACTCTTCTCATCAGTCCATAGGATGTCCTCCAGGACAGATAAGAACATCTGTCACGAGACTCATCTTAATAGTTGTCTGCTTTAATTCTAATTCAATCACTTCTGTCCTTGTCAATTCCTTTGTTATTATTAATATTTAAGTTTGTATGTTAGTACTTAGTGCCCATTCCATAGTCTTTATGTACTTGGAGGCCATTGTTCCTCCTCCTTGGGATGTCCATCACATTGGTACTTATTTTTCTCCTTTTGAATTTCAAAACTCTACTTTGAAAATTAACTAGAGATTTGATCAAGGAAATATATTGAAAAAGGAAGAAAAATCAATAGGTACATAGATACAGGCCCATCTGAAGAACAGATTTATCAAAAAAAATTTCTAATCTAAATAAGGCAAGAAATGTCTTATTTCAAATTCTTTTACTGTTTTTAAATCAGCTCCTACCACTTTTTAGCACCATGATTGTTTATAAAATACTTTAATTCTAATAAGAATAAACATTAATATACTTAATTAAACTCTTAAAAATAAACATGATACAAAATTCAGCATAAACAGCACTATGCCAATCTATAACACTTTATAAAATATTTCTAAGCTATCAGAAGAACAACTTAATTAAGGAAACACAAATAAAAGCCGGTTTCATCTATTAATTTCTTGTTTATCTAAATCATTAGATTACTAGTCCATTGATCTCTACTGGAAAGATGTATATTTCCTTCAATTTTTAATCAAAGCCTGTATTCTATTTTCAGAGGACACAAATTCGAGGGTCTTTTTGAGCAGAACATGATAATTTCACTTTACAAATCTTCCCAAGTCTCAGTGTTTTCATATGCAAATGATCTGTGGTCTCTGGAAAGAAAATCCTAGGAAGAAAGAAATTTAAATAAATTTCCAGCAAATAACAATTTCTCGTAATTGAATAAAGCACATTTTAATTGCTTTTAGTGATATTTATTTTGTTCTTGACCCTTTGAACACCTCCTCTTGACAGAGATGAAAAAGGAAAAATGGTTTGTGGTAGCTATGCTTTTAAGAAGTAAGACTTGAGCAGACTGATTTGTTGACTTCTTTATCTTTGTGCATTTATTTATGATATGCAACTTAACACAAAATAAATATAGAATCTATGTCATCAAGCTGATGACTACAATGAGAAAATGTATGTCTCCAATAACCACTTTTAATCAATATCCACAATCTATCACATTTTAATTATGTATTTGAAGATATTTTAATCTTAGTATAACTCAGCCAAGGTTCCTGTGAGATTTTATTAATGTTCTCAATGTGTTTCAAATATCGAACCCTAATATTTATTATAGGATAAAATCAAGTTTTTATTTGGACTGTAGTGCAAATTGAGAATCCTTTTGCTTTATTCCATCATTCTAGGAAAATTTAATCTCTTCGGCAAGATATTATTACATCAAACAACACAAAATATGAATGATTCCAAGACAAAAAATTTCCTTGTCACAATTAAGATATAAGTGAAGTAAAATTGGAAATATTTCAAGTCATTTGAAAGAATAAGTTTAATTAGAAAGGAGCTTTGAAAATCAGAATATTTATTGGTAGTACACAACAGACCATAGTAAGAAAGAGATGATTATAACATGGTATTAATAATAAGCTATTAAGTACATAGATCAAAGAAATATATTGAAAAAGGAAGAAAAATCAATAGGTACATAGATACAGGCCCATCTGAAGAACAGATTTATCAAAAAAAAATTTCTAATCCAAATAAGGCAAGAAATGTCTTATTTCAAATTCTGAGTAGTAAGAACTGACATCTCTGGCCGGGCGGTGGTGACGCACACCTTTAATCCTGGCACTCGGGAGGCAGAGGCAGGCGGATCTTTGTGAGTTTGAGGTCAGCCTGGTCTACGAGAGCTAGTTCTAGAACAGGCTCCAAAGCTACAGAGAAACCCTGTCTCGAAAAAAAAAAGAAAAAAAAAAAAGAAATGAGCTCTCACATTACTTACTATATCCAGCAATGATTCCCCTAAAATTTAAGAAAAAGAAAACCCTACCATGACTAACACAAACTAAAGAATCCATAAACAGAATGCCAGAAATAAAAGATAATTCAAGGAATCAAACATACAAAAGAGAAATACAATCATATGCACGTTCTACAGATATTAAATAAATGAGAATTGGAAAAGATACTAATTATGCAATCAATGAAATGGTAGGAAATAACACATATCCTTCAATAATAATAGCTCTGATGATTGTGCCAATTCTTAAGAAAAAATAGATTAGCTTTTGTTTTATCTTGATTTATTTTATTTTATTATTTTAAAAAGTTGTACATTAAAATAGGAAAGAGAAAAGATTGTAGGCTGGGGAACCATACATATAACTTCACGTGTTACTGACGCTCTTGCAGTGCCTGTGGCATTTAAATGTAGACCTTCCCTATGTCATGGCCATGCTTCGCATGTCAAGCCTCAGTGCCTTAGTTTGCAAGTGAATCACTTCTTAAAAAGCATGGTAAGTATAAGATACCGTTTGTAATCAGATGAGATACACAATGAAGCCATAGAAGGATCACATTCATAGACGAAATTTTTAATAATCTAAGAGCAATTTAAAAGAGAGTAAGGAAGGGTATATGCAAGGGCTCTGAGGCAGGAAAGGAAAGGGGAAATGATGTAATTATATTATACTCTCCAAAAATAAAAGAAATAATCATAAAAAAGAGCTACAAGACCCTGGCTTAAACCCTAAGATTTTCTTGAGCCAGCATCTGGTGTTGAAAGACAGTAGAGCAAAGGAGCATGGAACATGTATTCATATGGCTATTGGCAAGAAATCGGAAGCCTAGATCTGTTGAAGCTCTTTAATCAAACAAGTGTCTCTCACAAGATGTTATTGTCTCTAGTCAAGACTAAACATCTTTCACCTGTGAGTATGACATGTCATTATCCACAACAGGGGGACGGTTTAGGACTGCAAAACAGTATTCTTACCACTGAGAGTACTGGGGACAAGTGTTAGGATTTGGAGAATTTAAAAAAAAAAAATGCCTCCCGCATCTGTTTCAACTGATTATCTCCTCAGCACTATCAATGGAAGAAAGGAAGAGTTAGGATGCAACCCTGAAGGGTAATAATGAGATAATGGAATGAGAACAATACAGGCATTTCTTGCAATGTCTACTAAGAAATTTGGCAAAAGCACCCATAGCAGACTTGTATATTCAGTTATATGTACATGAAAAATTTAACTCACAAATATTAGTGCCATAAAGAGTTTACAATGGCTTCTTAAGCTATTTTAGAGTATTGGAGCATTAAAGCAACATGGTATCATAATTCTACCCTTAAAGAGCATGCACAGGAAAAGTAACTACCCTTATGCTTGTCCCAAACCCTAGTAAAGTAAGTTGTGAGCTGTTGTTTCTCAAATGCAGTCATGTACAAGGTCAGTTAATCATGTCTGACCTTATAAGATACCAAGTCATGTCACTAAATAAGATTATCAAATAATATAAAATTTTTGTGGAATAATTAGTCATTGCCCTTCCAAGAAGTCACCTACTAACACACATAAATAGGTTCTTTAACATCCCATAATCCTCAAAGAGTCCCTAAAAGGTTCTTAGTGATTGTTGTTATATAGACCCCAAAATTATCTTTCTGAAAGCTATCAAATTCCATCAGTGGCAAGTAAAATTTCTTTCAATAAATTCATAACTTAGGCTTAGCATTCTTGGATACTGAGGTAGTTCACGTATCCCAAAGGAAAACTTTTTCCTAACATAAGGAGATTAAAGTATATTGGAAAGTTAGCTAACGTAACAGATTCTAACCAGAATGGTTATCTGGTCCAGAGACCAACTCTGGAGTTGGTAAGAGTGGGTCGTGGTGATGGGAAGAGATGTAGTATTCTATCATTTCTACCTCAGAATTATTTCAACCAGCTTAAGTTCTTCTTAGAAGTTGAACAAGTAAGCCTTGCTGATCGTGTGATTTTGAGGAAAACCCTTCCTACTGAATTTTCGGTTTAGTACTAGAGTAAGTTAATTCAAATAACTAACCTCTGCAAGTCACCTGCCACAATTCAATTTTTCTGACAGCATTGTCCGTACGTTAGAAATGGAAGCAACCCATTCTTACTGTGCCCTTTGAAAATGGAAGGGTTACTGTATAATCAGGCATCAATCACAAACCCTCTTAGTCTCCAAGGAAGGATTCTCTAGTCAGTATGAATTGTTCCCTCATTCAAAGATTTTGTACAATGACTCTGTGCTATCATATTTTAAGAATAAGAAGAGCTACAGTCAAGTTCGTTATCTCAGCAGAGAATGTTTGTGATGATGAGCCTGCCAGGCTTCATCAGCTTCTTCCCGCTTTTTCAATTTTATTAAAATGACCCAATTCAGTCTCCTTCTGATGATAACCCCTGTTGATATTAACTCACTTTAAAAACGAGTCAATTTGATTTTTAAAGCCTTGTTGATTTAAACTTATTTTAACATTTCTTGATGTAACAGCTTATATTTTAGTGAAAGAAGAAAAGAATTGTGAGCCTCTCAACTCCACTATCTCATGGGGAAAATGTGAAGAAACAGAAAATTGGTAAGAATAAAATAGGCTCTACATGACTTTAAAATCTTCCAAGGAACAGACAGGCTCTTCTCAGTATTCCACCTTTCCAAACACATTTAACTATTAATGTCTGACTGTTCTTCTGGCCTAGTCCAATAGCATTGGATTTATCCATGTGGCAGAAACTAAACCAAAACTTAACATATCCGCTTCAAATAAAAATGGTCACTCTGGTAAGCTAAGAGCCCGATAAACCCTGTAAAACTGCCAGCTTTTATGAAACACAGTTTAAGTTATCCAAATTGCATGACGTTACTTTCTGCTACCATGTCCTGTTTCTAATGTGTTTGTCTTTCTATAAATTATTCAAGTGACCACTGGCAAAGGAATAATGCCAGTGACAATATATCAGTGATAATTTAATATGATCTCAAGTATGTCATACAGGTTGCATGAAACTTACACACACACACATGGAGAATGGAAAGAGGGGGCAGGAAGAAGGAAGAAGACTCAAGTCATGTGACTCCTAGCACTGTTTCTGTGCATAGAGAAACCTAACGATGTTTCAGAGATAAGCAACACTGAAAGCTTACCCATAAGTTTTACTTGGGTTGGGGCTCTATTGTACTGCCTATTTATAAAATGAAAAGCAAACTTCAAAAGTCTAAGTCAATATCCTTGCCCTTACAGATCAGCTGTACATAGATCAAGTTTGTATTTATCACCAGTAGATTATAGAGCTTATAGACTTCATATATAAATAAAAATTTATTTAATAATAGGAATTGCTTTCTTTGTGGTAATAAAGCTCAAAATGAGCATATGCAGTGATAAAGACTTGAAAATTTGTATGTTTTCCATCTCAACTTCAATTTTTAATATAATTTTGCTTTGAATTGAAGGGCATTTTTGCTTAGTTCTTTTTTCTTCCTCTTCAGAAAGAAAGAATGAATTTATTTTATCTTCCAATTTACATTAACTGCTTTAACTCACTTCTGTTATATTTTCCTATGCAATTTTCTTCATTGTTTTGTTTATGACATGATAATCATGACTTTTGTCATATTCATCAACTCTGAAATGTGTTTATGACTTCACTTCAAGTTGAATTGAATATATCATTCTATGCATTACCTAAACATTGTAAAACTCAATCACAGAGTCTTTTTAAAGATTAATTTATAAGTGTGTGTGTGTTTGTAGAATAGGGACATATGAGCAAATAAAGGTACTCTGCAAAACACAGTAAGTACTCTTCCATGCTGAACCATCTCTAGGGCCCCAATTTACAGGAAATTTCAAACAAGGATTTATTTTTATCCTTGGGTTTTGTCAAAATTGAGGAGAGTTGTTTTCTTTTTTTAAGAACAGGGTCCTGAAGCAACAAGCCAGTGATTCCCATTGGAGAAGACATGAAATCTTAACTCACTCACTAATTCCTAAGGAACATGTCCCTGTTCCGTTAAATCTCCAGAGACAGTCAACTGTCTGAAATTTCCAGTGGAAAAGTAAAGCACTGTACTTGCAGCTGCTCTGATACATTCGGTTTAATTAATAGTTAATGTTCATATTTATATTCAACAATGAAAACCAGTTTTTTCAAATGAGACACTAGCTACATTTTTATTTCAGAAACAAGATTTTTAATAACTAATTTAGTTATGATTGAATTTCTGCTTGACCAGAGAATATATAATTACTCTTTTATTATTCATATTTACATATTTTCCAAATTGCTGTTATTCTTCTACATGCTCATTCAGATTGATTGTATGAAGAACATAGGGGTATATATGTGGAACTAGTTTAACATTTACAGTACTAATTAATTACAGGAGGATAAACTACTTGTATGAGAATATATAATTGGTGTTAGTGATCAGAATTCAGAAGCATTCTAAGTAATGTTATCTTTCCTTCCATATATTTGAGGGAAATATAAACAACAGACAGTATTTTGACATAACAGAGAGTAAATGTTAATGTGACTTACAAAACTGTTGGAATCAGAGTTTCTAGAATATTCCCACTACATTATTAGCTAAGGGAAATTGCTAAGCTACCTGAATTGTTATTGGAAAGACAATTTTCATTTTCTGGGTTATGACTTTAAGGAAGCAAAATAAAATAAATGTAAATACTTACTAGAAAAATATCATTTTACTCTCTAAATGGACAAATATATATTTTTACTATATTCATTATCAAAATTCTCATGTTTTATTGTGTGAAACACAAAGTTAACATTTTGCAATACAGTTTTTTCACATAGCCTTAAAAAATGTTAGCGTTTCATATTTTTAAAATTAATGCTTTACTGATTCTATAACACTTCAGATAATTTTTTCTATTCATTTAATCCTTTTGATACATTTTTAATACTGTCAATCAATAAACGTTTTTATATTGTAGTTTAACTTTCATAGATCTTTTGTCAGAGCATCAAAATTTATAGCATGAAAGGTAAATGTTTTAAGTATAGGTTACTTTTTATCCCAGGAGTAAAATAAAAGTAGAATGTTTCAACCAATATATAATTATGTGTAACCCATAAAAATTTTGTGTTTAAGAAATAGATACCAACTGATGTTTTAATATTTCTGTTAATATCTCTTCCACAGAGTGCAATCTAAAGGTTTGTATGCTATGCACATGATATGTGATGTGTTTGGTGAATATTTACCAAAAATAAAAAAAATACATGGTCAACAGATTTTTTTATTACATAATAATGCCTACAGTTTTCCTCCGTGCATCTAACTCTTTTGGACCTCAAGAATTCACAAAGAAGCACATCAGCTGACCTTAGTCACAAGGAAACATGTGAGGATTTCTTAAGTCATCTAGAAGAAGGGGTAGCAGAGTCAGGCCCTGCAAGTCAGAGTTTGAAATCCCGAACTTATATTCTTTTCACTTGGAATCAAGATACTGTGAAGTGGTTCATCAGACTTAAAATTACTCTTTGCTTAATAACCTTGTTGAGTTTCAGATGTTGAAAATGTGTTTTCAGAATCTCAAATAAAAAATGTCCAGTTGGACTAAGTATTCAAGCAGTCTCACATGGTTTCATTGCTTGTGTAGGGATTTGATGAGATGTTCTTCACACCAGATGAGTAAGATTTCCTAAACAAGGTTGTACCTAATCATCAGGATCTGATGGCTAGTTTTAAACTCAAAATTACTCATATAACTACAGTTTATTCTGTGGAACCCTAAATAAAATCAAAACCAGGAACCAGAGAAAAGAAGAAAATGAGAAAAAAATGGAGAGAGAACATAGTGTGCATATATGAAAATTTCTGAATAAAGTATTTCTTAGTACGCCATCAGAACTAAGACAAATAGTTTGATTTGGGAAGCAAGATTTTTAGCACCAGAGTACAAATACAGTACCTAAGGTCAATGAATAATCTGGGAATAAGTGTTTAAAAAGATGGAAAATTGTCATCTTTTACTACACATTCTATATATCACTATAAGAATATATCTTTACATTTAAAGTAAGTTTCACTGTCACTATTATTGACAGTATATTGTGTTATAAAATATTAAAATTTTATATTAAAATAGCATAAATCAGAAATCTTTGGCAGGTACATATTTTTTTAAAAAAAATTCCAAAGACTGTATGAAGTTTGTTTTGTTTTGTTTTTTGAGACAGGATTTCTCTGTGAAACAGTCCTGGCTGTTCTGACATTTGCTTTAAAGACCAGGCTGGCCTTAAACTCACAGAAATCCCCCTGATTCTGCTTTAAGTGCGGGGATTAAGGATGGGTGCCCCGCTACCCAGCTAAAATTTCTTCCATCAATGGATGAGCCTGAAAACAAAAGGCTACCAGAACAGCAGCATTTGTTTATTCTCTTGCATTTGCATGGTTACAACTGCCATGAAATTATCTGGTGAAAAACTGTCGTCTTAACTGATAGAATTTCAGCTATAAACTCAGTGAAAGTGAAGATAAATCACATAGAAAGGATTTTTATGTTATGTATGGTATTATATGTATGTTCAAAAACAGAACCGAGTGCTTTTCAATATTGAAAAATAACACCATTGCTATTCATTGAATGAATTTTTTTATATTCATGTTTATTGATTTTATTGGCTTAGGGCATTAGTATAATAAACTATTTGATATCATTCATATACACATTATAATTTACATAATATTCTTCAAGAACTAGACAAATCAGGGGAGGAAAATCTATTTTCTCTATCAATAAATCTATAAATTATACTCAACAAAACATTATCAAAAAACTCAGATATATTTATCAGAAATACGCATGTAAAGTATTCTCTTTATCATGTGTATTTTCTAAAATTAAAGTTGAAAAATTCATAATATCTTGTTTTTATGAAGATATTAACATGATAAGACATCATATGTTTGCCTTTGGTAATAACCAAATCCTCAAATTAAAGCAACACAATGTAGCTTTATCTTCTCATAGCAAATTAAGAAAATTCATGAATTATAAATTAAGTACTTAAGTTTCTAGATCAATATAGTAAACTAAAAGAAGATTTTTCCTTTATAATTGTACAGAAAAACCTTGATGTAATAACAAAGCTAGAATAATAATCTACACATAGTATATCAGAACATTAACCGTGTCTCTTCTTTCTAGCGAAGTGAGTGGGTCAAAGTGATGAAAGCAGACAAGGTAAAGAGCAAAGCAAAACAGCATCTTAACAGATAGGCGAGCATATATCAAGACAAGGAGTTTACTCATGCATGTATGCGCAAACTACCAAAAATAGGTACCAGGAATTTTAAGAAGAACAGGGGGAGAGTATATGGGAGGCATCTGTGGAAAAAGAAATGTAATTATAAACTCAAAAATTAAAGAAATTGCCGGGCGGTGGTGGCACACGCCTTTAATCCCAGCACTTGGGAGGCAGAGACAGGAGGATCTCTGTGAGTTCGAGACCAGCCTGGTCTACAAGAGCTAGTTCCAGGACAGGCTCCAAAACCACAGAGAAACCCTGTCTCGAAAAACCAAAAAAAAAAAATAAAATAAAATAAAAATTAAAGAAATAAAAAGTAAATAAGCAAAAGAAATAAACGGGGCAAAATAAACCTTATGTTACACTAACAAAAAAAGTGATTATTTTCTGTAACCTTGTTTTTATTTTTTATTTTGTTTTTGAGATATATCTTCTCTCTGATGTCATATTGTTGACCTCTTAATACCATATTTTCCAGCTACTCCATAGTCCAATGCAGTTTGGACTAAAAATAAGGAATCTTGCCAGGTTGCATGTATTTATTTATCTATGTTGCTAAATGTGACGACCGTCCGCCATTACAAGATGGCGCCGGCTCCCACTCAGGGCGATGCCCTAAGTTGTTTTTCACATCAGCGCTACTGTGCTGTTTTGCATTCTTTTGCCTGCTAATCTGCCTAGCAACGCCAGCCGTCCAATCCTGTATAGCCTTGTGTAGTAGGCCAGCTAGACACGCCTACACCCTGCATATAAGCACACCTCCTGCCATGGTCGGGGCCCCTCACCTTCAGCTCTCCCTCAACCAAGCAGCGCTTCAATAAACTGTGATTGAAGAAGGATCCTCGAGTCGTGGTGTTATTCCCTGCTGGTCAGGGCTCGCCGCAGCTGGTGCCGAACCCCGGGACCCTCTGTGGCGGCATCACGGTGAGGGGTCAAAGAGGATTCAGAACTTCACACGGGAAGCGGACGATATCGGTAAGTCCCCAGGTATGTTGATTGCAGGAATCAACCCTATTATCTTTGCTGTGCTGTTTCTTCTGATGGTGATTTTGTTATGATGTGTTGTTTTTGGCTTCGTTGCCATATGCCTGGGCGGGAGTGCCTTTGTTGCTGTGCTTAAAGCGAAGATAAGTCCGCTGTAGATAAAACGGCAGCGCGTGCTTGTGAATAAATCTTGTGTAGATAATTAAGTGTCATGGGTAACAAGCACAGCTCACATTGTGAGGCTTTTGTACACTCAGCTCAAGCCATTTTACGCCAGAGAGACTTAAAGATCAATGAGGGTACTCTTAAGAAAGTCCTACAGGACATTGATCGCACGGCTCCGTGGTTTCTGGTCTCAGGAGACTTAAACGTCCCCAGTTGGGACAAGCTAGGGAAAGACCTCGTGAGAGCTAGAGAAGAAGGTACACTCAAGGCAGAAACTTTTCCATTTTGGAAGCTGATGCGGTCTTGTTTGAAGGATGATCAGAATGTGGAAACACTCAAGGCAGGCCGAAGGGCATTAACGGCATATCAGGACAGTCTCTCAGGGACGGACAGCAAGGATGATGAGGAAAAAGGGAAACAAAGGAAAAAGAAAAAAGGAGGAAAACAAACACAAAAGGACATGTCCAAAGAAAAAAGAGATGTCGACACACCCAGGGTAGAACCGAGTGCACCGCTCTACCCACTATTAGATGAGTTTGCTCTAATATGATATCTAATATGATAGATATATCGTAATATGTATCATATTAATATAATATCATATATATCATAATATGTATCATATTATTATATTAATATATATTGTTGTATTGATATAATATCATATATGTCATGATGTGTATCATATTAATATAATATCATATATATCTAATGTGATATCTAATATGATATCTAATATGATATCTAATATGATGGCGGAAACCGCCATCATATGAGGAATCGAGATCCAGATGTCATTTCATTCGGGGATCTACTTGGTCAAGACTGGCCTCTGCTTTCCCTGTATTCGAAGACCCTCAGACAAATAATAGATGGCATGAACCAATCTCCTATAAACAGCTTAAAGATTTGGTGCAAGCAGCCCAAACATATGGCCATTCAGCAAATTATAAATTAACGTTGCTAAAGAGATTAACTGCTCAGGCCATGACTCCATCAGATTGGATGGAAATAGCTAAAGCATGTCTTTCTACGGGACACAGGACCCCTTCAAAATAACACCGTAGGAATAGTTTTAGGGAGATCTTCTAATACATATGAGAGGTTTGATAATCTTGCCGGGAGTGATAGATCCAGACTATCAAGGGGTAATCAAGGTCATGTGTCACTCTCCTTTTGGAATCATATCGATTGCCCCTGGAGATCGCATTGCACAATTGTTGATAGTCCCTTCCATGCATGGGAACTTTTCAGCTAAGTCTAAACAACGAGGACTTCAAGGCTTTGGCTCAACGGGTGTTGACTTGGCCTGTTTGTCCTTGGACCTGGGCAATAGGCCAATGCTAACCTTGAAGATTGAAGGAAAAGAGTTCTCAGGCCTTGTTGACACAGGTGCGGATAGGAGTGTTATGCGCCGGGAGGAATGGCCAAAGTATTGGCCTCTCCAGGAGGCATCTCAATCTTTGCAGGGCCTGGGTTACCAAGAGACGCCTGAAATTAGTGCAAAAACACTACATTGACAGACTCCAGAACAGAAGGGTACCTTTCAACCATTTGTAGTTCAGATTCCTATTATTCTATGGGACAGAGATATTCTACAACAGATACAATTAAAATTGACTAATGAATATTCACAAGTATTCCAATTTACACCTGATACACCTCAAGTGGTGAAATGTTTAGTGGTTCTACAAGTTTTCAAGGATTTTTCGAACTGTGCTATAAATATTTTTTCTGATTCACATTATGTAGTTAATGCCGTTGCTTATTTGGAAACAGCTGCGATTGTTCAAATGCATAGCTTGGCAGCTCCTATATTAAATCAGATTAGAAATGTTATTTTGCAACGTAATTATTCCTTCTATATTGGCCACATAAGAGCACATTCCTTGTTGCCTGGACCTATGGCTGCAATGAATGACTTAGTTGATAAGGCGACACGCCTTACATTTCTATGTTTAAATGATTCTGTTTCTCAGGCATCAGAGTTTCATCGTCTTTATCATGTTCCTGCTAACACCCTGCGCTTAAAATTTTCAATTTCACGTGAACAAGCGCGTGCAATTGTTGCGCAATGCACGGGGTGTGTTCAGTTTCTGCACCCCCCCATGTGGGGGTCAATCCCAGAGGTCTTAAACCTCTTGCCCTCTGGCAAATGGATGTAACCCATATTCCTAAATTTGGAAAACTCAAGTATGTACATGTTTCCATTGATACTTATTCTGGGGTCATTTTTGCCTCACCACTGGCTGGAGAAAAGGTGATTCATGTAAAAACCCATTGCCTGGACGCTTGGGCAGCTTGGGGAAAACCACAACTTCTAAAAACTGACAATGGCCCAACGTATACGTCCCGGGGATTCCAAGGCTTCTGCACTCGATTGCAAGTCACCCATAAAACGGGATTGCCTTATAACCCTCAGGGCCAAGGAATTATTGAGCGTGCTAATCGCACACTCAAAAAATTGCTTCAAAAACAAAAAGGGGGAATAGCAGAACATGCAACCCCTAAAGAAAGGATTGCTTATGCCTTATTTACTTTAAATTTTTTAATTAGAGATGCAGACAATAGGACGGCCGCTGACCGTCATTCTTTTGTGGCCTCTATTGAACAGCAACAAGTGATGTGGCGTGATGTGCTTGATAACTAATGGTATGGACCGGATCCAGTTATAATGAGATCCAGGGGAGCTATTTGTGTTTTCCCGCAGGAACGTCCGGATCCCATCTGGGTGTCAAAAAGACTCACAAAAAAGGTGAAAGACGCGCCAAAGACTCACGGCGAAAATGATAAATGTTCTAATGACATACAGCATTCCAATGTTGGGATGGAGGATCCCAGAAGGCCTTAATAATGAGAATTCCTATTTTTGTGCCTGTGCCAGTAGTTGCTGATCCTAATAAGTTTCCTATCGTAACCTTGTTAAGAGAGAAGCGTGATTTTGGTATTACTGCAACAATAGTGACTGCAATTGTAGCTTCTGCAGCAGCTGCTGTTACAGCTGGTATTGCTATGGCCAACCAAGTTCAAACTGTTCTAACTATTAACGAGGTGGTTCAACGAACGTCCTCTGCTTTAACGGTACAGGTAACAATTAACAAACATCTGGCCTCTGGCATTTTGCTTTTGAATAAGCGAGTAGATTTGCTAAAAAATAATCTGTATACTTTGTTTAATGTTATCAGTATGAGTTGCGTGGATAAGACTCCCGCAGTATGTGTTACACCATATTTAGCTAAAGCTAATGAGTCAAAAGCATTAGGACAATTGCTTGCAGGAAATTGGTCTAGACAGCTTAAAAGTTTGCAGAGAAATCTTATTCTAAGCATCCTTGACCTTAATCAAACTCGAGCCGAGATGATTACCCTAAAAGGATACACTGATTGGTTGCTACAGACTATTTCCTACTTCAAAGAGTGGGTGGGAGTTGGCATGTTTGGTGTTATGCTTGCTGCAGGCGTTGTTCTGGCGTTGTTTTTGCTGTGCCGGATCTCTCGAAGGCGACAGGTGGAAAAGATGACAATTGCTAAGGCACTAGCAGCACTGGATGCAGGCAGTTCCCCTCAAGCTTGGATAGCGGTACTTAAGGATGCATAGTGTGGTGCCCTTGCACCTGGGGGCGTTAACGCCACTGCACCCAGAGGGACCATGCTATTGCTCTGTCAGTCTTACACTGCCTTTGCACCTTCAGGGGTTTGCACCCATTACACTGGAGAAGGAGTGTTGGCTGGCTAAGGCCTCCTTGGATCGGTCCACGCATCATGAGGCGGAGACCAGAACGGGAGTAAGTCCTTTTTTGTTTCTTTTTATAAAAACAAAAAGGGGGAACTGTGACGACCGTCCGCCATTACAAGATGGCGCCGGCTCCCACTCAGGGCGATGCCCTAAGTTGTTTTTCACATCAGCGCTACTGTGCTGTTTTGCATTCTTTTGCCTGCTAATCTGCCTAGCAACGCCAGCCGTCCAATCCTGTATAGCCTTGTGTAGTAGGCCAGCTAGACACGCCTACACCCTGCATATAAGCACACCTCCTGCCATGGTCGGGGCCCCTCACCTTCAGCTCTCCCTCAACCAAGCAGCGCTTCAATAAACTGTGATTGAAGAAGGATCCTCGAGTCGTGGTGTTATTCCCTGCTGGTCAGGGCTCGCCGCAGCTAAATAGATTATAATTTCTATCTCAAAATGGACATATGTTTTATAATACCTAAGATGAGAACACATTATTGATGCAAACCAAATTAGGCAGAATTGAACATTAGTCTGGTGTTCAGAACTGCCTTGCCATAAATTTGTACAGTGATTATTTAAATAAAAATTTGGATTTCCAAGGATTTTTATGATCCAACTGGCACTCTGTCAGATTTGTAAGATTTTCTACAAATAAATAAGGAATGTTGGGTGTGAGAGAATTATTATTCCCTAGTGAATAACACACCAAATTATCAGTCCTAAAAATATACAAACAAGTAACATTGTACCCACAGAGCAGGTTGTTTATATGCATTTAGGCATATACATTTATTTGTACATGCATATATATACATAAACATATATAACAATTTAAAAAGAAGCCATTAATTTTTTATTGAAAATGGGTTCTTTTCTCATAAAATATATCTTGATTAGAGTTTTTACTCCCTCTACTCCTCCCAGTTCTTCACCATCTCCCGTCCACTCCAGATCCATTCCCTTTTGTTACTTATGAAAATAGAACAGGTTTCTCAGAGATAATTATCAAACATGACAATAAAATATAAGATAATACGAAAACTTTCATTTCAAAGTTATGTACAGCAACCCAACAGGAGGAAAAGGAACCTACATGCAGCGCACCATGCCCCAGTGTCTGCACTCTGTGCGTTGGAACCCAGTTTGCGAGCTTTGGGCAAGGGGGCTGGAGGTTAAAATACACAGACACACACAGACAGAGAGACAGCAACACAGGTCATCCTTGAATTTCCCAAGAATGCCCCCTTTATTGTGTTCAGGGGCAGATTATATAGAGATAGCCACGTCCCAGCCAAACCCACCAGAAACCACTCTCCTGCCATCAGGAACTCCTGAAGGTCTCGTGCTCAGAGCAGCTGTAGGCACTCAGATCAGGGGATTACAAGAAATTCAGAATCTGGTGTCTCACTGCTCCCAACACCTAAGAGCAGGCAATAGAGTGTGAATCTCACTTGATGTCATATTCAGGAGTCCCATAAAAACAGTAAGCTTGACTGGGCAGTTTGATCCCAACACTCAGGATGTAAAAGGCAGAGGCAGAAAGATCTCTGTGAGTTCAAGGCCAGATTATTCTACAGGAAGAGTTCTGGGACAGGCTTAAAAGTTACACACAAAGAAACTCTGTCTCATAAAACAAAACAAAACAAAAAACAAAGAAAAACACTAAGCAAACAGATATATTATATATGCAGAGGAAATGGTGTAGACCCTTGTAGGCCCCTTATTTGCTGCTTCAGTCTCTATGAGCTAAATTCTCCTGGTGTTTTTCATCACTTCTGGCTCTTACAATCCTTTCACGTTCTCTTCTGCAGGATTCCCTGAACTCTGAGGAGAGTGATTTAATGGAGACCTCCAATTTAGATAATCTCTCACCACCTAAAGAGGAAGGCATTGAATCTGTAGATTGTAGGGTGGTCATTTTTACTATGAAGATCCTATAGTCCCATGAGTATGGGAGAGTTTTCTGTCTTCTGATATCTTTCTTCTAAAACTTCTTTCAGCAAAGATTTTAAGTTTATATCTTGTAAGTCATTCACTTGCTTGTATAGAGTTACCCAAAGATATTGTATATTATTTGAGGCTAGTATGAAAGGGGTTGTTTTCCTGATTTCTTTCTCAGTCACTTTTTCATTTGTATAAAATAGAAATACTGGTTGTTTTTTTGTTTCTTTCTTTCTTAGCTAATCTTCTATCCAACTACTTCACTGAAAATGTTTATATGCTGTAAGACTTCCTATTGCAATTTTTAGGATCACTGATGAATACTATCATATCATCTGTAAATAATAATACTTTGAATTCTTTCTTTCCAGTATGTATTCCCTTGATCTCCTTCAGTTGTCTCATTGCTCTAGCTATAACTTCAGGTACAACACTGGACAGATATTGAGAGAGTGGGTAACATTGTATTGTTCCTACTTGTAGGGGATTTGCTTTGAGTTTCTCTTCATTCAAGTTCATGTTATTATAGGTTTTCTGTAAGTTGACTTTACTATGCTTAGGTATGTCCCTTATATTCCTAAACTCCCCAAGACATTTAGTATGAAGGGATGTTGGATTTTCTTCAAAGCCTTTTCTGCATCTAATGAGATTATCATGTTTGGTTAACTTTATTTCAGTTTGTTTCTACATTGATGGAGGAAGGTCATTGGTTAAGTAATAAAGAAACTGCTTGGCCTCATAGGTTAAAACATAGGTGGGAGGAGTAAACAGAACAGAATGCTGGGAGGAAGAGGAAGTGAGCTCAGAGGCCATGCTCCCCTCTCCCAGGCAGACATGATCAATGAAGCTCCAACCCAGGATGAACATAGGCTAGAATCTTCCCGGTAAGCGCACCTTGGGGTGCTACACACATTATTAGAAATGGACTAGTCCAGGTGCGAGAGTTAGCCGAGAAGAGGCTAGATATAATGGGCCAAGCAGTGTTTAAAAGAATACAGTTTGTGTGTTGTTATTTCAGGTAAAGCTAGCAGGCGGCAAGGAGCTGGGGTGGCAGGAACACAGCCCTGCCGCTCATTATTACAACACTACATTAGATGACATTTACTAATTTTCTTATGTTGACTCCTTCCTGCATCTCTGGGATGAAGCCTACTTGATCATGATGGATGATCCTATGGATGTGCTCTTGGAATTGATTTGCTTGTATTATACTGAGAATGTTTTTATCTATGTTCAAAATGAGATCGGTCTGTAATTTATTCTCTTTTTTTTTGAGTCTTTGTGTGTTTTGGTATCAGGGTAATTATTGCCTCATAAAATGAATTGGGCGATGTTCATTCTGTTTCTATTTTGTGGGATAATCTGAGAAGTGTTGAGATTCTTCTTTGAGAGTCTAGTTTAATTCTTAATTCTATGCTAAAACCATTTATCTAACTCTTAGCTTTTTTGTTTTTCTCTTTTGTGTGAGGGACCTTTATTTATTGCTATTATTTTCAGTAGTGATTATAGGTCTATTTAAATGTGTTTATCTGCTTTATTTGATCTCTATTTAACCTTAGAATGTGGTATCTTCCAAAAAACCCTTTCTACTTCTTTTAGATTTTCCAATTTGATAAAGTACATGTTTTTAAAGTATGTTCTTATGGTTCTCTGAATTTCCTTGGTATATGTTTTTATGTCCCCTTTGTTATTTCTGATTCAGTAAATTTGGGTATTTTCTTTCTGTCTTTAGTTAGTTTGAATATGTTGTTCATTTTCTCAATAAAACTCTTCTTTTTTTCACTGATTCTTTGTGCTGTGCATTTTTGTTTCTACTTTATTTATTTCTTCCCTCTGAGTATTTCTTGCTATCTCTTCCTCCTCTTTGGTGTGATTACTTCTTTGTGTTCTAGTGCTTTTAGATCTGCTTTAACTTGCTAGGATGAGATCTCTCCAATTTTATTTTTTTTTATGTAGGTTCTTAATAATATAAATTTTCTCTTAGTACTGTTTTCATTGTGTCCCCTAAGCCTGGGTATGGTTTGTATTCATTTTCATTGAATTCTAGAAAGGTTATATATTTTTTTAATTGACTCATTTTTCATTCTGCAGAGAGCAGCTCAGTTTCCATGGACTGTCTGCAGCAGTTCTGTCCATAACTCGGAATTGTCAGTATCCAGTTTAGAAAAATGATTCCAGCTCTGGTTACCTGATGAAAAGACAGTCAGAGGGGAAGAATTGAGAAAAATGTGGGAAAGCAAAGCTATTAGCATACTACTGTTTTACTTTCCATAGGACTGGAAACAAGTTCAGAATCTCCTCAGTTTACCCTGTTGTAACTGGCATTTTCCTTCTGAACAAAGAAGGTTCAGAGGCTAAGCAAAATACACTGACGTTTTTAAACATTTAATGTATTTTGAGAGGCACACTTAGCATTTTTTACTATGAAAATATAAATTCTAATTTTTAGATCTCGTGAGCCCCTTGCTCGATATTGCTTACATTCATAATAACAAGACCATGAGCTGAGCAAGGGTTTTTGAAGGACTTGATGCAAAAATTTCGCTACCCAAAATAACTGCATTCCCAATGAAAGGAGAAAAGCATGACCTGGCCACTCACAAAGAGAAGGACAAGAATGATACTTATGAAGGACATTCACTTATGATAATAAAAAAAAAACATGTCGTGGGATTTTGCCTTGCACAGCACAAAAGAACGAGACCAAAAATAGAAAGAGATGCTCTGGGAAAGAGAAGACAAAAATAATAATATCTACAAAAGATGATTGTTTATTGAATTGTTCAGCTGTGATGGATTCACAACAATGACAACAACAAAACCAAACTATAGTGCCAAAACATTGGCTTAAATTTTCAGCCTTTTAAAACAAGGAAAACTTATCAATGGGATTTTGCTTAGATAATTAATTCATTGGTGCCTTACCATTCGCTATATCATAATCACTAAATATAGAACCACTGTGCTACCTGATTATTGAAATGTACTGTATAAAACCAGTTTGTGGATTATCTGCTATGAAAAAGCTATAATGAAGGCATATTCCTCTTCCTTTTTTATATGCTATGTTATGCACAGTGCCCTGCAATTCTAGATACTACAACCTTGGCCTCCTAACAAGTTGAAACTGTAAGCAATTATGTATTAATATATCAATAACATATTAAAAAGAATGAAGCAACATAACTATGACCGTGCAACAACATAAAATAATGTTCCCAGTATCGGAGTGCCTTATGTTTCCAGTAGGCTTACATTTATTTCTTTTGCAGTTCTAGTTCAAAATCCACATTTGTTTTTTTCATTTTTGCTGAAAAAATTTATTTTTAAATATAAATGCTTTAAGAAAGTCTCCTTGAAACTGCATATAACTTTTTTCTAACATTTTGCATTTTTCTATTACTAAGATTTGTCTCAATATGTTTTAGAGGTTAATGTTTGTATATGTTGATAAATACATTTCATTAGTTTTCAATAATTGGTGGATTAACTTGAATGGATATATGGTGATTTACTGCTCAATTGTGTTGTTCTTTTAACCTTGAATGTCTCTTACCTTGTTGTTTCTTTTTCATGAAACTTATATTTCAATATCCTTATGTGTATGCACAGGATGGGCAACCAACAGCTCAGTTCTCACATACTTTTCAACCTTAGCAGATAATGCTTTTTTTTTTTTTTTAGTGAAATAGGAAAAGATTGGGGTCTCTATGCCTCAATCTTTGACAATTTATATAAGCATCAGTTATAGTATTTTATCTTGTCAATATCTTGGAGGCATAAAAAGACTCATATTCTTTCTTTAATGTTTCACTTCCCCATTTTTATTAAGTTTAATATCTTCTCAGTTATGAACTGACCACTTTTTTTAACCTCTAGGAAATAACTGTCAAATTTACTTCTTCCTTTTGCATTTGGATATTTTTGATATTTCCTGTGTGTTGATACAGGTTTTCATGTTTAACAAATACTGACATGTACTCTAAATCATTAGGTAGGTACTAAAAACTAAACAAGAGACTCCCTTTCATGAAAAGATATCCTCAGGTTTATTTTTAATTAGCCTCAAGTGTTTTTGCGTCCAGAGAACTTCCTTAGTCACTTAGCAATAGCTTCCAAATCACTGAGGTTTTATTTAAGTGTTTATTCTTCTGGGAAGAAATGTAATCACACTTCAAATTTCCTTTGTTTTGCCTGTGTCCAATTATTTCAGCAACATTTGTTGAGAAGATTTTGTTTTCTTGCTTTTCAATGGCAGTTGTTATGTGTGAAGCACATATGTGTATATGTGTGACCTAGGGCAAGGACTTCTATCACCTATCTCCATAGAAATGCTGGTACACATGAATGTATACAGCTTTGTAACAAAGGGTGATGCTCTTTGTATGGCCTCCATCCATATTCTTCTTCAATATCTTTTCATAATGGTTGGTATTGCAGTTGATTCCTTAGGCAAAATGAGTAAGAATGTCTCTAATGTGCTTGGTCCCAAGTAGGCAGGGGTGTGTTGGCGGGGGGGGGGGGGGGGGGGGCGCGGGGAGAGGAGTTAATAACAACAGCCTTGTTGAAGAAAGCATGTCACCGGAGGCAGTCACTCTTTGAAAGTACAAAGCTCCAAGGCATCATTTGGGAAGACTAAGGAAACGCTGTCCTGCTGGAGGAAACAAGTCACTGAGGGTCGGCTTTTCTAGTTTACACTCTCTGCATCATGCTACGGGCTGAGGATTTGAGTTCTTAGCTTTCTGTTTTAGCTGTCATGGTAGACACTTGTAGCCATGACTCACTCTTTCTTTTCTTCCTTCCTTCCTTCCTTCTTCCTTCCTTCCTTCCTTCCTTCCTTCCTTCCTTCCTTCCTTCCTTCCTTCCTTTCTCTCTTTCTTTCATTTGAGAAAGAGTTTCTGTGTAGCTTGGAAGTCTGTCCTAGAACTAGTTGTTATAAACCAGGCTGGCCTCAATGTCACAGAGACCCACCTGCCTCTGCCGCCTGAGTGTGGAATCAAAAGTATGCACCACCACTGCCCAACAACCATGTCACTTTCATGGTGATCCTGCATCCTTCCAAAACCAAAGATCAAATTAATTTTTATAAATCTTTTATTTTAAATTTACTGTTTTAAAGGTATTATATAATCAACATTCTCTATTCATTTCACTAGATTTCTAGATTCCTAACAATATTTTAACATTTTATTTTTTGTTTCTTAAAAAAATATATTAACTGAAATAGAATTGCAACACCTTCTTCCTCCTGTTTTCCCTCCAGGCCTGCTAGGATCCCTCTTTCAAATCCTCTCCTGTCCCTCTGCTCCTCTCAATTTTATAATCACATTTTCTTTTATTATTATTATCATATACATATATATGCATGGGAAGACACATAAACACAAACTACCCAGTCCATTTTGTTTCTGTGACCATGTTGTTTAGAATTTTTGGCATTTTAAAAATAATGTTTTTTTTCTAATAATTGTGAACCCCAGAAGGTCAGACAAAAACTATGTGAATTATATTATTATATTTATTTCTGCATAACACTGTGTTTTGTTTTGAAATTATTTTGAGAGTTTGTATATAAGTTTATAGTACTTAAATTATATGTTTCAAAACTGTCTAAAATGCAACCTTATTTTCCATACTTTTTAAACTACAAAATTTTATATATATTTTAACAGCTTACAATTAGGTCAGGAGTACCACATGCCCCACGTTATATGTACCATAGAACATATGAAATAACTGGATGAAGTATGTCTTAAAAGTTTAGGACAAGCCAGGCAGTGGTGGCACATTCCTTTAATCCCAGCACTTAGGAGGCAGAGGCAAGAGGATCTCTGTGAGTTTGAGACCAGCCTGGTCTAGTTACAGAACAGGTTCCAAAGCTACAAAGAAAACCTGTCTCAAAATATCAAAAAAAAAGTTTCAGACAAAGAAAGAGAGTATGAAAGAAAACATGTCAGAGAACAGAACTGAAGGAATCCAGATAGACAAGCTAAAGGATCTCCTAAGAACATCTGTGATAGGTTTGACCAGGAAACAGGAGACATTTACTGTAATGAGGATAATTTTTTTCCATTCTGCTGCATATCTCAAGTGATGAGGATTTGAGACATGCTTGTATCTGCTGAGTGTTGTAACATGTCGAAAGGCTGTCTTTACAGATCATGCTCACTGATAAGAGTCTAGCACGAGGAAGTCTGATTATTAGCCAAGAAAAAACAAGAATCCTAAATAGCAAGACTGTATGATGTACAGATATACTGTATGTACTAAATTATGTACAGATATACAGAGTGGGATTAGGAGTGAGTGTTACTCTCTGTATGTGTGTGTGTACATGCACACACATGGGTATGCCGAATGCTGCAGAATGGGTAGTTATGCATGCAACTATGCACACAGGTAGAGTCCATAACAGTCCAGAGTAGGGCATTAGGTGTCATCCTCTGTCATTTACTGTGTGCTCTGAGACAGGGCTTCTGACTGAACCAGAAGTTTTCCACTTTGGCTAGAGCCTAGCAATTGAACTCTTAAGGTCTACTCATTCCTACCCCTCCAATTCTAAAAATAATTAGCGTGCACAGCCAGACATGCTCATTTTTTTATATGAGTACTGGGGATTTGAACTCAGGTCTTCATGCTTGCAGAACAAGCACTCTTATCTTAATTTTTTATATAGCCTATTATACAGAAAATTGAGATTCAATCAAAAACACATGATTTTATTTCCAATAATTTTCTAACCAACTTTTTTATAGAACAAGAACCTGAGAGCATCTTTTTGGACATGGTCTACTGTGGTGTGGGAGGTGCTTCTGTCTGTGTGTTGCTTTTAGTGGTTAATGAATAAAGAAACTGCTTTGGACCTATAGTAAGGAAAAACTTAGGTAGGTGGGGAAAACTGGACTGAATGCTGCGAGGAAGACAGAGTAGGAGAAGGACGCAATGGAGCCAATGGGGAGAGATGTGTTGAAACTTTGCTGGTAGGCCATGACCTTGTGGTGATACACAGATTAATAGAAATGGGTTAAACTAAGATATAAGAGTTAGCCAATAAGAAGCCAGAGCTAATGGGCCAAGCAGTGTTTTAATTTACACAGTTATTGTGTAGCCAGGACGAACAAGCAACTAACCCCAACACTTTCAAATCTAAGACTCTGATGAATATTATATATTCAATACTATGAAAACGTACAATTTAAGAATTTTTTTGTCAAGTTAGAACATTTAGCATTGATATTGGTGTTGTTACTCTGTTTTAAATATTCAACACTGGAATAGGATTTGTTGTTTCAAGAAAAGTGGTTTTCTTTTTTCAGCACCTTAATTTATTTATCACAGGGAAGTTTAAATTTAGCTGTCACACATTTCCTGAAAATAGTGAGACTATCACAATGCCAATATTCCCTTTTTACATGAAGGATTCTATAAACAGACAGCATTGGATAAAGAATGACTTGTCTCAAAAGCCCAATGCATTCAGTGCACACTGAGAAAGAACAAATGCACCAGGGAAGCCCTTTAGTATGCAAACCTCTCATCATGATCCCAATAGGACTCTTATAGTGAGTCCAAATCCCAAGTGAGTGAGTCTCTCTTTTCCAAATTTGCTTGGTCTCAGGTGTTGTGATAAAATATCCTATGACATTTGCTTTCAGTAGCATCATAAACCTCCATTTCTAAATCACCTACCTGCTCCATTTTCTTGACTGCTGAAAGATACCCAATCTCTTCCCAGACTGTGTCACAATAACAGCTGTTTTGCAAGGTCTCAGCTGGGACACTCGTTAAAAAGTCCTTGAAAAGTAAATGGTATCCCTTCAATTAAGCTAAAGATACAGCTAAAGCAAGTATTATTAGTGGGTTCTTAATTAGATGGCTTCTCTTAAAGTAGGACTCTAACAGGGATCTCACAAACCCTTAGGATTGAAAGTTACAAACGATGCCATAAGCATTTCTCCTAATTCTACTCATGAGAGCGTGATGGTTTTCTATGGCGCCAGAATCCTGATGCCGGCACTGTACCATTAAATCCCCACATGCTGGTCCAGAGGAAAAACCAGGTAGATTCACCACTGCTAATGAATTAAAATACACTTTATGATCACGAAACTTAATTTCTGTCCTTTATTGGAAATATATAAGGGGAAATGAGAATAATTCCCTCTCTGTAGATTTGACTGGTGTAACAATGAACATTCTTTATATATTTGGAGTCCTTTTTTTTTCTACTCTTAACCCTTCTCCACTCCACACTCTTGCCATACTCAAAACTTGCGCTGTTCACATTTCTCATCTGCTTGCTGTTTTGAAAGTTATCATTTAGTAGTAATTAATTAATTTTATGCCCATTTTGTTCTCTCTCTCTCTCTCTCTCTCTCTCTCTCTCTCTCTCTCTCTCTCTCTGTGTGTGTGTGTGTGTGTGTGTGTGTGTGTGTGTGTGTGTGTGTATGTGTGTATGTGTGTGTGTGTTTCTGGGACTCAAACTCAGAACCTTTTACATACAAAGTATATAGTGTACTACTGTGTGATATGCCCAGCTCTCCCCACCACTTTCATGGTTGAATGGTCATTCATGTGAATAAACTCTTTCCATTCTTTAAAATATTGCTTTAGTATAATTTGGGATAAAACTATGTCTAAGGTACTGCATTCTAGATCTTAGAATGAGCAAATGAATAAGCAAATACACACTCTGTGTGTGTGTATTTTGTGCTCACTTATCTATGGTATAAGTCATCGTTTCCCATAATGGACTATGATATCATACTATATTTTGAATATTGTGGAGTTAATTATCTGTTATATATACTACTTAATTTGTGTTGGTTGAACTCAAATAATTACTCATCTGTTCCCCTTCTTCATTCTTTCCCTTGAACAGACTTGCTGAAGATTTATTCAATGTATCAGGTTACACACACACACACTCAGAGCACATTCACACGTGCACAACAAGTTCATAGTAAAGTAGAAAAATTTTAATGCATAAGTCAGTTCTTCATTTTTCTTTCTCAAACAGGAGAAACTATTTAACTTCAGACTCTTCTTGTAAGTGTGGAGATGAATTATATTTACTTCAAATAGTTATTTTAAGAAGACATAAACTGAACAGCACTAAGGAAATGCAATACCGCTATTAAACTTAGAATCATATAGCTAAATAGTATTTCCGCAATTGGTGACAACACTTTATAGGTATTGGCTGTTTGTATCTTCATTACAAACTGATAAAAGAGTGGTACTTTTCTCCTTTCAATGTAGCAATTTTCTTATGTTTAAATGGGCCAATTGGTTTATTTAATGGTTCATAAGGTGTCTAACTTCAAAAACCAAATTTTAACCATATTAATGCAGAAAAAAGGAATACTGATGATTTTTATTTTAATCAAGAGGCAGGCAGACTGCTAGCCTGTGTGATAGAGTGTGATAAAATACTTTACACTCTGTGATTCAGGTCAGTAGGAGCAAAATGAGTGACTGTACCTTCCTTATGAATCTAGCATAAGTCATAAATACTGTGTCATCTCACATATCAGGAAAGAAAAAAGTCAGTAAAATAATACGATAAATTATTAATATCTAGAGAGATATTTAATAAAACTTTGAAATAAAGATCCTCATTTTATTTTTTCAGCTTTCTGCAAAGAAACTTGACATTTGGAGCAGAGCACAGACTTTTCTGTTTTATTAAGCACAAAGCACATGTATCCTCATGATGCAGTGTCTGCAAAGTGGATGGCAAATGTAACCCCATGGTGCTGGGTATGCAGAGTGCACAGCAGTAATCACCAGTCCACAAATTCTCCATTCTTGCTGATCTTGGGCAGGGCTTACTCTTGCCTTGTTCATTCTTTTGAATATGTGTGCTTTTCTTACTGATCTTAAAGATAACTGTGTCTGTGTGTGTGTTCATGTGTGTGTGGCAAATGTCTTCCTCAGTGGCTCTCCAATTTATTAATTTATATTTGGAAATAGATGCTTCTCTCACACAGTTTCCCATCCCTCCACTCCTCCTAGTTTTACTTCCCTCTCCTCTCTCCCCAGATACACCCCTCATCCATTTCCCTTCAGAAATGAGCAGGTTTCCAGGAAACAACAACAAAACATAACAAAAGATACAACAAGACAAGTTCTCATATCAAGGCTGGACAAGGTAATTGAATAAGGGGAAAATAGTCCCAAGAGCAGGCAAAAGACTCAGATACAAACAATTCCCACAGTTAGGAGTGCCAAAAAAATCCCAAGCTAACAGCCATGATATACATAAAGATGACCTGGGATAGATGCACGTAGGCCCTGTGTGTGGTAAAAGGAGCAGCAGGCTGCTTCCCCGCTACCTGGCTAGTTTATACCTGAAATAACCACATGGAAATTTTATTCATTTAAACAGTGCTTCATCCGTTAGCGCTAGCCTCTTATTAGTTAATTCTTAAATATTTTCTATACCTTTCTTTACTTCTTGCTCTGTGGCTTGTTGTGTAGTGAGGTGACTGGTCTCTGGGGTCCTCTTTTCCTTCTCCTTCTTTTCTCCTACTTTCTGTTCTTCTTTCTATTCTCTCTGCCTGCCAGCCACACATATTCCTCTTTCCTGCCATTCAGATCTTTCTTAGACCAATCAAGTGTTTTAGACAGGCACAGTAACCAACTTCACAGATTTAAACAAAAGTAATATAAAAGATCTTTGCATCATTAAATGAATGTTACAAAGCATAAACAAATGTAACACATCTTCAACTAATATTCCACAACACCATGCATTCCCCATCTTGACATTTGTACATTCAGTGAGTTATGTGGATATTGCCCTAGTCAATGCGAGCCCACTGACAGTTTTTAGAGAGAGATCCTTTGTCCTAGCATCACTAAAAGTTATTTGGAGATTCCACAATATCCTCTCAGCTAACAACTTGACCAAATGTAACAACGGTCTGTAGTATGAAGCAGTGGGCCGCTTCCTGCCACCCGGCTAGCTTTACCCAAAATAATTACACGGAAACTGTATTCTTTTAAACACTGCCTGGCCCATTAGTTTTAGCCTCTTATTGGCTAATTTTTACATCTTGCTTTAACCCATATTTAATAATCTGTGTAGCCCCACAAAGTGTGGCTTACCAGGAAAGATCTTAACCTGCATCTGTGTTGGGTGGGAGAATCATGGCGACTGACTGACTCGGCAATTTCTCCCAGCATTCTGTTCTGTCTACTCTGCCTACCTAATTTTCTGTCCTGTTAAAGGCCAAGGCAGTTTCTTTATTAACCAATAGACATATGACCCTCCTCCATCACCGGTGCACCCCTGCAAGACTTCTATGGCTATAAAAGATGACTAGTTTACCCTCCATATCTTCCATTAACAGGAGTCTGTAGTGATATTTCATTTGTATTTTAATAAATAAAGCTTGCCTGAAGGCCAGAGAGTAAAATATCCCCATTGGACAGCCTTACAGACCAGGTGTGGTGACACACACCTTTAATCCCATTAGCCACACTAGTTTGCCATAGAAACCAGGCAGTAGTGAAGTACATCTTTATTCCCAGCCCTGCAGAGGAAAATAAGATGTGGAGGGGAGAACAGCTCTCAGACACAGTTGTATTCTGAGAATTCCAGGAGGCAGAATCACCGTTTCAGACTAAGGTAGAGGTAAGAGCCAGTGCCTGGATGTTTTGCTTTTCTGACCTTCATGTTGAACCCCAATTTCTGTCCCTGGTTTTTATTAATTGTGCTACAGGAGTGCTTATTAGGATCACCTTCATACATTCCACACTATCTCCCATTATTTATTTATTTATTACTTTCCTATATTTTTATTGATTCTTTGTGAATTTCACATTATGCATCCCAAACTCATTTCCCAGTTCTCTATATCTGTCCTGTATGTTTGTAACCTCCCCCCAAAATATAATAGAAAATTAAATTTAAAAAAATCAAGTCTTGCCATGGAAACTGCAGTGTATCATGATGTATCACACAGTACACTGTTTTGTCAACCAGTTTTACCTGCAAATGGTCATTGCAATGCAAACATCAAGAGGACTGGTTTGAGCCCCAGGAGGAAAAACTAAGGCGCTATTACTCTGCAGGACTATAGAATTGTGGCTGTGGTCTCACTTAGTGACACTGATGATACTGATGACAATTAGTATTAGAGAGAAGGGGGATGAAGTAAAGACAGTTCAGGTGCCTTAAATAAAACTGTGCAATTTATCCACAGAGAATTCTGAAATACCTTCTCAGAGAGCTGGATTTACAAGCACTGGTGGCTAAAACCCTTGATCTTTGATAATGCTGCCACCAACTAATTCAGCAAAACTGAGACGAATAATGGCTACAAAGCTCTAACCATTCCTGATTCTATCAAAGAAACTTTTTTCCACAAGAAATTTCAGTTATGACATGTTGTTATAGTATATCCCAATTGCCATGAACTTGTAGATAGATTCTAAAACCATAAACTCTCCCCCAGGATGCATTCATTCCAACTTTCACAATTCCTTTGGAAAAATGCTAGTTTAGGGCACTATTGTCTCTGAATTAACCACCCCAACAAAGTGCATTTTAAATTGGTGTTGTGAGAAACTCTTCATGCATATGCTAATATTCACCGTATATTGCTTTATCTACCTCAAAATAGTAATTGAGTATATTTACGTATATTATACCTTATACAATTATCTATGCAATTATTAATTGTGGTAGTTTTAGTTAGTTCCTACAGCGATATACACATTTCTCTAATATAAATAAATTCTTATAGCTTTAGTATCTGTCTTGTCCAGTAAAAATGTTAGGGTTGAAAATATACTGTAAATACTGTCAGTATATTTATTGAGAGTGTATGATTTACTAAAGCGTAGGACAACAGCTACAAAGCCTAAGAAATGTTATTGTAATTAAGGAATGAGCAGAAATGAAACAGACGCAAATATTTGCTCAAAAAATTTTAAGTACATTCTATGATGTTCTATAAAAAATAGTTATCATGAAAAACAAAAAGGATTTAGCACAACTTCAGAGACGAAGGGCATATAAGTGAGAGCATAATAATTGAGAAGAACTCCTAAATATAAAAAGTTTAAGCGATAAACTACAATGATACAAAATATAAATAGAGAAATATAAACCTTAATATAAGAGCTTTTTTTAAAGGGAAAGGTTTGGAGTAATGGGAAACCAGCATGGAATAGAAGCAAAAGAAGGGGATAGTTCACGCAGGCTTTACAGACAAAAGTGAGATTATTGATTATATTCTGAAGATATAAGAAAAAGATTTAAATTTTTTTAGGAAAGAATATGATTAAAATCAGATTTGCATTTTAACAATGCCATTGAAGATGCTCCCTGGGAAATAATCCAGTAAAAGGATTTGAGACTAGTCTTATCTTGTTCTAAAGCCAAATTCTTTTTAACTACACCTGAGTGCTTCCAGCATCTACTTTGTATTTGCTTTGCAAAACAACCCATGGCACAGGAAGCAAGGCAAGCAGGAATTATTATTCATACAAGTTGAAACTGGGATCAAAAAGAAACTATATGATGCCAAGGTCTTTATACTCCAGTGTCAAATGTCGTAGGTAATGAGCTAATGAGTGATGGCTAAGAATGATGATAGGCTGCCCTGTGCCAGGTTCTTTGATAAATGTCACTGGTCTGCTAACTCCTGGAATATTTACAAGATATTATGAAGGCTCATTTCTAATACCTGAATAGAGACTGAGAGACTGAAGGGGGGAAGTAATCTTCCAAACTTTTCTGTTCTACGGATTACCTTTGTGATCAGTGCTCCTTTCTGACTTAGACAAAATTTATTTTGCCATTTTTCAGCCATGTAAGCTCATGTTGACTCTTCCTGTCTATAAGAAGTAACTTCAAGTGTTTAGCTTCCATGTCCAGTAATGTCATATGAAAAGTTTGATCAATTTCACGCTGATGAATAATAGACTTAACATGTTTGAAAGTTTGGACATTTAATGAAAATTTTCACTGAAATTTACCAGTGTCATTCAGACAATAAATGCATCTTTGTAGAGAGAATAAGGTGACATAATGCTATGGACAATGATCACAAACATTATATTGATCAAATATAGGATACAATGATCAGATTCCTAGAATACAAAAGGTGAATTTAAAAAAAATAGTATAAGTGGCACACTTATACCCTTGGAGGTAAAAATAAATGACTTTAAGTAAATTTAATAATTTAAATTGAAGTTCACATATAACTACTGTATTTATATAATTTCCTTCTCTTTCTCCTTCTTTCAAGTCCTCGCATGCCCCCTATTTTATCTCAAATTTATGGCCTCCTAATATTTATTATTTTATATATACATATAAATATATAAATTTTAAAATATGACCCAATGAATCCCTTTAGTGTTTCTGGTTATGTTCATCTCTTTAGAATATATGTTGCACTATCTTTGTACTAAGTATGAACTCTGTCACATGCCCATTTTTAGCATGTCTAGAGTTTTCTGTTAATTTGATTTGCATGTACAGCTTCTCTTAATCATAACACTTCCTTCATTTTCTTTCATACTCATTAAATTTCTAATGTCAAAAATAATGATGAGGATTTTTTAGTCATTGCTTTTGTAAAAAAAAAATGTATTATGTTATCAAATGTACAGATTGGTGAAAATTTTATCAAACTAATAACTACTATGATAATTATAATATATAAAGATAAAGAGAAAACTACCATTTACAGTGTTTTTGATGAATTTCATAGCTATGTAGGTGCTAAGATGGGTGCCTTGTAAAAAGCTATCATTCTTAGATGCAATAGTTATTTATTGGTATTCAGGGAATAAGGATTCGAAGAAGAATCAACATGATTTTCTGGATTACAATGTGAGAAAATTTGTTGAGAATTCTGTTTAGATATGAACCCCATTTTGTAATTGGATTATTTGGTACTTTAGTGTCTAGATTCCTTAGTCCTTTATATATTTTGGACATAACCCTGATATCCAAGAAAATATCCAGGAATCCACAAGGATACCTCCAGCCAGCTAAGACCCTAGGCAACAGTGCCTGAACTGGACTTCCCCTGTAATCAGATTGATGATAACCTTAATTGTCATCATAGAATTTTCATCCAGCAACTGATGGAAGCAGATGCAGAGATCCATAGCTAAGCACTTTCAAACACCAGTCCTAGAGAGGGAAGAGTGGTAATTTGAGGAATAATATAAGATAATATATGATACCCTTAGAAACAGCTGACTTGAACTAGTGGGAACTCACTGACTCTGGACTGAAAGCAGGGGAGACTGCATAAGATCAAACTAGGCCCTCTGGATGTGGGTGACATATGTACGGTTGGGCAGTCTGTGGGGCCACTGTCAGTGGGACCAGGATTTATCTCTAGTGTTTGAACTGTGTTTTTGAAGCCCATTCCTGTTGGAGGGATACCTTGCTCAGCCTAAATATAGAGAGGAGGGCCTTAGTTCTGCCTCAAATTAATGTGTCAGACTTTGTTGACCTCTCATGGGAAGACTTTCCCTCTCTGAGGAATGGAAGGGGTGGGAGGAAAGTGGGGTGGAGGAAGGAAGGGAAGAGTGGGACTATGATAAGTTCATAAAATTAGGAAAGATCTTCTGAAAAAATTATTCATTACAAAAGTAAAAATGTGAGGAAAAGGTGGTTGATGTTACTGAGTTCATGAGCTCTTTATAGAATTACCTACCATTGAACTATTACTGTATATAATTAAAAACGCTTATTTAGTCAGTGTTAGTCACTTTTTCTTGTATTTACTAGTTTTAAATTTTATGTTGTTTGGGGTTTCATATGGAGTGGAACTGGGAGTAGATAATTTTCTTTCCTTATATCGTCTTTTCATCTTTGTGGTATAATGTTTCTGAAATGTTATGTTAATTGGAGAATGGAATAAATGCATCATCCTTTCAATGTTCCTCTTTTTAATATTAAATATTACCTATGTATCTATTAATGTAATTGTGACAGACTTAGTATAGGACAGTCCTTAACCCAGGGTACTTATGTCGGGGAGGTGCACCTGCAAGCCATTGTAATATCCATGCATGTTCTTGCAGGGATTTTGACAAATATTCACCAGCAATATTAAATGCACACAGCAGACTTAATAAACAAACATATATATGTGCATATATATATATAGTTGTGATATATATATATATATATATATATATATATATATATCAAACAACAAGGACAGTAGAATAACAATAGGATAGAATGGAATACAAATAGAATAGAAAACAAAGCAATAGAATAAAATAGTATATTAAGGTAAGAGTGCTTGAAGGTAAAAAAAAGTAGGATAGTAATAGCGGGTTAAAGATGAGCAAATTACATTATGTGCATTTTAAATGCCATAATAACTCCTTCTTTTTAACTGATAAATGCTAAATGAAAAAAAAATCAAACCTGAAAAGATGGTCATTGTTTTTCTCTCAGACCTAAACATTATTCCTTTTATTGGGTTTTGCATTTTAATGGTCAAGAGTATTCCAGAGAGAACACATTGACCTGTAATGTTACTGTATTCCATTCAAAGTAGATCACCACAGTAACTATGAACAATCCTGAAACTCATAAATCAAAAGTCCCTTAACAATTTCTAACCCCAGCATTTTTCAGTCTTCTTTCTCTCCAGGATACTATGTTATTTCAATATGTCATGTTTTTAAACTTTATTTTAAATAAGATTGCTGTAAATCCTTAGAATTTAGGGAGCTGAGGAGATTAAAAATATAGTGAAGAATCATAGTGAATAATTTCAAGACATGGGCACTGGGCTTACCACTATCTTGCCATCTCTACCATGTGTCTTCTCATTACTGACTAAATTATAGATCTAGACATCAACTATGAAAATTGGCACTATTCCTGGCTTCACAAATAATGCATCAACTAGAGTATGATGTATACCTTCATTAACAAATTGCAGCATAGTATTCAAGAAATTTGCCCATCTAGTGGTTCATTGCCTGTCAATTTTAATTTTGTCTAAGATATTTTTACTTAGGAAGAAAACTGTTTTATATTGGCAGCAAGCCTGGTGTTGGCCACACCAGAAGTGTTAATTAAGCAACAAATATCAGTATTATTTATGTCAGCTTTAAAAATGCTCCCCGGGCTTCATACAAGTAAAACCACGAACTTTCTGAAATATCTTAAAATTTATGGCAAAAAAACCCCAAAACAAAAAAGATCTGTTGGCTTAAAAAAAAATTTTTCCTGTTTTCTACTTAAAATTGGCTTTTATACGTGGCAGTATTATGATATACAAAGTACTTTATTGTATCATGGAGTCGATAACCATTTTAAATTATTTCATATAAATATCTAAAACAAAAACCCATTTCAGAAAATATTTTCAAACACTCATTGAACATAGAGAACTTGAGCTTGTGCCTACATAGAGCATTTATCCCTTCGTTCTAGTGCTTTAGTTCCAGAAAAGCCACATAACCTTTGATCTACAATGGTGTCCTGCTTACAAGATATGCTATTGCAATGGTAGATTCCTATCATAACCAACATTGCTTGGATGACCTAGATTCTAAGTCTAAATTGCTCAGAGACTTAGGATAAAACCAAATACTACTGTTAAAAACATCAACAATATTCTCCCTCCTTCTGCTCCTCATTTGGACCTTGGGAGCTCAGTCCAGTGCTCCAATGTGGATCTCTGTCTCTATCTCCATCCATCGGCAGATGAAGGTTCTATGGTGATATGCAAGATATTCGTCAATATTGCTATAGGATAGGGTCATTTCAGGTTCCCTATCCACAGCTGCCCAAGGGACTAACTGGGGACCTCGGCTTGGGCACCTGGGAGCCCCTCTAGGGTCAGGTCTCTTGCCACAGTTTTTAACTCTCTAATATTTAGATGTAAAATTCAGGCGGCCTCCCCTCAGCTGCCGGAAGGAAGGAGAACATGAGCAAGGAAGTCAGGACCAACTGCGAGTTGTGTGCCCACCCACTGAGACGGTAGGGCTGATCTAATGGGAGCCCACCAAGGCCAGCTGTACTGATGGAGCATGTGATCAAACCGGACTCTGAACGTGGCTGACTATGAGGGCTGACTGAGAAGCCAAGGACAATGGCACGGGGTTTTGATCCTACTGCATGAACTGGCTTTGTGGGAGGCTAGTCTGTTTGGATGCTCACCTTCCTAGACATGGATGGAGTGGGGAGGACCTTGGACTTCCGCGGGGCAGCGAACCCTGACTGCTCTTTGGACTGGAAAGGGAGAAGGAGGGGGAAAGAGAGGGAAATGGCAGGAGGCAGAAATTTTTAATCAAAAAAAAATCAACAATAAAATGACTTCCAATAACATTCTGCTATACTCAAAGATTAGAGCAAAGCTTCCTCCTGCAGGAGATTAGAACAAATACAGAGACCCAAAGCCAGAAACTATGCGGAGAATGAAAGACAACAATTGGACACACAGTACTAAATGAGATGTCTCCAAAAAAAGTCACTTCTTTCAGGGCTCAAGGAACACTGTGGAAAAGCATTTGTAAAGCATAATTTTCACATGTATGTCATTGCTTCCAGTTTAGTGTTTTTTAAGAGATCCAAAAGTGTGTGAATGAATGCATCTCTGTTTCTTGGGCATTCTCTTGGACTATTTTCTCTCTGTTTCTGTTTCTTTTGTCTGAATCCCATGTGATAGATGATTGAATCTCTTCACTATCTTCTATCAATTAGAGTGAACATAGCACACAACAGTTAGGCTAAGGTGAAGGCCAAATGAAAGAATTACACATTATGATATTTTATGCATGTAATAAAATTCTAATGGTTGTACTTTTCTATAAAAGATATTCCAATCAAATGGACCTAAAAAAACAAGTAGGCATGGCTATCCTAATATCTAACAAATTAGACTTCACACTAAAGAAAATCAAGTGAGATTTGAGAAGGACACTTCATCGTCATCACAGGAAAACATCCATCAAGACAAAGTCTCAATTGTAAACATCTATGCCCCAAATAAAAGAGCACCCACAAATGTAAAAGAAACATTACTAAAGCTTAAATCACACATCATACCTTACACACAAATAGTAAGAAAATTCAACATCCCATTCTCACCAATAGAGAGGTCTATCAGACAGAATCTTAACAGAGAAATAGAAATATTAACAGGTGTCATGACTCAAATGAACTTAATAGGCTTCTATAGAGTATTTCACCCACACGCAATAGAATATGCCTCATTTCATCACCTCATGGAACCTTCTCTAAAATTGACCACATACATTATCACAAAGTAAATCTCAACAGATACAAAAAAATAAATAAACCCATGTATCTTATCAAGTCACCATAGATTAAAGTTAGAATTCAACAACACGAACTGCAAAAATTCTACAAACTCATAAAAATTGAACAGTACTCAACTAAATTATCCTTGAGTCAATGAAGAAAGAAAGAAATTAAAGAGTCTGAGAATTTAATGGAAATGAATGCTCAACATACCCAAACTTATGGGACACTTTAAAACACTAAGTTCCTACAAAAAGAACATGGAGAAATTACACACAAGTGACTTAACAGCACATCTGAAAACTCTAGAACAAAAAGAAGTGAATTCATCCAGGAGGTATGGACACCCAGTAATAATCAAGTTGAAGGCTGAAATCAATAAAATAGAAACAAAGAAATCAAATGAATCAATAAGGCAAAGAGATGGTTTTTTAAGAAAATCTGCAAGGTAGACAAACCCTTATCGAAATTAACCAAAGGCAGAGATAGAATATACAAACTAACAAAATCAGAAAGGAAAAGGGGGACATAACAACAGACAAAAAGAAATCCAGAAAATCATCAGGTCATACTTAAAAAAAAAAAACTGTACTTTACAAAATTGGAAAATGTAAAGGGCATGGACAATTTTCTGGAAAAGTACCACATATAAAACTAAATCAAGAACAGATAAACATTTTAAATAAACCTATAACTGTCAAGGAAATAGAAGTAGACATGAAAAGTCTCCCTTCCCCTCCAAAAAAATTCCAGGGCCAGACAGTTTTAGCACAGAATTCTATCAGAATTTCAAAAAAGAGCTAATGCAATTACTCCTCAAATAGTTCTACCTAATAGAAACAGAAGGAACATTTCCACACTATTTTTTCCAAGGTAAAAGTTACCCTGGTACCTAAACCACACAAAGACTCAACTAAAAAAAAAAAAAGAATCACAGGGCAGTTTCCCTGATTAACATTGATGCAAAAATATTCAATAAAACACTGGCAAACAAAATTCAAGAACACATATAGAATATCCACCATGATCAATGTAATTCCAGAGAATCAGGAATGAATCAACATATGAAAATCTATCAGGGTAATCCGCCATATAAATAATCTGGAAGAAAAAAAAACACAAGATTATCTCATTAGATGCTCAAAAATTATTCTACAAAGTCCAACACCCCTTCATGATAAAGATCGTAGAGAGATTAGAGATACAAGGACTGTAATTAAACATAATAAAAGCAATATATATATCAAGGCAACAGTCAACATAAAATTAAATGGAGATAAACACAACATGATTCCACTAAAATCAGGAACAAAACAAGGCTGTTCACTCTCTCCACACCTATTCAACATAGTACTTGAAATTCTAGCTAAAACAATAAGAGAATAAAAGGAGATCAAAATGATCCAAATTTGAAAGGAAGAAGTCAAACTTTTGTCATTTGTAGATAATATGATAGTATACATAAGTGACCCACAAAATTCAATGAGGGAATGCCTACAGATTATGAGCAGTTTCAGTAATGTGACAGGATACAAGATCAACTCCAAAAAATCAGTAGCCCTTCTATATACAAATGATCAAAATGCTAAGAAAGAAATTAGAGAAGTAGCACTATTTACAATAGCCACAAATAGCATTAAATGTCTTGGGGTAACACCAACCAAAGAAGTAAAATACCTTTATGACAAGAACTTTAAGTCTTTGAAGAAGGAAATTGTGGAAGATATCAGAAAACGGAAACATCTCCCATGCCCTTGAATAGGTACAATCAGCATAGTAAAAATGGCAATCCTACCAAAAGTAATCTACAGATTTGATGCAATCCCTATCAAAATCACAGCACAATTCTTCACAGAGCTTGAAAGAACCATACTCAACTTCATATGAAAAAAAAATATCCAGAATAGCCAAAACAATCCTCTACAATAAAGGAACTTCCTGAGGCATTACCATCTCTGATGTCAACCTCTATTATAGTGCTACAGGAATGATAACAGCTTGCTATTGGCATAAAAAAAAACAGAAAGGTTGACCAATAGAGTCAAGATAAAGACCCTGATATTGACCCAAATATATATGAGCAACTGATTTTTGAAAAAGAAGCTAAAATTATACAATGAAATAAAGAAAGCATATTCAACAAATAGTGTTGGCATGAATGGATGTCAGTATGTAAAAGAATGCAAATAGATCCATATCTATTCCCATGCAAAAAACTTAAGTCCCAATGTGCTGTGGGAAAATGGTCTTGTACCCTGGAAAGATTTGTCACTTGTATTGGTTTAATAAAACACTGATTGGTCAGTAGCCAGGCAGGAAGTATAGATGGGGCAACCAGAACAAGAGAATCCTGGAAAGAGGAAAGGCTCAGTGTGCATTCATCACCCAGGCACAGAGGATGCAAGATGAAAATGATTCACTGATAAAAGATACCAAGCTACTTGGATAAAACAGACAGAATTATGGGTTAATGTAAGATGTAAGAATTAGCTGATAAGAATGCCTGAACTAATAGGCCAATAAGCTTATAATTAATGCAGGACTCTGTGTGTTTCTTTGGGACTGAATGGTTATGAGAGAGGGCAGGATGGAAATCTCTGCCATCACAAATGGATCAAAGACCTCACCATAAATCCAGCCAAAATGAACCTCATTGAAGAGAAAGTGCATGGGCATAGGAGACAACTTCCTGAATATAACACCAGTAGCACAGACCCTGAAGGCAAAAATTAATAAGTAGGATAGCCTGAAATTGAGAAGCTTCTGTAAGGCAAAGTAAACAATCACTAAGACACAATGGCAGCCTACTAAATGGGAAAAGATCTTCCCTAGCCCATGTCAGACCAGAGGACTAATCTCCAAAATATATAAAGAGTTCAAGAAACTACACATCAAATTTCCAAATAATCCAATCAAATATAGGGTATAGATCTCAACAGAGAATTCTGAAAAGAACATATGCAAAAGCCAAAAGATACATAAGGCATTGGTCAACATCCTTTGCCATGAGGAAAAAGCAAAACAAAATGACTCTGAGATATCACCTTATACTGGACAGAATGTCTAAGACAAAAAATACCAGGAATAGCTAATGCTGGAGAGGATGTGGCGTAAGGGGAATACTCTTCCATTGCTGGTGGGAGTGCAAACTTGTACAGCCACTTTGGAAATCAGGATGGTTGTTTCTCAGAAAATTGGGAGTCAATCTACCTCAGGACCCTGCAAAACTACTCTTGGGCATATACCCATAAGATGCACACTTATGCCACAAGGACATTTACTCAACTGTGTTTATAACAGCATTACTCATAATAACCAAAACCTGGAAACAACCTAGATTCCTCTCAATGGAAGAATAGATAAAGAAAATGTGGTATATTTACACAATGGAGTACTACCCAGCAGGAAAAAAAAACAGTGAAATCTTGAAATTTACAAGCAAATGGAGGGAACTAGCAAAAAAAAGTTCCTGAGTGAGGTATCTCTGACCCAATAGACAAAAATGGAATGTTCTCACTCACAAGTGGATATTAGATGTAAAGCAAAGGATAACTAGCCTGTAGTCTTTGATCACAGAAAAGCTAAGTAACAAGGAGAACCCTAAGAGAAACGTACAGGGAACCTCCTGGGAAAAAGAAAAAGAAAAAAAAAACTCCTGAGAAAATTAGGAGGGCAGGAGAAGGGAGGATGGAAGGGGAGAGAGGGAAGAAGGGGAAGGAGGAGGAGATATGAGGAAATGGGATGCTCAAGAAGTAGAAAGCATAGTTAGGGAGAAAAAGCAAAGGAATATCTTAATTGAGGGAGTCATTAAAGGGCTATTGAGAAACATAACACTAGGGAAACTCTCGAGATCTTCAAGGATGACCCCAGTTAAGACTCTAAGCAACAGTGGATTGGATGCCTAAATTGGGCTTCTTGATGACTGCCTTAAGTGTCTTCATAAAACTTCAACCAGTAACTAACGGAAGCAGACACAGATCTACAACAAAGCACTGGGCCAAACTACCTGAGACAAGCCCAAGAAGAGGGAAATTATGATATGAGCAAAGGGTAAATACTATGATGGTGATACCCACAGAAATAGCTGACCTGAGCTAGTGAGAGTTCACTAACCCTGGAGCAATAGCAGGCAAACCTATATAGGACCAGTTCAGGCCCACTGAAAGTAAGGGAGAGATTTAAGGCTTGGACAGTCTGTGGGGTGACTGACAGTGGGACCAGGATTTATCCCTAGTGCTTGAACTGGCATCTAGGATCACATTCTTTTTGGAGGGATACCTTGTTCATTCTAGATAAAGCAAGGATGTCTTGGTCTTGCCTTGAAGGGTCAGACTTTGTTGACTTCACATGGGAAGCCTTACCCTTTTTGAGGAGAGGATGGGGAGGTGGGTTGGGGAAAGGTTGAGGAAGCAGGAGGAGGAGAGTGAGCAGGAGTGGTGATATCTTTCTAAAATGAGAAAAGATTGTATTAAAAATATTACTAAAAAGAAAAGCAAAAGGAAAAGTAAAACTATTATATATTCCTACATATTCTAGGTTATTATCTTTTCATCCAGTCTTTTAAAACTGTGTATATATTTTCCTTTACATGTAGAGCAACAACAAATAGGCACATAGAATAGAAGTATGGAATTATGTGTGTCCATATGAGTTTATGTAGTAAACAGACTTCCTAGTACAGTTTTTATATATCATTGTCTATGTCTTAAAACCCTAACAAGGTGTAAGGTGGCTGATTAGAAAAAAGTAAATAGTAATGATTTATTAGTTTTAAAGTAATTAGTATTCATTTTGTTTGTCTGGAAAGTACAAGAAACTCCCAAAACAATATAGGTCTTTGCTATTGTCTTAAGTTCCCCCTAAAGATGAAGGTAAGTCATATTGAAACCATGGTCTTCAAACATATATCTTGGAGGATTTGAGAAAGATATGATCCAATAGCCTTTTTTTCCTGAGGACTAGCTTCCATAATATGGAATGTTGGTGGCAGGCATACTCAAGTTTTCAAGGAAGGAAAGCAATCAGCACTCTTACCAAGATGTGATGCTAATGAACTAAAACAAATGCCAGCATAGTAAAATATCCCATTGGAATAATAGTGACACTTACTCCTGACAGTAAACAATAGCTGCCTAATTAATTAAAGCTTACTTAATAAGAAGGAAAACATATGCCTCATATTCTAAACCAAACCAACTACTTAATAAATTCACATGTCTTAAAGGAGGAACCACTACCACCACTTTTCTTAAACCAGCATAATTCTTTACTAAGAACTTATCCTTTCACTCGCAGATGATTGTAGCTCTCATCTTCCCTAAGAAGATTCTTCATGCAACAGACAGAAGAAAATTGCATAAAGCCACAACTGATCCAAATGCAGAGAACTGACCATGAAATACCCAGCATGAATTGAAATATCTACAATAATGCAACATCTCTAACACAAATCCTGAACTTAATAATCATGTAACATTCCAAAGATGAGATAGAAAGATTGTAAGAGACAGAGGGTCAGGAAGACTATGTGATTGTATTATTGAACTATGACAGGAAAGATATACTCATGAAATCTCAACAATATGGCAGCCTAAAAAGAACTGAACAACCACTTGTCATGAGAACAACAGTTGCCATGCCAAAGTGGATTGGGGAAATCTCATGGGCCTTCCTACTAGATGAAGGGCTATAAGAGCAAGACAGCCAGTCTTCTTCAGAGATAAGGCCCATAAATAGTTAGTCAACAATAAATGAGCAGCCCGAAAAACATATGCATATAAGTAACACTAAATGAACTCAGTAGATTTATTTTGTATATTTACTCATGTACGTGAATATGTATCTCCTTCTGTGAAATAATAATAATAGTAAATGAAATGTTTGTGAATTTGGGTGTGAGTAGAGATTTGGGAGAAGTGGGGAAATATTTTAATTAAAAAATAATAAGTGGCCTGTAGTAAGGAGGCCACTTATTCACTTCCCGGCTGCCAAGACTTCTGAAATAACCACACAGAAACTGTATTAAGTAAATCACTGCTTGGCCAATTACTTAAGTATATTGCTAGCTATCTCTTACATCTAAAATTAACCCATCTCTATTATTTTATAGTTTACCATGAGACTTATGACCTACGGGCCATGTTTCAGCATATCTGTCTATGATGGCAGCTCCTTGGCTTCTTCCTGGCCCCACCTTCTTTCTTACAACATTCAGTTTAGTTTTCCCCTCCGAGCTCTACTCTAACCAGTCACAGGCTCAAGACAGTTTCTTAATTAACCAATGGTAGTCACATACAGAATGGAGTCCCTCATCAAAGAGCTTTAAAGAAAGAAATCAGTGTTTGGAGGATTTTACTGAGTAGCTTCAGGACTTTATTAATAATGTGCTATTTCTCACTTAAATGATTCTTGAATGAGCAAATTTTCTTAAATTTTCATGAGTTCCCTGATGTCAAGTATAAAGTTTAGATATAGAATTATATGTTTACTTGATACCTGATGTTCTTTTCTAAAAAATATTTTATTAGTTTTTATTATTTTATTACTTTTCATTATTAAACAAAAATAAAAATTAAGAATTATGAATGGTGAAAGTATTAAGATGTCAGAGGTAGATAAATGCTCCACTATATCATAGTGCTTGAATAGATGGAAAATTATCCCCAGATATTACTGGAAGTAGCATTCCAACCTGGAGAATCTGTGAGTGGTGGAAATGATGGACAACGGTATTTTTAGGAGGAAAACCAGAAGTGTGAATGCATTTATATGGAAAGTGATACTAAATGTTACACAAAAAACAAATGAAGTGTCACTTCATGTCAGGAGAAAAATGTGTCAAAGTTATTCCAATGACATGTGGTCTTTTAACAAAACAGGAATATACACATATAATTCTTTACTAAGAGGACTACAAAATTGTTAATTATGGGAATGGTATATTTCAAGTTGAGATGTTATTTAACCATTGTGTGAAAAAATTGTCTGACAAAGGAAATAAAAGCAGAAATATAAAATAATAGCTCATCTTCCTGAAATTGAGCCCATTGAAACAATTTAAAATAGCTGAATAGGAATGAAAAGAATAATAAAATAGTGTGGGTAATCATCCTGTTTTCATTTATGTTGCTATGATAAAACATTCTGACAAAAAACCAACTTTGAACAGAAAAAGTTTATTAGGCTAATGATGCTAGATACAGTATACCAAGAAAAGAAAATCAATAGAGTAACTAAGTACTAAGCCATTTTGCATCCATAGTCAAGTATGAATAATGCTCTCTGTCTGCTTAATTGCTAGCTTTCTTTACTCTTATATAGTTCAAGACTGGCTTGTTCTGGGTCTGCCTACTTCAGCTGACATCAAGGCAGCACCTCCTTTGGTCAATATTTTCTACATAATTCCTCATTAAGATTCTCTTTGCAGGTGAATCTAGATTGTGCCTAATTTGCAGTAAAAGTTAAGCAGCATATAAACTAAGTAGAGCATCACAGATTGTTACCATCTGATTGAAATGAGCATCAATAATATATATGTAAAGATTATGAACTTCTGAGCTCACAGGTTACAGGACTTTTAAAGTAGATTCTCCCTCATTCTAAACTAAACAAAGACGTAAAGATAAAAAAGACAGAAAAACAGTGTCACCATCTGAAAGAGTTAAATAATGAAATGTTTCCTAGTCTACGTGATAAAGATGAAGAGAGTGAGACAACTCAAAAGTTTAACGTAAAATAGTAAGAAATGACTTGTCTACAATTATGTAAAATGTAAAATAAACCATTGTAAATGAGGAGTCAGTGAGGTAAAAGTATGTTCAGTTATTGAGATAGTTTCATTGAACTTTTAAGCACTGAGTAACTAACGGTGCTGATAATTACAGGATAGAGTTTGGAACTGAAGATTATATTGAGATTAGGGTAGATTAAGTGGTTGAGCACCTGCTGGCATGCATAAAATAAAAAAGGACCAGAAATTAAAAATACAACAGAGGGTTGGCAAAATGGCCTGGAGGTTAAAAGCACAGGCTGTTCTTCTAGAAACCCTTAGTTCAATTCCCAGCAACCACATGGTGGCTCACAACCATCAATAATGAGATCTAGTGCCCTCTTCTGGGATACAGACAGAACACCATTTACATAATAAATAAATAAACCTTTAAAAAATGAAACATAATGGATCTGAAGAGTAGATTCTTCATTATACCACCCAAGGTGCCTGAAGGTTTGAAGTATAAGAAATGAACTGTCACAAGAAAATCACCCAGAACCTAGAAACAAATGTTCAAAGAAAGTGGAGTTAGAAAGTGATACTGTCAAAGAAACTTGATGCTAACTAGATTCTCGGAAAAGAAAGATGCTAGACTTGGAGCAGAAGTGAAAATAGTTTTAGAAAAAAAATAGAAATTGATGAAATTGTGCCATAGAGTGTACTAAATTCATATATAAAGCCAGTTTAATCCATTTGGGCTTTGTTCAATTTTTAAGAAGATCAGAGCATTAAAGTCTTCCAGGAATGCAGTTTTAACAGTACTTAAAGATAAATGAAAATGATATATCCATGGAGTTAAAAAAAAACATGGGCGTTACTGGAGTTCTGAATGCAAGGTTCTCATTCTAGCTGTTATACAATGGAAAAGGAACAGATGAGAGACGTGAGAGGTAGGGTTGGTTCACGTGAAGTGTATTACTATTGAAGTTTCATGTATCTTTGCATTGGGTCTTAAACAGCATGAAGAATCTTGTAATGTTCATGTCAGTCACAAGGGAGAGCTTTGCATTAAATTTCAATGGCATTTGCCAATGATGCTAGAGTAAGTGACTGTAAGGAAGGAATCAGTTCAAAGTTATAATAGCGGTTGCTACAAACATGCTAACTGCTACATGTTTTTTATTTGCTTTGTATTTTTCAAAGACAGTATACATATGTTCTATAATGTATCTCTGTCTAGAATTTTAAAATATAATATAGCAGTTGAAGTCTATTTGTCTTCCTCAAGTGTCCTAAGTATTCCCTTAGTTCATAAGTCCATGGTACAAGCTATTACTGGTTGAAACAGGAAGACAAATAGAGACAATGTACAAGATTTCAGCAAAATGCTTTATGTCATGAAATAGTTCTGGCTAACCTGGACCAAGCCACTATAATGCATGTTTAAAGATGTCAGATCTAATCAGAGACATTGCTATTTCTATCTTTGTATGTTGACAAAAGTTTGTGTCCTTCCTGGCCCTACAGAAACTCTTAAAGAAACACACAGGGGCCTACATTATTGGAATATTAATTCAGGTTTCTTTTTATCTAACTCTTATGTTTAAATTAACACAAATTGATTCTTGTCTGTGCTAGCCATGTGGCCTTTCCTCTTCCTAGAATTCTCCTCTTCTGGTCACTCTGCCAATACTTCCTGCCTAGCTACTGGCCAATCAACATTTTATTAAAGCAATACAAGTGACAAATCTTTATAAGGTGCAAAACTATTGTCCCTCAGCATTTCTACTGTCGTAAGAACCATGTGTTATTTATTTACTAATTCCTTCTAATGTGTACTAGGTAACAAAAATATAGAAAAACACAATAGAATGTAACAACAAAGCCCATATATCACTGGGAATAATCACAAATATCTTCAATCTACAGTATTATTACCAATGGCCTGTCAGTACAATCCCTTCAGGGTTTGGCATTATTGTAGAGCAATATAAATTAGTCACTGGAAATTCCCACGCCACCTTTTCTTTCTTTATTAACCCATGAGACTGAGGGGAGAGTCTAATGGTTTCTGTAGTCTTGCTTTTGTTTGCAATAATAAAGGAGTTGGAGCAATGATGCCTCAAATTCTCTGAAGTCACTCTTCTGCAGTTTTTAATTGAAGCTAAAAATTTAGGGCAGGAACACAAGCATTTCAGAATCAATGAGTATGCCAAAGAATAATACTGTACATTACAGATTTATAAGCAAAGAAATTACTCACAATCAAGGTTAATTTAAAACTAATAAAGCAAGTAATATAAAAGGTTCTTTGTTTTTTAAGAATTAGAGCTTAAGAGGGGAAAGATGACTTTTGAAAACCCCAAATATCTTGTGACTAACTCTCTTACAGTTTCTTTTGTCCCTCTTGCTGCTCTTTCAAATGCTTTTGCATTTCAGCTCTCAGAATGTAGTCTCAGGCCTAGCTGATGACACCAATCTTGCCATTTACCACTCAGGAAAGTGGATAGGATCAATGGGATGATATTTATCAAGTGATTCGAGCTCTTCAAACAGTAGAACTATATAAATATCATATAGACTACACTCAAGTGTATAGAAGAGAATCGCCTGGACTTCCAATTTTACAGAGAACTTTCCATGTAATGGAATCTGCCCCAGTAAAATTGAGATTAATGAAAAATAAGTGCTATATGTAAGTTTTTAGGTGTCTTTTTTGACATCATATGTTCTCCAATATAATGAAACATAGAAATCCATTCTTATGTTAAATGTAAAAGTAAAGGGAGTCATTGACACCATGCTTGACTTGTGACAAACAGAATGAAGATATTTGTTTTTAATAACACAAAATCTTCAAATTCACTGCTTTCTTCAAAGTCTGGTGTTAAGGAGGTGGTTACTCATCAACTCCAGTGTGGTGTCTCCTTAAAACAAGCAAATACAAAAATGATCACTATTCTGAAGTCTCATAGTCCCTAAGTAGTATATGCATCTATCAACTACATGAATATTAGCTGAGCAGAAATGCTTGCTATTTGCTAAGTATACAAGGCTTCACAAGAAACATATGGCCTCAGTTCACACTGACATCCTAAACCACACAAGGCATGGAGTTGAGTAGCTATTGAAAATAGTTTACTCATATTCTGATTGTGCAAAAGGTATGTATATAGCATGATGAGTTTGCCAGGAGTTTGTATAGAAATAGGAAACTTCTCTAACTTGAAGGCCCAGTCATGAGTTAGAAGAGCAATAGCTATACAACATTTTAAAATTTATTCAGAATAGATCTTGAAGGGATTTGATCAAACTTGCAAAATTTTCTCCTGTTAGAATTAATGCAGTAGTTTGCCTTGGAAGTGTCTGGAACAATGACTCAATGACAAAGCACTAAATTCATTGCTAACTAGATGAATTGGATTTTTTCCCATGCTCATGAGTATCAATAGAAGAAGATTACTCTGTAATTGCACTTAAAGGTACAGAATGACCTTCCCATGATATATTCTGGTTCCCTAAATTATTGTGATTCTTTCGTCAATCCCTTATTGTTTCCCAGTTCATCAGAGGAGAGATGCACTAAGGAACTGTAGAAGAAAGGCACATTCCTTGGGAGCTAAAAATAACCTCCTAGGAATGAATAGTACACCAGGGGGAGCAACAAATTGATGGTGTCTTCCTTTAGAAATAACTCTTCCCCATATGAAGAAAGATAATAGATAGAAACATGGATTTTCCATGCTGGAAGGAAAGAAAATCGAGTGCACAATAAACCTTGTCAGTCATTTGCAACCCATTCACAAGACTAGTCAATCACTTCCTAATCAAATTAATGCCTGGAATTTACAAGCAAGACCAAGTTACAAACTCTTTCAATAAAAATTGTTAACAGTAGGAAACAGAGAAGATTCCAATTCACATACAACTTTCTGGTAGGTTTAAAAGAACTAGACTAGAAAGTTTGATACAGGGAATGCGGGCCCTTTGTTCTGGCTGCTGGGCTAGCTTAACCCACCGAAATAATCACACAGTAACTGTATTCATTTAAACACTGCCTATCCCATTATCTCTAGCTTCTTATTGGCTACTCTCACATCTTGATTTAATCCATTTCTGTTCATCTGTATATCACCATGAGGTCGTGGCTACCGGGAAAGATTCAGCATGTCTGATTCTGGCAGCTCCATGGTGGTTCTCTCACATGTTTTCCTTCCTCCCAGAATTCAATTCTGTCTTCCTCACCTAACTAAGTTCTTCCCTATCAAAAAGTCCAAGGCAGTTTCTTTATTCAAACAATGAAAGCAACACATAAACAGAATGAACTCCTATACCAAAAGTTAATCGCCAGGGTTTCTGCAGCTGCTTTTGAGCTCTCTAAAGTGAACGACCCATATATGTTGGAATATCATACTTCCTATTTGTCAGAAAAGACCCTGAAGAAACAGTGTGGATAGAAGGAGGCAGCTAAGAGTACAATTTGAGGAAGAATGCTTCCATGAAATAGAGTTAAGTGAAAGATGGAAAAAGTGTAGTTGGCTCAAACCCCAGTAAAGCTTAGTATGACCAGACCCGTGTGAGTAAGGAAAAGTCTATTTGATTGTGAAATCCAAAGACCACAGACCAAGAGGTAGGTGAGGTAAATCCGAAATTATTTATGTTTTTATTCATGATTGCCGTTGGTAAGAAGTCCATCCACGTGCCTGGATTTTGATCTGTTTAACCTGTAGAAGATGTTGCTTTCTGTTCTCCAGGAGATTTAAGGTTGTTAATCTGTTAGCCTGAAAATAGGGATGAGTTCATCATAAAAACAAAGACCCTTAAAACAGAAGCAGAAGGGATAGGTTGTAGTGTCAGACTTAAGTACCCTGAAAAAGATTTGATCACCAACTGACTTAACCATCAGTTTTAATGTTGAAAAAAAAATCCAAGAGCCAAGGATTGCAGTCAGCACATAGAGCCTGAAATGTGAGAATCCTTTCTGCCTCGTGACTCCAGGGAATACACTGCAGTGCACTCACAGATTTCAGCTCAGTGAGCTTCGTTTTGGATTTAAAATAAAAAGTCAAAAGAATTAACCAAATATAATGGTGGAGGAACAGGAATTATGCAGACGAGTCTCCCATACTCGGCTATAATTTCCAGGACTACATGATGACAGTCTCAGCTTTTGTGAGGAGACACAAGTGGCCTGCTAAGAATGCATGTCCACATATTTTACCTGATGTCAAAATGGATTTTAGGTCAGATACAGAGAAAGGTGATGAATAGCTATTAGGAAAACTAAAGACAGAGCAAAACAATTTTCACTTTTTATTTATTTCTTTATTTCTTAACTATTTTACAGCCTATTCAGTTTCCATTCCCTGCTACCTCTCCTCTTAGCCTTTCTCCCCAACCTCCCTTCTTCCCCAGCTCCCCAATTCTATCCTCCTTTCTCTTCAGAAAACAGCTAGCATCCTGTGTATATCAGCCAGTCATAGTAAATCACATTGCAGTAAGACTAGAAACCTCCTCTCCTATTGAGGTTGGGCAAAGCAGCCAAGAGGGAGGAAAGGGTCCCCAAAACGGTGACTGAGTCAGAGACAATCCCCTGCTTTCACTGTTAGGAGTTCCAAAAGAAGACCAAGGCACACAACTGTAACGTACGTGTAGCGAGCCTTGGTCAGTCTCATGCAACCTCTCTCACTGGAGGCTCAGTCTCTGTGGGCCCAGGTCACTTGATTCTGTGGTTTTCTTTTGATTTCCTTGCCCCTCTAACTCTCACAGTCCTTCTGCCCACTCCCTTCAAAGCATTCCTGAGGAATACTTAACATTTGCCTGTGGATCTCTGTATCTGTTTCCTTGTAATGCTAGGTGAAGCCTGATGGCAAATGAACTAAGTAACAATCTATGAGTAAAAAAGAACATTATTAGAAATAATTTCATTAACTAATTTTTTGCCAGTCTTGTTTGGTTCTATCCTCAGACTGCTGGGAGTCCAGCCTCCGTTTTCTGGTCCTCCAGGCAGTGTCATGGGTGGGTTTCCACTCATGGTATAGGCCTCAAGTTGGACCAGTGATTGATTAAGTCACACAATTTCTGTACCACCTTTAACCCAGCATACCTTGTAGGCAGGACAAGTTGTAGGTCAAACATATGGCTGGGTTGGGATCCCAATCTCTCCAAGGGAAGTCTGGGCTGGCTCCAAGAGATAGTTGGTTAAGACTATTTACAACAACACATTGCTAGGAGTCTTAGCTAGGGTACCCTCATAGATCCAGGAAGCTCCCATTGCACTAAGTTTCTTGTTCATCCCAGCGCAGCCCCCAATTCCAGTTCTCTTTCCCAGTATTCTCTACTTCCAATATTCTCTCATGATCTGCACCTTTTCAACTCTCCACAGTAACAGACACTTCTAAAAAATCAGTTCACTCAGTGATGCAAGAGTTGGGGGGAACTTGGGGAAAAAGGATGATTGGGATAAAGGAAGGTTGGATAGGGGAGCACGGAACCACAATTCTTAGTTAAGAGAGCCACCTTAGGGTTGGCAAGAGACTTGAACCTAGAATGGCTCCCAGGAGCCCAAGGCGATGTCCCCAGTTAGTTCCTTGGGCAGCTGAGGATAGGGAACCTGAAATGACCCTATCCTATAGCAATATTGACGAATATCTTGCATATCACCATAGAACCTTCATCTGGTGATGGATGGAGATAGAGACAGAGACCCACACTGGAGCACTGGACTGAGCTCCCAAGGTCCCAATGAGGAGCAGAAGGAGGGAGAACATGAACAAGGAAGTCAGGACCACGAGGGGTGCACCCACCCACGGAGACAGTGGGGCTGATCTATTGGGAGCTCACCAAGGCCAGCTGGACTGTGACTGAAAAAGCATGGGATAAAACCAGACTCTCTGAACATGGCGAACAATGAGGGCTGATGAGAAGCCAAGGACAATGGCACGGGGTCTTGATCTTAATGTTCTGGCTTTGTGGAAGCCTAGGCAGTTTAGATGTTCACCTTCCTAGATATGGACAGAGGGGGGAGGACCTTGGACTTTCCAGAGGGCAGGGAACCCTGACTGCTCTTTGGACTGGAGAGGGAGGGGGAGAGGAGTGGTGGGAGGGGAAGAAGGATGGGAAGAGGGGGAGGGAAATGGGAGGCTGGAAACTTTTTATTCCTTTTCTCAATAAAAAAAAAGAAAAAAATTTAAAAAAAGAGTTCTTCTTGTAGACGGGTATTGTGGAATATTGGTTGAAGATGTGTTACATTTGTTTATGCTTTGGAACATTTGTTTATTGATGCAAAGGTGTGTAATGTGTTTTTTTTAATTCTGTGAAGTTGTGTTAATTTGCCTGCCAAAGGCACCAGATTGATCTAATAAGGAGCGGAACGATCAATATCTAGGCATGAGAGCGATGGGCAGGGCTGCCAAGCAGAGGAAATCAATAGGAAAAAAAAAAGAGAAGATCCAGAAGCAAGAGAAGGAGACAGAGGAGGATTCTAGTGGCCAGCCACCAAGCTATACAGCAAGTCACAAAGTAAGAAGTAAAGAACAGTATATGGAAAGGTAAAAGGCAAAAGGGATGTGGGATAATTTAAGAAAAGCTGGCTAGAACAGGCCAAAATAAGGCTGGGCATTTATAAGAAAGAATCAGTCTCTGTGTGGTTATTAAGATCAACAACACCAAGTGATGTTCTTTTTGTCTATTTAAACTTCGATATGATTATCTGAGGCTCACCTGCATTGGGAGATAAGTCTGTTATTTGTTCTTTCAATCTAACCATTTAAAAACTAATCACATAATTTCATACAAATACCTAGAAAAAATCTGAACAATACTCAGGTACCCAACAGTTGAAAATCTGACATATATAGAGTGATGTGGACACATCAGATTATGGAAAACTAGCTGAGACATTAAATACGTGTGAGAAATGAAGGCACAGCAGGAAGGAATCATTTCATGTAACTTTAGAGACATGGAAGTTGATTCGTGGTACAGCTTGTTTTGCTTATAGTTCAGTCTAGTGTGACATTCAAGGGTGTAGCCTCTGGGATTAGAAATATGGGAACTTAAATGCTGCGTGCACTGTATTAGCATGGCAATGGGCATTTTTAAAATCATAGGTCCTATATATGCAAACAGGAAATATACTAATTCCTGTCAGGTAAAGTTGTTAAAATAAATGAGTACAAACATTGCATACTAATTCATAAATCTGAAAAAAAATAACACCAATTTCATTATTTTTATCAGCAGGTTGTGTAGAGTAGAAAGGCCCAGGATGGAAGAGCAATTTCTTTTATCAAATGCAGTTCGGTTGATGGATTTATTGTCTTTGGAGAGGATTTGTTCACTGCTTCTTTTCTTCCTAAACATTGTACTTTTATGTAGAAATCAATAGTACACAACACACATACTGTACAAAACAATGCACGCATGCCTGTGAAGTTCCCCTGATCCTTCAGCTTCTATTATGTATCCTATTATGGGAGGCAAGTTATCCCCTATCACATTGAAAATTAAAGGAATTGCCTTGGGCTGATGCCACTGGAGGTTTCACAGCACAAGGAGCTCCTGAACTGCTCTTGAAGGACACTGGTCCCACAGGATGAGAGAGAATTAAAAGTGCCATTTCCTGTGGCTTTTCCTATGGTCTGCTAAGTAGTGATTTTCACACATCATAGAGTATTCATTTCCCTTCATCCTGACTGAGAAATTTAGTAGAAACACAAAATAAAGGGTTTTTAAAAATCAATTGCCTGTGAATGATGTTACACCAGGGTAAGGTAGCAAACAAGGAGCATTCCCAGCCTGAGTTCTCTAGAGTGTTCCCATGTAGATCTAGCAAGAAGAAGCCTGGGGAGTATTATGACCATTAGCCAGTGGCGTTTTTAGCTCATAAGGCTTGGAAAGATGAGAATGAGATAGCAGTATGGAAGATAATGGCAGTTAACATGGCAAGCAGTGCAGAAGCATATGGAGCTGGGAGCCAGGGACCAGAGCCAGGTCACTGTAGGGTCTAATAGGGAACTAGCATGAAAAAGATATATAGCAATTAGCTTGTTAGCTAATCTCATGGGCAGTAAATTTTGCCATATGCATGCTTAACCTATTTGACATAACTTGAAATAATGAGATAATAAATTGTTATTGTCAACCACTACTTGTAATATCCTTTAATAGAGTCAGTCATGTCTATGAGCAAACCAAAGCTTATATCATTAGCTGTTAGGGAGAGGGGATTGTTCTGGACTTAGTCACCCTTTTTGCTTGTTTGGGAAACTCTATTCTGCCACGTCAAATTCAGATTTTTCTACCTTAAATGGTGAAGAAGTGACTTTTTTTAAAGACAATTTTTTAAGTTTGTCACAGTCCATGGGAAGATAGAATATTCATGAGAAATAAATGTTATGATTTTGAACTCAAGAAGATTTTAAACTACTTACAGAATTTCCTTTTCAGATTGGCTTTACAGATTCTTGTATAATCATCCTAGCATAGACGAGATTAATACAGACAATTAGTCTGCTTACATTTGTGGCATTTAGGAGAGGAGTTTCCCTCGGCTTTTCAACTGGATTTCTGATAGATGTGTGTTGTCAGTTAGGTCCTAGCTACTTCTGGAGCACAAAGAATGACATTTGATGATTAATTTCTCAAAACATAGGTGTAAAAATGTAAAATGAAGATTTTTAAATATATCAGACTGATAAGAGAAACTACCTAAGCAAGAGTAAAGAGTAGGGGAGTGAGATGGAAAGAACAGAGACTTTTTCATGGAGTTCTGCACTGACATTACAGCACTTAGCATGCATTACTATGGGCTAATAACAGTCACAACAGAAGCTAGTGCTGAAAAGGAATTGCCTCTAAAACACCCTCCATCATCTTCGTTAGATAAGTCCACATCCCAAGTTTTACATCTGCTTGAAGCCATATTTTTTTTGTTGGACAGAAAGACGTGTATCTGTATCTCCATCCACGATACATATTTCATGTGTTCTAGGAACACCTGACTTCATCTGATTGTGGACGGATCATGAATGTGGCTTGACGCTCAGAAACTCAAGACCACTTTCATTCCTACCTCGAATTGTTTTGAAGGCCTTGTAATGATACAATTATATCAACATACCCCTTGTATTCAGATTAAATGTTGACCCTAGATCCTACTCTACTAACCTGACATGCTGGCACATTGACAACTTCTTGACATTTTTAGAATTCAATCCTTCTCCTAAAGTGAGTAAAATCAACAAACAGCCCCTACAACGTAGGACACTTGATTTACAGCAGATGAGGTTATTACTTGTGGAATACTAAACAAAAAAAATATTCATTGACATTAAAGCTGAGGGTAATTTAATGAATCTTCTCTTGAAATTTAAAACACACCACAGCGATTGTAATGCCAACAAAAGAGAAAGTAGCAGATATTCTTGACCACAGAGTGTGACAGGTGCATTTATTATCCCAATTGCTATATCTCAATGACTGTGAAAATGATGAAGTGGACAGATTCCCTATTGTGTGACTTCAGGTGATAGTGAGAAAGATGATACATACCTGTAACTGACCTACCTAGACGTGCAACAGCTGGCAGTCATAGGGTGATTAGCATTTGTAAATATATGGTTGAGGAATCAAAGAGCGAGACAGAAAAATCTGTTTCTCTGGAACTTGGGTGTGGTCACAGAACTAGGAGAAGAAATGGAAAAATGTACCCATTTACCTCAGTCGCGGTTCAGTCACAATCAGTAACGTACAAGGTAGAATTACTTACAGTAATAAAACAAACAGCCGGGCGGTGGTGGCACATGCCTTGAATCCCAGCACTCGGGAGGCAAAGGCAGGCAAATCTTTGTGAGATCGAGGCCAGCCTGGGCTACAAGAGTAAGTTCCAGGACAGGCTCCAAAGCCTGTCTCAAAAAACCAAAAAGAGAAAAAGGAAAAGAAAAGAAAAGAAAGAAAATTAAAAAAAAGAAAGAAAGAAAACAAACCATAGGCAGGGACTGGAGAGTTAAAGGTCTAAATGTGGAGGTCAGGGTAGGGTGCAGGAGGGGCAGAAAGTAGGGGAGAGCAGAAAGAGTAACCTAGCCGGTTTGAGAAATCAAGTACTTTCAAAGTGGGACATAGATGTAGTGTGTCTTAAGTTTGATCTCGCACATAGGATTGAGCGGTTTATAACCAGGAACATGTTCGTCAAACTGTACTGTGATTAAAGGTGCCCAAAGAATAAGACTCAGAGTCAGAAGTCCAAAGTTGAACCAACCTCAGCGAATGAGTCATGTTGACCCAAACTGCCTTCTTTCCTCCCTCTGATCTTTACTGGCTATGGTGGTCCCAGAGACTCCCGTGTCAGTGAGGAGAAAAGTTGAAATGTATTTGCTCCCTCTGATTTTTAGTTTTCTTTTTCTTTTTTTAAACCTCTGTCAGAAATAGTTTACAAACAGTTTTTGGTTCTCTTCTATATTCTAAACATTCCATTAAATTCTTTCATGGATTTCTCTAAAGTGCTATTCAAAAATGAAGAGAGTTTTGATTCCATATTTCTTTTTTTAATTAATTAATTTATTTATTTATTAATTTATTTAAGATTTCTGTCTCTTCCCTACCACCCTCCCCCTCCCCCAATCAAGTCCTCCTCCCTCGTCTTCCCAAAGAGCAATCAGGGTTCCCTGCCCTGTGGGAAGTCCAAGGACCACCCACCTCCATCCAGGTCTAGTAAGGTGAGCATCCAAACTGCCTAGGCTCCCACATGCAGTAGGATCAAAAACCCATTGCCATTGTTCTTGAGTTCTCAGTAGTCCTCATTGTCCACTATGTTCAGTGAGTCCAGTTTTATCCCAGGCTTTTTCAGACCTGGGCCAGCTGGCCTTGGTGAGTTCCCAATAGGACATCCCCACTGTCTCAGTGTGTGGGTGCACCCCTCGCGGTCCTGAGTTCCTTGCTCGTGCTCTCTCTCCTTCTGCTCCTGATTTGGACCTTGAGATTTCTGTCCGGTGCTCCAATGTGGGTCTCTCTGTCTCCTTTCATCGCCCGATGAAGGTTAATATTCAGGAGGATGCCTGTATGTTTTTCTTTGGGTTCTCCTTCTTATTTAGCTTCTCTAGGATCACTAATTATAGGCTCAATGTCCTTTATTTATGGCTAGAAACCAAATATGAGTGAGTACATCCCATGTTCCTCTTTTGGGGTCTAGCTTACCTCACTCAGGATAGTGTTTTCTATTTCCATCCACTTGCATGCAAAAATTCAAGAAGTCCTTGCTTTTTACTGCTGAGTAGTACTCTAATATGTATATATTCCATACTTTCTTCATCCATTCTTCTATTGAAGGGCATCTAGGTTGCTTCCAGGTTCTGGCTATTACAAACAATGCTGCTATGAACATAGTTGAGCATATACTTTTGTTGTATGATAGGGCATCTCTTGGGTATATCCCATATTTCTAAAAGTCACAAAAATATGACAGAACATAGTCTACCCCTCTGCAAAGACCATTAGAATAAAAGCTTGTTAGCATAAAATAATCCTGGATATGGGTATCATTCAGTTTTGTTGTTAAATTTGGTGAAGTATATGAAGCCATGACTATAGATGTTGTGTAATTAATTTCAGATCTACATTCAAAACAGGTATGAAAACATAGGTTCCTTGGATACAGCGCTTGCCTAGTATGACTAAGGGATTACCAATCAGGTGACAGGTAAAATGCTCCCTAGTTTGACTAAGGGATTAGCAATCAGGTGACAGGTAAAATGCTCCCTTATGAAACCGCCCATACATGCACCCACAGACACACAGCTCTGCACTAACGCACACACACACATACATTCAGAGGGCAGGGACGAATTTGTTTCAAGTAAATAGTAAGGCCGAGGAAAATATCAACGTGGACCTGTACACTTTCAGCTTCTTTGTATTACTACATGATAATGTCGCTTTCCCTCCTGCATCTTCAGCCCACTGCATGTTTATAGAATCCAAAGGAATATTTTCGTATGTAGTTTAGATTCAAGTGACTGACAAAAACTTTCCCAAAATATTTGATTACTATGGTGACTTTCTATTGTCTTTAAACTGTCTTACACAAAACTGAAAGTAATTTCATCTTAAATATGACTAAAATGCTAGGCTATGTTCTGAGAGATTAAGAGCCACACAGGAGTACCTTTGTCATAAGAATTCTGCAAAATAAATAATCGAAATTAGCCTGTGGTATTTATTCTAAAACCATCCCCGTCACATGATTTTATTATGTTGACTGTTTCTGTGGGTACTGAAAAAATTTTATATGATTGCAATAAGTTATTAAAGAAACCCAAATGGAGTCTTTTACTTGATGCTTTTGCTTGGCATATTATAGTTCTGAAAATCACACTAATATAAATTCTACAAGTATAACACATTTCCCATCATGACAGAGGTGATATAGAATACAATCTCCTTTTAAATCAACAGTGTTCCAAATTATGTCATGTTATTATTTTATCTGATATACTTGTAGATCAATAAATGTTGCAATGTTACTTTTTAAACTATTGATTCTACATAAAATTGTTGGCTATCCTCCTCAAAAAATAAAAAAAGGAAACATAAGTTATAATAGTAAGTAGAAAAATATATTGATGCATTTCTCCAAAGAAAGCTATGCAACTTGCTAGATATTTCTAAGAAAAGTTTATATACAAAGCTGTAAGTAGCCGCGTTATTGATTTTAATGAAAAGAGGAGAAAATAATTGAATGGGCATAAACCGATGCCATTCTAGTTCAGACATAATACTGTTCAATTGTGATTTATCTTCATTAGCCTGCGTCATCACTGTTTTAAGAAGTAAAACTATTTGGTAACCCATATTCATAGTTTTGGTTTGTTTTGTTTATGTAGCTTGGATAAAATGTCCACACAAAAGTAGCTTAAGTGAGACAGGATTCATCTGGCCCACAGTTTCGAGGTACAGTTCGTCATTTCAGTGAAGTCCCTATGGTGGGAGTTTGGGCAGTTGGTCACACTGAACCCATTGTCATAGAGAAAGAGGCACAGAGCATTGGAAGCTTGTGCCCAGTGAGCTGCTCACTGATTCATACAGCCCAGAACTCGATGGCAGGGAATAAGGCTGACAACTTTTAACATGATTTTTACTACTTCACTTCAATGGGCCTAATCACCATAATTCCTCACAAACATGCCCAAGAGCTGAAGAATTCATCACAGGTGGATCTAGAAGCATGTCTCCTATGGGAATCCCATATCCTGTAAACCTGACACTTTCCATTAACCTTTCCGAAGAGATTCTGTGATTTGAAGAATGATTTGAAGTTTGCTCTTTTCTGGAAATTTCTCTTACCAAGAGTAGCAGATTAAAACCAGGCTTAAAATTCTAATATATTTTTCTCTTCACCTAATGCATCTCCGTCTTTGGATAATTCACAATGATATTACCAACAAAGATTTTTGATGCTAGTTATATGTCAAAAATCTTTCATATACTCTACAAGCCAAACATTGAGATATATTTAATATTATATTTATGTTAGACATAAAAACTATAGAAAAGTTACATAACTTACTAGAGGCTGCACAGGTAGTACAAGAACATTATGTTCTAAACCTTAAAGTCTTCCATGCTTAAATATAATTGTTTTTTATACTTTTATGAAGTATGAATTAATAGTGGTACTGAAGTTTGAAACTGGGACTCACATTCACTATATACTCTACCACTGAGCATTCATTTCGATTATTCTTCTTATTTTTGACACAAGACCTTGCTGAATTTTTTCAGCTAGCCTTGAACTCATAATCTTCTTATCACACACTTGGAGTTAGCTAGGAATGTAGTCATGTACCATCAGTCACTGTGGTTATTTTATATTTGTCTCTTCATGATTTTTTTTCCTCAATGTGAATTTTTTATATCCATTACTATGTGACTTTCCATAATAATCATAGGCACATCAACTACTAACATCAACACAAAAAAATGCATGTTATATAGATTTGAAATTAGAGAGGAAGGGAAGGGGGGAAAGAAAGAAAGATGATACAGATGAGAAAAAGAGAGAGAAAAAGGATAAAATTGTGAAACATCACCTTCCAAAACAGCTGCAAATGACATGAAATATCTTGGAGTAACTCTGACTAAACATTTGGAAGACCTGTATGAGAAGAACTTTAAATCTTTGAAGAAAGAAACTTCTGAAGACACCAGAAATGGAAATATCTCCCAAGCTCTTGGGTAGGTATAATTAACATAGTAAAAATGGCAATCTTACCAAAAGCAATCAACAGATTCAAAGCAATGCTCAGCAAAATTCTTCACAGTCCTCAAAACAATACTCAACTTCATATGGAAAAGCAAAAAACCCAGGATAGCCAAACAATCCTGTACAGTAAAGAAACTACTGGAGACATCATAACCCCCACTTTAAACTCTAATACAGAGGTACAATGCTGAAAACAGTCTGGTATTGACATAAAAAATTGATAGGAGGACCAAAGGAACCAAATCGAAGACTCAGATATCAATCCACACACCGACAAACACTTGATTTTATTTGGTTTCTAATTTGGGGTTTGCATTGGTTTGGGGGTTTGTGTGTGTTTCTCATACTTTTTTTGGTTTCTAATGATTATTTCTTTTTATGAAGAAAAATTTGGGGAGGCTACTCAGTGGGTAATAGCCTCTCTGGGTGAGCATAAGTGAGTACCGGACTTCACATTCTCAACACTCATCAAAATAGCTGGGCATTTGGTTTAATAACAAGTGAAAAATGTATATGAACATGTGAATAATGAATACTAAAAAAGCCAGTACAAAAATGGTGATTTTTGGTTCAGTGACAGACCCTTGTTTTGAAGCAATAACACAGAGAGGAGGTGGCGAGACAGCAAACTTCCTGTCTGATTCTCTCACACCTGGTTGCATGTTCCTCCACACTCACTTTAGTAGAATATAACACACACAACAGACACACACAACACAGAGAGAAAGAGAGAGAAGCAAAATGAGAATAAAGTCAGATTTCTAAGGTAAGTTAAAAGAAATTGAAAAGCAAACACAGAAATAAATTATCCTCTCGCATACATACACACATCATTGATAATATCTATAATACAAGTTAAGGGCATAAAATAGTTACTGTGATAAAGATTACAGTCTGTATGGGACCCATGTCACTAACCACTTGATGTTTTATTCTTAATTTCACATTAAAAAATAGAAAATATTTCATTAAGCTCTCCTATATATTTATTCACTTCTGACTTATTTTTAATCATCTTCTTGATCAAAACATGTCTGTTTTAGAAGTCTCAAACATCATGATATCAGGTTTCACTAAATTTTCCTCCTTTTTAATTAAAGATATCAAGTAACTTGTTAGTGTATGCTGTGCCACAATTAGGACTCATAACCTCAGCTTTAGAAAAGTGCTCCGTGTTATTTGTTTGGACAGCTAGGTTAGGGTGGTGAGTTCTACTGTGGCTCAGCTTGATTTGAATCAAGTACTAGAGGGTCTTCTTAGTCTGTCTTCTAAGAGTCAGTACTTCAGAAACCTCAGATACATGTCTAAAGTTCCAGTCAGCTTTCTGCATTCTGACTGTGCACTAAGCACTTCAGTGTCTCCCAGTACACATACAAGGGACCTGTGCTAAAGCTTTAGACTTAGACGCCTGCCAGATCATGAGCTGGCATCCTTAGTAAGGAACCACATGGCACAAACATAAATTTCCTTGGTCAACTCTCAGTTTCAATAGACACATTTGGATATTACAGGGTGGAGCTCAGTTCCTTTCCCTAAAAAGCCATTTCTACACTGCTTACTGTTTAAGAAATTCTCATTATTTTTTACATATTTTTTTCAGTTTAAAGAATTTAGAATTTGTGTATGTGACAAGAATTTAACACGTGTGTTACAGTTGTGTAGCTAGCTCTGCTTGTGAGGCTCTGAACAGTGGGTTCATGACCTGTCCTTGGTGCTTGAGTTGGCATATGGGAACCCATTCTCTATGCTGAAATGCCTAGCCCACCTTGATGCTTGGTCCTGTCTCTTCTTGATATGCCATGCTTTGTTGATTCCCACGGGAAGGTCTGCCCCTTTCTTAATGGAGACAGAGAAGTGGATGGGGATGGCTAGAAGGAACGTGGGGCGAGGGAACAGGAAAAGAGGAGGGAGAGGAAACTGTGGATGGTATGTAAAATGAATGCAAAAAGTTAATGATAAAAAGAATTTTAGAGTTTAGTATGGTAGTGTGTTACCCGTTATACACTTGTGACTAGAAGCATAGAAGGATCAATCTTTATTTTTAGTGATGAACTCAATATTTCCCATTTAGAATTATGCTGGAGGTTAGGGTCGGAGGATCCTGGACAATTACCTTTCTTCACAGACCACTATTGTTGAACATTCACATTAGCCTTAAAATACATACTTGCACCCACTGACATCTGGAATAATGCTATAAAAATAAGATATATAAGTAATCTACATAACTCAGCTACTCCCTGGTCGAACATTATGCTTATTGCTCTGTTCGCTACCAAAAATAACAATAATTATGTCTGGAGGGCTGGTTATTAACCTGCATTCAGTCTCTCATCTAAGCAATAATTTTTCACTTTCTGTAAATGCACGGGTGAATCGCAGACTCTAACCTCGAAGCCATCCGGGTTTTATGTATGCTAGTCGGCTCATCACCACCCTAATGACACTGGTCTCCCCAAGCTGTTATCGCAAGCCATGCTAGGTCTTCTGAAAATTCCCGTGTCATATCATTATCTTCCTTCTTGGCATCAGCAAGCATACTTACTCCCTCCTAATTACTTGATCTGTATGTAGTGAGAGTATGGGTGAGATGCTATTTGTTAGATTCACTCAGTGTCTTTTCTAGTTGCTAGGCGATAACAGCCAGTCCCAGCCAAAAATACTTAACAATCTTCAGGTGACATTTTCTTGTTACTTTTCCTTTAAGCAGCCCAAGGCACCTGTGCCAGAGTGACTTAGATGGCATTTTAAAACTGCTTGGATTAAAGAAACATTTTGATTGGCTCACAGATTAATGTGAAGGGTAGATTAATTTTTGTGAACTACTAGCTCAGCTGAAGCAGCTGCTTACACTTGAAATTGCTAACACCATCACATTCTAGCACACAGAAGTATGGTTTTCCTAAGAATGAAGATATCCAAAGGAGAAACTAATAAGGCATATCTAAGTAGGGTGTTTGGTAATCACGAGATAACACTCTGGGGGGATTAGGAGCACGAGGCTGCATTTCTGTCACATTATTACCTCACGATCTCCAGCTCCTTCTTGTCACACCTGACTGCATAATTCCTATCCAATTAAAAGTGACATTTTCTGGTGATGTTAGCAATTTGGGCACAGACTTTTCTTTCTTCACCTGAGAACCTTCATGCAATACAGATCACTGAGAACTGAATGTCTTTGTTCCTTGGATGCCCTCATATTTCCTTGCTGAGAATAATGGTTTAGAATATATTAAATGGGGCTGGTCACAGAGCAAATGTATCTGCTTTCCTGGGTGATATACGTAGCCTGAATTGTTCTATCCAAGGCTATATGACCTGGAATGATTCTTGTTCCATCTTAGTACTGACTACTAAACTAATCAATATTCTTAAGGATGACGTTCTTTTGCAACAGTTAATAATAGTTAAGTTATGGCTTTTCTGTGCACAAGAAATTCTGAAGACATTCACTCTACTTAAAATGTTTACTTAATTAGCATGTAATGCATATGAAAACCGTTTTATGTCGTTACATATAAGTCAATATGCCCAGTCATGTACACACATATATACATATATTGTCATGAAAGAAATTTTTACAGACAATCCTTAAAGATGAGCTGATAAAGAAAAGATTGCCTTCTATTGAAATATTTAGGTAGTACACTATCAATTTCATAAGTACCCTACCATCATCTTGATCCTGAGATGCCATTCAGGGACCTAGGCCTGCCCCTGCCATGTTAAGCCTACTTACTAATGTCAATGCTGCAAAATCTGTGCCAAAATCATTTCTGACAAGTCTCTCTTTGTCCCTGAAGCAGCTTTTTAGATCCTGTATCCCAGTTGATAAAATTGTATCTGTCTTCATAGTTTCTTGAAAAATACTATTTTTATTATAGGATCATGTACAACTTATTTGCTAACTATGCATCTTTATAGAATTAACATGGAAAAAATAAGAAAGGCCAAATATAAGGGGATAGGGAAGGGCTGGATGTGGGGAATAGAAAGAAGGTATGAAATGATATAAGGCTAAATGTTTTCCTAGTTATAATTCTGCCTTGAATTTTGTTTTTTGTTTTGGTGGTGAATAAGTACATAAGATAATTTCAGTATTTGAAGTATAATAGTTAATGTGATACTTCATAGGTTCCCTACAGAATACCTACACTAATTGTGTAAAAGTTCACTGAACTGGATAGACTGAATATGGTTAAATTTGGTGTGTTATATATTTTAAGTTCCATTTATAATAATTTTATAAAATTAAAAATTCTTAAAAATTTTATCAAAACAAAATTAAATAAAAATACATTGATAGCTTTTTATTTAATCTCATTTGCTATTAAATATTCTTTCAAAAAGACAAAAACTCCAAATATTATGCTGAAATATGCATAGCTATATAAAGAGTTTCAAATATATCCTTTGGTACTCACCTATATTTCTGATGATGCTCCTCCATGTTGCATTCCATACCTGAATTTCATCACTTTTGAAGACTGAGTGGGTGCTGAATATAACACATTGATTTGTTAGTGGAGGCTGCTTGTTTGTCCTGGCCACTTAGCCCCGAAATAATCACACAGAAACTATATTAATTAAATCACTGCTTGGCCCATTAGCTCTAGCTTCTTATTGACTAGCTCATACATATTAATTTAACCTATCTCCATTAATCTGTGTATTGCCACGTGTCAGTGGCTTACTGGCAAATTTCAGCATGTCTGTCTCTGGCTTCTCTCTGACTCTGTCTCCTTTCTCCAAGCATGCCATTTAGTTTTCACCGCCTACCTAAGTCCTGCCCTATCAACAGGCCAACGCAGTTTCTTTATTCATTAATGGTATTCAAGCATACAGAAGGAAATCCCACATCATCCATGGATCCACTGGGGATAGATGTGCTGAAACTTTGCTGGCAGGCCATGACCTCATGGTGATGCAAAGATTAATAAAGATGTGTTAAATTAATATAAGAGCCAATAAGAAGCTAGAGCTATCGGGCCAAGCAGTGGTTTAATTAATATCGTTTCTGTGTGGTTATTCTGGTTCTGGGTGGCTGAGAGAAACAAGCAGCCGCCTTCCTTGCAACATTGTCTGCTCATCAGTTGGTGACCTTTGGCACTTGGCTCTGACCTTTCTTACTTAACACTAGTCATGGACAGTCTCTCAACTATCTGTATGCAAATGCAAGTTGTGATCAGCCACATTCCTCTTCTTGCTGTCATGACTTCTCTGCCTATTGTCATGACTTCATCACCATGATGGACTGTATTCATTGGGGAACTGTAACCCAAAAATAAATTTTTTCTTCCCTAGGTTACCTCACATCATGGTATTTTGTCACAAAACAGAAAAGTAACTGACAAATAAAGTGAAACCAGGTGTTGGGATGATGCTGAGATGAGCTAGACAATGTTTATTTTTTTAATATTGTTTTATGTTCCTAGAAAGATATGGAGAACTTGGTACCTTCTCCGAAAAAGTCATACAATTCCCTGAGATGTCAATGGGTCAATGGGTCAGTCATTCCTGTGCTAGTTTAATTTTTTTTTTTAATTTGCAGTTTTTCCTTCAGTTTCACTTTTTTTTTTTTTTTTTGGTTTTTCGAGACAGGGTTTCTCTGTGGCTTTGGAGCCTGTCCTGGAACTAGCTCTGTAGACCAGGCTGCTCTCGAACTGAGAGATCTGCCTGCCTCTGCCTCCCGAGTGCTGGGATTAAAGGCATGCGCCAACACCGCCCGGCTTCCTGTGCTAGTTTAAAAGTCAACTTTTGTCCCATTTTCCTTAAATACAGAAGACTGATGGAGAAAACAAGCCTATATATGAGGAGGGAAGAGACTTTGCTGCCCAATTCAAGTCCTCACATCTTCCTGCCATCATCTTAATTGTTAGGTTTTCATTGAGGAAATTGTAAGAGAATATAACAAAGATCATGAATGACTTGTCTAGTTTCTATTACTTAATAGTGAGATTTTCATTTAGAAAGGAATATTTTAAACTTCATACCTCACCAATAATGTCATCTATTAGTTCCACGAGAGCTACACTTAAACTCATTTCAGTCCCCACATATGGCCCTTGGAGAAGAGGACAATGGGGAATTTCCAATGACAATTTAAAGCTAAAGTGGGAGGTACATAAATGCTAATCAGATATTTGCCTTTGCTTGTTTATAATCATCTCTTCTCAAGTATATTATTGACATCACACCATTGCAACCAGAGAACTGGAAATCAAAACAGACAGATGACTCTATATGTGATGTCAGATGTCCTCCTCGTTCTAAAACATGTCTGCCGTTCTTCAGAGGAGCTACTGCCAGCTAATTAGGTGTCGTTCCATATAAAGATGAAGAGAGGGTAAGGTAAGGCTGAAAATTCAAAATTTACTGTTAATTTGGGGTAGAAATCAGGATTAACAACAATCCAATGTAAAGTGAAAGCAATTAGTGAAGAAAGAAATGTCTCCAGTGTGGATAAGAAGTTCAGGATAGATTCTCAGAGAGGGCAGTGACCTTCTAGGAGTGAGAGATAGACTACTCAAAATGTAATTTCCTAGAAATTTCTTTAAGGGTGATCTATTTATTGGATAAATCTTCCACAGTAAAGATGAATGTCTCTGTTGAAGTCTCAAATTTTTCAATTTAAGCAACCACAACACATTGTTTATATAAACTCATATAGGAAAGTTTTCTTTTTTATTGGGAATAGATTCTTTTCACGGGTACCTTTAAATGTAAGACTCACTGAAAATGTACCTTAAAAATATCTAAAATCTAGCCATAGATTTTCTTTTGAAGATTTTTTACCTCAATATTGATAGTTTTTTCGGGTATATTAACTCAGAAGTCACACATCTTTTGCTATTTAAATAAATTGGGACTATCACTGATCGTCTTAAACCCTTCCACCTCCCCACAATTATCTTATCAAAGACTCCTACCCTTTCCCATGTTTCAGCCTGAAGAATCCCATCACATTGCACTCAACTGCCCAAATAATAACAGAAATTTAATGCATGCTCTGCTCACTGAGAGACTGAGAACTGTCTCTTAAATCCACTACCTTTCAAAAATTCTAGGTGGTAAGTTAGAGGTTGTTTCTCAGCCTTCTTTGGACCTGACCGTTGCCCAGGTAACATTTTCTAAACACTAGTGCTGAGCAGAAGCGATTGCAGACCTGCTGTAATTATAGCAATGTGTGCGGCACATGTGTAGTTCTCCCTGCCCAGAGCACTATTTTTATACATTTAGTTCGGCTAGTATGGAGACATGAAGCAACTCATCTGTAGTTGAGCAGATGATGGCAATGGCAATCTAGAAAATACTGTAAAAACAGAATGGATGTATTCAGTCCTTGAGAGACTGCATGGTACAGAGTCCTCTCTCTGTGACTGTAACCTGACTGAAAAATAAGCAAACTGAAGTTTATGTTGAATATTGCCTATTCTAGTCTGTAGTCTGCCTTCAATATGTTTTTTATAAGTTGTTATTGCTATGTATATATTTGAATATCATCGTAACTTGCAAAAGTCATTCCAACAATTTTGTCATGATTAACTGTATCATCTTATACCTGAAGTATGTCAATAGATCATTTTTTAAAAACTCCACATGTAATCATTAATGTTCCCCTGCATTAAAACATCATGTTTATTATTATTCTATACCATGATAATTTTATTTCATATTGGTCTATTGCTAAAATGATACATTACTTGAGAGAACAAATTGTTTCTTACATGTTTTATGTTTTTCTACTGGTATTTTAGTTGCTAAAATGAATAAAAACATAGTCAAATAGATAGTTAGCTGAAGAGCTATGGTTTGAATGTGTCAAAGTATGTGTGTTGGAGTCTTATTCTTCACCATTGAACTCTTGCTATATATGAATTTTGAGATGTACTTATGGAATAAAGTCTATGCTTTCATGAATGCATTTATAATTTAATAGTGGAGCAGTCCCCTTATAAAGTAGGAGTTCTTCCATCTCTTTTGTATATTGCTCTATTACCCCCTATTCAATATGATACCTTCCATCATATCATGTCATACAAGAAAGACTATGACCAGCTGCACTTCCTTAAAAATTGCACTTCTTACCTTATAGAAAAAGCCAAAAAAACTGTCATTATATACTATTCATTCTCACATATTTTTTATAGAAACTAAAATAAACCTAAATCACAGGACTACTCAAAAAATTAAAATGAACCCTGTAATAACATTCCATGCTAATGGGTTGTCAGACACACAAATTAAAAGCAGCAGATTATTTGAAAATATTAAGAAGGAAACTAAATAGAACCAAGGCTCACAGAAAATCCCTTTAAAAAGCATCACATTAACTAATGATACTTAATAAAATAAATTGTGTTGCAAATGCACTAAAAATAAGAAACATTTTCATCTAATCTTGTAAATAAAATGCTATTAGCCCAATAAACAGAGCTTTTGGATATGCAGTGAAACAAGGAACTTAATTTTGTGTTTTATCTACTTCAGATCTATTAGCAAATACCAAACCTCAAGTTAATAACTATAATATGAAGGCTCATCATTTCCAAAGCTGTTAATATAAGAAATTTTAGTAGGAAAAGAAAAAATAGAGGCAGAACCAATGTATAATATTAAATTTCATTTTATTAGACACAAGGAAAAACATATTTTATATTGGATTAATTTAAGCATCTCAAAAACAAGGAAGAGATAGATCATTAATAATAATAATAATTTGAAATTTTTCTATCCAAACTATCTTAAATGAAATAACCAAATAAATAACAAATATTCACTGTAATAGTGAAAATGAATTTTGACATTTGGCTTGGTATATAGTAAGTGTTTTTCAACAATGGGCTGGATCTTTCTTTCTTTGCAACCATTTCTCCTCAGAATTCTATTTTGCACTATAGTTATGCTTCTTAAGGATATAAAATTACAGTCTAAGTTTCTGGCATCAAGTACAGCATCTAGAACATTTAAGGCATGTTGTAAACTTTTGCTCATACTAGTTTTATATCATGATGTTTATTAGATGGAAAAATGTTTTCCCATTCTCCCAGAAGCCATATACATCGATAGGCAGGCGAAACTAAACTGAATGCTGAGAGAAAGAAGGTGGAGACAGAGATAAGCCAGGTAGCCCAGCCAGAGACAGATGCCATACAGAACCTTGCTGGTAAGCCACAGACACATGGCAATACACACATTAATATAAATGGATTAAATTAAGATATAAAAGCTAGCCAATAAAAAGTTAGAGCTAATAGGCCAAGCAGTAATTTAATTAGTACAGTTTCTGTATAGTTTTCATGGCTGAGCAACCAGGCACAAACAAGAGGTCTCCCTATAACAAATTGGCATGCCAGTATGTGCCAGCTAAATCCACATAAAACCCAAGAAAGCTTGGAAAGTGATTCTAGACACTAAAACATAAAGTTCAGCTGGCTTTTTTTTTTTTCATATGGTCTCTACTTGCTGGCAATATGCTGCAACTCCTTTAAGAGAGGTCTACCTGATTCAATAGTAGCAGAACAAAAAAAGAAAGAATGAAAGAAAAGAAAAAAAGAGAGAAAAAACACATGGTTTCAAAAAGGCAGCTTCCTGGTTCACCAGCACAAATGACTCTGACTCTTTCAGAAAGTCTGGCCAAGGAGCATTTAAATGGGGCTTGTAAGCAGCATGCTACAAACTGCTTCATGGTTCCACATAGACCTGCTACTTTATCCAGTAAGCCACAATCATATGGCAATACACAGATTAATGGAGATTTTTAGTTTAGGTTATAAAAGTAAACTATAAATAGGCTTAAGCTCTTGGCCAACCAGTATTGTAAATAATATAGTTTTTGTGTGATTATTTCAAGAGTTTGTGTGGCCGGAAAATGAACAAGTGGCCTTTGCTTACAGAGCTCAATACTGTTTGTGATTGTAAATTACAAGTAGGGTCTTGAAATCCTTGTGCCCCACCACCCTGGATAATGGAAATCTACTCTGTATGTAAAGAAAGTAACAGGAAATTTAACTTGCACATGTAACTCATCATATTGTAAACATATAAGATTAATGTCATCTGCCACATATTATGTGAAAAATAAATTCAAATAGACTCAAATCATAAATTAAATGTATAATGGCAAACATTTAGTAAACATAAAAGGATATTTTGTGATAGATTTATAATTGCTCAATTCACATTAAATTCAGGTGGTGTAAAAGTATATGTTAGTACTTATGACAACTTGGACTTTCAATGATCTTGCTATTACCCGGTGATTTGAGCTTATATTATTCATGTTATAGAGGTCAATGGTTACATAAGCATTATATTAATTGAGTCAAGTATCTGGCTCCATTAACCACAGGAATTTCAGTATGCTCTCCTTTAAGTAGCAGTGTTCCAAGAAGTATAAAGATCATACTTGAGTCCTAGGTCCAGAGTTATCATGGTCTTGTTTTCTACCCTGCTATTATATCCAGCAAAGACTAGAACCCAACAACATTGCAGAAGTTCAGAAGCAACATCGATCTTGGAAGGAAAGAACTGTTGACTCATATTATTTTTCCACACCAAATGTAGAGAAGAATCACAATGAAAAAGCATGAAATAAATTTGTAAGTTCATTGTGTTTTATAATGTGGATTCTGACAGTAATATTGACACATGGAGAACAGTAATATAGGGCACTAAATTGGCATGAGAGAAGTGGTGACTTACCCATCAACACTTGAACATTTGACATATGAGAAACTTAACTGGATATTTGTTCAATAAAACAGAGCGAAAATGTTTTGTTATTAATACAAGAAAATAAAAAGTATACACTATTTCTAACCTAAGCCAAAAATAAATGCAAAAACATCTCCAGCCAGATTCAGAAAGGTAACATAGATTTTTGAAGTATCTAGCCTGAAAGTGCTAAAATAAGTTACTTGAGAAAACAGGAAAAACCCACCGAACGATAAGGGTTAAGACAGTCACAGGTGCCAGTCTTGGATGATTCCAATAAAGACACAAAGACGACACATTACCATCAAAATGAACAGTATATTAAATATATGCATGAGTTAAACCTGAAATCTGAATAGGCTTGCTATGTTCCATATGCTGATAATAGAGTGGATATTGTTAAGGGCACATGGGACATGCACCAAAATGCAAGACTTAAGACAGAAGCTGTGACCAGAAGAATCTTCATAAGAGCGCTAAGGACAAGTGTGGAAGAGAACTCATAGCACTAAATATTTAGTATATAAATTGGGGACTGAGTAAAACTTGTGAATAAAAATAAATAAAATGATGAGAGGTAAACACTGGGGAAATAGATCTGGAGAGATGGCTCAGACGCTTAGAACATTGACTGCCAATCCAGAAGGTCTAAATTTGATAACTGGAAGCCACATGGTGCAGGGGAGAACCTTCTCTACCATGTGCAAGCTCACTGATAACAGAGAAAATTTAGCAACTGCTCACATATACACATTCCATACAATTAATTAATTAGATGTAAGAGGAGTATAAAATTTTAATCTAGGAAAATATTTAATTAAAATAAATTGAAATAATTTTATGACACAGTTTGCTTTTTAGATAAATTGAACATCTGTGAATTGTTAAATAATTTTCAGAAGAAATAGAGATGACTTGGGCACAATTTATGAACATTTATAAATATTAGAAAAAAGCTTGCAGAGAGTAAATAAACAGATGACAGAAGAGGAGAGAGACAGAGAAAAGATAAAAACAGAAGAGGAAAAAGTGGAAGAGAAAAGTTTAAAAGGAAAGGAAGAGAGGCAAGAGAAGAAGTTTGGGTTTTCATTACATAAAACATACTTGATAGCTTATGTGAAATAAATACAACTTTTAAGAAATAAACGTTTACTGGTCATGGACATATGCTTGCCAGTAGTATGATGATTCAAAGACTAAACTATATGTGAAAGAGGTAGACCTCATGATAATAAATAATAAAGGACAAAAGGACTAAAATTAGTGGAGGAGCTTGTTCTTTCAAAATATTATGACTTTCGGTGTGAAAAACATTTCTAACTTCACTCTTTGTGAAGATTGAAAGGAGACTTGACAGAAGTTCCTTGAAGAACTCTGCATCAATTTACAAGTGGTTGCTGATTGGCAACACAAAGGATCATTCACAATAAAACCAGGGTCCTTGAGTAACCAGAGTCGCTAAATAGTACAGTAAAGAAAGCAAAAGTGTCACAGGCAAACTTCATTTCCACTTGAGAACTTTTATAATGAACTGCATCTAAGGTCAAAGAAGTTAATGCTTTTCAATTTACATTGATTTAAAAATAATGTTCTGATCACTCGTAAACTAAGCAATTTCTCAGAGTTGTTAAAAAGTGAAAACACTAGATTCAGCACCATCTGCTATTTTGGATATGTACACTGGTATCAATGATATTTTTTAATTCTCTGTGCTATGTTAATAAACTTAAATTAAATATACAATTATCACATAATTGAAATATTTTTGTAGTTACATGATGACTATTTGTTCAGTCAAACCTGAATGGTTTTTATGGACAGTTTTCACCTTATACAAGTGAGCTTTTGGCCCCATCTTAACTTCACTTCTAAGAAGTAGTACTTATCACATTGATGATGTTTTTGAGATGAGCTTGTTCAAACTGTTTGTTTAGGATGAGTAAATAATAATAGCAAAATTAATTCTAAATTTTATGAAAACTACCACCCGAAGATCATAGACTTTTGAGAACCCTATTTGTCCAAATGACTCAGAATATGTTTTCCTTCTTCTGACAGTTGGATACACATTATGGAAAGAGTAACTTGATTTGATATTTGAATGAGGTAGTTGTCTTCAGTAGTTCATAATGGAACAATTTTAACAAAACCTCATAGGTCTGCCCCATGTCTCCTACCATCTAAATCCCACCCTTTCTCTCTTTCCTTAGGGAAAAAAATCATCTAAAGAATAATAATAAAGTAAACTGAAATAAGACAGAACAAAGGGACAAACAGAAGAAAAATAACAAAAAGAAAAAAGAAAAAAATCCCATATATTAATGCAGAGACAAATTTAATAACACAGTAATTACATTAAAAACACACAACTAAAAACCATAATATATGCAAAGGAAATTTAAGGTTTTATTTGTTTGTTTTTGCTTTTGTTTTGTTTTTTTAAGTCCTGACAAAGCATTATTAGGCAAAGAACCTCCCAAAATACAAAAATATTAATCAGTGGAAAGAGAATTTGTAATCTGAATATAGAGTGTATAAAAATAGATGTAATTTTTCATTAAAAGAAAAATGCAAAACAATAAAACATAAAAAGAACTGAATCCCTTATTCAAGAAGCTCATCGTCTCTTAAAAATTAAATTTTTTAAAATTGTGTAGATATGTTGGGGTGTGGTGTACCATGGTGCACACATGGAATTATAGATCAGAATATATAGATCAGTAACTTGTGGGAGTTTGATCCCTCATTTCACCATGGGTGTTCTGTGGGTTAGATTCAGGTTGCAGGCCTGGCAGCACACTCCTTTCCTCTTTTGTCATCTCTCTTTTGTCTATGTTGATTTCATCTGTGCAAAGAACACTGTCACTAGAGTTGGTAGACTCGAAGTCTCAAACAAAGGCAGGAGTGAAGTCAGCTGAGAATGCCTTTGGAAGAAACCACATGGTCTTGTGCTGTTCGTGCACCAAGATGCATGTGGCAGGACCACAGGAAGTTCACTGTAAAGAGTATGAATCTAAACGCAAGGTGGGGAGGAGCAAAGTGAATGTTTAGCAGCTCAAAGTCCCTCATGGTAGAGTCAGGCTACTGTGTCACATAGGTTGGCTGCTAGGGGCATTTCACTTGAATAGCACTGGGATTTGGAGCAATTTGTTTTTATTCAAGCATTTTTATTCATGCACCACCTATTACATAGACTTTACACATAGCTTTAAGCACTGTGTTTCTCATCAGCATCTTAAATGTTCACCCACTCAGGTGACTATATTGAAAGTATTTTAATGAGCCCCAAATATCCTTCAAACAGTCTCCAGTGCCTCTGTGTAATCAGTGCCTTAATTTAGTAGACCTGTGGGTGGGGTGGATAGACTTACAACCTTCCTCTTAGCCAACTGATACCCTTGATATGCTACTCCTGCAGCCTTTGAAGAAAACCTCTGGGTCTCACTCTCTGTTCTATTCCCCTGCTTTATAATAATATTTAGTATTAGTTTTCAATGGTAGAATTCCCATAATGAGTGTAGTGCCCCCCTATAGTAAACATACGAAAAGAGCAGAAGGAGGGAAATATGAGCAAGGAAGTCAGGACCAGGAGGGGTTCGTCAGCCCACTGAGACAGTGTGCCTGAGCTAATGGGAGTTCACCAAATCCAGCTGGACTGGGACTGTATGAGCATGGGATCAAACTGGACCCAAAATGTGGCTGACAATTGGGGCAGACTGAAGCCAATGATAATGGCACTGGGATTTGTCTCTACTGCATGTACTGGCTTTGGGGGAATGCTATTCTATTTGAATGCATACCTCCCAAAGCCTGGATGTATGGGGGAGGGCCTTGGACTTCCACAGGGCAGGGTACCTAGCCCTCTCTCAGGACTGGAGGTGGAGGGGGGAGTATGTATGGGGGAGCGGTAGGGAAATGGGAGGAGGAAAGGGAGTGGAAATTTTGATTGGTATTATTTGTAAAATAATAAAAACAGAAAAAAGAAAATCTTCCAAAATTAAGGACAAGAAAAATTCAAAGATTCTTTAAAGAATCAGCAAAAATGCCTGGAAAGAGACCCACAATAGTCAGCTATTATATAATATACATATGTCTATAAGATATTGTATACATATATTAATATATACTGTATATGTATACATGGTATAAAACTGAACAACACTGAGAAAAAAAGAGATAATTATTTTCCCTGTAGAACTCACTTCATTATACTGCTGTTAATTGATTTTAATGTGCTCATTTAATTTTCAGTAAGTAAATATGGTCAGTAATTGAGATAGTGAATTAAAATATTTGAAATAACTGGACAGGGCTCCCAAAATCACTGAATGTTGTGAAAAGGGCTTTCTTGCAGAGAAAGGGAAAACATCTATGTACAAGAGCATTGATAATCATTGTGAGGCTTCGGGAAACCAGAATCCTTCCACAGAAATGAACAAAGGCTGTAGCCTGATGATAAAATGGTAGAGGAAAGAAGATTACCAGGGACAAGGGTTGGCTTACATTTTTTTCTATGACTTAATACTGCTGCAGTGGAGACAGAGAGTTCAGAGAAGTCAGGGTTACAGATCCAATTAGTGCCTGTGGTGAAGGAAATGGTTGATAATGCGGAGTAGTTAAATATCAATAAGAACTTCAAATAGAAAGTTCTCTGTTATATGCCGTTCTCAGATGAATAGCAGGAAGGTGTTGAGGGGGACAGTGAAGGGCACGGAAGATATATCAGTGAGAGAAGGAGATGAAGAGTGTCAGCTCGAGTTTGAAAGATGGAGTGAGGAATTTCTGATACTCTTTTATTTAACGGATGGGGAAAGGAGGAAGAAGACATTGAAGAAAGGCACTTTCCAGATGTCACGTATTAAAGGGAGTTAGATTTGCAGTCATCCAAAAATAAATACAACAAAGAGTAGGTAAAGAAGAAAGAGGCTGCCATTGACAAAGTAGGGAACTTCTGGAGAATCCATTTTTAACATCTAGGGTGACAGCTGGCCCTTCATAGTATTACCTGAACGCTCTCTGAGTAAGTTGTCTTCTCTTATTGTAATATGATTCTGTAGGTTCTTGCAAAAATTTAGTTTAATGTGTCCTGTTGAAGGTATTTCCCATCGTGTGTGTGTGTGTGTGTGTGTGTGTGTGTGTGAGTATCCTTACAGTTTTCACAAATCTGTATAGTTAACAAGACAGCCCATGAAGCAATCCAACTGGAATTAAATTCTAGAAAAATCAATTTTAAATATAAGGGTCATAAAAGGTCTATTGTATGTGTGGCATATGGAAAAAAGTTGAGAAAAGGCAAGTCAGATGGTCAGTTATGAAGCTATGGTTTAGGTACTTTGAGGAAAGAGATATGGGAATAAGAGGTAAGATGATTTGCTCATATTTCCTAGAAATATGGTAGGAATTCCTGAGTCATAGATGATCATTTCCTTGTAAACCAGGAAACTGGTTACTGCGGCTACAAGAAAGATACCTAGGAAGAGAGTTGCTGGACAGGAAATCCTGAACTTAATCGTCCAAAGACCTTGTGACATGTTTAAATGAAAAGATTCATAAAACATACAAAGACAAGGTTATATATGTAATTTGGACATAGCAATGAAGTTGCTTGATCAAAACTGTCAACACTTTTGGTCACTCCTGAAGAACACTCTATTCAGTAAACCATTCCCGTTATTCTCCCTCATTTTTTCTATTCTGTGTTTATAGTTTCCTTTAATTTTCTGAGAATATTCAAAAGGCATTGAGTTCTCTGTGATCTTAATATTGAAGGTATATGTGTTTCTTCAAAAAGGTTCCACTACCAGGCATAAACAGTAATGAGCTAAACTTTTGACTGTAAAATATGGAAAAATATCAATCTGTTTGAATGGAGAGGAAAGACATGTAATGTAGGTTTTTGAAGAGTGGCAGTTCAGGTTATGAGGCAATAAGAGTACATGCTTGCATGAGAATTTGCACATAATAATGAGAAACTGGCAGCGTTCTGTGGTTGGGGGGGCAAAATAAGTTCAGATGTGAGAGAGAGAAAGCATGGTTATGATAGGTAGAAAACAGAAGGTTACATGTGACAAATTTAGATTATGTTGAGATTGAAATTGTTGTTGCAAAGACTCATCATTCATTCAAAAATGTGTTTCTATAGGAAATATTAATTGGCTTCTACTCAGTAAAAAAACATAAATATTTGAGTTATATTTATGTACTTACTATTACCAAAAGGAGCAGTAAGTTTTGTGTAAAAAACAAAGTTAAATGAGTGCTTCCTAATCTCAATAAGAATATATTTGAAATAGTTGAACAAATGAAGTCTTTATGGATCATTACATATTTAAAATTGGTGTGATTGCCATCCTGAGAACATATCCTAGAAACAACCATGTGCTGGTGAAAAAAAATTCATCCCAAAATTGAGGTGGAGGTGAGGTGTAATTATATGAGTTTACATGGATTCCATGACTGTCAATGAGTCCAGCATCACATAGTTTAAGTTAGGAAAGTGGTGCTATCAGTTGTGGCACACACCTTTAACCCCTCTGACAGAGGAAAAGTGATCTCTGTTAGTTCCAGGTCATCCTGGGCTACGACAGATTGACTCAGTCTAAAAGAGAAACAAAGTTAAGAGGTGGTGGCTCACACCTTTAAACCCAGAAGAGGAAGACACAAGAAGTGATATGGCTAAATGGAGAGTTGACTATAACACAGGAGGAGTTAGGAGCTCAGGATTCAGTCTGAGGTTCCCTTTGGTCTGAGCATTCAGTAGAACTAAGAACTAGTGACTGGCTCTTCTCTGATCTTTCAGCATTGATCCCTATATCTGACTCTGGATTTTTATTATAAAGACCAATAAGAATTTGTGCTACAAGCTCGCAACCATATGTATTTCCAGTCCCACGATATCTGATGCCTTTTTTCTGGCCTCTGGGTGTCAGGTTCCCTGCAAGCATTACAGTTAGCAGGAAAACAGTTCAGGTGAAGGAAGAAGGAAGCACTTCAGTCTAACTTAGTTACCTGGTGCTGGGCCAAACTTCTGGAGTCTGACACCTCTTGATTTTTGTTTGTTTGTTGGACAAACATTTAAGAACAGCATGATTTTTGGAAACAGTTTTCTAATAACTCTTAACTCAATCCTTAACATACAACAAATTCAAGACATGTTCATATTGAAATTCTTTCCAAAGTACATAAGGCTTCCTCCATAAAGATAGGTTCCATTGGCTTGGAAAAATGCTCAATTTAAGAGACTACAGAGAACAACCGAGGGAAACATGATGCCTGTGGGAGTCAGAGCTTGGCCTGGTTCTAGGATAAGCTAGAAGTTACTTAAGCAGTTGTAATGTACAGGTAACATCTCTCATAAGGATCGGTTCTATGGACTGAGAAGCAGTGCTCAAGAGTGGGAGTGGGGGATCTGGGATAAACAAACAGAATACTCTAAGGCATTCAGTTGAATCCTGACTCTACAGATAGCAAAGAATCACATATCCTACATGCTGTACCAGTATTCTGGGAGGAAAACAGGCAAAAGAAACAAGACGGAGTGCTTAAGTTTCCTGGCTTCTCCAGTGCTTATCCGTGTGCACAAGGACCTTTTACCCACTATACCTTGAGACCTTCCCTTTACCTGAAGAATGACTGTGTAAATCTGTGCCTCCTGTTTCTGGGATCCATAGTAAAACAGGTTTTGAATAAATCTGAAGCAAGTCCAAACCTTTGAATTCAACTGAACTAGTAAGTGTCAAAGATGATTTTTTGTGACAAAAGGGTATTATAAATGAAATCATACTCCAGTTTTGATTTCACAAGTGCATTATCATTCTGTTTCCTGAAACAAATGATTTACCTTTCCCAAGTTCCCTTCTTTCAGTAGATACTAATAGGAATTCAAACACATGTAGCAAACATAAAACTTATTTAACAGAAATTAATAGCAAAGCCTTCCTTATTTAAATGTTCCAGTTTTAATTTCTCCACATAATTCTTCACTATTGGTTTAGTTTCGGAATTCTGTTTGCCAAAATGACAATAGTTGCCTTAATGCCATCAACTAGCAGCTTTTAACCATGACTTTCTCAAGGAAATATAAAAAGTCTCTAAAGCATCACAATGCTACTAAATAAATAGCCTGAATAAATAGTTCAACTCAGCAACATGAAAACGGTAAGTATTTTAAAAGCCTGAATATTTTTTAGGGTACTACTTGCACTTATATAAGGTTTTAGTTGAAGGCAGATGTAAGGGCTATAAACAAAACGCCTGTGGAGCCAGTTCTCCTTATGCATGGCATCGATCGTAACAGAGAGTGGTTCCTGAGAAAGTAGAACAATGCTAAACTCTTGCAGAGGGAAACAAAATTTTAATGTATTTTTATAACTTCATACATGGATACCACATTTACATCATGTCCATCTCATGTGTCTCCGAGCCAAACAACTCTTCTAATATTCTTCCAACTCTTCCTTGAATTTATACCTTCTATAGTTATAGTTACATACATATATACATACTTATATGATTATAAAAATATAGAGAAATAAGTATGAAATAGTTTGTATTCTTATGCCTTTTAAAACGTCTTTAGTATTACTAATCCCTCTCTCTGGCTTTCTGTAGATCCTTCCCTTCATCTTCCAGTGTTAGTGCCTTGCCTCACTCATGTTTCCTTGTCTCCTCTTTTCAATTATCTAAGTTTTATACTCACAAAGCATTATTGGATTTGAGGCTCTTTAGAATATGTAATAAACATAGTCTATAAAAAAATGTCAAATAGGGACAGAAAGATAAATGATTACACAGGCTGGGAGTCTGACAAACTGGTGAGTATGAGATGAGCAAAGTGAGTAATAATAATTTCCAACTTCTATTGATGTGGAATTCCCCTCTGTATGCTGGGAATATATCTTATTGCCATTGGTTAATAAAGAAGCTACTTTGGCCTACCAGCAGGGCAGAATAGAGCAAGATGGAAATTCCAAGCAGAGATAGGAGAGAAAGCAGGTGGACTCAGTGAGACGCCATGTAGCCTCCAAAAGAGAATGATGCCTGCAGGAACCTGCTAGAGCCTTACCAGTGGGCCACAAATTAGTGGTGCTGAACAGATTAATAGAGATGGGCTAATTTAAGTTATAAGAGCAAGATAGCAACATTCCTAAGTAATTGGTCAAGCAGTGTTTTAATTAACACAGTTTCTGTGTGATTATTTTGGATATCTAAAAACAAATGAGCAGCCACTGCCTACAGAATGTCACGTCAACAGGGATTGACTACAACCACACAAAACCTAAGAGAGGTTAGAAAGAAATTCTAGACACAAAAGAACAAAGTTAAGCATGGCTTTTTGATAGCAGCATTTTTTTTCGGATGGGCTCTGTTTGATAGATGCAAGCAGAGGTGTGATTCTTTTAAGAGAAGGTTTCCTGACACAGTGGTAAGAACAAAAGACCTTGTGGTTTTTAAATGGCGCCTTCCTGGTTTGTACTAGCTGCATGAATAGCTCTGGCTCTTTCAGGAGGTTAAACACTTAAATAGGGTCTTTGAGCAGAGTGATACAAATTGCTTAATGGTGATACAGACCTGTTGAGACTCTGGAGCTGGGACAATGTGCATGGCTCTCAGACGAGGTAAACAAGCCTCCACTATGTTGGACAGAGTGGAACAGGCAAACCACAGCAGTAGTCCTAGCCATGCCCACTTAGCATTTCCTTAAAAAGTACTCCTGGCCAGAAAATAATTACAGATTTGCAATAAAGACAGAAACCAACAAAAATAAACCTCTGAATGGGTCACAATATATTTTAAAAATGTATGCAGGCATGAGAGAGAGATATTCCACAACAATAGCAGGGATGAAAAGGGTATTCATTTCCTATCTTTTGCAAAAAATGAAGATTATATGCAATCTATAATGCATGATATATTATATATAATATCTATAATATTCAAGGTGTATTATGAGTTTTTTGACTTATTATTAACAATAATTCAGGTACATCTTTGCAATGTGACTGTCTTAGAACCAGGACATTTAAGATAAAATAGGGCAGACCTTACTTCAAAATACTTTACATTTAAATATTTAAAGTAGTTATGGTAGTTATCTTTGCATTACTGTAAAGAAATACCTGAATAGATAGTGATTGTGTGGGCTCACAGTTTCAGAAGTATCACTCCAAGTTTCTTGACTGAAAAGGTATCTGGTGAGGGCAAGGGGCTCATGGTGTTGGAGGAAATGTTCCCATCTCATAGTAGACAAGTCACAGAGATTGAATGGCCTGGCAGAAAACATGCTACCCTAGAGTACACAACCAATGACATGCTTCCTCCATCTAGATGTCAATATCTACAATACCCATCACCTCCCAGTAACCTATTCAATTATGACCGCAATAGTGAATGATTGTATTGATTATATATTATAATGACATAGTATATTGATTATATTGATGACACATTATAATCATGTTTCAAACTCTCATTAGTTTTCAACCCAGATTTTTAGCTGATAGACATCTAACTACTGCTCCAGAAATTTAGTTGCATTTTGCTGTATGCTACCAGAAAAATTAATGCCTTATTTTTATGACTACTGCAAAGATGAAAATAGAAGACTACATCTGCACCTGAGCTATCCTCAGATTGATATTTTTAATGCTTTGATTTGAGTTGTTTTCCCATCTAATTTTAATAATCCAATGTTATATATCAGGCCACAGTTATGTTTAAGCTCTCTCTGCTTTGGGGATTTAAATATTTACCTGAGGAGCCAAATATACCCTCCACACTTTTGTAAGAAATAGCTGGAGGCAAAACGACAACACTCCCTGTGACCACAATGGGATGTGAAGGGAGATTTATAGTGGCCAGGTGGAATCTTTCAGATCTCTATAGCAGCTGAGAAGAGTGACATCCAACGAAGCTGAATATGTGTCTAAATTAGAAGATCAACATTCTTAATTTCTTCAAAGTTTATTTTGCTTAGAATAAAATATTCATTGTAATAAACCATGGATTTCAATCATTGTGAAAACACAAAGGAAGCTTCATAAAGTGTGTGTGATTTGGAAAAGAGAAAGAAAAAAGCTTAGGGAATTAGCACAGGGCCATATTAGCACAGGCACACTTAAAGGCAGAAATAATGAGTTTCTGTTATATAATTTCAATGATATTTGTATTCCTCAATAATGGATTTGATCTTTATAATTAAAAATAAGAAATAAAGTTCATTGGGATTTAGCTCTGCCTAAAAATTAATATAGCTTAATTTTCTCCTACCATATTTTTTTCTTTCAGCTAATATTTGATGTTCTCTCAGTTAAATTCATTTTTTCCTTTTCTTTTGGTCTCTTTCTGATGTGAATATTTTCTTAGGTTTATGACTCATACTGTAGGTAAATTTTTTCCCAACAAAGATGTGATTGTGCTGCATAATAACCCTTGATTTACCTTAAGTCTATACTGTGAAGTTGCTCTTGTTTTCTGTTGAATGAGGCTGTGAAAATGTTTTATAGAAGAGTTTAACAGAATTTTGTCTCTCAGCAATGAGTGGTGAATTTATGAATACAATAAAATTGTTATAAATATTCTGGATTCATAATTGGGTATTTGTGCCTTACCATGGTGTCAGAACTTTATGTTGTCAGCCATTCTTATTTGTTCCATTATGCTTCCTGTTTGCTCATATTGTTCTACTATTAATAGATGTAAGAAGTAGACATATAATGTCTTCCAGGAGTAGATGGGGTATCACTCTTATCTATTTCTCGGATTAAGTCAGTTGGATATCACTATGTTTTTAAAACATTTTTATTAGTAAATGTGTTGATGCATTTTAAATTTTTCAGATATTTCTCCATATTTTGACTTTAAAAAAATACCATGTGATCTTTCCTTAGCAAAAAAATATTAAGGGCTTGAAATGGGCTAATTTAAATGTCCATCTGATATCTACTTGACATAGCACTATTAATAAAAACTCATGATAATAAATTGGGGTTAAACCTGAAGATCTGAAGAAAAAAAAAAACAGAACAGCCAACAACTGGCTCTTATCTCAAACTTAGTCTGAAATGGCAATTCTACCTCCTGGAATCTCAGAAGGAGACTGCGTGACTGAGAACTGTTTCCCCCATTTTATAATCCTCTCTAGAGATTATAGGCATGCATCACTGAGATTAAAGGCATGAACCACCCAGTTTCTATGGCAACTAGTGTGGCTGCTGGGATTAAAGGTGTTTGTTATTATGGCTACTGAGGTTAAAACTGTGTGTTTCCATAATCTGGTCTATAAAACTAAGTAGTGGGACTGTTTTACTCTCAGATCCTCAGGCAGTCTTTATTTACTAAAATACAATTGAAATCCACTACATGGCATTAATCAGTTCAAATTATTATAATAATATTAAGCAGCCAAACTAGGCAAGAAAATCATGATGAAAACCTCCTATTTGCTGGTTAAAATATTTTTTTTATAAACTAAACTAATTAAGAAAGACATGGTCAACTATTTACTGTATAACTACTGAAATGTTTTACAAAAAGAAAAATAACTTAAACCTTGCTTTTCTGTGTTTGTATGTGTGTGCATGTATGTGTGTGTGTTCAAGACCACAGCGCAGTTGCAAAATCAAAGAACTAGTTCACACAAGTCAGCCCTCTTCCTCCAACATATCGGCACCAGGAATTGATTTCAGGTTGTCAGGCCAAGCTGTTAAATCCTTAACCCATGAAATAGTGTCCCTGGCCCATTAGAAAATCTCTCTAAGGACATTTATATTGCTTTGCATATAATTAGAAAATTATCTGCTAAAAAGGCTTTTCATTTGATTTCTGCATATGCACATGCATTATAGCAATAATCTTTATATGTGCCTTGCATTTGGAATTACCTGAAATGGTGTTATACATTGATTGTTTAAGATGTACCCAAGTCCCATTTGGAGAGAATCTCTAAAGTTGGTGTCCAAGCAATGATCTACCTAAAACCTCCCTAAGTGACTCTAAAGTTTGGGAAGCACTGGTCTACCAAAATCAATTACCATCTAGGGAGTAAATAAGTTGATAGGATACAAGAATAGGGGTCTGTTATAAGGTAATTCCTCCAAATAGAAATTGGAGTGCTGCCCCACCAAAGGGTCCAATAACTGCTCTCAGAAGTACAATAAGGAACCAAATATCCTCCCAGATTTCCTTGAGTAGCATCTTTAGCAAGTAATTCAATAGCAGCAAATAATTTTATCTTTAAAAACAAAAAGAAAAAAAAGAAAGAAGAGAAAAAAAATATCTAAAGGCGTTGTGGATCTGAACCTGATAGTTGGGGGTTGGAAACAAATTATAACAGGAAGCAGATACTTGACGAAACTAGTTCTAGACCCAAGTCTGGTGCTCTGTTTTGAGGAGCAAACATAGTCTTTATTAGCCCATCTCTTATGACTTTCACAATGAGCTATATACCTGTTCTACAGTTTGACTGTGACAAACAGAGCTTCATTTATACAAAAATACCAATTGTTTGTATTTCTCAGATGAGGGAACTGCAAGATATATGGCATATATTTCAATAAATGTACTTCTAGAAAAGTTACTAAATGTTGTGAGGGTTTTTTCTTTTAGATTCTTTGATTGTGTTCCTCTTTGTACTCATTTTCTCAGGGAGCCTTCACCGTCAGAAATGATAACCAATCTCCCAAAGTCATCTGTGGAAGACTGAGTTTCTATGAGAATATAGCCAGAATCACCCCCAAAGTCTTTCTTTTCTTTTTCATTCTTTGTGTCTTTCACATTATGCATCTTGATTCCATTCATTTCCTGTGTCTGCATATCTGCCCTTTGCCCTTGCAGCTTTCCCTCCCCCAATAAAATTTAAGAACAAAAAAAGGGTGGGGGGGGGAAGGAATCTCACCTTGGAAGCTGTAGTGTAACGTATTGAGTAGTGCAGTAGACCCTTTGTCCATATATCTTTATATGTAAATGACCTTGAAGGTGTAGATTGGGAGTTCCAACCCTGGGGACAGGAAAACAGGAGAGCAGGCTCTGCTCCTTACTCAAGGCAGTGCAGGAGAGCTCACCTCCAGTGGTGAATACATGGAAAAGCTGGCAGGCTGACCAAACCTGCAACTACCCAGGCACAGCACCACAATGATGGGTTGGCCCATCTGTGCTCCATGCCGTCTGTGATCTGCTGGAGCATATGAATGGACCATTTCTGCAGATCCAAAGCCACAGGATTTCCACCACACAGGTCAACAGCAGGATAGCCCGGACAAGTTCCAGTGAGGGCCCAGCATCGATACTGTAGCATAATCTAGAGTATTCAAACCAGTCAATGACTCCCAAAAGTCTTCTTGCCTCGATGTGTGATTTCTCTTTTCCTTTCACAGATACCAGCCACCAAGTTGTGATGGAATCACAAAACCTCACAGTACCTTCTATTAATGTGCTGTTCAGCTTTATACCTTGAGCATCCAAAATCATGAGCTACATAAGCTTCTCATAGTCACACATTGGACAGCTTCTACTTCAGTTCCCTCCACCTGTTGCTGAGATAAAGCACATGACAGAAGCTACTGAAGGGTAAAGAGGTTTGTTTTGACTTGTGATGTGAGACAAGGAAAGGACACCAAAGAAGACACTATAGCAGAAGTTGCTCTATCCAGGACAGGAAGCACTTGTATTAAGGCCCCATTTCACTCTTATCCACTCCTCGGAGAGGGTAAGGCTTCCCATGGGGAGCCAACAAAGTCTAGCATATCACTTTGAGGCAGGACCAAGGTCCTCCCCCCTATATTTAGGCTGAGAAAAATATCTCTCCAAAAATAATGGGCTCCAAAAATCAGCTCAAGCACTAAGGATAAATCCAGGCCCAATGTCAGTGGATCCACAGACTGCCCAAGCCATACAACTGTCACCCACATTCAGACGGTCTAGTTTGGTCCTATGATGGTTCCCCCACTGTCAACATGGAGTCAATGAGCTCTCAATAGCTCAGGTAAGCTGCTTCAGTGGGTATTCCCCATCGTGGTTTTGACCACTTTGCTCAGATTATCACTCTTTCTTCTCTTCGACTGAACTTTGGGAGCTTAGTCCGGTGCTCTGCTGTAGATCTCTGCATCTGCTTCCATCAGTTGCTGTATGAAGGTTCTATGATGGCAATTAAGGTAGTCATTGTAGGGTAAAAGGAACACTGGAGCACGAAACCAACCAGTCACTGAGCACCCTGACTCAGAACCCAGATCCAGTGAAGGAAACACGCCCTTAACCTAAGACCTGAGCCAGGGAAAGAAACATGCTCTGACTCTGAAACCAGTACCAAAGAAAGATACTTTGTACCTAGAAATAGATCCAGTGAAAGAAATATGCCCTGGTCCTAAGATAAAAAGTCTAAAGGCAAAAAAGTATCAGAATGGCTAAAATAAAATTAAAAAACAAACAAACACTGATGATAGCTTAAGTGGAAAGGATACAGGGTAAAGGGAACACTCCTCTATTGCTGGTGGCAGTGATAACTTGTACAGTAACTTTAGAAATCAGTATGGCAGTTTCTCAGAAAACTGGGAATCAACCTACCTCAAGACTCAGCAATATCACTCTTGGGTATATACCCAAATATGTTCAATCACACTATAAGGACATTTGGTCAAATATGTTCATATCAGTATTATTTGTAATACCCAGAACCTAGAAACAACCTAGATGCCCCTCAACCAAAGAATGGATGAAGAAAACCTGGTACATTTATACAATGGAGTTCTACTCAGTGGTAAAAATCAATGACATCTTGAAATTTGCATGAAAATGGATGAAACTAGAAAAATCCATCATGAGTGAAGTAATCCAGACCCAGAAAGACAAACACAGTATGTACTCACTCATAAGTGGTTAATAGATATAAAGCAAAGGATAACCAGTACCCAGGAATAACCACTACCCCACGGAAGCTAGGTAACAAGGAGAACCATAAGAGAAATATACATGGATCCATCTGAGAAGGGGAAATAGACAAAATCTCCTGAGAAAATTGAAAATGTGGGGATGGGAAGAATGAAGGAGGAAGGGAGGGGTAGGAGAAAGAGGGAGGGAGGAAGAGAACGGGAGGAACAGGACAGACAATATAATATTTTTAAGATAAAGTATAACCCTGCATGGATTCATTGATAACACTTGAGAGGCAGAATGAAGCCTCTGTGAATTCAAGAAAAACAAGTCTACATGATGAATTCCAGACTGGTCAAATATTTATAATGCGACACTGTCTCAAACAAACAAAACAAAATAAACAAGCAAATAAAATATAAGTTATTTTAGTCAAATGTTTGCTCTCAGCAAAAGCATAACCATGATTTTGTTTCATCCCTGAAGTGTGCAAATAAGTTGTGAACTCAATATTTGTATTATTATTACAACTTAATGAATATTTATCTTGGTGTAAAAACATTTAATTTTCTCATTGAATAGACTCAGCATGTTGTACTTTTTGGTTGCTCATTTAATTTATGTAGGTGGCAAAAATAATTCAAGAAGGATTTGGGAGGGAGACAGAGGAGTTGCAAACAAGAGAAAAAAAAGGGAGAACAGAGAATGAGGAAATCATGCAATTATATTCTATATAATAAAAATGCTTATCTTCTAATAAACATGTTGTAAGCATGAGCCATAAAAAATAAATCAATTAATCCATTACTCACAACCTCTGGAAAATATAGTAACTATGATATGTGTTCCTTCTCTGTATAGAAGAGAGTAGAAATCAAGAATAAACCAGAAAGCCTATGCCAAACGGTCAATGTAAAGGGAAAGGGGGCCAGTTACCATAATAGGAAAGTTGAGGAATTTTACCTATTTTGGTTTGTGTCATTTTGAATTCCCATTAGGTTTAGCATCCTTCAATGTCATGTTCAGTGATTCCCATTCCCTTCTACCATGGAAAGGATGCAAATACCCCCCAGTTTCCTATCGGTCCTGTATCCTACAAGTGATTTACTATCTTTAATCACTTCCTACTCTCTACAGTAGGAACTAAGCAAGTTGTATCAGTTATATTAAGGTATTTTCAACATGTACTTTAATGTTTACTCTCATCCTAAATATGTTGCAGCTAGTAACCAAACAGTTAAAATACAAAACAATTAAACATATTTTTCTCATTATTTCTAGCAATTAAAATAAAAATATATAAAGATTCCTGAACAAAAATATGCAATGCTTTTTAAAGAGAGATTTGCAACTAGGAAAGTAAGGAAATTGTTGGGTGTATAACACCATTTCCAAAAAGCCAAATTAACAATAGCAATATAGGTCAGCTTTAATAAATCTCAATGCATAGAAATTAATACTTATAGGCCATTTTCATAAAACTTAATTCAAGCCTTCTAATATTTTATTTGTTAAATATTTTATTTGCTTTTTTCTTTGAATTTCATTAGATGTGTTTTCTGTACTTAATTTGAAGCACAGAATCAATTTAGTTAAGCCACCTTGGATGACAATGTTCTCCCCAAAGTCTATAGACCTTCTAACAAAAAACCAAATGTTCCGTCTGTTGTTGTCCATTAAAGTCTAAGAGAATCCAAAACCAATGTAGATCATCACCATCATCCTTGGCTGCCTTCCAATAATTGAAGATAGGATTCTATTGCTACAGACACCACAAAGTTCTGACACAGGACATGGAAGACTAGAGCTAGAACATTCCTGAGGACCTCCTTCCTGTAGACTACATTTTATAGTACTGGAAGGGTCTAATGCAAACTGGACCGTTTGTGATGAAGTCTGAAGAAGAGCCTCCAACAGTGTTTGTTAGCTTAAGAATGAGCAACAGCAACAACAAAAAAATTATTTGCCTTAGGATGCTGAGATAATCACAGGTACTAAGTTAAACAGATGTATCATTAAGAAATATGAAATATATTAGCGATATTTTTTAAATATACTTCTATTTCAGGTAACAACTGATGAATACAAATTGCTAGCATTACCTGTAAGTAAATAAAAGTGCTTCTTATGCAAAATAAAAATAACTTTCAAAGGAGGAAAGCAATCAATAACCCTAACTATGTGCAATTCCTAAAATCCAAAAGAATGACCATAATGACAAGATACTGGAAATTACATCCTGGTGATAATCTACATACTTGGACTTAAGGTCCATTTAATAAGAAGGCATTAATGCCATGTACTGTAACTAGCCCACTACCATTGACTGGTGAGGCCATGAAAAGAAGAGATGAATCCATTCCTTACCACTTTCTTAAACCTGTGTAAATTCTAGCTTTATTCTAAAGACTTATCCCTATACTCACAGATAAGTTATCTCTCACTTTTCACAATAGAACTTTCTTTTGTAGCAAACACTATCACAGAAAGCAACACCTCATCATCGAAAGTTCAGAAAACATCATGGAAGATAGGACAGAAAGGTTGTAAGAGCAAGAGAACCAGGGTATTTGCAGAAAGTCGGTGTCTTCTACAATAGCAGAGAACTACACCATGAAGTACCAACAGTATGATTTCCTGAATAAAAGCTTTAAAATGACACTAATTGGCAAGCTAATGTTGAGGAGAGAAATACCATGACGTTTCGCCTCTGGAAGGTGAAAACTATAGGCAATTAATGACTGTCAAGGGAGAAGAGCTTTCTTCAGGGATGAGTACATTGATGGGTTATCCCAAATGTCATCTTTAAACACACACACACACACATACACACACACACACGAATAACAATAAATGAACTCAGCAGATTGCTTTTATAAATATAGATGGATAAATGAAGATAGCTAGTTAAATGATAGAAGATAGACGATAGATAGATAGATAGATAGATAGATAGATAGATAGATAGATAGACAGACAGACAGAACAATAATGAAGAATAAAAGGTCAAGGAGTCCCGGGAGACATGGTAGAAACTGAATGGGAACATGAAATGATGTAAATGTGGTGCTCATATATTAATTCCTCTGAAAATAAAACACTGCGGAAACAGGAGTATTGATCCTGCACTCTGGCGTTGCAGTACTCATATCCTAGCAAATTGGCCTCATCTGGGAGGCACTTGTTTTCTCAATTACTGGTGAAAAGAACTCCTTTCACTTACTAAAGGCCATCCTGAAAGTGCCTAAATGTTGTTTTCCCTTTCTCTTTATTCTTTCCCTTATAACGAAGTTGTGTCTCCAATCACACTGTCAGTGATCGACAAAATTAAGAATGAGCTGCAAGTGGACCACAGCTGTGTCTGAACTTCTTTCTGTGCCATTTTAGTCCCTGTGATAACAAACCTACACTGGAAGATTTAAGGGGAAAATAATTTATTTGGAATAATAGTTTGAGAAGTTTCAGTGTGCTGTGATCAAGAGAGCATATCAAGAGAAAGGAGTTCATCACATAGTGTGCAGGATGGGAAGGAATATGCCTGTTCTGGCTCATTTTCTCCATTTATTTCATATTTTCTTAACCTACAGCTTCCTAACATATCCTTTCAGAATGGGACTTCTCCCTTATTCTTCTCTAAACACCCGCACAGACACACACAGTGTGTGCTTTTCCATGCTCCTTGTTAGTGTTCAGTTTAATCCAATAATGCTAATCATCACCTAAGTCCTCTCTTGTCAAGACACGGGTTATTATATGCCACTGATCATAGTTATCCCCTATTGAAAGCACCACTGTTGTGTACTTGTACTGTTTTTCAGAACCTCCCTTAAAATCCCCATTTATTTCAGTATGCCACATCTTACCGGTTAAACAGTTATTGGAACCAAACACATTAGATTTTCTGATTACGGTTCAAAAGTAAGTCTGGGCAAGGATTTTTTTTTTCAGATTTTTTTCGTGACTTTTAAGACACAGTTTTTAACTCTCTAATAATTTAGATGTAAAATACTAGAAATCACTATTTAAATATAACTTGTGGGTGATGATTTAAAATAACACTGAAGTTCTATTTGGGTATTTTCTTGAGTTACTGTGCATTTCCCAGTAGTTTTAGCATCCTGTCACATTTTGAGACCAGTGTACTTGGTATTCTCTAGAGGAGAATATAAGCAGACATATCTCAGTTCATAATGAAAGGCAAAGAGAAAATCAATTTTAATACACAGAGCTTTGATTTATAGGTAACTCTTCAGAAATATACCCATTCAGCAAAGTGAGAGTTTCTTCTATGTTTTATAAATGTTTATCCAAATAGAAAAAAAAAACACATACTATATGTTTGCCATCTAATTGTTTTTCAGAATGGTTTAATAAGGAAACTGAATAAAATTCATATTCAAAATTTACATGTAAGCAACTGGAAAACATTACTCATGATAAGCAAACAAACATTTAATTAATTTGCTAGATGTTCCAAATTAGAAAAACAGTAAATTCATATCTTTATTCAACTATTTTATAACAAAAATGTGAATGGTCACTTAAACTACTGAAAACCAGTTGTTCTAATTAACTTGCCATATTTTGAGTGGCCAAGGATTTTAAATATGTAAAAAAATCACAGTATCTTCAAAGCCCAAGGAAGTGAGACCTGTGTCTTGCAATAAAGAAAAATAAAAACACAATTCAGTGTATGCTAATTGGTTTTTACAATATATAATATTAGTGTATACTAATAGACAATAGGGAAGTGGGGATGCTGTGTATCAAACTTGGAGTCCTGCTAAGCCATTTAGTGTTCCACTAAGCTACATTCTTAGTTCTTGATGTTCTAATTTAGGATCTTGCAGTGCACCTCAAGCTGTTTCTGAACTGAATTGTGTAGGCCTGAATAGACCAGAAATTTTTGCAGTCCCCTTCCAGAATGCAGGAATTATTGGTTATCATTGCCTCACCCAGATAAATTGTTTTATCTTGATATAATTTATCAGTTATAAATTGAAGTATGAAAGAGCAATAAACCTATGAAATACAAAGGGCTTTTGAAATTCACATTCTTCCTTGTCAAAATGCTTTAGGCCTCTGCCTAAAGTTTATAGCCTACTTCTATGTGGCTCTGGTACAGTAATGAAACCTTTGGAAGTAAAAAACATACATGAGCCCAAAGCCGAAAGGTTATGATAGACATTAATAAAGTCATGTTTATGTAACTTGGCTGAAAATATCTCCCAATAATAACCTAAACTTTAATGCTTGTAAACAAAACACATACTGATTCATTGAAAGCATTTGATCCATTATTTAGAGGAATGGGAATTTTGATCAAAATCACTAGAACTTACAATGTGTCTTAAAAGAGAGTAGATTTCCTGAAAAAGAATTCCTATATGGCTGATCATGATTTTGGACGTCTATTTTCTGTGCTAGTATGGTTGTAGCTCAATAACTAGCTTTAGTTATATTGGTAATACCTACTGTGTATGGGTTTGGGGAACTCCAGTTCTCTGTTGTTTTAGTTTTCAAGGACTGTAGTGAGTCCCTGATTAACCCACCCTACCATAAAGAGAAACATGATGATTAGCTCATAAATTTTAGGTAATCTGCTTTAAGGTTGATGAAGGCTACTGTTTACTCTTGTGATGGCACATAGTAGTGGGAAAACCTGGGGAATCTAAGCTCTTGGCTTTAGAACTAGAAGAAATATTAGGAAAAGAGGCTGGTGTAACATGGTCCAAATTGTAAACACAAGCAAACTTGATAGCTATTCTAGGCACAAACCATGACAACAATTTTACTTGAAAACTAAAAGGTCCAAAAGTAAATCTGAGCACTTTTTTATCTTCTTTATCAATAAAAATCACAATAGAATAAACACAATACACTATATAGGTCTTCAGTATACACTTTGAATAATAGATACAATCAGATTCTTCCAATGTTTTTTTTCTTTGACACAGCATTTGTGGAAGGTATACAGTGAAAATTTACAACAGGCAAATAATAGTTTTATAATTCAAACTACAATTTAGTTTAATAAGTTAAAGACCTTATTTAGACTCAGATTCAAAGCAAAAATTCATTTATTCAAGCAATCAGTTCCTACATGTAGTTTTAAATAGGAACCTATTTGGTGAAATATGTTTTTACTGAACAACTAGGTTTATGCTGTACCCTTTGTAAATTTCAAACACAAAACAATCTCAGGATGACCATTCTTAAACCACAGAGAAAACAATTAATATACATGAAAGATAGAATTGAAAATAGTAGGAATATTTTTGTAACAAAAGTCTAGTCAATTGAAATTCATCAATATAGACTTTTGGAATTAATAAACACTTAAATTAATTATACACATTCTTAATATATACATAAGATAAAACTTTTAACTTCTCAACATTGTGAAGATAGGTTAACATTAATCTACTTTAATTTTGCATATTTATTTGACATAAAATAATGCATACATGTTCAGCACAAAGGAATGATCATATGCATTAAGTCAATGAAGTCTATTATAGTCTCAATATACTCCAAAAATATAATAATACCAAACAGAAATAGCAAATGGGACATGTTCTCATAAGAACCAATAAGAAGCAATAAAATTGGTCATTGTATAGTTCATATAAGGTAATACAATACATTATATAAAGTATTTCAATTTTAACAGGGTATTTATACATCAAGGATTAATAAACTCACTTTTCTAAATAAATATACTAAGTATCAAATACAGTACACATGCTATTTTACTATAACTACAGGAGGCATGGAAAAGCATGAGTTTGTATCCTAAACTCTAACCACCTCACTACTAATTGTTGTGGAACAATATTTCTGTACACTGCAAAGATGTGTTGCTCTCATAGGCTTGATAAAAAATAACTGGCCAATAACTAGGCAAGAAGTTAGATGGAAAAACCAACTAAGAAAATGCTGGAAAGAAGGGTGGAGTCACCAATTTGATGCACAGGGATTAGGACAAACAGAATATGAGGGAAGAGTCTTGAGCCATGTGGCAGTACATAAATTAATAGAAATGGGTCTATTTACATTATAAGAGATAGTTAGAAACAACCCTAAGCTATTGGCCAAGCATTCATAATTAATAAGACTCTGAGTCATTTATTGAGCAGTCAGCGGTCCTGATGAACAATTCTGTCTACAACTCATATCTCATGGATGGCCATCATTTTAGCAACTTTCTAACAGTTAAAATATGACAGGCATCTAAAGAAACAAATCAGAATCTATGTCTTCTCACATTAAATTCTTACATAGAGAGGAGAAAACCAGACATACAGTTAACAGACAATCAATAGAAAGTGTCAAAGCTTATAAATAAATAAATTATTGCTAAGAAAAGAGAAAAGTAAAAAGAAAAATTTTAGAGTAGAAACCAAACATTTCTATTTCAGCTAATAAAATAATAAAATTAAAACTTGAGAACCTACTATTGTTATTTGTTTTGTGTTTTATTTTGTTTTGTTTTTTTTTTAAGACAGAATTTCTCTGCATAGCTCTGGTCCAGGAACACTCTATGTAGACTAAGTTGGCCTCAAACTCATAGAAATCTGCCTACCTCTGTCTCCTAAGTGTTGAGATTAAAAGCACGCAGACTGCCACCTGGCCTAACATAGTATAATTTTTAACTACATTATAAATACTTCTATCCGTAGGTAAGTGTAGCTCCCACTGCTTACATAAGAAGTTTCTTTTGGAAGCAGAGACCCTTCCCTAAAGCATAGCAAGCCAAAACGCAGGTAATAAATGACCATAGGGTATTCTCCTCAAATAACCCATACACAACAAAATCTCTGCACCTAAGGCTTAAAAAAAATTAGCAGAGAAGAGAGGACAGAAATATTGCCAGGGTCCAAGACACAGAGTCTTCTGCAAGATAGTGTCCTCCCCCAAAATGTGGAATATGGTAGGAAGCAAGGGTTGTATTTGGGAAGAGATCACAGAAGTTGTGAGTAATGTGATCATATATATTTTATGAAATTCTCATGGAATTAATAAAATATTATTTTTAAAAATCTTTATATTTATCCAAAATCTCATAAAGATAAGAACATAATGACTGAGTAAATCTTGAGTCTGATCATGGCTAAACAAACTACAAAGCACACCACTTAAAGAAATAATTTATGTTAAAGTACCAATTCTTGAACATAGACGTGAATTAATAATAGTAGCGCTATTTTAAAGGCAAAGATGATGCCTAGGGTTGTCATCCTTTTATTTCAGGGTTCCATTCATTCAAATAGCTAAGAAATAATTCACAAAACCTCCCACATTGTTATAAATAAGTTTTAAAGATAAAAGTTTATTGGAGACATGTTTGTTCCCGGCTGCTCAGATTCAAAATAACCACACAGAAACTGTATTAATTAAATTAATGCTTGGCCTATTAACTCTAACTTCTTATTGGCTAACTTACATTTTAACGTAACGCATTTCTATTAATCTGTGTATTGCCACATGGTTGTGGCTTATTGGCAAGACGCCATCCAGGCGTCTACCTCTGGTGGGGCTACATGTCTTCTCTCTCTGACTCCTCCTTCTTTCTCCAAGCATTCAATTTAGTTTTCCCCTGCTAGCTCTATCCTATCCTATCACAGGCCAAAGCAGTTTCTTTCTTCATTAACCAATAAAAGCAACACATAGCCAGAAGGACTTCCCATACCAAAAGTTCATCTCTGTCATTTAATACTAATGCTTCAGTTGAATAACTAGTATTTTTCAACAAATTATAAAAGCTCATATTATTGAAAAAAATCCTTATTATCAAAACATAAAAGAATAGAGCATAATATCTCCTAAGAAACATTTTTGCCTTATATTAGAATGATGTTGTACTCTTCTGCAGTTTTGGAATGAGACACTGAGAACGCCAAGGGTAGCTGTAGCCATTGTCTGTGAAATGCAGACATGGGAATGCTGCTTCTGCAGATTAAGTAGTTAATGAACCTTGGATTAGTTTTGACTGATTTGCTGTATAGCTCTTGTTTGAGATAGTTTGTCAGCACTAAAAGTTGTCCATGATGTCTTGTATAAGAATTCAGACTTTCCAGAATGTTGCTAAATGCTGAAGTAATATTCCAAATAATGTAGAAAGTTAAAAATCTCAATATTACATATTATATAATAATAAAATTTAAAGTAAAGACATGCAGAATATATTAACTATGTTAAGCTAATGGCAATCCATTTTGGTTAAAGAAAGGCACATTTAGGGGAGCTTGAGAGAGTTGATTTGATTCTTTAAGTAAGATCAAAATACATTTTATGCATTTTTTTCAAAAAGTAAGCAAAATATTATTTTTATGAAGTTAGTTATGACATGCATCAAGAGTCACTTAATAAGGTGACATACAGAAAAATAGTTATGAATTTTCTGTAAAAAACTACAAACAGATACTGTTAACCACTAAGGCACCTATAGTCATAGCTTTTTGAACCAAGTGGAACTATGTATGCCATGTGGTGAGTGGTCTCTGCAGCCCCTAGAAATAAAGAGATAGATATCGGTTGTTTCTGTCTCCTATATAATACATATCTTTGGAATTAAAACTACCAAAAATTTTTTAAATGTATGTGAAATGTAGAAAACAAATTTTAAATATTTTCATTATTACTTATTAAAGAAAACCACATGACACATAAGGATGTTTGATTTCCAATTTTTTTCTGTCATTTTTAAGATCAAATTCAGAACACATGATATTATATGTTACATGTGTATAAATAATGAATATATAATTATATTTTCTTTTCTCTTATGAAAATTTTATTATAAAATATTTTCAAAACAATATGTATGTGTTCTGTTATGTTATATTTTACTTAAACAAGATATATTCTCCAGTTCATGATCAAGCAAGGTTTTAAATTGCACTGCTTTATTGTTGGAAGTGACACCACATACATCCAGGAACAAAATGAGAGAGCTGGTCTTGAAAAGGAGACAGAGGTCCTAAAATCAGCCCTTGCTCTTAATCTAGCTCTGTGGGGGTTACCTATCTGGGGTGACCTGTTTGGTACATTCCTACTTCATCTTTTGAATATGAAGCACCAAAAGTGAGCTACTAGACTGTGGTAGTGCAGAAATAAGGCCAGAAATCTCAATATTGAAAACATACACTTCATTTCACAGAGAACTCATTATCCCCCACTAGACAGCACTCCTTGGCAACTACCTTGGTGTGATGCACTAACTGACTCTCTTTTCCCTCCTATGACTTTGCCTTTGCTTCCTTCCACCATAATGAGGACAGGGAGAAATTCAAGGACTGCAAAGGCAGGCATACAATCCTGTAGGAGAAGGAAGCCGCTTGTTCTTCCTGGCAGCCTAGCTAGCTTAGACCTAAAATAATCACACACAATTGTATTAATTAAATCACTGACTGGGAAATTAGATCTAACTTCTTATTGGCTATTCTTTTAACCCATTTCTGTTAATCTGTGTATTGCCACGTGGCTGTGACCTACCAGCTAAAGTATCCAACATCTGTCTCCAGTGGGCACCATCACTTTTCTCTGACTCTGTCCTTCTTCATCCCAGCATACAGCCTAGCTTCTGCTAGTTCTGTTCTTCCCTGTCAAAGGCTCAAAGCAGTTCTTTATTCATTAACCAATAAAAGCAACACATAGACAGAAGGACCTCCCACACTACAATCCCTTGGGTTTCTTTGTTAAAGGAAGTTTAGAAAGTGGAATTCCTTTGCATCCCTTTCACAGATACCTCAAAGGAGAAGGGTAGGGGGGAGGCAGGAAGAGGCAGGAGGAGGGAACAGAAGGAGAGAATATGGGACTGTGGTTGGGATGTAAAATAAATGAAAACATAATTAATAAAAAGAAAAACTTTTCTGGATGGAATCGTTGCACTAACAAAGGGATCTTGCCAAATAACACTGTTGGCAAAGTGAGGATAGATATTGTGCTAGTTAAGACAGTTTCAAAAAAAAAAGTACAAAGTGCTTAAATATTCTAAAATAAATGAAGAGGGCTCAAGGAGGACACTTGGAACTCCCCGGGAAGTGGAAATAAAAAGAATCCATGGGTGGACTAGGGGGCCAGTAGAGATGGGTAGGATGAGGGATCAGTACTGAAAGAGAGAACTGGAAAGGGGGTCATTTCAGGGTCAGGTAGAATCAAATACGACTGAGGGGAAAAAGTCAATGTCACAATGCTTAACTATATTCTGTTATCCTGTAGATTGGTGCCTAGCCAAATAGTCAACAGAGCCTTCATCCAGCAGCTAATGGAAACAGATGTGGAGACCCACAGTCAAATATTAACCCAAGCTCAGAGAGTTCTACTGAAGATTACTCTATTAAGGATTATGGGAGCCAGAAGGGTCAAAGACAACACAAGAAAACCCACAGAATCTACTATCTTGGGCTCATAGGGGCTTACACAGACTGAACCACCTAAAAATCTGCTTGACACTGACCTAGGTACTCGCATATATATCACATTTATGTAGCTTAGTCTTTCTGTGCAATTCCTAACAGTGGGAGCAGAGGCTGACTGTCTCTCAGTCTTTTGCTGGCTTTTGGGATCCTATTCCTTATACTGTGCATAGTCTTACTATAACTTGATATGCCATGTTTTTTTGGCATCCATGAGACACTTGCTATTTTCTGGATAGAAACATGAGAGGAGTGGATGGAAGAGAACAGAGGAAGGGTAGGAAAAGGAACTTGGAGTAGAGGAAGGGGAAATGGAGGCCAAGATGTAAGATGAATGAACAAAGAAATAATAAATTTAAAAGTCTATAAAAATAAAATTTTTATTTGATATCTTCAGAATAATTAAATTAAAATAAAAAGGATCAGATACGACTTTCTCCTTGACTACTAAGTCTAATAGTCACTGCACAAAACTCAATTTTACTGGGAGACACAGCCAGATTCTGGCTAAGGAGGTGTCGAAGGCTCAAAAGCCCTTAGATTTTAATAGATCACTAAGTATGGTTATTCAATGGTAAGAATTCCACAATTTGCTCATTTTTAAAACTTCCTTTGATTTATGAATGACTGCCTTTATAAAATGTACATTCTCAAATTTAAAAATATTCTATACAATAATATATTTACACAATTGTAAGTTAAATATTTCTAAGATAAACAGTTTTACTAAAAGCTAATTCCTTGCTTTATTACAATTCTTAGGCATATATTAACAAATGAGAAATTCTTATATCCTTTCAATTTTCTAAGAAATTATGTTTTTTAATAAACATGTATTAGAAAAATAAGCAATAAATATAGTAAACTTCCTTTTGCCAGCAAAATAATAACATGTATCTTAATATGTTGATTTTAAATTATTTATTGCCTTGGATTTATATGAGTAAACATGCTAGTAAGTGTGTATTCAGAGAAGGGAAGGGCCTTTTTATGCAGTGATATAACTCAAAGAATAGTTATGCAACTAAGAACATTGGTTCTTAGTAACAACATCCTTGATGTTATTTTGAATACACTGCATAAACAATATTCTGTTTCTTTATTTTAATATTATAGAAAATTTAACCATTCACAGAGAAAGTAAGATGGTGTAACCAATAAATAATAGCAGCTTACACAAATACATTGAGTTCTTATTATATACCACCAAGTCAGCAAACAATTAACGTTATAAAGAACCTACATATTGGCTATGGTCAAAGGCAAAATAAGAGATAAAAGCAGGAGACACATGGCTAGGTGCCATACCAAAAATCTAACAATAATAATCTACTTGCTAGAGTTGATATGCTTGAGGATGATATCATAGTATGTATTGAAAAGGTAACATAAAATTTCAAAGGTATATTTAGAGATCAGTGCATAGATAATTTAGAATAGGAGTAATAGGTGGTTAATTTTAAGATGGGGATTAAGAAATAAGGGAATACGCTAGATATCACATCCTTGAAAGAGAAGTTAGATGCTTTGGAGATGTTTAGTGACCATAATGAGATTCCTTGGAGCAGAAGTGTATCCAAATTTTTGACTTCATCCAGACACAGAATTTTCGTGTTCCCTATATGCAAATGTGTTTCTGCCTACACTAACTAGAAATGGTAAAGTATAATATAAAACAGAGGGGAAAAGGTATCTTCTGTTTTTCACTGCACCATAGAAGCATTTTCAGAGGATAACAGATAGCATGGTCCCTTGTTGTGAAACAAGATGAGTCAGTAAGCCTAAAGCCTACATAAAATAAGAGAAGCTGATTAGTTATCCCTGCGCAAATTATATAGTGTTTTGTGTTTCCAATTTTTCTTGGGAGTTAAATAGATGAGTTAATTTAATAACTGTACTACCAACCTGTATTTAAGTGGCTGAAAGTTCTGTTTATGGTCCCTTTGCTAATCTCAAATATGGATTATGATATCAGACTGAGTCATTAAACTGAAATATTAAAATGTACAGCATTCTAACTATTACATATGAGATGCTTAATAAAGCTTAAGTAACTAAAAGATGAGATCAGGTGTTGGTGAGCTAATTCCATTTTCTGAGAAGGACAAGAGAGCTGACACCAAATCTTGCTAATGGTTAGCGGGTTTGGATGGGCAGGATAGAAGGAACTCAATAAAATTTAGCTACATATTTGTGTGCCCTTCTCCTTGCTCCCTGATCCACCTGAATGATTTGGTTTCTATGTGTACAAAAAGAAGCAATATCAAAAAATTTAGAAGTAGAAAATGATAGTCAATGCCAGATGTTCAAAATGATATCAATGATATCAACCTCTGGTAGCACAAGGTACTCATATACATGACACTTATAGCCTATCTGTACAGAAGGAAGAGTGGATAATTTCCTGTAATTATTCTGAGAGTCATTAATGATCAAATCTCTCAATTTTCTGGATGCTTAGGACAAAACACGGTGAGATAACACAGAGATCTTGACAGCTAAGAAAAGATGCCACAGAGAACAAGCTATCGCTTATCTTAGTGAATCACTTTCAGTGCTGCGCCCCTCTTCCTGATAGAACTGCTCCCCCTGCCATTCAGCATAGGATTTTCTAGGTGACACAAGAGCCATACTTTCTGAATATTTCCCTGTGTCCTCATCATTTTTTCAGATAGGGTGGGGTAACCTGATTACACTTTACAGTGTGAAGTTAAGAAAAGAACTTCAAGTGAGTTGTCAGACAATAAGCAAGGCACAGGAAGCATTTACTAACAGAAAAATCAGGTGACATAAACTCCCATGGCACAAATAAGACACTCTTGTATTATGGACACAGTACAGGTCACCAAATTGATTACTTTTAGTACGATTTTTGTATGAACAACCTTGTATTTTTTACAATCTGTGGCCTCCTAAAAGCACAGGGAAAATTTACCTTAGTTGAAAAATTATAAGAAACAGGGTGGGGTATAATTTAAAGAATAGAAGGTAACATATGAATTCTTTGGTGTCTAGATATGAATTTTTCTGTGGGAAGTTTAGAAAACATTGACTTCATATTTTGAGTAACAAATAACAAGAATTCTCTTGACAGGATTGTGAGTGGTTGACTGTGCTCTCAAAAGAGTGGAAGTGGAAAAGGAAGGCAATCACCAAACCATCAGTTGATCTCTATAACAATAGATATATTGTTTAATTTAAAATTGCCTACCTCTAGATCTGTGTCTGCCATGCCTTTCCACACTAAGAGTGTAGAAAGACCACAAATTCTAAATGGCACACCACAATACATACTTCTATTTTCCCAGAAGTCCATTAACCATCTGGATAGTATGACAGTGCAAGCTGGCTGGCCTTGGTAATCTGAGCTTGGCCCCTTCCTGCAAATGTAATTAGTTGGGAACTTGGTAGCAGATGCCAAACCTAGATTGTCTCAGTTGGCTGGCCTGTTCTCTGCTTGCTGCAACTTTCCCCCAGTAAATGTAGTCAGAGGCTACTCATTTGTTTCTGAAGCACCCAGACCCAAAATAATCACACAGAAACTGCGTTATTATAACAACACTTGACTTATTAGCTCACATTTCTTATTGGCTAACTCTTATATCTTAAATTAACCCATTTTTATTAATCTGTCAATCTCCTTGAGGTTGTGACCTACCAGTAAGGTACTGTCCAGTATCTGCCATGTGTCACCTGTGGTGGCTACATGGTTTCTCCCTGACTGCACCTACTCTCTCCTCTTATATGTGCTTGGAATTTACACCTTGCTCTATTCTGCTAAGACACTGGCAAAAACAGCTTCATTATTAACCAATGGCAATAGAATATATTCACAGCATACACACCTTATTGTATAGTGGATTATTTAGAATATTTCAAATAAAAAAAAGTTTTCTAGTACTGCCACAGATTCTTAGTTCTCTTTGCTCTGGATATTATGTGTGTGCTGGTGTACAACATTCTCCTATCACAATTTGATTGACTGATTTACTAAATTATATACTTTAGTCATATTTTATCTTGTATTCAAGAATGTCCTATTTGTGTTCTAGGATTCAATTCAAGATTCCATGTTGTATTAACATGTCATGTCATTTTAATCTCAGACTTTTAGCAAATTCTGAGTCTCTCCTTTTCAGGGACTTCGATGCTTTCAGAGTGTACCACATGGATATTTTATAAAATATCTTTGAATTAGAACTTGTGCACTGCCTGCTCATAACTTTTCTGGTTATGGATTGGGAAAAGAATGACACAGAAATGATGTTGTGTCTCCCCCAATACATCACTTCAAGAAGCACATAATGTCAGTTCATTTTATTGGTGAGGTTGGTTTGATCAATAGATTAACTAGTGCATCAAGATTTTGCTGCTGTAAAACTAAATTAACTCTTCCAGAATTAAATATCTGCAATGCAGACACTTGCAAAACCATGCGAGTACTCATTTTCTCTATAATTTCAAAATATGTAAATGAAAATGTTCTGTGGCCATTACACGTTGGTATTATAATAGTATAACAGATGATATATGATATCATCTCAATCTGATATATTTTAAAATCAATTTTATTTGTAATGCAAAAGTTTTCCATATTCTTTTTATCAAAAACTTCAATGAATTATCTTAGTGTGGGTTTATATAGATTTATTTCATTTCAGGGATGGAAATTTGACGATAACCATTTATCTCTTCACAAAGTTTCAGTTTGGTGAGTTGGGGCATAGTTATATTAGTTCTTTGTCCTTTCAACATGTATTCATACCCTATACATTCATTCAATTATTTCCTTAAGTACTTATTTAATCTATGGTATCATTACAAGCTTTAAATTCCTTTTGTTTTTTGTCCTAAGCTCTGGATACAACAGCCAATTATGAATAAATACCTGGTTCACTTCATGATAACGTATATCTATGTACCAGCTTGTTTTCTTGATCTGCTTCATTTAGTAATATCATTGTTCATTGGTCTTTTTAATAGTCAGAGCTTGGAAGTGCACACAAATGAGAACACTTACATGTCCACAATTTATATGTATGTTTCCAGAAATCTGAATGAATTTGATGCCTCAAATTTTAGTTCACTGTCACAAAGATATGTGCTACTCTCCCACTCTTGTTCATACGTAATATTTTTTCTAAATGTGATAAATTCTGCTGGCAATATAATTTACAGAAGAGAGTTACATAAACAGTTTAAGAACAAGCATGTTGGGGATGAAGAGATAACACAGGGGTTAGAATCACTTATTGCTCTTGTAGAGGATCTGGGTTCTGCTTCTGGAATTCACATATCAGCTCATAACCATTTGTAACCAGAATTCTAGAAATGCAGTGTTCCATCCTAGCCTCTGACCACACAGGTCCACATGTGATTCACAAGCACACAAGCAGGCAAAACACAAACATAAAATTAAATTTAAAAATAAATAGGCAGTAGGATCAAAACCCAGTGCCATTGTCCTTGGCTTCTTAGCAGGCCTCATTGTCTGCCATGTTCAGAGAGTCTGGTTTTATCCCATGCTTTTTCAGTCCCAGTCCAGCTGGCCTTGGTGAGCTCCCATTAGATCAGCCCCACCGTCTCAGTGGGTGGGTGCATCCCTTGCGGTCCTGACTTCCTTGCTCATGTTCTCCCTCCTTCTGCTCCTCATTTGGACCTTGGGAGCTCAGTCCAGTGCTCCACTGTGGGTCTCTGTCTCTACTGGCTTTGTGCGAGCCTAATCTGGATGCTCACCTTCCTAGACCTGGATGGAGAGGGGAGGACCTCGGACTTCCCACAGGGCAGGGAACCCTGATGGCTCTTAGGACTGGAGAGGGAGGGGAGGGGAGTGGGGAGTGGGGGGAGGGAAAAGGGATGCGGGGAGGAGGCAGAAATTTTTAGTAAAAATAAATAAATAAAAATATGCACTGATGTTCTCCCTATTCAGAAAATTTGCCAAATGAAACATTGTATCTAGACTTTATGATCTTCAGACTTATGTGCAGTAAAAAAACTCATGTGCAGTTTTCCTAAATTGTCAACTGTTTTCATGCCTACCAGAAAAGGTTTTTCCACACTGAAATCTCCCTCTCTGGAGAGAGTCAAAGTCTCTACACAAACCCAAATACTGGAATCACAACTGATTCCAATCCTATATTTTATTTCATTTTTGAAATTTTAATTTAATTCCAATACTTTCCTTTCCTTTTTCTTTTCCAAGCCTCCTTATTTACTCCTTTTCACACTCCTTCAAAGACATGGTCTATTTTCACTAACTGTTAATGCATGCCTGTGTTATATAGATATTTATTTCTAAATGCAAACTATTTGTTACACATATAATCACCTGTATGTGTGTTTCCAAGGCTGACGGCTTCGAACTAAAGAAGCAGGTGGTGTGTTCTTCCCTGGGCAGGAGCACCTTTCTCATTCCTAGCTTTTCTCAGATCCTGTAGTTCTTAGTATAAGGTTGAGGCCTCATGGCCCCATCCACTTTAGCATTTCCATGTGTATCATCCTTGCTCAGCTCCTGTTTGGGTACCATGTTGGAGAGACTTTATGGGTGTAGCTTCTGCCACTACTGAGAGACAAAACCTCACAGGAAAATCCTACTCCTTTGGCTCTTATTTTTCTGGTCCCTTTTACACGATGATTGCTGAAACTTGGATGTGGAAGTGCTTTGTAGATGTATCCTTTGGAACTGGGATTCATAACTCTGGGTTTTTTTTGCCAATTTCATACTGTTTTTATTCAAAGATATTGTTTCAATGAAGCATTTTTGGACCTTCATTATTTTTTCATTTGAATCTGTGCTCATGTATGCATACATATCACTAATGACTGTACAAACATAGTCATTGGCTTGCTTCCCATAGCTTGCTCAGTCTGGTTTATTATAGAACCCAGGATCACCAGTCTAGAGATGGTACCACCCACAAAGAACTGGGCCCTCTTCTCTACTCAATCACTAATCATACACACACATATATTGTTGATAATTAAATATAAATATTTGTAGATGTAAAGAAGTAGATAGATTAGATAAATAGACAGACAGATAGATAGATAGATAGATGATAGATAGATAGATGATAGATAGATAGATAGATAGATAGATAGATAGATAGATAGATAGATAGATAGATAGATGATACATACATAGATGAATGGATAGAGGTAGATAGGTGGTAGATAATTATAAGTTTTTAGTAATTTAGTAGTAATAATTAGTGTGGTAGTTTGAAGGCCATAAGCTCAGATATTTGAATACTTTATCCTCGGTTGGTGGCCCTGTTTAAAAAGGCTTAGGAGTTGTGCTTTTCCTGAAAGAAGTCACTGTAAAGGAGTTCTGAGAGTTCAGTGGCTTACATTGTGTCGGGTTGGCCTGTCTGCTTCCTGGTTTTGATTCAAGACATGAGTCCTCAGCACTTAGCTTCCAGATCCGTCTGCCACGCCTTCTGCTCCCACTCTTTTCCCTCTTCCTCCTCAATCTCAGACCATGCATTATTTACTTTCAGCTTCACTCTTGTGAAATATAAAACTTTTGTGCTGGCTAGTCTTATGTCAACTTTACACAAGCTATAGTTATCTGATAAAAAAGGGAACCTCAACTGAGAAAATGCCTCCATAAGATCCAGCAGTAAGGCATTTTTGTTGTGGAATATTAACTATATAAAGATATATTACATGTGTTTATGTTGTCTAATATTACTGTATAAGTGCATGTTACATTTGTTGCTGCTACATTTGTTTAAAGATGTAAGAATGTGTTATATTTGTTTATACTGCATTTGTTTAATTATGAAAATATGCCTTGCTGCTTCACCTTGCCTGCCTAAGGCACCTTATTATCTAATAGAAGGCTGAATTGTCAGTAGCTAGGCAGAAGAGGCATAGGTGGAGGTGGTTGGCAGAGAGAATAAATAGGAGGAGAAATCTAGGGCCAAGAAAAATGAAAGGGAGAAGAATGAAGAGAACAAGGGAGAAAGAGAAGGACAAACCCAAGACCAGATCCCCTGCAGCCACTAGTCAGACATGGAATAGTTATGCAGAAAGAAAGAAGGGGGAGTGATGGAGGAAGGGAGGAAGAAGGGAGGAAGGAAAGAAGGAAGGTAAAAAATATCCAAGGCAAAACATAGAAAAAGAGGAACAGATTAAAATAAGAGCTAAGATAAGGCTGAGCATTAATAACTACATTTCTCCAAGTCATGATTTGGAAGATGGTTGGCAGCTGAAAACAAAAAGGTTGGCTGGTGGTATTGAGCTCTATAAAAAATAGACTGAGCAAGTCTTTGGGAAGCAAGGCAGTAAGCATCATCCCTCCAGGGCTTCTGCATTAGCTTCTGCCACCAGGTGCCTGTCCCATTTGAGTTTCTGTTCTGACATTCTTTGATGATTAATATCATTATGGAAGTTTAAACCAAATAAATCCTTTCCTCCCCAAATTGCTTTTTGGTCATGATATTTCATCACAGGAATAGAATCCTTAACAAAGATACCTTATTGTAGCTATTTTATTAATTTAATAATTTTTTGCTTTTGTATCAGGAGCTATCTACCTTTAAACCAAAGATCTAACTACCATCTTCTCTCGATCCCTCTCTCCTCATACTTCAGATTTCTTCTGGCATATCATGCTACTTTATACTTTCATGAAATATCTCATGTATTAGAATAAATATTATAGAATGAACATAAACTCTCCTGTTTACCAGATCATAAAGGAAAGGAAATATTTACATGCAGGGCGTATTAACTACAGTCAGGCATTACACTCAAGGTTATTCAAGGTATTTTAATTTATGCTGAGCATAATTAGTCCTATAATTAATCTTTGCACTCAGGAGGCAGAGATAGGGGATTATCTGTGAGTTTGAGCCAGCCTGTTATACAGAGATAGTTCTAGGACAGCTAGGGCTGTTACGCAGAGGAAACCTGTATCAGAAATCCAAGAAAATTAATTTATTTTTAAAACTTATTTAATAAGTGTGTATCACTATGTGTTGCCCAGGACTCTAGAACACCCAGAGAAATGGAGTTACAGGTCACTGGGTGCTGCCTGAGAGGTTCTGGCAACTGAACTAAGGTCCTCTGCAAGAACATTATAACTATTAGCTACAGAGCCATCTCTCTAGGTTCTTATTACTTTTCAAGTTTTATTTCCTATGAGGCTATGATGGATGATTGTTATTATTCATCGAAAAGCTATGAAAATTCTGCAGGTTTTATGCCCATGTTTCACTTGACTCAATACAAGAGAATTAAATTGTTGAATAAAATGATAGGTATGCATTTAATTTATAAGAAAACATGAAACAATTTCCCAAAGTATGAGAACCATTTTTGTACCAACACAACAATTTCATCCATTTCATATTGCTAATATATTGATCAAATAAGAAGATAAAGTCAGTAGTAATATGACCATTCAAACTGGGAATGTGGCCTATCCCATTATTTATTTGGGTCTTATTTGCTATTTATCATTCTTATTAGGAAAACCTTATCATAAATTTTAAGTGTCAAAGAATATTTCTTCTTTGTTGTTGTTGTTGTTATTTTTAAACTTTTACATGCATGTGTGGAGACCAGAGTACAGCTCGAAAGAGTTGGTTCTCACCTTGTACCATGTGGGGTCCATTAACAGCAGATGCTTTTATTTGACGACCCATCTTGTTTGCCCCAGTATGCTGGCTTTGTGTGGAGTAAGCCCTGATGTTGTGCTCATAATGATAACCTCCTGACCTTGGATTGTAAAAATATATAATTACTAACTGGGTTACTTGAAATACCAGAAATTTCGTGTCTCAAATTCGGGACATGGAAATGTACTCCTTTTCAGCTAAATACAATTACATCGTTTCTTCCCTCCCTTTTCCCCTTACTCTTCTCTCCCAAACAGTCTCCTTTTCATTAACCATTCATATACATATAAGTGAAAAAACTACAACCCCCTGACTTTGTTAATATTGTATAACCACTCAGGAGGCTCATCAATAAATTGTCCCTCTCTAGCAGTTATTAATTGCTTATAACTCTTCTAGGAGTGGAGACCTGTGCGATCCCTCCATTTATACTGAGAGCATAAGAATTCTAAAAAGATCTATTTTCCAGCTTTTTGAGGAAGCTCCACATTGATTTCCATAGTGGCTACAGCAGTTTATCCACTAACCATTCCGGCTTGGGTAAGATGAAATCTCAACATAGTTTTAATTTGCATCTCCCTGATGGCTACAGATGTTGAACAATCTTAAAAAAGATGTCGTATTCTTTTGTGTTTCATCTTTCAGTAACTCTCTGTTTAGCTCCATGCTCCAGTTTTTAATTGGGTGGTCTATTTTCTTAAATCCCAGCAGACTGCTTTTATAGATATACAGCCTCTGATCACTGTGTGGGGGAAGTCTCTACTTTCCTCTTCTTCACAGTGTTTATCACAAATTCCTGACTGCTGTGCCTTATGCCTCCATTTGTTGTCAACAGGCCATTTAATGCATGTATTGATGAACCTTTTTTTTTCAATACGGTCAGTGAAATTGTACTAAGGGTCAGTCATTTCCCATATGATCTTCGAAAAATATGTTATAGTTCATCCACACATAAAACACCTGATGACCAAATATTTTTGAGATACTGTGTTAAGACTTAAACATTTACTTTTAAAAGAAAAAAAAAGTATATATTATACAGTAAAAACTGAGTTATTCAAACCCTCTAGGTTTCTCTTCTCTTTGAATAGAAAACTCCTTTAGCCAGTCAGACGTTCTCTCTACAGGCTGCAGGTTCATCATATACTTACCCCACAATCCACAATAATATTCAGATCCTAGCTACCCTGCAAAACTACCCCAACAACCCTATCCTTCCATAGAAATCAAGGCCCATTCCATGCTTTTGTTACTATACAGTTTGACTCGTGACCTATGTTTACACCATGTGCAAAGTCCAGTGAGGCTCTTTACTGGGAACAGTGTGTCCACTCTGAGATATAAATTTGTCAGTCTTGTCTCTGTTTCCCTACCATTATACCTTCTTTTAATTTGAAGGCAGATTCCTTCACGCAGTAACAGTATCATGTTAAGTAAAGACAAATCAACAACTTTTTATACCTATCAGAACAGAATAAAAATTATGACACACAAAACTAATGATTTTCAGATAACCAACCTTCTAGCCCTTCAGTTCTGCGTTATCCATACCCCTTTATTTGAAGGAGTTTACACATATGAAGAGAGGTCCCTACCGTAAATGGTTTCAAACTTAATTAAAGCTTCTAAACACTTGAGTTTGATTTCTTTGAAAGAAAGATTAATGTATCTTGATTTACTCACCTCACTAGGTCAGTATAACATATTTAGTAAGTTTCTGAGAGAGATTTCTATTTGGCGTTGGAAAATGGAATCCTGGGAAAAACTTACAAAGGAGAGTCAGAGATTGATGCAATAGTTAAGGGTGCTTTGACTTCAGTGAGCTGAATTTGGGCAATTATTGTTGAATATAGAAGGAAATTTGGAGCTACATATAAATTTCTTTAATGGGCTGTGAGATGTGGGGCAGAAGACATCAGTCTAGAGTTCTACGGCATATAAATTGGAGACACTCCATGCCACTAAGGGTATGAAATTTTGCTTAAATTTTTGATTTATAGTTATTGTTTTTGTTTTATAATATATCACTTTCTGATCAAGCATTTTATTGTTTTTTCTTTTGTCTAACAGTAATGCTAAAGTGTTTTTCTAATGTTTATTTTATATCAGCATCTGACTATGTTAGAGTTCTTATCCTTCTACAGTGTTTGATCATCTCCTTTGAACCAAACATCATAGACAAATTGAATAATAGTGGCTTGGTTCTTTACAGCCTGGTAAAGAATTGGGTATGAAAATGTTTATAGTGGTGGTTTTCTTTGTCTGGTTGATTCTGACTTCTGACTTAATACTAAGTCACTTGGTACCAAAGATATTATGCCAACACTCCCACCCTCCCTACCTCATTTGTTTCTGACACTACTCTAGGAATAGAGGGAGTTTGTTTTGTTCATTTCTTCTTCTAATCTGGTAATGAGTTTTTCCTAGTGACTCTCCTCTTGGGCATCTCACTCTCTTTAGAACTTGGCCAATTCCTTTCCCTGTGACTTCATCTCTCTGAGAGGTCAAGAAAAATGATAAAGATTCTTTACAACCAGTTTCTATATTACAAACTTCAGAACAATGTTTCTTTTTTCCTGTTAGTTTAGTAATTTATTTCCTTTTAAAGTAAATACAATGGTCCATGTCATCAAAACTCAAAGATCAGTTTAAAGAGAACAGTAAGGAATAGGGCAGGAAGCATTCTCATTCTCACTTCTGAGTCATTTTTCATTTTCTAAAACTCTGCAAGGAAATTTTTATCACCCAAATATTTTGGAACATGATGCTGATTCTTCTGCAATAATAGTTGAAAGTTTTGCCTGGTAATAATCACTAAGTTTATTATTAAGTGTCTTTGTGAGGACTAAGACTGCTACATCCCCATGTAATGGAACTCAGACCACTCACATTTAATCTTGTCGAGCAGGGAACTGTGTTTCACGTGAGTGCAATTACCTCCACCTGCCTACTTGGGGATACTGATTTTGTGTGATTCAGTTACTTGTAGCAATGAATCCTTTATCTTCTGTTCAATATTCACCTCATGTGGCACCTTTCACACAAAAAAAAACCAGTCAAACAGCACAGCTGGAGTTAATAAACTGGAGGAGGATGTCCATTACCAGTTACAGACATTTCTGTTGTTTGAGGTGTTCAGTATTTCATTATCTCTGCATCAGCACCAGTGGTCTCACAGCTGAGAAACCATCAAAGTAACTCAGCTTGAAATGATAAATGAAAGGAGTGTAGCAACCACAGCACCGAACATTGGATTCTTTAGACTTTTTTTTCCCTTTCCCATTGCAAGGACATGTTTGTCTATTTGTGCAGGTTCATTATCAGCAGTCACATTCCACCACTCAAAATATCCATTTGAATATGATGGAGGGAATGTGTTTCATCATTCCTTCTCATTAAAAGCAAGGTATATGATGTTTTTGGTGAGTAGAGCCATGGACAATTAGAATTTTCCAAGCAAAACATACCGGAGAAAAAACTGCTACAATACTTTAAGCTTCTCTCTCTCTCTCTCTCTCTCTCTCTCTCTCTCTCTCTCTCTCTCTCTCTCTCTCTCCCTCTCTCTCTCTCTCCCTCTCTCTCTCTCTCTCTCTCTCTCTCTCTCTCTCTCTCTCTCTCTCTCTCTCTCTCTCTCTCTGTGTGTGTGTGTGTGTGTGTGTGCATGTGTATAGGTGTATTTCTATATATGGCTGCAGTTTTAGGGAAGTTTTTTTATACAGACCACCTTCAATTTGCACAAAATTTTATTTCCTATTTCTTTGACTTAGCACACCACCACACCAGATTCTAAATCATCAATATTATCTGCTTTTCCATCAGTAATCTGATGAATTCCATTACTGTTTTTATAATCATTCAATTGCATAGGTGTCCAACCCTTTACATCTCTTGCATGACTGTGCTCACCCAGCAAAATTCTATGCCATCACAATCTGCTTGTGGACTACTTTCATATGACGGAAAATGCTAATCTTCACTGTACACCTTTAACTCAAGTGGCCTTCCTTGCTGCTCAATAATCCGAATATATACCCTGAGCCACTTGAGTGTCTTTTTGTCCTGAATGAGTGTGGTTTACGTTTATCACTTTCCTCTACATTCTAAATAGCTCTTCTCATTGTAGTTTCTCTCAACTTCTCTGCAACGGTAAAAACAGCTTCTGTAATTTCACTTCAGTGTTCACTACCTACTGGGGTCTCTTGAGAGACCCACAGCCAGATATTACATGGAGTTGAGAGTCTAAATTGTAAGTATCCATTGGGTCCCTCCCCTCAGGGCTTGCAGAACCAGGTGAAGATGGGCATGAAAGATTTTAAAAGGCAGAGGGGATGGAAGACACCAGGAGAATGTGACCTATTGAATCAACTAAGCAGGGTGTGTGTGGGGTTCACAGAAACTGAAGTGGCATGCACAGGGCCTGCATGGGTCTGCACCAGGTTCTCTGCATATATATTATGACTGTATTTTTTTTTTTGGTGGGACTTTTAACAGTAGGAACAGTTGGGTCTCTGACACTTTTGCCTGCTGAGTACTCCTTTCCTCCTATTGTGTTGCCTTGTCCAGCTTCTATATAAGGATTTTTACCTTGTCTTATATTATCTTATATTGTCATGTTTGCTTGTTGTCTCTTGGAGGTCTTCTGCTCTTTTTTTTTTTCTAGACAGGGTTTCTCTGTTTGGCCCAGGCTGTCCTGGAACTCACTCTGTAAACCAGGCTAGCTTCAAACTCACAGAGATCTGGTGCCACTTCTTCCCAAATGCTGAGATTAAAGACTGCAGCACCATCTCCTAACTGAGGACTGCTCTTTTCTGAAGGGAAACAGAAGAGGAGCAAATCTGCAAGAGAGGGGAGATGGTGCTGTGTGGGAGCTGGGAGGAGCAAAAGATGAGGAAGCTATGGTCTAAATTTGTTCTATAAGAAAGGATCTGTTTTTGATAAAATATATAAAGAGGAAGTTTGGAGGCTTATGGAGAAGTAGAGCTTCTTTCACTGAGTCATTATCTCTATTCTCATAATCTTATCAATTTGTATAATATTAATAATGATGTATTTTCTGTATCAGTCTATGAGTTAATAAACTTTTATCTTTTTAAAACAAAACAAAAATGTGAGTGTACTTTGCCTCCATTTTCTAATGGAAACATTGCAAAGTTGTTCCCTTAATCTTGGCTCCCACAATAAAGATGCAATACTGGGGATTATGAATGCATTCAAGGTTTTCCATTTCCAATATGGCATATATGTTTTCCAATGGCAAGTCAAATACTTTTTGGAGTAAATCTGCAAGAATCTTAGCAAAGTATTAAATACAAAGCAAGTCAGTTTCTCTTTGATATTTAATAGCCGGGCAGTGGTGGTGCACACCTTTAATCCCAGCACTTGGGAGGCAGAGAGGCAGGTGGATCTCTGTGAGTTCAAGGCCAGCCTGGTCTACAAGAACTAGTCCCAGGACAGGCTCCAAAGCTACAGGGAAACTGACTCTAGAAGAAAAAAAGAAGAAATTTGAACTGAATACCTGTCTTGGGTAGAATGAAGGCAGAGCTTCCAAAGTAAGTTCTACTAAGGGCAAGGAGTCACATTTCACAGTTCTAACTTCAGAATCCATTATCACATGGTAATCAATTTTTATTTTTAAAGACAATTTGTTCTATTCCATTCTTATGTGAAATTTTCCAGATACATTCAGTGTATTAGTAAAATAAATAATGTGATTGGGAAAATAAATAGGTAAATGATCTTATTCTTGGCAGCCTTAGAACCTCACTTGATGCTTTAAAAATATTACAGTGCATTGGGACTACAGGGAAAACATCCTTAAATTAGTCTGGGAGACGCTGACATGTCTCCATGTCACCCGTGCTGAATTCAGCAGTATACTGAAGATTTCTGTCATGTCTCTACTTGTTTCCCTTGCATTTGCCTGGTTATGAATTTTCACCATGTATGAGATTAGCAATTTTTAGTGCTAATGACTGTCAAATGAGTTTTTTGCTGAAGTCCCATGACCGGCAATTCTAGAGTGACAGTCACTCTTTAAGAGTTGAGAGTCTTGAATAGAAATCCAGTATTATAAACATGAATCATGCGGTCTTCGCATACTTTTCCTTAAGAGAAGAGACAGTATCTATAAGGGATTGAACATTGTAGGAAGAGGTGAACATCAACCATGACTCCCACATTGCTCAAGTTTCATGTATGTGTGGGAGAAAATAGCATGCAATGTTCCGGTGTATTGGTGGTAAACTAAGCAAACATACTTTACCAACACAGAAACTAAGGAAAGCTGTTAGAAGAAGGAAGTGATCAAGTGAATGTTTAAATAATGTAATATTAGGATAACCTATTGATTTTTGACTGCAATGTGAAACTTTTTTATGAACTTCAAAAGACTTGAAGCACATGCAAAGGTTATTTGTGTTCTGGTAATAAGTCAAGATATTTTTTAATGTAAATTTACAAGAGAGAAGTAAAAAATGACAGGCAATCAAAGAGAGAAAAGGAAAACATCTGACAACTTTTCCTTGGGTAATGAAGATGGAATGGATAAGTTTGTTTTTCCTGGTTAGCATCATCATCATTTGCGTATATGTCTGAGTTCCTGATGCGGAGAATATGTCCCCGTCTGAATGTGAGAACTACAGTGCACACTGTGACGTCAGCTGTCTTCAGCATGTTCATGGGTTTCAATGGTTGAACTCAGGCCACCAGGTTGCCCAGGCAAACACCACTGCCTAGAGGGCCATCTCATCAGCACTGTTGTTTGCTGTTTTTACATGGAGAAATAAGACAAATTCACATACTTACCAAATAACAGAGAAGAGAATTATAATCGAAGACAAAGGAGAATGCACAGTTAGGAGAACCACGGAAGTATACTTACAGTTTACTTTCTATACACACTGTATCATTCTTGGAGTCTCCGGTGCTTTGCATTAACCCAAAGGACCCTGAAACATGGAAAATAAATACCTCCCTGGAGATCTAAGAAGGGCTTCCTTTCTCAAAATCTGTACAAATAGAATTCCTCAGGTGCCTGAGCACAGATTTACTCAGAAGAGAATGATGAAATGTAGGGCATACAGAATCAAATAAACTTTGGAGAATTGTAAGCTGGTACAATGAATGATCTGCAGTGGCTATGCCCAACCAAGATTGCTGGGGCCTTAGTGAAACAACCACCAGAGTGGTTTTTATATTTTCAATGAATAGCTCTTACAATCCACAATCTTCCTAGATATTGGGTGAGTTTCCTTGAATATTTTTCTTTTCTTATTCTCTTCAAATGGATGAGAAAGTATTATCTTATTTTGTATTTTGCCTTTTCCTTTGAATTATGAATTTTTATTTGAAATCTAGGATGGTTTAATAAGAATGTGCTGGATAGGCTCAGATGGTGGAATATTTTGTTCCTAAGTTGGTGACGCTGTTTTGATAAGGTTATGATGTCTCACATTGTTAGAGGAAGTATGTCATGTGGGGTGGTCTTTGAGATTTTAAGCTATACACCATTCCCTTTATTCCCCATGCCCTTGTTATGCTCAGTGCTTGTGTTTCAAGGTGTGAGCCATCAGCTTCCTGTTCCTGATTCTATTCCATGAAGCTTGCTGTCATGTCTTATTGACATGACAAACTTATACCCTTCAAAACCTTCAGCCTAAACAAACTTTCTTCTGAGTTACCCTGGTCATAGTGTCTTATGACAGCAATAGAAAAGTTATAAACATAACATGATCATGGCAATTTTTATGCACAAATTGAGTAAAACATAGAAACTTGTACTAATCTCAATTAAACTGAAATTGATGATAAAAAGGAAAATAAATAAGTACCATGTCTAAAATTAGTATCTGCCCACCCACTGAGTATCAGGATATCTTACAGAGAAGATGTGATGTACCTGGTTCCAGGCAAAGGCATCAAGATGAGTTTCATATTATAGATACTGATTAATACTGAAAGATATTATAACAAGGACATTAAAAAAATTCATCAAGCTTCAAAGAGATGCTTCGCTTTTTGACATCAAATTTAAACTCCTTAAAAATATGAGTTCAAATACAGGAAAGATTTGAACCTATATATTTATACATTTTGTGCTATTTGTAAAAATGAGAAGTATTGACACTTATAGTTAAAATGAGCCTTAACCAAAAAAAGAAAAGAATACATGATATACACATGTAAATATATTAATGACTATGAAATTTTTAGTTGGGAGTTACAGAAAAGACCTAAATTCAAACCTTACTAAATCAGAATATGTTTTTTAACCTGTATTATGAGAATCTTACTGAATTATGCCTTCAAGGATGATAAGAAGGGTATTATTTAAAGGATGTGTTTAGGATTGTTTTACTAAGTATTCCGGTTCAAATATAATGGGATGCCGTGAAATTTATTCACAAGCCTAAAATAAATGCTTCTGAAGTGTAACAAAACTGATAACTCCATATTTATGTTTGAATTGCTTAGATGGCTCTTATAACTGGGAAATATTTATTCCTAATAGTCTCAGGAACTGAATCTAAATATATGCTAACTGGCTTGGATTGACATATGAGAATATCCATGTTTTCCAAGGTCTAAAATAAGTCAATAATATACAAAACTTGAACACATCAGTCTTGGCATCCATGTTAGCGCTAATCACATTTCTTTTGGCAGTGGTGAATGGTGTCATTCACATGACAAACACATGGATCAAAAATGAATAAGCATCAAATCCCATACTCCAATTTTGTAGCAGATGAGTAAACCATCAGGATTGTACCAGATGTGAGGGTCAATCTGCTCATGATGAACACACAGGATAAAGCTGTATTCTGGAGACCTTCCTGAGACATTAAAGATGAACAAATACTTGGACATCCTCCTACAGACCTACCCACATGTGTTCAAGTATCTCTGTCTTGAGGCAATAAATTACTTTGTCCTTGTTTATGTTTTTTGAGAATATAAAGCTCTGCAAACATTCTGTTGCTCAGTCCAGCAGCTGGGACATAAATTATATGATCCCTGCCAGCTTAACATGCAAAAAAAACCCTGAAAAACAACAATCAAAATAATTCATTAAGAGCAATAAAAAGAAAACAAATTTAGCACACAAAAGAAAAGATATTTGAATGGAAACCTAATCAGGTCTTAAAAGTTACCTTGTAGGATTCTTGCTTTGAAAAATGCCTAAAGCAATGCCTTTGTTTTACACTGAAGCTCTCATTCTGGAAGTGCTGTGGTCTCTATGTTAATGAGGAAGCTGATGATCATAGTAACTTCCTTTTTAAAATACATTTTAATTCAAATATGATTATATCACTTTCTTCTTCTCTTTTTTTCAGCCTCTCTGACAGGCCTTCTGTTTTACTCTACCCATGTCTCCTACTCTCAAGTTGATATCCTCCTTTAATTTCACTTTTAAATATGTAATATGTAAAATGCAATGTGTAACATGTAATACGTAATGTGTTTTATGTGTTATGTAATGTATGCATAAATATATAAATATAGCATGCTGGGTCAATTTTGTTTTGTATATGGTCTCAGATGACCACTTTGCTTTAATGATCAATAAGATTTTCATAAAGGTATAATATATATGTACAGACACAACACACTCTGATGTTCATTTCTCATCCTCTCCTTTACTACCACTTCCTTTCTTCTTCCCATGAAGTCTTCCTCCTACTGTCCTGCCTTCTTTGTTTGTTAGCCACTTGCATTTAATTAGAGATGATTGTTTGAGAATGGATAGAATAGTTATTCACTTGACTAAATCAAATTGTTGGCTATACACCTAAGGAATATGACTGTTCCTCTCCTAATAAACACAACTGTGTTCCTCATATATGGCTGGAACTCATGAGCCCCTCCCCTACTTTAAAAAAAATCATATAAACAACTTCCTTACATAAGTCGATGAAATTCAAAGATTGAGAAAATGGCTTTAAACTTGCTGAAATGTCAAATAAAGAACTTCATCTAAGGCTTGGAATATATATATCATCAAACATCTTACTATGCCTGAGAAAATATGTAATAAAAATATTCTGCTTAAAGTGTTTTATCTCTTAAATTCTAACCTGCTGAAGTCTAATTAGAATAAAATTTTAATCAAACTGAATTTACCAATATGCTTAAGAATAATATTGCATCCCATGCTCCTCAGGACATGGTGCCCCATTTTATCCCAGAAAGAACATGTTCTTTCACTCATCTGCTTAGATCCTAGTGATGCACCGGGTGTGATGAGGATGAATGAACTCCTATTCTGGTATTGAGTTTACTGAGTCAGAAAAAAGTCTAAGTCACATATATGTACAGAGCTCATAAAAAATCCCACATATAAAAGTTGGATAGAAACTATTTCGGTGTTTTTGACACTGAAATTTTGTTCTATAACTTTTCCTGTTCCCAGGAGTTCTGCCTCTGATACAGAAAGAAAGGGAGGGGATGGACAGAAATTTACAGCTGGTTTGTGGAACGACAACTAAAGTGATTTCATACCTTAATAAAGCTCATATCTACTAGGTAAAAGTACACATAGAAGGTCTTGAGTATAATTTATGAATCTGCAAAAACATAAATAACACTTGCTTTCTTGCTTGATTACATCATGGGATGTAGTAAAGAGAACTCTTTCTGTTGTGATGGTAGCATTATGAGAGACAATGCTACTTTGTCTGCAATGTGACTGAGGAATTGAAGAATTAACTTAAACAGTTGGCAATACTCAGCATGTTTACTTCCTTAGTTCATCAAAAAATTTTGTACAGAGTAGGTGTATTAGTCACTTTCCACAATGCTTCAAAAATGCCCCCCCCAAAAGAAGTATATTAAGGGAGAGACAATTTATTATGTCTAAGTTTTATGGTAGAAAAGGCATGGTGGAAAGACAATTTCCAGCAATGGCAAGGGGAACGATGAGCAGGCTTTCTCAGACCTTGACAGATAAGGCCCTGGTGTAAGCATGGTTGCTTTCTAATCATATTCTCCAATCCGCATATATAAGACTGTTTATAGAAGTATCTAAATCTATGTAAAAGATAGAAAATAGACAAGACTGATTTGGGCCAGGTAAGCACCTATATAGACCTCTTCAAATGGGGCATGAGAACTACCTGAGAGAATGTTCAACTGCAAAAGATTGAGAAGTAAAAGCAAAATTATTAAACAATATAAAAGGCTAATCAATCCAATTATAAAATGGGGCACTGATCTGAACAGAGAATTCTCAACAGAAGAACTTCAAATGGCCAAAAGACACTTAAGGTCATGCTCAACTTCCCTAGCGATCAGGGAAATGCAAATCAAGACAACTTTAAGATACCATCTTACACCTGTCAGAATGGCTAAAATCAAAAACACCAATGATAGCCTTTGCTGGAGAGGTTGTGGAGAAAGGGGTACACTCATCCATTGCTGGTGGGAATGCAAACTTGTGCAACCACTTTGGAAAGCAGTGTGGCGGTTTCTCAGGAAATTCGGGATCAACCTACCCCTGGATCCAGCAATACCACTCTTGGGAATATACCCAAGAGAGGCCCTATCATACAACAAAAGTATATGCTCAACTATGTTCATGGCAGCATTGTTTGTAATAGCCAGAACCTGGAAACAGCCTAGATGCCCTTCAACAGAAGAATGGATGAAGAAAGTATGGAATATATACATATTAGAGTATTACTCAGCAGTAAAAAACAAGGACTTCTTGAATTTTGCATACAAATGGATGGAAATAGAAAACACTATCCTGAGTGAGGTAAGCCAGACCCAAAAAGAGGAACATGGGATGTACTCACTCATATTTGGTTTCTAGCCATAAATAAAGGACATTGGGCTTATAATGCATGTTCCTAGAGAAGCTAAATAAGAAGGTGAACCCAAAGACAAACACATAGGCATCCTCATGAATATTAACCTTCATCAGGCGATGAAAGGAGACAGAGACAGAGGAGCACGGGACAGAAATCCCAAGGTCCAAATCAGGAGCAGAAGGAGACGAAGCACGAGCAAGGAACTCAGGACCGCGAGGGGTGCACCCACACTGAGACAATGGGGATGTTCTATCGGGAACTCACCAAGGCTAGCTGGCCGGGGTCTGAAAAAGCATGGGATAAATCCGGACTAGCTGAACACAGAGGACAATGAGGAATACTGAGAACTCAAGAACAATCGCAGTGGGTTTTTGATCCTACTGCACGCACTGGCTTTGGGGGAGCCTAGGCAGTTTGGATGCTCACCTTAGGAGACCTGGATAGAGGTGGGCGGTCCTTGGGCTTCCCACAGGTCAGGGAACCCTGATTGCTCTTCGAGCAGATGAGGGAGGGTGACTTGATCGGGGGAGGGGGAGGGAAATGGGAGGCGGTTGCAGGGAGGAGGCAGAAATCCTTAATAAATAAATAAATTAAAAAATAAATAAATAAAAAGAAAATTAAAAAAACAAAACAAAAAAAAAGCAAAATGCTACAGTAAGTGGCCATAGCTGACACAGAATGACGAGAGCGAGCACATTCTCACAACTGAAAATACATCAAGTAAAATCAAGCATGACTTTTTAACTTCAAAATCATCTTATATTCTCTTGACAAATAAATAGCTAAATATACAGAATCATCTTTACTGTTCAAAGCCTGCAAGCATATTTTTAGAGTGTAGGTGTTTTATAGAACTATGGTGAGTTTTTAACTTCAAAATCATCTTATACTATCTCAACAAATACATAACTAAATACCCAAAATAATCTAAACCATTCAAAGCTTGAAAGCACACTTTTAGAGCTTTAGTAGTTTTAAAGAACTATGTTGAATTTATTGAAGGATATTAATTCAAGCTATTGAAGAGATTGCTAAATCTTACAGGTCTGGAAGTCTTGTCATCTAAGTTTATGACAAAAGGAATTGAATGAGAGTGGTTTGGAGCAGCTGAGGGTGGACATGACTGTTGGGATTTCTAATAAACTACCGGAGCATAGAAATATTATACTTCTTCAAGAAGTCAAACTCAAACACATAGGCAGAACTTGCATAAAAGTTTAGCTCACAATAAGGAGCTATTGCCTAGTTAAATGAATTTGTCAGAAGAATGTATCCCAGAAGATATTGTGGAACTGGAGGCTAATACTGTCTGACCCACAAGCAAGGATATCATTGGAAAAAAAAATATCCACAGATTGGGTAGAATACTGGCTTCTGCTAATGGTAAAGTTTGTAACAGAAAACTGTTATAATCAAAGAAAGTAGAGATATCCTGAGATCATACACGCTTACACATTGTATTTAAAGTAAGAAGTTAGAACACATTAAGTCAAACATATCTGCTTTAAACCATGACACAGGTCCTTTGTTAGCAACATTATAAATAAATCATCAAACTGAAATAGTGAATGCAAAATTTTCAAGTTAATTGAACCAGAACCCAAAGCTTGTCAAGTTATCTTTGATAACATCCAGAAAAACAATAATTTTATTGTAATTACCTTTGCCAGTGTTCTACGGTTTTCCTGAGAAATTTATATGATTAAGAAGCAATTGTCTCAATTTATACTACCTCCTTGGCAACGATTTATTTGTATTTGCTGCGGTTCATTTAGCTTACTCTGTAGCATTCACCAAACTTAAGAGTAAAAGAACAGATCTGCCAGTATGACTTAGAATCTAATAAACACAAGAAACATAACAGCAGCCATGCGGAAGCCAGCTCATCAGTTTTTACACACTTCTTGGTAGAAAAGACCCATGAGACAAAGGTAAAAAGAGGACTCAAGAGTGTTTAGTCATCTATTCTAACATTGAACCACTCATAAAATACTCATTGGTCCCTACTATGGTTATCAATAATTTTACTTGTTGATTGCTAGCCAGCACTATTTCAAAGGAAATACAGGAAATGATGCCTATAATATACTCTGAAACTCTTGCTTCTGTGTAGTGGGGAAAAATTACCAAATAACACAGGAAAACAATTAATAGTGTAAGTTTGGGTATGCCAATTAGGTTGCTGTCTCCAACATATAAAGATTCCTGGATTTTGAAGTTCACAGATTCTTCCTAGAAAAGTGTAAAAGAATAAAATTCACATGACTCCATAGGAGGAAAATAACACACCAGCTTTCTTTCCTGCTACATGCCAAACAGTGCTGCGCTAGAATACCTTACATACAATATTGCATGCAGCTCTTGCCATAGCATTAAGTTGTATTGGTAGAACTATTCTACAGATAAAGTTAATCCCAGGCATGATCAATAAGGGCTAGAGTTCAATGTATCTTCCAAATGCAAGTCAATCTTTCTCCCTCCAAGTAGATCATTTGCTGGAAAAATAAGAAAATTATAATGCTACAAAGATGTATGAGTTATCAGAAATGGTAACATAAATTAAATCAATTAAAATTATCTGAAAATCACACTGCAAATGATACTCTTGTACTCCCCAACTCATTCATTGTACTTAGCAGTACAAAAAATAACCGTTTCCATTTGAATAGAAGAATAAAAACAAGGTAAAAGAAACGTTCAGATTGTTATGTTTTGTTGGTATCTCTTAAAAATCATTTCTTTTCTAAAGATAAAGAAAGGTAGTGAATCCAGATGGGAGGGAAGGAAAGGAGAAACTGCATATAGTACCCAGCCTCAGCCTCGAGCTGAGTGACAATAACCCAAGTCCACACAGCCAAACACAAGGAACCCAGCCTAAGGCTGAATTCACCCAACTCCTAAGGTAGTACCATTCGCTGCTTTCCTGGACTTCCTGTTTGCCTCCAGGAGTCTGACTTTTCTGGTTCAGATTTTGCAGAAGACACAAAGTCTACCTACTACATGTTCAAAAATGTTTCTGCTTCTGCTACAGAACATCTGTGGTTTATTAAGCATGGGACAACAGTAATAAAACTGTGTTTTCCAAATTTTAATGGAAGATGTTGTGTGTCTGTTTCGGTATACCACATCCAGAGATATGCAAATGAAGTCCCTGGATATCTTTTCCTGAATACACTCAAAGGGAGTGCATCTGTTTGGTCTCTGCTTCTTTGTGTGCAATGCAGGTACTGGGACTGCAGAGTTGATCATTGTGCCATCTTTCTTATGAACCTCACATAAGAACAAACTCTCAGAACCACCTGCAGAAGGAATAAGATGAACTGAGACATCATAAAACGGGAATAGTTGTAAGAAGCAACCCTAGACTGTTCACTTGTCATTTGACAGACAAAGCAGCAAAAATTTAAGCTCCCTGTGTTTTTTTTTTTCCCTATGGGGTATATGCAGGGAACCTCTGTTTATATTATACTACACATTAATAAACTGAAGAATAACTGAATCTGTATGCAGTACAAGCCAACACACATTTAGTAGAGAATCACCGTGCATTATACTAATGGAACAGAAAATTATCAGACCATTTCAGAAAGAATTCATAGGAAGACACGGGTGAAGCATGATTAATAAAAACTCAGAGAAATAGGTAGGGGTTCAACTTGAAGATCTGAAAACCAAAGCAGCCAGCCACTGGCTCTCACCTCGACCTCAGTCTGAAAATGACTATCCTGCCTCCAGGAAACCCAGAATAAGACTGTTTCTGAGAACTCTTTCCTCCTGTTTTATAATACTCTCTAGGGCGGGCTGCATTACTGGGATAAAGTCATGCACTGCCCGTTTTCTATGGCAATTAGTGTAGCTATTGGGATTAAACGTGTATTTCATCGCTGACCTGTCTGTAAGGCTGTTTTCCTTTCCCAGGCAAGCATTATTTTTTAAAATGCAAGTGAAATGCCACTGCACATGGGAAGCAATAGATCCAGAACTTAAAGATAGCAGTTAGAAAGTAGCAAGGGTTCTCTGATCACATTAATGATAGTCATCAGTCTAACTAGAGGGCAAGGCCAGTTCAGGAAATCTCTCCAAAACTGCTTAGGGTCTTAGCTAGGGTCATCTATGAATTCCTGGGAATTTCTTGCTAGCCCCATAATGGCTCCCTCAATCAATTCTTTCCTAGCCCTCCCTCCCTGTTCTTACCCCATCTCAAACATCCTCCTTCCCTCAAGTTCTCCTACTCTTCTCCCTCCACTTTCCCTTCCCCCCTACTCCCACCCTCAAAATTTTCTTAGTAGATCTTGTCTATTTCCCCTTCCCTGACAAATCCATATATGTTTTCCTTAGGGTTCTCCTTGTTAACTAATTTAGTCAGGAAATATAAGATCATTATCTTTTGCATTATGTCAAACATCCACTTATGAGTGAATACATGGCATGTTCGTCTTTTTGGGTCTGGGTTACTTCACTCAGGATAGTTTTTCTCTAGTTCCATCCATTTGCGTTTCAAGATGTCATTGTTTTCTATTGCTGAGTAGTATTCCATTGTATAAACATACCACATTTTCTTATCCATTTTTGGTTGGGAGCCATTTAGGTTGATTCCAGATTCTGGTTATTACAAATAATGCTACTATCAAAATAGTTGAACAAATGTCCTTGTGGTATGACTGAGTATCCCTTGAGTATACGCCCAACAGTGGTATTGCTGGATATTGAGGTAGGTTGATTCCCAATTTATTGAGAAACCGTCATTCTGATTTTCAAAGTATGTGTACAAGTTTGCACTCCCACCAGCAACGGAGGAGTGTTACCCTTACTCCACATCCTCTCCAGCATAAGCTATCATTGATGTTTTTGATCTTAGTCATTCTGACTGGTATAAGATGGCAACTCAGAGTCATTTTGATTTGCATTTCCCAGATGATTAAGAATGTTGAGCAGCTTCTTCTTCAGGGTCTTTCTGCCATTTGAGAATCTTCTGTTGAGAATTCCCCATTTAGATTTATACTCCATTTTTAATTAGATTATTTAGTATTTTAATGTCTAGTTTCTATATTTCTTTACATTTTGGGAGATCAGTCCTCTGTTTGATGTGGAAAACTTACCCTCTCTGAGTAGTGGTTAGGGCATAGGAAGGAGAAGAAAGTGGAGGGAGTAGGAGGAGGGGAGGGTATAGGAACTGGAATTGATATGAGAAAATTGAAATGAGAAAAGATAGGGTTTTTTTTCAAAAATAAATAAATTTTTAAAAATTTTTAAAAAATTAGCAAGCATCATGAATACCTTTTTGCAGAACCAGTGAAAGTCATGGGGAATAGTTATTTTAGATATTAACAAAAATATATAAACATTGATGAATAGTTATTAAAATATTGTTAATAAATTTGATTTTTGTGAACAATCCCTGAGGGCTAGCCCTTCTGATTAGGTGGAGAATTGGAACTAATGGAATCATTCCCTTGTATAACACATGAAGAAAGGTATTCAGAAAAGCCATTATTTTAATTTGGCACCAGTTCACATTAACTTCCTCTTAGTGAGGAATGCCAGGTTAATCCCTTGTTGTCATTTATCTTGAAAATTTTCAAAGTTAATTGGCACTGATATGGTAAGACCATAAAGTCAAAGTGATATAATTTTTTTAAATTTAAGACACTTCTGTTGCATTTATGACTTCCTGGTGTAAAAATCCATTTGTGTGTGTGTGTTTGTATGTAATCTCTCTCTCTCTCTCTCTCTCTCTCTCTCTCTCTCTCTCTCTCTCTCTCTCTTTCTCTTTCTCTGTGTGTGTGTGGGGGGGCACTCTACGTGTAATATGGAAAATAAGTCAGTACTTCTTAAAATTTCTTCATTTTAATATCTCTCAATGTTATTGAGGCATGACATACAACATATTTTTATGTTTCATGTTCCTGCAATCAGGGCATACTTTGTGGTATGCAGAAACTTTTTAATTTTCTGCAGTTCTAGGTGTTGAGTCTATTACTTATGGTAAAAAAGCCATTTTGAGGATATTAATTCAGCCAATCCAGCAGCATGCATAGTCTTTCCATTACCTTCTTTAATTTACTTTTAGATGTCTTGAAGTTTCTGTTGTTGAGATCTCTCACTTCCTTTGTTAGCTTCATTTCTAAGTACTGTCTTTTATTATTTTCTTTTACATTTAGATATGAATAATAGAGAAATTTAATATCTGTTCATCAAAAGAAATTTCCACCAGAGTAAAAACATATACAGCTCTTGGATAGTAGAAATCTTGATCAACTACACTTCAGATAGGGAAATTAATAATAATGACAGTAAAAAAATAACTGACTGAAAAACAAGTAACCTAAAGCAATGAACAATTCTTTTTAAAAAATAGTACCCCAAATAGTCACTATGCATTTTTAAAAGAGTTCAAAGTCCTTACTCATTAGGGAAATGCAAATTCAAACTACTTTGAGATACCATCTCACCTCATGAGAATGACCATCATCAAGAAACCTGACAACAGGTCTGGGAAGATGGCTCACTCCTTTAATTCCAGCATTCAGATGGCAGAGTCAGAGGGATTTTTTTTTTTTTTGGAGTTCAAGGTCAGTCTATTCTACATAACAAGAGATCCTGTCTAAAAAATAAAATAGTAATAATAAAAGTTTGACAACATGATGTGAGATTTTCCTCTGTATGCTATGAGTTTGTTTTACTACCACTGGGAAAAACAAAAACAAAACGCTGTTTCAGCTAATGGCTTAGCAGAGCAAAGCCAGGCAGGAAATATAAACAGAGCTACTGAGGTAGAGTAGATATAGTCAAAGAGATACCATGTAGCTGCTGAAGGAAAAAAAAAAAAAACGCCTGAACAGAATCTTATCCAGTAAGCCACAGCGTGGTGGTGATACATAGATTAAGGAAATGGGTTTATTTAAGATGAATGAGTTAGTTAATAAGAAGCCTGAGCTAATAGGCCAAACATTGTAATTAATTAATTTTATTAAACTGTAATTAATACAATTTCTATGTGATTATTCGCATCTTGGCTGATGGGAAAGTAAAAGAGCAGTCTTTGTTTACAACAACAAATGTCGGCAAGGATATAAGGAGAAACAAAACCCTAATTAACTGACAGTGAGTGTGCTAATAGAATAGCTATTATGGAAATTGCTATGGAGGTCAATCACAGTGTAATGCTATTCAATTTTGGGGGCATATGCTCAAAGGACTGCATACCTAGCACAGACATACTTGCACATTCACATTTGCTGCAGAGTTATTCACCATGGCAGGAAATTGGAATCAGTCTATATGTTCATCAACAGGTAAATGCATAATGAAAATGTGCTACATACACAGAGGGAATTTTATTCAGCTGTAAAGAGAGATGAAATTAGGAAATCTGAAGAAAAATATATGGGTCTAGAAGGAATAATATTAAGCTACATGACACAAACTCAAACAAAACAATGATGTACTTCTGTAGATCCTAGGCTGTGTGTGTGTGAATGTATTTGAAAATGCGTGTAAAACTTAAAAACCGGAAAGATTCCAATAATGTGTAAAAATGGGCAATGAGGGTGGACAAAAGGACACATGGCACATGGAGGAAGAAAAGAAACTTAATGAGGGGATGCTACAAATGGGTAATGGAAAGATGATAAAGGAAACTAAGGCACACTGCTCAAAACAGATAATAAATCATAATGCCTTGGATGCTCACTGTTTAAAACGTATGCTTATAGAATTTTGACAAATGCATTACAAAAAATTTTATTGTTAACAGATTTGCACGCATCCATAAACTTTGGAGCACGCTCATAGATTAAATTTCTGAATGCTCAGTTTTACAAACTAAGGGTTAAAAGGGAATGACATAATTTTCTCCCATTAACACACTAAAACATCTGACATGAACAGCTAACTTTCTCTTCTCTTGCTGTGATCAGAGAAACAGCATGGATCCAAGATAAAGCACCAATTCTCTTCCAGCACAGACTAGGATGTGAATAAGAAATAAACCTTTGTTATGCAAATCTCTTAAGATTTAAAGTTTTCTTTGTGCAGTACCAAATGTTACTTCACTGCTCAGTCCTGAAACTGGCCCTCCAAACAAGATACAGAAAGTAAAACAGGAAGCACTTATTGGTCTGGCACTGGGTGGAGAGATAACTGATAGTGAAATCCAGAGAATGGTCACCTTCGGAAGCATACCTTCAGATATTTGGAAAACCTATTACCTCCTTGAAATGAGAAAATAAGCCATGTGCTTTCTGAGGTATCAGATCAAAGAAAAGAGGTCAAAATCCAAATGTGTTCTGGGTGCATTTGACAAGGTGTTGAAGATAACAAAATCAGGATTTCTTTTTCTTTTCATTCTTTTTTTTTTTTGTATAAAAGTTCAGGAAAGATCATCTTGAATGTCAGCATAAATTAAAAGCATACAGAAATTCTTGAAAGTAGAGCTTCAGGATATTTAAAGAAAGGGACTCTCAAAGATAGGTAGAAATTACTATAATTTCTTTTTTAAACTCAAACTTCAAATTATAGATATAAATTATATATATAGATATAAATAAAATGCATGTAGGCATGTTTATATACATATATGTGCATGTTGTACTACAACAATATGTATATATGTGCATATAGAGATATATAAAAGTACATACACCATTGAATTGCATTTGTATAATATCCAGAAATCATTAACACTAACATATACAAGATAGCTCTTGGAGGTGAAGATAAGTTGATGTTAAGAAAATGCTATAAACAGGTTTGTTTGAGGAGATAAGCACATTCTAGAAGAGAATGCTGGTTCTTAGCTGCAGCATATTTGTCATAATATATCAAATTTTAAACCATTAGCTTTGAAATTTTCTTTGCTCCTTGGCCAGCTGTGTCTCTCTGTGTGGATCATTATATAAATAAATTAAAACAAAACCAAAACACATATATACTAAATGATAAATGGGTAAATGGTGAGATTTGGAAACATAATTGATCCTAGAAATGTGATTAACATTTTTTGAATAAAAAAGCACCATAAAATACATTTATACACATACATGCAAAGAGTTAAAATGTTGTTCCTCTCTAGCACAAAAACAACCCTCCTTCTAGACACAAGATACTAACAAATAAACAGTCTAATCCTTGGAAATGTGTTACAATTATTGGTCAGTGACATCCCAAAGAACAACCTCAATATGATAGATGATTGGTTACCTACCAAGTCATGACAATAAGAACCTATTTTTGAAGACATAGCATACTTTCATCATAGAACATTGAGAAATCAAGCTCGTACAGATCTGGAGGCTCCATCCCTATTAGATAGCTTTCAGAGATATGAAAGGCACTAAGCAGTCTATTGATAGAGAAAAGTAAACCTCAAATACCTAACTGTGACCCCTGTGAGCTATAAGAATGACTGGCTTGCAGACATGCTGTTAGTTGGGTTTTCTATTGCTGTGAAGAGAGAGACACCATGACCATGAAACCTCTAAAATATGAAAACATTTAATGGGATGACTTACAGTTTCAGAGGTTTAGTCCATTACCATCGTGATGGGACCTAGAGGGGCACAGGAAGATGTTATTATTATGTTTTAATTATAATTACTATTCACAATTATTATTGCAATAATAATATTATTCAAAATAACTGTTTTATTATAATGAAAGAGAAAAAAAGAGGAAGGCAACATTGAGGATCTTGCATATAGGAGAGGGGTGCCCAAAATGCTGGGCGCTATCCTCAGTACTACATAAACTGGATGTCTTGGCCCATGTCTGCAATTCTGCCTCCCAGGACTTGTAAATATTAAGTTCAGAAGATCATCCTCAGCAACACATCTGGTAAGAGCCAGCCTGGGTGGAAGGGCACCCTCTAAAACATAAAATAAAAAATAAAAAAAGAAGGAAGGAAGAAACACAGTCAGGTGGGAGCCCAACTCAAGCTGGTGTGTGTGTGTGTGTGTGTGTGTGTGTGTGTGTGTGTAATTGAAGGTAAGGAGAAAGTGCTGTATCCTCTGGGTTGATAATCACAGACAGTTCGCAACTGCCTGAAGTTGTTCCTGGGCAGTAAACCCAGGACTCCTAAAAGGGTAGAAAGTTTTTTTCACCGCTTCTCCCTGTCTCGAGGGAGCCTTCACCTCGCCTCTTTTTCTCTATCATATTTTATGTTCACAAGATAGGTTTATGATTTTTTTCTGACCTAAGTGCAATCTTTTAAAACAAACCAGTATGAAAAAGTATTCCAGGAAATAAAACACAATTGAAAATTTTAAATACATGGAACATAGTATCATCAATTAATGCTCATAAAATATTTCACTAGGTGAAATATTCCAGAAAAAACACATCAATTTTTCATGCCATTTGTTACAGTACATCATCATAATTGTTTTATCATATTGATCACTATTCTTGCTCTTTTACCGTGCCTAATTTATATTTGTGTATAAGAAAAATCATGATGTATGTAGAGTTCTACACTCTACATGACTCACAGCATCCTTGAGGATGTCTTAGAAGTATCCTCTATAGTGATATCTATACATATGTACATATGTGTATTACATGCATTTAACGGTAAGCTAATGAAATACAGAGTTTAATTTGTCACATGACAACATTCATTGTACTAATATTCCCATTGAAGTGATGTAAACAATAATTAGAAATATACAAGGACATTTTGTCTTCAGGTATGTGACTTTTCTTAGGAGACATGAAGAAATTTCAATTTGTCTCATATAGAGCACTAAAGATATGCAATAGATAAAAAAGACTTCCGTGTGTAGCTTATCAAATTTTTGAGGTTATTGAGGTTGTCTCAATGAGAGTTTATCACCAAAAACTCCTTCTTAGCATCCATGGAGAGTCACAAAATTTACGTCTCTGAAGTGTCCTATACAACAGCAGGCAATTTGGTTCATCAGAAAGATTCATCTCTCCTGGAAATTGTCTGCTGATTTGAATTATACATTTCAGGATCTCACCACTCTTGTAAGTTTCTTCTACTTCACGTTTCCATGAAAAGGACCCACATACACAGCATCTGGTGAAAGCGAGGAATGTACTTTGATACCAGAAGGTAGCTAAAGGCTATCAGTCTAATTTCCCTTCTCCTGAGTCTGGATTACACATTTCTCTCTTCCTTCACATTAGGATTTGAAGAAGTGATCTCCAGTTCCCAGGCACTGGTAAGCTTTTGGCTAAACTTATCTTTCTGCATGCTTCATCTGAATCCTGGAGCAGAAGCCACCACATCATAAGAAAGCTCATGCAGTCACATGGAAATGCTACACGGAGAAAAGAACAACCAAACAAAACAACAATAAAAAAGGACTTACTTGGTGCCTGGATTTCTGAGGTCCTAGGCATTTAGCCATGTCAGTTTAGTTCCCAAACATTTTTTTTTTTTTTTGGTTTTTCGAGACAGGGTTTCTCTGTGGTTTTGGGGACTGTCCTGGAACTAGCTCTAGTAGACCAGGCTGGTCTCGAATTCACAGAGATCCACCTGCCTCTGCCTCCCAAGTGCTGGGATTAAAGGCGTGTGCCACCACCGCCCGGCTTCCCAAACATTTTGAATAATGAGAGATGACCTTAGTGCTAGGCCATAATCAAATATTCCTTTGTTAAATGTGAAAATGAAAAATTACTAATCTTTTTTTAAAAAAATTAAAAATATTAATCCATAGAATTATTTTATACAAATAAATATTAACTGGGAGTACATAAAATGTAATGTAAATATAAAATTAGAATAAATGTGCATATTTGTGCTCATATATGGCATAGAGAGATTTAAGGAAGAAAGCAAAACAAACAATGTCAAATATAAGAATTATCATAAAAATACAAATGGATTAATAAAGGCATATAAAGAACAGTTACTTTCTGTTGCTATATGTAGGAGCATACATGTGCAAGACTGTAGGCACTGGGAGAGCTAGTCCTTCAGACTCATGTTATCTGTTGGGACAGGCAACGCACTGAATTCAGAACCATTAAATAAACAGAATAAATAATGAAACGTGTTACCTTTAAGGACCTTAAAGGAAAGACTGGAGTAGTTTACATTACCAAGAATAGAGATGGACTATATTGGAAGTTTCTAAACCCTTGAAACAATGCAGCTATCATGCAATACAGAAGGAAGACACATCGAGAATAAAAGGTAATATCACAAGCACCAGGAGAAAAGACGAAGGAAAAGAATGCAGAAGGTGGGAGACAGGGAAAGTGAAGAACAAAGTCATCTGTTGCCTGAGCTGATCTAAAAGATTTCTAAGGTCGCAGGTGCAGCAAAATCGTGATTTTTGATATAGCACTCTAGCAAGAAATTCTTCTGGAATATGACTACCGAAGAGGCACTAGTAAAATACGTGCCAATCATTCTCCAAGACCAAAATTCTAACAATAAGTTTCAAGCTGCAACACAGTAGCACCAGTTCAAACCAGGGAATATGGTTAGCATTTGAAGTTAGTGAGTGGATATTCACAATTTATGTAACAAAGCACACATAGGAAGGGTTCACATATCCTTTCCAAATATACAAGTCAATACTGTGGGTTACTTGGTAGGAACATAACGTGGCTACAGTCTAACTCTTCTCATTATGAAATAGCATACCACCTAGGCATCCTTTCAGTGTGCCACGTGCCAAAAACACTGGCAGTAATGTATCTGAGTGCAACTTTCTCCTTCCTGAGACGTGAGAGTGTTGCTGTAGGGATAACAATAACTTGAGAGCTTTATTTATGAGTGGGAGGATGCTGTAGATTTCAGCAAGCGCACGCTATCCACAATGGCATCTTTGCAGTTGTGTTTGCTATATTAAGCCACACCTGTAATGAGGAGTGGAGCAGTAATTAAATCACTGGAGTGTCACTCTCCTCTCTCCGCAGCATTACTCTAGGGGCAGTCGAGCAAGAAAAGTCGACGCCGAAGCCACACACTGCGTAGTGCTATTTTCTCTTCCCTATCATCATTTGAAGTATCTAGGACTATTATTTAAGTCACTTCATATTTTCTTTTTTTAATTGATTTTTATTGAGCGCTACATTTTTTTCTGCTCCTCTCCCTGCTTCTGCCCTCCCCTTCAACACTTCATATTTTCTTAATAAATGAAACATTATGGTTATTATCACATCAAAAACTAGAAGATACAAAAAGTGAAGCAGCCTAGCCGAAACAAGCAGTCAAATTTTCATCACCAGAGGTACTGTCACTGTGAGTTGATGAGAGACAGACAGGTTGGCAATTTTAAATTAAGTATATTAGCATGAGTGTGCCCTTTTAAAAACCGTGTATAGGAGGTATGCAAAAATCCCAACTGACAATTCCAACAGATCCTTTTAAAATGAGGAAGGATCTTATAAAAGGTATATACAGCCATGTGGTTTATTTCATTTAAATATCTACACCAATAATTATATTAAGTCATTTTAAAAGAGAAAATGCCTAGGGAAAATATAGATTAATCACATTCATTTTAAAACTCACACACACACAGACATACACATGCACACCAACAACAACAAGAATTGTTTATTTTGAGGAAAGGTAATTTATGACATGAAAGAACACATAAATAGTCGATTATCTTCAGGCATTCTTAAGAATGATTTAATTCTTCTTATTATTTTTTTAATCTGAATCAATGACATAATGAACATTTCTTATAGTCTTGTATTGCATCTGGAAATCCTGTGCTTGACAATTTGTAATATCAAACAACTTAGAATTATTAATCTCTTATTGTATAATCTATCTTACAGCCAGCATGAATTTTTGCACAGATACATAATTTCCACATGGACCCACTTTCAAATACTCATGCATATACAATACATGAAAAGTTTTTAAACACCTAAACTATGTTCTTTTTTACTGTTTTTTTTAAAAACTCACGAAGTTTGACCTGTTACATCATTTATCTCTTTTCCAGTCCTCTTTTTCCTTTGTTTTCTCATTTCTTTCCCTTTTTATTAGAAGGGAAGAGAACAGCACACAGCTGTCCTCTGGGCACTTTTTATTGTGGTTGTTTTGAAAAATCTCTTTCTCTTGCATTGGAGGCAGCGCTTATTAATCTTTTCCTCCCTCTTGGTCTCAGTGGTTTTCTTTCTCTTCTTCTCTTCCCATTGGAAACCTGTAGGTGGTAAACATTATTTCTTTCTTCCAGGTGTCTGGGCTCCATTGGGAATTAGTAAAAGTCCTGGGTTTTATGCCGATCTCTGCTGTACTGAGGGGGGAAATACATCAGTGAAACCCGGTTTGCTCTGATGCTTTCCACAATATACTTGGAAGCATCTTTCAAATTCTAGGTCAGCGGCGAGGTGCCCAGAAAACCTACTCTGTAAAGAAGCCTTGTGTTTTGCTTAATTATTCTGACTCGCAAGAAAAAGCAGCTGTCAGACTCCTTGTACGAAAAGTTGAGTTTAATGAATTTCATTCCTACGGTTCTAACTGGATTTTCAGCTTCCCTGGCTAGCTTCTGTTGTCTAAGAAGCGGTTTCTTTTCTGTTTGGCTTTCTTTCTTTCTTTCTTTCTTTCTTTCTTTCTTTCTTTCTTTCTTTCTTTCTTTCTTTCTTTCTCTCTCTCCCTCCCTCCCTCCCTCCCTCCCTCCCTCCCTCCCTCCCTCCCTCCCTCCCTCTCTCTCTCTCTCTCTCTCTCTCTCTCTCTCTCTCTCTCTCTCTCTCTCTCTCCATTGTCCCTTTGATAAAAAGCTAGGCATGAAGGTTATTCTCTACCACTAAGACAATCTGCCACCAGTGTGAATGCCAAATGGCCATCCCCAAGGCCACCAGGTTGGACTTCTTCTTTTCCTTATCTGAAGATGATGCCTATAAAAAGAGAAAATACTGGGCGTGGCTCTGTAGCAGTGATTGTGGAAGCAGAGCAAGGAGCACAGGACTGAGTAGGGCAGAGGGAGCCCCAGGTCTTGTGTTTCCTGACTGTGGATGCTTGCTTAATCATTACTGGTTTTTCAAATTCAGTTTTGTCACATACATGAAACATGAGAAAACTAATCATTCTTATAGCCTATGAAATCTTACTACAGCCCTGGCATATAATGAACACCCGGAACATGTATTATTGTTTCATAATCAGCATTAGCATCTCAAAGAATTTTGTACACTGTTAGAACAATAGACAATAACAGTTTTTGCCAGTGGCTTTTATGTGATAGTTGACAAGTCTGAGAAGCCTCAAAGATAAACGATTGGACTAAGATCAGAGAGTAGGAATTAGACTAAAATCTCCTATCTCTTTTTCCCTCATTGGTAATTTTTATGTAGGACTTAAATGTGATAATAGCTCACATATAGTTTTAAGTTTATGTCAATCAGCCAGTAAACATTAAACATTACATTGATTTATCAACCATTTCATCAATACAGAATGACTATGCCAGCTGTGATTTTGTTATATTAAAATGAATTAATTATTAAGAAGTTAAAGACAAATATCAAATTGCTCACATATGCAGTTAAAGAGTTTGACTAGGTGGTGCACTCCAATTTTATATCAGTATGCATGCTAGTGTGGCTAAATGGCAAAGGCTTCAATGCATTTACTTTGAAGGTAACCACTTAAAAATCAAACTGGTGAGCTGTCAACTAGTGCCTAGTTGATTTCTAAACATCCTAGTCATTTATGACCTCACTAATTTTTCTCTTAACTTATTGTTATGCATACTCATATATTTGTGAGTAAATGTATGTGTGAAGTAATAAATACAGTTGCTAGAAGCCTGGAAAATGTGTATCTGAATGAGATATTTAATAATATCTTCCAAGAAAAAAAGTACTTTTACTTGACATATTAACAAGCTTACACGTCTAGGTAGCAAAGTTTATATAATCATTCTACCATATTCTTTGCTTCTTTTTACGTAACAGCCCTCAATAGCTCATTAAACATTATAAACAAGGCCAATGCTTTGCTCTTTTTCTAATAGCTGAATAAACATATCAATAGATACATGGTCAAGCAGATAAAGCCTTGTTTTCTAATTTATAATTAGACATGTATTAAAATCAAGAAAATCTCATGTTTCATTCAAAACTTGCTTCCCATGGCCCACTAAAGATGACTGGGTAAATGAAAACACAATCAAAGGACTTGACGTCATGACCAACATGCATAAGCAGTGTGCTAATGAGGTAATGGAAATGCAAAATAGTAGAACCAGGTTTCATTTGGATCACTCAGAACTTAATCAAGTGTTACGCTTTTATGCACTTTCATTGCCTTTTTTCTTTTCTTTTTTCTTTCTTTCTTTTATATGGTCAGTCATGTTTGTTCTATCCTAGGTCTCTGGACTGTCCAAACTCCAATTCCTGACATCAGGGGTGGGCTCTCTCTCCAAGTATGGCTCTCAAACTGAACCAATCATTGGTTGGTCACTCTCATAATTTCTGAACCACCTTTACCCCAGCTCATCTTGTAAGCAGGAAAAACTGTAGGCCAAAGGTTATTGAATGATTTGGGGTTCCAATTCTTGCACTAGAAGTCTTATCTGGGTACAGGAGATGGCTGTTTCAGCTCCTTTCTAGCACATTGCTGAGAGTCTTAGCTAGGGTCACCTTCAGAGATTCCAGAAGTCTCCATTGATGTAGGTGTATATCTCATCCCTGAGATGCCCCCAATTCCAGCTGTCCCTTCAAATACTCCCTCTCCATCACTCCCTACCTGATCCTTCCTGTCTCATGCACATCCTCCCATCCAGACCACTTGACCCACCATCCACCTATAATGTCTGTTCTATTTCTCCTTCCTAAGGATATCCTTGTGTTCCCCCTTAAACCTTCCTTGTTACTTAGCCTGTCAACCTCTGTGGACCATAGCATCATTATCTTATACATTACAGCTAACATCCACTAATAAGTGAGTACATATGTATCATTTTTGTTACATAATTCAGGATAACTTTTTTCTAGTTCCAACCATTTACTGTAAATTTCATGATGTCATTATTTTTACAGCTGAGTAACATGCCATTATGTAAAATGGATACATTTTCTCTATTCATTTTCCAGTTGAGGAGCACCTAGGGTGTTTCCAGGTTCTGTTTATTATGAATAAAGTTGCTATGAGCTTAGTTGAACAAGTGTCATTGTGATAAGGTAGAGCATCCATTGGGTATAAGCCTGGTTGTGGTATAGCTAGGTCTTGATGTAAATCAATTCCCAGTTTTCTGAGAAACCACTATCTTGATTCCCAATGTGGAAATCAAAGTGCAAATTAAGTTTATACTTCAACAAGCCATGGAAAAATGTTCCCTTGTTCTACATCCTCTCCAGCATGAACTGTCACCAGTGTTTTTGTCTTAGCCATTCTGATAGGTGTAAGATAGAATCTCAGAGTTGGTTTGATTTACATTTTCTGATGGTTAAGGATGTTGAACATTTCCTTAAGTAACTCTCAGCCATTTAAGATTCCTCTGTTGAGAATTCTGTTTGGCTCTTTATTCCAGTTTTAAGTTGAGTTATTTAGTTTGTTAATGTCTAATCTCCCAAGTTCCCCAATTTTTTTGGAATTCAGTCATCTGTCAGATGTGGAGTTGGTGAGGATCCTTTTCTATTCTATAAACCCTCCTGTCTCCTCGATGGTATCCTGTTGTGGAATATTATTTTAACCTGGCAAAGATATATTACATTGGTTTATGCTTTCGAATATTACTTTTACTGTGTAAAACTGTGTGTGATATTTCTTTTGTTTATCCTGCATTTGTTTACACATGTAAAGATGGGCTGCAATTGTTTCACCTTCACAATCTCCCTAAGGTACGTGATTGGCCTAACAGTTGAATGGCCAATAGCTATGTAGGAAAAAAATAAATGGGGCTGGCAGACAGAGAAAATACATACAATGTGGAATCTAAGATGGGAAGAAAATAAAAAAGAGAGGAGAGAGAGATTGTAGCGATACTTCACTTGTATTTTAATAAATAAAGCCTGCCTGGCATTCAGAGAATAAAATAGCTACACTGGCCAGTCTTACAGACCAGGCAGTGGTGACACACACCCTTAGTTCCAGTGGCCACACTAGTTGCCATAGAAACAGGTGATGTACACTTTAGTCCCAGTGGTGCATGCCTTTCAACTCAGCCCTAGAGAGGAATATAAGGCAGTAGGAGACAGCTCACAGATACAGTCTCATCCTGAGATTCCTGGAGGCAGGATTGCCACTTGAGACTGAGGTAGAGGTAAGAGCCAGTGGCTGGCTGTTTTGCTTTTCTGAACTTCAAGTTGAATCCCAATTTCTATCTCTGGGTTTTCATTAATTATGCTACAAAAGAGGGACACACCTGGGGCAAGGAGACAGGCAGCTGCCAGGCATCCAGATATGAGAAGAAGTAAAAGTAAAATATATAGAAGGAAAGAAAAAAGTAACAAGACCCAAGGCAAAATGTAGATAAAGAGAAACAGGTTAATTTAAGTTAAAATAGATATCTAGAAATGATCATAAGATAGACTGAGCATTGTAACTAATGGGAAGTCTCCAGGTTAGCATTTGGGAACTGGTTGGTGGCCCAAAAGGAAAAGTCTGGTACAGTGTCTCCTGCTTTGCAGAAGCCCTTTCAGTCTCACAATTGGTGATCTGTCTGGGCAGAACACCAGGCTGGTCTCCTATACCAATGTGTTCTAGGCCATCCCAGAGTTTCTCCTCCAGCATCCTTGATCCATGAGTTCAGGGCAGGGAGATAGATATGGATCCCTCTGCACCCTTCCACATGCAGATGATTCCTAGTTTATCAGTATTAGTCCTTCCAAACCTCCACAGTGATCTCCACTTCAAAGAAACAAGACAGAAAGGAAGAAGAGATGAAGGAAAGGAGAAAGGAAAAGGTTAAGAGGTTTGTAAGTCCATAAATACTCTTGAAAATCAGGGTTAAATGAGGAGATTGTGTCTTCCCAATGCTAGTAAGCTTGCAGTTACCAAAAACTCTGCTTATTTATATTCATTGCTCAGTCAAGGGAGTGTATTATATGCTCCTAATAAGTGCCCTGGGAGATTTTCTTTTGAAATTTAGCTCTAGCTGCTATTGCTTTATACTGTTCAGGGTGGGGGTGAACATCACGGACTTTGGAATGAGGTAACCTCTTTTTCAGTGTTTTGTTCCATTACTTCATGTTGGTGAATGGTTGGCCTTCATGTTGTTTGGTTTCCTCATCTGTTTATTTACAAACAAGAAGCTGATTTAAGAGGTTTATTTCTTTATTTCACCAACTGTGTTCAACAACTCATTATTTTGTGTGTCTTGAGAAATAAGGGAAAGAGAGGGAAACTCTCCACCAATACCTACTACTGAGGTCATTTTATACAAGGTTGAATGAATGCATAGCTGGTCAACACGTATCACAGGATAGGCACTGATATAGAGATATTGTAAGTACTGATTAGACCGAAGTTCAACCTTGAGTCAGACACACCCTGAGCACTTCCACCTCCTGGTGAGGATTTTGCGTAGACTATCTTGATACTTCTAGCAATGTTTTGATATGGAAATAGATGTATATCATTTGTGCGGTTGAGGAAATAAAATTAAGAAGTGTTAAACAATTTACTAATGTATATGCAGGTATTAAGAGTGGAGCCTGACTTGAAACAAGATTGTCTCATATCCAAGATGACCCTTAGCTGCAGCACATCAAACAGCCTGCTTTATACCAGATTCAACCTGATTGAGAATGTGAATGCTTTCTAATAACTGAAACCCACTGGCCAATGTCAAGAGTTGCTGTGCTGGGAATGAATCAACAAAAGCACAAAATCAAAAAAAAATGTAGTTGGGTTTGTTTTTTGTTTGTTTGTTTGTTTTTTCTCTTTGCTCTTTGGGGACCAGCCAACCAGCTTCCATATAAATACAGAGAGACTAATTATTACTATGAATGCCCAGCCCTAGTTTGGCTTATTTGTAACCAGCTTTTCTTAAGTTAAATTATCACGTCTACCTTTTGTTTCTGGCCTTTTACCTTTCTTTATTCTATAAGTTTCTCTTTACTTCTTGCTTCACTGCAGACTGTATGACTGGGTGGATGGACCATGGAGTCTTCTCCTCCTTCCTCTTCTCATTCTTCTGTTTATTATCTCTTACTGCCAGCTTCATTTATTTCTCTCTCCCACCTAGCTATTTGCTGTTCAGCTCTTTCTTAGACTAATCAGGTGTTTTAGACAGGCAAAGTAACTTAGCTTCACAGAGTTAAACAAAAGTAACATAAATTAATGCAACACATCTTTGCATCATTAAACGAATATTCCACAGCATGAATGGATGTAATGCATCTTAAGCTAATACTCCACAACAAGAGATAGTGACAATAAGAAGGCTTGTTCTCAGAAATCTTAGAATCAACTAACTTGGGCTCACAGGGGCTCACAAAGATGTAATTGACAACCAGGGAGCCTGCATGGAAGTGATTTATGCCTTCCATATATATGTTGCAGCTGTGTAGCTTGATCTTCTTGTAGGACTCCTAGCAGTGGGAGCAGAGGCTGTCACTGACGCTTTTGCCAGCTTTTGGTACTCTACTTCTTATCTTGCCCAGCCTTAACATATGGGAAGGTGCTTAGTCTGTTGCGACTTGATATGCCATGTTTCACTGATAATCATGGAAGGCCTGCCCTTTGCTGAAGAGAAAGAAGGAGTAGATGAGATGTGGATAGAGGGAGAGTAGTGGGGAGGGACAGAGAAGAGAGAAGGGAGGGGAAACTGCAGTTGGGATGTAGTGTGTGTGTGCCTGTGTGTGTAAAATTAAGTACTTCCATTGTTACAGGTAAAAAAAGTAAATGTAAAGAAAGCTTGTGCTTGAAACAAGCCTTCAGAACATCTCGGTCTCTATGCCTGGGGCAGAGAAAAGCATTGTTATTTTTGAGAAGTGGCACAGATGACTCTAAGGGAGGTGGAAACCAAGATGAACTTTGACAAGCACAAGATTTGATGCTTCATTAGTACAGACATACGGAGGAGACAGGTTCTGTTATGTTAAATTTATACCTCTTCAATCTACTTCGATGTCAATGTTGTTAAAAGGAGTTCGCTGTTCCACTGCCCCAAGTGGCCCATGAGCATTCTCATGGGCTCTTATGTTTTAATGACTAACTCTATGTCAATGACTCCCAGCTCTCTGTTTAGATCATTCTTCCAAACTTTAGACTTCTACACTTAAGCACCCATAAAATGATCCCCATTGGTAGTTTATTGGCCCCACAAGCTCAATTCTTTGTTATGTTTACAGTCTCTATGGAGGCTACGCCCTCTATAAAGTGAGTGTGCCATAGGGGTCCCTAACGGAGCTTCAAACACCTGTTAAGAACCCTCACCTCACAGAACCCAATTCTAATGTTCTCACTTTTTGGCTTTGCACAAATTCATCTCCTTTCATTTCTTTATCGTTGTCTAGCTTAGACCAGATATTTCTCCACTGAATAACTTTGAAATCCTTCTAATTGGTCCCTTTTAATCCAAACTCCTCATCCCTGAATTAATCCTCCTGTTAAATAGCTAGGGAGCTAACAACATCTTCAAATCTGTCCGTTCTCTCATATAAAGTCGTCTGAAGCTCATCACTGTACTTCAGCTACAGCTAAATGTCCCTAATAGAGGAAACCTGGCTTTAGTCATCTTTTTTTATCACTATAGACTTCCCACTGTGCCTTCTCTCAGCCCAGCACAGCTCTTTCGTTCTGCTGTCCATTTAAAGGTGTGTTTTAGTTCATGTCTCTTCTACACATTTCAAGTTTAACCTCCACCCTGAAGTATTATCTTCTTTTTCAGAGCAAATCTAAGCACCAGCTGCTAAGTCTCTCCTGCCTTATTATTTATACAGTTTCTTTGAACTCCCAACATGGTCACAATAGAAGGAAGATATGATTTTTCTCCTTGCTATCTGCATAAAGAAATACAATTTAATTATGTTACCTGTACATATCTTGAACATTTATCCACAATCTCATTCACTATGAAATCCAGACATAACTGTATTTCTATTCTCAATTAACTGTGAAAATTAATGCTGCAAAGAATACCATTTTAGCTGAGTCTTTCCCCAGACATAAGTACCCAATAAGTTGTTACCACTGTGATAATATTACTATCATTTGACATAATTCTTTCCCTTAAATTATGCATCTTCAAGACTTTTGCCTAAGGCATCGATCTACTCTATTCCCTGTTCTTCTTTTACCTTTATCTTTCCCTACTCTCGCTTCTTGTCTCCTTTCCTTGTTTTTCCCCTCTTCTCTGTCTTTCTCAAAACTCTTATTCTCTTCTCTCTATTCTTTTTCTCTTCCATCTCTCATTAACCCTCAATTGCATCTCTTCGTTCCTCATTCAACTCTCTCCATATTTAGCTAAGGCATTGCATAGAAAGTGTTTAATATTGCCAGCCAGTCGTGGGGCACACATTTAATCCCAGCACACCTTTAATCCCAACTCTTTGTCCAATGTGGGGTTGGTGAAGATCTTTTCCCATTTTGTAGACTGCTGTTTGGTCTTGTTGATGGTGTCATTTGCTTTACAGAATCTCCTCAGTTTCAGGGCATCTAGATTATTAACCAATGCTTTCAATGTCTGTACTACTGGTGTTATATTTAGGAATTGGTCTCCTGTGCCAATGCATTCAAGTGTACTTGCCACTTTCTTTTCTATGACACTCAGGGTGGTTGATTTTATGTTAAGGTCTTTGATCCATTTGGACTTGACTTTTGTGCATGGCAATAGATATGGGTCTATTTTCATTCTTCTACATGTTGATATCCAGTTATGCCAGCACCATTGATGAACAACAGGAACTAGCAATCACAGGTTATTTGTAGGAGGATGCCACTGTTTTGTTCCTGGCCACCCAGACTCAAAATACCTTGGAATCCTCAATGAGGGCATTAAAACAGAACACTGAAAAGGAAATTCAGACTTTACAAAAGACAGTGGTAGAAAGATTTGAAACAGTTTTAAAAAATCATCAAAACTAATGAGCAGGGACAAAAGGTACAAGGACAGGATTTAGTCTAGGCAAGATGACTTACCTAGAGTTTTAACTACCTCTCTGGAACTTTCATTTAAAAACCCATTTGGCACAAAGTACCTTAAGGTAGTCAAAGAATATACATGACAACCTAGAGATATGAGCAATCTAAAAAAAAAAAGAATTAAACAAGTAATAGTATCTTTTTGCCTGCTTTTTACCAGTCATTAATATCCCTTAATATAAATATATTAATATAAATGGACTCAACTCACCTATAAGAAGATACAGGCTAACAGAATGGATACAAAAACAGTATTCATCCTTCTGCTGCATATAAGAAAGACATCTCAACCTCAAAGATAGACATCACCTAAAAGTAAAGAGTTGGGAAAAAGTTTTCCAATCAAATGGACCTAAGAAACAAGCTGGTGTGACTATCCAAATATCTAACAAAATAGACTTCAAACTAAAATCAAGCAAAATAGACAGATAAGGACATTTCATATTGTCAGAAAAAAAACTTCATCAAGAAAAAAAATCTCAGTACTGAACAGCTATGTCCCTAGTACAAGGGCACCCTCATACTAAAGCTTAAATCTCATATTAAACCCTACACACTAATAGTGGGAGACTTCAACACTCCACTTTCACTACTGGACAGATCTGTCAGAAAGAAAATTAAGACAGAAATAAGGAAACTAACAGATGTTATGAATCAAGTGGACTTAACAGACATCTATTGAACATTCCATCCAAACATAAAAGAATATACCTTCTTCTCAGCACTTCGTGGAACCTTCTCCAAAATTGACCACATATTAACAAGCAAACTTCAACAGAAAAAAAAATTGGAATAACCCAATGTATTTTCTTGGATCATCACGGCTTAAAATTAAATTCAACAGCAAAACTGACTTCAGAACACCCACAGACACATGAAATTAAACAAGGCTCACCTAATTCACCAATGGGTCAAGGAAGAAATTAATGACTTTCTCAAATTCAATGAAAACGATCACACAACATACACAAATTTGTAAGACACAATGAAAGCAGTGTTAAGAGAAAAATTCATAACACTAAATACCTACATAAAGAAGTTGGAAAAATCTCACAGTAGTGAGTTAGCAGAACAACTGAAATGTCTAGAACAAAAAAGAAGCAAACTCACCCAGGAGGACTAGATGTCAGGAAATAATCAGTTTGAGAGCTGAAACCAACAAAATAGAAACAAAGAAAAGAAAACAATACAAAGAATCAATGAGACAAAGAGTTGGTTCTTCAAGAAAATAAACAAAATAGACAAACCTTTACCCAAACTAACCAAAAGGCAGAGAGAGAATATCTAATTAACTAAATCTGAAATGAAATGGGGGGTGGGGTGGGAGGGGTGGAGGGACATAACAACAGACATGGAATTAATCCATAGAATCATCAGGTCATACTTTGAAACCCCGTACTTCATAAAATTGGAAAACTTAAAGGAAATGGACAGTTTTCTGGATAAATATCACTTACCACAATTAAAGCAAGACCAGACAAGCAAATTAAATAGACCCATAACTGCTAAAAAAAAAACACTACTAAGAAAGAAAATTACAGATCAATCTCATCCCTGAAAACTGATGCAAATATTCTCAATAAAATACAGGCAAACTGAATCCAAGAACACACCAGAAAACTCATCCACCATGACCAAGTAGGCTTCATTCCAGATATATAGTAATGGCTCAATGTATAAAAATCTGTCAATGTAATCCACCATGCGAACAAGTTGAAAAAACCCATGATCATCTCATTAGATGATAAAAATGCATTTGACAAAATATAGCATCAATTCATGATAAAGGTCTTGTAGAGAGTAGGTATACAAGGAACATATTATGTTTAGACATAATAAAGGCAATGTACAGCAAGCCAACAGCCAACATCAAACTAAATGGAGAGAAACTCAACGACATCCCACTGAAATTAGGAATATGACAATCGTGTCCACTTTCTCCACATCTATTCAATACAGTACTTGAGATTTTAGCTAGAGTAATAAGAAAACAAAAGGAGATCAAGGGTTTCAAATTGGAAAAGAAGCAGTCAAACTCTCATTATTTGCTGATGATATGATAGTTTACATAAGCAACCCCAAATAACTCGACAAAGGAACTTCTACAACTCAAAAACACCTTCAGTAATGTAGCAGGATACAAGATTAACTCAAAGAAAATCAGTAGCCCTTCTTTATACAGATGACAAATGGGCTGAGAGAGAATTCAGAACAATATCACATTTCACAAGAGCCACAAATAACAAAAAATATCTTGAAGTAACTCTCACAAAAAAAATGGGAAGACCTGTATGACAAAAATTTGAAATCTTTGGAGAAAGTACTTGAAGAAGACACCAGAAAATGGAAAGATCTCCCATGCTCTTGGGTGGTAGACTTGACATAGTAAAAATGGCACTCTTACCAAAAGCAATCAACATATTTAATGATATTCCTAACAAAATTCTTCACAGACCTTGAAAGAACAATGTTCGACTTCAAATGGAAAAGCAAAAAAAAAAAAAAATTCAGGATAGCTAAAACAATCCTCTACGATAAAGAAACTTCTAAAGGAATAATTATTCCTGACTTCAAACTCTACTATAGAGCTCCTGCACTGATAACAGCCTAGTATTTATGCTGTTTATATAAAAACAGACAGGAGGACCAATGGAACCAAATTGAAGACCCAGATATCAATCCAAACAACTACAAACATCTGATTTTTGACAAAGAAGCAAAAAATATAAAATGGAGAAAGACGTTCACTTTTTTGTCATTATAGAAGATCATGACATTTTCAGTTAAATTTATAAAATCCATGCTACATTTATGAGATAGAAATCTATGTATACATTCCCTGAACATACAGCAAAAACAATACAAGCATTTCATCCGAGAACCACTCTGAAGCAAACCAATAGACTATGGTTTTTTACATCATCACTGAATCTCAATTATTGCTCTTATGCTCTCTGCGACCATTGCCTTATTCTATCATTGCTAGTCAAATACACTCAATATTCTTTTCTCAAAATGCTGCTATAGTGGTATACATAGTTTTAAAAATATGCTACATTGAGTTCAAGGTGCTTTATAGCTAAGTCAACTCAATGATTGACATGTGTGTGCTATGAATACAAACTTCAAACAACAAAAACACTGCATAAAGAAATTTCTAGTTTTACACATATTAATAAAACAACATTACAACTTAAATATTTCCATCAATGTTATAAAGATCCAGTTCTAATGAATATCTGTAGTATTCCTTAAACTCTTCATTTTTACTTATATCTATAACAACAGGCAGGAAAACTTCAGATTTATTTTCGACTTCATCACTCCCACAAAAAGGAGCATTATTGTTCTCAATCTGTAAAAATCAACTTCCAAAAAACTCCCCAAATTTTCATTTTAGCCTTTCCAAAAAATCTGAAATGTTCCCAGTCTCTCAAATATTCTCGGCTATTGAACACAGTCTATGAAAGACAAGGATTTTCTCTATAGATAAAGCAGATCCTCTGCAAAAAACAAATGTGACTTGTTACTAGATCTTAAGCATCCATAACTTAACCCAAACACAGTTGTTTGCCTAATCGTGCTGTCTGGAAATCACTGAAACTTGATGGGTCATTCTAAGCTGTCACACTGCTAGCCCCTAACTAAACACTTAGTGCATCTTAATTATACTTGAAATAGAAATCTTCATCATAGAAGTCTTTGTAAACCTATGGAAAGTCTTCTTATTGTGTAGATGTTACAGAAAAGGTTATAACAGAATCATGAGCTTAGTATAAGATACACTGAAAATAATGATTAGAAGATGGACCTAAATGCAGCTAGTAGTTAAGAAAATTAAAGCCCTAGACTTAGATGAATATCTTCAAAAATATATTCCAGGGCCTGTTAGATGGCTGAGTGAAAGCATTTGCTACCAGGCATGAATACCTAGGTTTAATTACTTGGACCCACATCCTGGGAGAGAGTAGCCAGCAGGCTATCCTCTGACTACCACAATTATACTCTGGCAGATATGAGCTTCCTCTTCTCCACCCTGAACAAAAAAATAACTAGATAAAACTATTAAACTAGTAAAAAAATAGTTCCATTGTTTTATCCAAATTATGTAGATTTAGTGAAGCATATTTATGCCTTCAGTCTATCAAGTTCTGCAGTGCCCCCCACTGCTTTAATTCACTGTATTTATCCATTTTCCATGGCTAAAATGCAATAGCAAAGGTCAGATAACTTTTCAAGAAGATGCAGTTATTTAGTTTTTGTATTTGAGGATGAAAATCCCAAAAGCATGTCCTGTCTCTGCTAAAGACCTCAGGACAGTTAGCATCCTGGTAGAAATGGATGCAAGAGGCAAAAGCGGTAAAAGAATCCCAACAGGAAGAATCCCTTTTTTCCATTAGAGAAACTCAGTCCTGCAGCATGTGACTGGAAGAACACAAGAAGAGCACTGGTCTCTCAGGAGATTTCCCAATAGCTTCCCTGTCCTTCGTGTCTTAAATCTTCCACCACATTCCCGCAAATACTACACTGAAGACAAAGCAAGCAACATGGGCATCTTTTGTGAGGTGCCCAGTTGTGATTCATACCACTCAAATGCACTTAGAAGATATTGGAGAAAAAGATACTTACTTTTATAATGAGCTCAATTAAGTCCACTGATACCCTTTATACTTCAATGACTTTTCATCTGGAAGTTCAGTTAGGTCATGTTTTGGAGGGCTAGAAATATACCCAGTGTTTCACACAAAGTAGCAATTATATGCTAGGAATTTGAATTATCCATTTACTTAAATAATTTTAGGCCTTAACTTTGAATAATTTTAGAATTTCTTTTCTTAAAGCACTGCTCATACTTAAAAAAGAAAGGAAAATTATAGGTTCTAATGGCTAGCCGATGACAAGGTCAGGGCCTGCTCAACTTGATGCCTTTAGGTTTAGTACAGGTTCTTTGAATTCATATTTTATGTAAAAGAACTTATGAAGTTTTTGTCTTCAGTCTTTTTACGTATATATATCCGAACCTATATCTTCATATATATATATATATATATATATATATATATATATATATATGTAAATTCCATCACATGTCATGAGTAACTAATTGAGATAATTTTCACACACACTCAAATGTACTTTTATATTCATTCAGATTTTATAATAATTGTTTTATACTGATTCTTCATGAAAGCAAAACTTTGCTAAAGTTTTATTATAGCTAATGAAAGATTTCAGTGACTCTTTCTGAACAACGTGGAGTACACTGGAAGTCTTTTAATAAACTTAAAAGCATTAGTCTCCTGCCATAATGTCAAACATCAACTGGGGATTACTAATATATGGACTTGTCATAGCACCCTGTCCTCTTTTCACTATAATGATTTGTTATTTAAAGAAAAGTGTCACTAATTATTTGCTTCTCGTTTTAGGAAAGCTATGAGGTGACAGCTTTCAGTTCCTGAAACATTTTCTTACACAAAATACTTTTATTTTTGTTGCCTATGAAAATAACAATCTCTTTATTCCATTATTTTCAGGTTCTTCTACAAAATAATGAATGTTTCAAAGGAGCCAAGGGGTCTTGCTATGGATCATGCATGGCTTCTTGCTCTTACTGCAAATATGTAAAGCTATGTCTTGAAACATGGAATGACTTTTCTTGCAAAATTCAGAGAGAAAGCAGGTAGGTTTAGAATTATGTATTTTACAACATTATTTATATATCATCACTGTCAGCTTTTTATGTTTAGGAGAAGAATTTTTTACCTTCCATTTCAAAGACCATCACAAGGTGGTTCAAAACAGGCAGAGCTTCAAGAATATAAGAATACCATTTTGTGTTTGTGCAATTGACGGGGTCATTAAGATGATCTTCAAGCTCAAACAGCTCAAATTTCACTGTGGAGCATCATATAGAAATAGTATGATTTTATTTCACAGTAATGACCCTGAGTTTCCAGGTAAAGACTGAGCAAGTGCGATAAGAAAATGGAGTGTTGAATGTAATTCTCAATTATGCATTGATTTCTTTGCCGGGGTTGTTATGGGATGGAGAAAGCCTCTTATGTAATATATACCCTACAATTACAAAAAATATATTGTGCTTTGCAACTGGTCTCTAAGTCGTTTTTTTAATGGACAATATACACGGAGTCAAAGAATGATGGCCTAGAAACTAAAATTCTTCTCAGCTACTGATAGAACAAAATGAAATCCAGAAATTCATATGCTACCTCTTTAATAATGAAAACACTTTGACATGGATTTCTACTGAAACTAAAATCTATGGACCTCATTCAGCTATGAATTATGTTCCATTTAGCCACAGTGTATGCCCTTTGGGATGTATTGAGCATACTTTAAATATCAGTGGAATGTTGTGTGGATCTATTACTTCAATTTCCATGAAAGTTTTGCTGATTTTGTCAAAGAGTTCATTTCAATTAAGATGTAGGATAGGTATGAAATTAACAGAAAGTATGATGTCTTTATTTATTTTAGTATGACTGTTATTAGCTTGTGACACTATGTACCAAAAGAATGGTTGTTTATAATACTCACTTTTAAAGTATGAATCTCAAGATATTCTTGATTCCCCTGAGCTAGGAAGAGTGGAGGATTAATATTAAAGTTTTTCAAAAAATTAAGACTTAAGAGTTATTAATTGCCTAAGAAATAATTTTGAGGCAGAGTCTCATTCTAGCACAGGCTAATGTGACACTAACTAATTCTGTGGCCGAAGTGGGCCTTGAGTCCCTACAATCTTCCTACCTCAGCCTCCCCAGTGATTATAACAAAGGTTTGAGCATCATGTGGTGTTCTATGATTTTTAATATTTGTATTACATGATTTTAAAAAATTGGTTCTCCTGTCTAGATGATCTTCAAATAAACACAAAAGTCAATAGTTCAGATGCACTTTTCTGCTTTGTAAATGCCAGGAACCCATTCTCTGTAAGAGATTTCCATTTTTGCCTTTCTTTGTGCCTCCTAAAATTATTTTTTCAGTCTTTCTTTTATTTCTGAGATTGCTAATGGTGAATTTTTTGATTCTTTCTGCACTGGTTAATTTAAATTGATTTATTTTTATATTGCAGCTTAAAAATAAATTTATGACTTATTATTATTATTGCTATTTCAGATTTTCTGGTGAAGACACAATTACCCTTATACCTTTAATTTTGACGCCTTGGCGTTAATGATGTGCCATTGTTTGATATTCTTTTGTGCAGAGTTTGTCACAAACTGTCCTTCTGTAGAGATGTTTTGAGTCATTTTTATCTTTCAACATTTAGGTGATCCTAGTCTTCCCACATCTTGTGTTTTTTTTTATTTATCTTTCCTCCCACACAAATGTCATCTGTTGATGTCTCTCTTTTGTGAAAACTCCTCTGCTTTAAAAGTTTCATGTCAGCCATAAACTTCGTTATGGTTTCTATACCTCAACTACTGTTTTCTATTTTACGTGATAAGCTTTAATAATAGGATTGAAACTAACCTATTTCTCATGAGCTCAGTCTTTTTGGAGAGTCCCAGATTTCCTGGATGTTTCATGCCTATATTTGTTTGGATTTAATGTTTTCTTTGAGCAGTCTATTTTTCTACTTTGCTTTGAAACTTCAAGTTCTCCCTTCCATATCTTTTCATCTCTTGATGGAGTTCAAATCTTAAGCTTTTGTTTGACTTCTTACATAAATTCTAATCTCTAATTGGAAAATTTCTAACATAGAAAAAAGGAAGTAGACATAGAACCATACTGTAACTAAAAAGGCATTTGATTCCTGCCTAGAAAGGAAGAATCACTTATCTACAATATCACGGATGTATCAACCACACTTCAAGTTTTTGGTCTTTTGTTTTTCTTTGGTGTAAACTCTTTGTTTTATTTTGTTTTGTTTGGGGTTTTGTGAGTTTGTTTATTTTATTTTAGTTTTTTAGACTTTTTTGGTTTTGCGTTTTTGGGGAAACATGAAAAAGAAAGACAGAGAGTCACTATGACATGAATACAGGAAGGTAGTGGATTGAATATAGGAAGGTAGTAGACTCCTAAGAATTCAATCCCATCGAAAGCACTCCATGTATACATAACACAGTGATTGACTCCAAATTAATATCTATAATAAATATGCACTTTCAGAAGGAATCCACATACTTGGAAGGTATGAGTCGTCTTAAAGGTAGTGAAAGAGACTTTTCTATCATAGAATATATACTTTCCCCTAGAATTTTGGAATTTAGATGGATACTGTGGTTTTGTGTTTAAATTCACATATTCTAAGAATGAAGAAACATGGCTGATGTAATTTTTGCAAAGCTGAGCCACATATCTGAAGTCAGAATTAACTAAAATTTTGAACCTCTTTTCATCAAATCAAAGAATTTCTCTTTATTTTACAAAATCATAGCTTCACTTTCAAATAACTACATACACATACTTTTCAAAATTTATCTTGAAAATTGAGTATAGCATCCTTCAACCTGCTTGCTGGGTATGATTGCTATAAATTCTGAAATTGTCAGCATGCTAAGCATTTCTTTATATAATTAGTTTAGGTAAATGTGAAATAAAGGTAGATGATTTACTCATCTGCCCCGTTAACTACAAGCTGACTTTAGAGCTTTGTTTACACCATAACAATAAATGATGACAGTCTTCAGTCTTTCATTTAGAGCTTGATTGTTGCTTTGATGGGATAGTCTGAATTTTGGCAGCTTGACTCACTTTCACTCTCTGTTTCCTAGTTGCCCCTGATATGTCTTAGCTCAATTAACTCCTAATACCTTCTCTTTAGGGCATTAGCATTTTCACCATTAGTAATGACTATAGACTAAAGAGACCCGATGTCCAAAATGATGTTACATGGTAATGTGGACTCTGGGAAATCAGTAAGCCACCGTACTCTGAGAGGATGAACAGGATGGTTGTCCTAGAAAGCTCCAGATTACTCTTCCATGAGAGGACACAGCAAGAAGAGACATGGTTATGTACCTAGAAGTTGACTTTCATTAAATGTTGAGTCTATAATGTCTTAGCCTTGTACTTCTAGTCTTCAGAAATATCAGAATTAAGTTTCTGCTGTTTATCCCTCTGTTTTAAGAGCCTGATTCACCCACAATACTGATAAAGAGAAGCAATTATTTAGTGACATCCCTGCAAAAGATATTTTGATTACATAAAATGTATCTAATATACAGAGCTACCCTTAACAGTAAATACAGGGCTCAAATCACTAAATCCTTAATTAACATCAATTTTACCATAGAAATTCACTGATAATGCAATGTGGAACTTTTGCAAATAATACTTAGCATAAACCCTGCACACAAAGTATTGGTAATTTGAGTCAGTTTCTGCTTCAAAATGTATAGAACTAAGATGTCTTTTGTTGTGTTTCACATGTTAAAGACTTACTTCCAAGTAACTGGCTTTTTATAATATTTAGTAACTTATTAAATAAAATGAATGATTATAGTGAACCTTAAGCCAATATGACAAGCATCTATGTAAGAGAAAAGGACACAAGCATGCAGGAAAATGACGTGAAGTTACATGAAGACAGCTAGTCATCTCCAAACCTAGTACATAAGTCACAGGGACCCTTGACCCTAGAAATCCTTTCTCTCAAACTTGGATAATCAATTCTTTGGCGTCATTCATACTGTAGAACTTTATTATTCCAGCCACAGAAAACAGGACTATTAGAAGCCAAACATGGGGAAACTAGAAACTGATACCTTTCCTTTGAATTGCTGCTAAACTGAAATTGGGGGACAAGCTGAACAACAAAATTGGAAAAGACTGAGGCATGCTGGTTAAAATCTCACATGGGATAGAGCCAGTGGAAGATCTAAGCTAGGAGAAACACTGCCTGGGCAACTGTGACAGTACTCTGACAGCTAAGAGTGAGCAAAGGTGGCAATAAAGAACGGCTGTGGACCACAGTCTCTGGATCCTCTGCTATCCTGACATGTATTGTTTGGGCTTCATCTCCAGGAACCACTAGATGCTTCTGGAAAGCTCTTATTTGCATCTGTCCACAAAGAAGGATGTGAAGGAGAGGATTCTGCGAGGAGCTCAGAAATCCAATAGTACCAAGGTGATTAACACCCACCTCAATGTTTTGCCAACAGTATGCAACTTTGGTATGCTGGGGTAAGAATGGGGTTTTATTTCTCTGGGTTTCTCCCCAAATGAATAAACTGAATCTATGAATAGAATGAAAATCAAAACAAACAGCTAAATCCAAAGAGTACAGTCTAGAAAATACCCCATCAGTAAGCTCAACACTAACAAAGGCACCAAATCCATTCTGTGACACTCTTCTAGCCAGTGTGAATCCATGAATATAAGTAATTAAATATTGTTAATTACTTATATTATAATATATTATAAAATTAGATGCTGTGTTAATATCATTATAAGAGATAGAATGACACTAGGGAAAAATTAAGGGAATAAAGTCACAGATTCCCTCTACTTCCTTTCTGTTCCCATCTCAAAGAATAAGCATTTTTCCTGTCTTGCAGCATTTTAAAAATAATTTACACTGTTTTACATATATATGACTTCCAAAATATTTTAATGAGACAGACTGCATTATACATTGTAACTTCAAATATTTAATAAGTCGGGACCACGAGGGGTGCACCCACCCACTGAGACAGTGGAGCTGAACTACTGGGAGCTCACCAAGGCCAGCTGGACTGTGACTGAAAAAGCATGGGTTAAAACTGGACTCTCGGAACATGGCGAACAGTGAGAGCTGATGAGAAGCCAAGGACAATGGCACTGGGTTTTGATCCTACGCAATGTGCTGGCTTTGTGGGAGCCTACCCAGTTTGGATGTTCACCTTCCTAGATATGGACAGAGGGGGGAGGACCTAGGACTTACCACAGGGCAGGGAACCCTGACTGCTCTTTGGACTGGAGAGGGAGGGGGAGAGGAGTGGGAGGAGGGAGAGAAGGGTGGGAGGAGGGGGAGAAGGGTGGGAGGAGGGGGAGGGAAATGGGAGGCTGGGAAGAGGTGGAAACTTGTTTTTCTTTTTCTTCCTTTTCTCAATAAAAAAAAATAAAAAAAATAATAGAAATAAGTTTCTTGGTTTTCATTTCATCATTCAGTGTTTGTAGGTTTTAGAAACTTAACACTACAATACTTTAGGAATGTTGTAAGTATTCAGTAAATATGAGTTGAATAAAAAATGAGAAATTTTAATTTATCTTTATAATGCACTTACTGGTCTTTAAAAAGAGACCTTGATAAATGCTAACTTATTCGGGAGTTAAAGGATGCTCAATAGTGCCACAAGGACATGTGCTTAATTATGTTCTTAGCAGAATTGTTTGTCAAGCTAGAACCTAGAAACAACCTAAATGCCCCTTGACCAAAGAAAGGATAAGAAAAATGTGGTACATTTACACAATGGAGAACTTACTACACAGCAGAAAAAAATAACAACATCTTAAATTTTGCAGGCAAATGAATGGAGCTAGAAAACATCATTTTGAGTGAGGTAACCCAGACACAGAAAGACAATTATCACAGGAACTCACACATAAATGATTTTTAAACATAAAGCAAAGAAAACCAGCAAACGAATCACAATCCCAGAGGACTTAGACAACAATGAGGACCCTAAGAAAGACATACATAGATCTAATCTACATGAGAAGTAGAAAAAGGCAAGGTCTCCTGAGTAAATTGGGAGTATGGGGACCTTAGGAGAGGGTTGAAGGGGAGGGAAAAGGCAGTGGGTGGAGCGGAGAAAAATGTAGAGCTCAATAAAAATCAATAAAAATGTAAATCCAATTTTTCTCAAATTAGGAGAGCACTTATGGGAAATTATAAGGCTTTTTTATATTTGTAATATTCTAAGAACTTAATATCTAATAATAAATTTTAGAAAATAAACCACAAGCTAAATGATAGCTCTGAGCTTGGTTGTTCATATTTTCACTTTTCCATTGTGTTCTGGGGATGACATTTTAGGCAACACATGGAAAACTACTTGCAGAGCAGGAAGATATGAATTTTTAATGGCATTCTGGTAGAACACTATCCATTTTGAAAATTATCCACAGAAAATAACTGTAGCCTTTCAATCTTGGAAAATTCAAAATATTTGCATTCTTGCAACATTTCTCCAATTTCTTAGAGCATTTATATTCACATGGTTTTCTATTATTTCTTAAAGTGACTATTCTTGGCATGTTTCATAAATTACACCCAGATGTGAAATAGCTCTATTTAGATTCCATAAAACATCAACACCTATGCCCTATACATCCTAGAAATGCATGAAAGAATTTAAATGAGAGTTCAAATAGCACAAAGAGGCAGGTTTACTGGGTATATAACAAATGCCTAGAAATGGGAATGAGAGTCATGATTCTCAAAATGCCTTTTGAAATTTTTTTAGTATATTCAGTGGAAAGGGGAGTGATGGCTCATAGATTTTGTGTTCCCTGATTTCCCATTCTCAGTCCTGCTTTCATATAGTAAAAGGTTTTATTTTTTTTTTTTTGAGCATCACACACCTGTCTTGGGAAACAGGAAGCTGGAAGGTCTCTCCCTCACAGAGCCTCCATCAGTACACCCCTTAAATTACTGTCAATAAACTGAAAACCTATCAGGATGCTATAGGATACAAAAGAGTTCACTAACTAAGAGAAGCAATGCCAATCAGAAAAAAATGATTATGAAATCATAAAATGTCACATTTAAATCATTTTGAAATGTTAATTCTTGGAAAGAATCATAGTATGAAAGAAATGGTCCAAGTAAAGTCACGCAATGTAAATCTTCTCTAACTGTATCATGATGCATTGGTAGAGGAGCAACCATGAATCAACAATTTAAGGCACAACAGCAGAAGAAGGTCAACAGAAGTGAAATGACCTGCTCTGGCAGGTGAACTCCACAGATTGTTTTTCCTTTTGGAAATGATTACTAAAAAAATAGATGAGTAAAAGCTTCCTCTTTCTCTACTAATAATAGAACATAATTCAAAGATACAGTTGTTTTTTTTTCTCTGAGACACTGGAAGCTCTCCTCATTAATCCAAGGTGTTGAACACTAATGAAAAAAAAAACAATCACAGTTTATAAGTAAGACATTCCTTGCTGTGAAATGCATCAAACACTGAAAACAACTTAATATAGTTGACTTTCATCTTGTCTCGATTTGCAGACCTTGGAGTTTGGAAACTATCTGTAATGTGATCTTTCGACCTCCACAGATTCACTTCACTGAGTATCCAGAAAAAATGGACAGTAGCGGAATGGATGCAAACAGTGGAAGAGGAGGCACAGTTCAAGAGTGAGATAATACAAGAAGGGACGCACATGAAGGTGCTGGGAAAGTAGCAGCGTATTTGAGGAGGAAAATGAGAGTAGACGGGAACTGAGAAACTGGACTCTGGTCTCTGAAGGAGATGATGGAGGTAAGAAGATTGTTCACAGCTTAGCTACCTTCTCACATAACAAAAAAACAAAAACAAAAAAACAATAAACAAAAAAAACTTTGAATAGTACTTATGACTTGACTTATGATTTGATCCATAAATGTTTGCGTTGGGGAGAAAACAATTCAATAAGCTCTGTTTGGCTCTACAGTGCTGTATCTTGAATCCCAGGCTTTCTGCACACGACACAAGAAGCACCCCACCACATTCTACATCCTAAGCAATGAAAGCAATTAAAATACCACTTTTTTGCAAGCTCGCAAGACAAATTTTATTTTAATAAGTGGTCATAAATAATTTGAGGGTCTCTTGAGATCAACAGCTCTAATGGATATTTTTCAAGGGATATCATATTGGGTAGGGTCCTGACAATCTGTTATTTGACCAAGGTCCAACTCAAAAGCCCTAACTACAAGATCTTCCAGCATATGAGCTCCAGGCTCACCTCAGAAAGCACGAGTCTCCATATTTTTAATTGGCTTTCTGGTGACAGCTTTGCCTTTTCTTAATGTTATTTGCTGGGCATAACATTGCATTTGATTAATGAAAGGGAAATACCTTCCTGCATTTAATGTAAAATTAAAAGTTAAATTTCAAACTCTGTTTGCACATTCGATGTCAAGAGATGTACTTGCTAGCATTTTGTGACATTTAATGGTCATCACAGTTGTCAATATTTTATAGCAAGTGCTGCATTTAGTCATTTCTGGAATTCCAAAATAATTAGTGTATTCTATATTTTCCAGAGATAGCTCTAAATTATGTCAAATACCTAAAGATAAACAGAATACAACTTTGTATATGTATAATGTCCAACATCCTCATTTTGATCTTTACAAGACTTGCCCAAAACTCAGAAATGTACATATTACTTAGCAACCTTAACATCTTCTTGTTTTACATCCTAACGATAGAAAACAAAGTTTAAAGACATCTAGTTTTGAATTAATATAGTTGTTAATGTGGATATTTCTCCTTTTTCCACATTTATAATGATAAAGCCATATAAATTCTATATGGATTAATAAATATAATCATCTGCTTGAGTCCCTCTACCAGGTGAGACAATTTTCAAAGCAAAGAAGAAAAAACCATCCTGATAAGTGTACACAGACATACGCAACAATTATTTATTTCCTGTACTCGATGTATTTAAATATGATAAGGCCTGAGAGTGCAGACAAAGCTGAAAAAAGTACATCTGTAATTATTATAATAAGTGCTTTAGCATCCGTGCTCTGTAATTAGAATTCATGCCAGCCAAAGTGCTGTATTTTCAAAACACTAAGTTTGTGTTTAACTTCAACTCTTTAATGAAATTACAAATAAAAGAGAAAAACTTTAAACTCTAGCTACATTTATTAGATGTGCATTGTATAAAGAATAGCCATGAGATGGGATCATGTTAATATACTGGCTTTGTTGGATTGCACATAATCCTAAAGAAAATCTGTAGCATTAAAATCAGGAGATCTGTACGGAAACCCGTGTTTTGCAATTAATTACCTATGTGACCTTGAAAATTTAATCCTACCTCTGAATCCAAGACTTTAATTCTACAATGGAGGTTTGCTTGAAAAAGAATTACTAAATTCCATACTTCTTTGGTAATATAAAAATTGCATAGCTTCTCTGTGGTAAACTAATGACTGACCTCTAAGATGGAGGGCAAAAAAGTATATTCAAACACATAGATGTTTTTTTAAGAATGTTAACGGAGAAACTGACTACGATCTGAACTCTTTTAGGAATTGCTAAAAATATTCATTTATTTGCACAAGAAATAGCTAGAGATAAACACATACCCCTTCCCATGAAATTGGAAATCTCAAAAATGTCTTAATAAAATAATGACATATTGAGATTTTTATTTGCTTCTTTGGTCATGTGATATTTTGAGTAATAAATGCATCTAGAATTTATTGTAAGAATATATCAATGAAAGGCTTCAGAGTATCTGGAGCAGTGGCAATGTGTAATAGGTAATAACTTCAGTCTCAGAAGCTCGACTTCCTAACCTATAACCAGGGCATTTTTCCTCAAAATCAGAGAGATCATAGGATACAGTATGCAGCTGCTCTGTGCCTCAATTTCTATATTAGTGAAACTGAAGAAATAATCTCAGCAAAGTAATATGGACAACGAGCACTAGTGCATAATTTTGTAGAAAGCATTGATGAAGTAAATATCTCTATTGTCATCACGACTAAGCTCCTAGTACATGCCTGGCAAAGTGAGAATAGTTAATAACTAACATTTCCAGTACATACACCTATCAGTCGCAGGTCAAATAGCAACCCAGATCACTGCTCTAAGAGCTAAAATATAAATAATTTAGCATAAGGATTTAATTTCCAATCCTGTCTTCTAGCATATAATGTATTATGAGACTGATGAATCCCAATTTGTATATTTGTGAATCGATAATTCATTCCAGAAAGAATAGTTATCAATACATAACACGTATTTTGAGAATACCAAACTCACACTGTCTCTTGCCAGAGGTATGAAGTTGGGCATTGAAATACCCAGGCCTTTAACTCATATGACTTATTTAAACAATTAAAAGGGACTCATTTGTGTGTGTGCGTATGTGTGGAGATAGGCATTTGAGTAAGGAAAAGGTCTCACTTCATGTACTGGACAATACCATGTGGCAAAGCCCCAGCATGAGTAACAGCATGTCAGGCACGAGACTGGGGAGAGGCAGTACATTTCGCTCTGGGACCACACAATGGTCAGTGTATGAAAGAATTCAAAATGATGTTTTCGTACCACGTTATGAAAATAATGTTCATCTTCCAGCCAGCTGACATGATCACGGGGAAGACATCACAGGGATTGTGAATTATCTCTAAGAATTGCGACTTTAGCTGGGTGGACCTGTAACTCCAGTTCCTTGAATTTGAGTCAGGAGGATTTCCTGAGTTTATGGTCAGGGTGAACTTCAGAGGAAAGCCCTCTCTCTCTCTCTCTCTCTCTCTCTCTCTCTCTCTCTCTCTCTCTCTCTCTCTCTCTCTCTCTCTCTCTCTCTCCCTTTCTCTGTCTCCCTTCCTCCCTCTCTCGCTCCCCCCCCGTCAGGGTGAACTTCAGAGGAAAGTCTTTCAAGTCTCTCTCTCTCTCTCTCTCTCTCTCTCTCTCTCTCTCTCTCTCTCTCTCTCTATCTATCTATCTCACACACACACACACACACACACACGTCTTGAATTAAATCAATGATGTGCTTGTGGCCACCTGGACAACTTCACACTTTTTCTCTTAACAAAATGTACACCTTTCCCATGGGTTTCCCTCTCACACTGGAAAATTGTACCCCATGCAATGACGGTGCTGCAGCAAATATTTGACGATGGATGGGGATCCAGGTTGCATTTAGCATAACTTCATATTTGTACACCCACGTGCCTCTAAGGTGTATCTACTCATTCCATCTATTGCTCATTTCAAAGTGAATATACCTACTTTAGAAATTTAATTATTTCTCTAATTTTTATATTACCATTGTGCATAACCTTTCCTTCCTCAGTTAATGAAAATTTTATATTTCTAATTCTTCTTGTGAGGAAAAAAACTTTAAATAATCATTGATACTCTTTTCCTCTCCAATCTTACCTGTCAAGTTAATCTGCTACCTATACATTCACAATATATCTAGAATTTGACCAATTCCCACTGTCATTACTGCAGCAGTGCTGAAATGGGCCATTATCATGACTCATTACCCAACTAAATGGCCTTTGCTTTGTCTTATAGTCATCAACAAACTATAAAGCTTCCAGAATGGACCCACTGTGATGGCTGTAATACATCCCCCTCTGTTCAGGTTCTTTAACACCTTCTTATCCAGTCAGAATAAATTCCAAAATTCATACAGTAAAGTGTGTTTGTTTTGATGATGAAAAAGCAAGAATACTTCCTAGAATAAATCATTTTATTAACTAATTTAACTGTAACTGTTATATATTCCGTCACATTCTTATCAGATAAATTCAGGGACTTAATCTGTTTGTTTACAACCCTATCTCGGTGCCTAGAGGAGTTCCTAGTACACAATGAACAGTTTTGAACAAAAGAATTGTTACTTGGATTGAATTTACAAGAAAGATATATTCCCAATGTGCCAATAAAGATCACACTATTGGCATTCAAGTAATTTTCTTAATATTTTATGCTGGTAGATTTTAAAAAATATTAATAACAGCAAAATGATGAGAGGAAAGTAAAATTTTGTGTACTATATATGGTGTAAATCAGTAATGAATGACTCTTATACATGTATCTTTGAGAAATAGTTTTTCTGGAAATCAGGCTTTATCAAGAACTGATAATTTTTTTCTTTGAGACTTTCTTTTTTATTGTTATTGAGCTCTACATTTTTCTCTGATCCCCTCCCCTTCAGCCCTCCTACAAGGTCCCCATACTCCCAATTTACTCAGGAGATCTTGTCTTTTTCTACTTCCCATGTAGATTAAATCTATGTACATCACCTTTGGGATCCTCATTGTTGTCTAAGTTCTCTGGGATTGTGATTTGTAGGCTAGTTTTCTTTGTTTTGTGTTTAAAAATCCAATTATGACTGAATACCTGTGATAATTGTCTTTCTGTGTCTGGGTTACCTCACCCAAAATGATGTTTTCTAGCTCCATCCATTTGCCTGCAAAATTCAAGATGTCATTATTTTTTTTTCTGCTGTGTAGTAAGTACTCCATTGGGTAAATGTACCACATTTTCCTTATCCATTCTTTGGCCAAAGGGCTTTTAGTCTGTATCAGGTTCTGGCTACGACAAACAATGCTGCTATGAACATAGTTGAGAACATCACCTTTCTATAACTTCCTGACCTGTAGGATTGTTTGGTATACTTGTAATATGCTTTATATTATAATAAGCAAAAAAAAAAACTGTTTCATTTTCTTAGGTACATGTGCTGGACCGTTGTCTGTCTTTATTTGTGCAGGTAAACCTATGATGGCCATAACTTCTAATAAATGTGTGATTACTGAAAAAAAGAACTGATAATGTTCACTTTCAATTCCATAATGTGGGAACACAAAATTTACTAAGGCTAAATATTTTCCTTATTTAAATTACAAAACCAAGGTGCTTTTAAACATGACTATTAAAGGTGATTTTGATGCTAAGAAATAAATATTTGTGAGATTTACTAGATATTAAAATGGCATAGAGACTTTCAGAAATACAAGAGATACAATTTCTTTTTCTTTAGTAAATCACTGATCAGAAATTCGCTTAATTAAATGCACACACAGACTCACACAATTAATCATATCTACCAACGTGAAATCGAATCTCTGCTTTTACCTTTGTTTAATCTTCTATGCACTAATGATATATTTGGTACACAAACTCTACAAGATCCTCAATTATATAGTTAAAGACTACTTAATGAAATTTCTGATTTTTTTTTGTATTTGAAAGAAACACAGTAGATAACAAACGAATACTAGAGATATATGAATATCAGAGGAAAGTGAAGTCCGTTGCATACACATACTTCTTAAAGAACTATATTTGCAAGGAAGATCTACACCTTGAAAATATTCCTTGCAAATTCCTTGTGATTATTAGAAAAAAGGAAAGAGACTGTTGATGTACTAGCATGGACTGCTCCTCAAAGCTCCTTATTTAAAATGAGTATTTTCAAGAGACAGAGAAGATTTTGAACATTTCATATTGTCTATCCAAGAGAATCTTTTTTATTTCTGCAACATGACTTAGGTGTATCTTATGTATTAAAATAATTACTCACTCTTTTTTAAATTAAATTAATGTATCCTCTATGCTAGATTTTATTTACAATTTGTTGTTGTTTTTGAGACAACAAAATTTAGTTGTTGTTTGCTTTGTGTAGCCCTGGCTTTTCTGGAACTCACTCTGTAGAACAACCTGGGCCTGAACTCAGACATCCTCCTGCCTCCTGAGTGCTAGGATTAAAGGCACACACCACCACTGATTCTCTTACAAATTTTCCATAAATGCTTCTACATAGATCTGCTCAAACATTTGTGTTTTCCTCTGCACTATGTTCACACTGACACTTAGAGTTATTAATGTTTTTTTATAAGCACCGACAATTAAAACATAAGCTTTCTCTATTCAACATACAATAGATATTATGGTATAAGTAACGAAATACAGAATGCAATAACTAAACAACACACACACACACTAAAATAACCAAGAAATATAAATACAAACAGGTAAATATATATTTATTGAAATAAAAAATTACCATTATTATGTCAGAAAAGTGGAGCTAATCAAAGTAGAATTGTATTGGTTATATCAAATAGAAGGTGAAATGAAATTGTTATTTTTTAAACATCTAAACGATAATTTAGCATTTTTACAAAAAAATTAGAACTAAAATTTTCAATTCAAAAAAAGAGAACTTTGGGAAATAATAGTTACAACAAAAATCTCACATTTGTACATCTGAAAAAGTAAATGAATTAAATACTTTGTAAAATTATGGGAAGAATCCGATAGATTATGTCTATAAAGTACCAATGCTTTGAAATACTTGTAGGGAGGAAAGAACCAGAAATAAGCTGAAATCCTGTATCACAGGTACTAAAACGTTTAAGATAAGGTCACTTCTTTCAGAAGAGAGGGAACATGAATACCAGCTAATTTACAGCATCACTAGAAAGACAGAAACTCTGTCCAAGACCCTAAGAGAAATAAGGCTTGTCTGCTTGCAAACATTTCATTGCTTTTGTATTTCATTCTATCAGAAAATACATGGCAACTTCTACATGTTTTCTGCTTTTTCTATCCTCTATTTTGTTTATTTCTAATCTAATCATTTTATTATGTATTCTTTGGTAGTTTCATCATAAATATAATTGATTTAGAATATATCTGTCTTCATTCCCCTCATCAAATTATTTCATGAACTTCACCACTACTACCATGTCCTTCTCCAAAGGTCATGTCATCCACAACTTGATAACTTCTTGTCTTCCTCCTCTTTCTTTTTCACTACTGAATTTAACTGGTGCTCCTCATTTGGAAACAGTGTAAGACCATGGATTAAAAACATGGATTATAGGAACACTTAAAATATAATCATAATACTAATAATCAACAATTCCATTAAAAACATAAAATAACAAAGACTATGCAATGATCAGCCTGGAAGCTCTCATATAGATTTTTTAACTTTGAATTCATAGCTGAAATCTTTCTAAAAAATGTATTTTTCCAATGAAAGTTTTGTAGCATTTTGCATACAATATATAACTTTTTTGAGATAGGTTCTCACTATATAGTACTGGCTGACTGGCTGGTTTGGTACTTACATTGCAACTCAGGCTACCTGTGAATTCAAAATTGTCAACCTGCCTCTGCCTGCCAAGTACTTGAATTAAAATTCTGGTATTAAATATGTGTATTACTATACCTGACTTTCTATTAAATATTAAATAACTCTTTAATTAATGTAATATATATTTATAATTTTGTGAGTTAAATCCCTATTTTGCCAGTTACATTTTAAAGAGAAGAGATAGTATTTAATTGGAGGCTACACAGTAATGATATTAAAAGAAAATAATTAAAAGTACTAGTACTATAACATTTAAGTATCCAGACAAGAAAAGAAAGCACTATATTATAAATTTTATTCACCAATATAGAAATGAATGAAATATCTGAACCCATTATTTTTCCTAATGATAAAAGGCTGTTTGAAAATTTTATAATCTATCAGTGAATCATCACTAAATTGATGCAGAAAATATACATAACTCCAATGAAGGCAGGAAAAGCTATTGAGCAATTTTGATATCCACTCCTAGTTGTTCTATATAAATCTTGGGGTCATAAAATAGAACCTGTCCAACTGACGCAAGAAAAGTAGTAAAGATTTTTTTTATTAGACATAGAAGAAATATAACTTTATTTTATCAAAAGATAATTCTTTATATAAAAATTCTATGGATTCTTTAAAATACTAGAAGTCATTATTGGCTTATGAGGTTAAATCATCAAAAAGTTGCTTCTTTTTCCTATTACTAAAATTGTGAATTTTCTAAAATGTTGTTAGTGTAAAACAAATACAACATTATCTAATAATACTTAAGAAGATGATTATTATCTAAATTAAGAAAATAAATATTAAACATTTTACAAGAAAACATGAAATGACTTATATGAAAATACTTATTAAAAATGAAATTAAAACTATAATTTATAACAGGTCACCTGATGCCATAAACTTCATTTTGAATACTTACTTCCTTTAAAACTTAAATCATCTGTTCTTTGAAAGATGTTGACAGCAAAGGCATGCTATACACTGGAAGAAAATATTTATAAAACACATGAATGTAATGATCTTTATCTAAAATACAAAGATCAGCCATAAACTCAGTAATAAAAACTACACACACACAGCAATAAAAAACAGGCAAAAAATTTTGAAAGATTTAAAGTATGGATAAAATTATTACATTAGAATCTAAAAACATTAAGCTAGCAATATATTAGGGAAATGAGCACATAGAACCATTATCCACATTTTAATCACTATGCAGACAAAAAAAAATAAATGCACAAGATGCCTTACTTTCTTCCTTAAATTATAGAATAAAAACCAACAAAATGTTGATGTCAGGCTCTGATGAAAATGAAGACTAATTGCAGCTCTCATAGCTTGAAAGTGGCAATATAAAATGTTGCACACACTTTGTAGAAGAGATGGACCCTTCTTAAGTACCTACACTCTTCTATAAGTGACATGTGTAGTCACTTGGAGGAAAAAAAATAATGTACACAAACATCTGTATTTGTATACAGATGTATATTTAAAACTTCTAAAACATAGGACATATAACTGTATCGACCACACAAATGAGAAGTAGGGATCAATTGTGAGAAATGAACAGCTAATGACTATATTGAAGTCAGACTCGGTGCATGGATTCACACATGTAGATATACATACACACACATTTGCCTTAGTTACTTTCTACACTTGTCTTAGTTTTCTATGCCATGACAAAACAGCACAACCAATGTTGTTTATAAAAGAAATCATTTAATTTGAGGCCTGTGGTCTGAAAGGGTTAAAGTTAGAAACATCATGGTAAGAATCATGGCAGCTGGCAGGCAGACTGGCATGGCTCTGGAAGACTCATCTTGACCCACAAGTTGGAAATAGACAGAGAAAGGGAGATCTAATTTGGAATGGTTGAGGCTTTTAAGACATCAAATCATGCCCCTAGTAACATATCTCCTCCAACATGGTCACACCTCCCAATCCTGCCAAACAGTTCTCCAAAGAGGGGGGGGGGATCAAGCATTCAAGAGTATAAACCTATCAGACTCACTTTCTATCAAACCAGAACAGTAGTGTGTGTACAATCATTACAGGAGTCTCTATTAGGCCTAAACTTGGTCACGTTCTCATGTTTTCTTATTTATATCCCTCTACTGTGAAATAGAATATGGATGGAACCAAATCTTTAAAGGATTGGTATAGTCTTACATATGGAGGAAAAGTGAGTACAAAGATAAAAATTATATGTAGACATGAATACTACATGTATATTTTCCCTGTGCTTATAAATCCATCTTCAACAAAGATATGCAATTAAAACTGCACCAAATAATATGAATTCAATGCATAAAGGGCATGTCTATAAAAGATTCTCTTGGATCAACCTTATTGGAACCTACTTCTTAAATGTTTGATATTTATTAATTATTTATTTTCTGTTGGGGTACTTTTATAATGAAAATATGCTTTAACGAACAGTGAAGTTTAATTAAACGATGAGTTTAATATTAGTCTGCTCATGGGAGCAAAAGTACATTAGCTTTTATTCAAGCAGATTTACTTTTTCATCCCGGAATTCTAAGAGGAAAATGAGATACAAAGAAGGAGAAGGTAGCTCATAGTAAGCATCTCAGTGACCTATTAACTGTAACTATATAGAATATAGTGTATACACAAGTACTTATGGTAATAAAATTATTAAAATAGATGACAGATGTGTACTGAAATTTTAAATTTTTGGAGTCATTTTGGGTCTAGTACTTAAGATAAATAACAACCAATCCAGTTCACAATGAAGAAGCCCAACTAAGCTAAGCCTAGTAAGATTTAATCTTCAAAAAGTATACAGATCCCTGCATGAAATGTATGAAAATGCAGGGGGTAACACAGTCCAGCAGGCAGCCACCTGAGGAAGTCATTAAAAAAAACATATGAGAGTAAAAATATTTTCAAAGAAAGACGCCACATGCCTGAAATGTCTGACTCCATAAAGAAATTCATGAATTTAATCATAAAATTTATTTTTCATTGGATGGCCTGTTATTAAGCAGAATATTGACAAAATTATTCAAAGTACTGCCATAATACTTTGGAATTTAAGTGATGATGTCTCCATTTAACAAAGGGTGACAAGAAAGCCTTTTTCCTTTAACCTATCATCCTTCAAGACCACATGGTCAAAATATTTCTGAAGTAAAGGAGTCAGGGTTCTAAATGGAGCTCCCAAATTCCACCCTATCAAGTTTCCATATCCGCAATCACCACTTTTCAAAAAGTAGCCATATTTGGGCCTATAGTATCACCAAGTTTATCCATTTTACAGTGTGACAGACATTTTAAAATCCAAGCATTTTTTGCTTGAGCTGTTCAAGAGAATGATTTTTGTTTTTTTGTGATATTTTTCCTGAACAATAGGGTAATTTTTATATTTAATCTCCCTGCAGCTATCTCTACTTCACACAAGCTGAATTGAAGATAGCCATTCCTTTCCATTCCAGAAGCCCTTAAGCAAGCATTCTCTCAATTTCATCTCAACATGTTCACTTTAGACTGGTGCCATTTGCAGAATGGTCATTGACCCTTATCAAATCCTATCAAAACTCATTATTATCAAAGGGCTGAGAACATAATAAGATTTCAAGAAATGCATAAATAGTAAATGTTTTATTTGTTTCAGTCTTCTTTGAAATTGAATTGGCTGCTCAGATTACAATGTTGCCTTCACTGTGAAGAAACTACATTTTAAAGGAGCATAATAGACCTCATTTTTCTTTACAAATTTTACCTTAGACCCCCGAGGCTACATCAAAGCTAAGTAGACATACCAAGGATATCATATTACCAGAAACATGAATTCCAGTTTAGGTCTTGCCAAGTTATTATTTAAAAAAAGAAAAGCTACGCAACAAGGTACCGTGATACCTATTGAAAGGGACTTACACTTAAGACTTTCCTGACATAGCTCAAGATGTTTCTTTTGGGGAGTCCGCACAAGCAGGAAGAGACAAGTTGGACTGTCAAGCTCAAGCGGGCACTAGAGATTAAAACCAACAAGCGACTGAATATAATTCCAGCACTTATAATGTGTCTAATAACAGCTGTGGATAATATTACAAGAAGAAAACAAACACTTAACTGTTTTACCAAGCTGAAGAGAAGTGAAGGCCACAATTTACTAATGTTAGGGAGGAGAGGCACACATTTCTCAAAAGCTTTTCATTCAGATTGAGATGAGCCACATAATAGGATCAAAGTCAATAAAAGCCCTGCCACTGCCTGTTGTCTGTGACATGTGGCAGTTCTGGTGAGGGACAAGCGCTGCATCCAGAAATCTTTTCTTTCAGTAATTGAGGACACCTGGTGTGAGTGAATGTGGGCCAATTTTGCTGACGTGTGTGCTGTTTCATTTTGTTTGTTCCTCACTATTTGGTGAACCAACTGAATTAAATATGATTATACCTGCCAGTTGTATGCTCCGGAAAGGTAAAATTGTTATTACTTTCAGAATAGCTTAGGAACATTTGGTATTCTCATCATTTATATCATTATAGATAATTCATATCTAGTATAATATTATTAAAATGTTTGCACATCACTTAGAAAATGGGTTGAAGTAGAAGAAAATAGAGGGAGTGAGTTTCTGGATGTTGAACAGTCAATATTTTTTAAAACATATGCATAAAAGCACAGGTTTATAATTAAAAATAGGCAAACAGGACTGCAACAAATTAAAAATATCCCTACATAACAAAGAAAACTGGAAGCTGAAGAGTAAAAAGCCTAAGGAATGGGAGAGATATTTACCAACCCTATCTCTAAGAAGAGCTATACATGCAGAATATACTAAAAATTAAAACAACTCAGTAGTAAAAGATTAAATAACCTGATTAAAAAATAGTCCAAAAAAGCATATAAAATAGCTCAAGTATTTAGCATATTAAAAATACTTATCACTCATTAAAGAATAGTAGATTAAAATCCTAATGACAACCTCTGAGAAAATGCTCAGACAATATTATGGAATAATTTAGAGTGACATGTTGCATTTTTAAAATGATTTTAGGGTTTTGTTGTTTCTTTTAATTGATGTGTGTGTGTGTCTGTCTGTGTGTGTGTGTGTGTGTGTGTGTGTGTGTGTAGTGTGCATGATGCTTGCATGTATATGTGTATGTAGTGGTAAGGGGAAATGTGTGTCTGTGAGTGTGAGTAAGGGCACATTTGTCCATACAGGCATGTGAAAGCCTCAATGCCCGAGGTTAACTCTCCCTAGAACTCCCATCACATCTCCAGACTTTCTGTCCTTTATGCCCCAGTGGATAATCCCACAGGCATGCACACATAGGCCACAATAACTGAACTCAGAGGGCTGGAAATAAATAAACACACACACACACACGCACACACACACACACACACACACACACACACAAACACACACACACACATACCCCTTCCCAGAGATGAATTGCTTCCATTCCTCACTGGCCTAAGGTTACTTGTCCCATCCCAGGAGATCAGACCCTGGACGTCCTCAGTGCTGAGATAATAAATCCTGATGATCCTGGTAGGGGAAACCTGTCCCCACCCATAATATCCTTTCCCTAATCAGAAAGCTGGACCCCATACTTGGGAGGGCTCATCCCAACCTTCACCATGGATCTGGAAGAGCTGGCTCTGCCTCTCACCTAGAAGGGGTGGTTCCTCTGTCCTGAACTGACCAACTCAGCTGCCACCCAGGCACATATACAGCTTGGAGTTATCACACTCCAACATCTACCCCACTGTGGCCTTCTGGAGTATGTGAAGGGACTGATACTGTGAAACCATACCTGTAGGATCTCCATGACTGGAGGCAACAGCAGGATATCAGAAAGAAATGTTGGTGGGGGTCCAGTATTGGTGATGTACCAAAGCCAGAGGCCTTGAACATGATCAACTCCTCATTACACAAAGAACATTTGGAAGTAAGGATGTATGGACAAAAGGGTACATACTGCATGGTACTCAAAGCTCCCAATACTACTAAGATTAATGAAAAGGTGATGCAGATATGGGTAAGATGGAAAAGCAAAGTGGGTTTATTTTTTTCTTTTTTTCTTATTTCTGTCCTTTTTTGAATTTTCTTTGCAGAGTGGGGTACACTAGAAGAATGAGAGGTGAATATGGAGGGATTGGGAGATGAGTGGGGTTGGAGCACATGGCGTGAAATTCCCAAAGAATCAATAAAATAAATAAATATATAAATAAATAAAGCATATGACAGTGTTTCTAATTACCTTTCTTGGTCAGATATAGATATAGATGTAGAGGTAGAGGTAGAAGTAGAGATAGAGATCTTGGAGTTTTCATTTTTGCTTATCCACCTTGATATTCCTCGTCTCACAGGTAAAAAATATTACGTGGAGGTTGCACATAAAAGTAAACATAGCACTTTGAATTGCATACTGACAGATGAAAAATATCCAGGAAGTGGACTACCCACCCAGAACACCCAAAGTCTGCTGAATTTACTTCAAATCCTGATCCTTCCTTGTCTTGATGTTAAAGGTGACATTTCAGAAGAAGGCTGCCAATAGCAATTCATACAATCCTCAAAACATTTCTCCATTCCCACATTTCCAGGACTCATTTGCCAGAGGAAATGTCTGAAAATACAGCATAACAGGCAGAACCCAGTACAGGGTAAAAACACAGGATTGTTTGTTAAAATAAGGAGAATTTTCTTCTTCTATCATAGTCTCAACCTAAAATTGTGTACTTTATAAACTAATACGCCTTTTACAATGCATCAAGTGGTGATTGCTAACCTTCTCCCTTGACCTATCTTACCTCCTGCCCAAGCATCAGAGCCCAAAGAAGAGCCAGTTGGGACAGAGCAATTGCTGGGAGGGTGTGAAATGAACTAAGCCTGGGAAGATGAGGAGCTGAGATGGAGATCTTGTAGGAAGCAAAGCCATATGGAAACCAAAGCTCGAAATCCCTGACAGATGCTTACTTGCTCCCTTGGACTTCTGTCTTCTAAAGCAAATTAAAAGATAAAATTATTAAGACTTTCAAGAAGGTGATCACAGAGCAATAAACCAAATTATCTGCCATTTGCTATACTCAGGGCTCTCCCTGGGCACCACACTCATTTTTCTTCCTTGATAACATCTGTGGATGTAAGTGCCCTTGGGGAAGGACTTCAGGAGTCTTTCAGGTGGGTATTTTCCCCTGCCTGGAGAAGTTCTTCCTCCTGAAAGTCCAAGTTTCCCTGTCCTCAGACATCCTGAGTTCCGAACTAGCTTATTTCTGTCTGTGAATAGGTATATCTGCTGGTACATTGTCATGTGACAATTCTTTTGTCTCTCTTCAGGTGTTTTTCCATTTGACTTTTCTTGAATTCCTCATTGCCTAGACCTGTTGGATGAAACTGCAACTCTAACATTCATAATGATATTTACTAATACCATCAACTAGTGTCTATTATTTCAAGAATTTTTATCGGTAAATAAATGTCAACAGCGCGAATATCATGAACTGACATAATCTCTATCATCAAAATACTTATGTAATGACTCTTCTGACTTTGAAACAAAGCCTCTGCTTGAGGATGATGGGTATCAAAGAGGCAATCAAAGCAACAGAAAAGTTTAGGATATAAATGCTCCCCATCAGGTATCTTCTTTGCCCCTGCTGGAGATTACTCAGGACAAATGTGCCATGTTGGGTAAGACATGTTCCTAAACAAAATGTTTTTTAATGGCTGAGGGAGAAAACAACTTATTATCTAAGGACTATCAATATCAGGCACAATGAATTTTTTTTTGTAGGGAGAGTAAGAGTACGCACTGATTAAACCATGCACCGCTATGCTAGTAATTCACTTACAAATGCATCTTGCAGCATCTGGGAAGTGGAGTGGAGAGTTTGTGGTGAAGAAGATTGTAAGAATTCATCACAGGGTCACATGGTGCTACTCTAATTTAACCATCCCCGGGGTGTTTTGTGTATTTTAGATAGTGACCTTTGGTTTTGATGGAACTTTTAGAAGGATATTTTTGGACTTGGCACAGGACTAGAAACTTCCATCCAGCTGGTAATTCAATCACTTTGCCTGTCTCTTACAGAAAATTTCACTCTAGTCATTTTTATATTCTGCGTCTAGCTTCATTTCTCCTGTTTGTACCATTTTACCATAATTTTCTAATGGTTTACTGCATGTACTATCCAGAAGACACAATGGAACTCTCACATTTTCTGTTTTTGTAGTTTAGTTTTGGTGAGGCCTCCTCATTTAGAACTATAGCAAGGATGCTCATCTCTGATCAACATATGTTTTCTGGATTATCTGAAGAGGTTGACCAATAAAATACCAGCAGAAAGGATGTGAGGTTCATTCAAAAGGAACACCAACCCCCCAAGAATTTCCTACAATATCTCTTTTCCCACTAAAGTAATAGAGGATGATATATGTTCCAAGTGATGAAGCCCCATTAATCTTCTCAGAGTCATTGGGCCACACTAAAGCCCCAATACAGTAAATGAAATATGTTAGAAATAAAGTTTTACTCCTTTGCTCCACTGAGCTATTGCAATACTGTGGGGTTTTTGTTGCTGTTGTTTGTTTGTTTGTTTGTTTTTTGTTTAGCCTTAATTTACAGTATTATAAGGAAACTGAGATGGGAGTGGGAGTAGTCAACGTAAAGCCTCTCTGTGTCCACACCACTATAGAAATGCCTCAGATGGGTAGAAGTGATGGGTTCCCACAGGATTAAGCAGTTCACAATCCGTTTCCATCCAAATGAAGAGTTGGGGAAAGACCTGCCTTTAGTCTTTTCTCTGAAGTATCTCACATTCACCACAAAGTCTGGTCCTGCCCCACAGATCAGAAAGCCCATGTTAAAAACGCTTTGAACGATGCCTGGTGTGTATATAATCAGAGTTTTTAATGCTCACTCTTATTATTCTCTAGGGTCACACTTTATGAGAATAGAAATGTTTGCTCATTTTATTTGGAATTTAAACATTGGTACCTTGAGTCCTGCCTAAGACAAAGTAGACATTTGATCAATATGTATTAAAAGAACTGCTGGACGCAAATATTTGATGTTTCCCTCCTTGTTCTCTGAGTCTCTATTCTTGTTCCTTGTTAACATTTTAATTTTCCATGATCAGAATAAAGTAGACACTTTCCTTGACACACTCTATGTTTTCACTGGCATTGGCTTTCTTGCTCCGTATTTCTGTCCACTGAACCCTCCTTTGTCTTGTGGGGAAAAATGTTCATTTCATTCAGTTGACTCCATTATTCATTAAAACATAAAGCAGCCTATTTTTAGTCGGAAACTTTGCACAGATGATTAAAGCCGCAAGAACAAGGATGCAAGTTAAATGTGTGAGACAATATGGGTGACAAAACTTCCCAGTTACTCGCAGCTTTGCAAGGACAGCGTTAAATGGCTAATGTTTGCCTTCCTTTGGCTTCATGTTGGAAAATATGTGAACAATGTTTATGTTAACAGACTTTTAATAGGACAATGAATTCAGACACAATTGTGGTGCTGCGCTTCTGCTTACTTAATCTGCTCTAAGATTTGTATGCAGCGTGGATATTTTCTTTTCATTATATATTTAGATTTTCAAGCCTATGAATTTCTTTCACGTCACACATGCAGGCCTTAAAGGGGGCTCCCTCCTCTCACCCACTTGAGTCACTTGTTGGGTGGATTCATGCCTGTTTTCTTAGGATCTTACATCGTCAGTCTTCTAGGATGCTAATTAATTTTATAAATCCCCTTTTGTTTCTTGATTCCACCCACCTGCCCTAGTGGAGAATCTCATACAAACTCATGGGAAAAGAATATAAAACGTTAAAATCCCATATTACTAGACCGGTATCCCAATTCAATGAGCTTAGACTATTAAAACCTTTTTTACAGAGTATTCTTTACTTGGAATTTGGCTGAAAATATTGGCTCCAGTATGATTATATTTTATTTAATGATAGGTTTATATTTTTTCTGTCCAAGGGTTTTCTGGCATTTTGCTTCATCTATGGACATGAAACATCAAACATTGTAAATGTGGTATTTTAATAAACTCATTACCTCTCCCCCACACATACAAACACTACGTAGAACTTTCCAGTTTGAACGTATTCATTTTTGATAATTCTCTTTTATTAGTTTCATAATTGTTCCCTTGGTCTTTCCCTTTCCTTGAATTTTTAAAAAAGAAGATTGATTTATCTGTTTACTTATTTCTTTGTATGTATATGGGTGCTTTCACAGCATGTGTGTCTGTGTACCATGGATGTGCAGTGCTCACAGAGGCCAGAAACTGGAGTCATAGGCAGCTGTGAGCTGCTAGATGTGCTCAGGGAACCAAACCAGGGTCCTCTGGAAGGGAAGCCTGTGTTGTGCATTGCCTCGGGCCTCTTTTATCTTCTTTAATCTTCCCAATTATAAAGGGAATTATTTATGATTTATTACTGTTCTCCCTGAATGCCTTTCTTCTTATTTCATTTTTTTTAATTTCTTCACTAATTTCTATATTGTTGCTCAATTCTAGACTGAAAACATAAGACAATATGATAATTTGATCCTATCACAGCATGGCCAATTTCTCAAACTGGCTTACATTTCATGTTGGTAAGACATATACATTTTGTGGATGATTTTTACATTACTATGGCTGAATGCTTTAATCATGATTAAATTTAATTTTTCAACTCTCTCCAGGGCCATTATTTTCCCCTTTATTTTTCTTACACCTTTTTCTTCTTCAGACTAAAGCCTATTATCAAATAACTGGAGCGCCTCTATGGTGTTAAAATGGTTAGGAATGAAGCAAGAGGCACCCAGAGCTGGGAACTCTACAGATATAGGACTGTACTGGCTGGCAGGCCCAATTTTATTGATTCCAGCTATAGGAAAAAATTCACTTTAATGTATATGATTCCTTTATAAATCATTTTAATTACTTACAATGTAGTATTTGTAATAAAAAATTACAATATATATAATAAGAAGGAAGATCTCTTATACCAAAGCTACCCTGCTTTAATAATAGAATTTCAAATATCTTTATAAAGTTTCCAGTGTGAGTTTGATAATGGCATCATGAGCCTTGCTGCTCTCTAGAGCATAATATAAACAATGTATCTCTTTTCTCTGCCTGCTGGTGGGTAGAGATATATCCTACATACTCTTGTGTTACATGTTTTTCATATAATGTAATTTTTACTTGACTTACTGATATTGATGTATGTATTAGTGGTTTGTCTCTTTGCATTGCTTCAGCCAGACCTCATTGTGTACACGAACAATTAATCAATGTCCACTCCACTTTCTCCTTAAGAATCTTTGGCTAAATAAAACAGTTAGGGAGAAGCACATTGTGCTTTTATGTTTTGTTATTTTACCACCATCCACAGGAAATCTGAGAAGGCACCTCTTTCAGTCTTCCAGAGCAGGCAAATTCATTGTTTTCCTTTCTTTACTCATGAATGGTGCTATGGTTTTATCTAGAGTGTCCCCAAGTGTCCTGTGTTAATAATAGCTTAGTTGTCATCCTGCCACACCTTCAAAAAGTAGTGACAATATCAGGAGATAAGGCTTGGTAGAAGTGTATGTGGGAACCCCAGAGTCTTAGGCCTTTCCTCTCCTTTTTTTTAGCTGACATACTGAGAATATCTTTCTTTCTTCCCAATCTATTTCCATGTTGGCTTCAATGCAGACTCAAAGTGACAAAGCCAACCAATGCTTGATTGCTACACTGGGAACCACCCAACGAAATTAAGTATTGCTTCTTAAATTGTTTGTCTCAAGGTTTTTGTTATGGTAACTGAAAGCTGACCAGCACATATAGAATATGGTCTTAACAATCCTTGGCAGCATGTATGATCTGTATGTAGTATTGTTTCATACATCATAAGCACCCCAAAAATGGACTACTCAAGGAAATCAGGGCAGCCAAAGCCCTAAAACAGATTTCAGTAACTGCCCTCCTCTTTTTTTTATTTTATTTTATTTTTTTTATTGATAAAAGGAGAATAAAAAATAATTCCACCTCCTCCGAGCCTCCCATTTCCCTCCCCCTCCTCCCACTCTTCTCCCCCTCCTCCCACTCCTCTCCCCCTCCCTCTCCAGTCCAAAGAGCAGTCAGGGTTCCCTGCCCAGTGGTAAGTCCTAGGTCCTCCCCCCTCCGTCCATATCAAGGAAGGTGAACATCCAAACTGGCTAGGCTCCCACAAAGCCAGCACATTGCGTATGATCAAAACCCCGTGCCATTGTCCTTGGCGTCTCATCAGCCCTCATTGTTCGCCATGTTCAAAGAGTCCAGTTTTATCCCATGCTATTTCGGTAACAGTCCAGGAGCTGCCCTCCTCTCTTACACAATTTCCCATTGCAACTCTTCACATAAAGTGTCTGAAACGTGTTTTATTTTGAGTTTATAAATATATATACATAGTATGTATGTATACATTTAAATATATATATATATATATATGTATACATAAACACTCTAATACCACTAATTCTAAATTATAATCACACAATTAAATAGGAATTGATTTATTTTCTTTTTTTTTTCTTTTTCTTTCTGGTTTTTTGAGATACGGTTTCTCTGTAGTTTTGGAGCCTGTCTTGGAACTAGCTCTTGTAGACCAGGCTGGCCTAGAACTCACAGAGATCCACCTGCCTCTGCCTCCTGAGTTCTGGGATTAAAGGTGTGTGCCTGGCAGGAACTGATTTCTTTATATTTGCTTCCTGTCTTAGGAATAGATGAGGAATGTTTTTCTGTTTACTTCTATATAAAAATGTTGCTTACAGAAAAATTTATAGATTCTGAAGACAAAGTAAAAGAAAACAAGTATTAAGTAAAAGGCCTGAAAATAAGATAATAGAAAATTTACATATAAACAATTTAATATCTCTCACATCTTAAGGATATTCCTCTCACAACACCCTTATTCAGCACATATAAAAATAACTATTATTATAATGGGGAATCATAACTAAGATCTGAGATCTACTTGTCTGCATAATGCTACCAAAAAAGCAGATCTCAGCTATTCATCTAACTTGCTAATGTCTTATTTACCTTTCTGCATAAGCATACATTGTAAAGAACTCACAATCCATGCTTCCTCATCCTTGGAGCTGACACATTCATAGAAATAACAGTAGGAAAACAAATGTACCCTCCAGGAAACAATATCTGTGGCTACTCTGATGTTTGTTTTGAGTTTGTTTTTCTATCAAGGGATTTTTGTCTGTAGAGAAAATAAATAAGTCTATAGGCTGTCATTTCTCCTTCAATTCAAAACAGCTAATGACATCCATCTTTAAAACATGCTGTTAGGTTCAAGCCTGAGCTTATATGGGGTATATTTCATAAACTCTGGCATTCAAATATGTAGTGTAGTGTTCTGTGCTTTAAAACTACACAAAATGCCAGGGACATGGAGTCTGTGAAAAGTGAGTTTAGCCCGGAACTTTAAAGAAGAGGTAGGTTTTACAAGATAAGTCAAATTTTCACAAGCAGAAATATGAAGAAATAAGCATTCCACGAACACGAAAAATAATGTGGAATGCATATTCTGTACATCAGAGCACATGTGTGTGAATAGTTTAAAGTCCCTTGTCTTTCAGGTGCACAAACACAGGGTCTGATATAAAGTCACGTAATAACCATGAGCTATTAATGACATTATTAATACTGGCTCAGAAACACTGAACTCAGGTGTCCAAATACTAAGATCTCTGCCATTCCTCACTGCGATATTTCTTTTCATATTTTTGCATTTTACTTTTTCACGGTAGCAGAACTCACCTTTGTCCTCTCCACATGTTTTTCCATAGTTCTAGGATTTTTTCTTTTCATATATTGCATTTTATTTATGTTGTATTTAAACATGCATATCAGGCTACAGCTTCTTTCCTTCACAGTCTATGTCTCAGGGATAAACTCTGATCGTCAGGTTTGATGTAGACTGTTTTGACCTAATGACTCACCTTACCAGGTGTGGAAGTTTGAGTAAGAATGGCTCCCAATAGGCTCACATTGGTCCCCAGTGGTTGGAACTATTTAGGAAGAAATAGGAATATAATATTGATGGACTTGTGTCACCGGGGATAAGATTTGAGGTTTCCAAAACTAGTACCATTTTGAAGACCTCTCTCTGTCTCCTGCTTATGGGCTGAGATGTAAACTCTCAGCCATTCACACTACCACACTTTCTGTTATCATGACCTCTAAATCACTGGAATTTGGAGTTTACTCCAAATTAAAAGCCTTCTCTAAGTTGCCTTGGCAGTGGTGTTTGGTCATAGCAACCAAAAAGTAACTAATACATCAGGCCTCAAGGGTTTCTTTATCTGTTCTTAAATGATTGGCCACATTGGGCCTGTTCTCTCTTTGTCCTTGACCATTCCTGTATGGTATTCGTAAGGCATCATCTCTTGTCCTAGAAATTCAGCCTGAAAAAAATGGTTTCTTTTAGTGTCATTTGGGCCACCAGTAAGGATAAAAGAAAAAAGAAAGGATGAGAGGCTTTGATTCTTTTATATATTGAATCTGAAGTGTCCTTCAAATATGTGAGTATTTGATCATTTGGTCCTCAAGCTGATGGTGCTATTTTAGGGGTTGTGAAACCTTTAGGAGGTGGAACTAACAAAAAGACATGAGTGATTAAGGGGCATACCTTTGGAGCTACAGTTCAATCTCATTTCCAACTGACCTTTCTCATTTTCCAGGTGAACACTGTATCACAAATGCTTCTGCTGTCATTAGCAAGTCATCAGCTACTGTGCCATTCCTCCTACAGTGGACTGTACCAAAGGCTAAGCCATAATAAACTCTGCTCTTTAAAGTTGCTTCAGTGAGGTATTCTATTACAGGAATTAAGACATATCATTAACTCAAGTTTCTTTCAGAAATTAGCATATCCTTATATGTTTATGTGTGCAGTAAATGTTGATTACCTTACTTCCATGAGATATAGCAAAATAATAATGCACAAAGATATATTCAAGGGTAATATAACTCCAACTCGAACAATTACTTGGGTTTATATCAAAAAGACTTTAAATCAAATACTATCAAATTAATATTTAATTCTTTATATGAAGAGGAGCATTGGAATAATAAACAAAACACTATTGGTGGCTTCTGTTGGTGGGTTCATATGGAGGTAAAATCAAGGAGAATATGGTGTACAAATGAGAAGAAAGTTCCAGAGTCCTTGCTCTGAGATTAGAACAAAGAATGGCCACTGTGAATTTGCCAGCTGGTCTTAGAAGTTGATTTTCCATAAAAGAGTGAGATCAATGAGAGGTATTATGCAGTAATTTTTCAAGGCTAGCTTTATCATACTTCTACTAAATTAAGAAGACTTGGAGTGATCAAAATAAATTTCTATCATCTTCATTCACGGTTATAGGCTTGTGATTTTGCATGCCAAAGTAATTAGTAACTAGCAAGAATTATTTCTTAAAAAATAATTAGAAATATGTAGGACTTAGAAAATAGTCTAACATAATGTACTGTTACCTGCAATCAATAAATCTAAAAGGAAAAATACATTAGAGAGGCAAATTAGTTTCTGAAATACAGAGTTTGAAATTTTATAGAATAAAATTAAAATAAGACATAAATAATAAAAATGAAAACCTGAATTTAAGACAGGGGCCTGTGGGGAGGATGTAGAGGATGATGGGGGTGAAAGGGAGAAGAGACCACAGGGTACAAGAGCGAACAAAATGCATAATATATTTGAAGGAGATAGCAAAGAGCAAATTTAGTCAATACAACAAAGAAATAAGTGGATTTGGCTTTATCAATCAAGTCTACAGGTTTTACGCACCCTTCCCTTCAAAAACTTCCCTTTAAAGGGCTAGAAAGCTGATTGGTAGTTATCCACGTTCTTGTTGTTCCATGGGGCCTGAGTTTCATTGCAAGCACCCAGACTGTTGATTCACAGTTGAACTCGAGGTTCAGGGCATCCTAAGCCATCTTCTCTTCTCCACAGTCACCCTTAGATACATGGCATATACTGACACAGACATATACCCATACAAATAACTAAAACAAAAAAAATAAGTAAATATCTTAAACCTTTCATAGTGATAGTTTGGTCTGCAATGTTTACGATATAACCATGAAACAACATTTTAGAAGGAAACCCAAGAGCTAATAATTGCTTGATACTCAGTATGAAATCTTGCTAAATATTATTGCTTTCCTTGGATCAAAAGTACTGTCTCCATGGTGAATATCATTTAGGGTATTTTATCTTAGGGTAATTCAATAAGAATCAGATGCTTTATATTGCCCTCAGGTGTGTTGATTGGTAGGTTGGCTGGTTGGTTGGTTGGTTGGTTGGTTGGTTGGTTGGTTGGTTGGTTTTCCAGACATGTAGTCAAGCTGTTTTTGAACTCACTATCTAGATCAGACTGGCTTAAAACTCATAGAGACCCACCTTGCTGGGATTAAAAGTGTGTCCCGCTGCACCAGACTTATGTTGCACTCTTTTAAATTGACCTGGAGCAGTGAAAAGTATGCTTTTTTGTTTTCATAGTTGTGGCCTAAATGTTCATCCTTCTTTGGTGTTCTAAAGTGAGGACAGAAGAACATTGTATTTTTAATAGTATTTAAAATGGGTCACAAGTTCTCTGCAAAAATAAAAAAACTATTGTATCATTAAAGAATTCTTGAAATGTGCTTTAATAGAGAAAACGCACTACCATCACTGATAGCCTATAGAAACAAGAAAGAAAAATGAAGTCTCATAACACACCGAAGGATGACTATAATAGATTGGTACGAAGGTAGCTTAATACCTAATATGTCATGTAACAGAGCAGCTTCAGGACACTCATTTTAAAAGACGTGCATGAGTTTATATGAAGATAATTTTGATTATGCTTTTTCAATTAATCAGACAATTGCCTACGTTCTCAGAACTAAGTACAATTTCCCTCTTGTAGAGTAGATCTTAAGTCTAAATAGAGAGCTGTTTGTGATTGCCACGGTCTGTGTGCCACTATAGCACCCTTAGGGTTATGGTGCCTTGCTGGTCCACCCTGTGGCTCATAGCCAATATAGCTCTGCAGCTTTCTTGTTTGTTTTCCTCCACTGGATGCTTGCATGCTGACTTCTGGTACCAAGAATGCTAGTTGTCAGGGAGGAGGCATTCAGTTCATTTCCTACTCAAGGGCCTCTGGGACCTGTACTTGAAGTGCACAGTGTCCTTAGCAATGTGGACTTACCTTACAGCTGTGCAAGGTGGGGGACAACCAAGGGAATAGCAATAGCCTGTAATGTTTTAGCAATCTCATGGGCAGCCTTATTCAGCATCTCAGATGGCTTCTCATGTCTAGTATTCGGACATTCACACACAAAGAACTACAAACAACTAAGGAATGCTAATACCATGGGGAAAAAATAGTCTTTCCCAAGGAAGAGGGTACCAATTCTTATTTGATACCATGTGTGTAAAAACAATTAATGACAAAAGGCCATGAATTTGAGAAAGTTTAGGTGACGGGTTAGTAGGAATAAAGGGAAGGGGAAATAATGTAATTATATTATAACCTTAAAAGTAAAAAAAAAATACTTAAATGTTTATATAATTGGAATAATGGTAAATCTATTTTTAATTAATTTATTAAAAATTACTTTTCTAATTTTACATATTAATCTCCCAGTTCCCACTCCCTTCCTACCTTCCACTCTGTCCACCTTCTCTGCCAGCCTATCCACCATCATTAGAATGGATAAGGTTTCCCATGAGAAGTCATCAAGGTCTAGCATATTGCTTTGAGGCAGGACCAAGGCCTCTGTACTATATCCAAACTGACCAAGTTATCCCTCCAAGGAGAATGGGTTATACAATGCCAGTGAAAGCAGTAGGGATAAATCCTGGTCTCACTACCAGTGGCCCCACAGTCTGCCCAAGCCATACAACTGTCAACCACATTCAGAAGAACTAGTTTGGTCCTATGCTGGTTTCCCCAATGTCAGTCTCGAGTCAGTGAGTTCCCATTAGTTCACTGCTAATGTAAGCTGCTTCAGTGGGTATTCCCGTCAGGTTCTTTATCCCTTTGCTCATATTATCGCTTCTCTCTCTCTTCAACTGGACTTTGGGAGCTCAGCCCAGTGCTTCACTGTGGATTTCTGCATCTGCTTCCATCAGTTGCTGGATGAAGGTTCTATGATGACATTTAAGATAGTCATCAATCTGACTAGAGGGCAAGACACCCTCTCCACGATTGCTTAGGGTCTAGCTGGGATCATCCTTGCAGATTCCTGGAAATTTCTCTAGCACCAGGTTTCTTGCTAGCCCCATAATGGCTCCCTCAATCAAGATACCTCTTTCCTTGCTCTCATCTCTGTCCTTCTCCCATCAGTATCATCCCATACCCTCAAGTTCTTCTCCCCTCCTTCCCCTTTTGTTCTTCCACTTCCCCCCACCCTTATGCTCCCGGTTTTCTCAGGAGATCTTTTCTATTGCATTTTCCCACGGGTAATCATATATTTTAGTAGTAAGCCTATTTTAAAAGAGAAAACATGCATGTATTATATAAATACATACTTTCTTTAACCTACAGAAAATTCAGTTTTCTATATACTCAGGTGGTATTCTTTTTCTCTTGATTATGTTATGCATTATTGTGTATCACATAATAATACATCCAAGCATTTCACATTATTCTTTATGTAAATGCCTATATAGAAATAACTGCATTAAAATTACCCTGGAGTCCCACTTGAAACTTTTCAAATCAGCATTTCTGAATACACAGTAAAAGAATCTGTGATTAACTAAATACCCAAGTGATCTTATGCACATGGCTTCTTGAGAAACACTCTATCAGTTTTTTTGCTTACCCTAAAAAGGCATAACTGCTACTTTCATTAAAAAGTCCAAGACGACTTATGACTAGCTTATTCCCTAGTTCCTATGCCTGTGATGGTTTAAAAGACGTAGAAAACATTATTTTTCTCCCCAAGTTCCTACATTACTTTTCTGTTTTTTTTTTATAATATGCCAATAAATAAGAAGAAAATCCTTGGTACAGGGAGAAATGCTCAGAGATATTGCTTGGCATTTTTAGACTTTCATTTCGACAAGCAATTTTAAAAAACCACTTAGTTCTCAAAAGTGGTTGACAATTAGCTTATGCACTGTGGCGGTGGATATAAATGGTAAGAGTTTCATATACAAAGTATTTTAATATGTAATTCTTCTCAAGCCTTTGGAAAAAATGTCTGTCATAAAGAATGGCTGATGCACTTTAAACACTTTGCTTCATAAAGAAGGTGACATTTTTCATTAGTTTAAGATTTATACACCGAAGTATCTGTCACAATAATAATAAAATCTGACAGTGCAGATCATCTAGGTTTTCAAGAGAACAGGTAATATGTTCTTTAGAAAATATTATAATTTGTTCAAACCAGAAATTGTTTTAAAAAAGGTAGATCAGCACGGGAGCTGAAGAACTCCATCTCCCATCATTTCAGGATATGTATTTTAATGGTGTTTGTGTCATGACAACCATTATGGTTAGTATTTTGCGCATAAGAATGAATATGTTATTATTTTATCATAGACTCTTTTGGCTATCAATGTTCCACAAAGGGCTGGTGCCAATCAGCTTGAATGTGTATACAAAACAGATTGCCTTAGGTATAAATTTGTGCATAATAACTGTGGATTTTTCTGTGCTTTGGGGCTTTAGTGTGTAATGACATAAAGCTCCAAAAGCACAGAAAACTAAGTACACATATTAACCCCAAACAGAAAAGAATTTCTCCTCAAAAAGAAATTATTAAAAACCCCACTTATTTTAATTCATCCCAGCCATCATCTTTCTGTAACACAGCAGTGTTCCCAACATTTAAAATAGTGCCTCCCACCAGCCTGAGTTCCTCAATTGAATGGCCAGATTTTTTTTTTCCATTGGCCTTTGGGATCTCAGTTTTCTAGGTTAGAGTTTCCCATTGCTAAATAAATGAAGGAAAATAGAATCAAAAGAGAAAGTAAAATACCATTAAAACAAAAATACTCTGTAAGTGATTGAGAAGATATTACTAAAACTTTAAATTCAAATCTCTGTGGTAGATAAATCACATTCTAGATTTCATTTACAGCTACAGTCTTAGCTATTCCAACCAGTTATAATGATTTGAAGTGAAAAGAAAATAAATGTAATCTCTTAGCTAAGTCATTAATATTGAGATCATAATTTTATCTTGAATGAATCAATATGACTCCTAGCATGCCATATATATTTCCAAAAAGTAGCAAGGATGTGGGAGTCTAGTTCTCTCAGACTTCATTTTCTATACATGACTGTGTTGATGAAGCATCAAATACCTATTCTAATGTCTTTACCTAAAGAAACCTTCAGAATTGCCATTGTTGCTATTCCCTAAGCTACACTTTGTTGTCAAACTCTATTTTACATGAACACTACAGACATTTATAGTCACACCCTTAGGGGAAGACACTCATCCTCTTTGCAGTTCCGGAAGGATTAATCATTGAGAGCATAATGTGAAATTATAGCATTTCGTAACTAAAATAATGGTTCGTAAACAGTTTCAAGAACTTCCAGAAAAAAGAGAGAGAGGATCTCTACTATGGAAAGTCACATTGGAAATGAAAGCATCCTCCATAGAGAGAGTCCCTAAGGAAATTTTATTTGAGAATACGGAACCAACCATCTTTTATAATCTCTAAATGTCTAGAGAAAGCAGGCATACCTACTCTAGTAGTTTTATATAAGTTTGTCTTCTATATTCCAATTCCTACTTTTGTCAACTTTATAGGATTATAATTATATAATTCTATTAACATGTCACCCTTAAAATGAGGTGAAGCATATTCCCTAAGGTCTTGAAAGTTTCTGGTTTTAAGATATTTAGGACATTACATTCTCCAAGCACTAAAGAACTCACAAGCAACTCTATAATTTAGCATGTGAACAATTATATACTAAAGAAAGAGAAAAATAAAGCAAAACACTGCATTTTCTTAAAAGTTTACATGCATGGGTAACATATGTGTAGCCTCAAAAGTCTACTCAAAAAGACTGCACACTACTAGTACTGGTAATTATGTAAAGAAATAAAGTATTAGGACAGAGATGAGGAACAAGCACTTCATAACTTCTGTGCTTATTCACACTCAAATCATATACATAAGCAATTATAAGAGCTCATAAACCACTCCATTTCACTCATAATTAATTTATCTATTTGAGTAATAAAAGGCATAAACCTTCCACTGACCATGAAGATCACTAAGAGCGTATCTTCTTAACACCCAAAACCATATTGAATATTGATGGTTGCTAAGCCAGAGAAAATTCTCTGTAAATATCTATTACATCAGCTAAAATTACCATATTACAGTGCATAACAAAGTTTATTCATAGTGTATGAACTGAGATTATACAGTTTGTCTCATCTACCCCAAGGGGGCCCCAAGTACAATCCCAATAGGTTACTGAAAGGACAGAAAAGCAAGATATTGGAGATTAGTCCTACTGTCTCTCTATCAGGTGTACTTCAACTTCATAAACAGATTTTCCCAACTAGTGGCAAAACATCAGGTCTGCATGAATGGCATCCCCCATTAGTCAAAGTAGCAACTCTGTACGGTATGGCTGGCACTTCCCTTGGAAGAGAACATTTAATTTGTTTTATGCCTTTGTTCAGTGCTGTTGGCTAATTCTCATTATTCTAAGTCACTTTATTGTGTAGCCTGAAATACCACCTGGCTCTTCTCTGAGATTATGAGCTCCCTGAGAAAATTTACCATTTTTTACTCCTTTCAGCATGGGGCATGACATATTGTAGGTACTCAATAAATTTAATAAGTAAATGAACAGCTCTTGGGATGCCTGGAAATATTTAATCAAAAGTCTACAGGAGATTTATACTATACTCTATTCTGATTATTTCTTACAGTAAAATGAAACTTTGGGTCTTTATAGCAATAATTTATTCACTTTACATTAGTCATTTCCATAGATGATTAGATCAGTATTTTTAATACCTTAGTTTTGTTTTCCTCTTACTTGATGTCATACTTAGAAATACTTTTAGAAGTGAGATATTTTAGAAGTCAATATTTAGAATCAGGGTGTTTAAAGTCAAAATTTATTTTCAAGTATTTAATCAAATAATGAAAGCTAGAGACTGAGATGTTTCCAAAGACAATTATAATTTTCCCTCTGAAACATATAAATCAACATTTTAATATAGTTAAGAATTCTGCTCTATTTTCTGCCCACTCATTTCACTTATTATTTGTAGTAATGATTGGACTGACTCGTTATGCTCTTGAAATATTAGTCTCTAAATTCAGATACAAAATGATTACCATTTATAATACAAAAACTAAATGAGCTTACAGTGTAGTAAACCATCACCTGGAAAGAGCTATATATGCATGGTCCACACTGTCCTGTACTCATCTCAGAAGTGCCAAAACCATTAATCACCACATAGAAACTGGCCTGGTTTGAAATGACATGCAGACCATATAATTTGATGCTGATAGAGGCAGCCAGAACCCAGGTAAGATGACCATGTCTAAATGAAAAACAAGCATTCCATGATGAGGACTGGAAGAAACCCAAGGCAAAGCTGCCATGGGTGACTGATCAAAACTCGACCCAAACAGAAATTTGTTTGAAATTCACTGGGGCATTACATAACTGCAAATTTGGTTTCACAAGTCTGAACTGAAGATACTCCATCTGCTACATGAGACGTTACAGTGAAGACATAAACTTAAACCCCATCAAGAAACTCATCCTGCTGGACTGCTTCCCTCTTTTATTCATTTTAACTCTTATTTTGATTTTTGAATCTTCACTCTTTTAAATAAATATCTCTTAATGGTCATGCTTTAGGTTTTGTTTTTGAGGTTACTCCATTGGAGTTTGTGTTATTCTGTGTTTTTTTACTCATTCTACTATGTGTCTCTAATACTCAGCCTGTGGAAAATCTGTATGTTGTTGTTCTCTCTTCCTTATCAATACAAATGGCTTCAAAAGTTTGTAATTATGTATTTCTTCATATATCCTCTTATGCATTTATAAATGTTCATATATATTACATGTATTTAACAATAATAATTAAAGAGAAGCATCACAGATATGGTAGAGAGTGGGGCATGTATATATGGGATTGGAGGGAGAAGAGGGATGGAAAAGTCATATGATATTTTAATTAAAAATAAAATGTCAAGAACCACAGCTTGTTCCAATACTGAGGGGTCCTAAGAGGTGAGTAAACAGCCACATGGTGGGATGTCCCACTCTCTAGGACCTCCCCAGTGGTAGGAAACCCAGATCCCTCCTCCAATTCCCATGGCTTTTCTAGCCAGCCAGCTGGGAGTTTCCTGCGGCTAGAATACCCCCAAACCCAACCCCATCCAGTTGCCATCCAAGCTACTAGCCACACTCTACCCCCAAATCTGCCTATCCTCCTGAAACCTCGGTGGAACTCTGAAACATAGCTTGTTCCAATACTGAGGTGACTTAAGAGGTGAGTGAACAGCCACACAGCAGGATGCCCCACTCTCTAGGACCTTCCCAATGGGACAAAATCCCAAACGCCTTTCCGAACTCCCTTGACTTTTCTAGCCAGCAGTTTCCTTTGACTAGGCTTCCTTCAAACCCAGACACATTCAGCTGCCACCCAAACTACTACCATACCCTGTCCCCCAAACCATCTTCAGTGGAATGCTGAGACACAGCTTGCTCCAATACTGGGACCAAGAGCTTGCTACAACACTGAGAAAATTAAAAGAGAGCACCAAGAGAGCAAACCAGGAGAGAAGACCGAAAGAGCAGGTGGATAGAGATCTCAGGAGCTTTCTGAGACAGACATTGACAGTACAGAGCAGACCAAGAAAAACTCCCACTCAGACAGCCACAAAAAGTATTGGACCCAGACGCAAAGATACTGCTGGCCTCATTTGAAGGAAGAAATGGGTAGGCACCAATGCAAGAATCCCTCCAACAACCTAAAAAGACGCGCAGTAACACCAGAACCCAGTGGTCACACAACAGGAAGACTTTATCATCCTAACCCAGAAGAAGTAGAAGAAAACGACTATAAACGTAACACTGTGAAAATGATGGAGACCTTTAAACAGAAAATGAAAACTCCCTTAAAGAAAGGAGGAGAACACAAACAAAAAATTACAAGAAATTAATAAATCCCTCAAAGAAACCCAAGAAAAAAAACAATCAAACAGGTGAAGGAAACAGTTCAAGATTTGAAGACTGAAATAGAGGTAATAAAGAAAACACAAACCGAGATAATTCTGGATATGGAGAATCCAGGTAAATGAACAGGAACTACAGAGACAAGTATAACAAACAGAATACAAGAGATAGAAGAAAGAATCTAAGGCACTGAAGCTACTATAGAGTAAACAGATTCATGGTCAAAGTAAGCATTAAATCCAACCAACAAATTCTTAACACAAAACATCCAAGAAATCTGGGACACCATGAAAAGACCAAACCTAGGAATAATAGGAATAGAATAGAGAGAAAAACTCTAGCTCAAAAGCTCAGAAAATATGTTCGACAAAATTATAGAAGATAACTTTCCCAACCTAAAGAAGGATATCCCTATGAAGGCGCAAGAAGCTTACATAACACCAAATAGACTGGATCAAAAAATGTCCCCTCACCATATATTAATCAAAGCACAAAACCTACAGAATAAAAAAAGAATATTAAGACCTGGAAAGGAAAAAAAAGCCCCCATTAGCATAACCCAAAGAAGAGAAACACATAAACATTACTACCAAAAAATAACCAGAATTAACAACCACTGCTCACTAATATCACTTAATATCAATGGACTCAACTCACCTATAAAAAGACTCAGGCTAAGAGAATGGATATGAAAACAGGATCCAGCCTTCTGCTGTATACAAAAAACTCACCTCAGTCACAAAGACAGACATTACCTCAGAGTAAAGCATTGGGAAAAGGTTTTCCAATCAAATGGACCTAAGAAACAAGCAGGTATAACTATCCTAATATCTAACAAAATTGATTTCAAACTATAATCAGTCAGAAGAGATGGAGAAGAAGACTTTATACCCATAACAGGAACAATTCATCAAGATGTAATCTCAATCCTGAACATCTATGCCCCTAACATAAGGGTACCTACATATGTAAAAGAAACATTACTAAAACTTAAATCACACATCAAAGCCATACACACTAATTGTAGGAGAATCCAACACTCCACTCCACTCTCACCAATAGACAGGTCAACCAGACAGATACTTAACAGAGAGTACATACTCTGGAACAATACAAACCTCCACAGATACAAAAAAAAAAAATGGAGTAACCCCCTTTGTCTTACTGGATCAACATGCATTAACGTTAGAATTTAACAACAATACTACTCTCAGAAAGTCTACAAACTCCTGGAAATTGAGCAATAAACTACTAAACCACCCTGTGTCAAGGAAGATATAAAGAAAGAAATTAAAGACTTCCTTAAATGCAATGAAAATGAAGGTACAACATATCCAAATATATGGAAGACCGTGAAAGCAGTGCTAAGAGGAAAGTTCATAGCACTAAGTGCCCACTTAAAGAAAAGAGAGAAAGCTCACCTTAGTGACTTTACAGCAGACCTGAAAGCTCTAGAACAAAAAGAAGCAAACTCACCCAGGAGGAGTAGAAAACAGGAAATAACCAAATTGAGGGCTGAATTCAACAAAATAGGAACACAGACAACAATGCAAAGAATCAATGAAACAAAGAGCTGGTTCTTTGAGAAAATCAACAAGATAGACAAACCCTTATCCAAACTAATCAAAAAGCATAGAGCATTCAAATTAACAAAATCAGAAATGAAAAGGGGTCATAACAACCGAAATTGAGGAAATTCAGAGAATCATTAGGTCATACTAAAAAAACTCCACAAAAATGGAAAATGTAAAAGAAATGGACAGTTTTTTAGATAGATACCATATACCAAAATTAAATCAAGACCAGATACGCAATTTAAATAGACCTTAAAACTGCAAGGAAATAGAAGCTGTCATCAAAAATCTTTCCAACCAAAGAAAGCCCAGGGTTGGATGGTTTTAGTGCAGAATTCTACCAAAGTATCTTCAGCAAATGGTGCTGGCACAACTGCAGGTCTCAACATGTAGAAGAATGAAAAAAGATCCATATCTATCGCCATGTACCAAACTTAAGTCCAAATGGATTAAAGACTTCAATAAAATTCAACCACATTGAACTTGATAGAAGAGAAAGTGCCTTCAATGCAAGGGCAGAGGAGACCCCTTCCTAAATAAAATCCCAGCAGCACAGACACTGAGAACAACAATAAATAAATAGAACCTCCTGAAACCGAGAAACTTCTAGAGCAAGGAACACAGTCAATAAGACACAAAGTCAGCCACTGAAGGGGAAAAGATCTTCTCCAAGCCCACATCAGACAAAGGACTGATCTCCAAAATATATAAAGAACTCAAGAAATTAGACATTAAAATTCTAAATATCTCAATTAATAAATGGGTACTGAAATAAATACAGAATTCTCAGACCCTGGCTGGCTGGTTGGCCATGACAAGAACACTCTGCTGGTCAGGCATTCACCTCCCCCTCGCTGGAGAAAGAAGATTTTTAGATTGAACTTCAGCAAGTTAATGGAGTCTCAAACCCTTTGTGACCTTTAACTGCCACATTCTTCAGACAAGTTATGATGGTCCCTTGCTTAGCCATCAGTTTGTGTCACGTTCGGAAGCTCTCTGAGTCACCTGCACTAAGAAACAGTGACCTCTTCTGAGAGGGAATGTTCATCTATGGCCTTTGTGCATCTGTATAAGCCAGGCCCAGTTCTTTCCTTTTGAAACATTCTTATCCAATGACAGGGTGCCAGTGCTGTCCCCTGCCTATGTGTTTAGACTGTCATCTTTGTAGACACATCCAGCAATGGGACACATCCAGGCTTCTGTAGAGGATCAACCATGGAGCATTGGGGACCTGTCCATTATCTGGAGAACTGTATTGACAAGGCAGAAGAGCCAAGCCTTCATCCAAGGCTTTCAACTTTTCATGAAGGATTCTCCCCTTCTATTGATTGTGGAGATGCACAAACTGTTTATGTTCTTCAGGAATTATGAGCAAGCCAAAGTTAAGCTTGCGGAGTTCCAGAAAAGCCTTGAGATTCTTGACACAGCTACTACTAGGGTCCTCCTGTCCTACCTGCCACATAGATGAAGAATCAGGTGTGTTTCTTATTGAAACTTATGCCACAGCAGTGTCAGATGGAGAAGCTCTTCCAGCTGCTTGTCAGAACAGAGCATCTCTTCTCTGATGGCCCAAACGTGCCGAAGCTGTGTGTGTTCAGCCAGATCTTGAAGGACACACCTGTAGCCATTAGTCCTGCAGTTATTATCAGCTACAGCCCTGAGAATTTTCAGCATGCTTGTAGGTCTATTTTGGAAAAGCTGAAGGCAGGTGGACAGTTTGTTGTGGCCAGTAGAGTGGCAAAGTTAGCAGCATTGCCTGCGGACAATTTGGTGATTGAACAGCTAACCCAGGATATGGAGACCCTAAAACACACTCAGCAGTGGTCCCTCAAACACGCAAGAATTGACTTCTGGGGTAAAAAATGCCATGAAAACTTTAAGAAAAATACCATTTCCAACAGAGCAGCCTCTTTCCTTCTTCTCCAGCCAGGTCCCTGTGGTGAGTGAGCATCCTGCTGAGTAAGGCAGCCTGGAGGACCAAGGAGCGCCACCTGCTGCTCACGCTGGTGGGGCACTGGCTTGCCCAGGAAGAGCCGGTTCCCTGGGAAGAGCTAGAACACCTGGAGGAACAGACCTGGATCTGCCGCATTACCCAGCATGCCCATGGGGGGGGGGGGGCAGAGAAAACCCAACCAAGCCCCTCTCAACAAATGTCAGCTTGTACTGAATTTTCCTTTGATATCTTAGCCGATGAGTTTTCCTTCTCCAAGCTTGCTGCTTTGAACACATCTTAGACCTTAATACTTAGACCTTAATGGTCGTTCATCCAAAGAGATGTGTGAGAACACACTGAATTGGAAGGAGCGAGAATCACTGCATGTTCTGATCGGACACCTGATGGATGGTGGCTGTGCGCACGAAGCAAGCAGAGTGTGCCGGTATTTCCACTTCTGTAGTCAGGATGTAGCGCTAGTGTTGCGCTATAGAGACTTGGCTTCCACAGAGGCCAGCATGGAAGACCTGCACTCAGACATCCGAGCTCTTCTCCCAAGTGCTGCGCTGTCTGAGAACCAGTGTTGCCATCCACTGATGAAGTAGCAAGGAGTCTCCGAGCTCTCCCAAGCAAGTGCCTCCGTGGGAAGAACTACTGCCAGCAGGTCTTCTGTCTGTATGAACTTGCCAAGGAGTTAGACCGCTCCTGTGATGATATTGGGGCCAGGGACAGGGAAGCCATGCTGTGAACAATCTTGGCTTCTCAGAGGCCTGACTGATGCAGACAAGCCCATGTCTTTATCAGCACCCAGGGCCTTGAGTCAACACTGTGGCTGGAACTTGTGCTTGAAGAGGTGGCAGGAGAGCTGCTGAGCCCATCAGAGGGAACAGGAGAAAAGCAGCCTCTCAACCCAACAGAGAAAAACCAAACACTTCTTCAGTTAACTGCTGTGTGTCGTCAAGACCGCACACTGGTAGGCATGAAGTTGCTGGACAGGAGTCCCTCCGTACCCCGCCGGGAGTGGTCCTGCACCCCAGAGCGCCTGACCCGGGCCCATCACTGCTTCTCCTTTACATGCCACATGGAGGGCATCATCAGAGTCCTATAGGCTGCCCGGATGCTGATAACCACTTGGCTCCCAAAGAGGAGTATCGGTTGGTGGTATGCCTCCTCACCAGTATTGGAAGGTACAGTGAGATGACGGACATGGTTGACTTGCTGCACCAAAAGCACTATTTTGAAGTTCTGATGAGGAAGAAGCTAGATCCAAGTGGCACCCTGAAGACAGCCTTGCTAGACTACATCAAACGCTGCTGCCCTGGAGACAGCGAAAAGCACAATATGATTGCCCTGTGCCGGGAGATTGGGGAGAATCAGTCATGAGGCAGTGGGCTGTATCCAACTGAAGCCGATTGAGTCTCAGCCCTGGGAGGAAAGCCTCAAGGATGGAGCCCAACTCAAACAGCCCCTGCTTAAAGCCCTGACTCTGATGTTAGATACAGTCAGAGAGTTATGGCAAGGACTCCTGCCTGCGACAAGCCCTACACTGTAATGGGCTCACCAAGTTGATAACACTACAGATTCATTTTCTGAACACTGGTCAGAACACAATGCTTATCAACTTGGGCCATCAGAAGCTAATGGACTGTATCATGGCTCTACCTAGGTTCTACCAGGCTTCTATTGTATGAGGTCTATGACTTTGTTCCTGACTGGGCTGAAGTTCTCTACCAACAAGTAATTCTTAAAGAAGAATTAAGTTACTTGGAAGAATTTAAACAGCAAAAGTTACTAAGACCCAATATATTTGAAGACATTTCCAAAAAATATAAACAACATCAGCCTACCAACAGAGTCACAGAAAACCTGAAGAAGTTACTTTCATATTGTGAAGACATCTACCTACATTACAAGTTGGCATATGAACACAATTTTTTTGAAATTTAAATGTGATTCTGAAGGACCCTCAAACAGGATGCTATCTCAAAGAAACGCTTGAAGCTTAGAAGATCTGAAAGATGACTAATTGCTTTTTGTACCTATATGGCAATAAAGTATTTGGAAACCTTTAAAACAGTTAAATTAAATTTTAAAAAGAAAGAATGTTTAAAGACAAAAGCAGTCTCAAGCTGGAAGGATGGAAAAGTGATCCCAAATCAACCAGGTGCTGATCCCACCCTCTCACCAAAATATATATCCAGAACAAAACAGAAAATTGCCTGTGTTCAATAACATTGTAAGTAAAATGGACTGAACTGTATCTACAAAACATTCCATCTAAATAGCAAGAATCATTTTCAACACCCCATGGAACTTTCTAAAACTAGATCCTGTAATAAGATACGTTATACAAAATACAGGAATTTAAATATTTCTTGCATTTGCTTCTATTGCAATAAAATAAATATAATAACCAAAATAAATGAAAGAATATCTACAAAATTATATAGACTGAGGAAACAGTACTACTACTAAATGAGCTTGAGTTTAGAAATCAAGAAAAGAAAATTACAAAAATAAAAACAATGACAAAGGTGTCACCATACTTGATTTCAATTGACAATATAGAGACTTGATAACAAAAACAGCATCAACAGGAACAAAACAGACATGTCAATTCATGGGACCAAATAAACGACCCCCAAAACAAACCATAGGGCCACAATCATCTGGTTTTTCACAAAGATGCCAAAGGCATACCTAGAGGTTGACATCTAACAAAAGGGGAATAGAGCTCTATCTCTCATTCTGAACAAAGATCAATTCCAATGGATCAAAAGCCTTAATGCAAGACCTGAAACTCTGAAATTGTTTGAGGAAGAAAATATAAAAAGCACTTCAAGATACAAGCATAGGCAAAAATTTTCTGAAAGAACTTCAATTGCTCAGGAAATAGAATTGGTTTTTCATCTAAGGAATGGTCTTATTTTATGAAAATGTACCAACTCCTACTAATATAAGTTATAAGTCACATGGAGTCTTATTTATTTAATAAGTGAATAAGATGAAGATATTCCTAAAGCCATTAGTGTTTCTCCCTGCTCAGATTTGGGGATGTTGAACATTATGATTTTGGTTTCTGTCTCTTACATGGTGAATTCATCAAACGGGGTAAACCACTTCTGCATCAACAATTAGCCCCTCACACAGTGTTGGAATAAGGCAACTTATGTATCAGAACTCGAAGAAATATAATTAGTTTAGGCCATTCTCTCCAATCTCCTAAAAAAATCCAAACAAAATGAACCAAATCAATGAAAGCAAAGATATTAACAGGGGAAGGAGCAGACTCTCAAAAATGCCAAACCCAGGAGTGAAGCCAAGTTCATGCAAAGGTTGATTTAACCACTCACACAATGATGCCAAGAATCCACTTTTCTTCCTTCATCTTTCTGTGAAGCATGCCCCCTGCATTACTAATCCCCTAGTCATGATGAGTGTATCAATTAATCACATACCTTTAATAAACCACCAAAAAAACCTAAGTGACTTAAAAGGCACTGATTAGTTATTTCTCAGAATAATGCTTGCTGGCTGAGATTAGTCTCCTGTACTCACTTACTGTGTGGCTTCATAAAGCAAGGAGCCAACTGAGCTAGAAAGGACAAGGTGATCCATCTCCTCAGTCTCATATTTGAGGCTAACTGTTATCTGAAGCATCACTGTTTTCTTCCTTTTCACCTATCCTCCATCTGTCCAGAATGACTTCCTCACCTCATAGTCTTAGGGCAGCATTCCAAAGTCTGAAAATGGATGCTGCAAATCTTCAGCCTCTGTGATGCAGAGTGTAATCTCTTTCATTTTAAATTGCTCAAAACATGCATACAAAAAAAAAAGACCAGTTTTGGAGCAAAATGTGAGAAAGAGGTTCCAGAACTTGGTGAAACAATGAGGTACATGGTCCAAGATCTTGGTGTACTTTTATATTTCCAAAATGTTCAATGTTTCATTTCAAAATTTTATATTTTCACACAACTCCATAGCATGCGATAAATGACAAGGTGTATTTTGGTAGTTTCCTACTCAAAAAATGAGTTATCCATTTTCCAAATGCTCTGGTAAATATCTGGTCAATCTGTAGACACAAACCAGTTCAGTCAGTCCTAATCTTGGACTAGGATTTGAATTAATAGCACAAAATCTGGGATGATTGCTCAACAGGTAAATCACTTGCTCACATATGTGAGGACCAGGCTTCAGGGCCTCAGATGGGAGTGATGTCCTACTGTAACTCTAGCCAAGAAAGGTAGAGACTGGGGGAGCTCCACAGAGCAATCATCAGCTAGCTCTCGGTCAGACTGGGAGATCTTGCCTAAGGACAAAGTTAGAAGAGCAATTAACGATGTGACTGATAACAACCTTGGCCTTCCATACCTATGGTCATATAAGACATTTTCAAATACATTGCTGAAGCATCAGGTAAGCATACAGGAACTATGGTAGCACTTTGGAATATTTTGTGATTTAAGGAATCTCTTCACATATTACCTAAGATTTTCCTCATAGTCACAATGATGTCATGCAGAAGTTGACAATCAAGAACGTAAAGAGAATTAAAGATGACTTGAGAATTTGGCTCTAAAACTGCAGGATCCCAACGTCTTACATGACTGAAATTCTAATGTATCAATCAGACTTCTTAGATACAGCATTTCCCAATATGCTTCATAATCAAATAATTAGCAAAATATTTTTCACTTACAAAAATAGCTTTCAAATGACACATATTTCCATAAGTAACAACCTATTGTCACTGGAAGATTAGTTAAAAACAAAACCAAGATATGAAGTAGCAAAACGATCCTGTCTAGGTTGCACAGAACCAACTCTCATGGCTGGAAATCTAGGAAAACATGATCCTCTCTGGTATCTAAGCAGTCTTTATAAGCACAGGTCTGAGTTCCACCTCATCAGTAACCTTCTCTCTCTCTCTCTCTCTCTCTCTCTCTCTCTCTCTCTCTCTGTCTGTCTCTCTCTCTCTGTCTCTCTCTCTCTCTCTCATAGGGCATGAAGAACCATGCTACTGCAGTATAAAGCTAAAAGGTGACCTAGATTTTACAGCAGAAAACATTTCAAAATGGCACATAAAAAACTGAAGCAGAGCTCTAAGACTAAACTTGGAATAGATGCAGACTTTTAGGCTACACATGGCAGTAACAGGAACCACTCAAATTTATACAGAATTTAGTAAACCACAACAAATTAAACTGATAGAGGAAAGGTTGACATCTCACTCACCTCTACTGAGAAACTTATTTGTTCTCTCATTCTCAAATGTCCAAAGTTTACTTTTTTTTTGACTTTGTGTCCCTCTGGATTTGATTATTGAGTTTTGAAATCTGCTTTTAAAGTGGTTTAAGGGCTGAGAGGCTTTCCTTTTTGATCATGATTACTAGGAAAGATACAGATATGTCTTGGTAGCTTTATCCTCAGGCCCTTTTCTTCCCAGTAGTGTGTACCACTCAAAATTTTGAGAGCAGCTTGCATTAGCACAAGCATGCAAGGCCTCTCATTGCCTCAGAGACACTCGGGCAATTTATGATCATTTGTTACAAAGAGGCCCTGCCATTTCTCTTATACAGAAGAAAATAGCAGCACCTACTCAATTGCATCTCAAGGACTCAGCTAATGCAACCTTGATGATCTTCTCTGGATAGAAATATCTACAAAGGCTTAGAGAGCCCAGATCAAGTATTTTCACTGCAAGCCACCAAAGGTTTCCAGCCCTCGCCCCCCCCCCCCCCCCCCGCCTGCTACAGCTATGGGACTCTCCAGCCAGAAGAAATAGGCAATTTAAAATGTCTCCTAATGTTACTGCCAATATTGAACTAGAGATTGTCTTTCAAATAATCCTTTCTTTTTTTTTTTTCAGAGCATCACAGAGGACCTGTAACCCTCAATGACAATCAGGGACATAAGCTCAAAGTTCGCTTTCTCTATACATTTTCCTTAATGGGCCCCACAGTATAGCATGCAGAATCACTTTCCCACTGTTGAGAAGAAAGAAAAGGTTCTTGTTCCAATATGTCAATCTCTTTCAGAGGATGAGGACAAAGCAAAGTTGCTGAGAAGAAAGAAATGGGTCAAAGTTGATGGTAAACCATGAGTGGTTGCTATAACAATGAAGTCAAGAGAGGGAAGAACTTGTTCCTTCAGGCTTCTTGGTGAAGAGCACTAATAAAGCTGCCACGTCTGTCCTTTGAATAACTCTTTTATTCTTTTATATGAAGCTGTCTATAGCTCTGTGAATACTTTCAGATTTGCAAGTGAAGAAAGTGGTAAAATGATGCGACAATTTCCCCCCAAGTTTTCTTCAAAGCATTTCTTATTCCAAACAATGACAATAAAAACTATAAAAAAAGATGGTGTAGTTTATTCCTTCGGGGTATTGTTAACTTACAGGCAATAATTACGAAGTGTGTAGAGCCATCGTAGAAGAGCCTGGCTCTGCTGTGGATCATTAGTTATATAGGATTTCCAATCCATGTAACAATGAGACCAGTTAAGTGGTACTATTTACCTTAACCATTTGCTCAGTAACTGCCTGTTAACTCTGTGATCAGTAGTTCAGTACACTTGAAAGAGATTGTTCTCTTCATACATTCTCAAAAAATAGATCAGGGATAATAGGTAGGCCTCTAATTCCAGCACACAGAAGGCAGAGTCAGGCTAGTCTCATTGAGTTTTAGGCAAGTCTGATCTATAACAAGTTCCAGAGAGTCAGAGCTACATAATGAGAACTCACCTCAATAAGTAAGTAAATAAATAAATAAATATATCTCAAAAATAAAAAGGTCAGAATAATATTATCTCCAATTTTTTTTACAAATAAAATCCACAGCTTTTTCAAAAAGACACTAACATAAATAATGCTAAAGTTAAGGTGTTAAAAAAGGGAAGTTATATCATTGCATCAACTGTAATGAAATGATAGTCTCTTAAAAACTATTTTCAAGCAGAGAAAATGCATGTTGGGTATATTTGAGCTTTATCTGTGTCTTAGAATGCAAATGAAAAATATCAGTCTTGTGGTGTCAGGATTTGGGGCAGGAAATGGAGTGTAAAGATTTGAGTGAGGTGTCTCCTATAATATCTGGCCTTTCTGGAGAAAGTACATCACTTGGCAGTGGGCTTTGAGATTTCCATGCCCCCTGCCATTCCCAGTGTATACTTCCCTTCCTGCCTGCCTCCCTCCCTCTCTTTCTTTCTGCTTCTGCTCACAATTGAAGATGGGAGGTCTCAGCTTGCTTTTCCAGCTGCCATGCGCTTTCATAACTGCTGCTCTGTCATCATGATGAACTCTTATCCTTCTGGAACCATAAGCCAAAAGAGTTCTTCCTTCTATATATTATCTTAGTCTTAATTTGATTACAGCAATAGAAAAGTAACTAATACAGCAACCAACAAACCAACCAACAAACAAACAAAAAATACAGAGGAAAAGAGGACAGGGACAAAATATCAAGACCTAAGGAACAACCCTAGTGACAAGCTCCCTCCAACTAGACCTGCCTCCCAAGTTAGGCCCAACCCCCACTAGGGCATGAAGCGTTACTAACTTTCCTTATTCCTGTTTTAGTTACTTGTTACTTTTCTCACTGATGAAAGCAGCTCCAGAAAAGGATTCATGATCTAAAAGGGTTACAGTCTAACATGCTGGAGATGTGGCAATGTGAGATGGAAGCTCACAATTGAACCCACAGTTAGCCAACAGAGAGACATGAATACTCATAGTCAGCTCACTTTCTTCATCTGAAACCCAGCTCATGAAATGATGCTGCCCACATTTTGGGTAAATTTTCTTCTCTCTCTAGTAAAAACCCTGCTGGAAACACTCTTATCAACACACTGGGAAGTTTGATTCCATGGTGATTCGAAATCATAAATCAATAAACCAACTTGTTATAGTAAGCCAATCTAATGATAGTTGATGATAGAATGATAGATTAGATAAATATGATACATAGATAGATAGATAGATGATAGATAAATAAATAATGAGAGATAGATTAGATAGATAATAATGATGATGAAGAAGAAGATATAAGATAGATAGATAGATAGATAGATAGATAGATAGATAGATAGATAGATAGATGATGATAGATAGATAAATCATGAGAAATAGATGAGATAGATAATAATGGTTAAGACAGATAAATCATAAGAGATAGATGAGATAGATAGATAATAATGGTGATGAAGAAGAAAATAGATGATAGATAGATAGATAGATAGATAGATTGATTGATTGATAGATGATAGATAAAACATAGATGACAGCTAGCACATATGTGTGTGTGTATCTGAACATACTCACATACACTACTGATTCTATGTATCTAAAGAACCACAATTTACACCATTTTAATTATAAGTCTTCTGGACAAGGACTAAAGAGTAGACTGAACAAGCACCAGGCTGAGCTCCAGGAATCCAGTCAAAGGGAGGGAGGAGGGATTATATGAGCAAAGGAGGTCAAGATCATGACGGGAATATCTACAGCGACAGCTGACCCAAGCTCATGAGAACTCATGAACTCTAAACCAACAACTGTGGAGCCTGCATGGGACCAAAATAGGCCCTCGGCATATGGGAGGCAGTTTTGTAACTTATTCTACCTCAGGGGCCCCTGGCAGTGAGACCAGAATCTATCCCTGGTACATGAATTAGCTTTATGAAGCCCATTTCATTGGGTGGGGTGCCCTGCTCAGCCTTGATGAAGTGAGGAGAGGCTTGGTCCTGCCTCAACTTAATTAGTGTTGAAAACCAATGTTAGGGTTCTTAGTATTTGACAAAAGTGAGTCAAGATTACTGTTTTTCTGACCTTTTTGACTAATTTCTGATTCAGTTACTAGGTTTGTCAGAGATGATAAACATGGGAAAATTAATCATCCACAGACTAGAGCATATGGGTATCATTTAAAAGGAAAATTGAAGGATAGAGGGATAAGAATGTAGATAAATCTGATTTTAGTGCCCGTGAGAAATGAGCATGGTGAAACAGTGGCAAGAGAAATGCATGCAATGCTAAAAATAGCCCAACAATGGAAAACCCAAAAGTACAAAATTGTGAGATATTAGGACTATAATGAAAACATGAAAAGAATAGGAGCTTTTGGTAGAAGAATTCTTTTTTTTCACTTTTTCTTTTCTTTTATTTATTTATTAAAGATTTCTGCCTCCTCCCCTCCACTGCCTCCTATATCCCTCCCCCTCCTCAGTCAAGTCCCCTTCCCTCATCAGCCCAAAGAGCAGTCCAGGTTCCCTGCCCTGTGGGAAGTCCAAGGACCTCCCACCTCCTTCCAGGTCTAGTAAGGTGAGCATCCAAACTGCCTAGGCTCCTACAAAGCCAGTGCGTGCAGTAGGATCAAAACCCAGAGTCATTGATCTTGACTTCTCAGCAGTCCTCATTGTCCACTATGTTCAGAGAGTCCGGTTTTATCCCATGCTTTTTCAGGACATTGAGCCTATAATTCGTGATCCTAGAGAAGCTAAATAAGATGGTGAACCCAAAGAAAGACATATAGTCATCCTCCTGGAGATTAACTTTCATCGGGCGATAAAAGCAGACAGAAACAGAGACCCAAATTGGAACACCAGACTGAAATCCCAAGGTCCAAATCAGGAGCAGAAGGACAGAGAGCACAAGCAAGGAACTCAGGACCGCGAGGGGTGCACCCACATACTGATACATTGGGGATGATATATCGGAACTCAACAAGAAGAATTCTTTGCAAAAAAAAAAGAGAGAGAGAGAGAGAGAGTGCAAACACTTGGGAGGAAAGACACCTATAGTTGTCATTATAGTCAATACCACTTTCTTTCACTTTCTTTCCTGACACACAAACTTTATTTTAACACATAACTTATTCTAGCAAGAATTGCATTTATTCTAGACTGGGCTTATTGCTAAAATTGCTGTTAGAAATTTTAACTGATATAAACATTCTTGGTGAATGCATATGTAAAAGCCACAGTGAGCAACAATTTATATAGGAATGAATGAGAAAGCCAGTGATTTAAACTGGTTACAAATACCTGTATCTAGGAAAGCTCAGCTATGTTTGCTTGAGTTTATTAATTAGATTGTTCTAAACTCAAATAACAAGTAAGACTAAATAAATAAATAAATAAATAAATAAATAAATAAATAAATAAATAAAGAGACTTATTGGAAACAAAATGATTAGTCATTGAAGAAAGGAGACTCCAAATTGATAAAAAGATTATCAGCATTTCAGGACTAGCACTTTAACAATAGAGAAGTCAGTAAGTTTCTGGTAACACTGAAGTACAGATGACAAATGATCTAAGAAAGAATAATTAGAAGCTGGAAGTACCCAAGAAAGGAGGCTTGGTATTTTCATAAGTTTCACCTTAAGTAGCAAGCTTCACTGCTCTCTTGAATCAAAGCAATTTATCATCTGTGAACAACTGCCAACACGAACATCACCAGGGACAAGCTGAGGTTGTGTTTGTACCAGGACTGGGTTCTCATATAAAAGTATTGAATTTTTCTGGACTGTAGAGACTGACCTAGTTCAGTGCCAGGGGGAAAAGCCCGTCTTCTTAATGGTGATGTTATCTTAGCTTCTGTACTCTGTCATGCACAGAGGAGTGAAAAGGAGCAATACACCGAGGCACATGTGCAGAATTAGAATTGGTTTTCAATGGCCTCCTCAAGTTTCCTTGTAGATGGCTTCATTAAGACCAGGCACTTGTGATAGCTCCAAGATCATATCTTTTCTTTTCTTTTTTTTTTTTTTTTTTTTTTTTTTTTGGTTTTTCGAGACAGGGTTTCTCTGTGGCTTTGGAGCCTGTCCTGGAACTAGCTCTGTAGACCAGGCTGGTCTCGAACTCACTGAGATCCGACTGCCTCTGCCTCCCGAGTGCTGGGATTAAAGGCGTGCGCCACCACCGCCCAGCTTTCCAAGATCATATCTTGAGTCTTCAACAACTAATGTACATGTGATTGGAAAATGCAAACATACCATGTGTGTTTCACAGCTTTCTTTCTTTTAAAAATTGTATTAGAATTTAATTGACTACACATACAGAGAAGCACTCATACATTTCTAATGGACATTTTATGTGTGAAATAGCTGGCATGTTTCTACCAGAGAAAACAGATGCTCAGAGTTTGAACAGTAACTCAAGATGCTCTGAAGTGATGGTGTAGTTTAGCATTTTTCAAAGGGCATCGCCAAATGTAGCACAGGCTGCAAGAGGGGAAAGAACCAGCATTCTTCCTGAGAGGATAATGGGCTGTTCACAGGCTCCACTAGAGCCTAATGTGACAAATAGGTGAGTTTGCACGCAAGCATCAAGGAGGCTGGGTGAAATAAAGTGGCAGGGCTTCTATTGCTGATAGACAATGGCTTCCTGTGTTCTCTGCTCAGACTGTCTCTCTTGGAGGTTAATAACAATCAGGTTTGATGTTGTATACTTTACTCTGAATTCAACTTTGACATCTGTTTTGAGTTTCAGCTCTCATAGGAATGCATGTTAGGCTGTTTAAAATAAGTTCCTGCCTATTCATATCCATATAATTCTCTTTCACTTAACAAATATACACACATCTTTGCACACATGCAGACTCAACAGGACTAAGAGTCCAGGACTAGTTTGGTCCAGTCAGATAATTATCTTTATACTGCATTAAAATAGGAATTAAAATTTTCGATGGATATGGTACTGGTACTGAAAGATGAAGAAGTGACTCAATCACTGGTGAAATAAGGAGAGGAAAATGAGATGGTCCAAAGATCAGAGAAATCGCATGTTGACTCCAGAAGCTGGGACAAGTGAGCCAAGTTAACAGACTCCACAGAATTGGACACTGTCATGGAATCCCAGAGTAGGTTTGGACAATGTGGACTGCATAGCATTGACTTCTAGATATTATAGATATTCAAGTCACATAAACTAAAACTGAAAATACAGCTCTCACTTGGTGATCTATTATTTTTGTGATCTGAAACAAAATAGACAAAAAATAAACTTTGATACCATCCTTCGTAAAAGTAGTGCAGAAACCAACTTACTATAATGTGTACAAGAATAAAAGAATTAAAATGAAAGGTTTGTAAAGTTTTGGCAGTGTGTGTGTTCCTTAAGGTTTCTATTGCTGCAAAGAGACACCATGGCCACAGCAACTCTTCTAAAGAAACATTTCATTGTGGTGGATTGTTTACAGTTTCAGCGGTTTAGTCCATTATCATCATGACGGGAAGCACAGTGACTTAGAGACTGACACAGTGCTCAATAAGCAGCTGAGAGTCCTATATCTTACAGGCAACAGGAAGTAGTCTGAGACACTGGGCAGTATCTTGAGGATCTATGAGACCTCAAACCTGGCCTCCACAGTGACACACTTTTTTCAACAAGACCACACCTACTCCATCAAGGCCACACCTCCTAATAGAGCCACTTCCTTTGAAAGCCATATCCTTTCAAACCACCAGAGTGTGCATGCATGCATGTGTCTGTGTGTGTGTGTTTAACTAACATAAACTTTCTCTGTTTCTACCTTTTATTTTGTCTAATGTCATAAACATTCTAGAAAGAAATATATGTTGATATCATTTTGGCGCACAGTAAATGAGATTGAAGACAAATATATACTTACAAACTGGGTTATATCAGCAGCTATTATTAATAGAGAATACAATAATTCTCCCCCAAAGACCTGCAAAGAGACAATACAAATATATTAGAGTCCTAATCTCTGGATTAAAGATTGCTTTTAGTAACAACAGGCTGGAGCAGAAAATACATACCTGTCTCGGAACAAATTAAGTGAAAGAACACAGACATATGAAAGAGTACTACATGATTAATACCCCTTTCTCTCTTTCAGCAAATGCGTTAGCGAATGGAGAGAACTCCATTGATGCCATTAAATGGACCAGATCTCCAGGAGAGATCAATATACGTTGTAGAGCAATATGCCTATGGAAATAAAATCTACATCCGAGTATGGCTTTAATAGAAATGAAACCAGACTTCATGGGTACATAAACCTCTTTGGGCATATTTTTTAAAAGTTGCAAAATCAAATTTTGGCATCGTGATACATGGCTATTGTTGCTCTAATAAGTTACCATATTATATTAGTTATATTAGTTTATACATTCCTTATTATACTGTGGGTCATAGTACTTAAATAAATCAGGGAGCCTTCAAGCTGTGTGCTACTATTTGAATATTTAGGGGCCCACAGCTTCCAGCTTAGAACACTGTTCCCTGGCTTCTGCTATTTTCGAAACCTAAGGGAGCAGGGTCTGTGGCAGATGTGTGTCTAGGGGCTTGTCTTCAAAGACCACATCCTGTCTTTTCCTCCAGTTCTCTCTGCTTGTGGGTTTGTCATATTAGGCACAATTCTCCTCACATTCCCTCCAGCATGGAAGAAGCCCTTGCTTGCCTGTGCTCTTCCACTTTGACAGATGACAACCTCTGAAATCATGAGCAGAAATAAGTTTTGCTTCCGTTAGTTTTCTGTCAGGTAAAATGGGCACAGTGATAGAAAAGCAGCTACCATAACGGAGAGCATGATTTCTGACCTTTCCCTTCTTCCCTGGGGCTCCTTGACTTTTCTGAGCTCTGGCTTAGTCTAAAGTGACTATATCAGTCTCACATCACACTCTGAGGCTCACTCTGCCTCCCTTTTTCACATTCTTGGCCCTCCTGGCGGCTCTGTGACTGCACAGAAAATGACGTACAATCTCCTAATGCCTGCGTCAGTACGTTTTCAAGTTTACATCCACCTGCAGTGTTATGTTGCTTTTGGCAAAATTGTAGGATTTTCACAAATTCCTCCTGTTACAGGGTAGATATTTTTGAGGGGTTATTTTTTTTTTTGTGCAACACAATGTGAAATAAAAATTTAGAATGAGGAAATGAATCAAACTATATAACACTGCCTACTATAAAATGTAATTCCTTGTACTAAAGTAGTTTAAAGGAAATATTCATATAGTCATGCAGCAATGCATGTTCTCCCTACTTGCAGTAATGCAGATCACCACCCACCCTGTATGCACATTTATAGAGGGTTAATTGAGGGAGAATGAGCCACTTTCCTTCACCTTCATGACCAACCCATGGTTAGGTATTGGCAAACCTCCCTGTGAATACAATGCTGATGTTGAAAATTGTTCTTTTATTAAAAAGATAAAGGTAGTATATTAATAGTATGGATAGTTATACAGATTTATGCTTGGTAAGTACAATTGATTTTTCTGACTAAATATAGGTTTTAAGTTAGGAATTGCTTCTCAGAAAAAAAGACATATTCTTCCAGCAAATCTTCTGTTTATCCTTAAAGTGGCCGTTGATGGCTTGTCACTTCTCAGATATAGAAGATGAGCTATTCTTTTCCAGATGTACCCGTTCACATCTGGGAAAAATGCTTAAGGTGAGCTATTTTCACATCTTTTGCAATAATAGTCCATATTTAGGAAACTAAGTGAAGTAACCTTTCATTATACGATAAAACTGATATTTTATGTTTGACAAAAGCAAAATGCCTCCCACTTGCAACCTAAAAGGTGCTGAATTGTGTGTGACATGGTCCTGAATCCATGGCTAGGGGTGGCATGAGAGGAAATGGAGAAAGGACAGAAAGACGTGAAGCTGGGATCAGAGTGTTCTGCTGACGCTACCACAGCAAGTCAAAACTCAGCGTGTTTACTAGGTCCAGCACAGGCTAGTGATGATAGAAAGCCTCTGAATCTTAGCAGTCTCAGGCTGTAATTATCAGAGGAAGCCACAGTTACTAACCTCTGTTCTCAGTCATTAACTGTTCATAAACGCTCATACTCAGACATGTGAGGGAAACTGTCATTTCTAGTGAGTCTGCTTCATATGGACAATTGACCTTGGGATCCCTGACATACTCATGACCAGGTCAAAATACACATTCACTCAAGACTTGGCTCACTTGGGGCTTCTTCCAGTTCCTACAAAAAGTGAACTGAAGAATGTATTCTTTCCTTTAAAACAACGTACCCATTTGGCTTGGCATCAATGATAGTTCATGAATTTTACTTTCAGTATCCTGATTGTTTTCTAAATGGTTCAGCACCATGGTACTTGATTCCTCCTGTCATTGTTCGCTGATAAGAAAAGGGCCAATTAGTAGTACATGCTGCCTTTCCCTTTCAGACTAAGGGAAGCACTGTAAAAGAAACTTAAAAACTATTATGCAGCCTTTTGAAAGAAAGAAATGTTGTTGCCTGTGACAACATGGATGAATCTAGGGAAAATTGTGCTAAATAAAATATGCCAAGCACAGAAAAACAAAACCCTCGGAATCTTGTACCTAAAAATACTTAAAAAATAGAAAGAAAATCAGACTTGGAAACAGAAAGTAGGGTGATTCTTTCCAGAAAATGGAGGAAGGCAACGTAAAAGAGATGATTAACAAAGGATGAAGGCTTCAGGAACATAAACAATTTGTGCTGGGTGTCAGAACTCAACATGGAAATAATGCATTCTGTACTTGAAATTTGCTATGTGAACATAATAGCAACCTGAGTTCATGGATCTATCAGTTAGCTTTGTGAGATATTAAAGCCATACATGAACTTTTCTAGGAATATCTGTAGTCATAGTAATTTAAATTTACAACAAAATATGAGTCCTCATCCCAACATCGTGTGATGCTTATGCAGCTAAGTCTTCATGTCCTTTAGTCGATTTGATCTGTGTAATGATACTAAAAGGGATGTAGCATTCACATCTTTGTTTGCTCAGGGAAATAGGCTGGTAAGTGACTTAGCATTTTTCACGGTGCTCACAAACAGCAAGTGACTTAGCATTTTTCACGGTGCTCACAAACAGCAAATGTAATCTGTATCGAAGTGAGAGAAATGACTCTGTTTGCCAAGCCGGAAGGTCTCCTCAAGCCATACCTATCAGGGTTTGGCGAGATGGGATGGGTCTGTTTGAAAGATGGGAGTGCTGGAAAAGACTAAATGTTAGTCATTAAAAGGAGATTTGAAAATGTGCAGGCATTGAAATCTTCACTGTGATCCATTGCTGTTCGTGTTGTATTTTCTCTCAATTAGTTTTATAAGAAAGACATTCAAAGGGAGTGCACAACCATTAGACGTCTTGGGCTTGAAGACCATAAGGGTTTTTGTTTTCATTTCTGTTCTTTTTTATTTCTTTTTTAATTTAAATTTACTTTTTTTTTAAAAAAAACTGTCTTTTCTCCTTTTATATACCAATCCCAGTTCCCACTCATTCCCTTCCTTCTGCTCCCTTCACCTTCCCCTCACCACACTACACCCACATCCACTTTTCAGAGAGGGTAAGGCATCCCATGGTTAGTCAACAAAGTCTAACACATCACTTTGAGGCACGCTCAAAACCCATTCCCTATATCTAGGTTAATCAAGATGTCCCTCCAAAGAAATGGGCTCCAAAAAGCCAGTTGAAGCAGTAGGGATAAATCCTGGTTCGACTGCCAGTGTCCCCACAGATCGCCCCAGTCATACAACCCACATTCAGAGAGCCTATTTTGGTCCCATGCTGGTTGTCCCTGCTGTAAGTTCCAAGTTAGTGAGCTCCCATTAGCTCAGGTAAGCTATTTCAGTGGGTAACCCCATCAAAGTCTTGACCCCTTGACTCGTATTATTGCTCCTCCCTCTATTCATCTGGACTTTGGAAGCTCAGACTGTAAACTTCTGAATCTGTTTCCATCAGTTGCTGGATGAAGGTTCTATGATGACAATTAAGGTAGTCCTCATTCTGATTACAGGGGAAGGCCAATTCAGGCTCACTCTCCACTATTGCTTAAGTTCCTAGCTGGGTTCATCCCCGTTGGTTTTGGGGAATTTCTTAGTTCCAGGTTTCTCACCAGGACCACAATGGCTCCTTCAATCAAGATATCTCTTTCCTTGCTTTCCCTCCTGTCCTTACCTCATCTCAGCCATCCTGTTCCCTCATATTCTCCTCTCCTCTCCCCTTCTTACCTCCTCCCCTACTTCCACCTTCCGTTATCTATCCCCCATCCTCCCAGTTTTTTCAAGAGATCTGTCTGTTTACTCTTCCCAGCCAGATGAAATATATATATGTTTTAATTAACATTCAAGAAACAGGTTTCAAAGTGGCATGTGTGTGTGTGCGCGCACACATGTCTGTGTGTTTATGTGTGACCCTCTGCTTCCCCTGCCTCATGTCCCCTGCTTCTCTACTTGGTAGTTTCCATCTTTCTTTTACCCAAATAGTAGGCTCCCCTTCTGCTTGCATGTCACATGAATTATATTTCCCATCATTCTCCTTCTCCATCAGCTTCCTATTACACACACACACACAGACAGACACACACACACACAATTTTTTTTAGCTTTCCATACATCCCAACCCCGGGTTCCCCTTCCTCTAACCCTCTCACTTCTCTCACACCTCCCCTCTCCCCCAGATCCATTTCTCTTCCATTTCCTCTCAGAAATGAGCAGGCCTTCCCCAATATCCACCAAATATGTCACTAGAAGATCAGATAAGTCTAGGCAATAACCTTCGTATCAAGACTGAGTGAGGAAACCCGGTAGGAAAAAAATGGTTTTAAGAGGAGACAAAAGAGTCAGAGACACCCCACTCCTATTGTTAGGTGTCCCACAAAAATATCAAGCTAACAACTCTAACATATGCTGAGGACATAGTGGAGATCCATGCAGTCTCCATGATTGTCATTCCATTCTTTTGGGCTCCAATGACCCCTACTTATTTGAAGTCTGTGGGCTGTGTTCACATGGTATTCTTGACAATTCTGGGACCTACATTTCTTCCTTCTCATCAGGGTTCCCTAAGCAACACAGAGTGGTACCCAGTGGAAATCTTAAATTTGGGCTCTCTCTCCACCTAATGTATAGCTGTAGACCTCTGCATCTGCTCCCATCAGCTGTTGGTGGTAGCTTCTTTGATGTTTATTGGGCTATGCACTGATCTTTGAGTATGTACAGATATAGTGAGACAAAAGCATTCATTCAACTACGCTTATAGCAGCATTATTTGTAATAGCCAGAACCTGTAAACAACCTAGATGCCCCTCAATGGAAGAATGGATAAAGAAAGTGTGGCACATCTACATATTAGAGTACTACTCAGCGGTTAAAAAAAAAAGACATCTTGAATTTTGCATGCAAATGGATGGAAGTAGAAAACTATCCTGAGTGAGATAACCCAGACCCAAAAATATGAATATGGTATGTACTCACTCATTAGTGGATTACAGCCATAAATAAAGGACATTGAGCCTATAGTTCATGATCCTAAAGAAGCTAAGTAATAAGGTGAATCCAAAGAAAAACATATATAGATCCACCTGGAAATTGGAAGCAGACAAGATGGCCTGGCAAAAGGCTAGAAGAAAGGGAAGAGGGGGAGAAAAAGGGGAGAAGGGGAGGATTCGGGAGAGCTTGGGGGAATTGGATGGTTGAGATGAAGGAAGGATGGATATGGGAGCAGGGAAGGAGATATCTTAATTGAGGGAGCCATTTTGGGGTTGGTAAGAGGCTTGGCTCTGGAGGGGTTCCTAGGAGTCCATGGGGATGACCTCAGCTAGGACCCTGGGCAGTGGAGGAGAGGTTGCCTGAACTGGCCATGTCCTGTAGTCAGACTGATGACTATCTTGAATATCACCATAGAACTTTGGTTGGGCGACAGATGGAGACAGAGACAAAGACCCATATCAAAGCACTGAACTGAGTTCCCAAAGTTCAGTTGAAGAGCACAAGGAAGGAGATTATGAGCAAGGACGTCAGAACAATGAGGAGTTCACTCACTGAGACAGTGTGCTTGAGCTAATGGGAGCTCACCAACTCCAGCTGGACTGGAAATGAACAAGCAAGGGATCACACCGGTCCCTCTGAATATGGTTGACAGTTGGGGAAGACTGAGGGGCCAATGACAGTGGCACTGGGATTTATCTCTACTGCATGTCCTGGCTTTTTGGGATCCTATTCTCTTTGGATGCATATCTTGCTCAGCCTGGATGTAGGGGGTAGGTAGGGCTTTGAACTTCCCACAGGGCAGGATGCCTTGCCCACTCTTAGGACTGTAGAGGGGTGGGAGAAGGGAGGGGATGGGAGGGAAGTGGGAGGAGGGGAGAAAGTGGAAATTTGGATTGGTATTATTTTTAAAATAATAAAAAATAAAAATAAACAAATATTTAAAAAAACAAAAAAGTAAAGATATAGTTAGGAATCACTTTTTTATTGATTTTTCCCCCTCATAGGTCTTTAGGCTTTCCAGCTTCTAATTTCTGGTCATCCAGGCACTGTTGGACCTGGGCTCTTTCTCATGATATGAGTTCCAAATTGGCTAAGATGAATAACACAACTGACAACTTATGCTGGTAAGGATGTGAAGCAAGGGGAACACTCCTACAGCATTGCTGTTGGGAGAGTAAACTCATACAACCACCATGTAAAGAAATAGAATGGTCCATGAGAAAACTAGGACTTGATCTACCTCAAGATCCAGCTATACCACTCTTGGGCATATACCCAAAGGATGCTCCATTCTATCACAAAACATTTCCTCGACTATGGTCATAATGACTTTCTTCATAACAGCCACACACACAATTTTAAAGCTCAGTTCTTACATGAGCAAATGCATGGTACTTGTCTTTCTGAATCTGCTTATTTCGCTTAACATAATGACAACAAGGAAGGGAGCATCACACTAGGGGATAAGACTGGAAACAAACTTCAGAAGAAAACTTCTCCTGCCTTTTGGGTTTCTGTAGCTGAAAGTTTGTGAAAAAGCAAAATAGTGGTTCAAAAAACACAAAGCTCTTTATAAAGTCCTTGGAGAATTAGCTGGAGCAGGTCTGCCTGTGACATGGCACTTGCCATCCAACAAAGCAAACAGGAAATAAGAAATATGTTAGCACTGAGTTTGGGAACAAGCTACTTTTCACCCAAGAGGCTTTTGGAAGTTTCCTCCAGGCAGTCTTGATGACCATTGACATGTAAGGTGAATTTCTCTTTGTGGCCAATGCTGGCTCTCTCTAGAGTGCAGTGGAACACAGCATTAGCTAGCGAGTACTCACAGAAACCTATACAAACTGTGCTAAGAAGAATTCCAGAGAGCTTGATTTTACAGCTTCAAGGATTTAAGGTGCATGTAGTTAAGGGCCCTGCTAACTCAGAGATAACCAGAGCTGTGTTTTCAGAACCCAGGCAAGGAAATCACACCTTAGAATCCCTAGGGTATCTATAGAGCCTCACCTGGAGGCTACGCGGCATAGTTTGTGTTTGTTTAATATAAAGTTCTTTGTGTGTGTGCAGCTGCAGAATTAATATTATGGAATAAATAATGTCTGCTGCTGTATTAAATATCCATGCTTAATTAAAAGGCGAACAATGGTAAACTGCAAAAATTCACTTAGCTTCTGCAGAAACAGAATCAATAGAGTCAGGTGAATATAATGAGCTCAAATTCACTGGGAAAAAAATAGCACTGGGAAAATCCAAATGCAATATATTTTTATGTAATTATTTTTATAATTTTTTATTTAAGAGTATGCAAAGAAGCCTTTTGTTTTTATTTAACACAAGGCTCTGAAAGCATGAGAATGAAATCAAAGGGAGAGAAAAAAATGCCTTGGATTTTTTTGTTGTGTTTTGTTTTTCTTTATGCATTCTTTTATTTGTGAATCTGTCCCCTGAACTCATTGCTGCCTCATTTAGAAATTTTCCTCTGCTCCCAAAGGCCTCGCTTTAAACTTTCCCTCATGTTTAAAAACATGGAGATGATGCTTAATACATTTTGCTTTCCAGAGAGTAAAGGAAATGAGAATTAAAAGTGGTTTCCTCACATGTAAAGAATGCAAGAATGCAGAACTCTTAATGGTGATATTACAGGAGAATGTTGTGTTCCACATCTGATGTTCATCTTTTTAAAACAGCCCTCATCTTCTGCTTCGGATAACAATGTTATAAACACAGAGATAGCTGAGTTATATGGACTGCATTTGTGGTGACCCAGCAATGGTAATGCATTCAGGAAAAAGATAAAATGCAAAAAAAAAAAAAAAGAAATGAACTGAAACTGAGAATAAAGTAGAAATGTAACAAGTCCTAAAAAGGTCTTATTTCTACTGCGACTCTCAGCTTTCCAACTAATGGAACTCCATTTATCTCATTCAACTGTATGGGTAGTTGACTGTCTGGTATATCATACTTATTTATTAAATATCTGCTGATTAAATGACTATAGTACTAAACATGTATTTTGAAGTGATTACCTCCTGGACCAACAGACTGTACACTAAGGCTATGGTCAGGAATCTTAAAGACAGATACACATGAACAGTCAGCAGAGGAGCAGAGATAGAAGATTATAATCAAATTGACACCCAAAGACATGGGTTGATTTCTGGATGACTCAGGCTGAGCCTCGTATCCACAAGTGCTTCTGTCAGTCACACAGTCCCCTGACTTTACAAATTACTTAATGCCTGCAAATGACAGCTTGTCCTATGGGCAAAAAGCAGATGATATTAATATCAGCATCCTATAATTATATGTGGTCATTCTCTGGATAGCTTAGCCGACTTATCATATCAATTTTTATTGGTATTGTCAGACTTTATCGGGTTCCTGTGGCTGTTGTAATAAATCATCACAAATTGGGGCTTAAAACAATACAGTTTTATTATCTTACATTGTTGGAGGTCTAAATTGACTATTGAAGTGTGACATCAAGGTTCTGGCTAGGCTTGTACCACTCAGAGGTCCGAGGGGGAGAATCTATTTTTGTGGTTTTGGATTTCTAGAGCTTTTTTGCACTCCTGAGCTCTAGTGAGCATCATTTGAATCTCTGCTTCAATCAACATGCCCTGTTTTTCCATCTTCTCGCCTGTTTTAAAAGAACATATAAATCTAAGCTAGACAATCCAAGATTGTCCTGGATCTCGGCAGTAATATGAAGGTGACCTGATAGCAACAGAGAGACCATTAACCCAAGTTTGGAACTGTTTGTCTTCACTATCTCTTAAACTCCATAGTTCAAAACATTCTCCTCTTACTGCCTATGATGGTTAATTTGATCTGTCAACCTGACAAGAGCAGTCTCCATTTAATTTAAGAGACTCACTCATATCTGCTTAGCAAGGAAGAAGGGAAGAGAATATTAATTTCTCAAACCACATAGCAATAGTACTTGAAAAGATGGGAGTATAGTATGACTACATAAAGACATGGGAATCTTCTCTTCTAGTCTCACATTTTGCTTATAACTCACTGACCAGGTTATACTACTACTAGAAAACAAAGTTTGGTTGATGTTGTAGCCATCGTTATATTTCCAGGATTAGGGATGAAGCCCAGGGAATTTTTGCATGGTAGGTAAGCCCTCTGCCACTAAGCTATATCCCAGTTCACAATTTTCTGTTTAATAAGGAAAGTGGCTAGAGAAGAAAGAACACACTGAGCTGACCATGGAAGGATCATAGGCCAATGGAAACTGGCGATCCATAAGCTTTTAGATCTCTGACACTTATGCATCCTCTCTGAGTATTCCACTGAAGTCAGCTGCTAAATACAGGCATGGCTTCTATTGCAACTGACCTTTCACATTCAGTAAATTGTAGGGTGGCAATTAGACCTCAAGTAGAAGCCCAGGCTACCTAACAAGAACAATTAATTATAAAGTAAACGCTGGAGTACAATGTACTACACAGTGCTCAGAGTACTTCATACTCAGAAGTATTTTAAGCTCACAAAATCCTATGAGATAAGTATGCTATTATCTTCATTTCACAGATGAGAGGATTGGGGCCCAGAATTTATATAACATCCCCCTCATCACTGAGCTGCGATTTCAACATTGGAAGTCTCCAATGCTGATTCTTCCTTTTATACCATATTTGAGAGTTTATAAAACCTCAACAAACATGCATGCAGATACTAAGTAATTATCAGTTAAAATCACAAAAATGGTTTGACATAATACAAATGTAATTTTATCTTTAAGAATACACAAACCAGGAAACAAGCTACTCCTAAGTGTGGACCACATGTCCAGCAGCAGAGGGCCAACAGAAAACAAACTCAGGCCATTGTGTCAGGACGTTTTCTTTTCTTATATTTTCAATTTCAATTTTCTTACTCAGCAGATCCTCTGAATGTATATTCTGATTTATGACTTTGTATTTCTATGGGATTCCTGAGTGTGCAAGTGGATTTTAATGCTTATTTGTTTCTTGTTCCTTTTGCTGCGCTCTTCTCCTTCTGTTTGCTTGTTTTGGCCTACTTTAATTTGGTTGCCTTGGCTTTTATCTTATTATATTATATTCCCTTTAGAAACCTGCTTCTTTTCTAATGAGAGACAGAAAGGGGCAGATCCAAATGGGAGGGGAGGTGGGAATAAATTGGAAGGAGTATAGGGAAGAGAAACTGTAACCATGGTATATTGTATGAAAATAATCTATTTTCAATAAAAGAAAAAAAGGATATGAATAACTTTAGTTTTAACTGGTGATGTGTTGGCAATCTTTTATATTACTCACTAGAAGAAAATCTGGAGAACAAATACAACTTATGAGAACAAAGTTAATGAATTACTAAGTAAAATTAAGGTGAGCATCAGTATTCTCTCATTAAAAATAGGAAACCAAGAACACAGAATGCTTAAACACTCTTATCATTGCAACACATTGAGGAACTGGGGATTCTTATTCTTTTAAATTGTATTATTCATATGATTCCACATCTGTCCACGCAGTGGAACCTAGAAAAATGATGCATTTGTCACCCAACTACAAAGCAACACAAGCACTGTCAGATTTAGACAGGGAAGGGGCCATTGTTTTTTCCAGATGTGATGTATTTAACTCTTGTACTATCACTTCTCTCAAGTTCTAGTGGTTACTGATTTCCTTTATCTGTGAACAAACAATGACTGCACAGTTGTTACCAGCAGTGATGATCCCTCTGGACCAACTGGAAGTGATTAGCCCTGCAATCACTTTTGTCATTCAGTGTTTTTTGTTTTCTCTTTCCTCTTTCATTTTTATTTCTATTTATGTGTATGTTTGCGTGGATATGGTATCTTTCTAGCCAGTCCTCTCCAACCCTTCTCTCATAGTCTTAATGTTTCCCATATGTTGTTTTATTTCCATTAATGACACACATGCGAGCTCTCTCTGTTCTAATCTGTGCTTAATAAAGCCTCTCTTTTTAACCATCTTTCATCAGCATTTTATCTCCTCAGACAAAAATTTTTCTTCCATCCCAAGTGCCTTAGTATGATGAAGACATTTTTAAGTTTGACTTTAACTACATAGTGATTATTGGCTGTCCTGATTTTGTTCATTAACATAGGCTTGTTTCCAAACCTAAAGAAGAGGCTCTGAAATTAGATTGAGATGGTTTCACAATTTCTCTTACTAGGCTTGGTTAGGATTATGCTATGATTGCATTCGGGCATCCTACTTTAGGTTGCCTTTTTTGTGGCAATGCTAATATTACCTATTCTGCCTGTGCTGTATTTGCTGAGACAATGGCTCTCCTTTGCTGAGCAACGTGTCATTTTGTGTAGGTAAGTTCAATTAACGAAGAATAAAATTTATAACTGGTACAAGAAGCAAACACCTAAATTCTCTTCTGCCATTTGCCTCCTTTCAGTAATAAAACTGTCAATTTAATAGTCACCTGAGAAATTGTGTATTTACTTGCCAAATTGAATACATAAGACTAAAGTAAAAGAAGGCATGCTATCTTCATCAAGATAATCAGTGGATGGAAGCACTTCCCACCAAGCCCGTTGGCTTGGATTTAATCCTCAAGACAATATAATGGAAGGAGTGTTGATCTCTGGTCATCACAAGTCATAGCAGGCGTGCACCCATGGACACACAGAGATAAATAAGTAGAAAAAAAGGAAGGGAGGGAGGGAGAGAGAGAGGGAGGGAGGGAGGGAGGGAGGGAGGGAGGGAGGGAGGGAGGGAGGGAGGGAGGGGGAAACTTGCAAAAATAATTTGTAAAATTAAAAAAGAAAGGCATACTAATCATTTATTGCTAACCTAAAACAATGACCAAGAATGTTGAAAGAATCAGCGGTGATCAGATAACATACAAAGCAAATTGTTATCTGATACATTGTTTCAGGTATGGCTTCTGCTCTTGATCGCTTAGGACCACAGCAGCTTGTCAGGGAAACTTATTGCAGTAGACATTCATGCTATTTAGCAGCTCTTTTATAAGCAGTTGACAGCTTCATAAGCACATCTTATGCTGACTTTTGTGGCTGACCTTGACTGATGCAGGTGTAGTCTTGACCTAAGCAAGCATGAATGATATAAGGATTAGTTTATCAAGGAAAGGGAGTCTTTTCATTTTGGTTAAGGCTCACTTCATACGGGCTTTCCAGGCAGTGAAGAGTGAAATGACTTCTGTTCCTCGTAGTGTTTCTTGTCATCAGCTAGCTGAGGATTCCATCTGCAAAGGGAGTTAATATCTATGTGGGCTATAAAACAAGGGGGAGCAGCTTTAGCCTTTGTGCCGCTCGTGTTTGACATTAACAGAAGCCATTAGTTTACCTGCTTGAAATTCCTTCCTCTTTCAACATTTGAAAGGGCATCCAGCTCCAAAAAGAATGCCACATAAGACCTGCCAAGAGCTAATAGCTGAGACTTACCTAACAGTCTCACCTTGAGACATCTCCTATATTGCAGGCCAATTTGGTCATTGAATAGGATCCAACTAAAAACTAACTTCTAGAAATTAATTCATAAAAAGAAAGATGCTTGATTGGAATAATCAATAAATTATCAGATGCAAGGATAAGAAACATCATATGCTAGGAAGGGCTAATGAGTAGGTGCCTTGAAAGAAATGACACCAAGTTTATCACAAAGATTTACCACTTTCCTTCCTTTTAAAAAAACGATTTGCAGATAACTTGAAAAAGACAAGGAAACAGATTAGCACATTTAAAACACTGTAAAAGGCTATGGCTCATAACTTGGGTCTCCATTTGAAAACAGCTCAGAATCAAGAAACACGGAGACCTAAGTATGAGGTACCTTAAAGTCATTGCCACCAAATCGAAACTATATGACAGGGAAGATGAGCTTCATCTACAGCAAATGTTCTTCCTCCGGCAATGGTGAAATTTCTCAGCAGTAGCTTGAGTGACTTCCCTAGAAGAACACATTGAAGAAAGCATTTAAAGGCATCATCCTATAACTGCAGATGGGAAGCCTCCAGCCATCGCAGTTAGGGAAGAACCTCGTGAAGACTGGGAAAGCCGCATGAAGCCATTACAGGTTATCTGCACATTTTGGAAGGAAAACCAGTCAAATCACAAAGCACTCTCTGTACTACCAGGCTTACTTCACCGTGGTCATGCTGTTCTCTGCCTACTAAAAGTTCATTCAACTGAGTCATTGAGCATTTACTATTTGTCTGGTACTGCTCAAGACCTTAGGATACAAAAAGAACATCAGCCACAAATTTATATGGTCCTTACATCCAAGAGGAAGAGATGGAAAAGAAGAAAGTTCAAAGATAAGTTTATGGCATGAAAGGAATTAAAAAAAAACAGGACAACACATTTCTGCACAGACAAAGATTAGAGTTCAAAGATTAGGGATCAAGCTCATTCCTTCCTTACGAGAGTAGAAATGTGAATTTAATTTTAGGTATCAAGTTGATGGAATTCAGGATTGCCTAAACAGCTGTGAAGACATGCTTGCAGAGAAGATTTGCACATGAATCCCTAGATTCAACATGGAAGGTCCATTCTCAATTCAGGGAAGCATGACTCAAAATGCTAGGAATAGAGGTAAAACAACAAGACAGAGGGAAAGCTCATTCACTGTGTCCTTCAGAGACACTTTTTGTCACCTGCCCTTGGGCATCCATGGTCCAGGTTCTGTTGACTTCGCACTCCAGGACTTTCAGCAGTGAGCTCTTGGTAATTCAGACTTTCAGCCTCATCAAACTAGAAGTGAAGCAATTGCCTTCCCTGATTCTGAAGCCTTTGGATTTAGGACAAAACCAGGGTATCAGCTTCCTAAAACAATCCAGTTGGCATTTCATGGGACTGTTCATTCCCTATAGTCACTTGAGGAAATTTCCCTGGTAAATCCATTCTCATCTATCTAGCCTAAGTATCTAGCCAATAATCCTCTTGGTTCTATAATTCTAGAGAACCTTGGCCAATGCAAACTCAAAAAGAAGTCAAAGAGTATAAGAAACAAAAAGAAGACCTAAAAAATCAAATGGTTATAGCATGCCTAATGATGGATTTGAGCCAGAACAGGCTAATATGTCTGTTTCTCAGGATCCTCACCAGACAAGTGCTAAAGTACAATGCAAAAAAAAAAAAAAAAAAGTGAATCTGAAAGTGAGGCAGGAAGTAAAGTTAAGAGAGATAATCAAACGTTAGAAACAATGTTCGCTTCTATCATGTGGGGGAGAAAAGAAGTCTATTTACTGGGAAATGGAATATCCAGAACTTCTCAGTGATTCTCAGAAGAAAATAGAGTAGATCAAAGCATCCAAGCAGCAGACCAATATAAACCAACAGAAAAGGGTATATTTGCCATCAAAGCCCAAGGAATTGTTCCAATTCTGAGAGACTCAAAAGCAAAGCCAAGGTAAGGGGTAATTTGGGAATCAGCTAGTAGGAAGTCTGAGTCTTCACTGCAGCTTTTTCCAAAGTTACAACAGCAGCTGAGACAAGAAGCCTGAGGTTGATACTTCCATGAATAAAAGAGATTTGAGGATAAGAAGCCTTGCTAGGCTACAAAAGGAAATTTTAAAAGTTCCAAAATATGGACAAAAAATAAAAAAGAAAGAAAAAAATAGTGCCAGCATCAGTCAAGTATTTTTGCAAAGACTTCAGTGGGTTCAAATACCTGAAAGGTCACATTGAGAGACAGAACCTGAGATACAATGGTGGGTCCTCTAGTCTCTATCTGATATTTGTGGTACTAGAACTAACTAATAACAAACCTTAAATTCCTACGTCTCAGACTTGGGACAAGAGGGGATGATGGATCAAGATTATGGTAAGAAGTGAGACAGGCAGTATATTCCTCTCTCTCTCTCTCTCTCTCTCTCTCTCTCTCTCTCTCTCTCTCTCCATCTCTCTCTCTCCGTCTCTCTCTCATCATTAATAGTAAACTGAGTCCAGTTGACCCATGTGTTGCAAATATACTTTTTTGTAATAAGGTTGTAAACTAGAGTAACCTGTATTGAGGGTATGATATCAATGGTATGAAAATCTCTGTGCCTTTAATTGTTTTAATTCAAGGCACACGAGAGAGCTTGAATCAAATTACTTGAAATCTCCAGCTACAAAAGGTGACTCAGCTCCCCTTGGATTGTGACTAGCACTGGACAGGAGGGAAAAAAATAAAAGATTTAAAAATTCAAATTATAGTTTCTTCAGGAGTTAACTCTAAGATTTTTTTCTTTAATTTTAAATTAAAATACTATGGAAACTTAAAGACCAGACTTGAAATTTTTCTTATAAGTTTAAAAATGACTAGGCCATTGTTAGAATTTAAATTTATTACAATTTCAGATTTTTATTACTGGGAATAATTTTTGCTACAATTTATAACCATTGCCATATCTCTTCCACACTCCTTTGCAACATCCCAGAATTTCACAGTGAAAACATGAATTTGCTGTATTTCCCTACTTTCAAAGCTAAAGAAAACACTATTCAAAATTAAACTCCAAAATTAAAACTACACAGTATCTGTAAGAAATAATTCAAGACTCAGTTTGTCTCATATATAGACATATGCTATTCCCTCAGAATATCCCTCAAAATTCTCTTCTACTTTTTCACCAGATGCCCAACAGTGTAACCTTGACCATCATTTTTCTAGTTATACCATGCTAATGTTCAATAAGAACCATGGGTTTTAACTTCTTAAGCTATTTCATATACTTTTGTCTTTTAGCTTGAAATTATTTCAGCCTGTCTTCCAGATACTTTCGTGCTCTGGTCTTATCTTAGCACAGAAACCCTTTATAATCCTCCCAGATGTCCTTCCTGCAGCATTGTTTGCAACACTTCACAGTGACACACGGTTACTTTCAGAATCTGTACTCACCAAGCATGTGCTCAGAGCATCTTAAAACTCCCTGCACTGCAGGAGATCTAAGGGGTCTCTGCTTAAAATTCTCAACACTCTAATGAAATACTCAAATGTTCTCCATCAATGGATCCAGTACTTGTAACTATTCAAGTGTTGCTATAAGGCCACTTGTTTGTTTCCCGACTTGCTCAGTCCCAAAATAATCCCACATAAACCGTATTATTTGCGATACCATTTGGTCAATAGCCTAAGCATATTTCTGGATAACTCATATCCTAAACTAAAAAATCTCTATTAATCTGTGTATTGCCACGTGACTGTGGTTTACCAGCTAAAGTTCCAGCTTCAGGGCGGGACTACATGGCTTCTCTCTGACTCCGCCCTTCTTTTCCCAACATTCAGTTTATTTTTCCCTCCTAGCTCTGTTCCTCTATAGCTCTGCTACAGGCTCAGAGCAGTTCCTTTATTAACCAATGGTAATCACAGCCCATAGAGGGAAATCCCACATCACTCAAGAGCCTGGAATTACATAGGGACGTGTGGCAACACTGAAATTTCTTTCATCTGCTGGCTAATCTGACTGAAGAAACGGTGTCAACATTGATGCATGAGGGATTATTTGTTCTTTTTAGGCTTCACTTATCAATTCATTTCTACTGAGATGGAAGTCTGAGATCTGTAACAGACATCTCTCTCTTTCTAACAGCTACCTTTATAGGCACCACCCTTACTTAAAGATCAGTTTCTCACGTTTCATATAGGTATTATCATAGTCATTGGTCCTTTGAAGTAACCATTGTGTTACTTGGGTTTACTTTTATAGTAATATTTCATTGCACATCTTCCTAGGGTAAATGTATGGGTATTCGATGTATATTTGAATAGATAATAATTGACGATCCAAAATAAGAAACTAAAGTGCATCATAACGACAACAGTGGTCCCAATTAAAATAGAGCCAATTTATATCAATAGACACATATCCAAAGAAGAAACTCAAATCTGCAACAACTTTATGTAAAAATCCATCTTTTTTAGCGTGAGTCAAAGTGGTTTTCCTCCAGGCACAAGGTCATTTTTATCTGTTTACTCTCTTTAACTTCGAGGTTATCACTCCACCTGGGAGTGACTAATTAGTTTGCTATTTCCTGTATCCATCAGAAAACACATCTAAGCAGAGAAAGCATCCCAGAGAGCTCAGCCTCCAAACACACAGTGGAGAAAAAAGCTTGCTGTTTTGAAAGAGTCAGTGTGGTTTTCTTTGCGCCTGCTGTGTTTCTAGCATGGAATGTCTGGTTTAGTCTTGAGGGGTGCTGCAAGGTAGATCACCGTTTCTCACATTTGTGGAGCGCAGGACACAGCACGAAGCCCAGTTTGTCAAATTGTGTTCATTTGTGAGAAAGCAGACCTGAAGTTATAACTCGCTCCCGAAGTTCCTCTTCTGTCATTTCCGAGACTTCGAGACAGTCTCAAAACCAAGTGCTCTCACATACCTGTGACGCTGCCCCAGCCGCTGGTGATAAATCACACTTCTAACCAACTGCTTGAGGTGCATTTACTCGCAGATGATACACAGTTTACGATTCATGGCAAGCTTTATAGCTTTTCTGATTTGAAGTAGGTCACAGAGAACTCAGAGTTTCAAAGCTCTGTGTTTTTCTCCCCTATCAGGAAATCTTGTTCTTTTTAGCAGTGGACTAAACTTTGAGGATGATGTCATGAAGTCCCTTCATTTTACAGATTGGTGTCTGAGGCCTGGGAAGGTTAATTGATTTTCTCTAAGTCCCACAGCTAGTTAGTGGAAACACCAGTTCCAAACCCCTCCTCATCCCGTCTGTAAGACTTTCTACTCTACCAGAATATGCAAACCAGACGTCTGAAGTGTGCTATTAAAAAATCATCTGCCTTACCCTTACTGGCTGGGTCAGCAATAAGATTATTAATTTTTTATCTCAGTCAGAGCGTCTCTAAACTAAATTTTCTTGTCAGACTTAGTCTGGGATAACTACTCAAGAGGAAATAATGGGCAGACGGCAGACACAGACACACTCTATAAGTTGTTTGCCGGACAGTGTCTGCTCCAATCCACAGCCCAGATCTTCGGATATTAAAAACGCATCCCGTCTCTTCACTTATGCTTGCCCGAAGTCAGTACATGGGCAGCCTGGTTAGAACCCGCATAGCTCACTCCGGGAGTTGCCCACACTCTGACATCTGCGTAACTGCCAAATGAATTTGCCATATGATAATGAATACAAAATGAATTAATAATGATATGAGAATCAGGAATACAATTTACAGTTCCTCCGACAAATTAGTGTTGTTTTAGTATGCACCTGCACAAGCTACCTCCTCTAGGCCGATCTAAAAGCTCCCGGTTTTCTCTTGGCACACCACCGCCATCTACTGTCCTTCGTTAGTACGACAGCCTTTCTCAAAGTGCATCTCCAGCTTCATTAGTTTGTGTCTGTTCTTTTTATTCTATCACTATTCTATATATGCATATATATATGTGTGTGTATTTCTTTGTAGTTTAGAAGTCTTTTTATGCTCCAGAGTGAGAATCCTCCTTCTTTCAGTTAAAATTTTGCTGAAAATAACTAGAACCCTCCAGGGCAAAAAATACTTCACAGACTATGCTATCACGCTAACAATTGAAGCACTACATATTCCTACCTTTAATTTAAAGTAGTTCTTTCCATTCAAATATATATATTACATTTCCTTCTCTCATGCCACTTTTAACTATACGGTTTTTGTTGTTGTTGTTGACGTCTATCAGTTCACCAAACATTCTGTAGCTTTCTATAGTTTCCCCCAGACTGAATTATATTTCTAAGCTCCTCAGACACAATCCTAGAACCCTAAGATCTATTAGCTTTATTCTATCCAGTCGGCAGTGGATACTTGCTGTTTGCTATGCACTGCCTTGCCTTAGCTCCCAGCATCCAGTCTTTACTTCAGTGTGCCCGTGTTGCTCATTGTTGGAGCTAGAGAATGCTAAGAGAGGATGGAAATGTTTTTGAGATCAGGTTGCTCTCTCAGTAGAGAAAAACGAAAACATAGGGAAAATGAACTAGGTGAAAATACAGGAAGGAAGGGGTGTGGAAATATAGATCAGACATAGCTGCAGTTTCACCTCTCCCAGGAGTGGGGAAGATGGTGAGGAGTGGGACTTCGGGAAACGGAAGAAGAGCTACTAAGCATTTCTGAGGAGCAGCATGGGAGGCAAGGGGAAAAGACAAGGCACATGGATGACATTTGGTAGTTATCCTCAACAGTTGATTTAGAGAGAAAGCCAGGAATTGTGCTTTAGACATTTTGGATTTCAAGATTTCTACTTGATAATAAAACAGAACTGTCTAGTGGTGAGGGTCTTGTGAGCACACTGATTCGCTTTGTCCTAGGGACAATAAACTGTGGTGTTCTGCCTTCCGTGCCCATAGGATTAGAACTATAAACAAATGTGTATCTGAGACCACGTTAAAGGAAAACCTGAATAAAAAGCTAGCTAAAAGAAGGAAGCACCTTTAATAGGAGGTTTCTCTTACACTCCATATCCACTCTGAGGCTTAATATTAATTACACACTGTTTGGCCAATGGTTCAGGCTTACTACTAATTAGCTTTTATATCTTAAATTAACCCATTTCTATTAATCTGTATTTTACCACAAGGCCCATGGTTTGTTACCTGACATCGTGTTTCCTGGGCAACTGCTGGCATCTCCATGACTCTGCCTTCTTTTCTGTCTCTCTTTTCGGATTTCTTACCTACCTATATTCTGCCTGGCTATAGGCCAAATCAGCTTCTTTATTAACCAATGCTAATAAGATACATCCACAGCATACAGAGAAGCATCCCACTTCAAACACCTCTACTCTTGTGAAAGAAGTTCAGAAAAACTCTATGACTGATCACTTGGCATTAAATCCCACCTGAAAGCAGACATAAGCTTTTTTTAAATAAAAAATTCCTCTGCTGTCTCTGAATTGGGATTGAAATTCTCACATGAAAAGAAAATGGCTATAGGTTTCTCATGTTGTTCCTGTACAGTATGGGCCCTGGACCACCACACCTCTAATCTCTTCCCACTTACTCTAGCTCCCAAATCCAGTGAGATGTAGAGCAGCTGGCTTTGTACTTCCTTGTAACTCTCTCAGTCAGCCAGCCCAGTTTAACCTCCTTACTGTGTGGTAGGTTATAACTACAGTGGACCATGTATTTCTTTATAACCAACCGTGTTTTGAAAACTTGTTTCATTTCTTTTCTGATTACAGTTAGCACAATCATGTCATCTTTAATAGGATTTACTAAGATTTAGGAAGAAGGAGTGTTGTTGCCAAGTAACCAGTCTCATCCAAAGAAATGAGTTAGGCAGTATCTAGCAGAAAAATGAAAAGAAAAAATCAGAGAGAAACTCTTCAAAATCAGCATCAAGCACAGGTTGTGCATGTCCAAGCTTGATTCCTTCTGATCAGCTGCATCTCTGTTTGCATTCTCAAACCTGATACTGAGTTGGAAATGGAGAGAAATGGATAAGTGTCACCAGTCACCTTGATTTACCACACATTAACCAAATATATCTGCAGATGTGTATTCAAGAAAGCCTCATGATGCTTTTCATCTATTCACTTACCAATTTTTTTAGAATGGATGCATTATAAGGACATTACAAGAAGTATTGCGGTTTGACCAAACAGAAGCATTTACAAGGAAGAAAGGTCAGCTGCTATAGACAGTCATGTGCAAAAGTTTTCAGGAATAGTTGATTATGGGTACAAAATGTTTTTAATTTCAGTATATCATCTATTAATGGTGTCGGTTATGCTACATAAAAATCTAAAACTTTCTCTGTGGCCTTCTAAGCCTCACCTTCTCCCCAGACGTTTCTCACAGCCATTGTTCATTGTTGTTTCTCAAACCTCCTGCACCTGTCTGTCAACCTTGATTCTTCAGATCGCGCTGCCATTTTCCTGTTTTTCTCTTCTCCTAGATAAAGGGGACTGTTCAACAGATCTTTTTCATGGAAATGGAGAAAAAAAAGAGCTTAATAACTTTAGAAAAAAACTTTTATGTATGTCAAAGTCATTCAGTTCGTGCACTGCATTTCACAGTACCAAGAAAATTTCATCCAATGCACAAGATAATCTGTGTGCATTTTTCTAACATATTAATTTATTATGAGTGCATTGTATTTGTGTGACGAGTATGCATGCATGCATGTTTATGCATGCTCCAGTTTGCCATAGGACACACAGGACATATGTAAAGGTCAAAGGTGAATTTTATGGAGTTGGTTCTCTTCCTCTACATTTATGTGGGTCCCAGTCAATGTATTCAGGTCATGATGTTTGTAAAGCAAACACCTTTACCTGAAAAGCCATCTCATTAACCTGTCTCTAGGCATTTTTATTCTCAATGAACATGGTTAAAAGTTTGTTCATATGTCTCTGCAAACACCACAGCTAGCAGAATATTCTTCCATGTAAGGCAAAAGGACAGTTCAGTTCAACAAGAAGCAGTAACTGACATTGGTTCAAACTTTGAGAGTCTGATCTATAGTAGTTTATTATGTTCATATTTAAGCATAGAACACTTTGAAAAAAGATTTCCTGGTGATAATTAACTAAATTCCATGTGCCAAAATATTGCTCAATATATGACTATACTGAAACTCTTTGTGAAGAAGATGTGACATCTTCCATAAAGGTAAATTCAATAAGGAATTCACTGAGCAACTTGTGAAAACCCACACCAGAGTCTCTGTTCAGAGAACCCAGGCTCCAGCTGTGGCCACCACATAAGGGTTTTTATACAAGGAAAATAAAAGTGAGTTAAGCCTGTTAAAAAAAAAAAGATAAATTCAATAGATTAACTGAGAAAACAGGCTCCAGATAAAGGTCTGTAGGAGATTGGTATTTGTGAGCTATTGCTTATAGACAACTACATTGGTATAGATTCTTGTATATTGATGCAAAGTTAAATTATATTAACTATTGTATGCATGCATGCTTCTACCTCTGCTTAAAACATTTTATGTATATGTATATGTACATATACATTTATATATATATCATATTGCAGTGTACACTTCTACCTTTGATGAAGATACTTATATACCACTTAAATTTGGAGGTCATTGTCTTCATTTATTGCATAGTTGTTTATTGTCTTAGTCTTTAAGTTAGATTGGTATTAAGAATAATAGATCAATAGTCATCTATGTTTGTCATATTTATAGTTAGACTAATCAGGTTCTTTAGATACCTAGAGATTATATTCTGTATACATAGATAATCTTCAACCTCTTAAAAGAGCTGTAGAAAATGGCATTTAATTTAACTTAGAGTTCTGTGGTAGTAAGACACAATTGCTCCTGACAACAGGATCTATTCCTGAGAGAATGTTGAGCACCAAAGACACTCCACTTGGAGTTTGTCCTCTTCTTGGCAAAACCGGCCTTTGGGCAAAGAACTGCCCATACCTCAACCACTGACAAAATACATATTATACAGAAATGGATAAGCAGAACTGTCAAATCTTGCCAAGACAGGATAAAATGGTTTTAAAAAATTTCTTGCCTTTATAAATAATCTGTCAGTTATTCTAGGCCTTAGCCAAAGTTGTTTGCTTCAACATTGCAAATGTGACTTCGGGTGATTGCCCAGGTGGCCAGTTGTCTCTGTGATTTGTTGTATGTTTTGGAAGTTGTCTGATTGCACCTCTTAATTACTCAGGTAACATTATTCCCTTCTAGAATCTTCATTGGGGTTAAAGACTAGATAAATGTAGTTACTTTCCTCTCATGACTTGGCCAAGTTATTTATTATACAAGACTTAAGCTAGTTAAAATAGGATATTTGTTCTTATTGTATATAATTTTTTAGTAGGTTTAGAACTCTCTTATTTAAACAAAAGGGGAAGGTGCTGAGGGAAGGTGTATAGCTAACAACTACCCACCTACGGGGGGTGTCCTCATAGACTATTTACCTGGATGCAAAAACGTGCCCGGCCCTCTTCCTCTCTGCCTTTCCCCCTGGGCTCCAGTTTTGCTGGTTTGGTTTGTTTGGATCTCATCTTTATCCATTGTTCACGCAGAGAATCCTGATTTGTAAGTTTTGCCTATTAATAAATACATTTATATTTCTTAGTTCTGAGCTAGTGTGGGGTTCCTTTCATTAAGGACCAGATCTCTCCATGATCAGGATGGTAGCACTATAGAATGACTAGGAAAAGCTCGAGATAAGGGTCTGGAGCACTATAGAATGACTAGGAGAAGCTCGAGATAAGGGTCTGGAGCACTATAGAATGACTAGGAGAAGCTCGAGATAAGGGTCTGGAGCACTATAGAATGACTAGGAGAAGCTCGAAATAAGGGTCTGGAGCACTATAAAATGACGGGAACTAGGAGAAGCTCGAGATAAGGGTCTGGAGCACTATAGAATGACTAGGAGAAGCTCGAGATAAGGGTCTGGAGCACTATAGAATGACTAGGAGAAGCTCGAGATAAGGGTCTGGAGCACTATAGAATGACTAGGAGAAGCTCGAGATAAGGGTCTGGAGCACTATAGAATGACGGGAACTAGGAGAAGCTCGAGATAAGGTCTGGAGCACTATAGAATGACTAGGAGAAGCTCGAGATAAGGGTCTGGAGCACTATAGAATGACTAGGAGAAGCTCGAGATAAGGGTCTGGAGCACTATAGAATGACTAGGAGAAGCTCGAGATAAGGGTCTGGAGCACTATAGAATGACGGGAACGATAGTGCCGGGGTTACCATGCTATTAATCACCTCTGCACCCAACCTTCTGAGAAGAAAGCAGGTTATATATCGCTCCCTTGGAAGAGACAACCGTGTGTGTTTCCTATTATTACTAATATTCCTGTTTCCCTAGTGCTTATCTATGAGCACAAAGGTCTACATGCCTGGAACACATATGCACTTAGATGATCATTCAAAAATGGGACATTTGAGGTGAATACTTTCAAGGCAAGACTTTTTCTGGACCATTCCACACCTTATTTATGATGCAGTATATTACCTGTTACTACATCAATTTAAAAATGTCTGAGCCACACTTAAGGTTGAATAACATATGGTTTCTAATTCCAAACTTGTCACTATCTGTTTATATCTGTGAAACAAAGTGTGGAGAATTCCAGCAAGCTTCTTCAACATACAAAGGCACATATGTGATTAAGTCTGTGCAAGAAGTATTAACTGTATTCATTCTCATTCATATGTAGAGAGGCATGTATTGATGATAGACAGATAGATGAGAGATAGTAGATAGAACGGAAATGGGAGAGAAAGGAAGATAGATAAATTATAAACAAGTAGATGAATACCTCTTTACATCATTTGAGATTATTAAATTCTCTAAGTATATGACTTATTCAATATAAAACCTGCATGCCCTAGCTTCCTTTGTAGCAAGGTGTGTCCACATCTCTAAGTTCTAGGAAACTGAATCTAACACAAATAACATGTGAACTTCTCAGATGGACAAGCATCCTAAAGGAAAAACACCCCTGCCTTCTCACTCCAGGACTGTGTGTGCTTTGAGTAAACAGCAGTGAGCCATTTGAGCTCAGCAGGTATTCACAACTCCTTAAAAATAAAAAATGCGCCAGAGAAAAGAAAAGAGGATCTTGGACCTTTGATTGCCCTTAGAACAAAACAATAACACTTCTCCAACCTTTATGTAAGTGGAAAATAAACTCTACCTTGTATAAGTGAAATATTTAACTTAGAGTCTGTGTTTTGGGTTAATGACTAAGGTATCTAGTTCTGTGGACAAAGATATTCCTTCTCCAGATTGTTTTCATGGAGTGTTATCAGAAGGGGCTTCATCTTCAAAGAGCAGGCAGATCCTGAATATCTAGAGAAAGGCACTGATGGCATTCTATGATGTCAAGTCATTTTCTTGTGATGTCATTTTTACTAGAAATCACCATAAGAAATGTTACAGAAACTAGTAACATATCGAGTTAATTTTGTGGTCTGAAAAAGTAAGCATAATTAAAATATTAAACAAGGATTAAATAATGATTAAATCAACCCTCCTGCATACAAGATTTTTATAAATTATTGTGAGAATACTTTATTCTTTTTCCATCCATATATGCTCAGTTTACTTATGATATCTAAGTTTAAAAGTAAAATATGATCATTCTAGATTTCTTAGCAAATGATGCCACCTCTCAAAATCCTAGTTTTCTCATATATAAAAGCTAAACTTGTTAGGCCCTTAGCAATATCTACTTGAGGAGATATCTAATAGATTATAATACAAATTTTACATACTATAAAAACTCCCATGTGTTTTAAAGTAATGATTCCTACATGGTTGGAGACACTAGAAAACGTTTTATGAAAAACACACACTCACACCTTTTTACTGGATGTAGACTGTTGAGAAGGCTTTCCAGAGGCAGGTATTAGCAGCAATATGAACTGAGATCTTCCTAGACAGCACAGTATCAGCAAATGTATGGTGGTCTAACACTCTATTGTTTTGTAATTATAAGAAGACCATGAGGCTGATTCATGAGACACAAATGATAAAGGAAAAGGAAGATAGTGAACAAGACAAAAGGAACTGACAGATAGTAGCCCTGAGTATTTTGTTACCTTCATTAGTACTGAGCCGTTAGAAGTGAATGAAGAGTCTAAGCTGAATATGAATTTCTTTGAGCCTGTAGTGAGATTAAAGAGAAAGTCAGCCATCAAATTCCCAGGACATCATGTAAAAAATAATAGATAACCACCAGTGAAAAAATTCTAACTAACATGTATGTGGCTTGGATTTCCAGCACTGAACTCGCTATAGAATGACCTTTGTAGCTAAAGGGGATGGTAATTTATCACCTCCTTGAATAGATTAATAATTAATAGATTCGTTAAATAGATTGCATTTCATTGGTAAAGTAAAAATCAACATTTTCTTAGTTAGCCACAGTAATCTCAGTAGAATAAAAGGCAAGCTTTACCAGGCAGCCACCATGGATTGGCTCACAGTCTTGTAAATCAGTTTTTGATTTTGCTGAAAATAGTCAACAGTAATCCAAAATTATGAAAGTAAATGAAGCGTGGACAAGTGACACTTTGATGTCTTCATTATCTACACTCCATGACTTCTAGAACTTGGGTGAGCACTGAAGAATATTAAAAATAAAAAAATACATAGTTGGAAATACTAGTCATAAGGGGGAAAAGAGATAAGGCAACTCTCAAATAACTTAATTGGCTTCTATCAATGCAACTTACCTTCATCTCCATGATGTACAATGACTATCCTAGCTCAATCTCAACAAGTAAGTTCTAAATAAGAAACTCAGTTTATAATGAAAATATTTGACAAAATGTGAGTATTGTGTTCAAACTGACATGCATGATATGTGTGATACTCTCTGCAACCCTTTCTAGATGTTGGAGGAAATGAACAGATAGCTCAACAAAATCAGGAAAGGTGAGATTCTGGAAGAACGTGTAGCGTTGAGTAAACAGACACAATCATGGCTGGGAGCATGGAGGCTCAGGGAGGAGGATGATTAAGGAACTGTACCTTTCTGAGGATCCCCACAGAGTGATGAGGAAAACGATGGAAATTTAAAAATCAACAAAAGTAAAGCTCAAGAAAAGTGCTTTCATCCCTGTGAGGCAACAAGGAGGGATTAAAGGGATAAAGCCTGAATTTAGTAACATGGTATGGTAGCTGTAAATTAATACTCACAGCAAACCTGAAAAACACCTTCCCTAGGAAATACAATCATCTCCAAATATTCTTTTAATGTAACATATGAGTTTCTGTTGTTTCATATATACCCACCACCCTCTCCACTAACTAAATAACAATATTCTGAACAAAGAAGCAGCCTTTGTTGAATTACCACATAGATTTGGATATTAGCTACTAAATTAAAAACCCGTTTAAACACTCTCACCAAGTTCTTTAGAAACAAAACGTACATGAAAAATCTTCTGAAAAACCATCTTCTTTACAATTTTGCCTTGAGAAGACTCCCAATTTGTATATATTTTTAAAAAGTTCATGGCTTTGCATTCAAAAACAAAAACATAATATGCACATAAAGGTCATAGTTCATTTTATCATTACCAACATGATATATAATAGCGCATTCCTCAGATACATGCCACACGCCCAGATTTCAAGCATTGCTCATTGTTCAGCTGGAATTTCTGAACTGTAGGCTCTTACCTCTCGTGTTCATGTTGGCACTGTACATCTTTTTATACAGTGTCAATTATGAAGTTACGAGCTGGCAGTACTCACTAAAGAAGATTCATTTCACCACACTGACTATGCATCCACAGTTCTGCAGCTTAACAAAAATTATATAGCACTAAAGTTTACATTTTATTTTCACAAGTTTAAATCACAAATCAGTGCTATAAACACAAGACTGCATAGCCTATTATCGAGGTCTAAATCATGCTGAAGTCCTTCCTACAAGGGAGGGACTTTGGTTCTTCTACTGTAAGATAGAAACCTGAAATTTCTCTCAGTTGAATTAACTAGTCAGAATCTCAGAAGCAGGGCAGGGACAAATATAGAACTTTTGAGGAGATTCATTGCCTGGCACTTGAAACTCATTTCCCTAAATTCATTATTTATGTGATGTTCCTGAGACAATGTATATCAATTTGTTCAATATTATTGACAACATATAATTATGACTATACACTTAAAAGGAGCATGCTTTCTTTGCACACAGAGAATCTATCTATTCAGACAAATAATTCATTAATATCACAAGTTGACACTTCACCTGATGTCAGGTTCCCCTCTGTATGCTGTGAATATCATTGGTTAATAAATGATTGCTTCCTCAAGACCCAGTAATATATATCCAAAGGATGAGCCACAAGGACACGTGCTCAACTATGATCATAGCAGCATTGTTCGTCATAGCCAGAATGTGAAAACAACCTAAATAGCCCTCAACTAAAGAATGGATAAGGAAAATGTGGTACATTTACACAATGGAGTACTACACAGCAGAAAAAATAACGACATCTTAAATTTTGCAGGAAAATGGATGGAGCTAGAAAATATTATTTTGAGTGAGGTAACCCAGACACGGAAAGACAATTATCACATGTACTCACTCATAGGTGGTTTTTAAACATAAAGCAAAGAAAACCAGCCCACAAACCACAATCCCAGAGAACTTAGACAACAATGAGGACAATAAGAGAGACTTACATAGATCTAATCTACATGGGAAGTAGAAAAAGACAAGATCTCCTGAGTAAATTGGGAGCATGGGGACCTTGGGGGAAGGTTGAAGTGGGGAAGGGAGAGGCAGGGAGGGAGCAGAGAAAAAATGTAGAGATCAATAAAAATCAATAAAAAAGAGGAAAAAAAGACAAAAAGAATAAAAATAAAATAAAATAAAGAACTGCTTTGAGCCTATAGCAGAGCAGGGCAGAAAGAGCTATGTGGGAGAAAAAGTGAATGCTGAGAGAAAGAAGGTAAAAGTTAGAGAGAAGCCATATGGCCCCTCCAGGAGCCAGACGGAAATTTACCTGGTTAGTCATAGCCACATGGCAATACACAGATTAATAGAAATGGGTTAAATTAATATGTAAGGGCTAGCCAATAAGAAGCTAGAACTAATGGGCCATGCAGTAATTTAAATAATATAGTTTTTATGTGATTATTTTAGGGCTGAGCAGCTGGGAACCAACAAGCAGCCTATTGTAATATACACCATTCCTTTGTAGTTCCAAGACAATTTCTCAAAGAGACTGCTTTCACTTACACCTGCATCTCATTCATCATTGAATAATTTCCATCCTTCTATTTAGATTGATAAAGCCGAGTACCATATCACCGACATGTATAGTCAGCTCAAACATCTCAAGGGGAAAGTATACTTAACAAATTAGAGTATAACTTAGTCTTGAACTATAGCTTATATTGTTTTCATTTTTAAAGATATATTTGTTTTTATTTTATGTGCAGGGATGTTTTTGCCTGTATGTATATCTCTGTATTTACTCTATGGGTGTATGGTATCTTCAAAGGCAAAAACAAAGGTGTCAGATCTCCTAGAATTAGAGTTATAGACAGTTCTAAGCCACATATAGGTGCTGGAAATCGAACTTAAATCCTTTAGAAGAGCAGGCAGTGCACTTAACTGTTGAACCATCTTTCCAGGCCAGTTTATAGTCTAAATTCTTTTTCCCAAAATATACACACATTTTATGAAATTAATATTTAGGATACCTCCTAGACCGCACTTACACATTATTTTCAACCTAGAATACAATAATGAAACATGGATGACACATTTTCTTGCATGAAAATTTTGTACAAATGCCCTACTTTATGAAAATAAATGATTGTTTACCTGTACTCTTAATAGTAACACATTCGTGAATATGCTCAGGCCAGCGCCAATCTTAAGTTTGGAACTGACTGCAAATGTATGCTTTAACATAATTTTCATTCTAAGAATGTCAGCCTTACATTGCTATTCGCACTGCTCTTTCTTCAGCATTATTCCTGACATTTGAGAGTCATCCCCAACAGTCTCCAAGTACACTAGGCACTAAGGAAACTCTCCCAAGAATAATCCATCTACACTGCTGCCAATTGAATGAGAGCCATGAACATTTTCCATCTCTCAGAGTGTGTTGATTCTCTGTAAGAAATGCTGGTGCTGTGTTGTAAGTATGGAGCTTCAGGTCTGCATGAAATAATATTTTCCACTCAATAACAGAATCTCTTATAGGAAGATACATAATACCTGTGGACTATCTGTTCCATATAATGAAAGTATGCCCACTTGTATCTGAGGATCTCATGACTTAAACTACTGGACTGGACAGTCATACTTGTGCACCCCTTTCTGCATATGCATCACACAAATTTTCTCTCTTCTTTTCTCTTTCTTTTTTACCATATTTCACTTTATGCAAATATATTTAATCTCCTATAATTTAGTCAGATTTCCAAACATCTGAGGAAAATTAAGAAAATGTAAGTGTCTGAAATTCAAACCTATAGAGAATCTGGTAAGAACATTTTCTTTTGTAAATACAACATCTATAGGTAAGAAAGTCAGTCAATAACTTATTTGAAAAATGACATTAGAGCCCCACAAATGGCTGTGGAATTCCCCTCTGTGTTTTATAAATACTATTGGTTAATAAAAAAGCTGTTTTGGGTCTGTTATAGGGTAAAACAGAGCTAGGTGGGGGAGAACTAAACTGAATGCTGGGAGAAAAAAGGCAGAGTCAGTGAGAAGCCATGGAGCCCTGCCAGAGACAGATAAGCCAGAACCTTGCCAGTAAGCCACTGCTATGTGGCAATGCACAGATTCATGGAGATGGGTTAAATTAAGTTGTAAGAGTTAGCCAATAAGAAGCTAGAGCTAATGGACCAAGCAGTGGTTTAATTAATATAGTTTCTGTGTAGTTATTTTGGGAGTCTAGACAGTTGGAAAACAAGCAAAAATCCTCCTACTACATTAGAAGAATATATTCTCTCAAGCAAAACAAGTATTCCAGGCTGCTGACGTTAAGAGTGTAGCAAAATTCAGTCTTTAAGAAAATATTAAAGTCTACCATATTAATGAACACAGGTGGCCACTTTTGTTCCCATTCATGGAAAGGGTCAAAGCATCAACATCAATAATCAAGTAGCTTAATGATACCAGCTGATCCGAATATTTTCTATTGACACTGGTAAAATTAATATGCTCTCAAAATTTCCTTGCTAAAATTTAGATACATTCCATGATCTAAGACTAAGAATGATTCTGAGTGTGTATATTTGAGAGCACTGTACAAACAACAGACCAGGACCCAAATAATATGAGAACACACAGCAGGGATACTTTACCTAACAAAAGTCAAAGTCTGGTTAGAGAAGGCCTGCCCAACATTTAACAAACTATAAATGGGGTTTTTCCAATGCAATGAAAAGACACAGCCTAGAGAACAGACATAGGTAGGTTGAGGGTAACTGGACAGGATTATTTGGTTTGGGGAAGTCTGGTTTTTAAGCAAACTATAAAAATGTAGCAGAGGATTATTAAGAATAATACCCACAGCCTATGTAAGTGAAAGGTTCTCAATTTTTCCCTATATTGGGTACTAGGAGAGGAGTTAAATCCACCCATCTGTAAAATTACTGTTCTGATTATTAGACATTTCTAAAGCCTTCTTTCCGTCCTGGTCACTGAATGTTGTATGTATAAAGACATTGTTCGTACCCTCCAGGAACATAATGAAGCTTACCAACTACTTCTAGAAACAGCTTGGGGATTGAAACACTATTTGAAAGTGCCCAAAGCTTCTCAGAAGAAATGTGCTGTATAATTGCAAATATCGTCAACACTGATGTGCATGTTCCATTAAACACCAGAGCTGGTTATCAAGGGCACTAGTGGACTCATCTTCCCCAGAGAACTTAAAAGACACAGAAAAACTAGACAGCTTCTATCTGCCTAAAAAGAATCAGGTGGAACCTAAAGGGAAGCATTCCTGAAGGAGAGCAATAAGAGAATGAAGTTCAAATTATTACACAGATGAAGGCTGCAAACACACTAACCAAGAGACATTAACAAAGTCGGCAATCAAACTGGAAAACAGAAAGAATATCTGCTGTGAGTTGGAAAACAGAAAGAGATGCAGTTCAGTCTAAAAAATGGGTATCTATTAAAATGCTAAGTGTTTGCCATTTGTGCCTCTGAAACAACAGGATATTTTAAAATAACCTATTATTAAGTATGTTGGCACAAAGTGTATGTTGCGCAGACACAGAGCAATGAGAAGATCAGAGGACAACTTTGTGGAGCCAGCTTTCTCCCTGTACCTCTTCATAGATTTGAGTAGTATAGAGACTCTTTGAGCCATCTCAATTGGATCTTGCCATGAATATTTTAAAGACAAAACTTGCTGTATTCAGAAAAGAGGATGACAAATGACTCATCAATAAAAATAAAAATAATCAAATAAAAAGTCATTAATAAGTGTAGCTATAATATTCTTAAAATGTTATTCTGAATGACTATCATGAAAAAATAATAATTAGATCCTGAAGTGCTTAGTGAGCAATTTTTCTAATTAAAGCCATCCAGCTGGGAAAAAAATATTTTATTGTCTATTGCAGCTTACCCAGCTTGCGTAAACTCAGTAAAAATACATACAATTTATGAAAATAGATAATTGCAAAATGGATATTAAAAATAATGGTTGAGAAATTCCAATATTTAGATGTTTCTGGAGACACAGAAACAAACAGAGGTAGTGAAAAACAGCATGATGCAAATGCTAGCTATAATCAGAAAATCCTTGATGTGAGTTGATTCTGGGGTCATTTGTTCCTTTTTCATAAACTCTTAATAAAAGATGAACAACAGCATGACCTTCAGAGAGGGATAACAAGACTACCTGTTGGCAGAATTAATTATTGACTTGAAGGCTGTGAAATCACCTTCAACAGAGTTATTTTCACAGTCTCCAGAAGCGCTTCTTCTTTCCTGGCATTATCACTGTGGAAATTGACAGGAGTGTTTAAAACATTATCTATTATTTGTGCATCACAAGCCCAGTGGACTGGGTCAATTTCCTTGTCAGTTTCAGACCTCTGCTGTCTGAGTTTATAACGACGCAGGCTGAGCTGGGATGGGTGCCGCTCTAGGATGCAAGGAAGTTAGATTCTCGGGATTTGCTCTGTTGTCCTTTCTTTCTTTTAACAGACTAATCCCAGTTCTCTTTCTCTGCTCCTGCTCCCCCTACCTTTCCTTCACCCCAAACACCACCTGCTTCTCAGACAGGGCAGGGCCTCTCATGGGGATTCAAGGAATTTTGTAGCATCACTACATTAAGACAGGACCAAAGCTCTCCCCTTCATGTCTAGACTGAGCAAGGTTTCTCTTCATAGAGAAATGGGGTCCAAAAAGCCAGATCTTTCATTAGGGGTTGCTCCTGGTCCCACTGCCAGTGGCCCCACAGACTGCCCAAGCTATCCACTGTCACTTGCTTTCAGGGGGTCCACATAGGTCTTATGCATGTGTCCTGATTGTCTGTCCTGAGTCAGTGAGCTTCCACTAATTTAAGTGTGCTTTTTCTGTGTGTTTCCCCATCTGGGTCTTGACTCCATTGCTCAGGTTTTCACTCCTTCTCTTCCATATGACTCTGAGTGCTCTTTCGAGTGTTTACTTACACAACTAAGCGCTCTTCATCTGCATCTCTGCATCTGCTTCCATCAGTTATTGGATGAAGGTTTTAGGAGATCATGTCTATTTCCCCATCCTAAACAGATCCATGGATGTCTCTCTTAGGGTCTTCTTTGTTACCTTGCTTCTCTGGTGTTGTAGACTGTAGACTGATCAGCCTATGTTTTATGCCTAATATTTACCTATGAGTGGATACATTTTATATATGTCTTTCTGGGTCTGGATTCCCTCACTCAGGGTACTTTTTTTCACTTCTGTTTATTTTCCTGCAAATATCAAAGTGGCATTGTTTTTCATTACTGAGTAGTACTCCATTGTGTAAATGTATCACATTTTCTTTATCCATTCTTCGGTTGAAGAATATCTAGGTTGTTTCCAGATTCTGGCTATTATGAATAATTCTGCTATGAACATAGTTGAGCAAATGTCCTTTTGGTGTGAGTATACCTCCTTTGGGTATATGCCTAAATGTAGTTCTGTTGGGTCTTGAGGTAGATTGATTCCCAATTTTCTAAGAATTCTCCAAACTGATTTCCAAAGCAGCTGTACAAGTTTGCAGTATCACCAGCAATGGAGGAGTGTTCCCCTTTCTGCCCATCCTGTCCAGCCTAAGTTGTCATTTGTTTTTCTGTTCCTAGACATTCTGACAAGTATAAGATGGTACCTTTGATTTGCATTTTCCTGATGGCTAAGGATGCTGAGCAATTCCTTAATGTAAAGGAACTTCTGGAGGCAGCAACATTTCTGACTTCAAGCTCTAGAGCTACAGTAGAGAAAACAACTTGGTAGAGGCATAAAAATAGACAGGTGGGCCAATGGAATCAAATCAAAGACCCTGATATTAATCCTCACAACTATGAATACCTTATTTTTGTCAAAGAAACTAAAAACATAAAATGGAAAAATGAAAGCATCTTCGACAAATGGTCCTGGTATAATTGGTTGGCCACAGGTAGAAGAATGCAAATAGATTCACATCTATCGCCAGGCACAAAACTCAAGCCACATGGATCAAAGACCTCAACATACATCCAACCACGCTGAAACTCACAGAAGAGAAAATGGGAAGTACCCTTGAGTGCATCAGCACAGGGGACCACTTCATAAATATAACACCAGTAGCACAGGCACTAAGGGCAACAATTAATAAATGGGACCTTCTGAAACTGAGAAACTTCTGTAAGGCAAAGGACAAGGTCAACAAGACAAAACATCAGCCCTCAGAATTGGGAAAAAAAATCTTTACCAACCCCCCATCTGACAGAGTGCTGACCTTCAAGATATACAAAGGACTCAGGAAACTAAACACTAAATTACCAAATAATCCAATTGAAAAAGTGGGGTACTGATCTAAACAGAGATTTCTCACCAGAAGAAATTCAAATGACTGAAAGACATTTAAGGAACTGCTCTGTTGTCCTGATAGAAAGTTAAAGGTAGAAGGACTGGGTAAGACATTCATGTATTCTGTCCTTTTCATCAGAAATATTTGTCATTCTGTACCATGATACATATTTTTGAGCAACACTAAAGGAAAACAAACTTCTTCACTTTGATTCTTTTGTGTCTGTAGTTCCCATAGCACTCCAGAGTCATCATTATTGAAGCCTATAACATAACTTAAGATATAGAATTGTCTATAGATCAGAGTTGATTTGGAAGTGTCTATATATCAGAGTTGACTTTTATATAATTCAGACTATAGATCCTTCTCGGTTCTCCCTCTATATTAAAAATTATCTATTTTATATATCTAGAGAACACATGGAAGGCTAACATGAGATCTGGGTTTGGAGTTCTAGTACAGAAGGGAAAGATCATATCATACCCACATCTCACTTCAACAGTTTATCAGGACCATGTAATTGTTGTCTTCATTGTGATGTGTGCCTTATTGTTTTCTTTCCACTGTGTTTAAATTCATCTTCTGCCAGTTCATAAGCACAGCCTTAGCTGTGAATGCTGGCTCACTAAAAACAAGTTTCTCGATGAAAAGATGGCCATTAGCATTTGTGGTGGCCACAGACAGGTGTCCAGTGACTTAGTATTCCATGCTTACCTTTAAAAAAATCATTTTTCTTCAGTGTCCTCCACCTTTTTCATTTTGCTTAGTTGAGGTAGGGCTGCTCTGTGTAACATCACTAGCTGTCCTAAAACTCACTTTGTACACCTAGTTGACCTCCAATTCACAGAGATTACCTTGCCTCTGCCTCCCTAGTGCTGGGATTAAAGCTGTGTGCCACCACAGCCTAGCAATGCTCTGTTATTTTTATGGTGGCATAAACTTCCTGCTGTCTTCAAATTATAAAATCCAAACATGTGATATTATGCCCAAGAATCTCCAACTTTTGTAATATAAAGGGTATTCATACAGTTTTGTGGCTAATCAAGAACTTTGGAAGTCATTCTTTATTCCTTTTGCTATATCTTTTAACCCAGCCAGTGAACAGATCATATTACCCTCAACCACTTCTCACTTACTCCACCTATATCAGCATTAACCAAATGACCAGCCTCACTTAGTTTGACACAGTTTCTTAAATGATTCTCTCTCCTCACTATCTGCTTCTGTGTATCCTCAATATGGATCGTGTTCATTCTTTTCTAATTGCTGTGCTAACATACCCTGACAAAACCCCTTAAGACCGATCAGGCTTAGTCAGTTCACAGCCTCAGAGCAGTACAATCCATCGCAGCAGAGAAGACACAGACACTAAGAGACAGGCTGTAGAGGCAGAATCAGGAAGCTGGCTTTACCTTTATCTGAAAGTATCTCATTGCATCCACACTTGTAAGCAGAGAACAGGAAGTCTAGCAGGGCTGTAAAGGCCCAAGGCCAGCTCCACTTGCCCACTCCTTGCATTAAGACTCTACCTCCTCAAGTGCCTACCACTTTTCCAAACAGTGCTACCAGCTGAGAACAGAGTGTGCAAATAAATGAGCGCAAGGGAGATATTTCACACTCAAACCACAGCATTTATTATACTTGATTTACACGCATAGTTCTCTGGGGGTTTTCCTTTGAATTTAGAATAATTCCTTGCATAGTCTGTAAGGTTCTTTCATATATGGCTTCTGCTTCATGGTGAATTCATCCACTGCCAGGTATCATTTACACAGCAAAGCACAACCACACTAGAATGCTTAGCTATCCATTAAATACTACAACTTTATTTCATAGTCAAAAGTCTTCTCATCTATAATTTCTTATTCTAAAAATCATCTTGATTCAGGTCTTCATTTGTTTTATTTATTCCTCAGACATTTCATGAATACTTCTTTAAATATTTTAAATGCAACCATGTGTCAACTTAATCATTATTTTCTTTCAGTCTTAACTAAGCAATCTAGATAGCCTAGTTCTCTCTTCAGATAGTGTGTTCCTATGTTTTGTTATTTCTGACTATCGCAATGTGACTTATAATGTTTTATTCATTTACTTTTTGAAGCCCACTCTCTAAGAGGTTGCTTGAAGGTGGGGGCAAGTTATTTTTATTTGTCTCTCTGTGTCTTTTACCTGTGATTGCACGTATATTGAACTGAATTTATCTCCAGCCCAGAGGTATTTTGTCCCCTTGGTTACTTCAGGATATCTTTCTCTTTCATACAGCCTGCCCTTCTTGCTAAGGAATGATTTGTTTCTTTTTAGAGAATCCATAGCCCACCAGGCAGGAAGTGTTCTAGCATGCATTAATCTAACAAGAATTCTATCAATATAGTAGCACACTTAGATAGGCCTAATGACTAGAATATCTAAACCGTATATTACTCTCCAAATTTGTAAATTTGTGCAAGAAAAGCCCAGCAATTTTATTAGGCTGAGTACTCTGTGTCTAGCGCCACTATTTGTCCTGGGAAAAACTACTAAGTCCACCAATACTGTCCTGGAATGGCATACACAGCTGCCATATGACATAGTTCAGATACTCAGTGGTTCTTCCAGTACACACAGCCTTGCAGACAGCATAGCTTCACAAGTGTCCTTAAAGTCAACATAAGGGTTTCCAAATCTTAATTTTCATGATTTTGTGTGGGTTCCTTGATCAAGAGAATACCAAATTATGTTCCTAAGTCACTTCAACCATTTTGACAACCACTCAAATTCCTCACTCTTGGACTTGTAATGCAGGAGGAATCAAATAACTGATTTTTATATCAAATAAAATACTATATGCTATAACCTAACATGCACAGAATTCAATGATTTAATATATATAGAATTAATCAATTCTAAATTTTTACAAAAATTATTTCTTGTTCTTTATCAGGCTAATGGGCATCTTTGCTGGTGTCAGAAAGGGAAGCAAATGAAGAGGTGAAAACAAAACCTCAGTTCGTATTGACTTCATCAATCTGGATCAATATTTCAAAAGAACCTGATGCCAAGCACTCCATTGTCAGCATATTTAAAACACAGTACAATTTTTTGGGGAGGGGTGTTCCTGGTGTAATACAATCTCCAGTGCACAAGTAATTCTAATTACATTGAAACTCAACTCAGGGCACATGTCATTTCTTCCAAGAACATGGGTTCTAGAGAGAGGTTACCTGTATTAACTTAAGAGTTTAACGAATGATCTGGCTGGTCTTGGTTATAGTAAAAGCATAGAGGTCATTTGGGCTATAAGCTACCTCTGTACCTACCTGGGAACCTCAGCGAGTTTCTAACTATACAGATAATGTAAGGGTTAGTTAGACGATTAGGTACCTCTGGTCCTAGTTGTAGGAGCTTGAGGAGCCCCAGAGTGTAAGGGTCATTTAGATTAGTAGCCACCTTGGGTCCTGATTGTACAAGTTTGATATGGCCTGGCCCAACGACTCACAGATCACCAGGCCATTAATTTAATTCCTAACTTTATGGAAAACCAGGTTTTTCATCTTTTATATTGGAAAGACAATTGTATTTGCTAAAGATTCCAGGTTTCTTTGGAGATCTGTGGGCTCAAGCATCTTCGTGTTGTGTTCCTACCAGCTTGTGGTCCTATAAATTAGTTCTGAAGTCATCTGTGTCTCTTTTTTTCCTGAATGTCCTTTGACTACTACTATTTTTTTTCTTAGGGTCACATTTATATATAAACCTAAAATTCTAGTTTGCGGGACTCATGACTATAGGGAATCAATGATCACTTTGGAAAGACTCAAATAGAATAGCCTAATTTGCCATGTACTAACATTAAGGTGTAGCTTTCAAGCAGAAACAGGCTATTGATTGGTATTCTGTTAAACATTTAATTTTATTTTATTCCATTTTTATTATTACAATATGAATTTATTATTCTTGATTGTTTTCAATGACTTCTGATTATCTACTGCATTGTAGGTCTATAACATTTTCCTGATAAGCAGATAATGATAGCTATAGATAGATGATAAATAGATAGAGACTAATAGATAGATGATAGATACATAGATATATAGATGTATAGATAAATAAGCAGACAGGGTCACATTTAACTGGAATCTTTGGCTTCTGTTTCATTTAATTTTTATATTTAGAAGATTTGTTTTATATTAATTACTCACAAGAAGCAATTTTACTTTTCCTTAATATAACCAGTATATTTAACTTAAAAAATACTATCTATCAAACACAGTGTCCTAGATTTCAGTTTCAGAGCCTTCTTTGTCTTAAGCCCGAGTTACTGAAAGACAAATAACCTAATTGAGAAAAAGAGGAAATTGTGATAAAAATATTTTCAAGCTCCTTCTTCTGAACTAGGAATAACACAGAGAATGTGAAGTTAACAATCTTTTGATTCCCCAAAGTTATTTGATTAATTATGTTATACTGAAGCCTAGGAGAGACATTAATTAATGGTATACAATAAATAGTGAATTGTAACTCACTTGGCTCTACCATTTGGAAACTCTCTGAACCATAATTTCTCTGCTTTTCTTAATACATTGTTTCAAACTTGGAATTAGAATAAATGTCAGAAAAACAGGAAACTGCTTATTTTTCTCTGAATAACCACTTTTCTCAATGTATTCTTTGAGTTGAAATTTCTAGTATTCCTTTTTATAAAAGTTATGTATATTACTAAATACTGCATGAATAACAAATGAAAAACTCACAAGAGATAATCATCTATAAATAAGTATATATTAAGTTATTTAGTTGGGTGAATAAAAATATTGGCTAAAAAATGTTACTTGTCTCTGGCTCACTTAGTTGATACTGCTTTAAACAACAGAAATAAAAATAATGAATGACATGCTTTGAGGCTCTGGATTCAGGAGGATGACAAGGCAAAGTGACGTGGATATGTGGATATGGATGAAGACTCAAGGACCCTAGACTGAGGATGTCTCTTTTCTCTTTTGCAAATGTAAAATACCTATAGTTAGATAACCAATATTTTATAAGAAGAGTATGAACTAAAAGAAAAAAGTACATCTTCCCATTCATTGGTCTAGGTGATCAATAATTACAATTTTATAAGTATTACAGAAGCAATGGTGAAAATTATAATGTATATATTCCATACTTCCTTCATCCATTCTTCCATTGAAGGGCATCTAGGTTGTTTCCAGGTTCTGGCTATTACAAACTCAAGAAACTAGACCATAAAAGGCTAATCAACCCAATTATAAAATGGGGCACTGAGCTGAACAGAGAATTCTCAACAGAAGAAGTTTAAATGGCCAAAAGACACTTAAGGTCATGCTCAACTTCCTTAGCGATCAGGGAAATGCAAATCAAGACAACTTTAAGATACCATCTTACACCTGTCAGAATGGCTAAAATAAAAAACACCAATGATAGCCTTTGCTGGAGAGGTTGTGGAGAAAGGGGTACACTCACCCATTCCTGGTGGGAATGCAAACTTGTGCAACCACTCTGGAAAGCAGTGTTTCGGTTTCTCAGGAAATTCGGAATCAACCTACCCCTGGATCCAGCAATACCACTCTTGGGAATATACCCAAGAGAGGCCCTATCATACAACAAAAGTATATGCTCAACTATGTTCATGGCAGCATTGTTTGTAATAGCCAGAACCTGGAAACAACCTAGATGCCCTTCAACGGAAGAATGGATGAAGAAAGTATGGAATTTATACGTATTAGAGTATTACTCAGCAGTAAAAAAACAAGGACTTCTTGAATTTTGCATACAAATGGATGGGAATAGAAAACACTATCCTGAGTGAGGTAAGCCAGACCCAAAAAGAGGAACATGGGATGTACTCACTCATATTTGGTTTCTAGCCATAAATAAAGGACATTGAGCTTATAATTCATGTTCCTAGAGAAGCTAAATAAGAAGGTGAATCCAAAGACAAACACATAGGCATCCTCATGAATATTAACCTTCATCAGATGATGAAAGGAGACAGAGACAGAGACCCACATTGGAGCACTGGACAGAAATCTCAAGGTCCAAATCAGGAGCAGAAGGAGACGGAGCACGAGCAAGGAACTCAGGACCGCGAGGGGTGCACCCACACACTGAGACAATGGGGATGTTCTATCGGGAACTCACCAAGGCCAGCTGGCCTGGGTCTGAAAAAGCCTGGGATAAATCCGGACTCGCTGAACATAGCGGACAATGAGGAATGCTGAGAACTCAAGAACAATGACAATGGGTTTCTGATCCTACTGCACGTACTGGCTTTGGGGGAGCCTAGGCAGTTTGGATGCTCACCTTAGGAGACCTGGATAGAGGTGGGCGGTCCTTGGGCTTCCCACAGGTCAGGGAACCCTGATTGCTCTTCGAGCAGATGAGGGAGGGGGACTTGATCGGGGGAGGGGGAGGGAAATGGGAGGCGGTTGCGGGGAGGAGGCAGAAATCCTTAATAAATAAATAAATTTAAAAAAAAAAGACATGTGCGAGTTTGAGGCCAGCCTGGTCTACAAGAGCTAGTTCCAGGACAGGCGAAGCTACAGAGAAACCCTGTCTCAAAGTACCAAAAATAATAATAATAATAATAAAAGACATGTTTTCATGGAAAAAAAAGAGTGCCAGCTTACAGTGGTGCTGACTGAAGCAGATTAGAAGGGTGATTTCTAACTTGATACAATTTTTGTCCTTGTTCTAGGACTTAGAACAAAACCACATACATCTCCAGGTCCATCTTAAGATTCTGCATGCCAATGACCACCAAACAGCCAGAGCAGAACTTGGAAGAAAGGAAATCCCACAGTGCATTGACTTGGAAACTATAAAAAAATAAAATTAAATTAAAAAGTACAAGTGACCCAACTTGTGATGTGTTGCTACAGCATTCCTATGAAATCAATGCAATGGCAGAAATAGCTTTTACAAGAGAACAAGTAAAGAATGTTACTTGGGTTATTAGCTTGTCGGAATTAGGAGAGCAGCAACAGTGGCTTAAAACACATTCTTGATGCATCATTAGTCACAGCCCCCAGCTACCCAAAGGATATAATGAGAAACAAATATTCACTATTAATTAAATGTTAAATATCATTTAACACAGTAAACATATTTGAAGGTACATTGTCAACATGAATCACTTCACTAATGATTCAAGTAATTCATATGGTAAAATATTAAACCAGAAATAGCACTCAACAGATCCTAGAGAAATACACATCATGTTAACAGGCATTTTTGGCAAGGAAAAAATTTGCCTGAAGTAATCCAACAGAGTAACAGACTAAAATTAGAAGATCTTGTAAAACACCAAGATGAGAGTAAAGAAGGCAAAAATTGAAAATAATTTATTGAGATGACTATCTAACAGCTTAATTTACTAATTCTTTTAAAATGATTTTTAAATGAGAAGGGGCTCAAAATTTATAGATACTTATTTCGTTCTACTCATAGAGTTAAATTTGAGAAAGTGCTTTTTCTGAATAAAAGTCATTTGGGAAATAAGTTGGAATAGAGCTTTATTATTCCCAATGTAAAATAAGTCAATCAGTATAATATGAGATGATTGAATATGATCATATTTTATTATTTACATACATGAAATAATGAAAGAATAACATGAATACTTTTTTAAGAAAAAAGAAGTATTGGTACTGAGTGATTATTTGGCAGTAGAATATGGATTTAACATGTATAAACCAATGCTTCACTCCTAAAACCAAAAATCAAACCAAAGAAATAGTACTCTGTATAGTCTAACATTTTCCTCAGAGAATAAGAAATAGTGAAAAACTGGTCAAAGGAAAAAAAATAGAAGAGAATTGGATGCCAATGACAACATCTGCAGAGCTAATAGTTTTAATTCACAGGATTTTCTTTTTTGAAATATTTTCTGTATAGTGTGAGTAAGCATGCAACACATTTTCTGTAACTTCATCTTTCATTTCCTACTGTTCTTTTCCACAGTTTATTTATTTCTCATTGTTTATGATACTGGGTTATATAAAGATATTTTATTGTTTATAAATTTCACACATACATATGACATGCTTGTTTTGAAAAAGAAATTCCTGCCCCAATTCTTGCCACAGACCCAGCACTTACCCCTTCCTAACTTCCTGTGCTGTTTCTTATAAGCTCTTTGTGGCTTCTTAGTGCTGCCTGTGGATGAGTGTGTTCAGAGCTCCCTACTGACTCATGATCCATGCATCAGTCAGTGAGGATGGTTTCTGCGGGAGATGGAGAATAACAAAGAGCCACAACTGGTTAACATGAAGAGTAGAGATGTGGAGTATTCAGTTCTAAGGGGACATTGATATCACACCTTCTCCCCATAAGAGTCAAGGTAATCACAAAAGAGGGAGCAGAAAGATCATGAGCACCAGAGGCAATGGACATCCACAGTGAACAGAACATTAGGACATGAATGTGTCATTGTACACATCAGCTCACAAGGGCTGTGACTGCATGTGTGAAACCTGCCCAAGACCAGGCTGGAGGGCTGTGAAGTCCTAGCCCTAGGTGGGGAGCTGTTAGCAATTGATCTGCTGGTTAGGGGAGAGTCAGTTTTCCTGGGAGATGGGGCCCCAGAGAGGCTACGCAGTACTGACACTATTGTAAAAAGTGAATATTGAGATAGGATAAGATTATTGTTTCTTTTGTTTTTGTTTTTTGTTTTGTTTTTTTGAGACAGGGTTTCTCTGTAACTCTGAAGCCTGTCCTGGAACTAGCTCATGTAGACCAGGCTGGTCTCGAACTCACAAATATCCACCTGCCTCTGCCTCCCAAGTGTTGGAATTAAAGGTGTGCGCCACCACTGCCCAGTTTGAGATATATGATAAGATTAACTTACAAAAAAATCCAAAAATAATGAGGAATTAAGAGGAAGCAGAAATAAATTTTCTCAACTTCATTCTGCAAGTGGAGCCCTGTTTACATTTTTCTCATGTATGAATTCTGATTGTATCATGATTCACTTTAAAAAAAGAATGCATCTTTTATGAAATATTTGAATTTAACACTTTATTTATAGAAAATAATATAAAATAAATTCTGGAAAAGACTATAATACTTGTTTTTATCCTGCTATTTCTGAGATATTTGATTGTCTGAATTTGATGGTATTTCAAGGTATTGGTTTACTTAAAGGACCACAGAAGAAACGGGATAATTAGGAGAATCCCTTGGAAAATTGGGATAATTCCTGTTGGCTTAGATGAATTAACAAATGTCTATTCTTTTTAAGATTTATTTTAATTATTTTATAAGTGTGTATGTGTATGTGTGTGTGTGTGTGTATGTGCGCGCGCACACACACACACATGCATATGAATTCAGTGTCCAGAGAAAGAGGTTGTCTGATGTCCTTTGAGTTGGGCTTATAGGCAGTTGTGAGATGTCTAGAATGGGTATTGAGAAATGATCCTGGGGCATCTGGAAGAACAAGTGTTCTTAACCACAGAGTGACCTTTCCAGTCTACAGCTTCTCACATTAAGAAATCCTAGTATAATATGTGAATAGTAACTTAGTTAAAATACTTTGTAAAAAGAATTGGGGACAATATAAGCAATGAAATAGAAAGTAATGTTTGATGTAACTGACTTGAGGTTATGTCCTTCTGGCTGGTAATGTAAAGGAAGAATAATTTTTTAAAACATAGATGTGATATTGGAGTATATGTATCTACCTTTTGGAATTTGTTGAGAGGTTTAGATTCACACTAAACTTTCACATTTAAGCAATATAAGTATTAGAATATAAGTGCGTACTCTCTAGCTCCACCAAGGATTTCCTGATTCAAAATTTGGCCAAATATCCCAAAGAGGGGTAAGTACAGTAAAACTAGAGAAATACAAGAATGCAGGAAATGTAGGGGTTTGATCAAAATTGCTAAGTATTTTTCATTTTAATCAAATACATTTTTGTCAATCACTTTTAAATCTATTTCCTCAGTTATTGTTCATACTATATTGTTCATTGCTTCTTGAAATGCTCATGGTATCATGCAAATTTTATTTTCCATTTTCCTTAGATCTCTCTAAACTTGAAAAGTTCTACTGTCCTTACTAGAATCCCTCTTGAATAATACTATTAGCAGTAGTAATAATGATGTCATTTAACTTTGGTTGAGCACATACTATGTGTCAGGGGCTCTTTTAAAAGCTTTATGCTGATCAGCTCATTTAACAGCCAGGACATTGAGAATGATGCCATTAGCATCCTCATTTTGCAGACAAGGCACTGAGGCACAGAGATGTTAAGTAACAACCATTCCATTATAAAGCTTGTCCTTAATCCCTTGCTGGGACACCATCCATTCTTTGTCTAAGTACTCTCTGGGCTTTTGTTGTGCCTTGTCTGAAAAAAAAACAAAAAAACAAAAAAACAAAACTCTCAGCACTCCTCCCTAAAGGCAGTTTCTCTAAGGAAGCTTCTGCTACAAATTCATCTCATTTAGGACTTTAAGATTTTGTACTCACTGCACACATTCCCATGAAACTATAAGAGCACGTGGCTTCCAAAACACTTTTAAGATTGATTTATTTTTAACATTTGGTTCTATGTGGTTCCAGTTTTCAAATACTTGCACTGTAGAAATCAATAAAAAATGTATGGCATGTTTACTCTGTTGTGTAGTTTCAGCCAACGTTAGAATTTTCTGGACTTACAATGAGATGTTTTCAAGCTGTGTTAACTTATTGCTTTCCCTCCATTAGTCCTAAATTTTAATTAGTTTTCACCTAATCATTTGTCCACATTCAATCAGCAAATTATACCATGTGTAGTTGTAGTTCAGCTACCATGCACAGTGGTAGTTGGCCACAAGATGTGACCCAATATTGTTCTGAAGGGCTCAAAATCTGACCGTGGAAATATATTCACAGTGACTCCAAAGCATAACATTAGTGAGAAGGAAGACTGAGGAATAGTGCATACCATCGTCAAAAGAGGAGACAAGAGCACAGAAATGGCTTTTCGGAAAGACACAGAACAGTAGATAAGACTCAAAAGGTGAAGAAAAGGCCATGGAGAGATAACTCAGAGGTAAAGGGCACACAATGCTCCAGCAGGGACTGGAGTTAGATTCCTAACACCCACGGCTCCATATGACTCCAGCTCTAGGAGATCCAAAGTCTCTGGCCTCCACAGGCAAAAGCAATTCCATGCATATACCTCTCTTTGTCTCAAACACAGAATTAAAAATAAAAATAATTTCAAAAATGAAGTTCTTAAGGCTATAAGTACAAGGTATATATACTCAAGGCAACCTTTGGTGGCTGATGGTGGCCATAATGAGCATCAGAGAAAGAAAAACCAACCAGCTCATGCACTGATAATGTCCTGGAAACTCAGGGACACTCGGGGAGTTAGGTTCCACTACACTGCACTATGTGATGAAGAGCATAAGAGATGAAGATGCAGGTGTATACACAGACACAGCCATGAAAACCAACTGAGACACACACACACCACACAAATACACACAAATACACACAACATGCACACACACATACACTTCAACTTAAGAATTATTCATCTTAGGCTAATATATAAATGCTTAAATTTTTCAGTGCTTTATTATTCTCTCTCTCTCTCTCTCTCTCTCTCTCTCTCTCTCTCTCTCTCTCTCTCTCTCTCTCTCTCTCTCTCTTTCTCTGGTGTTTTTGTCTTCCAGAAGGACAGTTCTACAATTCATGTTAATGAATTTGGTTTGTTCACTGAGGATGTTTTCAATTTATATCAATTCTAGCTAAAAATCTAGGTCACCCAGTAAAACAGAGTTTCAGGTTTGTCTGAAGACATTAAATAAATCTTGTTTCCATCAGCATTTCATGGGAGATATATGAAAACACAACACAAACTTGTTTGGGTCTGACTATAAACTGACAGATCCATCTTCAAGAAGTCACCTCAAACATCAAAGGAGAAGGCCTTTTAGTTCCTGTCCAAGCTCGCTTTCTAGGACTATGATAGATTCCATGACCAAAACCTACTGGAAGAGGAAGAATTGTTTTAGTTTATAGGTTATATAGTTCATCATCGGCTGAAGCCAAGGCAGAAACCCCAAAAGCAGGAACTGTGGGAAAACCATGAAGAAGCTTTTTGCCTACTGGCTTAATCCCCATGCTTCACAGCCACCAGCCCCTGGCATCCATTCTAAAATGGTTGGGTGGAAGTTTCCACCCCAGCTCCCTCCCCTGGAAGTTGCCTCAGTCTAAACTCCACCTCTGAGAAAGCTGGCCAAATGATGACCTCTCCCCAGAGAAGGTCAAGGCCACTCACGCAGGGTATTTAAACTGCTGCCCTCCCAGGAATGCTTGGTCTTCCCGGTTCTCCTTTCTCCCTCTCTGTAGTTTCCGTTCTTTCTTCCTGGGGAGCCTTCCAGGTACCCATTAAACCTAGGCTTTTTCTAATTTGGTTTGATTTGGTCTTATTTGGATTATTGCGTCGGCAGAGAGGCTTATTGGCCCATAAATCTATACACAGCCTTTCCTTCTCCCTTCCTTCCTTCCTACTTTCCTCCTAACCCCCTCCCTTCCTTCCTTCCTTTCATTCATTCTTTCTTTTTTAATTATTCATGAAACAGGGTTTTTTTTTTCCTACCTCTCCTGGCAGGCCACTCCTTGTGAGTTTTTGTTATTAGTTTTAATTTTTAAATATTTATTCTTCTTTCATATATTACATCCCAACTGCAGTTTCCCCTCCCTCCACTCCTTACAATTACACCTCCCACCTCAGAAACTCTTCTTACAATCCAGGAGTAACACTGCATACAGTGGGCAGGGTCCTCCTACATCAGTCTTTAATCAATAAAATGTCCCATAAAGCCATTCTGATCTAAGCAAGTCTTCAGATGAGCTTCTTCCCAGGTGACACTAGTTTATGTCAAGTTCACAAAAACTAACTTGTACACTCATAAAGTCATGGCGATGACATTCCTGGCAACCAAACAAAGTTATCTAGCCTTCTTGGTATCATCTTCTGTTTTCCAGTGCAAAACAGTCAACAGAGCATAGGAAGAACTCTGAAAAAAACTGTTTCTGTAACCTCTGTGATTCAATAAAAGCTCATCTTGATATAAGTCTTAAAATCTTTCATTGTTTGTGCAAACTTCAGATTTCTCAAATGCTTCCTTCTTTTATCTTCTGGTTCAAAAAATAATTATGAAATTATATTAGTTAAAACACATTGCTATAAGAATACTATTATAATTAACAGCTTGATTGATGGCAGAGAAGCTATTCAAATACATCATGATTTGTCTCAAAGAAGAGGAACATATAAAGTCCATAAACAAGCATAAAATATCTAACACCGCAGTAAAATAGAAATATGCATATTAAGTTTGTAGGGTAAGTAATTTTTCTAAAACAATACATTCATGGAGTACTAGTTCATGGTAAGCTCTTCACAATTTTTCTGATATAAATATTTTTTATAACACTGGAAGAAGGCAAGAAAGGTGTGAATATGAATATGTAATATTATGCGGTTCTATTAGCATTTGGGCATTAAGGTTAGCATCAGGTGTGCCTGAGGAGATTTATTATTTTTTTAGCCTTTTTTTCCAAGTTGCTTCCCTGGTACTCACAGAACAATAAAATGAAATAAGCCAAGTGTTAAGAAATAAGAAATATAACAGGTTACATAGAAAATGCAAACACACCTCAAGAATGGAGAAACCACCTAGGTTACTCACAAAGAGCACAAACATGAAACACAATGTCTTAGTTAAGAAGACTGCAGTATACAGAAGCTGACCAAGTTTAAAGTGATAATGATTTAAAAAAAAAATCAAACCAAATATCACGAAAGCCATATTGCTCCCATTAAAGCATTCTCCATCTTTATTGGTTTGCGTCTTGAAAAGTAGACTTTCAACAACATACATTTCTAAGGAATATTTATAATCTGGATAACTATTTTAGATCTAACTGCTGTGATAGAAGATTAATAAATCACATAACATAATGTCCTGCATCCTGTTAAAATAAATAAATGTTCCAGTATTTTTGCTTTTGCGTGTCGATCATAAGAGAATAAAAAGAGCATTCTGAGAGATTCCTCTAGTCTCATGCTTATTTTAGCACTACTCATCATGGCTAGGACATGGAAACAACCTGAGGGATTAAGAAAATATGCTGTATATACACAATGAAATATTAGACATGACAAAGAGTAGACTTCTAGCAACTGCAGCAAAAATCATGAGAACTTCAGGACATCATGTTAAGTGAAACAAGCCACACACAAACAAGTATTCTCACTCATATGCAGAAGCTAAGAAACAAGGTGGCTGACTGAATACAGAACACTAATCACTACAGCCTGGAGGGACAATATTGAAGAGTCTGGGTTTAATCAGCTCATATAGCATGAGCAGAACAAAGCATCACACTGACCCCATTGATATTTATAATGAACACTGACCCAATTTTTAAAACGCAAAGAGACTTGTTTTAAACCATAAATTTTCTAAGTGAAAGGGTATTATCTTATAATTAAATGTAACCACCTCACCTCTGTATTTGTTATTTGTTTAGTCTACTCTCAAGATCTGTGGCTGTAAGTATCACATTTTTTTTCTGGAAGTATTTTTTCCACATTATATTTTATTTATATTAAACTAGGAATGCTACTATATTGCTGTAATCCCAATATTTAGTAAGAGAACTTGCATTATTGTGAGTTCAAAGTCAGTCTTAGCTACATAGTGAGTTTGTGACCTGTCTGAGATGCAAAGGACATTGTCTAAGATGAAAGCAAAGCTTTCAGTGCAATAGAAACTGTATCTAAATTCCAATATTTGGATTTTATCATCTGTAAGGAAATGTTCAATTAAAATGGAGTCTTTAATTAATACAAATTATCATTCATATACATGTCAAAACTCAATGTTTTTTTATACTCAGTCAATATAAGTTTATTCAGGCTTGTTGAAATTTTCAAGGGACCCACTTGATAGCCTGTTCTCTTTAAGTAGAAATCACCGAAATTTAGTGGAAAAATAGGTATATCTCTCTTCTTCATGTTATGGGATTACTATCATGCCATATAAGTGTATGGTTTGATATTATGCATGTTAGTATCGATAGATCTTTCCTTAAAAGAATAAAAGAGAACCTGAAACTCTTCTCTCTCTGGAAAACTCCACTGAGGATCTTGATCTGTGTTTTTTGAATGTGGAGCTCTTGAAGACTTTGGATGCAAGAGGCTGCCCTCCTCCACACTCCCTGGACATGGTTTCACAGAGAGGCCTGTTTTTAAGCCAATGGCAACTTAAGACAAAACACATACAGAGACAATGTGATAGGAAAGAAAGCATCTGGATATCACCTGGGACAAAGAGAGAAAGAATGTGTTAGTAGAATATATGAAAAATTTCCTCTAATCAAAAGTTCTTCCTACATTTACCCGAGACATGCGCAGGCTTTCAGTAAGGAGGAGACAGGAAATATTTCTGTATATGCTTTGCAGATGCAAATTAAGGAGTCATATATATATATACATATACATACACACACACATGCACACACATACAGATGGGAGAGGAAGATTTTTATCTGTGCCATAAGCATTTTGATAGAGGCCAAGGAGAATAATGAAACAAGGGGATGAAAGAAAGGATTGAATCTCACCAAGTACAATAAAACTATAATATTTTTTTTTTTAACTGTTAGGGGTGACCTCCGCTATTCCAGAGTCTAGTATTAGCAGGGGGGAAGCCAAAGTAGGACAAACTAGACTGAAGAAGTAAGAGAGGTCTTGAGCTTAAATTTAGTTACTGCTCAGACTCCAAAGCTCTGAGAGAGCCTTGCCAAGAGGAGCTGTGTGACTCTGGAATAAACTCAGCGCATCCCTGGAACTGGGTTATCACTGTTAAGAGCACAGGTGCTGGGAACTCAGAAGCCTGGGCTGAAATATCAGCTCTGCTGCCCTGCTGCAGCACCCTCAGACTTGCCCAAGCTCCTTGGCTTTACTGGTCAGTCCAGGACTTGGTGGCATTTGTGCTATTAAAATGCATATGTAGTAAAATGTCCCCGGAAGTGTCTGCTGCACAGGAGGTGCTAAATAAATGTCTGTCATTACTAACAGCAACATTCTTATTGTTATTCGCTCCAAGAGTATCAGTTATTCTGAAAGAGTTTGTGGGGAAGCTGTAAGCTCTCAGTTAACTTCCCATTGTACCTGAAGCTAGAACGAGTAAAAAATAAGAATCCAAATTTAAAACATTGGAGAATCGTAACTGTATTTTTCTAGATATTTTAGTCTAACCTATTTGGGTGATGCATACTTTATTTAGGGTTGAAAATTCCAACTGTGCTCATGTACACGTGTCATTATTATTTCAAGTATAATACAAACAATTCCTTTAGTTGTTTACATGTTTATGGACGTGGCCTGTTATTTGTATTTTTCTGTGTTAGGAAGATAGAGTAATGAAAGGAAGGCGAGAAGAACAAAGGAAAAGGAGATGAGTGAGAGAGAGGAAGGTATAGGAAGAAAGAAAGAGAAAGAGAGAGACTAGAGAACAATATGAGAGATTGCAAACAGATGTGACTTATCAAGACGGTCAGGCATGGGACCATGAATCTCCCTCTACTCTATCTGGCACAGACTGTGATTTCCTTATAACTACTAGGTCATGAACACAGCGTGTACATACAGACACACACAGAGACAGACACACACACAATGCGTGGACCTGACAACTGCTTGCAGAATAGTCCTTTACAAAAGTTATTCTAAAGACCGTAGATTTTGCCATTCTAATATAATATAAGCATATATAGCATAATGGATCTTAATTGCACGAAGCAATGCATCAATTCTGCACAGTTATATTTAATTTTTACATGCCTATCATCTGTATAGCTTCAGACACATATTACATAGGAATAGTCCCATTACAATTATGAGAAGTAACAATAACATAAAATAACTACTAATAAAGTGGCTAGAATTTTAAACTGTATTTAAAGTCACAAAGGTAAATATACATCAAAAACACAAAGATTTTTGTCCATGTATTTAAAAAATTTAAGACCTCATGATTCATCAGTGATAGAATATTAGATTTAGGAATCTCTATAAGCACAAATGTCCCCCCCTTTTTTTTTTGCAACTGGTTTTCATCCAGTTTTCCTGACCTTTTGAAGCATTTTGGAAAATGACAAAAAGAAACTGTATTCCAGGATGATGTGTTTACATTTGTGATTGTCCTCTACTTTGGTTCTCGGGAGATTTGTACCATGCTACTAATATTTACTGTATAACGAACAACCTTTCAGTCCAGAAACCAAAGCACAAGAGCCATAGGTGATGGTCCCTAGGGGTGTTAGTAAGCATGCAAATGATTGTAACAGCCACAAGAGGGCTAAAAGAAAAACAAGTCATGGTTCTGCTTCATTTAAATATATAGTCATGGGGGAGTTTGCTCTTTATTTAATATGTATAAAAATCATGTATATTCTGTTATTTAAATATAGTTTTGTAAATATCAGGTATTTAGAGAAATGATGATTTTATGCATAATTTGTGGAGTTAAAATTAGTTCCAAACAGAGTCGCATAATTCTACGGCAGACACTGATAGCATTTTTTTCCTTTTATTTTTTTTATTTTTTTTGTTTTACTTTTTAAACTTATTTATTTATTAAGGATCTGCCTCCTCCCCGCCACTGCCTCCCATTTCCCTCCCCCTCCCCCGATCAAGTCCCCCTCCCTCATCTGCTCACAGAGCAATCAGGGTTCCCTGATCTGTGGGAAGCCCAAGGACCTAGATGCCCTTCAATGGAAAAATGGATGAAGAAAGTATGGAATATATACATATTAGAGTATTACTCAGCAGTAAAAAACAAGGACTTCTTGAATTTTGCATACAAATGGATGGAAATAGAAAACACTATCCTGAGTGAGGTAAGCCAGACCCAAAAATCGGAACATGGGATGTACTCACTCATATTTGGTTTCTAGCCATAAATAAAGGACATTGGGCTTATAATGCATGTTCCTAGAGAAGCTAAATAAGAAGGTGAATCCAAAGACAAACACTGATAGCATTTTAACAATTTACTACACCCTCCAAACAAAAGCTTACACGACCTCTGTTCCACAATAAGCTTACATTTTTTCAGTCTACATACTGGATGACCAAGAAACCTAAGGAAAAGGATACAGATGTCCAAATGTAAAGAATACTCATGGAGTCCATGATGTGGGAGGTAATGTAGGCTGTGAATATGTTTTATTGGCATTGGTTAATAAAGAAACTGCTTTCAACCAATGACTTAACAGAGTAAAGTCAGACTGAAAGTGATATATAGAGAGAGTAGGCAGAGTCAGAGAGAAGCCATGTAGATCCGCCGGGGAAAGATACCATGCAGAACTTTATCCTGTAAGCCATAGCCATGTGAAGATATACAGATTAATAGAGATGACTTAGTTTAGGATATAAGAGCTAGCTAAAAATGTGCTTTAGCTATTGGCCAAACAGTATTGCAAAGAATATATTTTCTGTGTGTTTATTGTGGGGCCAGGCGGGACAGAAACCTCTGCCAACAAATCCAGGATGATAACTATTTACCTAATTGTACAAAACACTGGGAAAAAAAACACCCATAGTCTGTGTGTTTAAATAGACTCCGTATATGCCCCACCATGCTGAGATGAACTTCAAAGTGGGAAATGAGAAATTTTATGAGGCTGAGAAATCAGGTTTATAATTGTTTTCAGATAGAATCAGATGAGTTTCAAATATTTCAATGAATCCATACAATACCATTAAAATGAACACATTAATATCACACCTGATGATCAGAAACCATGTCTGTTGTTCTCTAGATTACCTGTCCTTGATCCCTCAGAAACTAGCTTAGCCCTCAAAAGTAGACTAACAGCTAGGTCCCCAAATCTTGCCCCTTTGTCATTGCCTTTGTCATCTGAATGTCAACTCATAGCAAATATACTCAGCCACAATTCTAGTGTCTCATCACAAAAACTCACCTACTTCATATGTTCAAATTTAGGAGAAAGTCATTTAGACCTATCTCTACAGTGATGTCTTTTTCTTTGATTCTTAACCCTAAGTGTGGTATAATTTTACAGTTTGTTTGTTTTTTTAACTGCTAAAATAACTGGCATGAATCAAAACAAAGCCCCATCTTTTGTCTGTTTTTATCTGATTATCTATGACAGGAAGTGCTTACTTTACAACACTTGCTGTGCAGAACCTATTTCCCTTCTGTGTTCAAATGTCATGAATATTTATGAGCCCATCGACAGAAGAAGTAAAGTAAAATGAATTGGCTTGAGCCAAACACTAGGCTGCGATCTTTTCCAGTTCATTCAACTGACTGCCACTTGACCAGGACCTCACTCAAATGAACTTAAACATTAAACTACTCACTGAGAAATTGATTTCCCAAATGTTTTCCAATTACAAGATCACGTGGCATTTCACACAAGTATTCTGCAAGGCAGTCAGTATTGGGAAAATTAAGATTCGACTGAACATTTTGAAATCCACTGTTTTTGTCTGCTTCTCCCAAGCTCTCAAGTCCCTTCTTGCCATGTACTTTTATAAAAATACGGTGATGTTTTTTGAAATGTTTATGCCTCCTTTTTAATGAAAACCTTCCTCTTGGGCATGCATCTGTATACGCCCCGCCCTGTAGTAGCAATTTCATGAGACCATTGTCGTTGTGGCCATTTGTCTTTCTTTGGTCAACAAAATGGGGCACAGATTGGAGCGAGCACATTACATGTAGAAGTCTAATTTGCTTTTCTCTAATTCTGCCAACTCTTGCCCCCACCTGTTGCTAAGAGAATCACATGATTTAAGAACAGGCAGTATTTCAAGTTGAGTTCCTGAACAGAGGATATGTGTAACTAAGGAACATGAAATTCATAGCTAATGGCATCTGGTATGAGTGAGAAATAAACAAATGTATAAGCCATTTAGAGTTTCAGGTTATGAAGGAAAATATAATAAAATTGTCACTAGAGATGAGATTCTTTTGTGAAATCAACCTAAAATATGCGGCACTTGCTTCTGGGACTGGAGGCAAGAAAAGGCCCAATCTGTCAGTGAATGTCTGAAAAATGGCCATATTATGTGCAAAAGATGCAAAGTAGTTTGTAAGGTACTTCCTAGTGATGATTTGTAAAGTGGGTAATATGTTCAATGAATTTCAGCTCTTGTAGAAGATGCTAGAATTAGTAAAACTAGAAAAGACGCCTAGTGGGGTTTAGTGAGTGATAGGGTTCCCTGTCTCCCTCCGTTTGGATGTACTTTAGAAAGGTTCCTAGCTGACCACTTGCCCTTCCTTTACCTTTAAAGCACTTATTTCAGAAAACTTGCAATTAAAAATGTGTTCTCTACTTCTTTAAATTGTAAATGCTTTATAGTCCACGGATGTCTTTCAAAAGGAGAGAAAACACATCTTTGAAATGCTATCATCAGCCAAGTCAGAGCTCCCATTTCTCAGTCTCTAGAGGAGGGCTGGTGCCTACCTTTTTGATGAAGCATGCTTTAGCAAACATAGATGGCCTAATCCTATTGACTCACCTCTCCCCAGCGTCTTCCAGTAATTTCTCATTCTTACACTCCAGCATTTAAAATCTCTAATTTCTTTTGCTTTTTGTCCACAGAGGAGTTAAATTCAATCTTCCCCCATTGCAATAGCCTTGACCCATAGCAAAACATTTTTTATGCTTGTTTAACTCCATCTGGTGAATTTTTTTGAAATTAGCAACATTTCACAAGATATTATAGGAAATAAATTAGCTAAGAAACAATTGGCTGGCTTACAAGAAAAGGCAAAGAGCCTCTAGAAATTTTGAGGCTTACAAAGAGAAATAATGGATAGGTAAAGACAAAATTCAGAGTGTAATCATCAGAAATTTTGTTTAAAAAGTTGAGTATCCTTATTTAATCCCCAAATCCTTATAGATGAATAAAATATATCAAGGAAAAGGTTATCACTGTAGTGTATTCATAAAATCAATTGCTCACACACTGCTTTAAAGATTTAAGTTTACTAAAATAGAATTGTGGAGAATCAGAGCTGGGTAGAGAGGTTAGGGCACGGAAAATTGATGTGGAAGAAGTTGGAAGTGAGTATCATCAAAATAGTGTGAAACAGACTAATTCACACGGAATCACTTTTCAGATTCCATGTTATGTATATGGCATCAACAGTTGTGCCTACAGTCCTTAGGTAGAAGAAACATGATTCTCTTTTACAAGAGTACAACTGTCCTCATTCACATCATGGCCCATAGACAATGGCAGCCTCCTATAGTGAGAGACCCACAGACACTGGTGCTTTTCCTTATTTATTCCCATGTGTCAGGGGCACAGTTAACAACTTCTTGCTGTTATTACACTCCATGGAACACTTCCCTTTCTTTCTAATTACTTTTCTTCTCCAAGCATTTTTAATTTCTAACGTTTCCATACTGTACTTCCAGTATCAAATTTCATTCTGGCCAAAATATCTAGCGGTTTTCTAGAAGGCACTTAGCTAATATAGAGACAGTATCTGAGAAAAGAAGATTGTAATGCCTGCTACATGTTAGGTTAAAGAAAAACAGTTCCGTAGAAGGAATTAAATCACCGGGAGTGTAAAGGATTAACAACAAATAGAGGACCAAGACAGAAGGAGATGCTACTGCAGTGAGACACTGGTGATGTTATATTTTTAATTCACCACAGGGAGCAGACAACAGGCCCTAAATCAGTTCTAGAAGAACACTCAGGTTCAGAGATACTAAGTCAAAATCCCCAAATTACAGAACATGAAAGAAATAGCATTCACAACAATGCGAGATGTAAAGACCCAAAAATGTGAGCCTATTTTCACCTTGTCTAAAGGTCAGATTGTTAGAGAAAATTCCGTAGACAAACAGCAAACAGAGCATCCTGAATCAGGATGTGGTTGCTTGGTTCTTTTTTTTTTTAATATTTATTTATTTGTTATTTATTTATTTATTATATTATGTGTATAGCATTCCTTCCACGTGTGCCTGCAAGCCAGAAGGGGGCGCCAGGTCTCATTATAGATGGCTGTAAGCCACCATGTTAAGATGCCCATAAAGATGATCAGAATATGCAAGCATACATCTGCTCCTTCTTTTGTAATAGGAGGTTACCTTGGGAGTGGCTGCCTTCAGGATACTTGTTCTAGGATGGCTTCACTTCCTAAGCAACAGAATGCTAATGACTTGATGTCACAAAATATTGAAGCAATTAACTATTTGTTGTCCTTTGTATCGTGTTAAAGAAGTCTTCTTTTGCCTTCTTCCCCCTTTTGTGTTGGGGTATAAAAGCGTAAAAGTGTATGGAAAATTAAACACAATTCTGGAACTCCCTCCTGGTACTATTCTATGGGTTTTTTTAAAATTATTTTTGTGTCTTCATACTCTTTACTTATATTTCTGATCTCTATACCCCTACCCTGGCAAGTGGTATTTTTGTTGGGGTTGGTCCCCAGCAGTGACAATAAAGTCTGCTTTTAACTCTCACTTAATTATTAATTGTGTGTGTCTGCAAGTTCATGCATTTGTGCACATTGTGTGTGTGTGTACCTGATGCCCTTAAAAGCTAAAAGAGGGCATAGGATCCCCTTGGAGCGGGAAATACAAGGTAGTTCTGAGGTACCTGATCTGAGGGCCAGAAATTGAATTCTGATTCCCTAAAAGAGCAGCAAGCATTCTTTATCACTGATCAATTCAGCCCTAGCTTCTGCTCTTGAAAGATTCCAAACCATATTGACTACATAAAAATAAAACTGTATAGATGGTTTATGATTTTTAATTATAACCTATTTGGTTATGTACAAGTAGCAAAAGAGATAATCTGTACTCTCTATAAATGTTTAAATCCCTGCCTGTATATTTTTTGTTGTGATCTTAAAAAATCTAAGATGAAGGCTTGGAGAGATGTCTTGGAAGTTAAGAGTAGTTGCTGTTCATGCAAGTTCAGTCCCCAACATTCACAAAGCACATGATAATCATCTCTAAAGTTCAGTTTCAGGGAATCTAGAGTCATCTTCTGGCCTCTGTAAGCACTAGCTGTGCATGGACTAAACTTACAAAATATGTGCAAACACAAAAGTTAGAATATAAAATAAAAAGAATAATCTTTAAAACTTTTTTTGAAAATTTGAAGTCAAATTTTAAATCCCTTAAATTATATTTACAGTATTGATTTTGTCTTCTTTGTACAAAGTTAATTGATGTTATTTAGTATTACTAAGTACATGTGGTCATAAAATGCATAACATAAAATATGCACTGAGTATTAATTTGTGCAACAATGTGAAAATATAAAATGAAATTAATGAAGAACTTGTAATTTCATAGGTAAGTACAATAAGAGGAAATGTCTTTAAAGATGTAGATTTTGCAATGTATGGTGATATATGAGTTATTATATCCAATAGAAAGCAGGATAAAATGTGGAATTAAACACATACAAACACAATAAAGGACAAATTAAGTATGAATTTCTGGAGGTATAGTGAAGTTACTGGCCTGATAGTATCTGGCACTAGACTTTTGAGTATGAATGAGAAGTAATGAAAAACATGCTGTATGGACAATTAAATTCTAGGTTTAAATTCAGCTACAGCATGGAAATAATGAGATTCTGGAGTTTCTTAAACACATTAGTTACCTTAATTGCATATGGAGAATTGATTGGATCAGAAGAAACTCCAATAGCTCATTAGTTACCATGACAGTTAATCAAGACCACCAACTTGATTAGACAAAAAGATGCTTAGGAGTTGGGAAACACACCTCAGGATTTTCTAGAGATGAATAGATCATGTGGGTTATATCGTAGCTAATGATTTAATCCAATGATAAATCTAAGCTTTGGATAGATTACTGGGAGGTGCTGGAATTGTGGGTGTTGATGTCTTTGCAGAGGAAATTTCAGGTATGGTGTGACTTTGAAAGATAATATATTGACCCTCATCCCTTGCTATTTGCTCAGCTTCCTAACTACCATGGTATAAGCTGCCATGCACTGCTGACTGTCTTCCTGTCTTCAGTCTCAAAGGGACAGAACCAGCCTACTAGAAGCCAACATCTCTGAAGTCTTTACCCAAACAAATCTTTCCTTCTTTATAAATATTTCTCACATTTGTCTCAACCATGAGGAACTAAATATTAGAATCTGCTAAAATATCATTTTAAAAGCATAGAGTGCAGTAACTAAGATAATTACCTATGTTCGATCTCAGCCTCATAACTTACTTGCATGGAAAGTTATTTAATCACAATATGGCTCAATTCTATCACTTTTTAAAAATATTTATTTATTTATTATGTATACAATGTTCTGTCTGTGCGTATGCCTGCAGGCCCTCACCAGACCTCATTACAGATGGTTGTGAGCCACCATGTGGTTGTTGGGAATTGAACTCAGGACTTTTGGAAGAGCAGGCAATGCTCTTAACTGCTGAGCCATCTCTCCAGCCCCAATTCTATCACTTTTAAAATCAATAAAAATGGCCGCCCTATGGGCTGCTAGGAGTATAAGGTGTAGGGTTTCTCTGTAAAGACATTCTCAGTATATGGTACAGAGTATAGTCTGTCATATTGGTTGAATAGATACATGTGCTTCATTATAATCAGTTTTATCAATCAAATTGTTTTTTCTACTCCTCATTAAGTTTTTATTTTTTTTACCATGTGAACATTTCCCTCTCACATTTATCAGTGGGAAATAAATCACTATGAAATTAACATGCAAAGTTTAAAATTATTTTTAAAGTCCCTGATACATTTTATAAGACTATTAAGCTTATTTTAGAACTTTGTTTCAAATAAACAATTGAAAAAAGATAACAATGTAGAAACAGCCATAAAAGTAGAAGCTCAGACTGTAAAATTTTTGCATGTTGAGCAGATAGATGTGTGTAACTGCCTTGAATTTATTTAGATTTTTTAGAAAAAATCTAATCACATGAAATTACCAATTTTATGTCAACACATAAAAATGAATAAATAGATAATAAGGTGATCACAACAGCTTGAGAATTTCACTGACTCAATTGAAATTTTGCCTCTGGAGGTGTATCCATCTATACTTTCTACTCCATTTGCTCTGACTCCTCTGATACGTGCATCAGCCTCTCTCCTTTGGTGGAAACCAGTTCATAGACAAGTGAAATGTATCCTTCTTTTATCTTTTGCAAAGCTTGGGGAGTCCATGAAAAGAGAATCCAGTTCTGGTGTATCAAAGACTTACCAACCAAAGGGATACTTGAGTTCTAAGGGAATAACTTTTCAGTGAAGGAACAAGATCCCCAAAGTCCCAGGGGAAAACAACCCTTAGTAATTGCCCTGTTATCATTCAGTTTATTCCCTTCAGCTGACTGTAGACCCTCTTGTTAAAAGTCTTCATGACAAATTGCTTTTATTGTTGTAGAGGATTCATAATGTTTACGTGTGTGTGTGTGTGTGTGTGTGTGTGAATAATAAGGCATTTGGAAACACATACACTACCATAACTAATTTAGAACATGAAAAAAAAATCTTCAACATGCTGCTTTTCATCTTGTCCTGATTTTTTTTAAAAAAATAGCTAATATATTGAAATAATCTAAGCCTATTCAATGCATTTATCCCATGTTCAGAATACATGCAAAGATATTGAATTAAAATAGATGGCTTAACAGTTCAACATTCATTAAAATCATGCAAACTTAGCTCAATCCTATCAAACATAAAGTAAAAGAGTTAAGAACTTTGAAATTCGGCTTACAATAATTTTAAAATATCCCCACATAATTGAAAAGTACAAAAATTTTCGCACATATTAAGTATCTCTTTGACACAGAGCTTATGACCTTGAAAAACACATTATTCCAGCTAATGAGCGATCCGAGGGACTATCTTCTATATTAAGCAGAACAAGATTGCCCTCTCCACGAAGTTCATTGGTCCTAGATCTGTTCTCTCGAGTCATGCAGGAAACATTAAGTCTACTCTTTTACAGGGCAAACCTTTAAGCACTCCTAATTGCACTTCTCTGGAAGGAAAGTCAGGCCACAGTTAAAGCACTCATACAGGTTTTCATTAATGAGCAAGAATCAGAGAGTGTCAATTTGATGAGCGATTTTTGCCCAATTTAGATCTTTAGGGGAGATTTCAATTCTGAGCCACTGTGATTTAATTAAAATATTCTGAAATACTACCCAAGGAAGCCCCCGCTTAAGTCCTTCAAAACACTTTTAAAATCAATTCAGCTTTAGAGGTGTTCCAAATGTTCACTTCCTGGCATATAGCTTATAGTTGCTTTTGCCTCCCCCCCCCCTTTTTTTTTAACCAGAGTGCTGAAAATGAATTGATGGGGGCAGTATATACACCCTCCCAGAAAGTGATTACATGTATATTTGGACTGCTGGTTAAACAACTGTTTATCATAAAACGTGGGCAGTACAATGCTATTTTACTTATGTATTTTCAGTTTTATAGGTTTCTTTCAAATTTGGCTTGAGAAATGGAATGCTGCAAAGATCAGAGAACTTTGGAATTCACAAGGAGTAAATATAATAAGAAAGTAAGTACAAGTATTTGTGTTATTCTTTTGAACACTAGGAGCACATTCTGAAGTTTAACATTTCAGATTGGATGAGTAAATACTATGAATGTAGAGTGAGCGGGGATCATAAATCCAGTGAAATTCTTAAACTAAAACCACCCAGATATAACTCAAAATTCTGACAAATCCACAGTAGACAGCACAACACAGTATTCTCCTTCAGTCCTTCCCGTGATTATGTGTTAACCTCCTACTGAATAAGCTCTGTGACTCCATGTGATGCCAGTTCCCTTCCTGGAGGCCTGGGATTCGTTTACATTGTGCTATTATGTTAGCATGCCGACATGGATAACAGAATTTCATAGTTCTTTCCAATGGTATACGTCAAATAACATTTAAAAATTGTGTTCATTTGGTGTTAATGTCTATAAGTAAGAATTTTTATTGTTGTTGTTGATTTCCGATTGACTCCCAAAGTATTTTCCTAGTTTTGAAACTTCTGTGTTCATCCAGAGGGTCCTTAACTGATTAGTTTTATTCCTTAGTTTTGTACTATGATAGCTAAGTCCCAGGAAAGAGGCTTCTAGCTCAGTACCATGCGTGGTATCTTCAGGCTTAAGGCCCCACCCCAAGGTTCTCTGAGGCAACCAAGGGCAATGGCTTGGCTTATTTACTCTTTTTTTTTTTTTGGAGGGGAGTGTCTCATGAACTCTCTAACAGACAATTCAGCAGTCAATGACCATGATTTGACACTACAGTTTTTGTCACATAGTCTGTATATCTGAAGGGGGAAATTATTTCTTTATGTAGGGTTAAAATGTAGAACTTTTTTTTTATCGCTTGGGGTAACTACATGTATGTGTGTGTGTGTGTGTATAACACACTTCCTAATTAAAAAATATATATCAATATCTAGAAGACAGACAGACAGACACAAACAGAAGGATAAACAGACAGACAGATACATAGATAGACAGATGTGATGTCTTTTAGGTAGGCTTACAAATGTTTCCCTGGGGATTTTTCAAGCATTCTCTATGTTATTGATTTCTCCTCACTCCTTGATTTCTATTACCCTCCCTCTCCCCACTCCAGTTGTCTCTCTTGCCCCCTAACTTCACTTGTCTCCTAGTAACCACCTTCTAGGGCTCCTCTCTACATTTGGCGGCATCATGGCTTCCTACTTTACTAACTCTGTAGTTACTACAGGTTACATATTCAAACAGAAAGAGCCAGAGTTGGGATCCACAAGTAATAGAAAACACTTGTCATTTTCTTTTGAGGTCTAGGTTTTCTTATTCAGTGCCCCAGTAAGATAGGTTTGTTTGTTTGTTTGTTTGTTTGGTTGGTTGGTTGGTTGGTTGCTTGGTTGGTTGCTTGGTTGGTTGGTCAGATTTTGTAAGTTTGACACAAACTGAAGTTATCTGAGGAGCTTCAATTGAGAAAATGTGTCTATCAGATTGTAGACAAATGTGTAGGGATCTTTGTTGATTAACAATTGATGGAAGAGTGACCAGCTCACTGTAGGTGGTGCCACCCCTGGATAGGAAGGCCTAGGTTGTATAAGAAAGAACATTGAGCAAGTCCTGGAAGCAAGCTAGTAAGCAGTGTTTTTCCATGACTTCCGTTCAGTGCTTGTTTTGAGATTGCTGCCTTGAATTGTTGCTCTGACTTCTTTTGATAAGTGAAGTGAAACATACCCTTTCCTCCATAGATTATTTTTTGATAATTGTTTTATCAAAGCAGTAGAAGCATTAACTAAGATACTCAGTATAATATTTTTATATTCTATCAACTTACCTGAAATTTGCATGGTTTTATTTAAAAAAAACTGAATATAATCATATTGTGTATATGTTGTACATTTTCATCATCTCTTTATAATGGATAATGATGAAAATCTAGGCTAGTTCCATTTCCTAGCTATTGTGAACTACCTACTGGTAATGAATATGGTCATGTACATATTTCTGTAGTAGTATATTAGAATATAGAGTATATTGGGTAGTGCTCAGGAGAGGCACAGCAATTCTAAAGTCTGTGAGAAGAATGACTGACCCATCAAGATATCCCTAACTTTACATTCCTGGTGCCAATATCTTGCAATGACTGTTAAAGTCCTTCTAAAAAGGAGGAAATTCATACCTACTGTCAACTTAGCCAAATTCCTGTGGCTGGAGAGGTCATAGAACCGAAAGGAGAACCTACTACTGACATTTTCCTAAGTGGTTATAGCTTCCAACTGTATTCTGAGTACTTATTATTTCCAGAGGTAAGTGTAGTAATACTTCATCAGTGAAGCTTATTTTTATCCCAGTATGAGGCCATTGTTGAAAGCCACAACACATCAAAAAGAAGAGAATAAGTGGCCATACCATGTCTATCTCTAACTAGTTCATCTACAATACAGCACAGCACCTACCTGATATTCACACATATTGCAAAGGGTAGGCAGAAATATTATACGAGTCAAAGATTTGGAATATTGGCTATGTGACAGTATTTTCTAGAGATAACATTGTCACTGTACCCATGAAAACACAACAGAATAGTTGCTGGCATAAAAACAACAGAAGCAGCACACCAGTCACTAAACAAATGTGAGTGGGAGAAATTTTTGCAACTTTCTAACCTTAGATGAAGAGCTATAGGCAATCAATCACTGCTGGCAGGGAGAATTGCTTTGTTCCAGAATAAACCCCATAATAGGTTATCCAATACTAAGTGATCAGTCCTAATACATACATACACATACATATACACACAAACACACACACACACACACACACACACACACACACACACACACATAAACTAACCCCATCCATTGCTTTTCTCCTTATTGATCATTCTTACATCCAGCTTACGGTATTCACTCTTTGTTCAATTTCTGTGAGTTTACCACACATTTTTCATCCAAGTAAATCCTGACTTACTTCTTTTTTTTAATTGATTTTTGTTGAGCTCTATATTTTTCTATTCCCTCCTTGCCTCTCCCTTCTCCTTCAGTCCTCCCCCAAGGTCCCCATGCTCCCAATTTACTCAGGAGATCTTGTCTTTTTTTTTTTTACTTCCAATGAAAAATGTGGTACATTTACACAATGGAGTAGTACACAGCAGAAAAAAGTGAGGAAATTTTGCAGGAAAATGGATGAAACTAGAAAACATTATTTTGAGTGAGGTAACCCAGACACAGAAAGATAATTATCACATGTAGTCACTCAAAAGTGGTTTTTAAACATAAAGTAAAGAAAACCAGCCTACAAACCACAATCCCAGAGAACTCTGACTTACTTCTTCTGACATTATGTCTTCCAGGTTCTACCACAAGTTCCTATGCTTTCTAGCATAGTTGGATAATAATAATGGTGAATTGTATATTTCACAAAATCAGGGACTGGAAAGATGGCCTAATGGATAAAATGTTTGCTGAGTAAGTATGAGGACCAAGATTTGAGTCTTCAGCACGTATGTAAGACAATGGGTGCTGTAATGTACTCCTCTACAAGAGGAAGGGGAAGACAGGTAGATGCCAGAGGCATCCATAATTATACAGAATCTCCAAGTCATCAAGTTCCAGGTTTAGTGAGAGACCCTGTCTCAACAAAACATATAGAGACTTATAGGCAGGGTTATAATGGTCATCTGGGTTATACAAGGGACAAAAATGAACTCAGTATGTTCAATATGCTCACACACAAAAAGACATATATACTTGTGTGTGTGTGTGTTACAATAAAATCAGAGAAACAGCTATTAAAAATTTGAGTTGATAGAGGAAATAAGACAAGTTGAAGGGAGGGTACCTAGTATGCCAGGAGGAAAGAAAGCAAGGGAGGAAAGTGACATAATTCAATTTAAATAAATATTGATTTAAAAAAGAAATTATTAAATATTTATCTGAAATTTTAATTTAGCCAGACATTCTGTATTCTACTTGGCAGGTACACTGAGGAACCTGTGAAATGATAACACATCACGGCTTCTTGACACCTGGAACAATTAAAACTCGAAACCAAAGCCCTTATTTATTTTATCTTTCCAAAAACCAGAGCAATGTTATAATATATTTGTTGGAAGATTTATTGCTTGTTTCATGTTGCTCATTGTTGGGACCATTCTGTGTGCTCGATAGGAGAGTCCAAGTTTGTATGTGAATCTCAGTTCAATTGCTCCTGGCAACCACAAGCTTTATGTTTTCTGCATTTAAAGACAAAACATACCAAGCAGGCAGTTAATAAAAGGAAAGAGATCATTTAAAAGTAATAGGCAGCGTAACAAATCAATCATCGTGGGCATCTGCACCTTAGAGCTGGAGATGTGAGTGTACAGCTATCGATCTATTTGATTACAGCAGATTCAATTAAAATGAAATATTGGTAACATAGCAACTAGTTTATATTCAGATAATAATTAAAATGCCTTTGCTATTTATCTGACTGAATAATTTCTGAAAAATTATTTGGTGTTTGAGGATTGTCAATTTTCTCCATTATGGATTAGACAATGAAGAAATATTATACCAAATTGCTGAATATTATTTCTCAATAAAAAACCAATTAGGACTTTAAATCCACTATTGTCTTACAAATGTTCAAAATCCTTTTCTGAGTTTATTTCTTGAGAAGAAGTATAAATTATACAACTATGGGAACCACTGAGAGTCTTATAATGTCATTTTTCTATAATGCATGAATGATAGATAGCTCTATGGATCTTTATGGAGCAAGCCTAGAGTGTCTGGGCAGACAGTCACTAGCTCACTGCGCCGTGACTGCATTGGCATGTTAGGCTTTGCTCAGGAGTCCATTTTTATAGTGTCTCCTGCTCAAAAACTGGTTTGACCCAAGCGGAAAGTGAAATACCTTTAATGATCATACAACAAACTTGGATCAAGATGCAATTCGCACAATATTGAACTCATGAAATACTGGTTGTGTAGTTTAGAAATGAAATCAGGCATCTCCAAATAATCTGATAGTATGGAATTTTAAAAGTAGCTCAAGGCCCACCTATAACTAAAAAAACGATACTATAACAAAAACTAAATAATAGAAAATTAGGGGGAAAACTCCCTCTGACACCACGGAAGTTACTCAGTGAGGAAGAAGCTTCCAATTCAGTTAAGGCTTGATTTTTCTGTCCTATAACTGAATTTTGTGGGCATCTTCTGAAATAAGCTCTTACCATCCAATTTTGGTGGGCATCCTGGAGTAATGGCAACTCATTGGGATGTGTACCAAACATAGCAAACAACATTTTTTTTCTACTAACCTATGGTTTCTGGGAGAAGGATCATCCCCTTATTCATTGTACCTCATTAAAATGGTGTTTTTTTTTCTATTCTTTTTGTTTTGAGACAGTGTTGCTCTGTGTAACAGTTCTGGTTGTCCTAGAACTCACTGGGTAGACCAGGCTGGCCTGGAACTCACAGAGATCCTCCTGCTTCTACTTCGTGAGAGCTAGGATTAAAGGTGTGTACTACCACACCTGGTCCTATTGTGTTTTTTTATTAGCTAAGACATACTGAGTTTCCTATGACATTTTTATACATCCTTAGTTTATCTCTCCTTCCTTCCCCCATCTCCCCATATCTGCTTAAAATTTTCCACAGACAGTCTAACCTCTCTTCTTTAATAATACAGTTATTCTACCAATTGCCCTACACAAGATCACTATTTAATTTCTTAATTAATTAATGTTTTTCCTTTTTCATTTATAAGTTAAGTAAGATTTTCATTTAATTGGCTAAATTGATCCTTACATTGACTTATTTTTGACATTATCATAAATAAGATAGTTGGTGTTGTCTTTCAGATAAGTTACTTGTGGACATAAACACATCTAATATTTTCACCATTTTCATATAAATTAAATTTGATGAGGTTCATACAGATACATAATGAATACTGACTACTCGCACCCTTTACCTTCTTTTTCATTCATATTTCCATTACGCCTGTCTACCCAAACTTCTCATATCTTTTCTGTTTGTCCACTTTTTTGTTTGCTTGCTTAACCAGGGATGTCATTGTGATCATAGGTTTAGAGCTATTCGTTGGAGACTAGTAGGATGAGCCTTGTATGCACAACTAGAAACAATGGTTTCTCCCACTCCCAGAATTCATCAATAGTCTATAGCTCTGCATTAGTGACTAGAGGTCTATAAACTACTTCCCCTTTTGTTACTAACTGGTGAAAAAGCTAACCTCATTTAGGACCAGTGCAAACAACAATAGTTGCAAGTTTATGATTATAACGTTGTATTATGTCTAAAGGGTGGTATTTTACAGCTCTTGACACTATCTACTGGCTCCTAGATACTTCAGATGTTCTCCTGCTATGTGTCCTGATCCCCAAAGGGTGTAATACAAAAGCCTTATTCAGGGATAGACCCTAAACTATCAATTATTCTAAGCAGCCATGACTCTCTGGATTCACTGATATTCACTTTTAAGAGAAGCTACTGTGCTTGTGGTTAATAGTAGCTTTTGTCTACATGTTTAAGTTTATTTAGAAGACAGTTTGATGACATGACAATTTAGTTAGACAACATTACTAATCATCCTACTACCTCTTAGGATGTGGGTTTTTCACTAGGATGCTATGAGCAGACATAGGTTGTCTCCTATGGATCAGGCTTCAAATCTGTTTGGAAGGTGATTAGTTACCCCAACAACTCTTGTGCCACAATTGCACAGGTTGAGATGTAGGTTATCTAATTTCTAATATACTAAACATGTATAGTAACAACCTTGAGCATGATGAGATTAATTTTTAAATATATCATATTTATAGATTTTTTTTACAAAAATCTATTTATACCACTCTACCTTCCCTTTTTTTTCTTTCAGACCCTCTCTCATCTCCTCCTTCTGACTAATTCTCAGACCCCAGCTACATTTATAAATTTATAACCTGTTTTTACTTATTATTGTTATCTATATATAATGCACAGATATGTAAACATACCTTGCTGAGTCTCTTTTTGATGTTTGTGTGTCTGTGGCTTGTATTCCAATCAGGAGACTTGTATCTAAAAGAAGCGATAGCCCCCATTTTCTGCAGTCATTACTTAACTTGTAGTTTTTTGTCTAGGAGTAGGAACCATTGAAATTTTTTTCTTCTTCCGTGTTAAGCATGCTTATTGATATTGTCATTTTCAAGCTTCTTTATGCATAACTTTCTAAGAGAGCCAGTCTCATAAAAAGCTTCCTGGCATTCGGGCACTGTATACAATCTTTCTGTCCTCCTTGCAATGTTCTCGGAGCCATAGATGAAGAAGATATAGTCTAGATGTATTCATTGGCACTGGGTAGTTTTGATTATTGCTTGATTGAAGCTATAACTTTGGGAAGCACAAACTAGCACTGACCAATGTAAAACAATAGACAAAGATTGATGGAAACTACATATGGCAACTGAGTCAACAAAAGGGCTGAATGCCTGACAGCAGTGACGAGACGTGGAGTATTAAGTATGGATTGTAAGTACACAATCAAGGATGATCAATTTCTATCACTCTGAATGTGGCTGGCGAAGATAACAAGGAAAGGATCTGGTTAGACTGGCTTCTGAAAAGCAAATAAGCAATGGCACAGAAGCTGATGATGCCTTCTTCATTGCATTGATTGAGTAGCTTATATAATCAATTAAATCAGGTATGTCGTAAGGAGCTTATGGTTAGAGAATGCAAAGACAGTGAAGTAGTATACTGCTCTTTCGTGCTACTACAGACATTCTCTTTCAATTATTAAGCGAATTATTTTATAATTCAAATCTGGGGAAGTTTAAGCAAATAAAAAGAATTCCTTCTTTTACATGACAGCCTTTTGTAAACTTGAAGCTGCCATCCCATAGTTGCCTTTGTAAAGAAAGAGATGAAGAGGATACTTGACTGCATGTCACATTCAAGTCTGATGGATATTTCTGTAATTGCCTCCCTGGCCCCAATATTTTCAAATATCATTTAGTGGAAATTTTAGAAGAGCTAGATGAAGGAGATGAAGGTCCCTGTTACAAATGAGCCTGTTCTGGGAAGGTAAGTGACTCATCTAAGTCCATAGAACTGATGGGCAGAACAGAGATGAATACTCATTTTTCTTGTCAAATCCAGCACATTTTCAAAACACTTTTATCAAAATAACTCGCACTCAGGTTAAAAGCACTTTTTAAAGTTAACTAAAGCATAATGTTGACATTTAACTGTGTGACACATTTTTAAAATTCCAAGTATTGATGAATAGTTTGTTCAGACACATTCCTCACTTTAGGAGAATGGTTCATATTACAATTTCAACACTTTTTATAAATCTATGCAAGTTTTTAAATATAATATTTTCTTATTCCAACCATATCCATTTTATCTTTTAATAGTCAATCACCCCCAATTTTTTTGTTCTTGGTTACTAGCTATATAATTCATTTTATTATGTCTTTGTCTTTTTCATAGTAATATATAGTTGAAACAAAACAGAATCTGAATTCAGATCTTATGATGTTAAATTATTCTGTATTTATAAAAATTTTATACATGAAATATAATATTTTATAGACTATAACAAATGTTATGTTAAAATAAGTATGTGTCATGACTAAAAGTATTTATCCATAGATTAAAATCAAAGTATCAATCATCACTAATTAAACACATGAGAGAAAATACTCATTGTATACAAATTTTGATACTTACTATAATAATGAATAATAATCAAAATCCTTACATGCTTAAAAATACCACAATGGGCTGACAATAGAACATCTTAAATCTGAATCAGAATTTCCACAAAAGCCAACAGTTCAACCAAATTCTGTATTTTGTGAAATACTCCAAGAGTTTTCAGATTTTCCTGGAATACTTTCTGTGAAGTACAACAAGTCAGTAGGGGAAATAGATTTAAAGTTTTAAAGTTTTATTTTTTTGAAAACTGAAATAAGACTTTCATTAATTATAAAAAAAAAAAAAAACAAGCTTACCTATGTAGAACACTTTCTTCCAGAAAAAACGAACAGCTAATCAGTGCGTATCAAAACATTACTGCTGGGAGATCAATGTAAAATATTTGAGTCTGCAGACATGAAACAGTGATATTTTTTATGACAATGCTTATACTAACACCAAAACTTAATAGAACCTAGTGCACATTTTGAAAACAAAAGACAGCAATGAGTAAAAGTTATTGGATTAGTCTTTAACAGGTCAAGGCACACTAATTTATAATGGAATCTAGACTAAGTGCTGTTAGGACCTCGGTCTTCAAAAGAAACACTCATAGGTGGACACCACATACACTAAATTGCCTTATATTTTAGAATAGCTACAGACTATGAAAGATACCTCTATTTGCATGTCAGATGAATGGACTCATTATTTTAAAATGTGTATTAAAATGTATGAAGAAATATTACTTAGACCTAGATCCATATCGCTATTTCTGCAGGTGTGTATGACATATTCTCTTCATATTAACAAAGAGATAAGAAAATGAATAACCCAGTTCTTTAAACTACTGACCTGTTATATCCTAAAATTGCAGGTGACTGCAAGTAAGAAATCATTATCAATAAAGTCCCCACTGATATATCCATGGGATCGTCCATCAATGCTGTTGAAAATAAGAAATTAGAAAGCAACTGATTTGCAGGAGGAATTTTTATGCACAGGGCTGGATCATTATTTTTCAACACCTACATCAATATTTTGAATTGTTCCTTTGGAACCTCCGAGATTTGTACATCCCAGAACAATCTACCACTATAAATCACAAGTAGATTAGAGCTTTCCCCTTGTTTTGTGTAGTGTGAGAAGGGTGATTTTTAAAAGGAAAATGGGAAAAAATCTACATTGCAATGCATGGCAAACAGACAGATTTTTTCTAGGCAAACAAGTACATTGAAAATGAGTGTTTGGGCATAAAAACTTCTCACAACTCATTGTATTTCTGAAATTCTTAGAGTGATTTTATGGCTAGCTGCAGGTAAGATCTAGTTTTATGTCCACTGTGCTAAGATAAAATGCATTTTCTTCAACTTTCCTAGGCTACCAACATTCAACTCACTAAAATAATGAGAATTTTACAGTAAGCATGTACTTCTTTCATTCAATGCTTAATCCACCTGAAACCTGAGCATGGTTTTGCCTCAGGAAAACAGAATAGGCATGTTTAGTCTTAAAGATCCTTTTTTCAGATATAAAAATGTTGTCTTACAAAATCCTTAAGATCAAAGCTGGTTCCATATCCAGCAAAAACCAGGAAGAACTTTCCTGAAGTTGAAGGTTGACACAGATGCTGTGTGCCTATATTAGTAATTACTATTAATATGCTGATGATAATTTATCTTAACAGTTAGATGGCATAACATAATCGTTACCACAACTGGAAATATTTATAGTTGTGTTAAACTCTTAACGGCTGGTTTCCAAACATAGTTTTCAAGTAAATCCCAGAAGGTTTAAAACTAAACAGAAAAATATATTTTGTGCTATCAAACTTACTGACCAAAATCATATTAGATCAAGCCAGGCAATTTAAAAAATTTTAATAACATCATAAACTTTATCATAAAATCTTGCAAATGCACAAAAATTCACACAAAAATTAACTATTGCAAATTCTGTATAACACAATGAGTGTAAAATTTAATGTGAAACTTCACATTTCCAGCCAAAATGCATATATTCTAACTATATAGAAGTTCACTGAGTTATACAGGTAATTCTTATATCCAGTGGAGAATTTTTTTGCCCATGTTGTATTTCCTTACAACACAGAAATAACTATATTTAAGAGTTACACCGCAACTTGTAGAGGAATATTGTTTGCACGTGACAGCGGTATGCTGACGAATTTCATCATTGAGTTTCCATTTAATTCATTTGGTACGTGACAACTAGCTTCTCCAATAACTTGTTTTTCAGATGTTCACATAAATCCCTGTGGGTAACAATGCATTTTGCTTCAGAATTTATAAAATTTCATTGGTGTTTTGTCAGCAAGATTGTTTTTCTCTTTTAAAGAACTAATTCACTAAACACAACTATGTTGGTGTTATGAGAAAAAAATTCTGCAGGATATGGCATTGGAAGTGGGTGCTAATAACTGTCATTCTCTTTAAATAGCATCTCAATTGCTGCAAACTCGAAACATGCTTCTACATTTCAAGCACACTTACTCCCTTGGTGTTGCCTTGATAGGCATGTAGTTCTTCACGTACGATGAATCTTAAGTGTTTCACACACGAAAATCATCCCTACTTTCCATTCAAATTGGGGTTTGGAAGGCTATCTGTAACAGCATTCTTGATAGTTGGTTCTATTATGAAGTGCTGTCAAGCAGAAGTATTAAACAAAATGCCTAAAACTCAGTTGGGAGACAGGGAGATGAGGGTGCTGTGTAACAGTACATACTGTCAGACTTTGGCAGAAAACCAAACTCTCCAATCTGATTTCATAGTAAATCCAATTGTACTTTATGTAATCAAAATATTGAATTAGCATTCGTTGTCATACTTATTAACAGTTTGGTACACTCTGTGTTTGGGAGAGAAAAAAATCTTTTTCTTTTTCTTTTTTAAGGTAGAGTCTCACTATGCAGTCATAGCTATCCTGGAATTTACTGTGTACACCAGGTTGACCTCAAACTAGACAATTGTTTAAACATGAATAGACTTAAACATTTTTATGTGAAATTGTTATTAAATATCTTTCTAATAGATCATATTATTCAACTAGCTTGGAGTTCGAATTTACAAAACGTATACATTTCACTCTCTGAATTTCAGAAATTTAAAAGAATCTTACAAAACCTGATGAATTATAATTAATACAATTCTAATTATCAACTTTCGAATGACAACTAAAAGTAAAGAGATTTTCTAAGCCATTATTTATTATTTATGGGTAAACCTCAACAAAAGAATGGAACAAATTCGGTTTCATTATCGATAGCAAGTAGATAGCATTCCATCTACCAAATGGGGTCTTTAAGGGCTTTAATGACATTGTACATGTAATAAATTTAACTAGAGTCTGCAGATGCAGCAAATATTCAATAAATATTAAGTACATCTGATGTCAAATATCCTGTACACGTGAATCCTACCAAAAGCAAGCATCGTTCATGTTCATTCACTTAACAATTCATTTTTCAGTGCTTGCAGTGTGTCTCCACGAGCTGCTATTTTGACACAAAGATGAATGAAACACAGACTCCACTTGTCTTGGCTATGGTCCTAGAAGCAGAGCCTGAGATGAGGATTTAGGAAAGTGATTTATTAAGCAATCCTTGTAGGAGGAAATGGCATGAGATGTGGGGCCTAGGCTCGTGAAGGGAAGGAACTAAGGAACAACAAACTGCTGAGGAATGTCCAGCTTGCCACTGACTCCCCTGGAGTCTTTGAAGTATGGAATGTAAATCCACACCACTCTGTGGCTGAAATACTGGGACAATTTTACTGTCTTGTAAAGTTGTCAGAGTCCTCGGTTGCTCTATTAAAAAAAAAAAAAGATTTTAGAGAAACTGAAAGGGCAAGCTCTTATCTAAAAGACATGGAGTGCATGTTGACAGTATACTCACTTATCAACCAAAACAATGAAAGAACCTGATGGGGAAAGGATGAGGCACCCCAGGAAGCCTTGTTAGACCATCCCTAGAATTAGTGCCCAGCCAGTTAAGCAGGCAGTTCAACACACTGCACAATAAATTTGGATTTATTCTGAAAATGTCCGAACAAATTTCTAACATTTGACACATTTGCTCATTTTTCTCTATCAGGCTGTCTAATGTCACCTCACTTGTGTTCCTCAGGGCCCTAGTTACCGCATCTCCAGGGCAGATAAGCCACACTGTTTTCCCTAGGAACCAATCCCCAGTTCCTTTCTAAGCATCTGTTGATGCCATCCCAGATCTCACATACATCTTCTAATGCTACCTGTGCACTGTTCCTACAAGCATTTCTCCCATGACACTCTGATTCCCAGGAGATAATTTAACTTCCCTGACTAGCCTGAATCTCCAAATTAAGAATAACATCTTCTTTAGTAGACTTTCACATTTTAGCTCTCTTTGCAAAAATTTGCTGAATAACTAACTGAATTGATGAATTAATGAATAAATCCCCATGTTCGGTCTTTCTATTCTATATGTATGAAAACCTATAATCTCTTCTAGCTACATATGAAACATACCTTTTTATATTTAGTCTGTCATATTCCTTTTATCTTTTGGTAGTCCATTAATACCCAACAGTTGATTTCAGTTTTTGAATAATTTTGTCATAATTTCATAGACCTCCAAGGCATTTTTAAAGGGAGATTATAAAGAATGGGCAGAACTTTTTTATCTGAGAATTTTTTAGTTATAGCCAAAACAAAGAATGGTTAATTATAGAGAGTCAGCATAGGAAAAAGTGGCATTTTCTATGACATTGTTATCTTAGTAAGAGCTTCTACTTAAGTGACTTGGTAAAAGAAAATACATTCTCAAATGTTTGTGAGAAAATTGAGATTCCCATGGAAGGGAGTCTCAACTCAAACTCAAGAGTTTGTGATAAATGAATTTCTAGTAGACTTGGCACAATAAAATGAGGTAAGGGTTATTTTTTTAAATTACTCTTTTTATTCTTCTCTCTTACATTACATCCTGACTGCAGTTCCCTGTCCATCCACTCCTCCTACTCTCTCACCCCACCTCCGCTCTCCCCCAGATCTACCCCTCCATTTCCCTTCAAAGACAGGATTTTCACCAACTCTACATCAGACACAAGGCTAAATTTCAAAATACATAAAGAACTCAAGAAACTAGACTTCAACAAACCAAGAAATTCAATTAAAAATGGGGTACAAATGCATGAGAGTTAAAAGATATCTACTCAGTGATAATCTATATTCCAAAGAATCTGTCATGTTTACAGAACCCATTTTTGTAAGACCTTAAGAATGTGAACTATCCAGTAACACTAAAAATTTCCTACGGCAGTTTTCACATTGCCTGTATAACATTGTTTCTTCTTGTTTTATAAATTTTACATTTTCCACCCAGAATTCTGACAGCCCACAAAACTGAAGACACTGGACAATCCATGAGCCTATGAAATTTATGTGTTCAGTTGAATTTAAAAAATCAGTATAAAAGAGCAAATTAGTTTTAATGGCTGTTGTACAAAATATTGGTGGGGCAGTTTAACATTTCTTGTGGAATAATTTTCCAGTGGTATCTTTTGACAGTCTGGGAATTAGTAAAAGTAGGCACTGTGAAGGTAAAAGAATAAATATGAAATAAAAAACTAATAGTCAAAAAATGGCAATAATTGGTTCTGGCTATCACAAACAATGCTGCTATGAACATAGTTGAGCATATACTTTTGTTGTATGATAGGGCATCTCTTGGATATATTTCCAAGAGTGGTATTGCTGGGTCCAGGGGTAGGTTGATCACGAATTTCCTGAGAAACCGCCACACTGCTTTCCAAAGTGGTTGCACAAGTTTGCATTCCCACCAGTAATGGATGAGTGTACCCCTTTCTCCACAACCTCTCCAGCAAAGGCTATCATTGGTGTTTTTTTTTTATTTTAGCCATTCTGACAGGTGTAAGATGGTGTCTTAAAGTTGTCTTGATTTGCATTTCTCTGATCGCTAAGGAAGTTGAGCATGACCTTAAGTGTCTTTTGGCCGTTTGAACTTCTTCTGTTGAGAATTCTCTGTTCAGCTCAGTGTCCCATTTTATAGTTGGGTTGATTAGCCTTTTATGGTCTAGTTTCTTGAGTTTGTAATAGCCAGAACCTGGAAACAACCTAGATGCCCTTCAATGGAAGAATGGATGAAGAAAGTATGGAATATATACATATTAGAGTACTATTCAGCAGTAAAAAACAAGGACTTCTTGAATTTTGCATGCAAATGGGTGGAAATAGAAAACACTATCCTGAATGAGGTGAGCCAGACCCAAAAGGAAGAACATGGGATGTACTCACTCATATTTGGTTTCTAGCCATACATAAAGGACATTGAGCCTATATTTAGTGATCCTAGAGAAGCTAAGAAGGAGAACCTAAAGAAAAACATAGGCATCCTCCTGAATATTAACCTTCATCAGGATATGAAAGGAGACAGAGACCCACATTGGAGCACCGGACAGAAATCTCAAGGTCCAAATCTGGAGCAGAAGGAGAGAGAGCAAGAGCAAGTAACTCAGGACCGCAAGGGGTGCACCCACACACTGAGACAATGGGGATGTTCTACTGGGAACTCACCAAGGCCAGCTGGCCTGGGTCTGAAAAGGCCTGGGATAAAACTGGACTAGCTGAACATAGCGGATAATGAGGAATACTGAGAACTCAAGAACAATGACAATGGGTTTTTGATCCTACTGCACGTACTGGCTTTGTGGGAGCTTAGGCAGTTTGGATGCTCAACTTACTAGACCTGGATGGAGGTGGGTGGTCCTTGGACTTCCCACAGGGCAGGGAACCCTGATTGGTCTTTGGGCTGACAAGGGAGGGGGACTTGATTGGGGGAGGGGGAGGGAAATGGGAGGCTGTGGCGGGGAAGAGACAGAAATCTTTGATAAATAAATAAATAAACAAACAAACAAATAAATAAAAATCTTCTATTGTGCCAATGAGAAATTTACAAACTTAAAATATCAAATCTTATTCATTTGTCAGTCATGCTAAATATAACTAAATTTCTCAGTTAGCTCATAAAAAAATGGCAATAATATATCCAATTATACAGGATTCTTGTCCTAGACTGGGAATGAGCAGCAAGTGTTTCTTTGGTTTACAGTGTTCTCATTTATCTATTCTTGTGGCCTGCGCTCTAATGACCTTCATTAATCTGGCTTCTGTAGTTCCCAGAAATACTTAACAAACTCTCTCATTCTCTACACTGGGTTTCTTTCCATTTGGAAGGTGCCCTCCTCCCACTTCTGTGAAGCCATTGACAGTGGCACCAGGATTTATCCCTACTGCTTGTACTGGCATGTTGGGGACCTATTCTCTTTGGATAGATACCTTGCGCATCCAAAATATAGTAAAGGGGGCCATGAATCTTCCCCAAAGCAATGTGCTTTACCCTCTCTATGGAGTGGCTGGGTGATGTGAAGGGGAGGAGGGGAGGGAGTGGGAACTGAGATGAAAAAAAGATTGTTTTCTTTTCAAATGAATAAATAAAGAATTTTTGTTCTTGATGTTTTTCTTTTTATTCAAAATAGATTTGTCTCATATTACATATCCTTATTATGTAATTATAGTATTCCTATACTCCTTCCAGTTCCTTTCTGCTTCCCTTCCATTGTTGATATACCCCCTTTCTTTCTCTTATTGCAAAACAAAAAGGTTCATATGGGATAATGATATACTTCAATATAGAATAATATGATACAATACAGTAAGCTAACACAAAAACATAAGAATTTTACAAGACAAACAGAAGGAGAGGATTCCAAGAGAAGGCACAAGGAACAGTGACCCATTTGTTCTCACACCAAAAAATTCCCCCAAAACACTAAACTGGAAGCCATAATACATATGTAAAAAACCTGTGCTCACCCAAGCAGGGCCTATGCATGCTGTCTTAGTCTATAAAAATTTAAGACCACAGGGACTCCTTCATGTTAAATTAGAAAAATGAAGGGAAAAATCACATTGAGTTCTTTAGAGAAATTTTAGCTTTTTGTCCATCCATTAAGAAGGGATTAAAAAACCATATTTGATTTATTTGCAAATATGCCCACATCTGAATTCCTTTTAAGGTACCATAGAATCAAAATGTTTTCATCAGTTTAAAGGTCAATGCGGTTTGTCATATGGAACAACACAAGGACTCTACTGATTCATTTTGTTATTCAAGTGATGCGTGGATTGCTGGAACCTTTACTGGTTCACATTAAAGAAACAAAATTTACTTTCTTTGAAGTGCTTAAAGAATGAAGAGATTTAAAAGAAAGAACAAAACAAAGAAAGAAAGAAAGAAAGAAAGAAAGAAAGAAAGAAAGAAAGAAAGAAAGAAAGATCTTCTGAAACTTCAAAAATACTTCATGGAAACAGCTCAAATGGGGATTTCTCTGCAAAAGCACCTGCATCTGGATTGTTCATTTTCCAAAATAAAGCCTCCATCTGGGAGCATGATTTGTTTGGCTGAATATTGAACCAGATTCTGAAGGTGTGTTGAGATGCATTGGCTCCATAAGAAGACAACCACTCTGCAGAGTCAAGTCACACAGTCAGAGTGTTGCTTACGACCAATCTCATCTTATTTTTGAGGAACAGTAATTAATTGATAAAAAGTGATAGAAATTCCATGGTCTGGCCATTTTGCCAAATAAACTCTGTACACAAGCCAGTTTAAGGAGTTACATATGGTTGTGAGGAATCAAACCTGGAGCCTCTTGAAAAAGCAGCTAGTGCTCTCAACCTCTAATTCATCTCTCCAATCCCATTATGTCATTTAAAAATTATTTTTAATATTATACTTCTATTTCTATCCTAGCAAGTAATCATATGTTATGATTCTTTATATTATATTCCTTCTATTTAGGCAAGCTTAGTTAAATCATCTGTTTTCATAGAAATATTTTTAAATTGCCTTATATGTATAGATTAATTTAAAAAAGGGGAAATTACTGTCTTTATTATATTGAGCCTCTTACTCATAAATATATTTTCCTTTAGTATTGCTGTTTGTTGCATACATTTAATATATTGAAAATAGATATATTTTATTCATATTTTATTTATATATTTTTCTTAATTCTAAAATGCTTGTTACCATGTCTCTGAAGACTATAATGGAGATTTATTTTCTTCCCTACACACTTTTACGGCCTACTTTTATTGAGCTCCATTTTGTGTGATTTTTACATATTGATAATTTCCCTAACGTTTGAACTTTTCACAGTTTTATTTAATTTGTCTATGTTTTAGCTGTGTGTTATCATGATTTTTTATGTTGCCATATAACACATTTAAAGTGAAAGAATGCAAAATTATGATATCTGTAAAACATTAGGTTTTATTCAATTTTTATAATTGCTCCAATTTAGCAAGAAAATAGCACATTTGCTTTGGACCATAATTTTATGGTGCCACTTGGAGCTATAAAGTAATTTAGAACTGTTTCAGCAAAGGGTAAGACCTCCCATGGTGAGGAGTCAACAAAGTCTGCCTCTTTAAGATGAGGCAGGACCAAGCCTCTTCCCCCTGCACTAAGGCTGAGCAGAGCATCCGACCATAAAGAATGGGCTCCAACAAGCTAGTCCATGTACCAGGGATAGATTCTGGTCCCACTGCCAAGGGCCCCTGAGATAAACCAAGCTGTACAACTTTTTCCACAGAGAGCCTAGTTGGTCCTATAGAGGCTCCACAGCTGTCAGTCTTGAGTTCAAGAGTTCCCATTAGCTCTCCACAGAGAGCCTAGTTGGTCCTATAGAGGTTCCACAGCTGTCAGTGTTTAGTTCAAGAGTTCTCGTTAGCTTGTTTCAGCTGTCTCTGTAGATTTCCCCTTCATGATCTTGACCTCCCATGTTCATATAGTTCCTTCCTTCCTGTCTTCAACTGGATTTCCAGAGGTTAGCTTGATTTTTCTTTGTGAATCTCTGTATCTGGCTCCATCAATGACTGGATGAAGGCTCTATAATGACTGTTTGGGTAGTCACCAATCTGATTGTAGGGGAAAGCCAGTTTAGGCACCCTCTTCACTATTGTTATGAGTCTTAACCAGGGTCAACCTTGTGGATTCTTGGGAATTTCCCTAGCACCAGGTTTCTCCCTAACCCTATAATGGCTATCTCTATCAACATATCTCTTTCATTGCTCTCCCACTTTGTCCCTCCCCCAACTTGACCATCCTGTTCCCTCATATTCTCATTACTGATCCCTTCCCTCGGTTAACCCATATCGAATTTAGTTTCCCTTCCCAGGGCAATCCATGTGTCCCTCTTTGGGTCTTCCTTGTTGTTTCCCTTCTCTGGATCTGTGGATTTGTAGTCTGGTTATCCTTTGCTTTATATCTAGTATCCACTTATTACTGAGTACACACTGCGTTTGTCTTTCTGAGTCCGAGTTGCTTCATTCAGGATGGTGGGTTTTTTTTTTCTTTTTATTTACTCTTAGTGCCTTTCACATCTTCCTATCTTCCCTCTGCCCTTGCAACCCCTCCAAAATTCAATTAAATTTGATTAAAAAAAAGAAAAGAAAAAGAAAAGGAAAGATTCTGTCAATGAAGGTGTAGCTAAGTTTTCAGATTTTGTGAGTGCTAGGGTGGCCTTTGGTGATGTGGCACCTTGAGACACTTCTTTGTTGATGTGGCACTTTGGGATATTTCTTTGGTGATGTGGCACCTTGAGACACTTCTTTGTTGATGTGGCACTTTGGGATACTTCTTTGGTGATGTGGCACCTTGAGACACTTCTTTGTTGATGTGGCACTTTGGGATACTTCTTTGGTGATGTGGCACCTTGAGACACTTCTTTGTTGATGTGGCACTTTGGGATACTTCTTTGGTGATGTGGCACCTTGAGACACTTCTTTGTTGATGTGGCACTTTGGGATACTTCTTTGGTGATGTGGAACCTTGAGACACTTCTTTGTTGATGTGGCACTTTGGGATACTTCTTTGGTGATGTGGCACCTTGAGACACTTCTTTGTTGATGTGGCACTTTGGGATACTTCTTTGGTGATGTGGCACCTTGAGACACTTCTTTGTTGATGTGGCACTTTGGGATACTTCTTTGGTGATGTGGCACCTTGAGACACTTCTTTGTTGATGTGGCACTTTGGGATTCTTCTATGGTGATGTGGCACTTTGAGACACTTCTGTTCCTGTAAGTAACTTCTTACCCATATTTATACAATAAACCCCAACGTGACTTGTTTATCAAGTTGGATTTTATTGGTATCTGTCTTTTATCTGTTATCAGTCCCCTAACTGGATAAACTACATTTCTGTTTGCATCTCCCCAAAAAGAGTGTCATGTAGCATCTGGACCCTGTGTGGTTTGATTTATATCTTGAATCATTGTTTCACCACAGTCATCCTTATCTCTGGGATATTCCCTTATAGACAAATCATGAGACTAATTCAATTATGAATGGCAGTCTGCTTAACTTCAACTTCATTCATGTTCCCAATCTTTCTAATCATTCTCACCAATGGGACATGTTCCCTTCCTATTTTCAAACAGTCAAATTATTTTTACAGGAGATATCTTTTGGGAATAAGTAAACCAAAGGAAATCAGATTTATCTAATCAATTTGAAATGATATGCCAAACTTCATAATGACTTTGGGTTTCCTTTACAGTTTTATTTGGTTGTTGAAATAATTCTACCAGAAGACCCATGAACAAGCTGTGGAAGTGAATAATCAACAAAGCTAAATAGTGTAGTTAAATTTTCCATGAAAAGATAGCAAAAATTCATAAAACTCTAAATTTAAAATATAATTGTTAAACTAATACATAAAGGCCCTGCATGCAAATTCACTAACATAAATCATAGGGATGAAAGAGACTTATCATTGTCCCATACTCACATTTAAGGTTCTTGATTTAGAAACAAAAAAAAAAAACTTCTGCAGAGCTCAAAGACACAATTTAGTTTGTGGGAATATTGGCTTCATTTGTCTGAAAACTATATGTAGTAGATGGCTGAGTCAAGGTGGAAATCTTTAATATACACTCCATACTCTAAGTAAATCATGTGTACATAAATCTATTCTTATAAAATTAACGTCAGGTGTGGGAGGATATCTCAGCGAATAAAGTATTATCTGCACAAGTGTGGGAACCCCAATTTTGAGCTCTCGAGTTCACATGAAGTCAGATAGTCATGTTGGTCCTTGTGATTCTGGCACTGAGGAGAAAGAGACTAGGGCAAGCTGTCTAGCTAGGCTAAGGAGAATCAGCAAGCACTATGCTCAGTGCAAGATTTTTCTTCTAAAGTAAAGTAAAACACACCAAAAGTCAACATGGAGCTTCCACACATGTTATAAACATACACCATACATACATACATACATACATACATACATACATACATACATACACATACATACACCACACACATATGTACACATTCAAAGAAGAATTAACATCAACATTGTACCCATAATACCAAGCAGATTATGAGCAAGAGAGCAGTGGAGTCACTGGTAATCTGTGTACATGTGGTTTTCATCAAAAGCCTACATCCAGAAGATACTGATGGCCAGAGTTTGGACTGTGCTGAAGGAAATTCAAGTGAAGACAATTGTGTAATTGCTGATATGGTAATCTCAGTTATTTGTGCAAGTGTTTCTTAAAGAGATGATAATCACAATCACAGCAAAAATGCATGTAACAGTAGTGGATAATTTAGTTGATTCACAATGGTGTGATGATGCGGTATTCCTTCTGAGCCTGTATCATCTACACAATGTGGTGATGATAAGAATGGACAGCTCATAAAGCTGTTGTGAAGGTGGGGCTCACTCACGGATGGCATCTTCATGTAAACATCTGTCCAGTAGATGAGCAGTGTTTTGTTTTTGTTTTTATCATCTACAACACGGAAAGAATGGTTAGCATGACAGATGTCAGAGCTGGCTCTGCTTCCAACTGTGTTATTGGATAAAACATATTTCCTCTCCACAAAAACCAAAGCACACCACAGCATCAGATAAATACTAAAATCTAAGACACAGAGGCAGTTTGGACAGATAGTAATGCAATGTGAGTTTTCAGAAGAATGCACATTCAGAGAAATATTACAATCAGAAGAGTGTGATACACATCCACATTATTAAGCTATTTCAATTTGGAGTTGTGAAAACCCCAATGAATAAACTTTGGAACTTGCTGAAAGTACATTTGGGTTATTAGCGTTATATAGTTATGTACTTGAAAAATCAGTTTTCTCTGGAGAAAATTACAAAAAAAATGCCCTATACATCTAAGGTATGTGACTTTTTATGTTTAGGTTTAATCAGCTTCACACTAGAAGCAACAGAATTCTGAGAACAAATGCACAGGAAACCAGTGGGGAAAATCTGGGATTATTAAGTTTCTTTGTTGAATATGTATTTAAGTTTTGAATATACCAACCATCTGAATTTAGAAAATGAAACATTAACACAAGTCTTCTTTGGAAATTCCAATGTGATGGTCTGTGAGGAAAATGCAATTTCAGAGTGTTGTGTGAAATACAGTGCTGTCTTAGAATCAGAAACTCAAAACTATCTTATAATACCTCGTAATTGTTTTATTTGGTTATGCACATAGCTTATTTTATTTGTTTTTGAGAATCATTGCTATTTCTCTACTTGCTCTTATTGTAAAAAAAAAAGAATTACAAACTAGAATTTAAGTTATTTTTACCAATCCCTCTTAGCTTGATGGGACAGAAGAAAAACTAGAGAAAAATCCTTAATTATAAAATTCAAACACTTAACAAACTTCATCTTTATTAGTTTTGGTAGTCATTGAAATTTGCTGAAATACAGATGAGAGAACATATGCCACATTTGCCTTCTCAACAATGACTGGCAAATATTAGGAAGAACAAGAAAACCTGTCGAGTGACCGTAAATTATTCACACAACAGACAGCTGGGGAAGCCTGTACTTCAGGCACACTCTGCTTTCTGTTCTACATTTTCTTGAATTTAGGCTCTTACATTGAACCATGATGCAGGTGATGGTGAGAGACTGGAGCTTATAATATCGTGGTGAGATATAAGTTGTATATGCAAACTTCAGTTTAAGTTTTTACACTTAAATAGTGATCTCACAACAAAAAGAATAAGCAGGCAGGTTGAAGTCACAGCTGAACTTCAAGTAAAGAGACATACTCTAGGCCACCATTGTCCCCAATATAATATTCTAGGTCTCTATTGTCACATCAACATTGTAAAACCTGTAATTGCTTTTCTTTTCTTTTCAGAAATCAAAGTTCACTTCATAAATAAACATTCTCAAGTGAGACATTAAATATCTACTAATATATTCTATAAATATACTCCACTGGGTTATACTATGCTATGATATAGATGAACAGGATTTATCAATTGTTTTATTTCTAACTTACATATTCTTGCATGGAAATCTATGCTAATCCCTATAGTATAGATTAAGAACATGAAAATATTCAATCGCTTTTGCGTAGGGTTTGTTGTATAATTAAGGAGGATCTATCACCCCGCTGTGAGCAGGAAGTTCTTGATTTCCTCAATTTTCCGAGGTATGGCGAGGGGCGCTCGGCGCTGGAGACCGTACCTCGGATTTAACCCCCTTCCCCGACTACCCCAAAGACGGCCCGGCAAAAGGATGCCAAATATGTCAAGATCAAGAAGAACAAGGATAATATGAAGTTCAAGGTTCCCTGCAGTAGGTACCTTTACACCCTGGTCATCACAGACAAGGAGAAAGCCTGGAAGTTGAAACAGTCCCTGCCCCCTGGCTTAGCAGTAAAGGAGCTGAAATAAAGCAGACCTCTGTGTTTGACTATTAAAAACTCTAAAAAATCAAAAAAAGGGGATCTATCACTATAAATTCAACAACAAAATAAAAAAAAATCACTGTTACCAACTGGAATTATTAATGACAAGGAGTGATAGGTCTTAGAAGGGTGGTGGTGGTGTACACCTTTAATCTCAGCACTCTAAAGGCAGAGGCAGGCGGATCTCTGTGAGTTTGAGGCCAGCCTGGTACACAAGAGCTAATTCCAGGACAGGCTCCAAAGTTTGAGAGAAACCCTGCCTTTAACACCACACAATTATTTCAATTTTAAAATATGTATTTAAAATGTACAAAAATCACATATTTAAAAAGTGGTACATGTGTTGAAAGAGAAACAAAAGATACTAATTTGGAATAGTTTTCTTTAGAATTTGTAGCAGACAACATCTGCACTTTTAAGTAGTTACAGACTCTTAGATAGCTATAAGTGCCTGGAAAACAATGAATGAAAATTTATCTGCCATATTTGCAATGCTAATTACATCATTTATATTAATATTTTAATTTTAAAATAAGGCCAAAATTAAAACCCAAAATATCAGGATTCTTAATAAAAATGAAAAGGGTATTAAAACTACATATGTAACTTAATTATCAGATAGAAGCTACTTCTAATTCACCTTAATTTGAAGTTATCAAACAAAAGACTTGTAGCCCAATTCCACATGGAAGAATTGTAGGTACAGAAAGTAAAAGACTAAATGAAAATCATCTAGTGAGGACCAGAACCTAAGGTTACATTTAAAATATCAGTCATTTACTTAATGCTAGTATTTTCTGAAAATCAAAAGCTTTTTTTTGTCTAAGAATAGAAGCCTTTACATTTTCATTATTTGGTCAGTTAAACATTTGTGGCAGGTGTAGAATAGCTGAAGTGATCTTTAATTGACACGAATATGCCTTGCTAAACTTGCTTCTATAATCTGACATTTACAACCCAACATACAATAATGAGATATTGTCTTCAGAATGCCAAGATTAAAAGTTCAAAGTGGCACGTGGAATTTTACCTTTATCATATCTTGTACACAAGATGCACACACTGACCTACAACCAGAGTTGTGTGGGCTACTGAGGAGTTGGGAGCACGTGTCAAAGTTCCCATTGAAAATGTGTTGATAAAGTGTTGACAGGTAAAACCTCCATAACTTAGAAAGAAAAAATGCTTGAAAATATCTAAATGGAGGAACATAGTTTAAGTTAATAAGAAGTTTCTGGAAGCATTCCATGAAATAGGTGAACTCATTTTGCAGATTGCATTAGGAATTAGATTTACAGCATAAAGAGAAAATGCCCAGTTAAATAATGACACAGAGATGACATAAACAATCACTGTTGTCATGTCCTTGTTTTGTGGAATACCAGCATTTGATAGGTGAGAGTAAAATCTAGCTAATGCAATATTGACAATCACAATGGCAGGTAGGCAAAAAAAAAAAAAATTGCTACAGCATAAAGTTTTCACCTTTTTTTCAGAAGCTCAGTACAGTTGCATTTATTTCTTCGCTTTTGCTGCCAAGGAACATTATTAACAGTAAGTTATAAGTAAGGTGCTGAGACATAATAAAGAAAGGGATGGTGCAGCAGGTTAACCATACACCACAGAAAAATACTATCACCTTTCCCTAAATAGCATCTTTGGGGAGGGAAAATACATAACTATACAATAGAAGGAAATGAAGAAACTTAGGTTTCTAGTGTTATGACAAAAAAAATGTGACCAAAGTGAGTGAGGCATGAAAGGGATTATGTTTCCTTATGACATACAGTCAACCATTAAGGAAAGTCAGGTTAAGAACTCAGCGGAGGAATGAAGCAGAGACTATGGAGAAATGCTCTTTAATGGCTTGCTTCCATGGCTTGCTCAACCTATGTCTTAAACATTCCAGGCCTAGGTGCCCATGGGTGTGCCCACACACAGTGGACTGGGTCCTTTAATGTCAATCATTAATTACAAAATGCACTAGAGATTTGCCTATATGCAATCCAATAGGGGTATTTTCTCAATTCACATTTTATTTCCCCAATGATTCTAGCTGTGTCAGTTGATAAAAAAAATAAGCAAAATGGAAAACTAGCATTTAAAATTAGATACTCAGAGAAAACAATAATGTTTAAAACAGAATTATGTCTCATTTTTGTCATCTTTTATACATACATGATGGCAGAAGATACAAAATAATCCCACACTAGTTCAGAATTATGTGCAATAAAGGGTTTATTTATTTAGGGGAGACTCACAGATCACTGTCCTAGATCACAGTCCTCTGCATGACCAGGGAGTAGGAATAGAGTCTAGCAGCTGGAACTGAGAGCAAGTGCAGGCTTTACAGCTGCATTTATAGTATAAGAGACCATGCCCAAGTGGATGGTATCTTAAAGGCTATTGGCTGAAGGAGCGGAAGGGGCTCCCACAGTACCTCCCCCTTTTGTTTAAGTAAGAGAGTCACTTTGAACTAGAGCTCACTGATTAGGTTTGAACTGGTCGGTGAATTCCAGGGATCCACCTATCTCCACCTCTGTAGTGTTTGGATTCATAAGTGAACACTGCTGTTCCTTTATTTTTAACATGGATTTTAGAGGATGAAACTCAGGTCCTCATGCTTAAATAACAAGTGCTTTATCACACAAGCTGTCTGCCTAAGGCATCTTTTCTACTTGGGGCTTGGTAAAAGAGTCAAACTATTAACAGTAAAGTCTAGACATAAAATATTCTAAAAAAAAATAGCAAGTATAGATTTGTTTATAAAAAACTTTCCATGTGGGACCATAAAAACAAAAAGACATTGTAATGATTCATATATGCTCTGACAAACAGCACAAACATGCGCACACATGCACACACACATACAAACACACACACAAACACAGAGAGACAAACAGACAGAATTGACAACAACATTTTCTATCTTTTTCACTGATATTGTACTCTCATCCCTGACCACTTCCTTGACCCAATATATGAGTGCTTTTGTTTTATATAATCTGGACAGATCTATAAGTCTATTTTTTTTTAATTTTCTAAGTAGAAACTCCTGGAGACATCTAAGGAGAGTTTCAATCCTCAGTCCTTCAAGAAAAGTTACACATGCCAGTAAAACTGTGTTCTTGCACTATGGATGGAGGCAATTAAAAGACATTGGTAGCAATATAAGTAGCATTCATTTGCTGACGTAGCTCACTGTTTATGCTGTTATTTGTAACATACATAGTGAAGTTATTAAAGTTTTCTTTATGTTATTTATTTTATAAATGCATAATGCACATAATCACATGCTTACATACATGTCTAGAACCCTAAAAGGAAAGCATTTGCCTTGCATTCATATTCTTTACTAGGCTAAATTAGAACTACCCCCATAGAGTATTTAAGGAGCTGCCCGTTTCTGTTAGCATGGATAAAAGAGTTTGCTAAAATACCTTAATACGAGGGCCATATTATCAGGAAGAATTCCCTCCTGCTTTGTGGAAAGCATTTGTCCTCAGAGGATTTCCAACTTAACTGTAACTGACACATTAATAATGACATCAAAATGACAAATCTACCACATATGCATACAAGAGATAATGTTTAGGAAAACTTTGTTCTACACAGTAAAGAATAAGAGTGGAATAATTATTATGATCCAACCTAAAGCAGAATTTATAACTAATTCCTATGTTAAGGATTCTTACTGTATTATTATTTTGAATAACCCTGTCATAAGTCACACATTGGGGTGACATATGTCGGGGTCTAGCCTTGATGAAATTCACACATTCCAGGGTAGGAGCATGAGGATTAGAATTATTAAGCGAAGGAACAGAGATATGAGAGAAATAAAAGGCAGAAACACATAACAGCATCGGGAAGGAAATTCAGTGAATGCTGAAATTGCCTGAATTTATTTTCCACATGCTTACATATTTCACTCCAAAAGGGGAGTGGAAGACAACAGACTTTATTAACATGATATAAGGAATACACCAAGTATCATGCAGGCAGTTATTCCCTGGAACTTCCTGCCAATTACCTTTAAAGGATCAAGAATAGCAAGATGAAATGAATTCACCTATATACCCAAAATATTAATATTTTGACAACATAGGTCAGGATCTGTTGTTTGTAGCCATGCCTGTTGTCAACAATTTTAAAAAACCAAAAAGTAAACTCAAACTCTCTGACCTTTTGTCAAGGTGGAACAGGGTTATATCTGTGGGCCCCCATATAAACCTATTTTATAATCAAAATTGACATAAAAACATTTGAAAGCAGTAATAATTATTAATAAAAATTTGTAATAGTTGTCTCCATCCTCTATAACAAATGTTAAATAATTGAAAAAAGAAAAAATTGAATATCTTTTTTTTTTCCTTTTTACTGATTTTTATTGAGCTTTAAATTTTTTTCTGCACCCCCTCACCTTCAACCCTCTCCCAAGGGCCCCATGCTCCCAATTTACTCAGGAGATTTTGTTTGAAAAATCCTGTCTTTATTGTTTCCATTCATTCATCAAATAACTTTATTTGAAGTTGAATGGAGAACCTAAATTAATAATAAAAGAGAATTTGAAACACTTACGAACATTTTGTTACTATTCATATATAATACTAATACTAAAGGTCTATGAAAGGTGACACAGCTGAGTGGGATAGCTAAAATCATGGGCTCTCTCGTTCTCTATTGTTTTTAGTCATACAATAGATGCATCCACTATTTTTCTGGCTTACTTTTATCTCTTACTAAAAGGGAATTCTGTAACTGTACTCAGACAGACAAACCTTCCCAGTGATCTACTTCTCAGGAACCAAGAGGAAGAAAAAATAACAGTTGTCCCTTATCTATCTCTGAAGTTGGCATTTGAAGCCCAGTAGAAACTAAAGTCATACGTAAGTAAGTACACATTCTAGTAGCTTTCAACTCTAAGATGTTGATTATTAGCTTTCATTAAGCACTGTCATGTATTGCTGTGTGATCCTTTTCTGTGGATGTATGAGCAAATGTCCACTTTCATGAGAGAGTGGATCATGGACAATAGAATCCATTCCATGCAAGAGTACCTCTGCAAACCAGTAGGTGTATTTGGGTTACAGGAACACGGGTGATGAGAAGTTGTATCACCCAAAAGCCCACTTTTACTTGGGTTATGATCTGGGAAAACTTTTGTCACCAGAGTCTCTTGTCCAACCTGCTGACAGTTCCATCAAAGTCTAACCCTTCCCGGCAGGTATTTACCATTGATACAGCCTACTGAAGGCCTGTGAGACTAACAAGTTTCTTGTAAGTTTTGTGGGCCTCATGAGATCCTTCCTCCTCCAAAGGGAATCCTTTCTACTAGACAGAAACAGTCACACAATATCCATATTCTATACTTGGTCACATGAAAAATTGACATGCTATCCATTTATTACATGTATGATGAACAACTTACTAGAAAGGTATGGAAACTCCCAAAGGCTGTAAACAGACTAGACGTGAGAAATACATCTGATCCACACTTGGAAGTTTTCCTTAGGGTGTTCACAGACAAATCACACTGGCTGTAGAATGACATGGCCTTAGAATCTAAGACATTTCCAATTCGTCTGCCTTGCCTTCCTCCTTGATAAGCCACTCAGCCTTTACTATGTTTATAGTTGCAGTAAAAAAAGGCAAATAAAATGAATTTCACTAACTATTTAACATAATTAAAGGGATTTATAACTAATGGTACTTTTATAGATCTTTCTAAATTTTAATGATTTTAGAAGTTTTTTTCTTTTTATGTTCTTTCTTCCTCTCTCTCTCTCTCTCTCTCTCTCTCTCTCTCTCTCTCTCTCTCTCTCTCTCCCTCTCTTCTTTCTTTCTTTTACATCCAGACTACAGTTTCGGCTCCCTCTTTCCCTCCCTTTCCACCTCCAAACATTACCTTCACCCCACTCCCCCAAACCATTCTTCCTCTGATTCTGTTCAGAAAGGAGCAGCCCTCCAATGGATATCAACAAAGCATGGCATATCAAGTTGCAGTAAAACTAAGCACCTCTTCTTGTATTAGGGCTGTTTAGAACATTTTTTAAAAGGGTCGTTACACTGGTACATTGGTCACCAAATTATCTGACCCCGGGACAAGTACATTCATCTACAATACATTAAGTGAAGCACATTTATTGTATTTAGTAAAGTATGAGATGAAAGATCAAGTACCATGTGAGCTTTCCTTCCACAGTTCACACAGCTACCTGGTGTGGATGGAGCCTGGAATCTTTATTCCCCTGAAGAACAGTTCTCCAGTGAGAACAGAACAGGCAGTGTAGAATGCCAGCTTTGTCTTCTTTAAAGTGTGCATGCTCAACCCATATTCAACAGTGTGGCTGCCAGGCAAGTCAAGAGCTCCAGAATGTTGGAAGAGGGGGCACTTGTTGTTCCTGGCAGCTTAGCCCCAAAATAATCACACAGAACACAGAAACTGTATTAATTAAATCATTGCTTGGCCCATTAGCTCTAACTTCTTATTGGCTAACCCTTACATATTAATTTAGCCCATCTCCATTAATCTTCGCATCACCACGAGGTCGTGGCCTACCAGCAATGTTTCTGCACATCTGTTTTAGGCAGCGGCAGCTCCTTTCACCTCTCTCATCCCAACATTCAGTTCCATCTTCCTTGCCTACCTACATTCTGCCCTATCAACAGGCCAAGGAGTTTCTTTATTCATTAATGTTAATCACCACACATAGAGGGACTCTCACATCACCAGAAAAAGCCTCATGCTGATAGCTTCTACCCGAGAGGAAGCAAAGTGCTCCCTGCATTGTCAGTAAGGTAGTATTATCACAGAGAAGCAGTTGACAGTCCATATATTTTACTCAGAATATAATGCCCTTTTCTAGAAAGTGAAATAAATGTTAGCCTAGGTCAGTATCCAAGGGTAAGTCAGTGAAAAGTTGTTCTTATCTCTCTTATGAGAGAGCAGATACTTTCAGAATCTTAAACCAATATGTTTTATTGATGTTGGGAGAATAAAGAAAACACAGGATTTATCTCTTTGTAAATATTACTACAGAAATATTGAAATTTTCATTCCTAGCACTGGTACCAAATATTGATCAATGGTTTATGGAAGATTTCAAAAGCTAGCTCCAATCTAGTCACTGCTCTGTCCTTAAAATAATGTTTATACACCAAGTATTTAGCTCAATTGGTACAGTGAAAACCAAACCCTGGATCTAATCTCTAGAAACTCACAACCCGAGTACAGTGGCACTTGTCTTTAATCTCAGAACTTGGGAGGCATCAAAAGGACAGTAAGAAGTTCAGTGTTGTCCTTGGCTATACATGTTGAATTTAAGACCATTTTAGAATACAAATCCCATCTCAAAATTAACTAATTGAACATTTATTGTTAACTTTATTTTAGAAATAACTATACTGGTTTTATACACTCACCAAGCTGGAGAAGCCTACCAAGAATATGACTCTAATGGGTACCTAAGAGGGACAGCTTGTCTTTGGCAACAAGGTTGTGGGGTGTACATTGTGCTTTAGTTTAAAGTGGTTTAGAAAAGCCAAAGACAGTGAAATACAATGACACTCCCAACAGCATACAGAAAGAAAAATCTCAGGAGTTTGCCAGAAATATTTACTCAACTAAATTTTTAACTAAAGGCAAAGACTAGTGAAAGCCAATCAAGCCCAGAAGAGCAACATGCAAATCTACACTTCGGAGTTAAAATAAAATGTGAAAATTTAGTTCTTAAGCACTAATATGCTGTGGTAATTTGTTAAATTGTATTGTAGTAAATATTTTTACAAACATATATTTAATATACCTTGCAGAGCTATTTTGATTGTCAGAGTCTAATTGAAATCCAGTATTCAGACACTGCAAGAGAAGAAAAGTCTGATGTACGTAAGAGCTTCATATATTTATATCATTCACTGTTAAATGACAGAGTATAACAACATTGCAAGAAAATGCTGTTTTCAATATCCTACTGAACTTCAGCAGGGACGTAGAATAATTCACTGTCTGATACAGGAAAAATAGCAAATTTTCAACTAAACGTCAAAACAGTGAGCACTGGCTACATACATAGATTAATAATAGATACCAGTAAATTGTTGTGGGAAGAAAGGAGGAAACAGGGAGAATGATGGAAGAAAATATGTAGTTTTATAAAAGTATTTGCATGAAAAAAGCAACGATTCTTCAGTATAAACCTGAAAAAAATATATTAAGCATGCTTCATTTCGATAATTATATAATGAGAAAATATGAGAAAGAAGCATTTCAAACTTAAGCAGTTCTTAAATGCATGACAAGAAGTGCTTTGAATGTATCATGCTTAAAATTATCCAAGTTATTGGCCATTATCAGAATGCAAATCAGAAACAGCAATATATCATCTAAGCCAAATGGATAATACCAATTAAACAAAATAACAGGTGATGGAGTATAAAAAAATACTCAAACATTTTTGGAGGAATTGCATATTAGGACAGCCATTATATGAAAATTCATTTCAAAATAAAATTATGTATGCAATACGATCGATCAGTGTTACATATATGTAGATATATAGATTATAGATGATAGATAGATCATTGATAGATACATAATACAATATAGATAGATATCTGATTGATAGATGAAAAATTAAAGATAGATAATATATAGATAGCTAATAGTTGGATGATAGATGATAGATAGATGATAGATAGATAGATAGATTTATAGAATTTTATTTACTTTTTTTACTGTGATAAAATACCATGATCAATATAACTTACCAAAGAAAGCATTAACTTTAAGCAGTTTAGTTTCAAAGCATTAGAGCCCATGATGACCGAACAACGACAAGAATGCCAAGATCTTACATCTTGATCTGCAGATAGAAAGTTGAAAGAGGAGGAGACACCGAAATGGTACCAGTTCTTTGAAACTTTAAAGCTCACCTCCAATGAAACACCTCCTTTGAAAAAACCACACCTCCTAATCTCTGCAACCGTTACACCAAGTGGGAACAAATATTCAAACAAAAAACTTAATGAAGGCTATTCACATTCAAACCACCACAGATAAAAGATAGATAGATAGATAGATAGATAGATAGATAGATAGATAGATAGATGATAGATAGAGAGATAGAGAGATAGATAGAGATATAGATAGATGATAGATGGATAGATGATGGATAGATAGAAATAGAGAGATGATGAATGATAGGATAGATGACAGATGACTGATAAATGATAAATCAGTAGATAGAAGATAGATAGATAGATAGATAGATAGATAGATAGATAGATAGATAGATAGATAGATGATGGATAGATGGATAGATAGAAATAGAGAGATGATGGATGATAGGATAGATGATAGATGACTGATAAATGATAAATCAGTAGATAGAAGATAGATAGATAGATAGATAGATAGATAGATAGATAGATAGATAGATAGATAGATGATAGAAGATAGATCTGTAGATGTTATAGATATCCTAAGGAAGTGAAGACAACATTCCAACTACATACATTTGTTATAACACTATTACAATAGATAAGATAGGAAATGTACATGGGTTCCTATAAATAAAAATCCTCAAACTGGTCAAAATGTATAGACCAACTGACCATGGGCTTCCCATCCTCAAATGACACATCTGCAAAAAAATCCTTTGTACACAAGACATAAAATATTGTGAAAGAAACTAAGGGCCAGAAAACAAGGATGTCGGTTAAGACATTGGTCTTCCAATTATTTGCAGAGAAGCTACACTCATTAAACCTCAACAGTATGGTAGCTTAGACAAAACCTGAAAAATGACATCATCAATTGACATGCCAAGATGGATGGAGGATTTTCTACAAGGTGCAATTCCATATGAGAAACTACAGGCAATTAATTAATGACTAATAACAGAAGAATCAAGAATGATCTTGCTTATAGGTTACCTCATCCCAAATTGTGAGCCCTAAATACTTATACATATGAACAATGCTAGATGGACTCAGTAGGATGCATGTATGTATGTGTGTTCACATATACTATATGCATATATATGCATGGATGCAGAAAATAAAAGGAGGTTATGAATTTGAAAGAGTGTGGAGAACACAGAGTTATAGAGAGGAATTGGTGAGGTGGGAATGATTTAAAAACAGTGTTAGTGAATGTAAATCTTAAAATGAAATGCTTAAAAATAGGTTCTTGAGAGATAAAAACTTACTATGCTTATAAACTGAATATTATTAACCCATAGAGAGACATGAAGTCCTATCATTTTCAGCAGCACAGATGGAATAAGAGGACAGCCTGTCAAACGAAATAAATTACATATACAAAGACAGTGTGTGCTTGCTGTCTCTCACATGTGAAAACTACTTAAAATCACTCTCATCTTAGAACAATGGCTATCAAAAGTAGGGAGAGATGAGGTGAAAAAGAGCAGAAAGTGATGAGCAAATTATCAGTGTAACTTGAAGTCTAACACTTAACCCAGTTGTTTACACAATTTAGACATAATAATAAAGATAAAATTTAAGAAATCTTTACTTGTATATTAAGTAATACAAATGTAATTTGAAAATTAAATGATAATTTAACCTGCTTTAAAAAACAGAAATTCTGACTACACTATCTCATTTTCCTCTAAGGTCCTAATTCAAAGTCAAAGCATAAAATGCTCCCTTTGCTGATTTTTATTACTGCTAGAAAGATATTGAGCCTGTATACTTCTCCTTCATACTACTCCAAGCAGACAGTAACATCCTGACAAGTATGCCTCACACCTTAGCTGCTTGTGTTAACAAGGGGATGAAAATGAATATATTGTTTTCTTTGGAGAGTAAGGAGACTACCTTGTATGTATTGAGAAAGTTCGCCCTAGAGTGTAAGTCACTCGACTGCATTTGTTATTATCTTTCTGTAGTACTTTCTGCCTCTACTCTATATTTTGAATGTTTTATATCAGTACAGTGTCGACAGGATTCAGACCTAATGATAAGTCCAATCTTTGCAAAGGAAGAAAGTGGAATTTTCTACCATATAGTCACACATTTGGAACCCATTGTTTTCAATTATAACGTGGTAGAGAGAAGCCTTCATTACCAACTAGAACTAACAGTTCAACATTCAGTGGTGGTAGAGTTCATGCTTAGTGCTAAGACGCTGACACCACAGAGGAAAGTTGGTACAATGAGCTCCATCCCACAGGAGCCTTCTTTTCAAGGCAGTTTGTTACTGCTCAATAAAAATACAATAGGCTCATTCAGAGAAGAAATTGTTATTTAACCATTTTTCCCTCTACATATATTCACCCCTTAGCCATTTACAGTAACTTTTAATAATTTAGAGACTTCCCTCTTAATTCCCTGGCTTGGTTTAGTATTAAAAATCACTCTACATTAGAGGGTAAAATTCCAGACAATAGAACATGGGACAGCTAACCTGTTATTGTGAAAATCTCAGCTTCAGAGTCAGATGAATGTCTTCCAATACATTTATGCAGAGCAGAGCCAAATAATACGAATCGAGTTAAGAAATTATACTTCTGTGTTTCTTTCAAGCAGATAAGGTTATCCTGGGACCTATATCTTCTTCGTTTCTCAGCAGGAGAAGGGGAATTAAGACTTCTTGCTTAGTAGGATGCAGAGCAAAGCAATTTCATGGGTAAGACAAAAGCTGAGCTCAGGGGAAAAAATAGCACCACATCTGTCTGTCAGAATTAGTGGAAGGAGGTTGTTGGGCACCAGTAGCATAGCGCCTCCTCAAGAACCGTTTCCTAAAGTGTAGGGATTTTCAACAGCTACATGACTGAAGCTAAGTGTGAAACTGAGATCCTAAATTATTCTGATAGCAGGAAGAGACATAAAGAGGAACCAGGAAGATATTAAAGAATGATCTTCATATAGAAGCTGAAGGCTGTAAACAAAATTCAAGTCTATTAATCAGTGCTATATAAATAAAAACTGACAAAAAGATACAAAAACAAAAATGATTGGTAACAACAACCATACTCATGGTTTTGCACAAGAATCCCAATGTACCATGGACCATGTCGATAAAGGAAAAGAGAAGCAAGTGAACATACAATCATGAGTTCTATTGCACTGAAATGTACAAGGGTAGACAGTTATTTAAAAATTGTTTTTCTACTGTAAGGTCATCATCATAAATAAAATCTAAGCTTCTATTCCCCCCACACACCCAGAAGTAGATGGTAGAATGGTGGTTGCCACAAGTTGTGTGGTTAGAAAAAATGTAGCACAGAAAAATATTTGTCAAAGGATATGTAATTATAATTAGTGGCAATGATTTTAACAGTCAATACAGAGAGGCAGAATATAGATGACCGATTGTAGCCAAAGGACTTTGTGTAACATGATAAAGAAAGAAATTGAGAATGGCTATGTTATAAGGCTTCATTTCCTAATAATGAAGTGTTCAGAAATTGATTGACCTGATGGTTGTTCAACTCCATGAACAAACTAAAAACATCCCCTTTTGGAGGTTTTGAATGGGTAAGGAAGCAAGATAAGCAAAATATACCTAAATAAAGATTTTTTAAATAAGATTATTTTCTGTTCCAATGAAACCTTGAATAAAATATATTTATATTTTATTTATATTATATAAAATATGTATTATTATATAAAATATTTTACTCGATATTTAATTGGATAGCAAATAAGAGATTCCTTTAAAAAGAAATATATGGGTTCTGGGTTTCAGAACCAAAATAAATGTCTTAAATAAAAGATTTTTTCCTTCAGTTTCTATTAAAAAAGAAAAAGGTTAAGAATTTGGGTGTTTTGCCTTCATGTCTATACCTATGGAGGCTAAAGTAGGACATGAGATTCCCCTGGAGCTGGACTCACTTGTTGCTAAATTCCGTATGAGTACTCAGGATTGAATCAAGGTCCTCTGGAAGAGCAGCCTGTGCACTTAACCACTGAGTCATTTATCAGAATTTAAACCTTATCAAAGATTTTAGAAAGTTCCTTTAAATCCTCTTTAAATATTGTATATTGTAAAAAAATATTGTATATTGTAGAAGAGATTGTATTAGTCATATTCCAACAAGATAACAGTCAATAGTAGGGTTCTTAGGCATGTGGCTTACCTTGTTTAGAATACCATTGTCACTGAACAAGTGAATATCTTGCATGAATACACAAGTTTCTATCATGCATGAATCCAAGGTGATGATTCCCTAATAAGGATACAGAGAATTTGTGGAAATTGATGCTTTCAGGTAATTAACATAGTATAAGGTATACTGTAATAGTCATCCCTATCACCTAACCCATATCCATTTCCTGTTTTGGGTCTTAGACCACAATGTTCCATTGGAAGATCTAAAAAAAAACATATTTTACAAAATGCACTCCTTTGTACTGCACTGATATTCTCCATCTTTTTGAAATACAGTGCATCACACAACACTTAGACTGGCATGAGACCGCTTCCTGGTTCCACAGCTTCCATAACTGATTATGAGAAAGGAAGACAGTAATACAATTGCAACCCTTTGCTGAATCCATCCAACACCACAGGTCACTAAGGTGTATTTAATATCAGTCTTGGAGTTTGCAAATTTTTCACATGTATAATATTTGACAAGCAACATAAAAAAATAACTGAGCCTTCTTTCTGTTTTAGGATCCTCATTCTATGTGCTCCACTCTTGGATTTTGGTTTCTGTGATTTTGCCAACACCCACTGGAAGGACAGCTTCTATGAGTGTCATGTTGGTAAGTGACTATCATCTGCATGTACACCTTCTAAAGAAAGAATGATTTAGTTTTAACTTACATGTCTATAGAATGCCCTGGGTAATTTTTTAAGGGGGAATATTGGACACCATGGTGGCTTAGTCTCCCAGAAAAAAACCCAAACAGTTGTCTTCAAGAATAACAAAGCATTTTCACAGTGCTCTCTATATATAGCTAGAACTGAAAAACACTTGACTGCTTGCTAATGAGTCGAATATACATCAATTCTGTCCTCTTGCTGAGGAGTCATACATTTGACAGTCTGTTTTTTTTTTCTTTCACCAAGAAACATTTAAATGAGAAGGAAAATAGATGCCTCCCATGCTTATCACCAGGTGTCTGCTCAAATGAGTTTTATAAGATTCATCAAAGGTGAGGGAAAACTCAGGATGTTTCTTTGGGATTAAGTTAGTCCTTAGGCATACTTTGAAGTTCAGAGCGAAGATCACGCAGTTTACGTCTATCTAATCAGATAGCAAAAGCAAGATTTTTTTTTTTAATGGGAAGTCTGTGGACAAGCTTCACTTTTTCACTTCCCAACTGGGGTTAGTGATTCAGTTTGTAAGAATTAAAACTGCTGCATTCCAGGATCCAGGACGTGTAAACTCAAATGACAGTCCTTTATTTAAACGGAGACATGGCTAGAGAAAATAGCTTAAAAAAATGGTCCTGCCTGCATGGGCAACCCTTTGATCAAGGCGTCTTTGAAGCTACAGATCTTTTTAAAATGCGGTGTCTTCTATTCCATTATTTGCTGCACTGCCTTGTTTTAGGTTTTTTTAAGCTTAAAACTGAATGTCCTGATACAGAGGCTCTCCTTAACTATTGCCTTTTGGATCTTATTGAAGCTATCAATTCTAGTATTTCTGGCACGAACACATCACAGCTTTTTTTCCTAGGATTCAAAGCTTGTTCAACTTTGAACTTGCCAGTATAGTAACAGAAGTATGTGTGTGTGTGTGTGTGTGTGTGTGTGTGTGTGAGAGAGAGAGAGAGAGAGAGAGAGAGAGAGAGAGAGAGAGAGAGAGAGAGAGACTAATTATGAATCACCTAAAAGCTAGCTACTCTGACTTATGTGGCTCTTGGTTATACTCACCTAGAAGATCTGTTCCAGAAGAGGAAAATTTGAAACAGATTTTGATTCTCCCTATCAGTTGATTCAACTCTATTCCAATTCCCTTTCCCTCTAGGAACTGGGCTGAAAGGATAATATTTTGCAAATTTATGGTCCCCCAGAATTTCAAAAGATAAAGGGTAATGGCCCAAACTTGTCTCTAGAGCCTGCTTGTACTGCTATCTGTTTCCCCCAGTGCATGGTCCATGGGGATTCTTGATGGAGAATGTGTGTAGCGAAAGGTAGTAATGTGGTTAGATCTCTAGAAATGCAGAAGAGGTCAAATTTTAATATCCAACTCTACTCCCAGATTCACTACTTATTTTATGGCCTAGCATATGTCACTTCACCTTTTTAGGGCTTTAGCTCACTCTAAAATAGAACTGGTAAACTGCCTTAGTCAGAAGGTTGTTGTGAAGAAAAAAAAAAAAAGAATCTAGGTGAGATTGAATGTGAAGGAAATAATACGTGCCCAACTGTTCTGAAAAAGGGTATGAATAGACCTAAATAGCTGAATAGAAGAAAATGGGCTTGCTGTTACTAGAAAAGCAGGATAGAAGAGATTCACATACTTTTTTTCTACAAAGAAAATAAAGATAGTGATGGGGTAAAAGGAAGAGCTGTCACTGATTGTCAATTTTTTATGGTCTCAGACTTTGTGCTACTACTGTAGTGTCATCGGTCTCTCATGATCTTCATCTATTCTATAGAGGGCAGAGAGGAAAAGAGTAAGATACATTGTCTTCTTTTTAAGTTTTTATTTTTTAAATATCTAAAACTATAATTACATATCCATTCTTCCTTTCCCTTCCTTCTTCCTCCAAACCCCCTCATGCAACTACTCTAAATCCCTCTCAATAACATGGCTACATTTTCTTTATATGCCTACACCCCACACACATGCATACAGGTCTGAATATATAAACACAATCTGCACCATGTGCATTTCATTTAGAATTACAGAGCATAGCTCTTAGAGGAAACCCTACAGACACTTTACTAATCCAGCATATTTATTCTTATACTCACAGGTAGTTGTATCTCCCACCCCTCATCAAAGAACTTTCTCCTTGCAACAGATAGAGACCATTACAGAAAAACAGAACCTTGTAAAAGAAGGTGCAGAAAGACTGTAAGAGACAAAGGGACAGGAGATTTGCTGTGAGAAATTGACTCCTAGAAATGACAGGAAAGCTTAACCCACGCTGCCTCGATAATATGGCTTCCTGTACCAGACCTGAGCAAGACGTGTTATCAGGTAGGGAGAAATCTCATCTCCTCTCACCCATAGATAAAGAGCCACAAACAACTAATGAATTTTGGGAGAGTGAGAAATAGTTTTCTCAAGGCTTGGGACCTTTAACTAGTTATCCAGAATAGAATTTTTACTGAAGTATAACACTAACAAAATTCTTGGGGGTGTGGCACAGTGAAAATCAACCAATAAGAGAAAAAGGGGGATGGAGAACATTTTTAATGTTGCTTATTACTTTCTTGAACGAGATTTGTATTTCTGACGGCAATTAGCTCTGTACTTCATAAGAAGCCAATCACCATCTCTGAGTTTCTGACTAGAAATGATACCAATGACACATTTACAACATTTTGTAAGAATTATATAATTGGAGTAAGTAGCATTGGTTTGTGCCACAGAGTTAATCTTTAATAAGTCAGAGTCCTTTTTAAACTTTACTGGACTTGTTTTTGAATAATCAAAGCCTACGGATGAATTTGAATTTCCCTTTTCATGTCTTCTTTCTGAAAGTCCCCACATGGTATCAAAAAGGTTTAGTTCAGCATCTTAAGGGAAAAACATGTTATGTAAAGTTTGCAAATGTCAGAACTCAGTCTTCTTTACCCTCAAAGATTGCACCAAAAAAGGTGAGTGGAAATGGGTCATGGACCTCAAAGAATATCTTACATTGATCAAAACCAAGGCACAAGGAGAATGTTTACACAGGTAGATATCATCTTTCATTGCTCATCTATTGATTATTAAATAGTACCTTGTAATGGAGCATTCCAAAATCTCAGTATAGACTGTGGTTATTTATATAGACTCAATATAAGTATAGATTATTATTTTGAACAATTCAAATAATGTCTTCAGGGGTTTCATAGGAACAATCACTAAGACAATCAGGGTCGATTTAACTCTGCTCCTAAAACTGAACGACAGAGGGTGGTGATAAGCAATAGGTCAGCCAAAGAGGGTTGGCTGCAATTGTACACATAAGACTCCAACCTTTGTATACTTGACCAGTGAGAAAAGGGCACAGTAAAGTTTATGACCTGGAATAGATTTTTAAATGAAACTTGACAACAGCAAGAAAAATATACTTAGTGCTATATTAAGCCCCAAACTTTTGAAAACGTTTGATATGTTTGATGAAACAAAAACACTGGCAGGGTCACCAGTTACTTCTGCCATGATATTGATATTGATTTGAAAATTCCATTTGTTTATGATGCTGCTGCCATCTGCCATCTGGACAAAGTCCTGATAATGTAAACACCTTCCAGTTCCCAGTCACATTATAGCCAAGATAGTCTTACCTTTTTGAAGGAAATATTCTGTCAGAACTAAATAAAATGAAACAATAGTTCTGGAAATTACCATAATGCAAAAACATGTGTATCTGTTTTTTTTTCTTTTTAGCCATTTTCCATTCATTTTCTTATTTTTTTAGTACTACTCATTTTTTTAAATAAAAAGCCTACATATTCTGCCACCTTTTCAGAGTCTGTATATCTTGACGATAAATGTGATTTGGACTAAAGTGATCTTTTTCTCTTAAAAATAAAATAAAATAATAATATTTGTATGGTCAAAAACAAGAATAAGTGACCAAAAAAATTAAACACAATATTCCAGCTAAAATACTGTGTAGAAGAGACAAGAGAGATGGCTTAGCAGTTAAGAGTACTTGCTACTCTTGCAGAGGATCTAGGTTCCTAGCACCATCTGGTGTCTCATAATCATTTGTAACTCCAATTCCAAGGTTCTGAAGGATCTTCTGGCCTCTTTGGGCACTGTGCACACATGGAAGACAAACTTACTTGCAGACAAATATTCACAAACACAAAATAAAACAAACACATTATTTGTAACTTAACAGAAGACTAGAAACAAAGTAATTTTTGCTTTCAACCAGCACCAGCAGAAGGGAGTTATTAAATGTGTGAAGAATACTTCTTAGGAAATGACATTAAGGATAAGGGCTGAAGCATAAAAAAGTTAGCTAAGTATTTGGTCAGAAGGAGGATTATTTTATTTCCAAGAAGTTCTTTTTTTTTTTTTTTTAGATTATTGAATCTACTTTTAGTTAATTTTTTTGGGTTTTTTTTTTGTTTTTTTATTATTTATTTATTTATTAAAGATTTCTGTTTCCTCCCTGTCACCGCCTCCCATCCCCCCCCAATAAACTCCCCCCTCCCTCATCAGTCCTAAGAGCAGTCAGAGTTCCCTGCCCTGTGGGGAGTCCAAGGACCACCCACCTCCATCCAGGTCTGTAAGGTGAACATCCAAACAGCCTAGGCAAAGAACCTGTTGTTCAGGCGAGGGAAAAAGTTAATGCGGTAGGAACACGGAGGCAGTTCTAGTCGTGACGGCTGAATGTTTTGTGCAAGGTTCAGCAGAACAATGAAGGTTACAAAAAAACTTTGGATTTTTTTTTTTGTGCAAGTTCTGGATAAGTGTAAGCCATAAAACAGCATAATAAAATTTACATTTTGAAATGATCACCTGAGCTTTTGTGAGAGTGAGTGTTAATAACGGGTCAAAGTGGAAGCAAGGAACACAGCAGGAGGTTCCTTGAAGTGTCTAGAGGAGAAATGATGTTGACCTTAGGCTAAGGTTACAGACAGGCATATTTAGAACTTCTGTGGAATAATTTCAATTATCACTATAATTAATACTAGCTATAATTCATAACACAGGTAGGACTTGGTTATTCCATGTCCCAGTTCAATTTTAATTTCAGATAAACATAATTAAACAAGATTCATGTCTGTTCTTTGATATATACGCAGATATGTTGAATCAGAAGCAAAATAAAATTGATTATTTAAACAAAATGATGATGAGAAGATGCTTTTATACCAGTCTTCACAGTCCAGGCTCATTGTTAATATACTGCATACAGCATTTTCTGAGGCAGAGATATTAACACTTTCTGTAAATAAGATAACAGAGACAGAGATTTAAGGACTGACTTAAATGAATAATGTTAAACTCAAAACACACATTTATTTTCATGCTAAAAATGTATTTTTTCTCAAACAATAAAAATACCTGACTTTTATTATATATGTTAAATCTTTTACATCTGAAAAGAACACTTCTATATGAAAGATGATAAAAGGAATCCCTCAAAATTCCACAACCCTAAGACAGTAAATGGCCCTAAAATATTCTTGTATTTTTTCATGCTTTCCCTTACATATTTAAATATATGAAAAGGATTTTAAATGGTAAATAATATCTAATTCTCGGTTGCTATTTCACAATTAATTAGCAATTTGACTTTTGGTTATTTTCCATTACTTTATACATTATAAGAGTTACTTCCCTTATAGTAAATTAAAATTAAGGAACCGTCTTTCTTTTTCCATGAGGATCTAATATCACACACACACACAAACACACATCACATCACAAGCACTCTTAAATATTTAGAATATTTTTATTCTTACCCTGTTACAACCCATCAAATATTATATATAAGCCTAATCATGAAATCTTTTGGAGACTGTACATATTGTCTGCGTATAAAGAAGAATTATAATGTAGAGCCATTAAATGCTTGTATTCACTCTTATTAGTATTTTATAAGTTAAAGAATTAGCAGAGAATGCCTGGCTCACAGAAGATCAAAAATATGCTTTGAATTATTCAATAATGGTATTACCATTGACATAAATTATCAGCAGGTCATTATTTCACCATATTATCAACATAAATCACTAGCGTTTTTATTATTTCATTATGTTTTCTAGGCTATGTTTCTTGACAGTAGTCAAATTTATGCTTGCATTTTAGAAGAGTAATGGAGGAGAGGACTTAATATGGGAAGAGGGAAGTAGGAAAATTCAAACGGAGATGGAGGGCTTGAAAAATCCATTGGAGAACACATCATTTTACGTTTACTTTAAAATACATATATCCTATAAATAAATATGTGTGTCAATATATAAGTAATGTAAGTTAAATAAAGTCACATCACTTAAAGTAATAACGATCTTCCCAAGAGCCATAGACCATCTAACAAAAGCCCTAGTATCATGCATGGGAAATTCTACTTTGAGTTGTTGGTCCAAGGAGTCTAAGATACTCCCCAAACAAGATAATTGAATTATTCTTGGTTTCCTCGTAGAAGCTAAAGGTATAAACTTTTGACATCAAACCCTTGACGGACTACCTCTCACAGCATTCAAAGGTGATTTGACAACTGTCAAGAGAGAAGAGTAAATAAGTCTCACTCAGCTCTAACATATGAAACATAACAATGAACAGCAGGACAAGGTCTACCCAAGGGTGAAGTAGTGGTACTCGGCTATTGTGAATACACAACTGTCTAATGGGACTCATGGCCTACTCGATAGGTGGGAAATAATACCTAGTACTGAAGAATACCTAGTAATGAAGAGCCAACTATATGTGGCTGGCGGAGTCAGGAACCTGAGAAGAAAACCTACTACTGCCACTCTTCCAAAACAGTTTAATTTCCAGTTGCATTCTAAGTACTTATTCTTATAGCCACAGAAAATGAAGCACTCACCCTTCAGGAAAGCTGATTTTTGCAACACATAAAGGTCTTTACAAAATGCCACAATGTATCAAAATGCAGAAAACATTTGATTGTGGTAAACCCAAATTGATACATACATCCACAATACAACTTCTACATCTAAGATTGGGGGAACAACGAAGCGGGGAAAGAAGGAATTCAAGGGCATATGCTACAAGATAGTGCCTTTTGTTTATGACTGGGAAGTTGTACTTTCAATAATATGATTGCTTGACTAAGATCTGCACAATGACACCACCTAGCATGGATGAGCAAAATCTCATTGACCCTATTCTTACATAATGTACTACAGAAAATTGAGAGTTGCTAAAAGGGAAAATTGTTTTTCTCCAGGGATGAGCACCCTAATAAGTTATTCAGTCCCAAGTACTCAGTCCAAAATATATACACAGGAGCAATGATATATAATATATATCAAGAATAGTTAAAGAAATAATGGATTTTAGAGTGAGGCATGGGAAGAAATGAAAGGCAATGAGCTTGTCATGAAAATTATGTAAACGAGGCACTCATGAATGGAATTCTCAAAAATAAAGAAATAGAAGCAAATCATAAAATAAAAGAGTTACAGGTTTGCATGGGGTATGTCAAAAATAGCAACCTATTTGGAAGGAAACCTAGTAACAATGCCATCTCTTTGGAATTTTTTATTTAGCTCTTATGGTATGTGCATGTTAAGCATGATTATAATACCCACAATGTAAATACTTCCTAAAGTCTAATGCTATTCCAAAGACTTAGCAGACAAAATTGCCAACAACAAAATTAATATATGTTGAAGTCAATTTAAAAGTTTCGCACCAATTTTATTCCAATATGCTAAAAAACTAAAACATGGGGCTAGAGAGTTGGTTTGCAAAGGACTGCTCTTACAGAGGATTCGAGTTCTTTTCCTTCAGTACCCATGTCTGTGGGCTCATAGCCATCTACAGCTCCAGCTCCAAGGGAGAGTCGATACCTCTCACCTCCCCATACACCGTCACTCATGTGCACATACCCAGACAAGTGCCCACACGCACGTGCCCACGCGCGCACACACACGCACACACACAAGCATAATTTAACACATAATTCTAAAATAAACGAAACACTAATCACTAATATAAGAGCTTGGCTTAGATTCAATTTTTCCTCTGGTAGGATTTGGTCCACAAAGTTGGTATACAAGAACAGTGTCAAATATTTTATGTAAACTCTCCAATTATAAAATATGTTTATAATTTGGGGAGAGTTAATAGACTAGAAATAGTAGCCTTTGGTAATATTTTCCTTTTATTATTGTATTCTCTGTGAAGTCAAATATTGGTGTCAGAATCACTTGAATTATTTAGTCTTATCATTTTCCCAAATTTCCTCACTGTGGTTAACAATCCTGGATTATGAAAGATTTAAAGCCTATTCATTGCGCAAAGCTAAGATCATGCTTGATGCTATTATCAACACTGGTGCAAAAATAAATTCGGAGTCATTTGTTTTAAATGACTTCTTCTGAATCACTTAACTCAAATGTTGACAAATATAGTAGGCCTGATGTATGGCTCTGGAAGCTTCTTCCTGCACAATTATCTGGAGGACCTTGATATCAATCTCTTTTTATGGTGTCATTTTGTCAGGCAAAAAGTAGTCAAGGGGGTCTGAGAAATTTCACTGTTCCAAACAAATAGAAAAACAGCTAAAAAAAACTTTCTAAAGCTGTTATTCAGTTCTGGGACATGGATGTCCTCTCAAATCACAGAAAGAGTTCATCAGAAGGTAACAGATGATGGTGTAGAAGAGAAATGGTCCCATAACAAATGGTGCGGAACTCAGGAAAGCATGTCTGCAGGAAGATTTGTGCATTTTGTCTATGCATTTTGTTCCCATTAGGAGAAAGCATTTCTGTCCTTTGCTCCCTCACCCTTTGCTCTTATTAAGTAATAAAACAAGACTGACATGCATCATGTGGATTTTGGTATGTGTGCTCCAGGGCATCTAAGACACCGTACACAATTCCATAAAATTATTAATCCCTGGAAACCACTTTTGGTTATTTTATGTCAGTCAATTTTTTGTGTGGTCCAAGGTTTCATATTTTTAATAAATAAGCCAGATGATTCTTGGGCATTTAGCTTGAAGGCTGGCTTTTGAGAGCTAGGAGTCTAGATGACCCAGCAAATAGCCCCTGGAAAATTACAGAGACTCTATACACATGGTTTAGCTCCATTGCCCATAATAGGAATTCAATACTTTAAGTCTGAATTGGTCATTTGCTCAAACTGCTCAAATTGTGAAAAATCTGTAAGACCTAGCATGTTTGAAAATTGTAGCACCAATTGCAGTTTCTGTCTTTAAACTCTAAATCTTGGTGAGAGTTCAGCCTCAAACGTCTTCAGATTCTGACTTCATTGGTGTTTTTTTTTTTTTCTCGTATCTTGGTGGCTTCCATGAGCCATATCTGAATTAGTTTCCTGAAAGGCTGAATGTGATTACGCAATGAGAATGTCCGAATCAATGCGGACAAAAGTGATTTTCGCCTCTCTTTGGTGTCTAGTAATATACTTTCAGTATGCATGAGAGCCTTATGAATAAATTAAAGGGCAATTCCAAATTATGTATTGATTTTTACACAGCATAAAACAAGACCATGGATCTGATGAAGTCTATTACAAAAGGTCATAAATCTCAAATGTTGAAAATTGATGAAATCTGAAATACAATACTTGGTGTAAAATATGTTACTGCTCATTTTCTCTGAAGCATAAAAACCCAAACCATTGAAGATTGCTAAAATAATTTTAAGTAATTGCTAACGAAGACACACAAATCCTTGAAAGCTTTAGTCATTTTTCTAATCCAGCCTGCCACCATTCTAAGAAAAAAAAACATTCAGCAAGTATATATTTCATCATGTTGTATGTTCTATTTTAAATATTATGGAATAGTAATTGGTGATTTTAGAGCAGTATCGAATAGGCCTAATTTTAGTCATTTTCAGGATCATTCTACAAGCTAAGGTGCCATCGATGAAGTTAGTTGAACCAACATATGGCCCTCTGAAACAATTAGAGTACTGGATAGAAATAATCTAATTTCACACACGTTTCTTCGTGATAACACCTGAAAAAAGTAAAAACTCATGTCTAGCAAAAGCATAGAAGGTACTTTGTAAATATAAACATCCATTTCCCAGCATTTTACCGAGAGTATGCATGCAAGCATGGATGCACGGGTATGCACAGGCTCAGTTAGGAGTAATATTCAGTCACCTAGCATGGATGACACCAAACAGCATGCTTGTCAGTGGAGTTTTATAGGAATTAGATTTCCAGGCCTTGGGTTAAATTTGTGTCCCTTTATTTGTACATTTGAACATGTTTGTGGCAGAGGAATGAGGCTGCATGTTTTCTGCCTTTGCTGCCTAGGGTGGCATCTAAGGAAGACTGCTTTGGAACACATATATTTAAGATATAACTCCTGATGGGCATTCTCATCTAGTTATTTCAGTAAAAAACTGCCAATCCAAAGTTATTTGTTGCTGCTCTTCTCCTTCTTGCACCAACACAAAATATGTGTGAATATAGGTGTCACATGAGGCAGCACCTGATAGAGTCACCCAGAAAACGAAGGATCTTCCAGCTTAAAAAAAATCATTGAGTTATCATCTTCATTAGAGAAATGAGGAACCAGGCAAGAAGAAATGCTAGTTCAAATTTAGGGTGATAGCTATTCCACACAAATATTAGATATTGTATGAAAAACTTGTAACTAACTAAGGATTAATCAAGTTCCTATATTGAAGGAGATCATCTCACTACACAACGGTTATCAATTTTACTTTCACTCACGAAGACAAGCTTCATAGAGAATATTGAATCTGCTATACACTCACTGCCATAACTCTGTGGTGCTCTATTGTTAAGCATTCTACAAAAACTATTAAGAGCCCCAGCTACAAGTCCTCTTCATTTATTCCTCGACTTACAATAGTAACTAAATGTAATTTGGAAGTATGTATTTTAATAAAATGATGGATTCACTGAAATTTAGCCGCTTAAAGACATTTTAAAATGGATAAACCACTGTAATCAAAAAGTAAAGTTCATTTTGTCTTGCCAAAACTGTTCCTAAACCCTACAATCTCAGTTGTATATTTCAACTAAAGTCCACATATTAAGGCACTTAAGGATAAAGAATGCCTGAATCTATTATTTATCTTTAGATCTTATTTAGTGAAGTGGTTTTAGCTATTGTCTTTAGGAAGTGGCTTATGAATAAATATATAGACAATAACTTGTTTTCTACTATATAATTTGTTAATGAGACTGGAAGTATTAATTTTTATTAGGATAGAAGCAGAATAACTTCAATAAATATAGAATAAAATGGATAAATAAAACATCACCTCTTACTAGAGCACTATTGGAAATGAATGAATAATTTCTGGAGGAGAAAGACTCATTCTTTATTTTGAGAATGTGTACTCTGGTAGGTTTCTGGTGTTTTAGTAGATGGTCTCGCATCCCTGCATATTTGGGTAATGCTAATTAGACTTACTTAGGTGGGTATCAAACAAAAGAAAGCCATTAAATTAATAGGGAGTGTATTGGAAAAGATAGATGAAGGTGGAGGGGGAAATAGGTGTAGATTTGATCATATTTTGATGAGTGAGTATATAATATTCAAAGAAAATCTTCTTTAAAAACAAAATATTAGAAATAAGTATTCAGAAATGCCTTTACCACGGATTAAAAGAAAATGTGTTGGTGGCTGGAGAGTGGTGGAGTCTAGTGGTTAAGAGCACTGGTTGCTCTTCCTGAGGACCTGGGTTCAATTCCCTGAGCCCACATAGCAGCTCACAACTCTCTGTAAGGTATTTCAATTCCAGGGGATCTAACACCACCACACAGACATATATGCAGGCAAACCACAATGCACATAAAAAAAAACATATTCTGGAAATGACTCTAAACTCAAAGCTAACAATTGGTTTTCTATATAAATATTGAATCTAAATCTAAGGAACTTCTGCTTTCTTATTATATGTTCTAGCTACCACTGCTCAATTTTGAATATCAGTAATTGATAGATTGTTCAAAGAAAACAAAAACTTTCTTATCTTACACAAATTGACTTAGAAGGTAAAAAGTTAGGAACAAAATGATTCACAGAGGAATAAATAAAATGGCATATACATTGTGTGTGTTTACTTGTGTATCTAATCAATCTGCACATTTAAGGACATTTTAGTGTTGCAGAGACCAGAAATATACAGAGAGCAGGTTATCATCATGTCCTAATCCTGTTTCACTTACACGGGTGTTGATGTTTAGAAACAAATTATGCTTCTACGAACATGCAAACTAAGACGTAGAATTGATGTCAAAGAAATGCTTCTTCTGACATTATCAGTTAAACCCCAGTTTAGAGTAGAATAAAAGATGGACATAACTCACTCATAGTTTATTACACTCTTGACCATTGTTAACACTCTTGGATTTATATAATTATGATAACATTTGCCACCTGTACCACTGTAATATGTCATGGATGCCTTGAAAACAGGGTTAGTTATAATTAATGTCTATTTCTGCTACAAGACTTGCTTCATTGCTGACATTAAAGGGCACAGTGCAAAGATTGTATAAACAAATGTTAGGTCATCATGAAAACCCAGTTTATGATACCTTTTACCACACATGGTTACACAGTTCTAAATATCCAAAACCTTCACAACAAGAAGCCTATGGCTACAACCTTGAGAGAATTTGATAATATTATATTTCATACTCCTCAAACATAAATGATTCTCACACGTTTTATGGCCATTTTAGGTTATCATTGGCATCCAAATTTACACAAGACTTAAGAGAAATTTACTAACCACAGTGAAACAGAAAGAAAAAAAATCTCTTTCAAAAGCAAGTCAGGGATTTAGTGTTATATTATCAAGAGAGACAAAAACACACTGGAATATGCAAGGTCCACTATATTCTCCAGTATATCTTACCAATAAACAGCATGATAAAGATATACCAGACATATATTCCACTGAATAAACATGATGAAGCTTGTCAACTAATTTTCTAAGTGAAATGAAAGTAAATCCTTGGAAATTTCTGCAAGTAAGAACAAGCAATCTGGCAGAAGTTCTTTTAGTATTTGATAATCACTCTTTCTGTACATCCCTGTTTTATCAAAAATGCTAGGTAGATAACATTTATTTATGAACACTATGCTTGCACCCCAGCTTGCATCCAATATTTATGGCAAAATAACTGTGTTGAAACTCTCAAGTTATGATCAAAGTGGCACTGTGTCATAAGACACAGTGACATCTGGAGACTTTGAAAAGGTTACCATGTACCGAAAGAAGATATATGCTTCCTAACTCTCAGTGAGTACTAAGTCTAATGGTTTCATAAGCAGTGTGAACAATTCTTAGCTATTGTGAAAATCCTGAGAGTGAGAACAGCAAGTCCCTTTCTGCTTTGCTTTGAGCTAGTGTTTTAGCTGTCTTAACACGTGTATAGCTTTTGTTTTCTCAACTTAGGAGTTGAGAAAAATAATGGAAAAGGAATTAAAGAGAGCAAGAATAAAAGAGAACTTAAAATATTTATTGGTGGTATAAAATTGCTTTGTGTTATTGATTCCTTAACTTCAGTTTGTTAAAAATTTGGTATTTAATTAAAAATAAATTTAAGTAAAATTTACTACCATTGCATGCTTTTTATTCTCTAGTATGATACTGAACGAACAATAGAATCCGGCCTATTTTTGAAGCTAATACAAGAAGTTAGAGAAATTTAATTTACAATTTGAGTAAAGCTTGTTAAAACTTTTAATTTCAACATATAACCTTATATAAAATATATTTTATGATAAAGCTCCAATATTCAATGTTCTTTTTTCAATTTCATGGATTATATGTGTAGTGCTCTGTGTAGTAATCATGATGCTTTCAAATGTGGGCAATAACCCATCAAGAAAAACAATGAAATAAAGAATTTCCAGGATCCCAACACCCGATCTGTACCACTACCTAGCAGTAAGACTTGGCAAGATACATTAGTGTTTAGTCTCCTCCTGTGAGAAATGATGAAGATATTATTGAGATAGTTTAGGTTGAATATGTAGAACAGTTTATGCAATAGAAGTTATTTGTGACTGAATAATATGCTGTGCAATAAATGTTTTTAGGTTCTTATTTTTAGCACTGTTACATTTGTGTAATGGAAAGCTTAGTATGTAAAAGATGTGAACACTTAGATTTTGGATAAGAGAAAATCCCTAATAGATGATGATACTGGTTTTTTTATTCCTATTATAGAAATCAGATGTAGTGTGTTTTCCGTTGCCATATAAATTCAAAAGGCCTTTCTAGAATAATTTAAACTCAGAAACGCATCAAAGATGGTTTGGGTATGTGAAAACAAACTATGCCCAGAGTCAGGTTCTGACACAGAAATGTCACTGTGAATTTTTTGCAAAACTACAAACTACCGTAAGCTGTAGAGCATGGGAAGACTTTTTAAAGATAAGCAAAGGCACTCAAATAAGCAAACAAAAAATATAACAAACAAAATAAAACTCGTAGGTAGCTATCTAGTAAACTTCAAGACTGGTTGTCACTATTTTTAGTCTCTATCCAGCTTTCTATCTAAATGTTTGTCTCCAAGTACTATTGTTCTGTTCTTGCCTCAAGAAAATTATACACCTCATTTCCCTAAAAGCTTCATTTTTGAGACTGGACATGGCTATTTCTTCAAGCTACATTTTCCAAAATGAGCATCAGAAGGAGTCATTATTTCTACTCTTGATATAAACTCATATTTCCTTTTCATATTTAGTGTTAGTAATTGTAGTGAGACATGGTAGGGAGTGAAACTACAGAATTATAACCTAATTTTATTTAGTATTCTAACTGTAATCAGCATCAAATAAAAATAAGTTGTATAAAAGTCTAACTTCAGGTTATATATGACTTAAAATATGGTTTTCCATGTACTTTTGGTTGTAAATATTTATAATTACTAATTATATCTAGTATTTAACCATTAGTTTAAAATATAGAATCTTGTAAAGGAACTACTGTAACAGATGTTTTACAAGAGATGGAACATATTAGTCCCAAACCTACTTTTAATTTTCAGTGCAACTTTGGCAAGATCATCTTCTCTTGGCTTTTTAATTCTAAAAATAAGCCCTCTACTATAAAATTAATGAATATGGTTTGATGGATAATGGTATCTTTTCTAACTACAACATTTTGTGATATGGCAAAGATGAAGACTCCAAACTAGTCAGTGTGATCTGCACCTTCAGTGCGTATTTGAATATATACTATGCACCGAGCATTATGTTCAAAGACAGAAATACAAGCAGAAGAAGAATCGATGAAATATTTAGAAATTCTTGAATTTGCATGTTCTGAGAGAACATGATTTGCATGTTCTCAAACCATATGCTAGTCCTACAGAATCACTTAATGGCTACCGAATTTATTTTTGTTGAATGAAAGGATGGATGGATGAACGTACCCCTAATCTCCTGACATTTCTTAAATATTCTGCAAATCCCCCCTTTTACTTGAAGAAATTATAAAAGGGATTAACAAAAGTGATGCAACAAGTGAAAGCAAATTGGGTCTGAGAATTGGTATGATAAAATGGGTCTATAATCCTAGAATTCAGAAGGCAGAGACAAGGGCATTTCCAGGAGTTCAAGTTTAGGTTGATCTACATAGCTAGTTCCAAGCAAGCTGGATCTGGAAGGTGTCTTAGTTATTTTCCAGTACTGTGTTAAGATGTCATGACCAAGGCAACTTACAGAAAAATAGGGCTTTTATGGAGGAGGGTTATAGTTTTAGAGGTTTAGACTCCATAATTATCATGATAGGAAGCATGCCATCAGGCAAAGCCATGGTGTTGGAACACAGTTAGGAACTAAGAGCTTGATGTACAACTATGAGACAGAGACGAATGGGTATGGCATGGGCTGTTGAAATCTTAAAACCTGCTTGAAGTGGTGCAACTCCTCTAACAAGGGCATGTCCCCTACTCTTTCTTAGATATTTCCACCAAATAGTAACCAAGTCTTCAAATATATAAGCCTATAGGGTCCACTCATATCGAATTACCAAGGACCCCGTCTCTAAAACAAATAATCAGATAATAACAAAGTTCTTGATTAGACTAAACACAAAGTAATAGCACATTGATTCTTTGGAAACATAGGCAGATGTCAGCTGTGGGAATGCCCTTTTATGATAATATTGCAAAGAAATTTAGAAAGAACTCCATGCCTTCAACTATCAAAACAATTAGTCCAATAGCAAGTTGCTTTTTTTTATGGATACATATGACTCTTACTTCTGATGAACAAAAGTTGGAGGTCCTTGTGAAATGTTTTGACATATTTTCCATTGACATTTAAGATATTCAAAGTTGGCTGTAATTTTTTTTTATTAGCTATGATGTACCTGTAATGCACAGTGATGCAGATATGTCCTTTGAAGCCTGTACTTTTGTCTTGGAAAAAATAATAAATAATATCTTGTATGAAAGTTCTGGCTAATAATAAATGTTAATAATGATTAAATATGAACCTTCTACAATCAGAGTTTTAAAGAGAACAATTTGAAGTTGGTCAGAGGGGCCAAAATGGTTCCTTATTCTCATATTGTCTAAAAAGCTAAGGAGTCAATAAACAAAATAGCTCCCACCACTGATAACTTCCTTCTAAAATAACTTCCTTCCTATTTTTAGCCAGAGTTTTTTTTGTGTCTCAGCAGCCATTTCCCAATAACCACTCAGAGGTTTAATATTAGGCTTATTACTAACTAGCTTTCACATTTTAAGTTAACCCATATTCTTTGTTTACCCTCTGCCACATGGCAGTACCTTTATTAACATGGCACTTTTATCTTCTGCTCCCTTCTGGTTTGGTGACTCCAGACTCAGTCCTCCTACCTCCCAGCATTTTTCTAGTCTGGCTCTCCTTCCTAACTTCTTTCTGTCCAGCTATTGGCCAGTCTGCTTCTTTGTTAATCCAATCTCAGCAACGTATATTCACACAGTGTAAAGGAATATTCCATAGCATCTACTATAGCAGTACTCATCATAATAAATATAAAAAGAAACAATTTACAGAAGCCAATAAATGTGGATACTCTAGTATCTTTAGAATGTACTTGTTAATTTTGGATCGAAAGAAAGATAATTAGGCTTTATCAATTTATATCTTGGATAGATATCTTCAAAAATTGAAATTCTAGCTCAATCACAAATGAGGCAAGAAAAAAACCTCTATCTTCTGAATATAACAGAAACTCGGTACTCATTATCTCACAAAAGCTTTTGTTGCTTTAAAACACTTGATATTTTAGCATGGGCAAGGGAGGGGCATAGGAGGCCTCACCCTAACAAAAGAGCTATACTTACAATTAATAACCTATGAGCGAGGAAAATCACTTTTCTCTAAGAGTTGGCCAATCGAAGGTGGATTATGCTCCAATGACTAGCCCCAGTCTTCTGTATATAGAGAACAGAAATGGAACTCTGTGGGTTACTAAAAAAGAGGGAGAGGCACAAATTTGGGGGTAATGGAGGTAGAATGGATCTTGGAACATTGGAAATAAATGTAATCAAAATACACTGTAAAATTCTAAACTAATACAAGCGCAAGGTTATTAAAAATAACATGACTCCTAATATTGTTGAGGTTGTTACTTAATAGTTTATCTTAGATCTTTAAATCTTCCATTGAATTTTTGAGGGAGTATTTCAATGGAAAAGCATTTGTCTAGCCTAGGCAAGGCCTTCGACTTCGTCCCCAGCACCTTGGATTGAAAAAAAAATTGATTTCCAGTCACTTGTGTTGATTTCTGTTGCATAAATTTTGCTTCAAGCCATTATTTTAGCACAAGAACACCGGTTGTCACCAGGAAAAGCTGAGCAGGACAGACTTCCTGCCTATCACACAAGTCAATGTTGTCACCTGTGGTTTGAGGCTGCCACATGATGCATGAGAAATGCTGTCAGAAAAGCAGACATACCAAGCCCTAAACCCTTAGGCAATGATTTGCTTGGTTTAGCAGGCCAGATACAGAACAAGTGCTTTAGGCTCTTCCTAGGGCACAGGGGCAGTCTAAGAGATTTGTAAATAGTTCTGAATTGTATAGCTCGTAGGGCAATTATTATATATCTAACTCTCTTATACTCAAAAGCAAAATCTTTAAGCTATAAGGTACTCAATATTAATTCAAGGTCTACATTGCTGATTATTTCAAGAAGCCCAAACTCATTTCTTGACTCCCCATCTCAAAATATTGTCTAAGACTTCACAAAGAAAATTTTTGTATAGATGGGCATGGCAGGTAGACATAATTTATAGGCAGAGTACATATGACAAAAAAATCATGGAATCATAAGCATTATTTAACTTTTGGCTCATTCTTTTCTGTTTCCAAAGATCTTGCTAAAGTATTCAGCAAGCACTGTAAACCTACTCTTGCTAAAACTAGATTTGAAATACTAAGAAGTGTGCCTGTGGAATAGAAAACAATTGTATACCCTGTAAAACCCAGAGGAGAATCAAATCCATTAGTAAACAGATGTCAGATCGGGCACTTAAAGATGCAGTTCAAGATAATACTAAGGTCAAGGGCAAAGGATAAAGAGATACAGCCAGGAAATGTGTTGAAGGATAGAACCAGTGTGTTCCCAACATACAACTAGTGGCAACCAGTGAATGACCTGGGATATAATTCTGATAAATCAGAGTTAAATATGAATTAAAATTAGTTGTAAAACTAACAAGTAAAATAACAAATACTTACCAAAGGCTTTCAGGATTGTGCAAGAGCAAGCCATAGGGACCACTGTTTCCTTAGAGTTTAAAAATAACTGTCAATATGATCTATCTTTATGAATGCCACTCCAGTCACATTGAACCTGTGATCACTAAAAGTGTTCAATGTTCTGTTAAGACATTTGGCCCCCTCTTCTTATACATTCCTTCCAGCTGTGCAAATGACATCTGTAATGGTAAGATATAACCAAGTCTCAACTGAGTGACCTAGCACAGAAGGAAAACTATACCTAGAAGATCAAGCAGCACCTATCATTGTCTCAGTATTGCTCGGAGAGATGCTCTCAATAAATAAGCTCTTATAAATCATTCTTGTCACTTTATTCTGGTTTATGTCATAAATGTTCATTTCAAATCCATTTGTTCACATTTTACAAAGCAGAGATTTTCATTTGTAAAGAAAATGTGTCTATATAGAAATTGGTTATATATTCTTCAAAACCTGGACAGTCTTAAGCAAGAAAAATGCAAGTTTTTTGCATAAGCAAAATAATCATGTAACCAGTAGTATCTATGAAAATTAAAATATAAAGCAAAAAGAAATACATTTTTCTGAATTTTCTTCATTAAAAACATTAGATGCTGGATATTGATTAAAATTCATATAATTTCAGTTAAATTATATTTAAAATTTGCAAACCTGTCTTTGGCATCTTTAGCTAAAGGGAACCATGGCATTGTGGTATTGCATAAAGTAGCCGTTTGTGAAGAAGTCATGCATTAAGTGCCAGCAAATCAAATTCTTCCCAAGACAGTGAAGATTATATTTGCTTTATCTTTCTGCATATTAATCTTAAATATAATCTGTTTCAAGTCCCCTGACAATAGTGACAAGTGAAATTTAAAGGCTCCCTCTGGAGTTGGTATTTCTGTTTTGAAAATAGTGACAAGTAACGTAATTATTATAGCAAATGAAGGGAAATGTTCCTTTTCCCATCCATACACAAAGTTGTGTTCATTTCTTAATACAACAAGATGAGTGGCTGACAGAGAACAACAATTTCATCTCTTCCATCACCAGATCCTCTTAGCTGTTAGGTATCCTTCCATGGGGATGATTGAAAGCAAGTTGCTTTCTTTTATGGTATTTGTTACCATCAAAGTTACCTGCAAAACCAACAATGTGAAAATAATTATAGCCATTAGCTGTCCAACGCTATTGTGAGGTCTATTTGTCTTTACAAGAAAAAAAAATCATTTAAGATAGAGCAACATACTCTGAGTGTCCAAATGAAGAGATTAAGACATGGAGGGATTAAATATTAGTCAAATTTGCACATTAGTAAGTAAATAAATAATGAACAGTAGCTTGAAATAATACATCACTATGACAATGAAACAAGTCGTATGCAACCATCTACCTGAGCCAGATGATGGGGGGACAGAAGAGTCTTGGGACATCTGCATTTATAGGAAAGACCTCACTTCCTCAGTTGCTGTAAGGCTTGGGCTGCTCTATTTTGCGCTATGACATGCAAAGTATAATAAAGGAACAAAACATAAAGTGGTTGCAGTCTTAATATCTTCCTCAATATCATAAGAATTATTGCACAGCTTCAAACTTGTAAAATGTCAGAAAATAGACATTTGAAATATCAGGGAGGAAAAGGAAAGAGTTCTCATTCTATGATCACTGTGCGTGAGGAATAACAGTGAAAAGCTCAGACCTTACAATTCAAGCAGTGAGAAACCAGGTCTGGACTTGTGACTTTCATTGTGGATAAAAACATCTTTGAAGAGCTCTGTCTCTCATTTCTCCTCCCACCTTTTTTCTTCATATCCCTTTAGTTGGAACATGGTCCAAGACTGGAGTCCTGAGAGGGGAATTCTGAGTGCTTGTGACCTCGGTTTCTTCAGAAGCATAGAATTGTTTATGGAATGTATTTTTATGCTCCTTCCAGGCATAGTGAATAGGAGTAAGTTTATTTCAGCTGTTGTTATTCATATGCCTCTATGGGAATAAAACATGTTTTTCCCACATGTCGCTTGTCCTTGTGATTATACAATTTACTCAGGTGACTCTTCTTAACCCTCAAATAATAAATTGTCTGAGGCTCCGTCTGTAGTTGATTATTGCATAAGACACTAGTCCGTCCCATTTTTAGGTATGCTATCCAAGGTTTAACCAGAATGGTACAAACCCTTCTACTTTTGTCAATTACATTTCAAATCTTAACTCAAGATCCTTAAATTTAACATGTACACTTCTTTCCAAAATTATAAAAATTCCTGTTATCTATAATTCAAGCTACCGGGTAGACTGAGTTAGGAATATTGCTAACTTAAATCTTAACTGGGGAGAAAATTCAAGGTCAGTTTAGGGAACTAAGTGAGACTTCATCTCAAAATGAAGACTAAAGGAGGGGGATAAGGACTGGAAATGGCTTAATCAGCTAAGTGCTTTTCACAAAAGAATGAGGACCAGAGTTTCATCCTTAGAAGCCACAATAAGAACAAAAGCATGCACACACAGAGATGGCTGAAAATACAACTAAACAATAGAGTGTTTGCCTACAAACAATGAGGTCCAATATTAAAAGAAAAAGTGGTTATAATGAAAACTGCCTCTGTTTTTTTTTACATCCAGTCTTCTATTTCTCTACAGATAGCAATAGTTTTTATGATACAGATAGCAAAGCCTGGGTTTCTATTTGTTATTTCGGTATGGATGAAAGATGACGATTTGTCAAGATGAGCTGGGGATACACGATATAGGTAGGGGCTCTGTATATGATAACACAGTTTGCACTTCGTATTTAGCCCAGGAATTGTATGTAGCACAGAAATTGTTCTTTTCCAATTCTGTTATATTTATTTTAAAGAAAATCACTTAGGCTGATACTTTGGCTAATTATTTCAACAAATGCCGTACTTGTTTCAAGACTTAAAAAGGGGAGGGGGGGCTTCTACTTAGTTGTAGGCAGAGGAATCAGCAAGAGTGTTAAACATTTTCTGAACTCAAATGACTTAGTCTACATGAGTTATAAAAAGAGCACAATAGAATACTATGAAAATTAGAGTATTATACTTTTTAATGAGATGAGAGTGATGACATAAAAGTTCATATGAGGATAAAAATTGCAGAATTTTTCTAACTAGGTCTTTAAACTTTAAAGTAGTCATATATATCCTCTGGCTCATTATTTTCCTCTTTTCTATTGTTGGACTGCCTCTACAAACTTAGATCAATGAACAGAGTCCTTCTAATTCACCACTTAGAGATAAAACTAAGCCGACCATAAGTAAATGGTCTCAAATGAGAACTATTGACCAGCGTCTATGTATTTTTTTTTCACTAGTCACACTACCTTAAGAAGCATATTGTGCTCTAGGAAATGTAAGACGGGGAAAAGATATTCTCAATAGAACAATGATAATGTTGCCCGACAATAGTTCATGCTACATCATCAGTACCTGCAAGATGACAATTCAAGAGTGATGCTCATGAACAAATAATACACAAAGTAGATAAATAAACCTGGACTTTCTTTAAATGATTACTTACACTCAGGTAGCTGCCTTGTTGGCAGGTGGATATTGTTATATTCTCTGCTGCAGAATAGCACACTCAAGCCTAGAAAGCAAAATGAACAGAGAAACCCTGTCTCATGTTGGCACAAGTTTCGGTTCCACCAGACAATTCCCAAATAACTACTCAGAAACTTAGTATTAATTATAAATTCCCAGCTAATAGCTTAGTCTTTTTACTAACTAGCTCTTACAACTTAAAATAATACATATGTATTAATTTCTGTGCCTCCACGAAGCTCATGGCTTGTTACTTTATATTCTATACTTCCTCCTCCTTCTGCATCTGGTTGGCAACTGCACGCTCCTTCTTCCCAGCATTCTTTCAGTCGGGTTCTCCTGCATAACCTCTTAGTATCTAGCTATGGATCAGTTGGCTCTTTATTAAACCAGTAAGAGCAACATGTCTTCACAGTTTACAAAAGGATCATTCCACAAAAGTCTCCAAAAGGAAAAGAACAGGCGGATCTCTGTGAGTTCGAGACCAGCCTGGTCTACAAGAGCTAGTTTCAGGACAGGCTCCAAAACCACAGAGAAACCCTGTCTCGAAAAAAACAAAAAAAAAAAAAAAAGGAAAAGAAAATTAGTCTTTCTCCCATCCCAGTCACCAAGGATTGTGATAACAACTTCCCAATGAGTTGAGAGACAGAGAACTTTCTACTACTTCATATCTAGTGCTAGGGGAGGGATAAATTGGAAGAGATGACAGATCAATTTTTCCCTTTCTTGCAGAGTGGGATCTTTATCCCTTATTATCTCTCTCTGGAGGGCTGAAAAGGACTTTTAGGACAGCTTCATGATACCCAACCCAGCCTTTACCTCAATCCATCTCTGCTTTCCCCTGTTAGCATTGGGAACTATAAAGTTGATTTTTTGAGCTTCACAAAGTAGATACTTAATTATTTCTGAAATGAGAAATACAGATGAGAGATATATCTTTGCAGCCTATGGCTAGGTCTAGACAACTACTGAATCAAAGTCTATATACTCTATATACTTAGTTCAACCAAGAATTCAATCCTGGAGCTGGAGAGATGGCTCAAAGGATAAAATCCCTTGAAACACAAGCCTGACCACCTGAGTCTGATTTCCAGAATCCACAGTGGAGGGAAAATTATTTCAGGAAAGCTATCCTCTGACCACATACACTCAAACACACATTCACATTCTCTCTCTCTCTCTCTCTCTCTCTCTCTCTCACACACACACACACACACACACACACATACACACATACATACATACGCAAAAATACAATAACAAATAATCCAACCTTAGAATATTAAAAAGATGATATAAGAGAATTGTCTGTATTCTGACAATCATGTTTTAAATAAATGCTGATTGGCCAGGGAGGAAGTATAGGTGGGACAATCAGACAGGAAATAAAGAAGGGCAAAGAGAACAGGAGAATGCTGGGAAGAAGGAAGCCCATTCCTCCCTAGTACTGGCCAGACCACGAAAGAAGCAGGATGTGACCTGCCCCACTAAAAGAGCCATATGGCTAACATAGATAAGGATAATGGATAAATATAAATTAAAAGAGCTAAAACAAATCCTGAGATAATGGGCCAATCAGTTTATCATTAATATAGACCTCTCTATATGATTTCTTTGGGGCTTTATGGCTATGGGAACAGGACAGGACAGAAACCCTAACAAATAGGCCCTGATGTTATAAAAAGAGATGTCTAATCTTGGACTATTAAGAAGAGATATTGAGGTAATAGTATTTTCTTTCAAGAAGAACTAACTGTCTGCATCTCACTGCTTGTTTATTTTTGTTCTCTATACACCCCAACATCTCATGAAGAAACTCTAGAGGCTCAGGTGTTAGAATACTTAAAATAGTATTAAGTGGTGCAGTCAATAAATTTTCTATCCTGACTTAATGGGGTCTATTTTATAAGTTACTCCTTGAAGTTTCTTATGACCAGATGTCTTCCTAACTGTGCTCTCAATCCTACCCAGTGACTGGTGGAAGCCACAAACCACCATCTGCTCATGACTATCTGATACTTCATATTAAAAGCAGACTAACTAACATTTTGTCTCCAAGAATCACACCATCTGCCTGTCTATGAATGAAATCCTCGAGAACATCAATGATAACATAGTTCCTATTTACTCATTTCAAAATCAGCACACTGGTTAAATATCATCAGACATATAAGAATAGCCACAGGAGAATAAAGCTGTCCTAACAAGGCTTATATAAGATAGTCTATTAAATATTTACTTTCAGCTTTTACATTTTATAACCGAGGTTTCAATGAGTTTGAAGTTCAGGAATGTCTTTCAAATGATAACTTAAGAACAGAAATCATGGGTACCTTACTTCTAATTCCATTTCTACAATTGCTTGTTCAGGGTATTTTCCAGAACCACAGTTAATCTCCCTATCGTTCAGCTTTTCTACTTATAATAAGAAACAAAATCTCCTACCATACAGAGTTCTGCTAAGGACCAACTGAAATTATGTGGCCAATATGTCTTGGCATATGATGTGTAACCAGGAAATGTTTATTCTTCATAACTGTATTTTTTGTGAGCTTGGGTCAATTTTTATTTCCAGAACTATAGCCACTTAATGATTTGAATTCAACATTTTCTTTAACCTATTTTCAGACAAACAGAGGATAATAGAGCAAAAATTATTTTGACCATATCCCATAATACATCTAAGTGATTGTATCACATTTACTTGAAATGTTTTTAAAGGAAATAAGCCATTCCATGTTTATTTGAAAATCTCATCTTTTTCTTCTTCATCTCATTTCGCTTGTATCCCAGAGGCAATTGCTTTTAGCCAGTGTGTATCTTCACATCTATGCTATTTTACTGTTTCAAGCACATGCCCCATGCAAAAACAAGTGTTTGTAAGGTTTTATCTTTTATACAAATATGGCCATAAGTTAAATATCACAGCAACCTCATGTTGTTAAATTGTTTGTTTGCTTCCTTGCTTGCTTGCTTGTATGAGATAGAGTCTCTTTACATCAACCTGAATATCTTGGAACACGCTATGTAGACCAGCCAACTCAAAGTTACAGATACACACATTCTTCTCTCTCTTTAATGCTAAATGCTAAGATTAAAGGTATATACCATTATGCCCAGCCTGACCTTGCTATTGTGAAATCCATGGAACCTGAAACACTTCATATACTCTTGCCCTTTAATTTTAGCGAAGTATTTCTTTATGTGAATATACTGCAGTCTATTAATAATTATCAAAGGAAAACAAATATAAATAAGGATATTGAAACATTCTTTCACTTTGGAAAATAAGTTTCAATAGTGAATTTGCTCAATCATGATTCATCATAAAATCTGGTTAGAAATAATATTTTAACCTGTTTGTTCATTTAATCTATATATTTTTATGTTTGGATAAGGGTCAATGACTATAAATATATCCTAGCAACTGAGATTTCCACATGAAACATTTAGTCAATTTTACATTATCTATCTAGAATTTGTATTCAAAATTTTCTATTTGTGCAACTCAGAAAGGTAAAAATGAAAGCATTATTAGTGTATGTTCATCTGATTTCCAGTACTTGAACATCTATACATTAATAGAAAATAGTTTCATTTTATGTTCATTGTGTTTTAGATCCTATTCACAAATATACTTGATTCTCTTTCTTTCTTTTTTTCTTTCTTTCTTTCTGTTTATTTAATGGTAATACCATTTTTATCCTGTGTTAATTCATGTACAAATTTGATACTTATGTCTCATTCTTCTTTATTAATCTTTACCCATCAAATAATTTATTAAAATACTTGAACCGCTTACCTTAAAATAAACTGATTTTATTGTGTGCCTGTTTTAATCTACACTACTCTTCATTATACCTGTGTGGAAATATCTAAAAACTCATTCTCAATCACTTATTGAGGATTAACTAGTCCACTCTCATTTAAAATTTTATTCTAATTTATATTACCACATTTGTTATGTAATGTAATTTGGAGAGATGGAACTTTCAAGAACATTCCATCACATTAAATACAGAACATTTCTTTTAAATATTGTGAATACTAAAGTAAGTCTTCAATTTCTGTTTCAGGAAACTGATGAAGTCAAACAGCAATTATTTGAATCCATCAATTAAGAGTTCTTTCTCCTGGACTCTGTGCTGTGAGTTACCTTCACATTTCAAAGTGAGTCCATATCCGCCCTCCTCTTTCCTGTATTTCCCTACCACTTATCCATTGTGACTGACTTGTTTACAAAGCAAGTGCAAATACATCCTGTACTACATTGTGCAGGAGTTCTTGACATGTGACTTTGCTGTTCCTTATTTTAATTAGAGCAGAACCTATTCTCCAAACCAGGAACAGAAAGTGTGCTATGATTTGCTTTGCCCAGATATGATGCTGTGTACCCTCCAGAACTAGACTGTGTAAGAATCTACAGCGTCCATTCTCACCCTCTTTGACTCTCAGATGCATGATGAGGATACTGTCCCAGGACCCCCCCCCAAAAAAAAAAGCGGTGCTAGGATGGGTTGCTGCTGTTGATTCTAGAAATCAGGTGGGCTATAAATTGTCAGATAACTTGAGTACATGACAGAAATCAGGTAAGAAATAATCATCCAGCTGGGCATGCCTATATGTTGAAGGAGGTTGCTTGTTGGTTCCTGGCTGCTCAGCCCTGAAATAATCACACAGAAACTATATTATTTAAAACACTGCTTGGCCTATTAGCTCTAGCTTCTTTTTTGCTAACTCTTACATCTTAATTTAACCCATCTCCATTAATCTGTGCATTGCCACATAGCAGCAAAGTTTCAGCATGTCTGTCTCTGATGGCAACTCCTTGGCTTTTCTAGGACTCTGCCTCCTTTCTCCCAGATTCTGTTTAGTTTTCCCTGCCTAGCTCTGTTTCCCTATAGCTCTGCAATAGGCCCAAAGCAGTTCCTTTATTAATCAATATATTCACAGCAACAGAGGGGAATCCCACATCACCTCCCCATTTCTGTTTAAATAAAAAGGAAAGTTTTAACTTTAACATAGCAAAATTACATATAACAAAACAGGTATCAAGCAAGAATTACAGTTACTATTTATATCTATTTTGTATTTTATTGTAACCAAGGAAAACTATAACTATAGCTATCCATTTTTCAATTCCATCAAAGACTCCTAAGGAAACAGGAAGGACATTGTAAGCAACTTCCAAAACTCTAGAATTGACAGAGACATCTTGTTGCCTGGACAGTCACCCAAAGTTTTTCTGTACTGTTGGGGAATCTATCTTCAGTGATAGGCTCATATTATCCAGCAGACGTTTCCACGAATCAAGAAATTTCAAAGACAACCCTGCCTATATTGGCAGTTTGTCAGTCACTTTCTTCTGTGTCCTGCAGAATGTCTAGCAGACTCTTTCATAAAGCAGAAACCCCAAAGGATCATCTCACCTTTAGGCAAGTTCAGCAGTCATTTCTCTGCAAGTCCTTCATGTCCAGTTCATCAAACAGTCCAGGCATAAGCGTTTTCTTTCCCAAATGGCTAACAAACTCCATAAGGAGCCTCTTCAATGACCATCATTCTCTTGAAGCAGACTGGAGTTGCCAGGAGTATATGTGTCTCACGGTCATGAAGTATTAAGGTCTCAAAACATTTTAAATGCTATGTTCTGTAGTCTTTGAAAGGTTTGAAGAATGTCTATCTACTTGAAATATATCTCTATATATCTAGAAAACCTAACTAAAATGAGTACAAGCTTGACTTTTGTAGATGATTATCTATTAACCTATATTACTTAATTACACATTACATTTTTAAATGAGCTGCATAAACATAATACTTTAATCAAGATAACAAAATTGACCTTAAATTTGTATCAATAAACCAAGATCTTTGCCAATGCAAATATCTATAGCATATTTCCCTTTAATGTAAAGAAATCTTTATATCCTCTGTGGAAACAAAAGAAGAACCTCTTTTCCAACGCAACATATCCTTAGATCTATATTTTGAAATCAAGATACTTTTATAATATACATAATGGTCTAGCTTAGAGACCATACAATAAAATGTTTCTCTGTACTTAACTCCTTCACAATCAAAAAATTCAAAGGCAACACAATAATATACATAATATAGACTCTCTGTGTATTTTTTCATATTTATGTGGCTTATTTATTTTACTTCTTTTAATCTATGACTATCTTACTCTGTCTCTTTAACGACTTTGTTTTATTTTTTAAAAACCATTTATGTATTTTATAATTCTCTATACTCTTTTTTTTTTCTCACTCCCAAGCCTATGCACATTTATCCAACACTGTGATCCATTTAGAGGTCTTTTATGTCTGGATCTGCCCTATTGTGTATCTGTAATTCTTTACTGTCTTGAAGAGCTTTTAAAATGGGAAGCAGCTTGGTTGCAACAGCTCTGGATGCTGGTTCCACCTCTGTCTGATTTTCAAAATGGTGGAGGTACCATTACTGTCAGCTCTGCAACTGCCAGGTGGGAACCACACTCAGCACTTTAATTTGGAGTATGAGCATTCAGCACATAAACCCTTTTTTTTTTAAATCTGAGTAACAGCTAAATATGCCATACAGAGCTTTGCAAGACCTGGAAGTATCTCTGTGAATGGTGGCAAGAATCTGCCATTCTCTCCTACCCTCAGACTTTAAAACATGAACAAAATAGAGCCCACCTATCACTGCATACAGTTCTCATTGCCAGTGAAACCACACATGAAAATACTGCATTCTTTACTTTTGCTTTCAGAATACAATATTATATTAAACAGCTTTAATCACTTTTTACTTTCATGTTCACCTTTTAAGAAATCAATCCCACTAATGTCATACAGCTCTAATTGTTTCTTTTGTATAATTGTGTGAAATACAGTGTTGTATTATGTCTCCATAACCATTCTCATTCCAATGGAAACTCACTCCCTGTTTGCTATTTTATTCACCATTATTATGAATACTTCCATGCACCTTCCCTGTGAGAGATACATTCATCTCAAGGAGATAAGTTGTATTTCTGGCTCAATATCCAGTCATACATGCCTAGCTCACTCTCACAGTTTCTTTCTTTCTATTCTGCTTTTTGACATCTTCATTTTATTTTGTTAAAAGGTCAATATTCAACCTATAGTAACAATCATGCTAGGCATTTGACTGAAACCTCCTATGACACCTTACAAACCCTATTTTCTCTGTGAGAAATGACAGAAATAGTATACTAATTGTCTGTGTAATTTAGGGCTTTATTCTTTTAATCCAGCTAACCTATAAATACCATTTGAATGTTCTCTCTTTTTTAGTTACAGTTTAGAAGGTGACTCACATCTACATTTTCACTCTTTGAAAGCACATGCTCATTTAAGTTCAGAAATACAGTAGGCTTGTACTTTCTTGTCTGTTCATTCCAAATCTAAAACAGAAGGATTCCCACCTTTGTCTCCTTTTATTTTTTTATTCCAAATCTAAAACAGAAGGATTCCTTTCTTTGTCTCCTTTTAAAAACTACTTTTATTAATTATATAATTATCAATAACTTCTTTCACTCATGTAATGCTTTATGATTGCTCCCCTGAACACTCAATCTTGCTTCCACCCTTATCATTCACATGATATGTGAATATATCCCTTACATATCCCTCTCTTGTAGATGGAAGTTTATGGCCCACATGGGCCTACAGTTGCTCATTCACAAATGAATACACACAGACTTATATTAATCATAAACAGTTTGATTTATTACTTATGTTTATTACTAACTAGCTCTTTACAACTTAAATTTACCCATTATTTTTATTTATATTTAACAACATGGCTTGCTCCCTTTTTTCAGTAAAGCACTTTCTTCTTGCTTCCTTGGTGACTGGCTTGTGACCACATGTCTGCCTTTTCTCTTCCCAGAATTGTCCTAGTCTCAATGTCCCATCTAAACTTACTGCCTGGCCACTGGCTAATCTGCATTTTATTAAACCAAAACAGGTGACAAATCTTTACAGTGTGTACAAAAACATTATTCCACAGTACTTTCTCATATTCATGTCTGTTTGCCTTGTTTTGTGACTTGATCCAGTGAGCTTAACAAGGACAATATGAGTGACATTGGTTTATAACTGCCCACTGGGGCATCTTGATTTTTTGTTCCTATTCTTTGCAATTTTTTTCTTTTATGTTTGTCAACAGTGTTTTAATACTTTGGTAATATCTCTAATATTATTAATCAGTAATATACTTATTTTAATTATATTTGCACAAAATTTATTAGATTTTTAATAAAAAATTTAGAGAGTTTGGAGGATTATTTGAAGTGATATTTTTAATATTTCACCTACAAGTGTGTGCTAAAGATCTATAAATACAATGTATTTATCTGTGAACCTTCCACCCTATATAACTAATTCCAATTATCAGTTAGTAAGTTGCTATAATTTTCTATGAAAACTAATATGTCATATGACAGTGGAGATTTTTATTACTTCTCTGATTATTACTATGGTCTTTATTTCTGTGACTTATTATATTATTAAATATATCTGCCACTGTGTTCTATTAGGACTATATTAAGCATGTTTGCTTTGTTCAATATGAGAATGTCAGTGTTAAATGTCATGATAGCTATAGGTTTTCAAAAGAATAGTCACCGTGATTAGAATTATAATATTTTTTACTTAGCTTGGAGAAAAATTTTGGTTGTAATTAATTCTGCGTTTTGTCAAGATCCTTATTCCTGCTTTTCTTAGCAGCATCCAAAACTTTCACTTTTAATGATTGCAGTGGTAGGTTATATTGGTACATTTGACTTCAAATTGCTGAAACAACTCCTACTTTAACATCATGTGTCCTCACTTTATAGATGAGTAAATGAATTTTAACTATATTTATGTATGTATGTATTATTTTTTAGGTGTTCTGTCTGAACTTATGTCTGTGCACCATATGTGTCCTAATGCCTTTGTAGGCCATAAGAGGACATCAGATCTTCTATGACTGGAGTTCCATGCAGTTGTAAGCAGCTATGGGGGTGCTGGGAACTAAATCCATGCCTGTTGAAAGAGAAGCTAGTATTTACACCACTAAATCATCTTTTCAGTGAATGACTTAAATTATTTTGACAATATCTGGTTAGTGTTTCACGCTTATATTCATAAAGGAAGGATGGTTTGTAATATAATACTTATTTTTATTTTCAGAGTTTTGCATTAGGTTAGGGTGGAAAGATAAAGTTATTTCTACAGTATTTTTCTGTTTACTGAAAAATGTTTATATGAATTTAGCATTAAGTAGTTTTTGGATAATCAAGTGTGAAAATATGAAATACTGAGGGTTTTATTTGAGGAAAATACTTTTGTCACAATACAAATGTGGTCAATAAATATGAGAATATTCAATTTTTTCTTCTAGTTAATCAAATTTGTATTCTACAGAAATTTCTAATACTTAAGTTAACTCCATGTCGGTAGATTCTAGCTGATAATAAATTTTTTATTCCTTTGAAGTTTATAGGTTCTATAATTTTAAAATACTACACAAATATCTATTATCAACATTCATAATTCTGGTTCCACTCAATCTTTTTAATTAGTCAAGATAGGAATAAAACAATCCTACTGAGCATTGGAGAGATTGCATCATGGTTAAGAGCACTGACTATTTTTGCAGAGAACCCAGGTTCTATTCATAACATCCACAAGTCTAAATCGAGTTCCAGAGCATCCAAAGCCCTCTTCTGACCTCCATGGGCATAAGATGCACATATGGTACAGACTTATATGAAGGCAAAACACCCATATATGAATCTGTTGAATATGTATAGGGATATTCCGTTTTTTAAAAGAAAATCCTGTTGACCATTTAATATATAAATTTTTATGTTTTCTAATTTTAAAATATAACTTTTATTTTTACTCACATGTATTATTTATGTTCTACTGATGCTGATTTTCTTTTCCTATATATCTTCAAAATGCAGACGGGTATATCAGTGATTTTAGAACTGTCTCCTACATCATAAAATAAAGTCACTCATTCCTCATTAAGAACTACTTTCACTACATTCAGCAGTTTTCATTTGTTTTGTTTTTATTGTTGTTCAACTTAGCATATTTCCTGATTCCCTTTAAATCCTTATTCAGAAGATTTCTATATTATTTTTAGAAATTGAGAATTCTCCTACACAGCACATTGTTTGTTCCCTAATTTCATTCTATTGTAGTAGGAAATATGCTGTGTAAAATCTTCATTGTCTAAAGCCTGTAGAGATATGTTTGATAGACTAATATATTTTCTCATGGAATATATCACAAGGAACAAAAAGGGATATGTGTTTTGAAATTACTGCACATATTATACTAATGTCAAGATCTACTTGTGCGTTTTCTGTCTCTTACAGTGTTAAATTACCCAAAAGTGCACGAACCTGTCCTACTACAATAAAGGCATTCTCCAACTATTTCTGTAAAATTTTACTTAATGATCTTTGAAGGTTTGTGAAAAATGAAAATACTTTTGTAATGTTAATCTTTTCTTCCTGGAATTGCTCTCTACTGTTATATAATGTCCTCTATAGAAAGTATAATTTGACTAATTTACATAGTCAGTCAATGCTTACTATTTGCATGATTTTTTTTGCAGTGAGAAGAATGTATTGTTACCAGCATAAACAATACAAATATTTTAATTTTCAAATAGTGAACTATAGAAGATCAAGTAGTAACTACTGATTTATAAAAAGTCATTATTAGCATTTAGAAATAATGGAGAAGTTACAGGTGATTATTATTCCACATGGATGCTGGGAACCAAACTCAGTCCTCTGCCAGAGAGTCACACTGAATCTTAATCACAGAGACATAGCTCCAGCTCCATAAATGACATTTCTTTGCTAATGTTAAACAACTGCCCAACAATGACAATATAGTGGGTGATATCTAGAGGGCCATTTGTTCAGTAGTTAGCTGAACTGATTTCTCTGATGTGAAATCATTTTGTTTGAATTCTTTCCTTTTTAATCCAAACTAGAAAGGTGTAACTTTTCTCCTAAAAGGTAAATTTTCTTTCTTTCTTTTCTTTCTTTCTTTCTTTTTTTTTTTCTTTCTTTTTTACAAATTGCATTCTCTGATTTTCTTGTCAGCTTGCTTTAAAGATATCCACGTGTTCAATATGCTCGCTTGAAGTTTGGCCCACACCAAATGATTGTTTAACCCAAATATCTAAGCAGCAAACAGGGAGAATCCTTCTGGAGAGAGTATAGTTGAACAGCGAATACCACGGGGCAATCGAAGAGATGACCACACATCTTGAGCAGCCCAGTCTGGTGTGATGGGGGGGACAGCTGATAACTGGATATGTGGTGTCACCAGACATCACTGGACCCAAAGCATTGCTTCTGCCTGCTACTCTAACAAATACAGTAGGTATGCCATCCCCTTCATATTCTGCTTTAATCCTCAACGTCTCATCTGCTCCTTTATGGGCAGATGTCACTCGGGGTTCACATGGAATCCCCAAGTTTCCACAAGCCTTTTTAATTTTCTCACAGTGACCAAGGTCAGACGCTGAACCCATCAGCACTACAACCCTGCACTGACTGTCTGACTTCAGAAGCAACTCCACTTGATCTGCAACCCACTCAAAGTTTTCCTTTACCATCTGGAGTCCTTCCAGAGTTACTTCCTTTAGGTCACTGTAAGGCTATTTGTTTTTCTGGCTCCGATCTCCCGATGGCCAGAGTCTCCAAGAATCATTATCAATAACATCAGCAAGAACAATCTCTTTGGTGGTTACGTCAACACCGAATTCAATCTTCATATCAACCAGCGTGCAGTTCTGGGGCAGCCAGGCTTTCTCCAGTATTTCAAAAATAGCTTGTGTAGCATGACTCATGATGTCCACTTCAGTCTGGCCTGTAGCAAGTCCAGCAAAACAAAACGGTGCAACAATGAGTTGCTCCCCAGACCACTGTGGATCATTATTGGCATCATCCTTGAAGAACATTTCCACCTTTGGTGGGTAAAACTTACACTGCTCTTTTACACCAGGGTTCCTTTTGAGAAAAGATCCAGTTGCTATTCTTCAGCATACCCATTCGATTGCAATCATTTCACATTGGGGTGCAATGAAAGCAGTCTCCCCACATTTCTTGGTGAAAGCAGTTTTGATACTGGCATCCTGTAACAGCTGAAAAATACAGCTCGTGATCTTATTGGAGATTGCAGCTTTGCCTTCCAGGTGGTTCTTTCTGGCTGCATTTCCCGCTGTAATCTGGTCCTTGGACTGCAGGACTCTTCCTGGACTATCTAACAATTCATAGACTTCTTTTGTCTTACCCTCATAGAGTTTTCTCCCAATGTTCAGTACCTCAGCTGTCGCCATGATCCTAGGTGGGATGAAGGTGCAAGACCGCGCGGGAAAGTGAAGCAGCGGTCGGTAAAACAAGAACCACCAGAGGCTCAGGAGGGCAGGGAAGGGCGGTGCAAGCACAGACGCAGCCGCTAAGTCTCTGCATGATATTTTTTTAGTCAGCATTTATTGTCCACCTATGAGCATTTATATGTGTTAATCATGTCTCCTTTATGGACAAATCTTAGTTTCTTTAAATTCTGAAATAAATTCCTAATTTTCTTTTTAATTCTTTATATCTTTCTGCTGAATATCATTGTGATACACCTAATGGTCCTTCAGTTTTCAAATATACATGATATAAATATATATCAAATATTATTGTTAAGTAAATAAGATTTTATATATATATGTATATATACATATATAAGAGAGAGAGAGGCAGACAGACAGACAGACAGACAGAGGAACATAATGAGACCAAGAGAAAGCATTGGTTGCTAAATGATTGTTATAGGGATTTCTGGACACAGATTAGCTTTTCTACACTTATTTATATTCAGTGTTAAAACATTGCACATAAATTGTAGATATTTTGTCATTAATTTTTAGATTCCAAAGATGTTGACTATGCATATATGGAAAACCCTAAAGTGCAATAATATTTACTTTCATGTTATCTTTTTGTTTCTGTTAAATTACTGAACCAGACATTTCTTTTTAAAAAATTCCATTAGTCCAAAACAAAATCAAAGCATAGTCAATTAATATTAATTACACATAAATGACAAAATGGTTCTGCAAACTAAATGCTGAGATTTTGTTTCTTTATTAGTTCTTAATTTAGTATAATATCATAGAGTAAGGCAGAGATTTTTCTTGCTTATTTTCCTCCAGTTTAGTCTCCTTGCTTGAATTAACATTGATCTACAGTAATGACCAAATCCATGCAGAATTTCTCACATATTATATAGGAAATGTGTATATTTAGCACATATATTATTTTGAAGAAATAGTGGCCATCAGACATAATTTAGCACTATCATTACTTTCATTTAAGGGCCTATTCTAATGGAAAATCCATATCACTAAACAGATGTTGAGACTGTTGTGATTGCTTCCTTACCATTCTGCTAGTAAAGAATGAATTCCTAACCTAATGAAATAAATTCAACCCCACGTAGCACCTTGTAGGAGGAAATGCAGCTATAACATGGATGGCACTTTGGCACCCAAATGTGGGGACATTAGTACATTGGCTAAAAGGAGCCCATGGGAAAAGAAACAGGGGCAGAAATGGAAATTTGCCACAGGATCCGAGAGCAGCTCAGACTTAGGTGGCAAAATGCCTGCTAAAAGAGAAAGGAGTTAAAACACAGATGCTTGAGTTAGAAAAGTTTTGGTCTGAATTTCCATAGATAATTTTTTGTCTTCTATAGAGGACTATTAGATCAAAAGCTGTGGAAGACAGCTTTGAATATTTCATGAAAAGAAGTTAGGACTGGATGCTCCTTGTCTGAATCTTTCTAGCCTATTATTATGGCTATAATCTGTGTCTATGTGGAGGGGCAAGGGGATGGGGAGTTAAAGCTTTTCTAGAGATAGACAGAAATAAAGACAGTGAAAAAGAAAACGAGCTGAGGAAAATCAAGATGGTACAGATAGAAATTCTTGCTATACCAAAGAGGATAGTCCTACAAGAAGGAGGTCACAGTAAGGGTCCTGAAGAATGGTCTCAGTGAAGACCTCCCCATTCCACCATTTTTGCACCTTTTATTAAAAATGCGTTGCCTGATCACTGTAGCTTAGGAAGTAAAGAATTTCAGCCGACAACACATTTAGATCCTTTTGCATGGCTTTGTGCTAGCTGTGATGATTGGTGGCCAAACGGGCAACCTAGTGTCTCTGCTTTTCCAGTGAAATTAAATCTGTGGATGATTGGATCTTGGCATGACAAGAAATAGTCAGACATGGGCTGCCAATAACGCTGCAGCTCTTACAGCAGTCCTGCAGTCTAAGCCCCATAAATAAAACACTAAAAGAACAATTATTTTAAAAAATTTAGAAAAAGGAGCACCAAGGGGCATTCTTGTGCTTTCCTTATTTTCCCTTAATTTTTAAAATTTCCTTCAAGGTGATATTTGTTCAAGAACTCCAAAGCATATCTCAACAGAATATTATCAACTTGAACTGCCTTCAAACAATTTTGTCTCCAATGGAAATTCAACATGATACCAGGATGTCTTATAATCCCTAAGGTGAAGCTGTAGTGGAGAGCACACACACAGATACACACACACCAAAAAATCCCTATAAAGAACAAACTGATAAATACAGAAGGGGCAGAATATGGATCTAAATAAGACGAATAATCAACATCTTATTAATATGGTGTAATTAACTTTTTTGAAAACAGTTGTAAAGGGGAATACTGCAGGTCATAAACATTGGGCACCTACATCAGGACCTACGAAGTTTCTGCTGGTGACCGGAAAAAGATATAACAGGGAAATGGCAATCACCACCCTATTTCTTACCTGTGGGAGAGATTTTACTTGTGTATTTCCAGGAAGTGAACCGAAGTCTACCTGGATTCCTGCTGGGCTCATCAGACCCTAGATGGATGATACCTTCAAGAAGCAGATGAAATGGAGCAGCTTCAAGAGATGCAAACACCCATCCTGCATGTGTGTTTGCTTAATGCAGAGTCTACATAATGCCAGTGCCATATCCTGTTGGGGTTTGAGATCTAATCCTCCCTTGTTATCAGGGGGCAAGTTCAGAGGACCTTGTCCTCAGCTGTTTGCTGATGATGCCAGCCTATTTCCTGATGTGAGTCTATAAATGAAGATTCAAAAATTTGGAATGACATCATTAGTGATTTGGGATGTCCTTTTGTATATGTGTTGCTTTTTTTGGTTGATAAATAAAGCCGTTTAGGTCAATGGCTTAGCAGAGCAAAGCCAGGCGGGAGATCTGAACAATATATATAAATACAGAAAAAATAGGAAAGAGTAGACAGAGTCAGAAGATTCCATGTAGCAGACAAGGAAGGCAGACACCATGTAGCTGCCCAAGAAGCAAGGGATAACAAATCAAGAGCTTTGTGGTATAATACAAAATAATAGAAATGTAAGATATAAGAGCTAGTTAGAAATATGCCTGAGCTGTGGGCCAAACAATGCTGTAATTAATATAGTTTCGTGTGATTATTTTGGTCTGGGCAGCCGGGAAACGAAGGAGCAGCCTCCATTTACACATTCCCATGCCAAGATACCTTCTTTGGTTTTATGTCCCTTATAATATATTACCTATGCTATTATATTTTTACTTGTAATATATTGATTGGCATATTATGCTCACTGATCAGGAGGCTCTGCTCCTCAGACAGCAAAACGAAATAGAGGGCAGAACTGTAGAAAATGCAGGCATGACCTGGCAGTCAGCCTACCTGGCATACTGTGTTACTAAATATGAAGCATGACACACCATGCTCCTGGTTGTTGCCGGAAGTCAGAACCCTGGATTCTGGAGTAGAATGACTAATATGTTGTAGGTCTGCTGATGAGTCTGCATTCCCCGCATCTCATCTTATGTGCTTCTTGTGCATAGAGACCCTGGTGGTGTGAGCTCTCACTGTCCAATCCAAGGTAATGTGCTAACCACGCATAGGCGATAAGCTTCCACTACATAATGAAGCAGATGCTGTTCCCTGAAACATTCTCTGGAGGGCTTCACCTACATGCCATTTACAAAACCACAGGGACACCCCTGTAGTAATGGCCGCATTTAGCATTTGACAGAAGATATTGACAGAAGACTTTTATATATTCTTAAAGTCCTTTGGAAGAATAGCCCATACAATACACAAAACCACACAGAGGTTCTACTCGGGAATGGGTATGACATCAGCAAGAGTAAGAAGCATATTTTATTTTAGAGACTGAGGTATCATCTGATTTTCATGGTCAAGTGCATGGATTTTCAAAGAATGACACATGCTATAATAAACAAGAACCGTGCTTGCTCCTTTGGGTAAGGACAACCATTTGTCCAAACTGCTATCTACAGAAGCATAACAAAAAGTGGAATTGGGATTTTTATTTCACCATAGGACAGCAAACAATGTCTATCTAGATTTCAGAATTTCACCATATGTGAGTTAACTGTACAGCCCTGTGAATGATGGATATGTTGTGAAGAATATCCCCTCCTCCCCACTCCTTGGGCACGTGTATTATTTACAGTAGTTTATCATTGCAACAATGCTGGAGTAACAACTTTATTTCTGGTTAGGTGTGCATATTTGTGTTCATGTTCTTTAAGAAATAGTATTATATTTATGTTGCCCAATTCTTTTTCAGTTTTGTTTTATTACATAGATTTTTTTATATCTCACAACAGGGGCACACGCCTTAAATCCCATTATGTGGGAGGCAGAGGCAGGCAGATCATTGTGAGTTTGAGGTCAGCCAGGTCTACAAGAGCTAGTTCTAGGACAGGCTCCAAAGCTACTGAGAAACCCTGTCTCAAAAAAAAACAAAATATGAAAATAAAAAAGTAGATTTTTTTCATACAATATATTCTGTGTACTGTTTATTCTCCCTAATTCCTCTGAGATCCTCCCCATGTCCCCTCCCATACAAATTCACACCTGTTCTCTTTCATTAGAAAAAGTAGATATCTAAAGAATAATAATAAAATAAGATAAATAAATAAAAATAGAAGTAAAACGCCAAAGAAAAATAATAGGAAAAACAGATGCAATGATACACACAAAAATCCCGTAGTACAAATCTGGAAGCCATAATATATACCCAAATGCAAGGTTTTAAAAAAAAGTGCCCTGACAAAGCATTATGAGACAAAGATCTTCCAAAGATGCCACTGAGTTATTTTGAGATAGCCAACTACTGCTAGGCATGGGACCTGCCCTTAAAAGTGGTTTGTCTCCCTTGTGAGACTCTATTGGAGAAAACTAATTTTCATTTGCAAGTGATCATCTATTAAAGATAGTATCTGGATTAGAAATGGAATCTTTTATCCGCTTCTCTCTGTGCTGGGAGTCCATCTGACCCCGACCTCTGTATACCCAGTGTAGGCTCAAAGCATGTTGCCACAGTCTCTGTGGGTTCATATGTGTGTCTCTCCTGCTGTGATTACAAGATCTTATTTCCTTGGTGTCCTCCATCCTCCTCTGGCTCTTACTACATTTCAGCCTTTTCTACACAGGGTTCCTTGAGCCCTGAGATGAAGGATTTGACCAAGATATCTCAATTAAGAGTATGTGTTCCAAGGTTTCTCACAATCTGCACATTGTCTCTCTGTGAGTTGCTGTATTTGTTCCCATCTACTACAGGGGGAAACTTTCTCTAACAGTGGCTGAGCAAGGCACTGGTCTTATAGCAAAATGACATTAGGAGTCATTTTATTTCTTTATTCCTTTGAAGAACAGTGGTATTTGGTTTTCCTCTAGGTCCCTATTCTAAACTAGTCTCAGGTTCCTAGTCACCAAAGCAGTGTCAAAAATGGGCCTTAAATACAATCAGATATTGACTGCTTACTCATAAAAGTTTTGTGCCACCATGCACTAGTGCATCTTGAAGGCAAGTCATCTTTGTAGATTGAAGAGCTTATAGCTGGGTTGGTGCTTCCCATTTTCCTTTGGTAGCATGCAAAGTGCCTTAAAAACCATGAACATTAGTCAGTAAGGGTGAAGGCACCAGCTCAATTTCTCCTTGTTCAACGTGTTGTGAAAGTGTTGTCTTCAGCAAAAGGATCTTACCATCAGTTTGTGGAGAGCAACCAATAGCTTGGGTTGTTTGGGGTTCTGAAGAGACTCCCTTGGCTGATGTCTCAATTTGATGTAGCCCATTCTCAGACTGGAAGCTTAATTGGATGATGAGAGATAGACAGTTGGGGTCTATCTGCTCTAATATTTGGAGATTTCACTTAAATCACTTTCATACATGGATATTTTAGGAAACTTCTACTATAAGAGGTTTCCATACGACCTCTCAAATGGCACTGCATGCTTGCTGCCTTCACTCAAATTCTGTCCCTCACTAACCTCTTGCCTTCTCCCTCCCCCTATTTGATCTTCTTCTAGCCTCCACCCCCACTCACATCTATTCATAACTATGTATTCTATTTTTACTTCCCAGGGTAATCCATCCCTTTCCCCTAATGCTTTACTCTTTGCATAGACTCTGTAGTTATATGGATTGTAGTTTGCTTATTGAAGACTTACATAGAGCCTATTTCTTAAAATGATTAATTTCTTTATAGCATAAATGCATATGTAGTTTGGTCAAATGTCATTAGTCTTTTCTTAACTCTTTATGACATTTTATTTTCAACTTCCATGAAGAGCATGTGAATGCTGGAACACTGATTTTCTAATATCAAGGATTTGTGTTATTGCTGTTCCACTAATTAAAAATGCTATTGCACTTTCAGTCCAACCTGTACTTCTGATACTAGGAATGAAGCTGTGCATACTTCTGTTTTATGCATTATGGGGTTATTGATCTTAATTGTTCCTGTTTTACAAATTTTATTATGTATGCTTCCATAGTTATTTTTTCTGTATTAACTTTAAAATCATTCATTGATTATTAGGAATAAAAAGGTTGATAAAACACTATTTTTGTTAGAGAAATAACTCAGTCCAGTAACGTGATTTCTTTTCAAGCATTAAAAGCTGAATTTGATCCCCAACACCAGCAAAATAAGTAAATAAAGAAAAAAAATAGATATGGTTGCCTGTTATACAAAAGCTGGGGCTACATGGAATAAAAAAATGAGAAGGGTTTGCTGGATGGGTTATCTACTTGAATTAGTAAGCTCCAAATTCAGTGAGTGACCCCATCTAAGAATATAAAATGACAAGCAATTGAGGAAAGAATCCAGCATGAACCTCTGTCTTCTATATGTATACCCATGACGTAAACATTGATTTGTACACACAGGCTCACACAGACGTATCCATGCACAAAATGCATTATCACACTAAACTTATAAATTATCAATAATATGTATATTTGTGGCATTTTGATAGCCCAAAACAAGAAACGTCTACTTTAATTATACCTACATGTCTTTTTATTGTTTCAGATGTTTTGATAAAAACAATGCTTCATATTTCATAGAGCTTATTATTTTATCTCTCTAAATTTTTCTACTAAAACATTTTCTCTTTATATTGTTAAGTTGATGTTGTTCATAAGAATAAAGCTTATTTTTGTTTCTAAATTTTATAGTTAAATAACTTTAGAGTTGATAAGTTTTTTAATTACATAGAATCTCATTTTATTCCATTAATATAGATTCTGCAAAAGCAACTGTCTTCTACATTTGATTATCATTTGTTTGATTTCATGAAAATTCATACATTTCCTTTATGTGAGTAATATTTTCCAACAAGAAAGCTTTTGATGCGCAGCTCTGAGGCTCTGTTGTCTGTAATTATGTATGTGTTAGAGTCAGCTGTGCTTTATTGTGACAACGTAGTCAAGGAAACAAATGAAGATACATTTGTGTGTTTCCGACCGTTTTTGACGTCTCAGTTCGTGGTAAGTCAGATTGATTACTGTGAGTCTAAAGCCACGCAGGAGATACTGGGTATACTGAATATACAAGATATATATTGAGACTAAAGCAAGGCAGGGGATACTGGCAGCAAGAAAATGGTAGTAAAAGAGGCCATTCACTTCAGCTTGGTTAGGAAGCAGAGAAAGTGAGAGAGGAAGAGGTGAAAGTCTCAAAACCCTAATGATCTAATTGCTAATGGTGGCCTAAATCCTAATAGCCCATTCAGCTATGTATGAAGTCATTGACGGGTTACGTTAATATTCTCATAACCCAATCTTTTCTTAATAGTACTACCAGCTGAGGACCAAGTCTTACACAATGGGAGACACAGCAGGTCAAAGTTGTAATAGTATATATTTACTAAAAGAAAACATTCATTCACATAAGACAGTAGGAATTCTTGGTATTTACTATGGATATTATTTATTATCTCATGCATGAATCAAAGTTCAGCAGTATGAATTATACTTCACTAGTATATGCACTAAAATGACTTCGGCATTTTGTAACTTACTTCATGATTTGTTATTCATTTCCCATTTGTCTTTTATCTCCACTAGTCTGAAGAAAATTTTCAGTCTTCTCTCCTCTTTCTTGAAGTCTGACAGACTATAAATTTGTGGTTTTTTTTTTTTAACACAATGTCTCTTGGATTATGCTTGCATAATAGTTCCTGTGGTTAAACTAGAAATTTGAACAAAGCAGAATGGCACAGAAACTCTTGTGTTGTCTTTCTTAGGATGTTCTAACAAAGGAAACTTGAGAAGAATTTGTTCTTTTCCTGTTGCTATTAGCTTTAATCACTGGGATAATGGGTTATTTCCCGGGTTTCTCCACTGTAAAACTATTTTTGCTTTATAATTAATAGGTATATTCTGAGATGATTAATTAAGATCCAATTTAAGTATCCTGAATCTTATCATGCTTTTTAAAAAGCTATTAGTGTAAGTTCATTGTGCGAGATGAAGGCTGTATAACACTTTTGTTCACGTATGTCGTGGACTTCTGCCGTGTGAACTCCTCACTACTCTCTCCTGTCAACCCTCCTGCATTTCCCCTTCTCCCCAAACACAGCTCTCTATTTTAAGGACACACACACACATATATATGATATTGCACGTACATATTTGCAACTATACCAAGTTCTATATATTGTTTATTTATATATATATATATATATATATATATATATATATATATATATATATATATATCACATATGTATATGTGAACAAAATCATGCAATATTTATCTTCCTAAATTTAATGAACTTAATAAGACCTCCTCATACTTTTACTACCTATTTTTAAAATCCTGTATTGATAATTCTTCCTTGGTCACTTATGCTATTACAGAGGCCAAATGCTCAATCACAATTTCATTTTTTTACCTTTTAAAATTAGAATTGTCATATAAGCAAAACATTTTTTCCTTTCCCATTTATATCACCATTGACCATTCATGAACACATTAATATATGGTGTAAAGTACAGAATACTCTTTTAATCAATGCTTGTTATCTGTTTCTTTTTAATTGAACATTGAATTTTTCATACACTCTAATCTACTTACTGGTTCTCCTCCCTCCCCAGCTTCCTCCCAGATTCCACTGATGCTCCCTTTTACTTAGCTTTGGTCATTAGTATTTTCCCAAGTCTGGTTTTTTTACCGTACATTGTTTGCACTATAGATATTCAAAGTTCATCTTATTTCCTTATTTTAATCAGTATTAAAATAATTATTTGTCAAAGTACTCCTTACTTTTATTGAGGAGTAGAATATAGATACAAATATCTAAAGTTTATGTATTCTGATTGTTCAAACTGCTAGATGCTACAGTGTACCTGTAGCTGGGGTGTTTTAGAGACACGGAGACATGTCTGTTTCACTATTTAATTATGTACATTTATACTGTGTATTTGTTCTCTCTACTTATACTAAGATTTTTGAGTGTATACTAGTTTCTCAAATTTAAATGGCCTTAAAAGTAAGCTTCCATTAAAATAAATTAAAAATTAATTAACAAAACATAAATTTAGGCAAATTGACTTTGCACTTCGTCCAGTCAAAGCCCCTCAGGAAGATATCTTCAGAAAAATAGATCCATACTTAATATGAGAGGTCCTTCTGTCTATGTGTTGCTTTTATTGGTTAATGAATAAAGAAACTGCTTTAATCCTATAGCAGAGCTATAGGGAAACAGTGCTAGGCAGGGGAAACTAAGCTGAAGGCTGGGAGAAAGGAGGAGGAGTCAGAAAGAAGCCATGTAGCTCCTCCCCAGAGACAGAAACCAGTTGGAATCTTCCTAGTAAGCCACAGCCATGTGACGATACACAGATTACTAGAAATGGGCAAATTTAAGATGTAAGAGTTAGCCAATAAGAAGTTAGAGCTAATGGGCCAAGCAATGTTTTAAATAATATAGTTTCTGTGTGGTCATTTTGGTTCTGGGCAGCCAGGTCAGACAAGAGGCCTTCTCCTATACATACTTACCTACATGTTATCATAATAAAAAGAATATTATTAAAAAGTAAATTTTCTTCTTTTCTTTCAAACTATGTTCACTTAATCGACCTGTTTTAAAATATACCTGTGATGGTATTTATGATTCTAGCCTCAGAAATGAAAAAATATGCTTGAACCTTTATTATAAATATTTAGCTTTAAAAGATATGTATTCAAAACACTGTGTTTAAAATTACTTAAATTAACTGAAATTATTCCAATTTTTCCTACTTATTATTTTAATATGTAAAGCAAGAATATAAACATTCATTCTATTGTAAGATCAATATATTTTACTAAGAAGTAAAGAATTTTAAACCTGTAACTTGTATGTTAGCCTTAACTTTTTATTGGATGTAATAGCTTCTTTATTTTGAAGCAAACAATCTTTTCCTCATTTATCATACTGAATGCTTTTCTGTTTCATATATTGAAGATAAAGTGCCTTCTTTCAGAGAATACTACTTTCTGCCCATACACCTAGGTTGGAAAATACATTATTAAACTATTTGTGTTTATGGTTTGCAGAGTTATGTCTAAAGATATTCAATATATATATTTAATGTTCAAGATAGTAAGGTTGCTCAGTATGTTGCTAAAATGTGATTAGTTGAAGTTAGCAGCTTACTTTCATGACATCTACTTGAAGGTGGTCTGTAATGAGCCATTTATATATATATATATATTTAATTTGCATTTTTAAAAGATAAAACATATTTTAAAATTTGTATCTGCATGATTTAAGTTTTAATGTTTCAAACTAATGCAAGTATAACAAAAAGAGGCTGATCCAAATTGCTTCCTTATCTTAAACTTGGGTTTTTATACTTTAAACATGTTTTGATGTTATATATACATTTCAGGCTTGCTAAGAAAAGAAAGAACCTCCTTGGTTTTACTGAAGTCAAAATATAGTTCTTGTGAATCTAAATGTTGTATTTAATCTAGATTCATCAAATACTAGTAAAGCTGTATCTAAGGGACTGGAGATATGGTTCAGTTTTTAAGAGTTCACACTGCTCTTGTAGAGTACCCATATTTGTTTCCCAGTACCCATGTTAGGCAGTGGACAATCATCTATAACTCAAGTTCCAGATGATCCAATGCCTCCTGCCTCCACTGGCACCTGCGCTCAGGTACACAGAGGACACATAGAAACATAAACACACACATAATTGAAAATAAAGTAAATTTAAAAGAAGAAATGGTATAGCTAAAATAAAATAATCACATGCACCAATGAAGTATCTATCTATTGAATAGAAATGTATTCACTAGGACTAACACCCTAAATGTACACTTACTATCACCAGTGTTGTTATATATTTTACCATTTTGCATAGTTAGACATCAATATAGTTCTGACTTTATCATGTAAGTTAGTCCTCTGATACTGAACTTCTTAAATTCCCATTCTGCATGATTTTGGTTCTAAGTCTATTTTGCTTTGATGCCAATATATTCCAGGAAAAAAAAGACTTTATTTCACCTATTATTTCAATAATTTCCACAAATATTTATTAAATGCTTAGCATATGTTGCATGTTTAAATTGTATAAAACCAAACTGCGTAAGACACTTGGTTTTCAATTGAAAAACTAATCTTGTGCAAAATTATTTACTTAAGTAAAGGAAACTAGAATAGTATTGAGTTCTATCAATTTAACGGGTTGAATAACCTGATACTACTGATCAAATGCACAGAAGCATGAGATGATAGAGAAGAAGTGTCCTTTTGAGTTCTAACTGGAGAAAAAGGGAGAATTTTGTAAGTTCTGAAACCAAAAGCAGCCAACACAGTGTTGGCTTTGTCTTCAAACAGGCAAATATTTAAGGTTCATATAGAAAGATGTACTGTTGAAGATACACAGTAGAACTGTATCCAGACACAGTTACACAGAAGCACTTCATCCTTTATGAAAGATGGAGGAATATAGAGAAACCCATCTATTGGCACAAGAAAGTGACAAATAATTTTAATGTGGACTTGGACTTGGATGTAAAGAATAAAGACAAAGTACATCTCTTTGGCATAAGCTCATATTGAACATTTTTCCTCTGAGTTTGTAGTTAGATATGCATTTTCCAGAATTCAAGAGTTTGAATTTATACTACTTGACTTTTTCAAGAGTCTGAATAAAAAAGGGTTAGAATTGTAAATGCCTTAAGCAGGAAATAAGAGCCCTTTAGTCTGTAACAAGCAATTGTAAAGAACTGAACACAGTTGTGTCTTTAAAGAAAGCTGCATATTGTGCCTGAAGAAAATTGACAACGAAGTGAAAATTAAAAGAATTTTTAAAATGTATAAGTTATATAGTTATAATATGCCACAACTAAAAATAATCAAAGAAATCATAATATAAATCACATATTCCGCAGGGACATGGGGGAACTCATATGTCACACTGAAATTTGAATAGCTGTTGCTCACTTTGTTTACTAAGAATTAGGTTTGCACTGGCATACACTGTATGCACGTGAGATGGCATTCTAGGAAAGGGTGACTATTAAAAATGATACAAGAAGCCAGGCGATAGTGGTGCACGCCTTTAATCCCAGCACTCCGGAGGCAGAGGCAGGCGGATCTCTATGAGTTCGAGACCAGCCTGGTCTACAGAGCTAGTTCCAGGACAGGCTCAAAAGCCACAGAGAAACCCTGTCTCGAAAAACCAAAAAAAAAAAAAAATGATACAAGAATAAAAGAAATTAAATAAGTTTTAAAAAGATGAATAGTTTTCAACAATACAATAACTTTAAACCAAATTTTAAAAATACAGCAAGTAAATGAATGCCCCAATGTTATTCTTTGCTCCATTTGTTTGGTGAAACATAGTAGTGAGGTTTAACCAGAAGCCAAAGGAATAAAGGGTATTCTTTTGTGTAATTCATGCCAACCCCTTGAAGGAAGTAGAAGGTTGACAAAACAAAAAGCCAAACTATACAGGAGTGAAAGATATGTATTTGATCTCTAGTGCCAGATTTCTTGGTAGCCCCATAATGGCTCCCTCAATCAAGATATCTCTTTCCTTGCTCGTCGTCTATGTTCTTCCCCTATCTTGACTATCATTTTTTTCTCAAGTTCTCCTCCCCACTCCCACTATCCCTCCTCTTCCCCTTCTGCTCTGCCTTCTCCTCCCACCTACCTACTCCCAATTTCCTCAGGAGATCTTGTCTATATACCCTTCCCAGGATATCTATATATCCCTTAATGTTCTTCTTGATACTTAGCTTCTCTGGGGTTGTGGACTATAGGTTCCTCATTCACTGCTTTACAGCTAGTATCCACTTGTGAGTTAGTACATATCATGCTCATCTTTTTATGTCTGGGTTGCCTCACTCAGGATGGTTTACTTCTCCATTGCTGGTGGGAATGCAAACTTGTATACCATTCTGGAAATCAGTATGGCGGTTTCTCAGAAAATTGGGAATCAACCTACCTCAGGATCCGGCAATACCACACTTGGGCATATATTGAAAGGATTCTCAACTATACCACAAGGACATTTGTTCAACTATTGTTCATAGCAGCATTATTTGTCAGAACCTGGAAACAACCTCAACCAAAAAATAGATAAAGAAAATGTGGTACATTTATACAATGGAGTACTACTAAGTGGTAAGAAACAATGACATCGTAAAAACTGCATGCAAATGGATGGAAGGTATTTTTTTTCTCTAACTCCATGTGGTCATAGCAATCATATTGATTTCTTGTTTAGCACAAACACCACTCACAAAATTTGTTTGGAAAACTCTATAAAATATGTGAGATGAAAACGATTACAAAAAAGAGAAGTCAAGCATGTAATCACAGACTGTTATCCATTCAATGGAGTACAAACATATAGAAAAGTCTAGAAAATTTATTTAGATATATGAAAAAGTGTGAAAATTAAAGAAAACAATGCCTTGTAATATGGGGAGGAATCAATAAAATTACATTAACATCACAGAAAAAGTAAAACTGGATCTATTATTCCAAACACACAAGAATAAAGCTAAATTGTGACATACAAGGAAAAGCTACATTATTACATTAAAGTAAATGCATAATGTATTCAATAAGACATCTTTACAATTAGCAAATTCTGGTGTAAAGACAATATTATTATATCCATATACATTAAAATTATGTACATGTATCACAAAAACATGATCTACAACCTAGAATAAATTTGTAAGTATAGATGAGAAAGATTCCGTTTTTTACATATCCAAACTATACTTACACAACAAACAATAATGGAAAGGCAATAAAAATGCTTTAATGTATAATTAGATTTGCCATGCATGTTTGGAAAACCCAACCTGAGTTCTTTCCCCAGGGCCCATATGAAGGTAGATGAGTGAGTTAAGCCCACAAATAATAAAAAATAACCAACTTGTATCAATGTTTGCAATGGAAGAATCACATACTACTGGAAGACAAAGATAATCCAGGTGCATTCTTCACAGATGGTTATGACATCTCTATTTAAACAGTATTTTTTACCCCTCACTGAATCTCACCCACATTCTACCACTTTCTCTTTCATTGATGACAATTTCATCCCTCTGATTACCCAAAGCTTATGAGTCAACATGGACACATCTTATTTTGCAGATTGAGCATGTATTGAAACTATCAATATATCTAACTTATTTTACCTTATAAAGTATCAGGCATTGGATTCCTTGAAATTATTTATGCTTTTTTTCTAGTTTAATTTTATTTATTTATTAAAGATTTCTGCCTCCTCCCAGCCACCGACTACCTTTCTCTACCTCTAACCTAATCAAATCCCCCTCCCTCATCAGCCCAAAGAGCAGTCAGGGTTCCCTGCCCTGTGGGAAGTCAAGGACCTCCCACCTCCTTCCAGGTCTAGTAAGGTGAGCATCCAAACTGCCTAGGCTCCCACAAAGTCAGTACTTGCAGTAGGATCAAAACCCAGTGCCATTGTTCTTGAGTTCTCAGTAGTCCTCATTGTCCTCTATGTTCAGCGAGTCCGGTTTTATCCCATGCTTTTTCAGACCCAGTCCTGCTGGCCTTGGTGAGGTCCCGGTAGAGCATCCCCAATGTCTCAGTGTGTGGGTGCACCCCTCGCGGTCCTGAGTTCCTTGCTCGAGCTCTCTCTCCTTCTGCTCCTGATTTGAACCTTGGGGTTGCAGTCTGGTGCTCCAATGTGGGAATGTCTCTGTCTCCTTCCATTGCCTGATGAAGGTTAATATCCAGGATGATGACTATATGTTTTTCTTTGGGTTCACCTTCTTATTTAGCTTCTCTAGGATCATGAATTATAGGCTCAATGTTCTTTATTTATGGCTAGAAACCAATTATGAGTGAGTACATCCCATGTTCCTCTTTTTGGGTCTGGCTTACATCACTCGGGATAGTGTTTTCTATTTCCAACCATTTGCATGCACAATTCAAAAAGTCCTTGTTTTTTACTGCTGAGTAGTACTCTAATATGTATATATTCCATACTTTCTTCATCCATTCTTCCATTGAAGGGCATCTAGGTTGTTTCCAGGTTCTGGCTATTACAAGCAATGCTGCTATGAACATGGTTGAGCATATACTTTTGTTGTATGATAGGGCATCTCTTGGGTATATTCCCAAGAGTGGTATTGCTGGGTCCAGGGGTAGATTGATCCCGAATTTCCTGAGAAACCGCCACACTGCTTTCCAAAGTGGTTGCACAAGTTTGCATTCCCACCAGCAATGGATGAGTGTACCCCTTACTCCACAACCTCTCCAGCAAAGGCTATCATTGGTGTTTTTGATTTTAGCCATTCTGACAGGTGTAAGATGGTATCTTAAAGTTGTTTTGATTTGCATTTCCGTGATAGCTAAGGAAGTTGAGCATGACCTTAAGTGTCTTTTGGCCATTTGAACTTCTGTTGAGAATTCTCTGTTCAGTTCAGTGCCCCATTTTATAATTGGGTTGATTAGTATTTTACAGTCTAGTTTCCTGAGTTTTTTATGTATTTTGGAGATCAGACCTTTGTCAGTTACGGGGTCGGTGAAGATCTTCTCCCAGTCAGTGGGTTGCCTTTTTGTCTTAGTGACAGTGTCCTTTGCTTTACAGAAGCTTCTCAGTCTCAGGAGGTCCCATTTATTCAATGAGGCCCTTAGTGTCTGTGTTGCTGGGGTTATACATAGGAAGTGGTCTCCTGTGCCCATGTGTTGTGGAGTACTTCCCACTTTCTCTTCTATCAGGTTCAGTGTGTTCAGACTGTGACTGAGGTCTTTAATCCATTTGAACTTGAGTTTTGTGCATGGTGATAGATATGGATCTATTTTTATTCTTCTACAGATTGACGTCCAGTTATGCCAGCACAATTTGTTGAAGATGCTCTCTTTTTTCCATTGTATACTTTTAGCTCCTTTATCGAAAATCAGGTGTTTATAGGTTTGTGGGTTAAAGTCCAGGTCTTCTATTCGATTCCATTGGTCGACTTCTCTGTTTTTATGCCAATACCAAGCTGTTTTCATTAATGTAGCTCTGTAATAGAGTTTGAAGTCAGGGATGGTAATGCCTCCAGAAGATCCTTTATTGTATAAGATTGTTTTGGCTATCCTGAGTTTTTTATTTTTCCATATAAAGTTGATTATTGTCTTCTCAAGGTCTGTGATGGGATTTTGATGGGGATTGCATTGAATCTATAGATTGCTTTTGGTAGAATTGCCAGTTTTACTATGTTGATCCTCCCAATCCAAGAGCAAGGGAGATCCTTCCATTTTCTGGTGTCTTCTTCAATTTCTTTCTTCAAAGACTTAAAGTTCTTGTCAAATAGATCTTTCACATCCTTGGTCAGAGTTATCCCAAGATATTTTATGCTATTTGTGGCTATCGTGAAAGGTGATGCTTCTCTGATTTCCCTCTCTGCTTCCTTATCCTTAGTGTATAGGAAGGCAACTGATTTTTTGGAGTTGATCTTGTAACCTGCCACATTACTAAAGGTATTTATCAGCTGTAGGAGTTCTTTGGCAGAGTTTTTGGGGTGGCTTATGTATACTATCATATCATCTGCAAATAACTGAAAAAGCTTTCAACACCCCTTTATGATAAAGGTCTTGGAGAGATTACGGATACAAGGCTCATACCTAAATATAATAAAAGCTATTTACAGCAAGCCAACAGCTAACATTAAATTAAACAGAGAGAAACTCAAAGCCTTCCCACTAAAATCAGGAACACGACAAGGATGTCTACTCTCTCCATACCTCTTCAATATAGTGCTTGAAGTTCTAGCAATAGCAATAAGACAACATAAGGGAATCAAGGGAATTCATATTGGAAAGGAAGAACTTTTTTATGCTTTTATGTAGTACCAGGTAATTGTTCTCATAAATCGTCAAGTCTTCTCATCTACCCTTGGTGTTCTTAAAGCTTTTGATTTTCCTTTTCAGTCTTTTTTTCAGCATCCCATCCATTTATTCTTTCCTAGATGAAGCAATCTAGCACTTGAGGCTCTTTTGCTCAGACTTTACTGTTGGTTTCTCATTTCCTCCAGAGTAAGCACAACAGTTTTCTAGTCTCTCTCTGTCTCTCTCTGCCTCTCTCTTTCTTTCTCTCTGTTTCTCTCTCTTTCCTCTTCCTCATTCTCCTTCCCCTTCTTCTCTCATACAATACAACCAGATCACAGCCTTTATTCCATCATTCCTTCTACTCCCACTTTCCTTCTCCACCATATCCACTACTTCTCCATTTCTCCTCAGAAAAGATCAGGCCTCCCATGTATAACTGAGCATATCATAGCAAGATGCAATAAGGCTACACACATTCTCATATCAAGGCTGGGGAAGCAACTTGTGCCCCACTGTAAGTGTGCTCTCTTGCCGAGCAACTGTAACTAGTACTACTCCACATGAGCCACACAAATCTCTTTTCTCTTTTTAAAGCATTTTAGATACAACACTGTACACTATAACTGTGTTTAGCCTTAACACTTGCCACATTTTGGTTATTAGTAGAGTTTTCTCTCTCTCTCTCTCTCTCTCTCTCTCTCTCTCTCTCTCTCTCTCTCTCTCGTGTGTGTGTCTCTTTGTGTGTGTCTGTGTGTCTGAGTGTTTAAACATTTTCATTAACACAGTATTTCTAACCCTATTATTATTATGGATCAAATGTAACATATCCTTGAATTATGAATTGGGAGATCTTCTGGGGGTTTGATCCTGAGGGTTACAACTTAACAATACATGAATCTATCCATAAATTCATAATACAATGGCAGATTTGAGATGTTCTTCAATAAGAAATATAAAAAGGATCATTCGTGAAACTACGTCTTGGTTTAAAGCTTAATTATTTTCTTTCTCTAGATACAATTAAACAAATTAAATGAGAGTTCCAAATGAAAACTATGGACATATTTCAGTGGAATGGTTGGTCTAGTATGTTCATGTACAGAGTTGCGCCCCAGGAAAATGACTAGACAAAACATGGTGGAAAGATTGATGGACCATGATTTCTGCTAAGGTCCATGTCAGAAATACATGGAGGCAATTTCGAAATTAGTCTAGTAGAGTGTATTTACTTTCTCTGAAGGGGGATACAGAAAGAGTAAGATAAAAGAATCTAGAAAAAAACTGTCACAAATTCTCACAGCTTTTTACACACACATGTATGTAGGATCAATTACCATAAATATTAAAGAAAATAATTTATAAGTATTAAAGAAAATAATGTATAAATATTAAAGAAAATAATTAACTTGAAGTATTTGAAATGTTTTATATTTACATAATTATCAATATTAGTAGTATTTATTTAGATCTTTGCATTATTTAATAGTAATAGACTAAGTCTATTTTGTTAGTCTATTTTCATTACTATAACAGATTGCAACTCATAAAAGTATATCCATGCCACTCACAATTCTGGAGACTAAAGAGTTCAAATAAATAGGTCAGTCCATGAGGAGAATCCTACACAGCCTTAATGGTATCACATGGAAGGAGTGTGGGGTAGGAGGAGCATTCTGATTGCCAAAAAGCACAAGAGAGACTGAAGAATATTCTTTATGAAAAACTTTTGTAAGAATTAGCTTTAGAGGAAAATCCACCTTAGTTCCTTCCATGGGTCTGCCACCAAAGAACTAAGAGCTCCACAGAGCCACACTGGAAACCAAACTTCTGCCATTTGAGTCCTAAGGAGACAAACTATGTACAAACTATAGTGAATATTAATAATTAGTCATGATAACAATACTAAATAAAAAGGTTTTCTCCTTGGTACCCTATTGAAAAATTTCAATGAAAGTCTATATGAAAATCTATCTCAGTTCTAGATTTTTTTTGTTAATTTGATGGAAGCTAATGTCATTGAAGAAGATAAAGCCTCAATTGAAAAAATGCCTTCAACCAGATCAGCCTATGAGCCATTTTCTTGATTAATTGTTGATATGTTAAGGTCCAATCCATTGTGGGTGGGCCACCCTGTGTTGGCTGACCCTAGATGATAAGGTATAAAAAGCAGGCTGAGCAAATCTTAGAGAGCAAGCCAGTGAGCAGTATTCCACTGTGACCTTTCCTCCAGTCCCATCTCCAAGTTTCTAGCATGATTTTTTCAGTGATGAAATAAATTTAGTAAATTTGGTAAACTTCCTAGCCAAGTTGCCTTTGATCTTGCTACTTTAACTAGAATAAGCCTTTTCATATTATTTAGGTGTTCCAGTATTTTCCTCTCAAGTTCAGGTATAACTACTGATTGTGTAGCTTTGCATTGGAAACTCTCCATTTCCCCTCTACTGAAGACCAAAACTATGCTGCAGAAAAAAAAAATGGGGGCATTGAATTGAATTTGAGTACAAGCTAGAGGCCTATACCTTTGCTGGATCATTGATTACCTAAGTTATCAGGATGAATTCAGGCACGATTTCTGGGTGTTCATTTTCTAATAAGCTCCCTGGTGGAGAAAGTCAGTCCAGCATCCCAGAGTTTGGAGAGGGGGAAGTCTAAGGTGGAAAAGGGGTTTCTCCACTGCCAGCATTCTTTTCCTCAAAGAAGACATTTTGAATTAAATTTTATATTCCTATCAAATTACCAAGTGTAAAGTTCACATGTTCAAAAAACGTGGGCCTAATTAGAAAAGAATGTACTGAATTTGACAAGGAGATGGTCCTTCTGCACCTTTTATTTTCTCTTAGAATCAGCCTGCAGCTCTTCAACCCATACTTTCATGCATTTCCTCCTGAAGTCAAAATCATTTGAAATTCTTGGTCTTTTTTTTCAGATACCTTTAGGAAGGTTTTTTTCCCCCTCTTTATTTCTTTCTTGGGGTATAAAGGCCAAAACAGCATGAAGAATTCAAGAGCAAAGAAGCAGACTCATTTTGTTTTCAACTTATTATTTTTCGCCGAGGCTATTCAAGAGAGAATTGTTCTTTTATCTGGAAATAATATCCTGGGCTAATCATTATTCAAAGACTTTTTTTTGCTGGGTCATACCACCACTTAGAGTTCTTAATTTCTTCTCTTTGGTCTGAATTAATTTGACGAAAAGTAAAACTTTGTGCACGCCTGCTCACCAGTCCTTCTCCCCTCTCTCTCAGCACACACACGGCCTCCTGAGCAACTGCTGAAGGTTCTTCCCGTTAGCTTGGCACTTCTCAACCCAGGAGGCCACGCTTTCATCTGTAAACTTGATCATCTCATTAAGTGCCCCTTCTTGCAGAGCTTTTATAATAAAATATTGTTAAATAAGTCTACAGAGCCCTAGCACTGGTCTCTGGAGAATACAGTTCTTAATAATTCATTAAGTTAGAAAAGGCAAAAAATTTTCTCTAAACTTTTTTCTAATCTATAAAAGCTAGTTGGAGTGACATGGCCAAATGCTTGTCTGAGTCCACAACCATTGTGTTCATTGCAGTCATCTGCACTGACCACTGAAACTCTACCTGAAACAGATTGGCATCTAAAACAAAGTAAGTACTCAGATGTCAGAAAAATTGTCATACGTCTGATCAGAAGAAGACCGTGTGGAATCATAGTAAGCATGAGCTGTGTTACTCTGCCTCTCTACCTTTAAAATACATTGTGTAATACCGTCTACTGTGATTGGATCGTTTCCTAAAGTCAAGTGCCAAACCCAGTACTGAGTATGAAAACATTACATGAGGATTTCTCCCTTGTGGATACATTAGGGCCCTTATAAAATTCACTTCACACAGTGTTTGTCTCTTCTGCTCTCCCACTTTCTGCCATGTAGTAAATACTGTATCTCTCTCTGGAGAGTACAGTCCTCACCAGACAGCTAAATCTAAAAGTGGCTCATAGTCTGCAGAACTGTAAGAAACATTTCTGTTGTTTATAAAATGATCCAAAACCATGTATTTTTATAGCAGTACTGAAAGCTTAAGATACTTGTATCAAAAAAACTATAAATATGAAAATATATGACCCATGCATAGTAGATGCTTAACAACTATATAGTGGATTAAAAAATGAGTAAAGTCAGGTGCACAAGTGACTTGAGAGTGTAATAAATAAAAATGACAAATACGTTTTTATTGCTCATTAGGCTATACAACTCAATAAACAGTTTCGTTTATAGCAAATACACTCTCACCAGAAAGAAACTAGATGTATAGAACAGTAGACAAGAAGCCTAGGTTAACATGCTTTTCTTAGCAGAATCTATGGCTGCTAAGGTGCCCACTTAGAGTCCTATGAGCACTAGTTGAGTGATTCCAATGTCAGTGTTGACTTTGAAATGCATTCGTTACTATGGAAACAATGCAGTTTTTGGAAAGGAGAAGGTTTAAAGGTACACACACGTGTACCAAACACTGCAAATTTCTTCATATACCTTACAGATGTGCAAAATAATATGGAGAATTCCTTGGATACTGCATCATGAAAATATATATTTACAGGTCTTAAAAGTTGATAAATAGCTGGGAACTATAGAATTTAAATCAGGTATAATATTCTCATTAAAGATCTCCCTGGTATCTTCAACATAACGGAAGTTATTTATGCTGATAGCTATCATAACAAGCAGAGAATAATTCAAGTTTAGCATGTATTGTGGGTATTTGTGAACACGAATGAATGTCTCTTTTAATGAATTGATCCAAAGCAGGGACTCTAATTTATGTGTGTCCAGTGTTTCAGTAAAAGGTTTAAGGCAAATTTTGTATTCAATACACTTACTTTTCTTTTTATAAATTCCACTTTATGTCGATATGTAGGTGATGATAACAGTGATGTATTTCTGTTTGAGTGTGTACATGTGTGCGTGTGTGCATGTATATGTGAGTGTGTGTGTACACATGCTCCATTCACACATAGAGGACACTGGTCAAACTTTGATGCCTTTCTTCTCCTTCCACCTTGTTGGAGATGTGGTCTCCTATCACTTGCCACTTCAAATGCCAGGCTGGCAGGCTCATCACTATCAGAAAAATCTATCTCTTTCTCTAATCTAATTAAAGACTACTTCTTCCATTTTTACCTAGGTCTGAAGATCAAAACCTTAGGTCCTCACATTGGTACAGTAAGTGCTTTTCAACTAAACTATCTTCTCAGGCCGAAACAGCCAATTTTATTATTACAATATTTTTCTGTTTTGTTTTTCTTTTATTGTGTGTGTCAAAATTCACTGAACCATCTTTATCCGATTTTTGTGTACAGCTTTTGCCTCTACAATATTATTTCTGTTAAGTTTTCCTTTATTTTGCATGCTAAATTTCACTAAACTGTCTTTATCCCATTTTACTGTACAGCTTTTGTCTCTTTTGTAAATATAAATTTCAATAAAGTGTAATTTACATCCCATAGACTCAATTCATGGTACAAACCACTGTATTCAAGCCACCCTTATGTCTCTCCCTAGTTCCCCTACACTTTTGGTCTCTCCTGCTCTTCTCCTTTTTTATTCTCCCTAAGACTCTCAATTCATTCAGTAGTAAAAATGGTCAAAAAGTACATGGAAACTATTCAGTATTGATACCTATTAAAGAAATGCAAGTTAAAAATTAGGAGTCTCTCTTACATCTATCAAAATGATTATAGTGAAGAAAATAAACAACGAATCCTGGTGAAAATGTGGGCACAACGGGTAAATTACACACAGCTAGTTGGCATAGCCTCAGCTACAAGGAAAGTAATTGTGATGGTTCTTCACACTTCAGCCTTTTTATATGCAGTTGTATTTTGGAACACGGATAAACTTATAATCACCACTGTTCAACACACACACACGGGCGGGGGGACGGGTGGTAACCATGTGCCTCTTTGTTAGCTAATCTCCTTAACTGAATTAAAGTACCTGACAATATTTGTATACAAAGCTTGTCTTAGACGCACAGCAAGCTTTTCTGTCCTGCTGATAAAACATGGGCTCATGTTCTACATTGTTCAGGTTATTGTATGATATCAGTGACTAAAAGCACTAAAGGTGGTTTTGAATTGTTCAGCCACAGTATGGCCACAGCATAGCTTCTTTTTTTTTGGTTCATCAACTAATGGTCCTTTCTTTGCAGTAATAGATATGTGTGGTTGTTTCCATTGATTGTTCAAACTGATCTTTGCATGTTTTATTTGCTAGTGGATAAAAACTAGGTATGAGTTTGGCATATCATCATGTGTACATTAAACATTCAGACTGTATTCTGAAAGTTCACAGAGCCAACCAGGGGACAAACTGTGAGTCCCAGTTGTTTTACATCCTGGAAAAGTCTCTTCTTATCCATGTCTTCCGTCGTGATAGCTATACACTAGTGTTACTTTCAAACCTAAGTGTCCTTTCTCCAATGGATACTGATGTTAACTCTTTTTTAAGTTCCCTCAAGTCACATACCAGTTTTAGGAAAATGTATATTCACATTTTCAATAAGATGTTATTAGTGCACCTATTACTTTAACTGTTGATTTCTAACAACTCTTTATATATTCTGGTTATAACCACATGTGTTTGCCAGCGTCAATGGCTTCTTTGTTCATACTGCCGATTTATCCTTCACTGAACAGAAACATTTAACTTCCTACTAAAGTTTTATTCCTCCTTTTGTCTGATTGCTTACAATTTGATGGCACATAAAGTAATCATTGATCAGTAAACTCATTAAGGATTTTCAAGTATCTTTCTGACTTTGGACTTTACTGTTTTATCTTCAGAAGACAACAATGTAATTTCAATTCTTTGAATTTTTTATGGAAGTTTTCTGTATACCCTACAGTACAATCTATAAAGAGAATGTTAGCTGTGAACTTGAGAATTGGAATAATTTTAGTTTCCACTGTTGTGATAACGCACCATGAACACAACTTGTTACGGAAAATGTTGATGTCATCTTACAGCTTGAAGCCAATCAACAGGGAAGCTAGGGTAGAAACCCAAGGCAGAAGCCTGGAGGGAGATGCTGATTTGAGAGGCCATAGAGGATACTGCTTATTTGCTTGTTCTCCATAATTTGCTCAGCTTGCTTTCTTATACAACCTAGGACGCCCTGCCCAAGTGTGGCACTGTCCACTATAAGCTGGCCTGCTCAGATGAAGTTTATTTCTTCCTCCTCCAAAAGTAAGAGACCTTTGTTCAAGTCTTGTAGGTTGGACTATGTGTATGTAGTTCTCCCCCACAGTGGTGCAAAACTTTTATCTGCGTGATTACAGAAGAGGTGTGGAAGTAGGTAGACCTGTTTGCTTTCCTTTCCATAATGATTATCATTGCTTTTTTGCCTGCTTCCTGGAGGAGAGCTACCTATGATTACTCTCCAACATATAATGGCTATCCTGACACAGGAATCTGAATGGGATTATGAAAGTACTTATGACCTCCTTCCCCTTCTGCAGTTCTACACCATCCCAACTAGTCCTTACCTTGATGAAAATTATAGTTGATACATGGTAAACCATGGGTATAGTGGCCATGTCATTCTAGTCTTTATTTTTTTGTTGATAAATACAAGATCCTTTATTAATGAGAGTCATTATCTATACTTCAGTTCCCTTGCAACTTCTGTTTTTGTGCACTCAAAAGAACACTTATACAGTCTCCATATTTCCTCATGGTTATGTGAACCTATTTCTTCAGCTTTCTGTATTCTAAGTTATAAGACTTAATCAAAATATCTTAAAAAATTAACAATTTGCTGAAAATAAATCAGAGATTAATAATTCAAAAATTATCTTGAATTTTTTAATAAAAAAGAAAATGGGGTAAAGTAAAATATAACTGAAATACACTTTAAAAAAACATAGTGACATTCCAACTGTCTTGCAAACAGCTATCAATAAAATAAATAAAACATTAGGTAGAAGAAGGTATAAAATACATAACCCACTAATTTGCTGTTCTTGGTAATGAATTGATCTTTAACTGTGACAAAAATGCACAGCACTGTAATAAAACACAACAATGTAATTTCTCTCAGCAGCCTGTGATGACATGTGAGCCAAAACCAGAAATAAAAATCTCTTTCCATTGACAAATCTCTATTAAAATATTTAATAAATCCTAGGCTTTAGACTTAAAGTATAAGAACAGAAAAGACAAAGTATCCAAAAGTCTAACCAAAATAAAATAAAATCTTATTTCTAAAAATGGATGAGTTATTTCTTAACTCTTATGGTTCATGATGCATATATTATTATTGAATTTTTTAAAAATGAAACATCCCTACTACTTTATAATAAGGAAACAACCTGAATCATGAGATTTATTAAAACTATTGAGATATCTGATTCTAGAAAAATCATAAATCACTTGTGAAAGAGCAAATTTAACTTATGAGTATTAAATAAATGGCAATATATGCTGTTGCAGAGTTTACCTAAATAATTTTACATTAAAAAGAAATAAATGAACATTAGTTATCAACTTTAATAAGGTTTGGATACTATTTTACAAATTCCAGATAATATCCTTTTAAAACTATCTTAAAATTTATTTTCTAAATTTATTAAAATGTGCCTATATCCCATAAGTCAACTTATTTGGTTTGATTTATGTTGTTTCTATAGCTTACCAGTGGATTATATCAATATATATCATTCTCTTTAGCATCAATGAGTCTGCTATGTTTTAAAAGTTGGGATTTAATCACCACTGGAAGATGTTAAAAGATAGTATCTTTAATTTAATGGCAGCCATGCCCTCATGAGTAAAATTAGTGTTACTGAAGAGCCCTAGGCAGGTAGCTGTTCCCTTTGGGGTTTTTTATTTAATTATTATTTGCTTTTAACACAGAGTCTCTTGGAGAACCAGGCACTTAGAGTTTTAGGCAGATGGACTGGCTGGTTAGCTTCTGAGATCACTGATTTCTACTAACTGCCTGCCCCTCTCCGCTCCAATCTCTGGGGTCACAGATGCATATGACCAAGGGTCAGTTGTCTGTGGCATATTGGGATCCCAACTCAGGTTCTCATATTTGAGCAAGCACTTTCCCACTGAGTCTTCTCCCCATCCCCATGACATACTTTTGATGTGATATGTTAGTGATTTCTGTTTATCCTCTATTAAAGTTCTTCACTCCTTATTCTATCTTCACTTCTCTCTAAGAAAACAGAAATGATATGTGGAAAATGTCCCAATTATAGAGCAGCAAACTAACTAAGCAGACTGGATATGTACCAATGTATTCTGCGTATCCTGATAATATGGACACATTTGCCCTGGGTTGTAGATAAATCTAAGCCTTCCCTTTTCACTTGAACTTTTCTCCTTGGCAATTCCATCATCAAAACACATATCAATAGCTCCCATGGTAAAAACATAAAAGGGACTAACTTCTCCAACTATCATTTAATTCAGAACTATCATTCCAGAAAAAAAAAAACAACTATCTCCAAGATCCACACTCCAATGCCCTCCCTATGCTGAAGGCCTTTCAAACTCAGTTCCTTGGTTGCTATTTTAATAACTGTGCTATTACTTTGTAACAGCTTCGTAACAATTTAGGACTTACCTTTGTTCCTCATTGTTTCTTTGAGACTGAGTGTCATATCCTTACAATCTTTCTCTTTTTCCTCCCACTGAAATCTGACGTAAATCTGAATTCTTTCCATGACCTACATTGCTCAATCTCTACATCAACATGCTGTTCTTCATACTTGCTTTCCTACTCTCATAGTTGCCTCTTATGTATACAAAGGCCTGATGTTTGGAAACTATGAGTTAAACTATACCCATCAACTGTAGCCCTCCTGTTATGTGTTAGATAACACCCTGAACACACATGGTGTGGAAGGCCTTTCTGTCTATGTGTTGTTTTTACTGGTTAACGAATAAAGAAACTGTCTTGGCCTCTGATAGGGCAAAAGAACAGAGCTAGTTGGGGAAAACTAAACTGAATGCTGGAAGAAAGGAGGCAGAGGCAGAGAGAAGCTATGGAGCTGCCGCTGGAGATAGATGTGCTGAAACTTTACTGGTCACGACCTAGTGGTGATATACAGATTAATAGAAATGGGTTAAATTAATATATAAGAGTTAGCCAATTAGAAGTAAGAGCTAATGGGCCGAGCGGTGTTTTAATAGTTTTGTGTGATTTTTTCTGGTCTAAACTAGTGGGGCGACCGGGAAGAACATGTGGCCCCCTCTTTCAGCACGCACATGATCTCCTCTGATCTCAAAAGCTAGACAAGATCAGGCCTGGTTACTACTTGGATGAGAGGTTCCTAATCATAGAATTAGTAGATAGCTGCCATGGTATAAAAGACAGCCTTTAATACTAAAATATTATTCATCTAAATAAATTACACCACTTTACTCCTTAAACAGTTATCTTATCATTGTTTTCAATATAAACAAACAAAAACTTAAATACTACTATTTTCACATAAGGCAGATTTCCCTCTTGACCTAAAACAAATTTATTCCAGATAATCACATATGTTGGTTCTACATTTCAGTTAAGTTCCTTATTAAATCATAGTAGATTTAAAAGATCATCCCAGAATCCCTCATAACACAATATCTTTAAATCTTTGCTTCACTCTTTCTTCACATTTTCTTCCATAATATCTATTACTTAATAAAATTACTTCCCTGGTTAATTTATAGATTTGTTTACCATTATTCCTCTATAATTGTGAAAACAGTGACTTTTCTTATTTCATGCACCATTGTATAACTATTAGCTAGACTAGTGCTTGATACATGTCAAGGCTCAAAAGCTCTTGTAAATAAATTAATACCACATTAGGCTAGAGGCTATAATATCAGTTATACAAAGTCAGTGCGTTAAGAAAACAAAAAGTTACATTTTCAGGGCTAAGAAACAGAGTCTGAAGTCAAGGCAAATGATATTCTCTCTCTCTCTCTCTCTCTCTCTCTCTCTCTCTCTCTCTCTCTCTCTCTCTCTCTCTCCCTGTCTCTCTCTCTCTCTTTCTACCTCCCTCCCACTTCCTCTCCCTCTCCCTCTCTTTCTTCTTCCTATTTCCCTCTTTCCCTCTCTTCCCACATTCTCTCTCTTTTAATACTCTCAACTGATGTATATATTTGTTTATGTTTTTGCTTCTTTTATTTTTAAACATCATGATATAATTATATTATTCCCCTTTCCCTTTCCTCTTTTGAGGTCTCAGATGCACATCCTGTTCAGTATATCTCTTTGGATTTCTGGTAGTTTCTAGAAATACCGTGTCCTCTTTTATAGGCATCTCTCTCCAAACCCTGCCTCTACCTCCACATAAGGCTACAGTTTGGATCTCATTTGTTGAGGGTTTGGTCACCGTGAAGTGGTGTTCAAATGTGAGGTCTTCAGGAACCAGAATAAGCATCCCATTCTTTAAACTGATCTAGCCCGGGGACAAACATAGTGCTCCCTATGTGGCTTTACATCACTTTCTCCTTTGTCATCTATTGTACTCAAGATATCTCTATCTTATAATTGAAGTATACTAATTATCAGATTAAAGTTCATATGACCTCATAAAAGCATATGCAAAGCTTTAATTCCAATTAAATTCATAATATGTGATTTTGGTAAATTATGTTTCCAAGTGGCAATGGGCAAAGAACTTTAGTTCACACAGTATAAGCTTATTTGTACCAAGTCATAAAGATTAAAACTTTAAAATTAAATCATAATAATTTCCAAATATAACTCAGATGTTGATGTGGGATTCCCCTTTGTATGCTGTGAATATGTTTTATTGCCATTGGTTAATAAAGAAGCTGCTTTCGGCCAATGGCTTGACAGAGTAAAGCAAGGTAGAAAATCTAAAGAGAGATGCAGAGAGAGAGTAGGCAAAGTCAAGGAGATGCCATGTAGCTGCCAAAGGAGACAGATACCCTGGAACCTTGGTGGTAAACCACGAGCTTCATGGTAAAATGCAGATAATAGTAATGGGTTAATTTATAATATAAGAGCTAGCTATAAACATGCTGAAGCTATAGGCCAAACATTATTGTAATTAATATAGTTTCTGTGTGATTATTTCAGGTCTGCGTGACCAGGAAATGAACAAGCAGTCTCTGCTTACAAGATGTCTCATACCACCATTCTGAGAATCCTGGAGAAGTTTCGAAAGATTTGATTAGCCCTTGTTGGTAACTTTTTAATCCTCATTTTTTATTCAAATATTTTCATACTTAGAGAGATATGTTTATCTTCTGCAGAACATAAACATTTGTTTTGAGTTGGCAATATGTAATTGAAATCTAGAAGCAGTAAATTAAATCACTTCTGATCATCATTTGAGTTATACCTAAGAGCAAAAAGTGGTTTGCTCATGCAACTGGTAAAACATCTAGGTAGTAAACAATAGGGAATACTCATCCTGCTTGTGGCAAAAAGCTGTAGAAATTGCAAGGGGGAACAGATGGGTCGTAGTTCACATTTACATTTTTATTATACACTGATAGATGTCTGCATTCTTTTGTCAAATTATAAATAAATGAAAAATGACTTCCTACAAATATTCCAGTACTGTATATCTTTAAAACAAATCCCTTAAAAGTAATTTGTTTTTTCACTACCTTGCTCAACATTTTATTTAACACTGTGGAAACACAATATTTTGATTGTCATTCTGTCACCATCCCTAGCCCAGGGCTAGGACCGTTTTTGCTACCAAAGAAAACTACATTCCATTCTACCTCTGTCCCTTGTGATGGAACACATTCTTACTCATCAAATATCTTCTGTTTTAGTGCTTTGAATTGTTAAATAATCATGGTGTGAGTAGAAAACGTGATAAAAATATGAACATGTGTGAATATATACACACAAAAGGGCTACTTGAAAACACTGTATTACTGACTCAGATTATGATACATCAACTTAGAGAATGCGTCTATCATGAAAGCTTTAGGGTACTTTGTCTTATATGCTTCTGATTCCTATAATGAATGCATACAGTTTGGAAAAAATGAGGGAAGCACTGTTTGAAAAAAAGTCAAGGCACTTGGTGACTAAGGCAAATAAACATGCCCTTGAGAGACTGGGAAGTTGAGAAAATCAGAACTCAATTTCTGATACAGATTAGTCAGAAACTCTGTCACTAAAATAGAATGATAAAGTATCATTCTGTCTGTGTACAGAAATGCATACAGTGGAGTGGGGATACTAATTGGCTGTGTCTGCTACTGTTTTCCTTGCCCTTTGAAAGTGTTCTTCCCTACCGAGGAATTCACACTTTCTGAATTATCAAAAGAGAATTTGTTTCCTAAGTTCATATTTTCATTGGTTTAGCTATCCCAGTCCAATTCAAAATATGTCTTTTGTAAATGTTCACTCTGAGTATTATAAAGAATGAAATGAAAGGAAATGTTTACTGAGACTTCTGGGGAGAAAGTAGGTTTCCTTTTTAGGAATGTTGTCTTGTTTCTTATTGTTATAGATCTACTCACGGAACAACCGTAAGAAACTTTTTTTCACTTGACTTACATAGAAAGAATGAAAATCCAAAAAATAACAGACTTCATCCTCTAAACATGAATGTATAGTCTACTATGACTCTAAATCCTACACTGCAAAAGAAAAGCTGAACAGTGAGGGGAAAATGTAGAATTCTGCTTACAAACTTTAAATCGTTGTTAATCATTCAAAGCCCAAAATCATACATATTAACTGCTTGCTTGTGTAGTGAATAAAACAGGTGATTTTCCTCATTTTATGCAAATTTTATTTCCATTTTCTGTTTCTTAAAACAGCATAATTTGTAAATAAAATGTTTTTCATTTGCTTCTTTAAAACAGAATATTATAACAATTTACATCTATTGTATTTTGATAAATAGCTAATTGTTCATGAGCTATCTCTATTATTCCATGTAAAAAATGAAAGAAAATGTGTATATTTCTTGGATTTCTTGGGCTTATGGACAATTCAAGCCAATTAATAGAACTGAATTATTTTCCCTGTTGCTTCATTAGTCATTTAAGAAGAGGTAAAAAATATAACATGAAATCTTAATATTGATTGATTTTTATAAAAAGTAAGCTTCATGTGCTCTTAAATACTGATGACTATATAATAATATAATATATTCAAAATGTTATATATTGAATATATACATACACACACACACACACACACACACACACACACACACACACATATATATATATATATATATATATATATATATATATATATATATATATATATATGTATGTATGTATCATGAATTTCCATGAGTGTTTCAGCTAAATCAATGCCTTCAAATGATTGTGAAATGCAGGGAACTTTGAATTTATGAAATATTTATGAAAAACCCCATCATGTACACAGTGGTTCTCAGCTGTGACTACAGCATATGGTTTGTAAAAGGAAACAGGTGTGGGAGAACAGGTGGTCATGCCAAGCACAGCAAGGCCTGGAATTTACTATAGGAAAGCAATGTGATAAAACACCACCATCAGCATGGCAGGAGACTTGCTGATTTAAAGACAGAGCCTGAAAGATGCTCACAGGGGTAAACACACTCAAGAGCACTTGAAGGGATGGTGTTCCTCGGCTGCAATCTCGCATATGGATGTGAGGAAAGCAGGCAGTCCTGTTTCCCACAGGAAGTGAGTGAATTCAAGTTTAGCTTCAAATTAAAACTGAACAGCTTGTAACACCACTGAATTAAGAGAAGAATAAAAAAACAAAACGCTCTCCCTATCATTATAATATAAAATCAGTAGAAAATAGAGCTGGGCTCTTTGCGTCCCTGCTATTCACACCATTTCTAAAGGTGAACACATATGCTACCCTGTAGCTGTAAACTCCAGGCATGAGAACAGCTTCCACTCTTCTTTTACAGTGGAAAGGACGGGAAGAATGTCCTACAACTATTCCAACAGGCACTCTTTAAAAAAAACGTAAAATTCTGTATGATTCACAGAAACAGTTAACGGAAGATATTTACTATGTATAAGCCTGTCTCGTTGCTATCAGTAGTTTATTCTAGAGCCAATCAAAGCCCATTTGTCTATATTAAGGGACAATAACTGAGATACAAAAGCTAAAAAAAAGTGTTTCTAGGGGGATTTGAAATGGCCATATGTATGTCCATTTAAATATGAGAGTTATTTTGGTTTCTTTTTTTGTTTTTGTTTGTTTTTTGTTTTTTAAATCTTTGGTTAAGAAAATATTATAGGGAAGTCTTTGCTCAAACCAGTGATAGACAAGAGTTAGAAGAAAACACAATAGACCGTATTCCTGTAAGGGAAAGATTTGAGGACAAATGAAAAACAAAACACCTTGGTGGTGAGATTTTTTTTCACAAAACTGCTTTGTACTCAAGTAATGGCAATAAAACCACAGTGCTTACGTGAAGGAGTCAATCCAGGATCAGCCATAGCTGAAATAAAGATTTTTATTCTCCTGCAATGTGGATGAGTAAACAAAACAGATGGAAATGAGATTGACTATGCTACAGGGAAATACAAAAATTGAAACCTCTCTCTGAAGTTGTGAACTAGCCATGTTTTGTAGCCAAGCAAGGCTTCCAGTGGTGGGTTTAAGTTATATTCCTTGGAGTTGTTGACCAAGGGGTTCTGTAGAGATCTCTAAACAACCCAGGCTGATGCTAGGACAGAGGGTAGCTCTCTGAAAACTGATAGTGGGGCCTCATTGACTAGAAAAACATCCTGACAGCTCAATGACTTTAGAGAGAGTTTGAACTAGTTTGAGCCTGGAACCTTCACCCCTACCTTCTAGTTTCTTCGTCATAAGAAAATACTCTGCCAGCTAGGAAAGAGAACTTGGACACCAACACACCCACAAAACCTTTGACCTGCAATTTGTCCTTCCTGAACAGTGGCCTGATACAATATGGGCACAGGACTTGTGGGATTAGCCAACCAATGTTTGGTTTAACTTGAGGCCAAAGTTATAAGAGGGATCCCATGTCCTACAATGCATGGATATCTAGGAACCTAACAATGCATAGAACAGATACCTAGGGACTAGCCAAAAACAATTAGAAACAAAACTAAAAACGGAATAAGATGAAATGATCCTAATGATATTCTACTATACTCATAGATTGATGACTTGTCCAGTTGGAATCAGAGAAGCTTCCTCCAGCACCAGATGGGAGCAGGTGCCAAAATCCACAGCCAAACATTATGCTGAGATAGAGTCTAAGTTGGAAGTCTCCATCAAGTCCCTCCCTTGGAGCTCTGGAACCCAGAAGAAGAGACCAAAGCAAGATTATAGGAGTCAGAGGGAATGGAGCAGACCAGAACATACCCCGCTGAATCAACTAAGCAGGGCTCACATGTGCTCAGACACTGAAGTTGAAAGCACAGGTTCTGAATGAATCTTCACCAGGTCCTCTGTGCATATGTTATGAATATTAGCTTTGCGGTTGTATGGGACTCCTAACAGTTGGAGTAGGGTATCTCTGACTCTCTTGCCTTCCCTTGGGACACTTTTTCTCCTATCTGATTGCCTTGTTCAGTGCAGATAAGAAGGCTTTTGCCTTGTTGATTGTGGGTTATTTATTTATTTATTTATTTATTTTGCTGTTTTCTCTTAGAGACCTTCCCTTTTCTGAAGAGGAAATGAGATAGGAGTAGATGTGGGGGAGAGGGAGGTGGAGGGGAAGCTGGGAGAAGCAAAGGGAGGGGAAACTATAGACAAGATGTATTATATGAGAGAAGAACTTATTTTCAATAAAAAACAAAATGAAACTATAAGGAATATTTATCACAAAGAAACCAAACCATTCTCATTTATCTTTCTAAAACACTTCATATAATGACACAATTTATCTTCTTATAACTGTAACAATGGTCATTTTTAGAACAAAAGAAAGCTATGTCCAGCAATGAGGACTACTGAGAACTCAAGAACAATGGCAGTGGGTTTTTGATCCTACTGCACGTACTGGCTTTGGGGGAGCCTAGGCAGTTTGGATGCTCACATTACTAGACCTGGATAGAGGTGGGCGGTCCTTGGGCTTCCCACAGGTCAGGGAACCCTGATTGCTATTCGAGCTGATACTGGAGGGGGACTTGATTGGGGGAGGGGGAGGGAAACGGGAGGGGGAGGGAAATGGGAGGCGGTGGCGGGGAGGAGGCAGAAATCCTTAAATAAATAAATTAATTAAAAAAAGAAAGCAAGGCAAATTTAAAGGTTAAAAACAAACATTGTCATTCACTGAAAAAAATGCAGTAAATGTGTACTAATGAGCTAGTCTCCTCACACATGGATATACATGCATGCATTTCTACACACACACCTTAGGCTTTAGATACGCTATCCCTGGATTCTGGGATGTGATGGCTACCTACTCTCACATTTTTGCTCCCCTCTCAGAATTTTGTGACATATAGAGACCTATCAGGGATGTTAATCATGCCTGTAACACCAATACTCAAGAGACTAAGGCAGATCCATTGTTAGGAGTTTCAGACAGTCTGGGTTACAATAGTGAACTATGGTTTAGCTCTTACTATAGTGAGGCTCTGTCTCATGGAAAGAGAATCAGAGACATTGCCAAAGGTAACAAGCACTTTTCCCTTTTCAGAGGCAGCTCATATCCATGAAGTCCCCTCAGCTCCAAAGCTTCTCATGTCTTTGACTCTAGTAGAACTAAGGTCTTTGGGCACTTATTCATTTTTCTTTACCACTGTCCAGATCAAAAATTCACTGGGTGGTAGTGGCTCGTGCCTTTAATCCCAGCTCTTGAGAGGCAGAGGCAGGTGGATCTCTGAGAGTTCTAGGCCAGCTTGGTCTACAAGAGTCAGTTCTAGGACAGGCTTCAAAGCAACACAGAGAAACCCTGTCTCAAAAAATAAAAAACAAAAACAAAAAAAAAGTACTACCAGGTAAATCTCTTGCAGACAAATCTCCATCAAGCTGGGAAGCACAGTTTACAAGAGCTAATAACAGAAGAGGTCTAAGAGATCAACTCAGATCACCTATTGTTGGAATGGGCAGGAGGACTCTTTCCTCGCCAACAAGTAAAGCCTTTATATCTTGGCATACAATGACAGTGAACTTTTCTAGGACATTCACTACAGGACCTCATATGCCCCAGCAGAGAATGTACTGATACAAGGAATGTCTTGTGCTTTTAAGGAGTACATCAAAAATATGAACAATGGATTTAGATTGCTATTTTCAGGGACAAAGACGACTTAGATAAAAAGAATTGAAAGAATGAAGATGATTAATCAGTAATTAAATCCTAAGAGGTTTTCCTTGGCAACATATAAAGAGATTTTCAGCTTCGAAAGCCGAAGGACAAAAAAAAAATCATGTTTAATCATAAAAGTAGCAGAGTTTCAGAGGTTTCAGAAAGTTCAAATCTTACCCCCAACAGATTTTCAGACTCAATAGGGTTTCCGTTTAAAATATGGAGAGCTATAGAATTAGGTAATAACATCCTATCCCTGTGAGCAAGACAAATGAGTAGCCATCAAGAGTTATTTTCCAATATGTGGGAGAAGAAACTAAGAAGTGATAACTGGGAAACTAGGAGAGGCCAGTCTAATAAAAATATTTAACCCTGTGCCCGCTTTCTGAATTTGAGTCATTTTTCCCATCAGGAACCCATTTACCAATGTAAGAAAAGACCTTACAATACTGGTTTAGGTATGCACAAAAATTAATTCCTGATTCCTTTCTAAAGAGAAGCTATAGCTGTGATCTCAAGACCTACATAGAGAGAAGAAAAGAACTCACTATGACATCAAGTACAGTCACAAATAGGCTTTGATAGGCAAGGAGCTAAAGCATCACAAGACCTGCTTGTAAGAGTGAGCTGATTCTAGACCACATCTGGCTCACAGTGGATCCTCTTCATTTATGAACCACCAGGTAGTCTTCTGAATTTGTTACGTTGAATATAGTGACATGCTTAGTGGTTGCCAGATCCCAAATTGACTTTTTACTGTGCTGTTGTTTTTAAGTAATTCTCGATTATTCTATTTTATCAATAAAGACTCAGGAGCCAGTTACTGGGGTAAAAATCTGCGAGCTCAGAGAGACAGAGAAAGCACCCAGCTGTTTCCTCATCTGCTGTCATCCCCCAAATGAGTGTACTCTATGCAGTCTCAAACAAACCCTCAAACTCAATGTTCCTCCCTTGTATTTCCTGTCCATCTCCCTATCTGTCTTCCTGACTCCCTCTTTCTCTCTACTGGTTTTTCCTGCCAACTGTTTGTTTGCTCTGCCTCTTGACCTATGGTTGCATTTATCTAATCTTGTTTACAATATTCAAGCAGAAAGCTCTTGGATTAAAAATGTGTGCTAGAGCTGAGCCAGGCCACAAAGAGAAGTAGTTTTTACCAGCAAATAATGCAATCTTGGGGTTCACAGTGTGATCAAATATCCTGAAACACCCTGTAACATAAAAGCTACCATGGAAGGAAAGTTCCGATGCCATTTTATAAAAGCATCTTTTTCTAAGTCAAACAAATAATGAGTCTGTACTCAAAAGATATAGCAACATGTCAACTGGAGATGCAATCCTTGTACAATACATGAATTACGTTGCCACATCTGGCTTTTGTCAGCTTCCTTCTTTGTTAATTTGGCCAACATAATACACTGTAAGAATATGTTCAGTCTTGTTTTTCAGCAAAGTGGAATAGCATGAACAATTGGCCAAGTTATCCAGTTTCTCTTCCACTGTTTAGCCAGTTACTTACATTTGAATTGGTTGTGTTTCATCACCTTCCACGGATATCCCTGAAAAAAAATGAGGAAAATTTATATTAATTTATATTAGTGAAAGAGATTTCAGTAATCAAGATGGTCATCCACCATGTGTTTAAAGAAAATAATCACACATAAAAATAAAATAGACCCTTGTACACTAGTGAGCTGCTTCAGGGGGTGGTTGAGGACTTGCAAACATTCAAGTGAAGTAGCTATCATAGGAAAAACAGACATGAACTATGTCTTTTGTATCATATGTCAACACTCATTTTAAAATAGCTTCACAGAAACACTAAATTGTCTGATTAGGTGAACTGACATCATTCAGACTCCAATGTTGATACAAAGGGCCCTTAAAACTGGAAAGTGTGGTAACCAAGGTTCTTCAGGTCTAAGAATGTAAATTTGTTCTTACTAAGGCTTCAAGTAATTTTAAAATTCCAGCTGCAAACAACCAGGACCACTTGTATTTCTTTAATGAATATCAGCTCTCTGGCATTCCAACATATTATTTGGTGAAATATTCTACTCCAAAAACAACAGCAATTTCTTTTGACTGGCATTCTATACACATCCTGAATATGTTGTTTAATTATTCCTCTCCTGCAGGGTTTCATCTAGGAATACTATTTTAAAAGACCAGGGGAATGCTTGATCTCCTGACCAAGTACCTTAAATAAGTTTCTATGAGCTGGTTTTATAGCTAAGGAAGAGCACATGAAGGGTCATAACCATGGGCTCAAGGTCTCCAGCACATACTGCATCAATGTGGAAACTTCTGCCTTCCCGGTGATCACACTGGCTGAAAAGATTGCTTCTTTCCCGGCTGGAGCAGATCCCATGCAGTTAGTTGCTAATGAGGACATGAACATGTCGCAGGTTGGATAAACCTTGGTAGTTACTGCATCAGAACCCAACACCTTCCACCACCCTGTGCTGTTTTATGTTTCTCTCTATCCTAACAACAGCAGAGTAGTACTGAATAGCATCTCTTTGTGTAAATTGCAGTGAGCTTCCTGGACAATTCAATCTGTTCTCACGGGTTATACAGAAAAAAGTAGCTCCGCTGTTAGTGTAAAGGAAATTTTTCACTTTAACTCCCAAATAGTCCTGTCTAAATATTTCCTTTAAAAGTTTTAAAAGAAATATTTGTCATGTTAACTAACATATGTAAACAAGGTATTTTCCTAGTAAATATAAAAAATTAACTACAATCTTTCACAAATAAGAAACATGCAAATTATTATGTAAAATAATGCCATTTTGATGAGAAATAAATGGTTCAATTTTTGGTTTCAGAACAAATTTACTATCGGCTAGTGTAAAATGGGGCTTATCTAAAGACTGCAGCTAAATGCTTTCAAGAACTCATACATAACTCATGCAATCAAAACCCCTGAAAAATATAGGAACAGATTATTAGGTGTATTAATAAATAATATTTATAACAATATCTCTAAACTGCTTTATATGAATAACAATATAATCATGTGGTAACTGCAGAATACATGGACTATTGTTGGATGGGTAAATAGAAAAGGTTGAGGATCAGTTTTTATCCAAGTTCACCCAATGGGCAGCTGTCAGAGCTGAATTTTCAATCCTTATCTGTCTGAATTTGAAACCATTCTTTCAGATGTTAAATATAGAGTTTAATTAGAAAGAATGCAATAAAAGAGTTAAAATACATGTGTAGATGTCAACACAGGAAATTTCAAGTACACCTTTGTAATTCAGTTGTTAAAATCTGTACATTATTTAAAATTTGTCCCCAAAACATTTCACTTTGTAAAGAAAAAGTAGAAATTCCTAACTACTGAAAGACAGAATACAGTTACAAGACTTTAAACCCAGAATCTCAGAAGATATCCAATTTTAATACAGTGAAAGCTCACTCAGATATTAATTCTTTTGAACATTCAGTCAAAATTCCCACTGCCTAATTAACAGCATGGCACAAGGAACTTGAGTCTGTCCCTTAGCTAGAAAGTAAATAAAACTTCTCATTCATTTACTTTCCACTTCAAATAAACTAAAATACTCTCTGGAAGCAATGTTTGCTTGGCCTAAAGGTCACTTGAAACTTAAGTTAAATAATGTCTGTAGAGACTGCACAAAAATGTTTACCAGAATCTACAAAGTACACTTGGGTTTTCAGGCAATGGCCTTGAATCTCACACTTCCAAAATGTGGTATAAACACATTGAATTTGAAAAGAATATGAAAGCACATTTCAACCACAGTTAATCCTTCAAAATCACCATCAATCTACTTAAGGCATGTGTCAGAGCTGAAGATCCACCATCATAGGCAGAGGGGTTGGCTGCATTTTAATTGCTGAGTCATGATCAAGAATGGGCTTAGCATATCATCCTTACTAGTTTGAATAATAAAGGATAAAAGCTCTAATACTTAATCTGTTGCTCTTCAACAACTTTTATGAACTGTTATTTTGTGCCAGATGTTCATTTGATTGCTGCAAATAAAGCAAATAAAACTTCCAACAAGCTCTACCCAGATCCACAGAGACCATTCATTAGCCAGGCACGGGAGCCCATGCCTATAATCCTAACACTTGGGAGACTGAGGCAAGAGGATCACTTTGATCCAAGTTTCTGCCCGATTACAGACTTTGTCCCAGGTGAGCCAGAGAAAGAGCAAGATCCTGCTTCAAAACCAAACAAAACAGAATATCGGTTTTTAGTTTTATGTTGTTATAGAAAGTAAGTAAATAAGAAGAAAACAAAAGCTTCAGTTGTCATGAAGAACTATAGGGGCAGCAAATTGTTCCATGGAAAGTACGTACTCGTTAACGTCAGCTTACCCTTGAGTTCTTCAATATCTAAAAACTCAAACCAGACTTAGCAGCCTCCTGCACATCAGGTCGGGTACCATACAATTGCATCTTCAGTGGAACATTCGGGTTCTATTTCTGTCAGCGCGTCATCAGACGTTACTTTTATTTCTTTCATTTATTATCACTATTCTAACAGACATGGCAACATCTCTTTGGGACTATGATTGCACTTCCCTAGTGGACTAGGGTGCTGAGAATTTTTCATACTGCATTGGATATTTGTGTTTCTTCTTTATCGAAATGTCAGACAATCTGCCCATTTTAAATTGAATTACTGAGGATTTCATTGATTACCCTTTGATAATCTGGATATTCTACTTTGCCAGAGGAATAGTTGTTCATCTCTTCCCTCATTTCATGTGCGGAATGAGGGAATCATATATTAAAGAGGTTTTTCCCTCCTAAGGAATAGGTGAAAAACAACATAAAAATAGACCAAAATATTGTCTGCTATCCCATTTCTGCTGCAGAAATCAAAATCGGTATACCCAAAAGACACTTGTCATTCCATGTCTCATATGTCACCATCCACCATAGCCAAGATAAGGAACTGACCTGGGAGCTCACTTGCAGAAGATAAGGTATGATAGATGCATGTATACTGTTAAATCTTGTTCAGTCCTAAAGAAGAATTAAATCCTGTCATCTGAAGAAAAATAATTGGAACTAAAGAACACCGTGATAAGTCAACACAGTCAGATACTGAAAAACAAATACAACACATTCTCTTGCATATGTGGAGGTATTAAAAATGTCAGTCTGGATTTAGAATACAGGTGGTTACAGTATAGGAATAGTAGGGAAGAAATAAATAAGTAAACAAACAGATGGAATTTGGATAATGAGGACCAAGCATTGTAGGCTAAAAGGAACAATTTCTGATGTTCCGTGGCACAGTGTGATAACTACTGTTCATGACAGTGTGGCATATCTATTTATAAGATCTTGGCAAAATGGACCTGGATGTTCCAAACATGAAGGCTGTTAGCGAAAGAAAACTGCTAACTATCCTGGTGGGATCGGTGTGTGCTCTGCATAAGTACTTAACTATTATCACACTGTACCCGACAAATAAAACCAAATTAAGTTCATTTTATCAAAGCTTTGTGGCTAGAAATAGAAGATGAAGATTTCAGGGGGTTTAGTTTTTTTAGAACCTCTCTTTAGGTTGAGGATGTCTAGCTGTTTGCTGGAACCCCACATAGGAGAGTCTCTTTATATGGGATCATCTATACCTGGGATCTCTTGTGAATACCAATTTTTTTCTTGTTATGAACACACTAGTCAGATTTATTTCAAGCCCATAGGCAATTAGAATTCACAAGGACTTTTATGTATGCTATGTTTAGTATAGCTAGCATTTAGATCTTTATATCATAAATGTAGTTTCCTAGTTCTCATTTTCAAGTTATACTTTGCAGTTTTCCATATAGGATAAACATAATCTTTGTTTAAACATTTCCATCATTTAAGTATCAATTAATCTGTTGAAGTAACCTTTCATAGAAAGCCCTGGTTGGTTAAACTACAACAGGCATGCTAATCAATGCTTATGTTTACATTCATCCATATCATAGATAAGAACTTAAACTGGTTTTGGTACTGAAAATTTCTGAGGATCATACAATCCATTGATGTCCAAAGTGGATCTAGAGGAGGCAACATTTGAATTAAAGAATGCCACAAATGATATCATTTGCATATTAGGTTACCATGGAGATGTCACTTTGCGGAAATTGTCCCATTATTAATGACCTGAAAGCAGGCAAGAGTCTGAGAACTACTGATGTTCTAGCATACTGATTTTAAAGTTTAGGAACGTATGTGCCAGAGAAGTTCATAATTTCACTATGGCCAGACAGCTGAGAAATAAAATATATGACTGAATTGGGGTTTTGTATAATTCTAATCCAATATCCAACCAGTTCTCTTGGCTTTTGTACCTCTCTTATTATAGAGAAAATTGGGCCTATTTTGCAGGTGTCTAAATACACCAGAAGATGCTTCTGAGTGTACATACATGTGCACATTCTAACATATATAGACATCTGTACATGCATAATTGTTCACACTTACACGTACACACCTATAATCCTTACCACATTATGACTTTGATGTTACTGTTTCAGTTTGAAAATGTAATACCATAGACTCTGGTTTAAATTATAAAAACGGGAAAATAAGTGAGGTATGAAATAAACACAATATTATCTGACTTTAAAACTGACATTTTAATACTAATAATACTGATAGCTGCTAAAAGACGTAAAGGCGGTTTTCTTTAATTATTTGAATCCGATATATTGCACATTTCAGAGTGGGTCCCAAACCCAAGAGTTTAGACAATATAACCGAAACTCTATGGCAATAGAAAGACAAAGGAGGGGGTATGAAGTTGGGTAGCTAGGGAGGAAGGGAAGGATACGAGAAGAGTTAGGAGAGTTCGTGAATAGGACCAAAATAGTTGTTTCAACCTCTCAAGGAATTAATAAATATAATCATTATGTGATTTGTCTTCTACCCAAATAGGTTTAACATTAATGTTGGTGGATCTAAGTTTCCATGGCTTTATTCAATTCCATTTTTCTACTCCTTTCCCCTCTATAATCATATCACAGTCTTGCTAGTGGCAAAGAAATTTTGAAGAAAAAAGATTACTTATAGACAGAACGTGGAATTGTGTTAGCATACATTTTGTTCAAGATAGCTAACAAGTGAAGATAAATGGAGACCATGCCTGTCATAGAACCAGGTAGGCTGCCCATGAACGTCCTCCACTCTCTCTGTTCTCCCATACCCACTCTCCAAGTTCTCTCCTAGTGCTGTAACAGAGCACCAGTGCAGCCTCCCTTTGCCCTGTCCATCCATAGGAGTAGATCCAAGAGACAAACCTCCTAGCCCCCACCTTCCCTTCTCCCAAGCCTCCAACACCAACAAGCACTCTCTGTGAACACACCAGCCAAACAGGCCAGGAAATCAGACAACACAGAGTCATTACATTCTCTGAAAATTCAGAGAAGAAGCAGAAACCAAGGGAGAAAACATACTCCTAACAAGGATAAACACAGGAATCAGTACCTAGAACTATAATCATACCAAACCCAGATGCCTTGATGCCAGTATAAGAACACAATAAATAAAACCCACGGCAATATGTCTCCATGAGGGTCCAACTATCCTATTTCGGTATAACCTGAGCATTCCAACTTAGCTGAAGTACAAGAAAAAGACGTTAGAACCAACTATATGAAGCTCATATTGATCTTTAAAGAGAAAATTAATAAATCCCTCAAGAAATTCAAGAAAACACAAGCATACAATTGGTGGAAATGAATAATTCTCATAAAGAAAGATGAGAAAAGAGAAACAAACAAAGAATAAAATTGTTCAATATCTGAAAAAGGAAATAGAGGCAAAAAAAACACAAACTGAGGAATTCTGGAAATGAAAAATTTAGAAATACAAATAGAAGCGTTACCAACATAATATAAATAATGGAGGAGAAAATCTCAGACATTGAAGATACAATGGAAGAAATAGATACATCAGTCAAAAAATGCATTTAACATATAAATACAAAATATATAAATATAAAAAATATTAAAAAATTCCTGACACAAAACATCCAGGAAATATGATGCAATATAAAAAGACCAAACCTACAAATTATTGAAGAACAATTTAGATTCAAAGGACAAGAAAATATTTTCGATAAAATCATAGCAGAAATTTTTCCTAAACTAAATAAGGACATGACTATAAAGGTATAAAAACATACAAACACTAAGTATACATAAAAAAGAATACTAAAACCTGCAAGATTAAAAGACCAAGTAACTTATAAAGGCAGACCTATTAGAATTAAACTTGACTTTTCAACAGAAAATAATCTTATACCAGCAAAAACCAAAGAAGTAAAGCATACACAAACATACACATACATACACACAATTGCCACCACTACCAACAACAAAATAACAAAAATTGAGCATTGGTATATCTCAACATCAAATATCACAATTTCTGTCGTTGAGATTTTATCAATCGCACTTCACATAGGTGCAAGGATTACTTGCAGACCAAATCCAAGAACACATAAAAAATATCATCCACCATGTTCAAGTAGACTTCATCCCAGACATACAGGGATGATGCAATATATGAAAATCTGTCAATGTAATCCACCATACAAATAACTAAAAGAAAAAAAAACCTACATGATCATCTCATTAGATGCTGAAAAGGCCTTTGACAAAATCCAACACTCCTTCATGATAAAAGTCTTAAAGAGAGATCACAAATACAAGGGACATACCTAAACATACCTTTATTGGCAATTTACATCAGACATATAGCCAACATCAAATTAAATGGGGAGAAAGTAAAAAAAATTCTACTAAAATTAAGAATAAGGCAAGGTTGTTCATTTATCCATATCTAGTCAATACAGTACTTGAAGTTCTGTCTATATGAATAGGACAACTGAAGGAGATCAAGGGGATGTAAATGGGAAAGGAAAAAGAAAAATTAAAATATTGCTACTTACAGATGATAGGATAGTATTCATAAGTTTCCCTGAAAATGCCACAATGGAACTTATACAGTTGACAAACACTTTTAGTAAAGTGATTATATATCTAATTAACTAAGAAAAAAATCAGTAGTCCTCCTATATACAAATGACAAACAGAATGGGGAAAAAATCACGGAAAAAACATCCTTCATAATAGCCTCAAATAATATAAAATATTTTGTGGCAACACTAAGCAAGAAAGTATAAAACATTTATGGTAAGAACTGCATCTTTGAAAAAAGAAATTGAAGAAGATATCAGAAGATGGAAATATTTCTCATGCTCATGGGATCAGTGGAGAGTGACATGGGCATCTTACTAAATTCATTCTACAGATTTAGCATAATCGGCATCAAAAAGACAACACAATTCTCTATAGACATTAAAAGGACAATTCTCAATTTCCCGTGGAAAAACAAAATCCCAAAATAGCTAAAATAATCCTGAACAATAAAAGAACTGCTGGAGCTATCATTATCCATGATTTCAAGTTACATTGTAGAGATATTGCAATAAAAACTACATGGTATTGGCATAAAAACAAATATATTGGTCAAACTTAAGACCAAGACACGAATCCACAAACATATGGACACCTGATTCTTGATAAAGAAGCCAGAAACATACAATGAAAAAAAGAAAGCATCTTCAACAAATGGTGCTTGTCAAACTGGTTGTCTGTATGTAGAAGAATGCAAATAGATCCATATTTATCACGTTGCACATAACTCAAGTCCAAGTGGATCAAATACAACATAAAACCAATATTGAACCTGGAAGAAGGAAAAACTACCTTGGGCAGCTCATTGTCATGGGAGACAAATTTCTGAACAGAACACCAATAGTGTAGGTTCTGAGATCAACAAACAATAAATGGGACCTCATGAACCTAAACAGGCTCTGTAAGGCTAAGGACTCTGTCAATCACACAAAGTTACAGTCTACAAAATGGGAAAATATTTTTAAAAACTCCACAAAGACAAGACCGTAGTTGGAGGCTGCTCATTCATTCTTGGCTGCAATTACCCGAAATAATCACACTGAAACTATATGAATTGCTACACTGCTTGGTCAATGACTCTAGCATATTCCTAGTTAGCACTTCCATCTTAAATTAACCCACTTCTATTAATCTGTGTATCATCAGGTGGTTGTGGCCTACCAGTAAAGTTCCGCCCTACCTCCAGTTACATGGCGTCTCACTAACTCAGCCTTCTTTCTCCTCCTGTATCTGTTTGGAATTTCCATCTTGCCCTATTCTGTGTTACAGTAGGTCCAAAGCAGCATCTTTTATTTTTATTAAAATTCTTTTTTGTTAAAAATTTCAGCCTCCTCCCCACCTTCCCCCACTCCCCACTCCCCTCCCTCTCCCTCTTCAGTCCAAAGAGCAGTCAGGGTTCCCTGCCCTATGGGCAGTCCAATGTCCTCCCCCCTCCATCCAGGTCTAGGAAGGTGAGCATCCAAACAGGCTAGGCTTCCACAAACCCAGTACATACAGTAGGATCAAAACTCAATGCCATTGTCCTTGGTTTCTCATCAGCCCTCATTGTCCAACATATTCAGAGAGTCCGGTTTTATCCCATGCATTTTCAGTCCCTGTCTAGCTGGCCTTGGTGAGCTCCCAATAGATCAGCCCCACCATCTCAGTGGGTGGGTGCCCCCCTCGCGGTCTTGACTTCCTTGCTCATGTTCTCCCGCCTTCTGTTCCTCATTTGGACCTTGGGAGCTCAGTCCATTGCTCCAATGTGGGTCTTTGTCTCTATCTCCATCCATCGCCAGATGAAGGTTCTATGGTGATATGCAAGATATTCATTAGTATGGCTATAGGATCGGGCCATTTCAGGCTCTCTCTCCTCAGCTACCCAAGGACCTAGTTGGGTACATCTCTCTGGACCCCTGGGAACCCCTCTAGAGTTAAGGCTCTTGCCAACCCTAAAATGGCCCCCTTAATTAAGATATATACTTCCCTGCTCCTATATCCATCCTTCCATTATTCATTTGCGATCCTAGAGAAGTTAAATAAAAAGGTGAACCCAAAGAAAAACATACAGTTATCCTCCTGGATATTGGAAGTAGACAAGATTGCTGGGCAAAAATTGGGAATTGGGGGGTGGGGTGGGATGGGGGAAAGGGGAGATAGAGAGAGACAAGTGAGAAGGGGAGGATAGGGAGAGCTTGGGGAAATGGGATGGTTGGGATAATGGAAGACCAAAGCAGCATTCTATTAATCAATATTATTCACAGAATACAGAGGGGAATCCCATATCAGAGGATTAATATCCAAAATATATAAAGAACATAAGGAACAAGATATCAAGAAAACAAATAATCCAATTCTTAAAATTGGGTACATATCTAAACAGAGAATTTTCATCTGTCTCAGAAACACTATAAGAAACGTTAAATATCATTAGCCTTCAGGGAAAGGCAAATCAAAATGACTCTGAGATTTCATCTTACACCTGTCAGAATAACTACGATCATAAACACAAGTAATGGTGGCTCATGCTGGTGAGAACGTGGAACAAAGGACACACTCTTCCATTGCTGGGTGGAGTGCAAACTTATATAGCCACTATGGAAATAAGTATGGCAATTCTTCAGAAGACTGGGAATTGACTTCTCTTAAGACCCAGCCATACTACTCCTGGGCATATATCCAAAGGATACTCCATCCTCCCACAAGAGCGCTTGTTCAGGTACGTGTTTATTGTAGATTTATTCATAATAAACCAAATCTGAAAATAACCTAGATATCCCTCAAAAAATAATGGATACTGAAAATGTGGTACATTTATGAAAAGCAGTGAAGACAAACACAAAAAGAAATCCCATACTAGCTCAGAACTGTGTATAATAAAGAGATATTTATTTAGGGGTAGACTCACAGATCACAGTCCTCTGCTCTAACAGGGAATAGCAACCTAAACCAGCAGCCAAAAGAGAGAGAGCTACCATGCTCATTTTAACAGCATTTATAGAATAAGAGGTCATGCCCAAGTGGGAGGGTAACTTAAAGGGTACTGACTGTAGGAAATTCTACTCAGATGTCAAAAAAGAAATGGCATCATGATCTTCACAGACAAATGGATGAAATTAGAAAAAAAAAATAATCCTAAATGAAGTAACCCAGACCCAGAAAGACAAATATAGTATGTATTAGCTTATATGTGGATATTAGCTATCATCCACAGACCCGGAGAAAATAGGTTAATGGAAAGCTCTAAGAGGGACACATGGCTCTCCATGGGATATGTGAGATACAATAGATTTTGCAGGTGGATTGGTAGAATGTGTGGATTACAGTAGGAGCTATCAGGCGTGGCAGGGGAGTGATGGAGGCATATTGTGTGGACAGAGACAGCAGGACTTGTGGAGCATTTGGGGTCAGTTTGGAAACCTAGTACATTGGAAAAATTCTGGAATTTGAGGGTGACCCTAGTATGATGGCTATTCTTGGTTGTCAACTTAACTATACCTGGAATGAACTATAATCCAGATTTGGAGTCATACCTCTGATCTGTACTTTGCAGCAAGAAGACAACATGCCTTTGATCTTGATCTTGAGGTTGGATGACACACACCTTTATTCCAGACCTTGAGGTTAAAAGGTACACCTTTAATCTGTGCCTTATCTTTTGCTGAAAGGACAGTGGAAGAAGGAAGAGAGGAGAGGGGGGGGGAGACAGAGAGAGAAAGAGAGACAGAGACAGAGATTCATTCTATAAGTTCTATAAATTCTGTAACTCTAGAGAATCCTGACTAATACACCTCATAAGGAACCCTAGTAATAGAGGATACGGAATCTGAACTGGCCATCTTTTGTATCCAGGCAAGGCTTCCAGTGGGTGGAACTGAACTGCATTCAAGCAATCCATTGACTAAGAGGGTCCCAAAAGGATCCCCAAACCCAGGCTGATGCTCAGGCAGTGGTTTACTCTTGGAAACTAACAGCAGGGTTCCATTGCTGAGAAAAAAACCACACAGATCAATAAATGTAGAGATGTTGAGCTGGTGCCCAAATGGAACCTTAGCTTCTGTTTTAGTCTCTTTCATGTGGGAAGGAACTTTACAGGCTAATAAAAAGAAACCCAGGCACCAATTCAGCCATAGAATCTCTGACCTACAATGTGTCCTGCCTACAAGATGTGCTGGGGCAATGGAGGCACAGAACTTGTAGGAAGTGACCAAATACTGGTTTAACTTGAAGCCCACTCCACCAGAGGGAGCCTGTCCCTGGACACTACCTGGATGACAAAGAACTGGAAAATGGCGAGCTCAGAGACCTAGGGTGAAACCAAACACAACTAAAAAAAAAAATCAATAAAATGATTCCATGATGTGTATAGATCAGTACCTTGTTCAGTAGTCATTGGAGAGGCTTCTGGCAGCAGATGGGAGCTGGTACAGAGATCCACACCCAGATATTATGCTAAGAGAGAATCTATATTGGAGGTATCCACCGGCTCCCTCCCCTCAGAGTTTAGGAAATCCCACAGAAGATGAAGAAGAAAGAGTGTAAGAGGCAGAGGAGACAGAGGACACCAGGAGAACAGGGCCCTCTTAAACAACTAAGCAGGCCTCATATGGGCTCACAGAGACTGAAGTGGTAAGCACAGGGCCTGCCTGGGTCTGCACCAGGTACTCTGCATCTATACCATAGCTGTTATGTGTTTTGTGGGGGACTCCTAACAGTGAGAGTGAGTGCGTCTCTAATTCTTTTGCCTGTTATTGGAACTATTTTCCTCCAATTATGTTGCCTTGTCCAGCATCATCAATATGGGGCATTTAGCCTTGTCTTATTATTTCTTGTTTTGTCATGTTTGGTTGTTGTCTCTAGGAGGCCTGTTCCTATCTGAAAAGAAATGGAGGGGGTAGATCTGAGGAAGGGTGGTGGTGGTGGGAGGATGGGAGGAGAGGGGAGGAGAAATTTCACTTGGAATATATTGTATGAGAAAAGAATCTATTTTCAGTGAAAAAGTAAGAGTGGCATAAGACTGAAAATTTGATCTATTTTTGAGATAATGAATAAATTAAATTATCAATGCTAATATTTTTCTAGACTTGGTAAGTTAGGTGGCTTTTATTATCATCCACATTTACCCATAAACTTCAGCTTTGTATTTTATTATTCATATATTTAATATTGATGAATAAAATATTTATTTATTTATGTGTATATATATATATATATATCCCTTGTGTAAAAATATATTTAAATATATTACCTGTTGTTTCTCTGTACCTCAAATGATAAATTTCCAGTTCTTACGTGCTTATTTTCCTTTGGCTATAATTATCTATATGGATATGGGAATTGTGTTTGCGTAATACTTTGGAAACAATGATTATATTCATCTACATGATCCATGTGTCATGTATTGACAGCAACTGCTGAGGAACAGCAAAACCTTTTACCACATATTCAAGCAGGATATGCAATTCCTGAACCAATACTTCTGAGGTCTCAATAATGAAAAGCATTAAACTAGGCAACAACCATTTAGTTTCAGACCAGATGCCTGGCTTTACAAGTTACCGAACTTGAATAAGCAATGTTGCCCATAGGAAATGCTAATACTGGAAAACAAGGCCATCATTCATACCTGAGCTAAAGAAATCCACCGCCAACCAAATCAGAGCCCCTGAGGAGCCGAGTCAAGTCAGATAATGAGGCAGTAGGAAACCGGGCAGGGAGCAACAGCTGATACCATCTGGCCTAGCTGAAGTCTTTTCCATCCACCCATGACTATGACTGTTTGAGGGAGTTAGAGCTGTGTAATAAATTAGGTAAAAATAAATAAAACTGAAGAACTGACCACGTAAGATCTCTACTGTTCTAGTGTGATGTGGAATGTCCTTCTGTATATGTGTTGCTTTTATTGGTTGATGAGTAAATCTATTTCAGCCAATGGCTTAGCAGAGTAAAGCCTGACAGGAAATCTAGGCAGAGACATAGAAAGAGAGTAGGTGGAGTCAAGCAGATGTTGGCTAGGCATGGGAGAAACAAGACTTGTAGAAAATGAGGTAATGCCATAGCCACATGACAATACATAGACTAATAGAAGTGGGTTAATTTAAAATGTAAGAGCTAGCTAAAAATACACCTGAGCCACCGGCCAATCAATGTTACAATTAATACAGTTTCTGTTGACTATTTTGATCTGGGCAGCAAGGAAATAAAAGTGCAGTCTCTGTTTATACTTGTGTCTATCTTTCCAATAAATGGTTAATCTGATATGTATTGTATAGGCTAGCTCAAATATGCAGATTTGGACTGATCCCAGGAGAATCAAGTATACAGAATGTCTAGTACACAAGATCCCAAAATAAACAGAGTAGAAGAAATCAGAATCAAATGACAGGTAATATGTTCTCTGTGGCAAGCATTAAAGCAGAGTTCCCCTAAACACTCCACATATTTTACAACAGAAGACTGACAAGCTAATACTTAGCCACAACTCCATACTTCGGCATCTTAAAGAGGGAATATTTTCACACATTATATATATGAAAAGCAATCATTGCCACCAGAACTTTTCAGACAGGGTGTTTACATTTGTTATTTGATAGGAATTATTTTGTGTAATGCAGGATGCTCAGCTGCATCCTAGGTCTCAACCTACCTGATGGTGAAACAGTCCCCTCAAGGCTGACCAATGGGTGACCCCCATACATTTACTCTGAGGAAAAAAAAAACATTCCCAGATAGAACCACTGCTCTGAGTCATCCTCCTAGATAAATGTGCCAAGTATTTCATCTATATGAGTGCCATCCAGTTACATTAGATCATGGCAGGATATTACTCACCCTCCAAGGCATCTATATCCTGACCTGGTGATTCACAAGGCCAATGGGCATCAGAGAGCTTAGATTTTATAGGAGACAAATGGTATAGAGTCATTCTCCAGAGAATATTGCAGGCACTCATCACATTTGGCCACCTCTTTCAAAGAAGAGGAAGAAGCATGGTTTATCGATGAATGACAGGCCCCAATTTTGTTGATCCAGTTCCTTTCTCTCCCTCCTTCTCCCTGCCTCACCCATTTCATATAAATAAATAACTCTACTCATGTAACTGACACATGTTAGCAAAACCAAGAAGTTTAAATTCTGTTGTTTATTGAACAAATAATACAATATCACTTTTATGACTGTTTAATATTAACTACAACTGTGAAGGTTGAGAATTGCTATGACTCTACATGGTTTCTCATGATAATCCTAAAGTGCCAAGATATATCTTAGACCAATCCTTTGGTTCACTGAAAATCAGATGCTTTTGTACTTAACATAAGAGGCTTTCAGCACAACAAGGTGAATCTGATAGGAATAGTCAAAACACTTTCTCTGCAGTGTGAGAATGACCTGCAGTTGAGGAGACAAGTCAGACGTGCCTCTTCTGATAGAGAGATGCAATCTAAAATGTTTGCAGTACTTCTCATTCTAAAATGTGTTAACCCTAGCACATACTTTTTAATCATCTTTCAAAGTTTAGGAAAAAAATAAAACTACGTAATAATGTTTTGCAGATTTCTTGAGGTTGAACTAAGTAAAATTGTTACTAATATGAGATAAATTCCTTTACAAATACTGTTGCTTATATCTTGCTGTGCAAACTAAAAAAAAATCAATTTCATTAATTCCCTCATAATGTACCTTATCCTAGGGAAGATGCTATCTGGTGAAATGTAAATTTAAAAAAATATGATGATGTTTAATGTGAAGATTTTCTAGGAATTTCAGACATGGGTATGTATCTACATGATTTCCACCCCTCCCTTTTGCCTTTCACAATTGTTCCCCACTCCTCAAATTCACAAACCCTTCTAGTTTAATTATTATTGTTACACACACACTTACACACACACACCACACACACACATACAAACACACACACAGCCTACTGAAGATTTTTTAAGTCTATTCATAAGAAAATGTATAGAACTGGAGATCATTACATTATGCGAAATAAACAAAATCAAAGTCAGACAGTTACTGTGTGTTTGTCTCATATGTGAAGCCTAGGTTTAAATGTTTGTATATATGCATGTGTGTGCATGACCTGTTGACCCATTTACTAATTCCATAACACAAATCAAATTCTCAGCTTTCTCATTACTAGAATAGGACTCAGACGCTGTCGGATAATGCCCTTGTACACTGTGAAGATTTGTCCCTCATATTAGTTTAATAAAAAACTGATTGATCAGTAGCCAGGGAGGATGGAAATGCAGGGAGACCAGACGAAGCATTCTAGAGAGAAGAAAGGCAGAGTCAGTCACCAGTGAGAGCAGAGGAAGCAAAATGAGAATGCATCACTGAGAAAAGGTACCTAGCTGTGTATCTAAACATAGACAAGAATTATGGGTTATTTGAAGTTGTAAGAGCTAGTTAATATAAACCTGAGCTAATAGGCCATGCAGTTTATAATTAATGTATGTCTCTGTGTCTTTCTTTGCAGCAGAACAGCTGCAGGACCAGGTGGGACAGAAATATCTGTCTACACTCAGACTTCTGAGCTTTACCATGCTACTCTCCACTGATCTACTTCTTTTTAAACTTATTCAACCCTTTCTCACTGATTCTAACTCATATTTGTCTCATTATTTAATGGAACCCATGACTATAAACTAGTGTCCTTTCAGGAAGTAATTAAAATTGATTTGTAAATAGAATCTACCATCTTTAGATGTAATATAGAACCCCATTTGTAAATAGAACCCCATCATACAGAGGGGTTGTGTTTGGACTTTGGATGGTAGGATCTTATGTACAATATTGCATAAAAAAGATTTTCAGAAAATTATTTCATTCCTAAGTCAAGCCAGTGAAAAATTTACATTTACAAAGATTATACCAGCTTTCTTGATGAACATTCTACCAGATTAAGTAACAGCATATTCAATATTCAACCATGTTAAAAAAAAAAACTAAAGAAACATGACTAATTTTTTTTCTGTTTTCTCCTTCTCAACCAGAGGGAAAAAAAAGGAAAATCAGAAAACAACCAAATCTGGCATCTAATTCTCTCCCTGCCCTCATCTCTTTGTTTTGAGAGTCATAAAAATACACAAGCACTGTCGAATCCAACCACAAAGGAGACATGGCATTTCGTTATCTGATTCCCAAATTAAAAGTCTCTTTATAGTCAAAGACTACAAATAATGACTACAGGGCAAAACAGGAAACATGAAAAGTATTATTTTGTGTCTTTCTTCTTTTTTTCCCCTTCACTGTGTCTAGATTTGTTGTTTTTAGTAAGCACCCTGAAATAAGAGCATACTGTCCACATCTTACTGAAAGTGCCAAGAGTTAAAGAGTTTGTTTCTGCTCCTGACCTTAGTGACCATTGAAACTTTGTCTCAGTTGTGAAAGAGACAAATAAGTCTATGTACATGCAAGGCCCCACCTCAGATACTGCAGGCTTTTCATGTTATCCTGGTTTGGGGAAGCTAAAGAGTCAATTTTCTTTCTCAGTGTCTACCCTTCTTTCTTCCGTCCTTTATTTGTAGCTGAGGTACCATAAAGTATACTTTTTGTCCAGTTTTATGCAGCACTTCTAAGTGCTGGAGGGTTGTCAGCTTTTATTATTTGTATGAGCCTGAAGTCGTTGGTCATGTACCATCTTAACATCAGGACTGGAGATCGGGGCCGTTTTTCTCATCACTGAGCCTGTTCAGAAACCCAAGTTTATGTGTGTGATGATTTAAATAGGTTTCCCTGGGAACTGTGCGCTTGCACTGCTTCGGGGCAGAGAGCATCATGCCGGACTGACACGGAGAGAAGTTGTGTAACTAGCCCTTGTCAAGTATTTGCTAAAGGGAATACTCAAGGCTACTGTTCTGAGTGCCTTTCTCCTCACCCCGTGACTTCCCACACACTGCCTGATTGCTCCTTTCTTTATAAGTACAGGCTTTTTGGCCTTTGGAAATAGATCACTTGGAAGAAACAAACAAACAGAATTCTTTAGTTTCTGGACATAAAGATTGAGAGTTTTGACTCCTAGTGCAGACATTTACGGAATTCAGCTGCATAACTGGGACAAGTCTTTCATCCAACAGTGGCCCCTCTTCAGCAAAACAATAGTCAGATCCCAGAATAAGTAAATTAAAACAGTAAATGACAAATGTAGCATACAAAAAATACTGTCTTAAAACGTATTTCAGAGAACATACTTATGATGATACGTTGTATAGTTTCACAAATATTTGTATTATTAGTACTAATGCTGGTTTGTGGTAGCTTGTTAAATTATTGTTGAAAGCAATTTTCCTGACCCAATGTTGTGTCTATGACAAATAGCCAATCATAACAGTAAATCTGTAACCCACTTATAACCAACACTTCTTCTTAATTTCTTCTTGATAGAGTACTTTCTCTAACTCATTAAAATACAGTTAAGTAATCTTTGCATCCACCTTGAACCCTAGTTTTTAATCTGTAAAGTGTTTTATGTAAGCTTTGCATGTTGTTTTGCATTCTCATTCATACTTCCTAAGTATGTAGACACATTAAGCTCCAGTTATTTAATTTCCAAAATCAATATCATTTAATGAAGTGTTCACTTCATTGAGAAAATCTGAAAGCTGTCCAAGTGTGTGAAGCCCATTCTCTTCCTTAGGATGCAGGGTAGAGTATATACATGCAACGACCACTTCATACAGAATTCAAAGGGAGGAAGAACCGGTATTTACTTGATAAAGGAAGCATTGATTTTCTCTTCCAAACCTTTTACAATAAAACTAACTTGCTTTTCTCTTGCCCTACGACATCACTGTTGGCTTAAAGGCCTTTATAGATTTTTTTTTATATATATAACAACCATTACTTCTTTTATGGTCAAAATGCCATCTCACCTCATCTTTGAGAATAAACAGTTCCTACTTTGATTCTGTGATCTTTTATCTTGCTGCCTTTTATCAAGCTGCCTCTGCCACCCGCCATCAAAGTCATCCGATCACAATCTTTCTATGTTGGGTCTTACTGTTTCTCATTGTGTTGGTGCTTTTAATCTCAGAGTACAGCCCACCAGACAACTGCTCGCAGACAACCACGGGCTCCTCACTTGGATATTTGTAATGCAGCTGCTTCCCCATATTAACACATTAACATGGCTTCCATTATTTCTTTAAATGGGCACAGAATTTGTAATAAAATATTTTATGATTCTTCACATCATCATTTTATAAAGTCTCCCTCCTGTTTCAGGCGATGAATAATTCCAAGAGTTAATGAAGTGGTATGCTATTCATTTATTCAATGCTTTGTACTTTGTAAAATGTTTTCAAATAGATTAATTTGTTTTATCTCAGCCGCATTCCTGGGGCACAGAGAACGGGATTTTTAAAATGATTTTCAGTGTCTTTTAAAGATAAAGAATTTATGACTCAGGGGTTGACACTGCTTCCTGGGACTCTCCACAGTAATCGACACGACTGACATTGAGGTTCATGCTTCCTGACTCTTTACCCTCTGTGGCTCATATTAAACTAGTCGCTGCATATCCCCACTGCAAAGTACATGCTTTAAAAATTTGAATACTGAGATAATCAGGACCAGTTCTCAACACTACAAAGTCCCATCCAAAGAGGGTCTCCAATACAGACTTGGCAGGAAGGATAGTGAAAAGGAAAGGATTTATAACCAGAAAACCCCAAATTTGTAAATCTGGTTTCTTTAATTAGCCGTTATCTTATGACCGGGATAACTAAAGGACTGATCGTTCCTACAGTAAGGACTTGCTTGTGATGAGCAAAGCAGAACCACTGGTGAAGAGTGAGGACTCAGAAAGCAGCAAACCTTTGTGTGATCTGATCCTTCTCTTTAGATAAACATAGGGATATTTTTGCGTTTAGCCACCTGTGCTGAATTGCGAGCTCTACAGACATCCCTTCTGCACACACGCTTATCATTCAACTGGATGCTCTTTTATTCCCATTCAATTTCCTCCCAATTTTCTTATGTATCTCCATATAAATCCTATCCCAGCAGAACTGAGAGGGAATTTTGAGGAGTCATGCCCAGCATCTTAGCTTCAGCATCTTAGCTTCAGAATGGAAAATCTTGGTCCAAGGCAGACTAATGGTGCAAGGTAGGTGATGGCTTTGGATGTCAAACACAGCATAATCTAGAAGCCTGTGCATTTAAAAAGGAAGATGATTTTTTAATATAGAAATATACCTTAGAGTGAGGTGAAAATATTCTAGGTATATGCAAGAGACACTAAATCAAATACCCCAGATCATTTCCATTTAGCTAAATTACAGCTGTACTTAATCTCATAGAAATTTCCATTTTCCTTCCCTAGCTTACATCCAGAATACTATGAGAAAAGGCTCTCTAGAATATGGAAGGAATTCAAAGAACAAAGTGACCTTTAAGAGCACCCCCAAAGCAAACTGCTATCTCTCTTCCTTTCTCTTTATTCCTCCTATGCTTTTTCCTCACCTCTCTGTTTGATCTCTTCTTGCTGGATGGTGACCTCATTTGATTTTTAAATACAATTGCATAAAACAGTCGTCTCTAGTTGTAGCTTTTCAAATTTAGATTGCATGCCACCTAGGAAACCCTCATCTCAATCATTTGCTTTCAAACATATTTGACTATGAGCTATAGAAGGAAATAATTTACATAAAAGTACAAATATATCTAAACATATATGTACATTCCTACACACATTTGTGAATGTGCACAGCTAAAAATTTTAGTTAGCATTTACTCAAGTTGCATGCATACCGATTTATACTTTGTTGTGCTATATTTGATTCTCTGAAAGCTTGATTTCTTGTCATATTTAATAAGTTAAAAGACACAGTTTAAAAAATAATTGCCTAAATTAAGACAAAAATAAAAATGCTCATTTTAATGTGAATTATGTTTATTTACAGATTACAAATTATTAAATGATAGACACTTTCTCTTTTGTACATTTTCTAGTACTAGAATGTTAAAATTAATTTTTAGCTGGAAAAAATTAATGTGTCAATCAAAAAATTCAATCAAAAGACAAGATTGATATGTGGAGGCCATAAGAAGCCATATATAAATTTTATTATTATCCTACCAGGATCAGGTAGAGCACTACTTAAGAAAGTATTAAGCTATTTGTGATCTAGGAGGAGAATTGTTAGAATAGCAGAGTGGAAAGTGTGATCATTTCAATTACTAAGCTCCCTTTAACTTAGTACTCATCTCACTCATCCCACGATCTTGAGTCTGGCACAGGTTAACAGTCTAAGTACATTTAGTACCGGTTATTAAGATATAAAGGAGATTAAATGACTGTGTTATCTACTATCACAATAACAAAACCAAAGCAAATAAAATTTCAAAGTCCAAAGTAAATGCTAGTTAATGAGATCTTCTGTTATCTCCTGTGATAGGTCAGTCCTTCTAGCAAAAACTGTAACCAAAGTATCACCTTCTGCAGCTTGCTTTTGTTTTAGTGCATGTGTACTTTACAAAGTTCATGGAAAAGCTGATTCCAATTGTCTTTTCTGTTTAGCTAGCCTTATATGTATACCATTGTTACACACTTCTCTATCTCTAAACCTCTGAAAATGTGCTGACCAATTGCCTATACTCCATACATCAATTATACCCCTCCATCTTCAATAAAAATAAACCATGTATATTACTTGGTTGATTTTAGTCTAATGAGTTCCAGGTACACTTTAACTCTAAGCCACCAATCCAATGCTACTAAGAAGAATGCGTTTGACTCTTGAACACAGAAATCTACAGACATTGGTAAGTTCTCAGTTAGTCTAACAGACATAATTCCCTGGAGGATGAATGGACTATTCGGGGTCCAGAGATGTTCTTATCCAATCAATGGCAAAGACCATGCAACAACAGCAAGCAAAATATCTAAGCACTCTTTCAATACACATAGCCCCTTGTTTTCTTCTTTCTTTCTGCACAATGCACTACGCGAACAGAATGACCACCCTACGGCCATCTTGTCTTTACTGAAGCCTCAGCCCCCTAAAGATCAACAAACCTCTTCTGAGAAAGCTTTCATATGAAACTATTTATAGTATTTGGAATTGAAAAATACATCCTATGAATCTACAAGATTTGACCCATGTTACTTATGGGAATTCTGTCTCCAGACCAAAAGCAAAAGGGAAAAAAGAAAGAAAGAGAGAGAGAGAGAGAGAGAGAGAGAGAGAGAGAGAGAGAGAGAGAGAGAGAGAGAGAGAGAGAGGGAAGGAAGGAAGGAAGGAAGGAAGGAAGGAAGGAAGGAAGGAAGGAAGGAAGGGAGGGAGGGAGGGAGGGAGGGAGGCAAAGAGGGAGCGAGGGAGAGAGGAAGGAAGGAAGGAGGAGGAAGGAAGGAAGGAAGGAAGGAAGGAAGGAAGGAAGGAAGGAAGGAAGGAAGGAAGGAAGGAAGGAAAAGGAAGGAAGGAAGGAAGGGACAAACTTAAAACACAAATAAATGCCTGCCACTTAATAATCTATTGGGTGGAGGTGGCAACTTCTTATTCTGTCATTTTCAGTCACAGAGCATTTGTGCAGATACAGTATCCTAAGTCCTGGAAGAAATATTATATGACATCATGTTAAAGATGTTCATTACACCAGAGTTAACATCTCCACCAATTTCTAGCTTATAAAATTCCATCTTCTCATCTCGGCTTTTTAGTAACTCTACTAATCTCCATTGCGAAATATCATCAAACATTTTTGTATATGTGAGTCTTTGTTTGGGGGTAGAGAGTTCTGATCACCAGAGTGCAAGTGCCCACTGATTCAAGAAAAGTCAGATGGATGTGCTTGCTAATGTGGATGCTAGAGACAAACCGTTCGCCCTCTGCAAGAGCAGAACAAGCCTTAACCACAGAACCATCTCTCGTTTCAGATTTGGCATCTTCATGTTTGAAAACTTGATCATAAATTTATTAAAAAATCCATCCTCTCACCTCAGATATATGTTTCCAAGTTTTCAATTTAATTTACCGTTTTTAACAGCAATCTAATTTATTTAAAAATAACACTGTAATTCCTGAGGTTTGCCTGAGCTTTCTCTAGCATGGGCACTACCTCCAGGTGATATACTTCGATGAAAGGAGACAGAGACAGAGGAGCACGGGACAGAAATCTCAAGGTCCAAATCAGGAGCAGAAGGAGACGGAGCACGAGCAAGGAACTCAGGACCGCGAGGGGTGCACCCACACACTGAGACAATGGGGATGTTCTATCGGGAACTCACCAAGGCCAGCTGGCCTGGGTCTGAAAAAGCATGGGATAAATCCGGACTGGCTGAATATAGAGGACAATGAGGAATACTGAGAACTCAAGAACAATCGCAGAGGGTTTTTGATCCTACTGCACGTACTGGCTTTGGGGGAGCCTAGGCAGTTTGGATGCTCACCTTAGGAGACCTGGATAGAGGTGGGCAGTCCTTGGGCTTCCCACAGGTCAGGGAACCCTGATTGCTCTTCGAGCAGATTAGGGAGGGTGACTTGATCGGGGGAGGGGGAGGGAAATGGGAGGCGGTTGCGGGGAGGAGGCAGAAATCCTTAATAAATAAATAAATAAATAAATAAATAAATAAATAAATAAATAAATAAATAAAAAAAAAAGAAATACCTTATATTTCTTGAAAAATATGAAATTTTGTGGAGAAATGTGCTAATGGAGTATGAACTGCTTCACACCTACTTTCCATATGTTTATAAAAAATATCTTAGTTCCAATTACACTGAACAGAATAGGGAAATACCTGCTAAGAATCATCTACTAAGGAACATTAAAATCATATAATTATTTTCCCTCATGAATCCTCCTCTAAAATGCAATACAATAAAACCTAGATCTATACTATCTACACATACACAAAATCATCAATATCTAAACATACTGATTTAATTTTTTCTGTTTTCACATCCCAAAGTCCTTTGATTCTTTGTGGGATTCTTTGATAATAAGGAAAAATCATCTTAAGTCTTCATTCAAGATTTCTTGTTCATATTTTTGAAAATTATTTCCTTTAAGCTTTTTCTCTCCCTTTATAAGAGGGCAGCACCCCACCCCACCCCCTTTCTGAAAAAACACAAAGAAATAGTACAGTTCAGTCATTATAACCACATGTCTTGGACAAGAATCACAGACTTCCTATTTTACCAGGGGATCTTATACAAGGGTAGAGAGTTCTATTTTGTTTTTGAAAGCCACTCAACAGTATATGAAACTGATTTACCTGAAGTTATGCTGGTTACTTTAAAAAATTCTTCAAATCTCTATTCTTCATCTGGAGCCCATGATTTTTTCTGTCTCTTTTGTTCCTTTCTTCCCCTTTTCTCCCTCCCTTCCTGTCATCCTTCCTCACCTTTTATTGTCTGTTTCTTTTGATCCAGAAGATTCAAATCACAGTGTCACAAGACTAAGCAAGCTCTCTATCTAAGCTCCTTTATGGTAAGAGACTCTCCAGAAAAAGCTAAACCCACCACAGTTGAAGACAGAGTAGCTACTTCTGGAACTGCATTTTAGATATGGTTCAAGTATTTTTTTTTAAATTGGCCAGTGATTGGTGAGCACGTTTTCTCCTTCCACATATAAATAAAAAATAGATGGCATCATAGGGCCTTATCATGTGGACATAAAAACAAAGTATTAGTATGGAAATTAAACTTCAGATTGAACTCAAGTTTCATGACTTCTTGATCCATACTATCACATATTACATGCTACTACATTTTTGTTTGATTGTTATAAGTAAGAAAATCACTACAACCTAACTGTTACCTCAAATTCTATATTCAGGTGATTAACACAGATGACTTTCTCAAGCCAAAAATGCTACTGTTGAAGGTGTATAGTTAAACCATTAGTCAATTACTCTAAAAAAAAAAGGCTGGCATGTAGTCAGAGAAGTAGAAGAGCAAAGATGATGTCTTCAAACTGTACAATATAAAAATTCATAGGGAAAATTTATTTAACCAGTTGGCATGCATGCAACATTTGTATAATATGTATAATATAAATATATATTACATGCCATATATAAATAAATATATTTCAACATGTGTGTGTATGTGTAGGTATGTAGTATATGTGTGTGTATTGGCTTAGTTGGGGCTACTATTGCTATGATGAAACACCAATACCAAAAGCAAGTCAGAGAAGAAAAGAGTTTATTTAGCTTATATTTCCACATCATAGTCCATTAATGAAGGAAGTCAGGACAGTAGCTCAATCAGGACTGGAACCTGGAGGCAAGAGCTGATGCATAGACCATGGAGGTTTGTTTCCTACTGAATTTCTCAACTTGCGTTTTTATAAAATCCAAATCTATTAGCCCAGAGACAGCCCACAATGGACTGGGCATTCCCCACCAGTCGAAAATTAAGAAAATGCCCTATAGATAGACCTTACAGTAGTATTTTCTCAGTTAAGGCTCTATCTTTCAGATAGCTCAACTTGTGCCAAGTTGACATATGTGTGTGTGTGTGTGTGTGTGTGTGTGTGTAAAATAATTAATATATTTGTGTAAATCGATAATAAGTGTGGAACTGCTGCGAAGGCAAAAGGATCAATTCTTGCTCTGAAGACAGTCTACTGATATTGATTACTGCCCTTACCAAAGCAATTAGGACATTCACAGTCATTGTCTCACTTTAAGAATGTATTGTATGCCTACTTTTCAGACAAAATAAAGAAACCTTGAGAAAAACTTCTTCAAACAAGCCAATTAATTGATTGTGGATGAGAAGCTAAAATTGTAGTTTGTTTTATGTCCCTTCAGTCCAAAAGTTTTGTGGAAAAGAATACAAAAGTTAGAGCAGCTATAGTCAGATGCAGAAAATATGCAGGCATTATCTGAGAAGTAAACCTGAAGCTACAATAGCTAAGGACTTAGGAATTTGATGACCTCAAGGTCACGCTCCATTCACAACCAATGGATTCCCTTGCATTCAGCTATTTCCTTAGAATACACAAACACTTCCTTACCCTTTAAGATTTTACAGCTCACAGGCTGCAGAAATGGTTTAGCTGGTAGAAATGTTTGCAGTGCAAGCCTGAAAACATGGATTTGAGGCCTTGAGCCCATAATAAGGAAAGACCAATTCTCCAAAGATTTTGTCTGATGTCCACAAATGTGCCATAGCATGTTTATGTCCATATCTGTGTACATACAACACAAATACACACACATATTCAAAATAATAATTTTAAATAAAAGACTTTATGGATGATTAAGAGAAAGTAGAATAATATATTCACATGTAAGAGTAGAACTTTGAGATAAAAAAGCATTTCATGCAATTTTAATTTCTAGATTAAAGAAAAATGTTGAGTCTTCCTCAGTTCTTTATGAATTGCCTACCCTTGAAAATCCATGAAATTGCTCATTAAGTTGAATTTTCTAAATCAAAGGAGAAACACATTTATATTTTATATACATATATATATTCAGAAACAGAAATAAAATTCAGACTTAATAATGTCAGAATATTCATATCAAATTTTTTAATAACTGACACTACTGTTTGATTTTACATCTATTTTCTTATATGATTCTTCCAAATCTCTTGCTTTTGTCTTAGTGTTTCTGTCTCTCACAATCCGAGCCTACCCTGTCACCTACTAGATTGTTCAGCCCCACCCCACTTATCTATGTGATTTTCGTCCTCTTTATATAAGTTGCAATATAATTTGAAGACCACTTCACTCTAGCCAAACTCTTTCTTCAATGTGTTCATATATATCTACTTTTATCATCACAGAGTTTAAAATCTATACTTTGACACTTCTGCAAAATGCTTCCACTTGCTTCTCAAAATCTCTAAATACATACACACTGCAAACACTTGCCAAGACACTACCAGACCCATGGCTACCTGTAATACTTCCGAGATACAGCAGGCCTTTAGCCTAATACCTAGTACCATACTGATGTAGTTCTGTAGAACACAGGACAACTGACTCAGCATAGACTATCACTTTGGGAGACCCAGCAGCTCTCTACCCAATGTCTCATTTCATTCTATCTTGCCCAACTTTCCCACAAAATAATATGTGGGTCCGTGAGTATCCTCTTGACAAGGAAATGTTTCAACTTAATTTTCCCAGTTGTCTTTTCCATTATCCCAGTTATATAAGACTGTGGTCTTTAAGACAACATACAACCATGCTGTGTCCACTGCTTTGTGTTGCTGTGATAAAATACATTGATCCAAAGTGACATATAGGAGGAAGACTTTGTTTTTGTTTATAGTTCTAGGAGACAAGCCCACAATGATGGAAACAATATAGACAGTGTAAGAAGCTAGTGACCATATTTCTTTCTTTCTTTTCTTTTTCTTATAGTTGTTATTGTTTCGAGACAGGGTTTCTCTGTGTTACAGTCCCAGCTGTCCTGGAACTAGCTCTTGTAGACCAGGTTGACCTCAAACTCACAGAGATCTTGCTGCCTCTGCCTCCCAAGCGCTGGGATTAAAGGTGTGTGGATATTTCACTGTCACACTAAGAAACATGGAGAGAGAACTGAAAGTGAGGCAAAGACAAAAACTCTCAGAGTACTACTACCACCACAACCATCACTACCACCACCTCCACACTACCACCACAACCATCACTACCACCACAACCATCACCACCACCACAACCATCACTACCACCACAACCATCACCACCACCACAACCATCACTACCACCACAACCATCACTACCACCACAACCATCAATACCGCCACAACCATCACTACCACCACAACCATCAATACCGCCACAACCATCACTACCACCACAACCATCACTACCGCCACAACCATCACTACCGCTACAACCATCACTACCGCTACAACCATCACTACCACCACAACCATCAATACTACCACAACCATCACTACCACCACCAATAACAATAACACAACACCACCATCAACACCTCTACCCACCATAACTACATCCACAGCCACCAAAAGTACCATTACAACCACTACCAGCACCAGCACCACCACCTATGCACCTAAGATACATTTCTCCAAGAAAACTTTATGTCCTAAAGGTTCCATAACTTTCACAAACAGTGCAACCAAGTGGGGAGCAAGTATATATATATGAAACTGTAGGAGATATTTCTCATTGAAGCTACTACACACTCCAAGTTGCATGTAGAGCTCTGTACAGCAGATGCTATATGATAAATAAGACAAGAAGAGTAACATCTGCCTCCTAGAGATCGTCATTGTTCATTTATCTTAACACTGTCATGTCCATAAAACGTATACCTTGTCAGGAAAAATCCAAGTATACCTTCCTAGATATGCCTTCGTTGATGGAGAACCCAGGATGAACAGTATACCTATACACCAATGGAAAGCTGCCTCTCCTATTTCTTGATGTGAATATAACAATCACACAATGATTTTTCTTCTTGGTCTTACTGTTCTTATTCCCCATACCTTTTGCCCTATTTTATTATGGTTAGGGATGACAATAGAACTTGAGATTGTTGTTTACTGTCACACTTCCTCCTTGTTAGGCTATGGAAATCTTGCTTCTTCATTTTTACATCTTAGAGTTACATTGCTTACATTATCTCAACTATCTTCCAAATACTTTATTCCCTGTGATTTTGCTCTGACAACAAGAAAAGCCATTTAGAATAACACATTATCAGATTCTATTACATAAGCAAGTGCCTGTAGCTTAGTTGTCCGTAGCAAGATGACCACGTCTCATCTGCTAAGTTGGCATGGGCTCTGTGATAATGAAAATGAGCCCACATACCTATGTCTAACAAGATCTTAGAGGACTGGGTCTTTCCATACAAATATTGCACAACCAAATGGCAAATAACTAGAATGTGATAAAAGTACAAGAAATAAACTTTGTTTTATGTAATTCAAAAACACATTTTTTTCACCCAAAGTGGGTTGTTTTCTGATGTTTAACTTCAGAAGAAACTATCTCCAGAGGAAGAGTTTTTATCAGCTACAATCATATAAGTGGAAAAGTGCAAATTCTGTTTTTATGTTTTATCACGCAACTCCTTGAGTGAGACCCAGGGAGAAATTCTTATCTCTCCTCTAACAGATGAAAGGGATAAAAAGTTGAATTCAGTATTCATAGAACCAAATAGTGACCCTCGAAAATAAAGCACCCCAGTCTCTGAAGCCAGGATTCTATCCACTTACATCTATAGACAACTTTTCTCCAGAGGAGGAACAGTGGCATTTCACAAAGGAAAGAAAATGGGCTTATTTGAAGAAGTGATGATTTAGGGATAAAATTAAAAAAAAAACTCTCACCCTTTTTGTTTATACATTATCACATCACTGAATTAGAAGAGGCTGGATCTTTCAGTCAGCCCCACTGTGAGAACCCACCATTCACAACTTTGAGCCAAAGAGGACAACAAATGGAAGCTAATTAGGATCATGGTCAAAATCAATACAAGCCTGATGTATTGCCAGCAAGCAATTTTAGATCTATAGCCAATGAGCTTGTATGGCCTTGCTATAGCACCCTAAGAAGCAATATCTATAGGAAGGCAATTCACTCTGCACAACATGGAAGAAATATGGCTCTTTTGAAATAGAGTAGAAGGTACATTATTGCTACCAATTTTGGATTCAAAAGCAGTCATTCAAAAACCACTTTTCTACATGTTCTATGGCAGGCACCAGCTAAGGCATGAATGGGGAAAAATTTAGTCACTGTTCTTGCTATGAATTTCTCTTGAGGTTTTTATTCTCAAGAGAAATCTGACAATTGTGAGATAAAGAGATAGAGGAATGGCGAGATTTTGCATGAGCTATTGTGTGGCACACAAAGCATCTTTTTAATTAGGCTGTTGAGGGTAAGATATGTAGTCTAGAAATGCATTGTTGGAGATGGTAACACTGAAAAGGGGTTTTTTAAAAAGGGATCAATACTTTTATGGGGAGAAGGGAGGGGCTTCCAGGGTGGAAATAAAAAAAGCAAGATATTTCATACAAATGAGTCAACATATAAAGTGTTACTGAGACACCCATAGCAAGGTGTTGGTATCTTTGGGCATGGAATCTTTGGGACAGAGTCTATATCCCTTCTCTCCAGTCAGAAAAGGTGGCATAAGTTGATGAACACCTTCCATAAAGGGAAACAAGATTGGGTCAAAAATGAATTATTCAGTTCTACCTTATTTTCTCAGGTATTGAAGCAGATCTGAATTTCTCATATCCAGTAATATCTCAAACATCACCATTCTCTCTACATTTCCAATCTGTTAGAAAGTGTCATAGATTGTGACATTTCTAGTATGGGTTTGCTACTGTGCTCAGCAGCAGAAATATATTAGCCATTGTTGCCAAGAGTCTTGCAGCAGAAATAGAAATAAATACATATAATCAGTAAACTAGCATAGTAAAACTCAAGAATTGCTGTGATAGATCACGGACAGGAAAACAGCTCTGAAGTCACTTCCCACTATGTGCAGAAAAGTCAGAAGAAAAGGGAGAAATAAGTTTGAGCCTTAAACTTATACTATTTTTCTTCTTTTTCTAGAGAAAAAGAATTACTCTTACCAAGGCTGGTCATGAGCTCCTAGACTCATGCAACCCTTCCGCCTTCTCTTACTGAGTAGTACAGACTACAAACTCTTTCTGCTCAGCTCCTAAACCAGTATTTAACAACAGTTGACTACTTATTTTTATCTAAACACAGATGCTCTGGAATATTTTATTACATTTTGAATTTGAGACTATCTTAGCTTGGACTTTGTTGTTATGGTAAAAAAAAAAAACATTGACCAAAAAAAAATGGGGGACAAGAGTAGTGTATTATAGTTTATAAGTCATTAAAATAAAAGTGTTACAAGAGCTCCTGGAGGAACCTAGAGGCAGAAACTAGAACAGAGATCATGTAGGAATGCTGCTTACTGGCTTTTATCCAGGCTCATATTCCAGCTACCTTTCTTATATATTCCTACCTGTTGAGAAGTGGCACTACCCACAGTGGGATGGATTCTCCTACAGGAATTAGCAATTAAGAAAATGCCCCACATACATGACCATAGGCCAGTCTGATGAAGGTTCCCTCTTCCCAGGCGTGTCAAGTTGACATTAAACAGTAACAATTACTGAGACCCCCCCACCCCTACCCCTATACACACCTTCCTGGTTCATAGAAAAAGGCAAACAAAAACAACAACAAAAGAGAACCCTGACAAAGGTCACACAGGTATAACAGAAAGAGTTGGGACATTTTATACTATGACCTTGTGAAAGAAGGGTGGTCTTTCTTAAAGCACATGAGGAAAGGACAGAGATGGTGGAAATCCTTGTTGTCGCTGGGTGCCTGCTCCTTTTCCACTAAAGCAGTGTTAATTTGCTTTTACTCAGGGCTGATTGGTGACTGGCTGCCATGATTCAGTGGCAAAGCTGCTGCCCTCTTAAGGGCAGGAAGGGATAGGATAGCACAGTGTTTACTTCACTGAATAAGCCTCTTCTCATACCCCTCCGCTATCCTTATTTTCTTCATGTGCCTTTTAAGAACATTTTATTTGATGGCTGTCATTAAGTATTGCTTGTGAGGAAAAAGTACAAAGGCTAGGTAAAAGAAATTTTAAGAGAATTAAAAATTTAATCTTCACAGTCATTAAAGTTTAGACTAGTAGTAATTCAGGGTCTCTTAGGACAAGGGAACTTCAGTGATAAAACTGGAGCAACTCAGAGAAAAACCAAATGGATTGGCCACCCTTCCTTCCAGTATTTCTTGCAGCCTTTCTTCTGTTTACACCACGGGAGAAACACAATGAATGCATTTGAAATAAATGTCATTGGCACATAAGCGGCCACTAGAAAAGTCATCATAAGTATTGCATTAGTTATAGTCCTATGGATATAAAAATCCCTGCAAAGAAGAAAACGGAGCACACAAAACAGGAGATGGGCAATGACCATTGATTCTCAGAATGTTAACACTTCCCCCAATGGAATGTCTGCTGCCATTCCTCATCCAAACACCCAAGACTGCAGACCAGCTGTAGCACGGGCACGTGAGACCATATTTCCCTGCTTTCCTCCCTGGAGACTGCATTTGTGTTTACAAATTTTAAAGGTATCCAAATGCACAATCTCAAACACAGAATCCAGAGAGCATGATGAGCAGCAGATCTAAAAATTAAACATAAATAATTTAAGATTAAATACCACCCTGATAACACCCTAGCCCTCTGTGTAAGGGGAAAAACAGAGATCCCTAGTGAAAGTTGAACTGAAAAGCAGGAATATCAGAGATGAAATCATAAGAGATGAAAAGTCACTGTTGACAGAGGTTTCTGTCCCACCCAGTCCCGCAACCGTTCAGTCCCAAAGAAACACACACAGGACTACACTAATTATAAATTGGTTAGCCAATAGCTTAGGCATAATTTTAGCTTTTCATAATTAACTTATAATTCTTGTCTGTGTTAGCCACATGACTTGGTACCTGTTATCAGTGAGGCATTCTGCTCTTGCTTTCTCTGCGTCTGGGTGACGACTGCAGACTGAGACTTTCCTCTTCTAAGAATTCTCCTGTTCTAGTCATACAGCCTATATTTCCAGCCTGGCTACTGGCTGATCAGCGTTTTTATTAAACCAATACAAGTGACAAATCTTTACAGATTACAAGGCCGTTGTCCCACAGTAAATCACAGTTTGTTCTAATGACAAAGACCAGAATCAAAGAAGTCATCCCACCTTGACTTAAGGTTGTTCCATCTGAAATAATGTGTGATAAAAAGTGCTGACTCTGTGGCTAAAGTCTCATTGTTTCTAAATGTGTCTCACCTTTGTGCTTGGTGGGAAATGTAGGTCTTTGAGAAAATAGCTCTAAAGTATGTAATCCTCAAACTGCATTAGTTTCTTCTTGTCAGAGATCATACCACTATCTATAAAATGAAATGAAGTAAAATAATGGTTCATGACCTAAGCGTGTTCATAGACTATAAGCATCCTGAATAATAAGCAAGTGCAATACAATTAAAAATGATTAAAAAATCAAGTTTGAACTACTATGGCACAAACAGATGGTAAGGAGACATTGAAGGAAACTTCAATGTTAAGCCTGAACCTAGCGGAATAAGCATTTGATATTTTATAAACGTATCAAATATACATAATATTATACATATTTTGTGAAGAGTTTGATTTTTAACCGTTTTTAATACAAATAAAACGAAGTGATGTCAGGGAAAGCAGCCAGTCAGCTTACTTATCCCAAAGAAGAAACTGCCATAAAACTAAGGGTGGAATCTCCTGGGTGAATATAGAAATCAGATAGTGTTTGATTCCTTCGTGTCTGTTTACGCATCCACGTGGAAGGAATGAGAAGTGACCGCAGTGTGAGCAAAGGGAGATCACACAGCGCTGCAGGGAATGAGTAGCCTTCCCCGGGAGAAGAGAGAGATGTCAGCCGGGCTCATCTTTGCAAATGTCTGTATGACCGCATCACTCCCTGTTTAACGCCCTTAGCTGCTGACTCTTGAAGAGGCCACTAAAGAGGCCACAACATAGGCGCTGTATGTCTGCTCCATTTATCTTACAGCCCCGTCTGCTCCTCATAGACCGTTCTAGCCACACTCCTGTGTACTTGCTGTTTACTCTTCAAGGAAAGGTCTACCTTCTGAACTTGAACCCATCTGGTTCTTGTCATACTTTATTTTGTTTCTTAGAAATTTTTCTTTATATTTGAAACAATCTTTTCTAATTTTATATACCAATCCCACTTCCTACTCCTCCCTCCTCTTCTCCCACTCTTCCCACCTTCCACCCATCCCACCCCTTATCCACTCCTCAGAGAGGCAAAGGCTTCCCATGAAGAATCGAAAACATCCAGCAAATCACTTTGAAGCAGGACCACGCCCTACCCACTACATCTAGGCTAAGCAAGGTATCCCTCCAAAGAGAATGGATTCTAAAATGCTAGTTCATGCAATAGGGTTAAATCCTGGTCCCACTGCCAGTGTCCTTACAGATTGCCTAAGCTGTACAACTGTCTCCCACAAGGAGGGCCCAGTCTTATGTAGGTATCCCTAATGTCAGTCCAAGGTCAGTGTGCTCCCACTAGCTCAGGTAAGCTGTTTCAGTGGGTATTCCTATCATGATCTTGACACCGTTGCTCATATTATCACTCCTCCATCTTTTCTACTGGGCTCTGGGAGCTAGTCCCAGTGCTTGGCTGTGGATCTCTGCTAGATGACAATTCTATGACAACAATTAAGGAAGTAATCAATATGATTATAGGGTAAGGCCAGTTCAGGCACCCTCCCCACTACTGCTTAGGGCCTTAGCTGAGGTCATTCTTGTGGATTCCTGGGAATTTCTCAAGTGCCAGGTTTCTTGCTAGGTGTATGATGGTTCCATCAATCAAGATATCTTTTTTTTTTTTGGTCTCCCTTTCTGTCTTTCCCCCATCTCTACCATTCTTTTCCCTCATTCCTTCCTCACCTTACCATTCTCTGCTCCCCCTCCCCTCCTTCCCTTCCTTCTTAAGCCTTCCCAGGGTGGACTATGTATGTCTCTCTTAGGGTTCTCCTTGTTACTTAGCTTCTCTGTAGTTGTGGACTATAAGCTGGTTGTCCTTGGCTTTATCTCTAATATCTACTTATTAGTGAACACAAACCGTATTTGTCTTTCTGGGTCTATGTTACCTCAATCAAGTTGTTTTTTTATTTTTCTAATTGCATCTATTCACTTGCAAATTTCAAGATGTCATTGTTGGTTTTTTTTCCCTTTTTTTTCCTGCTGATTAGTACTCCATCTACTAACACAAGTCAAAATGGCTAAGATCAAAAACATTAATGATAGCTTATAGTGGAGAGGACGCTCCTCCATTACTGGTGGGAGTGCAAACTTGTACAGTTGCTGTGGAAATCAGTACAGCAATTTCTCAGAAAATTGGGATTTACTCTACCTAAAGACCCAGCAATACTACTCTTAGGTATGTGCCCAAAGGATACATATTCATACGGCAAGGATATTTGCTCAACTGTGTTCATAACAGCATTATTTGTAACAGCCAGGACATGGAAACAACCTAGATATCCCTCAACCAAAGAATGGCTTTTTAAAAAATGTGGTTCTTGTCATTTTTTGAGACATGGTCAATGTTAACTATTCAGACTCTCCCCCCCCCCTCCCTGAACTATCCGTCTCTAATGAGCTGGAATGAAAAGTATTTTGTAATGTAAAGCAAGCTTTTGACCTTATCGCCTTCATACCTTAAATGCTTATTATCTCATTTGTGTACTTATTAAAATAGCCACATTTCTGAGAGTAAAATCCATGAAATAAAATTAGAAGAGAATTTCAGTTTAATGACATTTCAACCTTAAGAATTTGGAGAAGGAAGCCTATCTTCTCCTAGTTATATATCATAGTATATAGAAAAGAAGACCCAGAGATAAAAGTATTTGCCAAAGAAAATGTGTGTGGGATATTTTTAGTGGAAATATCGTGTGAATGCTACAAAAGTTGTCCATAAGATTTTAGTGAGTGAGTCGGTAGATTCCAGGACAAGGACAGTGACTCTATTACTTTGGAGTGGAAAAGGAGGCAAGTGACCCAGTCTTTTAAATATGTATCCTGTTGCAGTGTTAAAATATCCTGACAAATGCAACTTAAAGAAGGAAGCATTATTTTGACTTATAGTTCCAGAGAGATACTGCCCTTGGTAACAGGGAGGGCGTGACAGTAAGCAGCAAAGACATGGTGGCTGGAGAAGGAGGCTGGCTGGTCATATGGCAGCCAAATTCAAAAAACAGAAATCCATGTTTGCTAGTGATCAGCTCACTGACTCCATTTTAACCAGGGGATGATCCCATAAACAATTTAGATGGTGGATTTAACAATTAACATAATCAAAATAATCCCTCACAAATATTCTGAGGAACTAATCTTAATCAAGAAAGATAATCCGTCATTAGTATCCTCAGAGGCCTGCCACCTAGGCAATCTTAGATTCTGTCTAGCTAGAAATAAGTACTACCTGTCACTTCCTGCATATCAGAAGTATAGCTCATTGAAGGGGGGTTTCTGTTGTGAAATATTAGTTAAAGATGTGTTACATTTGTTGGTGCTGTGGAACATTTGTTTAATGATACAACGATTTGTTGAATTCTTTTATGTAGCATTTGTTTAACTCTGTGAAGTTGTCTTACTTTGTCTGTCTAAAACACCTGATTGGTCTAATAAAGAGCTAAATGGCCAATAGTCAGAAGAGAGAAATAGGTAGGGCTGGCAGGCAGAGAGAATAAATAGGAGGAGAAATTTAGAAAAGAGGGGGAGGAGACTATCAGGGGCCAGGTATCCAGACACACAGCCAGCCCTGGAAAAGAAAGAAAGAAAGGAATATAGAATAAGAGAAACGTAAAAGCCCAGAGGCAAAAGATAGACAGAATAATTAAGTTAGGAAAAGATGGCTAGAAATAAACCAAGCTAAGGTCAGGTATTTACAAGAAAGAATAGATCTATGTGTGTTTATTTGGAAGCAGAGTGGCAAGACAACAAAGAAAAAAAAGTTTTAAAAAAGTCAACAACATTATGGTGCTGAAGGTGGGGCACCAAATATTGTTTTGCATTCAATATAGTGACTGCATCTTAAACAACTGTTGTACCAACCAGCTATTGCCACTCCACAGCTACCAGCTGCAGTTCTGCAGCAAGGGTCACAGCTAGGCAGAAATTCTGTTCCCTCAGGCACCTCTATCACAGCTGCTAAAGAAAACTATCTAAATCTCAGTTCTTCTATAGGACTCTAGATTCAAAGGTTGAGGTGAAATCCTGCTAACTCAGTCTGTATAGCAAGTAGCAAATCTCTTCTTCTTTACATCTCTCAAAAACAGGGCCCATGCTTCTGCTCAGTTCCCTCTAAAGAACCCTCTCTATACTTAGTTCCTCCCTAGCACTTCCTGTAAGCTAGTTGCTGACTCATCATTCTGATCCCAGGTTAATTTTATTTTATCAAACAAATGTAACAAATCCTTGCATCATTAACAAGAAAAGCTTTGAAATAAATGTAACACACCTTTACACAGTTAAAGTAATATTCCACAGCAGCTTGGCCTCCTGCTTAGCCATAGTTGAGCCTTGTGTTCCAATCTCCTCTGTAATGTAATAGTCTTTATCAATGACTATTTTTTTCAACATATTGTCATCAATATGATGTTTAAAAGGACAATATTTTTACTTAATAAAAAACTTGTCCTGCCTAATAGTGAATGGCATGGTCTACAGTGTAACTTTGATTTAGCTGTGTTTACTTGAGAAGAAGAAAATATTCTTATTAAATCTATAAATTAACAGTGCAACCATGAAAAATAACGAGTTCCACAATGTTTAATTGTGGTTTAGATGAGTTTGTTATAGCAGTAAATGTATGGCATGTTTTACTTTTCAAAATAATTGTTTATGACTGTCTGAAAACATTTTAGCTTTTAGTTTTCTTAAAGATGATTTTTTTTAAAAAAAAGCATTTCCAAGTAGAGGGATTTCTTTTCCATTTATAAAACTTCAGATTTGAAACCTATGATCAGTGATTAAGTAGTAGAAACATCTTCTGTTTTCAGATGTTCACTTAAAAAACAAAGAAGATTCAAATCAAATCATTTGTTCTAGTCTTGAGTAAATAAATTTCATTTTGCTGACTTGGGCCTAAGTACCCTGCTTTTAAAAGCCATCTGTTGGTCTCTATCTGAGTTCTGGAATCATGATTCATCTCTTGGCACAGGTGTTTCTTCATAGCGAGGATGTCAAAATACACAGACAACCCACCCCACCCACGCCCATCAGTGCATGTCTTAAAGAATTAAATTTTAACCGTACCTGCATTAATCCCCTCAATGCAACATAAAGCAAGGGCAAGAAAACCAGAAAAACTAGTTCATGAGATAACTGAACAAGACTAGCTAAAAGGACATAAAAGTCCCCATTAAGAAGGCCATAAAAGGGCATAGTCCAAGACTGTAGGGATGTGACTCCCTGGGTATAAAAGACACAATGTGCCACAGCTGTGTGAGTGTTAGGACTAGATCTGGGATGAGTCCTGAAAATAGCACTGTCAAGATCTCTTCCTCAGTGTCAAGGGATGTGATGCTTTGTAGAAGAGAGAGAGCGGAATTTGAAAAGAGCCAGTTTTTATAGTGCATGACTTTGATGCAGTACTCAGGAGACAGAGACAGGAACATCTCTATGAGTTTCAGGCCAGTCTGAACCACGTAGTGAGTTCCTTGCCAGCCAGGGATGTGCAATGATGAGGGTTTTTTTTTTTTATCCAAATGAGATAATTGTGAGTTAGAATTTTACTACGCTCATCATTTTTTTCTCTGAATTTTCAAAAGCTAAATGATTATTCTGAAGCCTTTTCTTCATTTTCAAAGCAGGATTTATCTCAGAGTTATGATATTAATTAGAATGAGCTTTCTGTGTAGAATCAAAGAAGCAATTATTGCTGCCGTGCCATAATAAAGCAAGTCATAAAGCAGCCATGAAAGACATTGAATGTCATATGCTTACAGATTTAAGGTGCCTTACTTTGAATAACATTGCTTTTAATAGAGAAATAGTTAAACATTATCATTTACTCATAAATGATTCTCTTAGCTACTCACCATGTTTATGCAACTAAGACAGCTGACTGGAAAGAGTCTTCCATATCGAAGTTCAATAAAATACAAACTCTGACTTGATTCACGACAAAGACCATGCCTGTTTTACTTATTACAGAAGTTCTAGTAGACAGTTACCAATCGCAATAGGTATGAGCTATGCGTATTTAATACTCTAGTAACCACATTAAGAGAAAAGTATTTATTTTCATAATATATTTTATTTAAGCTAATATAACCAAATATTTTCATTTAACATATACTCAATATTGAGTTTTTATGCTAATTTACTTTTTTGAATTTAAAGATTTTCAAAAAATTTATACAATATATCTTGATCCTATTTTTTTACCCTCTCTCAAATCCTCTCAAATCTTACCCACCTCCCTACCCACCTAACTTCATGTTCCTTCTCTCTAAAAAGTGAAAGAAATCAAAACAAACTTTCTAAAGACAAAAATACCACAAACAAAAGAAGCACACAAAAACTATGGAGTCCGTTCTGTGTGGCGATTTATTCCTGAGCATGGGAACTGGTCCGGAGTGTGGCTGATACACACAGTATCAATCCATTGAAGGAAACCGAGTTTTCCTTGTCTAACAGCTGTCAGTAGCAAATAGTTCCTTAGTTAGGTGTGAGCATTTGTATCTACTACCCCTTCTCTATGCTGGGATTTTGTCTGGCTTGGACTTGTACAGGTTTGGGCCATACCATCACAGTCTGTGAGTTTGTACAATTGGCCCTATTTTGTCTGTAAGAAGCCGTTTTCCTAGTAATACCACCTATGGCTTTTACTATCTTGGGGGGGGGGGGGTTCGAGACAGGGTTTCTTTGTAGCTTTAAAACCTGTCCTGGAACTAGCTCTTGTAGACCAGGCTGGCCTTGAACTCAGATCCACCTGCCTCTGCCTCCCAAGTGCTGGGATTAAAGGCGTGTGCCACGACTGCCTAGCTGGCTTTTACTGTCTTACGAATTCCTCTTCAACATGGATACTTGAGCCTAGAGGAGAAGGTTTTGACAAGGACCTGCCATTTAAGACTTAGTGCTCCAAAGTCATTAACACAGAGACCCACAGCTGGTCAATGATCAAAGTGATTCAAGTCTTTTTTAGAACTTTACATTCTACTTCTTGGTGTTATTCCCACAGTCCAGGAGTTATTTGGTATATTTAGTTAATCATCCCCATATAGGGCAGTATGAAGCTAGAAGGAGGCACTGTGCCTAATAATTCACAGGAGGCATTTGATCTTGACCAAATAAATGACAGAATGAACTAAATCAAATAACCTATACAATTTCCTTTGTACAAAATGCCCTCTGCACAGTTTCTTAGGGTCAAAAATTTCCATGGATATATCACTTTTCTTTTTTTTTCAAGTGGTCATCAGTTTCCTGGAGGAAATCACTAACTTAATGTCAAAACAGGTTATCCAAAAAAAAAAAAAAACTACTATGCAGGAAGCATTTATAGTTAACAATAAAATTTTCATGTCGCATATGTGTTTGTGTGTATGAGTATGTACATACAAATCCAGGTTTTGCATATTAGATAGTACATGATATTTTTGATCTTTTGTTCTCTAGGTTTTGTTCTACTGCTTTTTCTACTTTCTCTATCTCTTTAACAATAATATTTTTATTATTTGAGAAGTTCATATAAGAATAAAATGCGTTTGGGTCAAATCTAGTGCCCACTCCATCACCTCCAACTTCCTCCTCTGTCCTCCCACCACACCATGCTTCCCTCCCAGTTTTATGTGCACCTGATCCATTTTGATTTGCGCTTTGTGAAGGGTGAATGGTAAGTTTTCTGTTTCATTTTTCTAAAGCTGTTTGACCAGCGTGGCTTGTTGAAAACACTAGTTTTTCTACAATGTGTTTTTCTGATCCTTTTTTAAAAGATCAGGTAGCTACAAGGGTTTGAACATTCTCTTAAATGTGGACTACCAACAGAATAAATTCAGGAAGAATTGATAATACCACTAAACTGATGTAAAAAAGGAAACAAGTCCTGAAATCCTCCATTCTCTAACAATCAAGTTGTTGTTTTTCAAAGAGAAACGCTCTACAGAAAACCAAGTGTACTTGAGAGAAGTGGATCTACTCCATAGTTAGAAAGCTTTTATATTGTAAACTTTTGTTGGAAATTAAAAATCATACATACAGATAAGCCCAGAGCAAGCAAAGTTACCATCAACAGACTCTGAAGGCAGCCAGACTCTAACGCGTCCCAACAGAACTTAAAAGGCAGCTGTCAGGAAGGATGGATATTGATCGTTGCTGAGCCCTAGAAAACAAGGCAACATCACAGACCTGAGGAGTTTGTTCAGCTGAGGCTGCACACACTAATAATTTTCTGCTGCCATTAAAAATTCAGTTATATGATGTGCTTAACCTTAAGTCCTATCAAGCATCAAAGTAGATTTCCTTCAAGTTTATCTTCTGAAAGAAAAGAGGTTATCTCTGGAGTCTACAAGATTCTAGTTTGCCAGACCTTTTAACATTATGAGTTAGTCTTAGGATGTGTTTGGTGTGAATCTGTCCTCTACTGAAGAACTGACAAATCAAGGACTTTGACACTGTAAGATACAAGACCAGATATACCAAGTATGTGAAGGAATAAAATCAGCTGTGAAGGATCCTGGGACTTTCCCTTGGCAAAATTTGCATGGTGCCTTAGAGCTGTTTACATTTGCAGAGAATTTTCAAGGGGACAGAGTGAACACAGAGGAAATGAATCCCAGTAGAATAAAGCTCCTTTTTAAAAATGATGTCATACCTTATACTTGTGGGCAAAAGAATGTTTAGAAAGTGAACAGATCTAGGAAGACAAAGATCTTAATCCAAAACTTTTACTGTTTAAATGACAAAAGGAATACCCTAGCAAGAAGGAAATGACTGATACATTGGAATTGAAAGTATACTTCTGTATCCTTAGGAGTATAACATTGATTATTGATGGTTAAATAAAGTTTCTAGGTTCCATATACCAACATTGGCAGAAGAAAACAAAAGAAGAATAAAAATATAGTTATGGAGGATAATTTAAGAATAATTTCTTTTTAATGATGTTAGTGTGGCGGTCTGCCATTCCCTATACCAATGCTTTTTGTTCTTTCCCAAGAAAATTGGATAAAGTGCTTCAATTTAAAAAGATACAAGAACTTAGCAATAATGATAATTTTAATTTTCAATGGCACGTTTCATTTTATAATCACAGGTATAAAACCTTAAAGTGCTGTCTTAGTTTCTCTAAACTAAGTGTGCTATAAACATCTGTGCATGTTTCACGACTTTTGTGTTTATCAACTACAAATTGATGTCTACTTGCTACTGCTATTCAATCAAGCAACTGGGGCTGCTTTTAAGTGAATGTTTAAGAGAACCCGATGTGAGTTTGAAAATGTCTTTTCCTGAAAACAAAATTACAGTTGTTTATAACTTGATGCTAAAGAGTACTTGTCTGCTTTTGATTTTTAAATTTATTGAAATATTAAGTTTAATTGTCTCTAATGCCCTTTAGCATATTTTACTTAACTCTCATAGCAAGAAAAAAGAAAATGGAAACTCTAATTGAGTTTTAAATTCTACCTTGTGGATATGGAATCTTAAATTTCTCAAGTCAGGCCAAAAAAAATTGTCTTTATAGCAAAGAAAACATATGTTCTTAAAGCTTGCAGTGCAATTGAGCCTAAAGCATTCCCAGTGCCTTCTAGGCGTTTATCCCTGGCTATGTAATGGAATGCATAATTGCCCTCATGATCACCATTGATCAAGGATAAGCATGCAGTTCTGCGTTCTTCTTTAGAAATAATGACATTTTCTGCTTAAACCTGGGTGAAGAGGAGTTTTCTAATAAAGACATTTCTCTGAAAGTCAGACTGTAAATAAAGTGCACATTAGATAGATTCTTGCTAGACAAGCTACTCTGGAGCAGAGGGAGTCTCAAACTCCAGCTCGTTTCACTCCAGACTTGTTGATCTTCAGCTCTTCTTTACGCCAGCCATTCTTTGAGCCAGATTTCTACAGGGTTTGTGTCACTGAGGCAAGAGTGTAGTGTGAGTTACCAAGCAAAAGCAGTCATTTCATTCTGTTCAAACTCCCCTAAGCCATAAGGTTTTCAATGAAAACATTATTACCCACAACAGTTTCTCTTTAATTGACCAAGTGTTAGCAAGTTATCTTGGGCAAGACAGATTGCTTACCACTGAGAAAAACAGAGGGGTGCTGAGTACAATTCAGCAAACAAGACTTTATGTAAACAATATCAAAAAGGCAAGGTTTAATCTTGACCTGTCCTGCAAGGTTTGGTTTGACATTGTCTCTACTAGAACAGTCACAGGAGAAAGAGAACAAGATGTTTGTGTGATATGTTCTAAATTCCCTCTGGTTTATTAAAAGTGCTGTCACTAAATGAAAAACTTTTATTCTATGATTGATTTTTTTAATCAAGCTTTTCCATGGAGCCTTGGATTTTAGGGACTCCTCACAATACAATCTAAAGCTTAAAAATTAGCCCTCTGCTGCAGTTGGGATGTAAAAACCAAACCAAACAACCAAACGTCATGAATAAATTGTAAAAAAAAAAAAAAAGAAAAGAAAAAAATCATACCTAAATCTTTGCATACTTTAGAGAAAAGAAGTTCTGAGTACAATATTCAGTTAGAGCTAGAATTTTAATTCTAAGTCCTACTAATCAATAATGACAAATACTCATCTATGACATTGAACATGAAACCTAGATAACGATCTAAATAAATACATTATGTTGAAACATACAGAGGAGTTATTTTGAAACCTTATGTGTGATTGATGTCTTTAAAAACTTTTATTTAAAGACAGCTATAATTTACTGGGATTTTTAACAAATCTTCTAAAACCAATGCCAAAAATCCAGCTCTTTCTTCACCACTACTGTTATTATTACTGGATGCCACAACACATCCTTGCAAAATGGCTTCATAAGGAATCCATACTGGAAGAGTTGTAACTACATCTTTGGTTAAAACTCTCCACTGTAGTCACCCAGTTCTCTTCAAACAAAGGCTCTCAATGAGACATTGTTGAATTAACATGAAAAAATGAATGCTAATTTTTCATCAGTGAAATGTTTTTGATTCTGTAATGCTTTGTGATGTGTTTGGCTTCTGGTGGAAGTTTCTGTACCACAAATTTGGGGGTTCCAGCAATCATTAAGTTCTAAAGAAATCACACAGAGGTCTACACTAGTAATAAACTGATTGGCCCATGATCTCAGGCTCCTTATTAACTCTTATAACTTATATTAGCCCATTATTCTTGTGTGTGTTAGCCACATGGCTAAGTACCTTTTCAGTGAGGCAGTCACACCTTGCTTGCTCTGTGTCTGGCCCAGGACTGCAGGAGAATGGGCTTCCTTCTTCCCAGAATTCTCCTATTCTCATTGACCCACCTCTACTTCCTGTCTGGTTGTCCTGCCTATACTTCCTGCCTGGCTGCTGGCCAACCAGCATTTATTTAAAATATAATTGACAGAATACAGACCATTGTCCCACGCCATTTAGCTGACCAGGGAAGAGTGGATTACTAATGGGCCCATTGCAGCAGGTGTACCACCTCAGACTACTCCTTCAAGAACTAATTCAGCTACAAGTGAACATGAGGCTAGCAAACACAACACTCCCTAACTTAGCTTTAAGCTAAGAAGATCATCCTCACAGGACAGACCTGATCAGATAAGCCCTTAAAAGGAATGAAGCTTTTCACAGCAAATGAGACTTCAAGAGCTGTGTCTAGAGTTATTTCCTTCCTCTTAATGCATTGGAATGCCTTTATACAGACAATAGCTTCCACTGCAACAAGTATAATTTCCAATTACAGTCAAATCTTTTTCAAAATATTCTGATGAATTCCATCATTATTTCATTTATTCACGCAAAAAAAAAATACAACAGCTCCTACCTATGGATCCATTTTAATGTGCATTTGGCAGTGAGCTAATCCTCCATCCTGTTGCGCTATTTTAAAGGTGGATTTCCCTGCAGCCACTTCCTTGCATGTTTTTCCGTATGAACTTCATGGCCAACTTCTATAATTCAAAGAATAAAACATTCTCCTTAACTTTATTGAAATTAAATTAAATCTGCAAAGCAATATTTAAAAAAATGCCTTCTTTATGGTATGCTCTTTCTTCCCAAGAACATATTATAATATCAAAAAACAAAAGAAGTAATAATAATAATAAAAGAATTAAACTCTTTTAACATTGTTTTTGTTTAGAAGGCTTGCCAAATAAAATTATTTAAGAAAATTAAGCAAGGATTTGTTGGCACTTATACTTTTTCCCTATTAACGGATTTTTAATGAAGAATTAAATGCAATTATGTGAATTACCTTTATATTGCTAATGTTCAAGCCCAGATTCCCTAAACCATAGCAGCCCACTGATTTTAATAAGAGCTACAATACCAGAGCAGAATGCTTAGGGAATACCTGACATCAGAAGACTGCTGACTTAAGAGATCTGGAATCTGGGACAATAGGAATCTTTTGTCAGAACAACGCATTGAACAAAGATGAAGTTGATCCTCTGAGTTTCATTACTAGAAAACATTTTCTGGCAAAATTTGAATTAAAAAGGGCTACTACTTATAGTGCAGAATTTTCAAAAACACCTGGTTGCTAGAATGCTTAGAGAAACACAAAATAAAAATTTCAAAGAAACATCAGTCTGTCTTATGACTCTCAGACCCCACGAGCCCTACAGGAGGCAAAGCAGATGCTGCAGCTGAGAAGAGAGCAGTAAAAGTAGTTACACTTTTCCCAGCTAAGGGCCGACATTTTCCCTGCTTACTTCCACACCTATTCCTGTGCATGGGCCATTCAGCTGCCCATCTACCCATCAGCTTCTTTCTCTACTCTTGAGCTGGTGCCCTGCTTCTTTTCCACAATAATACTCAACCAAAGCTTTCCAAGTTCTCTCTGGAAAGGTGAAAAAAAAGAGAGCACATTATAAAAGAACATCTATCTCATTTATGACAGAAAACAAGGCATAGTATAAGTAAAACTTATACAAAGGGTGTGAAATTGCACCGTAAAGTTGTACTGTCCACTTATTACATGACTCGAATGCATATCATACAGCAGAAACGACTTGTTTCTATAAACTTCTATCAAGAATATAAAAATGTTTATTGTAGAAACTAGAAGTATAGATGTCTATTAAGAGTGAAATTTCTGGAAAAGACCATACTATCAACATACAGTGGTGCAGACTTCATTCCATGTAAGATAAACTCAATAAAACTCAATTAAAAAAATGTGCCCTTCCAAAGTTTAAAATGAGAAATAGAAAAAGGGGCTACGAGAGAGACTAGGTGGGGTAGCATGAAGAGGATGAAGAGGGAGATCATAGTAAAAGGGGACAGAGCATATGAGACTCTGTGTAAACGTTAACTATTTCCTTTATACTTTATTTTCAGCTACATTTTAGCCAGTCAAAGTATTTTTGACATGCTTGCTTTTATCTGTACATCATACAGCAAACTGATTCCTCTAATGCAGTTAAACTTGGCTTACCAAAAATATCCTTCGCATGCTACATCTTAAAGTACAATTGCTTCCCTGACTAGGGATTCTCACACCTCCCAGATGCTTTTCAAAGCTCGTCTACCAAGGGCTCAGGCTTCAATAGTCATCACCTGACACTGAAGGTTTGTCACTGGAATTGCTATAACATCTTTCCACCTCTGGTAATAGTCCCTCTCATCTTAGACTTGTTTTAGATTACTGTTTGTAGGCTGCATCATTTCCAAGATTTTCTCACACTGCCTGTGCATGCGTGGCTCCCAGACAGCTGAGTGGTGCCTTTGTGAACAGCTGTGGAATTTCTGTCCTTTACTTACAGTGTATCTGCATTCCCTAGCTACAGGTGTAATTGAATTAAAATACTCCATCTCACTACTATCTCCATATTTATTTATTAGTCTCTCTCTCTCTCTCTCTCTCTCTCTCTGCTTTTCCTCTCCTAAATTTATTTTAGTTTCTTTTAACTTATCTACTGCTGTTTGACTATTAAACCATTTAATTTAATATATTGCCTTTTGGTATTACAATATTCACTCTGATCTATAATAGCCTATTTAGAATAACAAATATCTCATGGAACATGTAAAAACAAAGCAATAACTTACGTTTTAAACTACTGCCTATTTTTTCTTTTCTTTAAATTTTATTTCTGCTCATGCTACAGAGCTTTTATCACCATTTATTGTTGGAATAAGCAAATGTGTTACTTGTTTAGTTTTTTAAAAAACTGAGGTAAGTGGTATCTTTTTATCTATACATATTAATTGTTTTTGGTGTCTTGGATTCTTCTTATTTAGTTCTGTTTGCACTGAGAGTTGATTTTTTTTGTTTAGCTAGGAAAAAACTTGTTTATCTTCAACTTTTATAATTCAACCTAAACAACAAAAAATTCAGCTTTTATCCATCTGAAAATACATTTATTTGCTTTTAATTTGAAATGTTTACTTTTCCATTTAGCAGTACAATTGTGTCATTCTATGATGTTTTACCTCTGCTGTTGATGTTAAATTGCTACTTTCTTATTTCCTCCTTTTATTGATTTCCAGATCTTTTCTGTTTCATCGATTTTACTTGATTCTGACATTAAGTTGTTTTGCAAGGTGGTCTTGGTATTTTATCTCTCCTGTTTTCTTTCAATTGGATTGTTTCTAGTAATCTAGCTTGAAGAAAGCCTCCATTTCTCTGCAGTACGAATCCTGCTCACGAACCTAGTCACACATACATACACACACACACACACACACACACACACACACACACGAAAAAGCATTGACCACATTATACTAGAAACTCACATTTAGTCCCATTCTCATGGCCCCACTGAAACTTGTTCCTTGTTGGGAACATGCTTCCTCTTACACACCTCCATCTACCCACATGTAGGTGTACTATACCTACATCATTATCACGTAGTTCTTTGACTTTTGATATAGACTCCTATAAGTCCAGCACATTAAAAGATCCATTAATCCACCATTACAAACTCAGTGCAGAAAATGTCATGCCTTCACACTTCCTTTTTATTTTACTTTCATATTCATGCTCTCCCATTCCCAAACCCTAGCAACCACATCCCAAACTTGGCAACTCTGACCCCCATCACTTTCTAATTCTAAGTATCATCCCATTGAAGGCCAGGACGATACAGAAATCATCAATCAATACCTGGGGTATCATAATCTAAATAACAATAAATTCATATACATTATTTGTTAATACCTTTAGTTTCCCTAGCAAAGTATAGTGGTCACAATACTTTATAATTATTTATAATAAAAACTATAAACTTATCATCATATTTTTAGGGAAATAATTTTTACTTTATAATCACATATTTAAAATCCATGCTTTATGCCAAACTCTTATCTTAAAGCTATGTAATATGTCATATTAGAAGGGCCCAGAAAACTCCTAAAATTTCAAGAAACCTCTGGCAATCCTCATGAAATACTTAATTTAAAATAAACTAAATGTCAGACTGATGAAGCAATAATACACATTCACTTTTTCTGATATAAAAATGTTACATGACACCCAGTAAGTAAAGAAAAATACTCTACAAATTAAAAACTGCCAGGCATCTGGATAAATACTGTGTATTAACCCTCATCTGATTCCCTAGACCTCAGCTGTCTTGTGTTTCCAGCACTCCCACAGTTAAGTCCCATATTGATATTATTTTGAAATTTACTAAGTTTCTTTAAATTTATATTTTCCAATTGACCATCATTTTTTGTTTTTGTCAAGACTTAGACTCAATTTAAGTCCTTTCTAAGGGACCAGCTTCTCTTCAGGAAGCAGGGAAACCCATTGACTCTACTTTGTTCCTGTCTGTCCTCACCCGCTCTCCATTGGCCTTTACCCTGAGGTAGTGATCTGAATATATCTTTCCTCTAATTGAGAAGAGGAAGGATTATTTTTTAAAAAAGGACAATTAGTACCCACTGATCTCTTCCTTGGTGCCAGGTTCCTAACACAGATATGTCTATTGCACACCTTATTGATAACTCAGGAGAGAGCTTCCCCACAGGGGCTCGCTCAGCTCAGACAGCTGGTGAAGGTCAATGCTGCTTTTAAACCCATGTCTGACCTAAAGCCCTTCCCAGCAGTGCTTAGAAACACTATCCACATTAAGTGAAAAAAGTAACCAGTGCTAATTATATTTAATTATCTGATTAAACCATTTAGCAAATAATTATAAATTGCTTCACAGAAAGAACCACTAGCAGTGTCTTCCCACTTTAATTCTGGAGACATTTACATACATCTTAATACCCTAAAGTATGCTCAGTGTGTGAGACTCAAGACCTAAACTACCTGCTGTCCACTTTACAAAAATTAGTTTATATTGGACAGACTTGCATATTCTCACTCTTTTTTAATTTAATTTTCGAAATTTTTCTTACTTTTTGTTTTCAATACATCCTGACTGAAGTTTCCTCTCCCTCCACTTCCCCTAGTACTCCCCCTCACCCCAGAAGTACTCTTCCTCTGTTTCCCTCAGATAAAGCAAGCCACCCAAGGCCAAAATCTTCATACTAAGGCTGGGGTCTAGGCAATTCAGTAGAGCAGACAGAAGAGCCAGAGACACCCCCTTTTTCACTGCTAGGAGCCCTACAGAACACAGGACTAAAAACCAGAACACAAATGCAGAGGACCTAGCACAGCCCCATGCAAGCTCCTTGATTTCCTCTTCAGCCTCTGTGAGCTCCGATGAGTACGGTTTAGTAGATTTTGTGGGCCGTGTTTTGTGTCCGTTAACCACATTAGTTATAATCCACCTGCTTTTCAAAATTCAGTTTGAGTTTTATGTCTCAACACTACTACACCCCAGCTTTGTTAATACTCTGAAGAAGGGATGGGCCCTTCTTTGTTCCTGTTCCTTGTCAAATCAGTGAGCACCTTACATGCTGGAGGATGCATTATGATATGCCTCGGTTTTTTTTCGAAAACTGGATATCTTAGGGTTTTTATTGCTGTGAAAAGGCACCAGGATCATGGCAACTCTTATAAATGAAAACATTTATCTGGGGCTGGTTTACGGTTTCAGAGATTTGGTCCACTCTCTTTGGGATGAGAAGCATGACATTGTGCAGGCAGACATAACGCTGGAGAAGGAGCTGAGAGTCCTTCCATCTTGATCTGCAGGCAGTAGAAGGATACTGAGTAGCACTAAGTAAACTGAGTAACTCAGTTTGGGTATATGAGAACTCAAAGCCCAGCCCCACAGTGACCCACTTCCTCTAACAAAGCCATACCTACTCCAACAAGGTCACACACCTCTTAATAGTGTCATTCCCTATGGGTTTATGGAGGTCATTTTTCTTTCAAACCACCACAATGGAGAAACTAGAAGGCTCTTCTCTCTAATGAACACTCAGGCAATGGCATTAACCACTAGAAAACAAGAAACAATAAAATCCACATTGCTTCTGAAACACAGAGAAAGGCAAAAGTGACTCTGGCTTTAACTTCTATAAAAGCCAAGAGGTAAATATACATATCTATATGAATGTCTTTGAGGCTGCTGTTTTCATCCTGATAAATGGAAAACCACTCTTTCCAAGTCATATCATAAAAATGAAAATTGACACAAAAAGCAACGAAAAATACAACAAGCTGCCAATCAACAAAATTGAGTTGAATTATCAATGATTTTATAAAACAAATGTAAAAACAGATGCTGCCTTCATGATCTATTCTCCTTTGCCACACAATAGAATCCGGTGAGGCTGAACCTGCTGAACTCAGTGCCAGCATACGGTTTGTTGTTGACTTACACAGCTAAAATCTATTCTCTTAGGGCAACAGTGTTGTATGTACCAAAACGGTGTAAAGTAAAACGTAAAAGCAATTTTCTCTCTATAAGATATTGATTTTTAAATAACTAACAAAGGTTCTAAGTTAGCTATACAAGGGCAAAAGAAAACTGAGGTTAAAAAGAAATACACCTAATTTTCCTGCTTGGAACTTGATTTTCAAAGCAATTACTGAAGTCTTGGAATCAATGTCAGAGGTACTATAATAATAAATAAAGGCTTGTATTTTTCCAAGCATATTTTGTGTTTAAATAAAATAAAGGATTTGGATTTATATATTTTTATATTTAAGATATATATAATTAGAATTTATATATTTATTAATTTGTTCAAATATTTGGTTTAAAGATGCTTGGGTTTTTCTCAAGGATACTGTGAATCATGGGTTCCTCAAATGCAGCAAAGCAACATGTGTTCAGCTTTAAGGCCCTTGATCGTGGCCAATTTAAAGGCTCTGCGAACAAAGGAATCTCAGAACTAAGTTGCAGCTTTAATTTTGATGTTTGATTTAAACAGTAGCTTTGGTAGAAATTGCCATGAAATGTTTGATTCCTCAAGGAGTCTTGGTGTTGAATGACCTGAATGGAGTCGTGGACGCACAGCTACTTGGCAAACATGAGGAAAGTGGAGAGCAAACCGCTACAGTGAGAATTGTATTATACACGGAGGGAATGAATGTCAGATTATTTAGCCTCTAAGACAACAGAGCCACAAAACAAACCAGAATATTTGTATTGTGCAAACAGTGGAGGAAACAGCTTTTCTCTGGTCCCATGGGAAGACGGCACTTGTAGAAGGCTGCTGATACAAGCTCTACAGTGGACTCTCTCAAATATCCCAAGCTCTTTATACAAAACTGAGGAAGAGGAAGGAAGCCTTTCTGGTGATGAAGAAGTGATCAGAGAAAATGATGGGACAAACTGTGGAAGCTGCCTGGTTCCTAGAAATCACACTGCTGTGATTCAGTACTAGAGCTCATCTGGTTGTGAGTATTCTACCCACGAGTATCATCAAGTGCGGGAAACTTTCACTAAGTATCCCATTTTAAGATAATACTACACACCAATAACTTCACATGTGTCTTAAGGATGTGTTGGCTTATTCAGAATGATTTTAACAGGGATCTTAATTCATTTGGGTTGCTGTTAAGAATGCCTGAGGCTGATCATTTATTAGCAACAGAAAGGTTTTTCTCAAGTTTCCAGACACTGGGAATGCTGGGATCAAGGCACTAGCTGATTTGATATTTGTGCTACATAGATAGTGCCTCCTTGGTGTCCTCACATGGCAGGCAGAAATGTCAAAAAAGCCTACTGAGACCGGGGACCAACTTCAATAATAGTAGTAATTCCACCCTCATGATTTAACCATTTCCCAAAGTCCCCACTTCTAAATATTATCATCAATTTGGTGATTGTATTTTTGAGGAGACTCATTATTAAAAAAAACCAACAATTTATTAGGTTATAACCATTTTTTGAGGTAATAAAAAAGTTATTTTCTTAATTATTACAGGAAACAAACACAAAAATAAAAGGTATTAATATGAAATGCACATTTCTTAAATCTGTTTCATGGGAAAGTATTACACACTTGGATTGGGTTTATGAACTGATTGCAGGGAAAGAGTTTTCTAAAAAGATGTAGTAAGGAACACTTGACAAATATTACTCACTTTTAAGGTGTAGTTAGAAATACAACTATAAAATCTACAGTGATAACAAGCAGGATTAAAATGATTAATTCTAAAAAGAGAGAGAGAAAATGATTAATTCTTAAACATCAAGAGCCACATTTTGGCATCAGCCAGATGGCTCGTGGGCGAAGGTGCTTGTTGCACAGGCATAGCACTAGTTAAATCCCCTAACCGACAGTGGAAAGAGGACAGACCCCAGAATGCTGGCCCCTCTCCTCTACACATATGTCATGTGTATGCATGCTTGAACTCAAGCACTCATACATACACACACACACACCACATATATACATACATGCAAGCACTATTAACCAAAATTTTTGAAAGTGTTTAAAAAAGAACTACATTGTTATTTTAGCTATTATATCAGTGTACCTTATTCATTGCCCACCTAAACATAGGCCATGTTGAAGGTATTTCACACTAATAGTACACAGAACAGTGATAGAATATAATAAATTTTGAGGGAGTAACCAAAAATGCAAGGTAAAATGAACTAGTATTTTAAAGTTCATATAGTAATGCAAAGAAAAATTGTGAGTTAGAAAGAAAAATCCAAAGAATACTTAGACATTTCAAGTAATAATTGGGAGAAATTATGTAATATCATTTCCATTTCTGTCTCTATGACCATTAGGTTCAGGCTAAATTTAATCAAGTACACTATATATTTTATCTTTGACTTCAATTATAATGACATTTGCCTGATGTGAATAGTCTAGAAGCTATTTTCTTCTTCACTTTAACTTTGCCAATTTTTTCAAAACTTCCATAAAATCTTTTGACTGTCATAGAAAAGAATAAATTGCTGTTCTGCTATCATGGTGGAATGAAGAGAGTCTAAAATCACAATATTCACAATGCAATTCAGAGCAAATTGGTGGTGATTAGATGCAGATAATTCCCACTTACATTTAAATGTATAAATCATGCCAGTGTATGTTCCCTGTAATTCCATTATGACAATTATTTCACATACAAAATACGTTCATAGTGAGTCTTAACATTCTCCTATAAAATCTTTCCAGTCTTCTGTTCCATTAATCAGTAATGTGAATACCAAATGCTATATTTGGTATCAGCATGGATCATATCACTATCTTGCAAGAAATTCTATTCACAATTTTGATAAACTCAAACTTTTGTTTTTTACCTGAGCTTTAAAGCTTTGAGATTTATACTGTCAAAATGGCTCAGCAGGTACTGGTGCCTCCCGCAAGGTCTGCTGAGTTCAATTAATGGAATCCATGTAGAAGGAGAGACCTGATTCTTGAATGCTGTTCTCTGGCTTTCACAAAACCCACCTAACACACCACATATAAAATAAACAAATGTAAGAATATATCTGATGTTTAACACTAATTACTTTTGTAAGTCATTATTGGACATCTGTCCATTTCATGGCTATTCTAGGCAAAGCTCAGTGGCATTTTCTATAAAAGCATCACTAATGTGTTCCCCAGTAGATAGTTCATTATTTGTATCCTTTGTGCTGACATAATTTCCATGCAAGCTGTTTTGCACACAAAAGGTAATTGTGGTAAATATATTGATTTCTATGGAAGCCCTTGTTTACAGAGCTAGTTTGGACTTTTATTTCACAATACAACATTCTGCTTTACAAAAGCTTTTAAGCACTCTATAGTTTTATAGAGAGCCCACTCTGTTTTAATTGATGTGTCTCTAATTTAGGTCATCTGGCAACTTCTTCCTATATTGTGGTCCTCCACCGACCACCACCCAATTCTTAGCAATAAATCCTGTTCCATCATAGAAGGAAAGATGTGACCAGAAACACTTAATGTCTTCTTGCGACACTCCCCATCTCAGGTGTTATAATCTGACTTCAATAACTTACTTCATATTTTCTGTACAGAACAATACCACTAAACTAGCTAATGATAAGTACCTACCTCTTTCTGTCAACAATAAAGTAATATCAGTTTGACACAAAAGATTTCTTCCTAAGATTTTTATATAAAACTATGTTATTGTTAAAGAAAAACTACAGTTTAACCTCTAACATAACTTTCTATTTCTTTTTGCTATTTCAATACACTCTACAGTTACCTTGGTACCATGTTTTTTTATTAAACTAAAGCATAGCTTTAAAGAAGAATGTGTTCTTGGCTTACAAAATAAAGAACTAACCAGAAATTTTCAAGGGAGGACATCTTCAAACTTTAAGTTCAATTGTCAGGTTGGTTAATGCATTTATGAAAATTCATTGTGCCTCAAAGTGTTTCTGTTTTGGGAAGACACTTTCTCATCTCTATGGATTGTATAGTTTACTTCAAAGAGATTGTTCAAAGTTTCTACTCCTTTGTGCTAGACAACAATTCACTTAAAAAAAATCTCCACCTACGAATGTCAGTCATTGGTTGTGTCACAAGTAGGGACAGTTTGACAAGTGTTCTCATGCAGTCTTTGCCACGAACATATACAGCTCCTCCTGTTGAAAATATCTCACAATTTAGAGGGACATTTATTTTATCAAAATTGTGCACCTCTTGATACATCATTATCAGCCAAAGCCCACAGATTAATCAGAATTTCTAGATGTTAAAGATTCCATAGACTTCTATAATATACAAATATGTATTCATGGATGATGTGGGATGTCCTTCTGCATGCTGTGAATATATTTTATTACCACTGGTTAATAAAGAAGTTGATTTGGCCAATAGCCAGGTACAATAGAGACAGACAGGAAATTCAACAAAGATGCAGGATAAGAGAAGGCCGAGTCTCAGAGAAGCCAGCAGCCACAGCAAGATGTGAGGTAACAAACCACAAGGCTTGTAATAAAATATAGAATAATGGAAATAGGTTAATTTAAGTTGGAAGTGCTAGTCAATAATAAGCCTGAACTAATGGGCCAAACAGTAAACAGTTTGTAATTAATATCAAGCCTCAGAGTGGTTATTCGATAACTGGAGAACAGGGTAGACACCTCCAGTTACACATGGATATGGTATCAGAGTATTTTTTATTGCTACAAATTCTATCTATGCTTTACTTGTTCATTCCTTTCTTCCATGTATCTAGTAGCATTTGATCTTCTCACCATTTTTTTATATTTGCCTATTCTAGAATTTTGTTATTTAAATATGATGGATGATAGATTCATTTAAATGTTTACATTGAATGATTTATTTAGTGTGTGTGTGTGTGCGCGCATGCAAACATGCACTAATTTTACTTCAACTCTTCCAGTCTTAGCACTGGTTTCTGTAAAGATTTCAGTTCATAAGCATCGAGTCCCTTAGATTATGATTATCTGTCTCCCTCATTTGGGGAAGGGCAGAAGTTTTCCCTTGGAACCTCACTTCTACAGACCAAAGAGCAATTCTTTTATATTTTTAATTATTGTTTGGTTTGGGTGGCATGTCCATGTCCTTCATATATGGCAGCAGCCCATTCCCTTTTCTATTTTGGTATTAAAATTAGCACTGGTGAGGACACAGCTAGAACTATGACTTTTGGTGGTAGGGTATTGATTGGAAGAATTGCTTCGGAAAGCTGATGTGGGATGAATGGTAAGTAGAGGAGAGGTTCACACCTGTTTTTTTTTTGTTTGTTTGTTTGTTTGTTTTATTGAGAAAAGAAAAAAAAGGTTTCAGCCTCCTCCCAGCCTCCCATTTCCCTCCCCCTTCTCCCACCCCTCTTCCCCTCCCCCCACTCCTCTCCCCCTCCCTCTCCAGTCCAAAGAGCAGTCAGGGTTCCCCGCCCTGTGGAAAGTCCAAGGTCCCCCCCCCCCTCCGTCCATGTCTAGGAAGGTGAGCATCCAAATCGGCTAGGCTCTCACAAAGTCAGAACATGAAGTAGGATCAAAACCCCGTGCCATTGTCCTTGGCTTCTCATCAGCCATCATTGCTCGCCATGTTCAGAGAGTCCGGCTTTATCCCATGCTTTTTCAGTCATAGTTTAGCTGGCCTTGGTGAGCTCCCAATAGATCAGCCCCACTGTCTCCATGGGTGGGTGCACCCCTCGTGGTCCTGACTTCCTTGCTCATCTTCTCCCTAGTTCCACTCCTCATTGGGACCTTGGGAGCTCAGTCCAGTGCTCCAGCATGGGTCTCTGTCTCTATCTCCATCCATCACCAGATGAAAGTTCTATGGTGATATGCAAGATATTTGTCAGTATTGCTTAACTGTTGATCTCTATCAAGAATTAAAAACTAATTTAGCACATGCATTGTGCTTTGGCTAATACTTGATGAGTGACTTCCTATGAACTTATGGTTCAGCTGTGATTCTGGAATACCAGTCAGATGTTCCCAAATTAAAAGCTTCTAGATAGCTTGATATATGAGCCAATGAATAGATCTCAAAGTCAAAGACATATTCTTTTTCACCTACTTAACTGTGATATGAGATCATGTCCTACACCATGTGGAAATTCATGCCAATGAATTAATTACCTTAAGAATCCACATGTCTCTGAAAAATGACATGAATGGGACTCATCAAGAAAGGTGAAACCATACAGAGAAAGGATATCTGTTGTAGGGAGGCCACTTGTTTGTTCCCCGCTGCTCAGCCACAAAATAACCACACAGAAATCATATTATTTGCAATAGTGTTTGGCCAATAGCTTACGTGTATTTCTGGCTAACTCATATCCTAAACTAAACCATCTCCATTAATCTGTGTATTACTACAAGGCTGTGGCTTACTGGGTAAAGTTCCAGCATGGCTTCTCCCTGTTTCTGCCTTCCTTCTCCCAGCTTTCAGTGCAGTTTTCCCCCACCTAGCTCTACTGTACCCTATCACAGGACAAGAAAGATTTATTAGCCAATGGTATTCACAGCATACAGAGGGGAATCTCACACCAGACATGTGTCTTTCAGGCTGTAGATAAGTGATACAATGTATACTCTACTGTACATCAAAGTTGTTGTCTTCTTAAGGAGTGAACCATATTTTGGTGACTTTAGATAAGACATTTAAAGATGAATTTCTCTAGGCTAGCCATAGTCAGTAAGAAATTATACCAAAATCTCTGTAACTGGTGAGTGCAATTCAAACTATTACTACAGTGCTAAAACATGTTGGTGTGGGGTCAACAGAGTACCACTTCTGTGACAGATGGTCTTTAGAAGGGATTTCTATGTTATGCAAAGATCATCACACTTGGTGTGTGTTACCATATGTTCACTTACATGACTCCATTCAAGACTTCCTCATCATTGATCGTCTAGTCATTTTCTCTCCAGATGAATAAATCATAAAACACTTTCCAAAAATATGCATATATCCCTGGATTGGGCCACTGCCACTTTTAATAGATAAGCATTTTGCCTTTGCTCTTTGGCAAGACTTTCCCTCTCTACTCTCTTTCAGGTTCTTATGGGAATTTCCATATGGCCATAGGTAGGTACTTCTGGAAAAGACTACTCACTATGGTAAGTAATTTTGGAACTTTAGGGCTATCAGCTGTAGCGTTTGCTCCTTTTCTGGGTCCTTCATTGGAATCAGTTCTAAACAGTTTCTGAACAACAAGAAACTGCTGCCAAGCATGTGCAGCATGATGATTTGATAAGTCCAAATGCGGCCAGTTTATAAATATGAGACCCTTCTTCATTCAGTGCTCCACGAGCCATAACCAAACTATCGGGCACATTTTCATGGTTTCTGCCACAAGCAGCTTAGTCTTTCTTCAGCATTCTTCTCATACTTGTTATACATTCTATATCACTAAAATCTGAAGCCGTTTGGAAGCTGCTGAGTAATATTGCCTGGAAAAGGAAAGCAGCTTCAATCACAGCTTTGATCTGCTACAGTCTGTTTCTGTTTCAAGCAGAACTATAGCCTGGCAGCCATCTATGTTCCTCAAAACTCAGACAGAAGAAATCCTAGATATGGAATGAGTTGCCACCAGAATCGAAAGGGGATGCCAGCTCCTGTACTTCCTTTATTGTGGTGAGGGATGTAAAATACCATAATTATTTGAGGAAGTCTTACACAGTGACCCCAATTCTGGGTCCACCTTAATCCTATCCCCTGCCTTACAAAAAGCATAAATTCAGTCAAGATTATGAAATTATTAGACACTTTTTGCTTGTCTTAATTTTCAGTAGGCTGTCAGGACTAACAGAAAGCTGGTATTTGGAGACCTTGGACCTATAGATAAGTTAATAGAACAATTGTAAAAACTACAAGTTAAATCCAGTGTTCTTTCCATACTAAATATCATGTTTCTGATGCCTTTTATTAGAATGGAAAATAATTCATTCTCTAAGCTAAAGGCTGCATATAAGCCCTTGAAGCCTGAATAATCATCTCTAAAAGCAATACCATATCCAAAACAACACCTGCACTTAGCTCCCTGACTTACCCAAGCTTGCAGTAGACTGCACTCGTCTTTAATGACCTGTTTGGTTCAGTAAGAGCCATAATGTTGAATGAAATGTAAATATCGTTTAGGATATGGTAGTGCTGGCATCCACCATTTACCCCAGAATTAATTGTTAAGATTTTTGCTTGTTTATATGACTTTGTTTTCAGTGTTTTTTGCATGTCTGATTTTTATAAAGTTTATTTGACTTTGATTTTGCATTCTCTTAGTTGATGTTAGGCAGAATTTTCAAGTACTCCTATTTTGCCTACCCCAATTTCTTACCCCGCAAGCCTTACCTACTGTGAATTATTCAAACTTTCAACTCGATCTATCCAAATTATATTACCAGGAATAGAAAAAAAAACTAAATAAATAAGTGTCAAGACCTAGTAAAGTCACAGCATGATAGATGTGAGTTGGGTTCTATTCATCACTCCATTTCAATTAGCTCCTCTTAGAGGGAATTCTTGAGGCTTTGAGAATTCACACGTGGGTGTCCAGTTTATCTCTGTGTCTTCAGTATATACGCATGGTCTTAATGCCCAATATGCAGCTACCTGGAAACATAGGCATACATCTCTTAGGAGATATGGAACAATCACTCTTAAGCAAATGCCTGAAGTCTGGAAACCAAGGAAGATGTTATGACTGCTCTCAGCCCCAAAATACTTTATTGCCTTTATCTTTATCAGTATTGATAAGAGTAGCACTCTTTGACTCCTAGTTTTGCTTAGAAAGGCTAGACTATATTAACAATCTCTAAAGAGAGCACTTCCTAGTTGCCTCCCAATGCTGTCTTTGGTGGCAATTGTTGTGGTTCTTGGACACTCTGACACTTTTTCTGGTGTTCTGCTCCTTACAAGGCACTCTTATTCCTGAGACCATAAGGCTGGGACCGTAAGTTCTCTTCTTCCCTTATTTTGGCAATCAGATCCCCACTTTTCACTTTGAAATACTAGTGTTATGCTGTAGCACGCACCTATCTAATTTCCCTTATAATTAACTGTAATATTGTTGACCTGTTAGACCTAAACAGAGTTAGCATATTGTGTTTTAATATTATTTACTTGAGAGTAAGGCATTCATGAACTTGCTTAACCCCCCCCCCCTCCTTTTCTTGCTATCCAATGAACTTAACAAGCACAGTGCCATACCATTTTGAGCGCACAAAAAAAGGCAAGGCAAGAACAATAAAATTGAGACAGCCTGCCATATCTCAAAGAACAGAGCTATTCTACCCCTCCTGAAAGCCAATATCCCACAGAAAGAAGCAAACTTCTGTCTTGTTAAAGTACTTCAGTGATCAGATATTTTTAGGACAGCTAAATCTGTACTCTACCACTCATCTCTGTTACTGTTCCATAAATCTATTTTTATGTAGACTCAGAACATAGGGAAGGTAATTGCAGATGCAGAGAAAGCAAAAATCTGGAATAGTCCGGGGTCCAAACATCACACCATCAGCAGCATCAGACATGTGTGCTTCTCGGGAAGTTTCAATAGCTACTGTGAAACAAGTGAGGCCAGCACATCCCCAGAGCACGCCGCGTCTGCTTGGGACACTGACTTCTCAGCTTCTGAGCCTTTTTCCTTTGAGTTATCCTCACCCATTATTCTGCTACATAGATCCACTCTGACCGCGGCTACTGCCATTACCACTAACTGCTCCAACCTCAAACCCATCAAGTCCTCTGTTTCCAACTTCTGGCCCTATTAATCTCCAAAACTGTTTGAACTTCAAGGGAAACAGCTAATATTTTGATCCCATCACTTTTCATGTTCACTTTAGCCTCATTATGTTTGCTTATTCCTTCTTAGGCCTAATACTGTCTGTTTATTATAAATCATTCAGGATTTCTTTGTTCTAGATTGATCCAGGCTAATATATTAAGGGTTTCTCTGGGAATTAAGATGGAGAAGTGAACAAACAGAGTAGAAAATAAGTTTGTGACTAAGGTCCTTATTTATTTTTAAGTGGAAAGAAATGTTATATCACTGTATCTTTAAATGAACAAATATATTTTTATTACATTACCTATTATATAACTTGATGACATTAATCAAAAGTGCCAAATGCATAAATAAATCAAAAAATGTACCAAATTGAGGCCTTAGTTGAAACATATGAGCTAAATCTGGTTTTTAATCTCATCCTTTGATTCATTAAAAATTGGCTGAATAAATAACTCCTCCAATATAATTTTTGGAATTACTCTGATTCACAAAGATATTAACTACATAGTTAGATAGGCCATCATCTCATGATATGTGTACAAATAATATTGCTAATATATTTTCACATGTTTATATGTTGATGCATGTGTTTATTTTTGTTCATATGTATGGTGGTCTTATGTGCGCAGGCCAGGGGACAACATAAGTAGCTGGTTCATACACACTCCATTTTACACTCTGATGCAAGGCCTCTCACTTGGATCCAGGGTTCAGTCTCAGGCTAGCCAGCTGGCTCCATGAATTCCATGTCTCTTTCTCCCAAAGATTGGGATTACCAGAGGTCATTATGCCCATCGGGCATTTGTATGCCAGCTGGTGATCTGAACTCTAAACTCCATCCTTGTTCTGCAAGCACATGTCCCATTGAACCATCTCTCCAACACCCATATTGCCAATATCTTTATATTCAACTTCAAAAGTGAGCATCCATTTTAAATTTAAGTTGGTATGAAACTCAATTCTTGGGCTTGATGAAATTTTCAAACATTTGATAGATATCTGGCCATTGTGGGAAGAGAAAAATGCTATAGTAATTAAAGACCACTGTATTATTTGATAGTCACAAATAAATATTAAGAACCTTATTAAATGTATCAATATAGTTTTAATTTTAAATGTGGAAGAATTTATGAAATAAAAAATATCATCCAGTTTCAGTCAAGAGACTATTAAAGCTAATTTACAGAATTAATAATAATTATATAACTAATATATTCTCAAAATTAAAAATTAGGGACACTGGAAGTAAAAGTGCTTACTGCAGAAGAATGGAGACATGAATTCTGGCCAAGAAAAACACGGCAGAAAGACAGAACCATATTCCAAAAGCTGTCATCTAAACCTAAGGGATGCCCTGTGGCACCAATGAGTCTCCACACTTACACACACACACACACACACACAAACACAAATACACACTCTTCATAGTAAAAAACGGAAAAAATGATAATTAATACTTGATGCCTTTATGAGTAAATAAATGGGCAAATAAATGTACATTGACTACTAAGTACATCATTGAATTATTGAATTATTGAAACCCATCTTTTGCTTCTTTCAAGAATGAGTCTTATCTGAATATGTGTTCACAACTAGAAAATGAAACTAATTCAGAAGATCAATAGGCCCAGTCATAATTTCATCAGAGATTAAAATTAATCAGATATTTCAACAAGTGTCTTACAATATTTTTAAGCCATACTTTACACAAGATATAAAAATAAGAGAAAAATGAGGTAACAAAGCTACACTTTTTGACAGCCAAAGAAAACAATAAGGCATTATAAAACAGCTTAGCAGCCCTCAAAATTTTCACCAAGGTACTAAAGCATTAATATAAATTTCCTGTCCAAACAATTATTACAAACCAGTAACTTTTTAAAAAAAATTCTAAGGAAAACAAAGAATTTGATAATTTACAAAACCTGTCAATCCTAGACCTAATTTCCTTTGGAAGACAAGTTCAACAAATTATTTTTCTTTCTCATTATGTTCTGCTACACAGTGGACAGAAAATCCTGTGCTATAATTACACAGTCTTCTTGTGTTCTGATTGATCAATCACTTGGATATATAACATCTACAAATGACTTTTCATTTTAGTGTTTGAAGAAATGTGCCCTCACTGTGAATTCCACATGCTTTTGTTGCCAGAGAGCTCAGAGATTCCGAAATTTCACACAGATAATGATATGGTGATCCTGTTGGGAGGACTGAGGACAGTATGCAGGACTCACACCCTCCAGTTGAGTGTTCAGACAGTGAGTACAGCCTTGCCATTGTCAGGAAGACAGCCAACCACTCACACCACCCCTCACCAGCCAAAGCCTAACACACAAGAGACACCGCACCTATTTACCATGTCTTATAGAACGTGCTCTACCAAAGCAACTGCGATAGTTCGTTAGCCGCTCAGAAACAGTCTGTGGCAGCACATAGTATTGTGTGTGCTTTGAATGGGATGCTGAAGTGGATGGACTTTTATTTGTTGGAACCTACACATAAAGTGAATAGATCCAGATCCTGAAAATTGACTCCACATTTTATATTAGATCTGGTACTAAAATTAGTATCTGTACTCAGGAAGACGAGATATCTACAGAAGTTAGAGGCTGGTAGAGTTACCTTCAAGCATGTTTTACTCCATTTCCATATTCCTAGTTCCATGTGTTCTTGTTTTTATGCAAGCAAAATAGCATTTATCTATACTGTATAAAACAACAACAAGAGCATAAATAATAAGTATAGCAATAAACCCAAATTTGTTATGGGAAATGCTCAGTAAATATTTTTGTTGTTGTTCAGAAGTATAAAATTCTTGTGAACTTTATGATTGTGGTTTTGCTTTGTGAAATCACATCATACTTGCTGGCAAAATCTTCTGACAGAGAAGACAATAATGAGATGTCCTTGTTAAGTCATTTACTCACAGGGACAAATGAGAACTTGAAAAACCCGTTGTGAGTATCCATATCTTACGTGCCTTATGAGAACAGAGGGGAGGGTTTGAAAGTGAACACCAAATTAGCATCCCAGAGATAAGACCGTGAGGGTCTGAATAACAGAGCCCAGTAGTGTTGTGGAGTACTTGGTACAGGCTATGAAAACAAACTTTGAAAAACTGGTGGTATATTTAAGAATGAAACTTAAAATCATAAATGTTAAGCTATAATTAACAGTTATTATTTAATAACATTTATTACTCTTGACTTTGTATGAGTACTGCTTAGAAACCAGACTATTTATTCAAAATGCAAGTCCCATAAATCTTATTTTCCAAAGACAGCAAAAACACCAAAAGAAAATATTTCAAAATTCCCTCACATAGCCATATTCTCCCTTATCTGGGTTTAAATCCTCCACTCAAGCCTTTCAATAGATGGAATGCTTCTGTTTCTCTCCAAAACTGTGGCCCACGCTTCCATCCCTGCTCAGTCATGAACAGCATAGAATTGGTGGGATCTATCGTAACACCTACAAATTCCTAGACACGGGCTTTTTGTAATAAATTCGGAATTATTCTCAATTCATAAAAACTCAAATAATTTATCATATGGTTAAAACTCTACAGTGGATAAAAAGGATTGTTGTTTTCAATTCCTTTTAAGATAATGATGGAAGAAAACACTGGTAACAAGATAAGAAATATGGAATGCTTTACTGTCTATATACTGATAAGTGATAAAGGATCTAAGTTTGACATTGCAACCACCAATTATTTAACCAAGGATGTGGACAAAAATCATAAATCTTTTCCAAACCAAAGTTCCCTTAAAATTCAAGAATGCAATGCTGGCCGTCTGTTCTGTCTCTCTCAGAGTACAATGTGTCCGATAAACTATAGCTGGATATACCCTTTAACACTAGCAAGACACTTGTAACATGTAGAAACACTATAATCTTTATTTTGCAACAAAGAACTAAAGCTTAATTAGTTTCTCAAGGTCACGAAATTAATAAATAAATCTCTTTTTAGTATGTCTGTTCTTTACTTTAGATTGACCCTTTGACCGTTAATAATAACGTATCATTTTAAAGTTCTCTTTAAAAAAAATAGTAACTTTATTTTTAACTTTAAAACACTTGCTCTCAAGGTGAATAAGGAGAAAACAAGCCCCACAAGCCCCACCGGGAACTTTAACCTGAATATTGGCATTAAGTCTAAAACAGCTGGCAGCCAACTTGCATTGAAATGTTTCAAAGTAAAAAATAATTTTATTAAAATGCTAATATTTGGGGAAATTTTCAAAAATGCAAAGCAAGACCAAAATTAAAAACTAGCAATGTTAACTTTAACACCTAAGCAAACCAGAGATTTTTCACATCAGTATCAGAAGGATAAGCAGAACTCAGTTTCGCTCTTACTACTCATTGCATTTTTAAAGATCAAAAATCGTATTTGTGTACAGTGGATCTTGTATTTAATAACTGACAGTCAGCACAGTCATTGGTATTTAGTTACTTGATGTGACCTGAGAGCTCTGTAAAAACTGGTGACAGAGGTCTCCCTTCTCCTATAGCACACACTTATTTGTAAACTCTTGTTCTGGTTCCAAAGTCTTTTTGTTGTTGTTTTTGTTTGTTTTGTTTGTTTGACTACTCTGCACTACATTAAAGCCTCTTTTTATTAAGAATGTTTTTAACACAATCTTTTCTCATTTTACATAACTATCCCTCTCTGCCTCCCACTTCCCCCACCTTCCCTCCATTCCACTTCTCCATCCACTCCTCAGAAAAGGTAAGACTTCCCACAGAGAGTCAATAAAGTCTGATACTTTACTTCCAGGTAAGACCAAGGCCCTCCCCTTATATATAGACTGAGCAAGGTATCCCTCCAAAAAGAATGGAGGTGGGTGGTCCTTGGACTTCCCACTGGGCAGGGAACCCTGATAGCTCTATGGGCTGACAAGGGAGGGGAACTTGATTGGGGGAGGGGGCGGGAAATGGGAGGAGGTGGCGGGGAAGAGACAGAAATCTTTAATAAATAAATAAACGGAAAAAATGCAAAAAAAAAAAAAGAATGTTCTTCTAGAAGCCAGTTCAAGCACTAGGAGAAATCCTGGTCCCACTACTAGTGTATCTACAGACTGCCAAAGGCTCGCAACTGTACCCCACATTTAGTGGACTTAATTTGTTCCTATGCAGGTTCCCCTACTGTCAGTTCAGAGGCAGTGAACTCTTACTAGCTCAAGTCAGTTGTTTCTGTGATGGTCTTGAACCCTTTGCTCAAATTGTCGGTCCTTCCTCTCTTGGGCTGATCTTGGGTCGCTCAGCCCAGTTCTTCACTGTAGATCTCTGTATCTACTTCCATCAGTTGCCAATTAAGGTTTTATGATAATAATTAAGGTAGTCATCAATCTTATAAAAGTGGAAAGTCAATTTAGGTGTCCTCTCCACTGTTGCTTAGAGTCTTAGCTGGGGTCATCTTTATAGATTCCTGGGAATTTCCCTAGTACTACATTTCTTGATAGCCCTTTAATGGCTGCCTCAATCAAGATATCTCTTTTCTAGCTCTCCCTCATTGTCCTTCCCCCATTTGAGCATCCCATTCCTTCATTTTCTTCTCCTCCACCCCTTCTCCCATCCCCCTCAACTTCCACCCTCCTTTCTCTCCCTCCCCCTAATTTTCTCAGGAGATTGTGTCTGTTTCCACTTCCCAGGGGATCCATATATATATATATATATATATATATATATATATATATATATATACACACACACACACACACACACACACACACACACACACACATATATATATATATATATATATATATATATATATATATATATCTTAGGGTTCTCCTTGTTACCTAGCTTTTCTGGGTTCATGGACTATAAGTTGGTTATCCTTTGATTTACATCTAATATCCACTTATGAGTGAGTACATACCATGTTTGTCTCTCTGTATCTGGGTTACCTCATTCAGAATTTTTTTTTCTAGTGTCATTCATTTGCCTGAAAATTTCAAGATGTCACTGTTTTTTACCACTGAGAAATACTTCATTGTGTAAATGTACCACATTTCCTTTATCCATTCCTCAGTTGATGGGCATCTAGGTTGTTTCCAGGTTCTGGCTATTAATAAATATTTCTGCTATGAACACAGCTGAGCAAATGCCATTGTGGTTTGAGTTTACATCCTTTGGGGATTTGCCCAAGAGTGGTATCGCTGGGTCCTAAGGTAGACTGATTCCCAGTTTTCTGAGAAACTTCCATACTGATTTCCAAAGCGACTGGGCAAGTTTGCACTTGCACTGGCAAAGGAGAAGTGTTCCCCCTTACTCTGAATGCTCTCCAGCACAAGCTATCATTGGTGTTTTTGATCTTAGCCATTCTAAGTGGTGTGTACAAGATGGTATCTCAGAGTCATTTTGATTTGCACTTCCCTGATGGCTTAAGGATGTGAAACATTTCCTTAAGTGTCTTTTGGCTATTTGCAACTCTTCTTTTGAGAATTCTCTGTTTAGATCTGTACATTTTTTGATTGGATTATTTGGTAATTTGATGTTAGTTTCGTGAGTTTTTTAAAATATATTTTGGAGATCAGTATTCTGTCTGATGTGGGGTTAGTAAAGATCTTTTCCCATTCAGGAGGCTTCCATTTTGTCTTAGTGACTGTGTCCTTTGCCTCACCATAGCTGCTTAGTTTTAGGAGGTCCTATTGATTAATTGTTGTTCTCAGTGTCTGTGATACTGGTGTTATGTTTAGGCAGTGGTGTCCTGTACCCATGTGTTCAAGGCTACTTCACATTTGTTCTTTAATGAGGTTCAGTGTGGCTGGAATTACATTGAGCTCTTTAGTCCATTTGGACTTAAGTTTTGTTCATGGGGATAGATGTGGATCTATTTGCATTCTTTTACATGGTGACATCCAGTTATGCCAGCACCATTTGTTGAATATGTATTCTTTATTCCACTGTATAATTTTAGCTTATTTGTCAAAAATCAGGTGTTTATAGGTGTGTGGATCAATAACAGGGTCTTCTATTTGATTCCATTGGTCCTGTTCTCTGTTTTTATGCTTGTACCAAGCTGTTTTCATTACTGTAGCCCTATAATCGAGCTTGATGTCTGATGTCAGGGATGGTAGTGCCTTTGGAAGCTCCTTTCTTGTAGAAGATTGTTTTGGCTATACTGGCTATTGTGTTTTTTCATATGAAGTTGAGTATTGTTCTTTTGAGTTCTGTGAAGAATTGTTATGGGATTTTAATGGGGATTGCATTGACTCTGTAGATTACTTTTGGTAGGATTGCCATTTTTACTATGCTGATCCTGATGGGGAATCGCTGTCAGCCAATGAACTTTAAGATGTGCGAACAAGTTAGGGTATGACTTTTTGGGTACATGGATAAAAACACTGGGAGGCCCAGGGTTCAGTTTTTCTCTGTGGTTCCCACACTACACAGCTGAGCTTGAACTTCTCATTCCTGTTTTGTGATTTTGCCTCTTATAATAAAGAAAAATATAATTGGTCTATCTTATAGTTAGCCTGGGATTTCTTGACCCATGGTAATTCAACATGATCCTACTTATACAAGAGCTTGGGGGATCTTTTCATTTTCTGATAACGTCTACAATTTCTTTCTTGTTTAAAAATTTAAAATTCTTGTTGAACAAGTCTGATGTTGAATGAGAGTCAAATAATCCCAAGCTAACTCCTAATAGAGTATTCTAAGATTTTTCTTTATTCAAAGGGAAAACTCATGAAACAGGAATGGGGCCCAACATCAACATGTGGAGCCCAAGAAGAGAGGGGCAAGTGGGTAGAACCACAGCCTTTTGGTACCCCAAAGCCATGCCTCAACATGCTCCAGCCACTCAAAGGCCATTGGCTGAAGGAAGTTTTCTACTACAGAACTTTCACTTCTTTGGTTAGTGTTACCCCAAGATATTTTACGTTATTTGTGGATACTGTAAATGGTGATGTTTCTCTCATTTCTTTCTCAGCTTCTTTATCATTCGTATTTAGGAGAGCTATGGATTTTTTGAATTGGTCTTGTATCCTCCCATATTACTGAAACCATTTATCAGCTGTAGAGTTCCTGCATCAAACTTTTGGTATTATTTAGACAACAAAAGGAGATCAAAGGATTGAAGTTGGAAAGAAGTTAAACTTTAATTTTTTGTAGATGATATGATAGTATGCATGAATCTCCAAGTCCCAGTGTAGCATCTGGCAGATGCTACAATGAGGCATTTTTGTCTTTTGTTGGGTGATTCATGGAAGCCCTCTATACAACATCAAGTTACAGTTTTACTTTGCTTCTCAACGTCTTTGGTTCATTCTGAAATCCCATCAAAATACATGAAAAACAAGCAAAGCAAAAAAACAAGTACTGATCCTGGAAAGTTGTTTATACAATATGCACCCCTCGTCCTCCTTTAAATCAAAAAGTCTGAGTTCTCCTTTGCATCGTCAGTTAAAACAGCAACATATACCATGGACTCAAAAGGAGAAAGCCCACAACAATTGTTGAGTAGGAACCTCCCATCCACAAAGCAAGGGAACTGACTCAATGATTAAATATTTATTCTTCTGAATTAAGAAAGTGAAGTCTTCTTGCTCAGACACTAGCATGTGACCAGTACCCAAGTCCTGGGTCTCCCACAAAACAGTTGCTTTTGACAGAGAAAGGAAAACCACACATCAAGAATACAGACAACCTCAAGGATGGGTTTACACTGTTAGTTTTCCTTAGACTAGGAAGAAATGATAGGGAGAAATAAGAAAATGGAGGTTTTATCTTTTGTAATTGAATGCAGATAGTGGAACAATCATAGATTTGTAAAAAGACAAAAGAATCCACAGATTCCTTTTTGCAGATTGATTGTGAAACATAATCAAAAATAGATAGATACTTCTAGAAGAGATTAAAGATAGGAAACTTTCTTTATTCAAAGGAAAAGTCAATTTTATAGGTTAATAGGTTAAGTATTTATCAGCTTTATATTTTTCTCTAATTGTGGGTATTTTGGAACCAGAAATTTCTCGATTACTCATATAAAACATATCCTGGTAAAAAACCTAACTTCCAAAGAGAGTAATGCAATTAAAACTTTCAAAATTCAAGGTGGCTTTGTGTGCACTGATGCACCCTCACCATAAATCTTACTGTGTCTGACAACTTAATGACAATAAAATCAGCTTTCCTGATTTGTTTTCAGCTTTTCTGTGTATTTCAAAGAAATTCTAATGAGATATATGAAAGATAGAGAAATAACATGTGTCAAAACTGAGAAAAATCATGTTCTTTAGTTACGCCAATTATCAAATCTCTAGCCACTATCTTTGTCATTCCCTTCTTCTATCATTACTGCTTTGAAAATATTTAGACACATCACATCTTAATGAAAAACAGAATCATCGTATTGATTTTGAACAATGTAACATAATACCTGTCATACTGAAATAGGTGTACGCAGCTGGAGAAAAAAATTCACATTATTGATTTCAGAATAGAAAGTGGTAAACTTTTAAGGAAAAGAAAAGCAGAATAAAGACATGTCGACATTTAACATGCCCCATTCTTTAGATCACAAGTTTTAGGTACCTGGGTTTTCACTGATGTCAATATTCGATTATGTAACATAACTAACCCCAAGGGTGAAATATCAAGAAAAGAACTTCTTAATGACTTCTTTACAATGTGAAAATATGTTAGAAACGCTGAACTAAATACTTACCTTGATTGGGAATTAATACAATATGCTCTTAGACAATCTAGGGAGAGGTGTATTGAATGGAATAGAAGAAAGTAAAATAGTGTGGGCTGAGAACTGAACAAATGTACTCATGATTTGAGCTAGATTCTGAGTGATAACATTTAATTTTATAATAGGAAATGAGAAGGATATGATTCCAACAAGTACTATGTCTTAAATTATATACACTACATCTATATAACATCATACACTCACATATAAATTCACGTATGGATGGATGGATGGATAAATAAAGCATCGATTCATGTATAGAGACAGATGTTTGTCTCTAGATCTGCTAAATAAGACTCAGAAGTCCTTAGAACTGAAAACTTGTAACAGATGCAATGGCTATGCATCTTGTGAATGTAAAATCAAAATAAACAGTCGTGAGATAACTAGAGTGAAAAAGATTTATTACCTGCCACAAGCAAGAATAGCATTTGAGTTATTTTACAAATAATATCCTCTTCAAACAAAGTATAAGCATTTTATGTGGTGATCCTATACTTATATGTGAGATGGACCACTTCTAATTATAATCAGTTAAAGAATACATCTTGAGCATGCTCAATTAAGAAGTAGAACTATTATAATTATCTCAAAATAAAAGAAAGAAAGAAAGGAAGGAAGGAAGGAAGGAAGGAAGGAAGGAAGGAAGAAAGAAAGAAAGAAAGAAAGAAAGAAAGAAAGAAAGAAAGAGAGAGGGGCAAGGAAGGAAGGAAGGAGGGAGGGAGGGAGGGAAGGAAGGAAGAAAAGAAAGAAAGAAAGGAAGAAAGGAAGGAAGGAAGGAAGGAAGGAAGGAAGAAAGAAAGAAAGAAAGAAAGAAAGAAAGAAAGAAAGAAAGAAAGAAAGAAAGAAAGAAAGAAAGGAAGAAAGGAAGAAAGAAAGAAAGAAAGGGAAAAAAGAAAGAATCTCTGTTTGGAGTCATGGTACAGATGTTTAAGAGATTAACATGACAGCCATAAGTGTGTGGGTGGGCATGTTCAAATTATACAGTAAGGCATTAGCTAAAAATCAAGGAAAGAAAATTTTGACATTAAGATAGGAGTTTGCCCCTAAAGGTTCCTGCCTGGTTTAGTGGCTAACGAAATCTTTGTTTCTAAATCTGAGTTCTGACTTTTGCCATATTTTTGATATACATCTTGACCTTTAAGGTTTAGTTTTTTTCATCTATACTGCCAGAATTTTATTTATTTGAAGAGTTTATTTAATGAAATTTCAATGACTCAGTAAAATAGTTTAAGTGAAGGGCCAATGTGAAATCATCATTCTATAATATTGACTATCATAATTGCCATAGAATGTGGGTATGTGTGGAGTATCAAAGACTCAATTATAAAATCAATATTGTATATTTTCCATCTTCTCTGTGCCAGTGTGAATTTTATTATTTTATAAAACTCAAACCCAAGATAACTCAAAAGTGAAAAATTAAAACACTACAAAACTTCATGAAAGTAGATATAAGTATATTCAGGAGAATAAACTATGCTCATAGTGTGAGAAGACAACGGTTACCAATAAAGAAATCAACTCAAATAAAGAACTAAATAGAAACTCTCCATCTAAAAACATGTGATAAAATGATATGTAATTTTCTGAAATTGGCTCATCAGAAAAGAGGACATTATATACGAAAACAGACAATGTGCATGAGAATTAACAAACAGAACTTTCTCGATCTAAAAGAAAAGGGCAAACAAGTCTGAAAATAAAACGAAATATGCCTCAGGAAGCCATGGACAATATCAAAATCTGTAGCATATACATATGTATGTATAGTCTAGCCAGGGAAACAGGAGAAATTCAATAGGGCAAAATCATGCATTAGAAAATTAGTGGCTGAAAACTCCAAAAATTTGATGGAAAATATAGATTTCAGACTCACATTTTTCACTGAGGCCATAGTAGGAAAAATCATAAAGAAAATTCACATCAGAATCAAATTTAATGATAAAGAAAAAGTCCTGGCAGCAATAATATTTTAAAAGTTATGTTGTATAAGAAAAACAGAACCAGGTAATGGTGTGGAAGTTGACACCAAGCACTCAGCTGGACAAAGATTCCAAAGTATGTGCCGCAGGCCAGCCTGGTAATAACTAATACAGCTACAGATTTCCACAGCTCACCCCAGTAATTATTGTGTTCTATCTTCTAAGTTGTTTTAACATTCATTGAGGATTACTCTCTGTGTGGAATTGCTTACGGTAATTTTTAATCCCTCTGTTCATTGATACACTGAAATCCCTGATTGTTTTTAAAAAATATATATGCAGATAATATCATCTATGCAATTGTTCAGCTAGAGAACTGAATCCTCCTTAATCCTTCTATTTCCTTTACACGCTCCACATTAGCAAGTACTATCTGCTGCAGCTTGATCATATAATCCAGATCAAATATGATTTCTGTGTCCCATCACTAGCTCCAGATCCAGCCTGAGTCAGCAAGACTGCTCTTACACTCTATTAATTACTCTTTATTAATTTCTAGTTGGTGGTCTTCTAGAATATTCAGTCACCTCAATATAGTTCTACCAGAAAGAAACCAATAGTACCCCCAGTAATTTAACCTTAGTAACTCTCCTCACTACCAGTACTACCAGCCCAAGGATGGCACCACCCACCCATGAGCTGGACCCACCCCCATTGATCATTAATTGAGCAAATTCCTTACAGCTGGATCTCATGGAGGCATTTCCTCAACTGAGTGCCCTTCCTCTCTGATGATTCTAGCTTGCGTCAAGTTGAAACACAAAATCAGCCAATACAATCAGTAATGTATTAGCCATCTAAATTATCAGATCCATTTCTTTTGATATATGTATTAATTTTACTCAGGACATTTTTGCATACATGCTGACTGATCTATAAGTAACTATTTAGTGGAAACACACCTGAATGAAAGGAAAAAGTATCAGAAAGTATGTGCTATCAATAATGTACATTCTATTAGTTCAAAAAGTTTTTGTTCCAATGTATAATGAGAATTATTATAACATTTATATTTAAAATGTCTAGAAATGCTCTCTTTGGTGATTTCTGACATCTAGCTATTTCCTGATGTGTCAGTTGAATGTGGTTTTGACAGGACTAAACTTGAGCTGTGATTTTGTTCATATCAGACTGGTTTGAACAAGAGTGGCCCCATAGGCTCATAAGTTTGACTACTTGGTCCAGTTGTGGAACTGTTTGAGAAGGATTAGGAAGTATGGTCTTGATGGAGGATGCATCATCTTTCTCCCCTTCATGCTTGTTGATCAGATGTAAGCTGCCAGCTACTTCCAGCAGCATGCTTATCATGTCTGCCTTCCTGTGTCATGTTCCCTACCTTGATAACCATGGACTCTAACCCTTTGGAACCATAAGCACACAATTGAACGCTTTCTTTTGTAAGTTATCATAGCCATGGTATTTCCTCTTAACATTAGAAAAATAACTAAGAAATAAAACTGTAATAAAAATTCTCAAAAATTTCAGGGACTAAGAGCACAAAGACAAGAAACCACAATCACAATGCTATGATTCTTTCTGAAATGCATTTTCTCAAAAATGTTGCATTTATTATACTTACTCTCTTCCTGTTTGCTGTTCCTATTTCTTGGTGGTGCTTATCTAGAAATTAGTGCTCGCTATTATTGTAGCTTCATTGGCAACAGTAATGTGATTTGCATCATTAGCAAATCATAATTGTGATATTATTTACTTGTTCATCCAGTTATTCTTTATTAAATGTTGTTTCTTCACTAGACACTATGCTGAGTCACAACACAACAATGTTAATACAAAAAGGCATAGTTTATTATTTCTAACATATATTATTTAGTCACAAAGGCAATAATACCAGAGAATTGTTAATTTTATATTAGCTAATGGAGCACACATCAGTGGGGATCCAATCTACCATATGCACTCAAGGAAGGCATTTCTGATAGTATAATACACAAAACGAGGTCTGAAAAATGGGTGAAATTGAGCAAAGAACAGTAATGGGTGGTGCCATGAAGAAAACATTGGTAAATTATAGACACTGGGAGAAGTATTTTAGCAAAATAAGAAGCAAGGTCTATGTAATCCAAAAGTTAGAGGAGCGAGAAAGAGGAGTTTTTAGAATGAACTGAGAGTCACTGAGTCAGTTAAGTGTTGCTAACTAGTGCTTTCTGTTAACTGAGCATGTTGAGTAATTTTATTCAGAAAGAAGGCATATTTTAAGCTTTCAAAGGATTTTTCTGTGCATTAACTTATTCACATGTAATTGAGATAATCTGGTCTCATAGCATTTGAGGGCTATGAGACATAATTTAGGAGTCCTGGCAGGGTTGTTCATCAATTTGAGCAAATCACTATTTTAGTATTTGTGACACCCAAGGACCATGGACTTCGGTCACAAAATTCATTATCTGAGATTCATAAGAATGTATGTGGGAAGCAGAGACTTTTGAAAACAGGAAAATGTGGCATTCTTTTCTGTGTCCCTTGAGCAATAGCGATAACGAAACAGTGAGGCTATCAGAACAGCAGCTTCTGCATGTTATCCAGCCCTATAATACAATTTATCTTTTAATGTGACATACATATATTTATTCTGATAGAGAAAAAGATGTTATGCTACTGAGTATGTGTATCAGTGAGACTGCAAATGCACTAGTAATAATATGAATAATACTTAACCATTCTTAACAGGCCCTCTAAATGTTCATTACCTTCATCAGACATGTGGAAGTTCTGTACACCTATCATTCTTAATAGGAAAACAGAAAATCCAGACACAGCTCCTTTTGTTCTCACAGTTTACAGGGCATTGTGAAGCACTAGAATCCACTTTCTAGTGCATTTAATCACATGTAAATTTCCATGTGCACCTCCGTTCTATTCAAGTTACGTTGTGTGTTGTGGGGAAGCATAAAGGAATGTAAAGTTGCCCCTAAACAGATATAATTCACCTAACTGTGCACAAACACAAAGAAATCCCTGTCTTTGTTCAAGCAATGCTGCTGCTTGCACTTAGAAACCAGTGACTTACAAAAAATTCACATTTAGACACTAACCAGCATGTTATAATCCCAGTAATAAGCCTTTCCACAAACAATACAAGTTAACCTGAATTTACATTATATTCAGAATTTTAGTCACTAGAATTTACTTTCTCTTGATTGGGCTGGAAATCCTTATTCTTACCTTAGATGCCAAAGCAGGTTTTGTCATCTGAAGTTTTCCTGTGAGTGACAGAACTGCATTCCAGTAGGAAGTTGAAAGGATATAAAGAAATACTCATTAAGAAAGTTTTACTCACGTACTTCTTGCATGTGCTTTCATGTCCACACACTGTGGGCTTCCAAAGTAGGAACAAAGATGTCTTGATTGCTTTAGCTTTCTTTGCCATCATTTGTTCCTTCCTCTGAGGAAGCAGAAGACAGCAGGAGCAGAAGAGTTTATATGTGTAGTTGGAGGCTGTCCATTCATAGGCCGTGGCTGTCTGGAGACTGGGAAGTACTACTTAGCCATTTCTCATGGTTCCTTCCCTGATCATGCAAGTTCTCATGTATCATTAACACTCGTGTGACCTCTACATTCTTTTATTTCCTAAGGGGAAAAGGATTCACCTGCCCAAGTGTTTGGATGCAAACACTGTCTTCAGAATTTGTGGTCTGTGCCAGTGCAACTGCATTCAAAATTAATAAATGATAAAATATTGATGACTAGGAAGATAATGCATTTGGAAGGATACATTTAATACTATTAAATAAATAGTTGAGTAAATAATATGATTGGTATTAGAAAATATTTAGAACACAACTATAGTAAAAAAGAATGATACATCAAATTTCACAGTTTACAAAGAATGAGAAATACAGAGGACACAAATGCATGATCTTAGTTGTATACTTCACATAAAAAGAAGGTATAAAATTTTTTCAGTTTATTTACATGATGGATTACATTGATAGATTTGCATATGTTGAACCAGCCCTGCATCTCTGGGATGAAGCCTACTTGATCATAATGGATAATTTTTCTAATGTGTTCTTGGAATCGGTTTGTCAGTATTTTATTGAGAATTTTTGCGTCAATGCTCATGAGTAAGATTGGCCTGTAATTCTCTTTCTTGGTTGAGTCTTTGTGTGGTTTTGGTATCAGGGTAACTGTAGCTTCATAAAAGGAGTTTGGCAATGACTCTTCTGTTTCTATTTTGTGAAATACATTAAGGAGTATAGGAATTTGCTCTTCTTGGAAGATCTGGTAGAATTCTGCATTGAAACCATCTGGTCCTGTGCTTTTTTTTGGTAGGGAGGTTTTTGATAACAGCTTCTAATTCTTCACGACTTACAGATCTGTTTAAATTGTTCACCTGGTCTTGATTTAAGATATGGTACTTATCTAAAAAACTGTCGATTTCTTTTACATTTTCCAATTTTGTGGCATACAGGCTTTTGTAGTAAGATCTAATGATTCTCTGAATTTCCTCTGTGTCTGTGGTTATGTCCCCCTTTTCATTTCTGATCTTAATAATTCGCATGTTCTCTCTCTGCCATTTGATTAGTTTGGATAGGGGTTTGTCAATCTTGTTGATTTTCTCCAAGAACCAGCTTTTTGTTTCATTGATTCTTTGGATTGTTTTCTGTGTTTCTATTTTGTTGATTTTAGCCCTCAGTTTGATTATTTCCAGTCTTCTACTTCTCCTGGGTGAGTCTGCTTCTTTTTTTTTCTAGACCTTTCAGGTGTGCTGTTAAATCTCTAATGTGAGCTTTCTCCATTTTCTTTATGTGGGCACTTAGTGCTATGTACTTTCCTCTTTTAGTACTGATTTCATAGTGTCCCATAGGTTTGAGTATGTTGTTTCTTTATTTTCATTGAATTCAAGGAAGACTTTAATTTATTTCTTTCTTTCTTGGCCCAGGGGTGGTTCAGTAGTTGACTGTTCAGTTTCCATGAGTTTGTAGGCTTTCTGAGGGTAGAATTGTTGTTGAATTCTCACTTTATTCCATGGTGATCCGATAGTACACAGGTGGTTACTACAATTTCTTTGTATCTATGGATCCCTGGGAACTAGATTTCTGGTTATTATGAATCACCATGAGAGTAGTCCAGGGAACTGAATCTGATCTTTTGCAAGAATAGCAACTCACCTTAATCACTGAGCCATCTCTCCAGCCCTTTGATATTAGAATTTCATAGAAATTAGTAAGTGATGTTCATACAAGTATAGAATGGGTTGGCAATCTTAAACTTTGACTTCCGCACACAGACTGGAGCTAACATTACAGCTGAGTTATATAATAAGACCAACCCACAAGTGAACAGTGGTTTGACAATTTCTAAATCTTAACCTAGGAAAGAGATGTTCAAGAGAAGAGTGAGACCAAATAAAATGAGAACCAATAAGCAGTCAATAGCTTTATCAGATAATATTATAAATTCCTAGCTTTCTGGAGATGAGAACTGTAGCTAGAGATGGCGTGGGTCAAAGGAATTCTTATAAACTATGCAGAAACTCAGATATAACTTTTGTACTAATGAAAATTACCCAGTGTGGAAGACAAGAAGAATGTGTCATCGCTAATGACTCTTTGCATGGACAAGAGGAAAAACACACCAGTACATAGTGGAGGAGTGTATTTGCGAATGGGGAAAATACTTCTTTGTTAAACGAGGAAGAGGAACAGTATGAAAGCAAATAGAGTTGATATCAGAAAGACAAGGGTTTATTATCTGGTTTCAATGGGCCCCTACTAATTGGGTAACAGTAAATAAAATTAATTAATGAATTAAGATTAAAATCCTCTACATTATGAGCTCCAGTCCTTAAGCTAAATTAGAAAAAAAACCTACTGAACTTAAATTATTTTAGAAAAATTAAAAATTTAGATTTGAGAACCACAAGTGTTACTCTACTTATGCCTCAACCTTCTCCTCTCTAAATCTCTATCACTCATGAGTAGGAAAAATTACTAGTACTATTTCATAGTTTATGGGATGTATGGGTAATTAGTATTTAGAATTATAACAGACACAGCCATTTTATATTTTAAATAACATTTACGATGTACAGTTACATCACATAATAAATAAAAATAGTGAGGTAATATTTTGTAATTCCATAAATAAAACAGAACACCATAAAAACAGTATTTCATAAGTCGTTTATCTCTATAGTATTATATAAATTTTCTGTACACATCGAAAAGAAAGGCCTGTCATAATATTTTGAAGTTAACTCTTTTTCTAAATTATGTCATTTATGCCCGCATAGTTTCATCTGTGATTTAACTGCAGTTAAAACAAAATATATTTAAAGTGCACAAAATCATACGAATTATGCAGTAGTGCTGTATGAGAAGAACTATGTTAAATCCCTCAGAGTTAGTCCAGACTAGATGCTGGCTCAACCACTTACTAGATCTGTGACAGAGCAAATGCTAATATCTCTGTGACTCCATTGCCTCCAGATTGTGGAAGAACAGTAACAATAGCTGAGAATTAAACTTGTTACTACTATATTTTCTAACTGTGTACTCATACTTAGACTATTCCTGACATGTTGCAATTCATTTAATAACTAAAGAGATAAAACCAACTCACAAAATAACAAAAACAGAATTTAATTCTCGGTTTGCCAGTTCTAGTGAAGTGATTTCTTCAAGTGAAAAGAAACCATTTCCTTGTACTTCTTGTACTTGACTCTACAAAAAACATGGAGGCACTTATGAGGAAGTATCTAACATACAGGAAGGACAATTGACATCTGACTCTACCATACTGGTCCCTGCTGGCATGCTTACTGATGCCTGTTTATCACACACATTCTTCTATGACTTCTGCACTATGTATCATAGAAAATGATGTTAACACACTTGTTAGAAAGGTTTTATGAACCCTACACTTCATTTGTCATCTGCATAGAGACAAACACTCATAAAGGATCCTGTCAACAGTATTTTCACCCTCTTCTCTTAAACCAAGATAGCTCGATTGCTTAACCTCCAGCTTTTATGTAGAGGAAAAGAAAAAAAATGATACAACTAAGTTCTTAGAAACAAAACTCTCTGGAGTTCAAGTGCTTGGAAATACAACGCTGTTGGTCTTTTAATTTCCAGCTTCTCTGGAAACAAGTGCAGCTGGAGGGCTCTCCAGTCCCTCGGTCCTGCTGCTCTCAGGGTTTCATTTGCCATTTCAAAGATCTTAAGAAAGCAAAGAATTCTAGGTTTTATGTGTATTTCAGCCAACAAAAGAGTGTTTCCTCTCTGATATAAAACAGAGAAATGCTCGGTCATGGGGGCAGTATTTCTCCCTATCATTAAAGCATATAAACAGATATAAATAAATCCTCCCAGGGCCTAGCGTGAGATACTTCCTCTCAAGTTGTGGGTCAGGCTATTGCTCTTGGTTGAACAGCAAAACCTAATTGTAAGACCTTATTACTCAAAGTATCACACATTTTCGTCACAGGACATGAAAAAAAAAATGAGTTGGTATTGACCAGGAAGGACTCCCGCCCACCCCGTTAGCTGGCTTTTGTAGTACTAGAGGTGCTGAGCAGAGTGCCAAGGTAGATAAAACTCATCAACTGTGTTACCCAGCCATCAACCTTGTGAACTACAATAAGGATCAGTATGGCAATAAATTCCAGAAGGTCTGTCTTAGAGTTTCTATTGCGGCAAAACACCATGATCAAAAGGCAAGTAGGAGAGGGAAGAGATTATTTGTCTAACACTTCCACTTTGCTGTTCATCACTGAAGGAAGACAGGACAGGAACTCAAAAGAGGCAGGATCCTGGAGGCAGGAGCTGATGGAGAGGCCATGGAGAGGCGCTGCATACTGTCCAGCTTTATATTACTTGCTCAGTTAGCTTTCTTAAAGAACTCAGGATGACCAGTTCAGGGATGGCATCACCCACCATGGGCTGGGACCTCCCCCATTGAGAAAACTTCTCACATCCGGATCTCATGGAGGCGTTGCTTCAACGGAGGATCCTTCGTCTTAAATGTTTCTAGCTTATGCCAAGTTGACGCACAAAACCAGCCAGTACAGGTACATATAGAGGCATGAATGTTATGGTAGTAACAGATTGTTTTCTAACTAAACTTAAAGAAAACACATCCCTGATACTGAAGATCTTGCTGAAAACTCATAGTTGGCATCCTCATAGGCTCTGGGTGTAAACATACTACTACTAGTTTTGATAAATTGAGCCAGTATCAAACTGTTCTCTAAATTCTTATCACCTGTGATTAGACACTGTTAGACCTCATCAGAGGCAATTTTATGGGGTCAGAAGAGTAAACACAAAAATTCACAGCTGCCCAAAACACAGAGAATAAGCGTCCATGGAGCTCTCAACCTTAAATGGAACATCTGCCTCACACTGTCTACTCCCAAAGCTCAGAGTCACTGTGAAAAGGGGAGCATGATGAATATAAGAGCAGAGGTCAGGGTAGATCAGAGTGAAAAAGTCTCTTCTTGACATGATAGGATGGCTGTTCTTATAAACTCACACAATGACAGACACCTGCACAAGACTCGAATGAGTTCAATCAAGTCAGCATTTAAGTTTGTAGAGTGGAGAGGGGTTCAGGGGTTCCCTCTCCAAGCTAGAGGTCTGTCAACCTTTGATGGTTTGGCAGGAGAGAGAATCCATTTTCTGTAAGTCCCTGGTAGGTTAGCAATGTTCCAGCGAGGGTCTACTCTCCTTCTTAGTTTGAATTGTGAAAAGCAGAAAACAGAGATTCATTCAATGTAGTTATATTTTTAAAAAGAACAAAGATACTCGCTAGCCACATGTCTCAAGTCCATCTACTGGGACCTGACATGAGGCTCGCTTTTCAATAGAAAGCAAGAAACATACATAACTAAGCTCTCTAGTCAAGGAGTAGTCCCCTGCCCAACACTGTCTCAGTTTTTAGTCTTTTCTGCAAAAATTATCTGAAACATTGTAAATCTCTCTCCAGGAGATAAGTTCCTTCTCTTCTTCACATGACCCAACACTTAGCCATGTCTTATCCAGCCAAAGATACCTGAGAAAACTCTAATTTCTTCAGTTCTAATCTTTCAATAGGCTGATAGCCAAAGGGGGAAACACAAATGTCTCTGTATACTCTACCAGAGAGTCAGATATCTCATCTCCTCTCTTAATATTGATGCCTAAATATAGGATTTCAAAAACCTTTCTGAAAAGTAAAACAAAGTGATATCTAGCTCATAGGGTTTTCATGAGAGTTGAGTGAGTTCATTCATTGGACACAAAATAAACACACATACTCTCTCTGTGTCTTTCAACTCTTGAAACTGAAGGGACTATATGGGAAAACTCAACTTCTTAGATTCAACTTCTCAAACCTAAAGCTAAAGATTTTCAGCAGAGTGCCCCACAAAGTGAATAAATGCAGCCTTGGCCTTGCCATCACCACCTCACTTGTAGAAAATATAAGCCAAAAGATAGTCACACTGTAGCAATAAGGCCGGTTAAGGAAAAAACTAGCACCTTTTTGTCCAAAGGGTGAAAATTTTTTTTATACTAGGTGGAGATCTAACTTTCTAGGTACCTATAATATAAAGGACTTGATCTAGCTATGACAGTCAATCATCTACCTGAGCAAGAGGCATCCCACAGGAAGGCACGATAACCTCTAAGGAATCAAGCTCCATCTAAACCAAGCTAAAAGAGGGACAGAATAATTATCCCTGTAATGAGATAATGTTATTTTTCTTCCCAGAATCCTCACCCTCTACTGCACTTCTGGTAAGCTGCCATGAATGAGGTTTGACTTGGTCTCTCCAACTTTCTGAATCCTGACTCAAAACACAAAATCATTTATTTTTTCTCATTTTTTGACTAAGTTTCTGATGGCTGGCAAGAGCCAGCTTATGCTTTCCCTGGTACTTTGGACTTCCTTACTCTTTCTCAAAGCTCCCTCCCTGACACATGGATGCATACCCATCACGTGACTAACCTCCGTGATAACTTCACTCAAATGGCTTGACTTTTTCCTTTCTCTCTCCAATTATCCTTCTCCTGCCAGTGGCTGAGATTTAAAACTTGCCTGCCCTAGGGTTTTTCTTTAAAACACTAAAGAAATTGTCTTCCTGAATAAACTTTGACTTTGCTTAGATTTTTAACTTTGTAATGCTCATAAAATTCTACTCTTTGAATAAACTTTGGTTTTGCTTAACTTTTGTCTTTCCTTGGATTTCAAACTTTTTCTGCCGTTTAAAACCATTTTTTAAAAAAAGCCCCAAACTATCTCTGTACCTTGGAATGGTATCAAGATCATCCAATGGGCTGCATGATGAGGGAGAAATAGCTTGTAAAAAGATTCTTTGTCAAAATTAAAGATGATTGGGTATCTATCAACTTGTATATCAACTCTCCTGTTGTTCACACTTTATCTCAGGAGAATTGCAAGAAAGCCATGAGTAATTCAGTTGAGAAAGGTTGATGAAGACAGTTTATGTAAGTAAGCAATATCCAGAGAAAAATATTGTCAGTATAGGAAGGCTCAATTGGAAAACTCCAAACTACAGACAAAAACATCACAGAATAGCTTACCCTATACATGACCCATATTTTCTGGTCTCAAAACGCCCAGAGTCACTTTGTGAGTTGATAGCCAAGTTAGAAAAATCATCTGGAAAATTTTGTTCTTTCCATCCTCAAACTCCAGCCCCTTACTTCAGGGTAAGGAAAAAGAAAAAAGGAAACAGACAAACAAAAGAGTCAACTATATTTCTTTCCAAATAGCCCAATGGTTTGCTTATGCTTCCAAAGCTAGTATGAACCTATTTATAAAGCAATATGAAATCACCAACTTTCTACAAAATGTATAGCTTATTTAAAAGGGTGAGGTAAAATTGTCAATTTATTTTAGTTCTTAAATTTAATTTTAATTTTTGATTTTTTAAAATTTTAAATTTAGATTGTGATCTATAATTACATGTATGCCAGTATATCTCAGTCAGGGACATCAGCTTTGGAGTTATATGCACTGGAAGTGGGTGCTGGAAATGAAGTTCCAGGAAAGCCAGTTAAGACTGTTACACTGTTTGTTACACAGAGAAACTATATATATATACATATATATATATATATATATATATATATATATATATATATATCATTAATTATTATTTCCTAAAGATAGAAAGAAATCATTGTGTCATAACTTAATTCTAAAAATATTACAGAAAAAAGATATAAAACATTGAGTCCCATCATACCTTTGCAACAAAAATTCTAACAGAAATGGTGGCAACACTATCTGGCAGTCCAAAATCATCTTCCATATCCCAAAGGGAGTTACATTTTTAAAATGCTAGCCAGTAGCATAATAATAAAATATCCAAGTTAAATTTTTTGCACTTATCTCTGCAGATGGCTACAATCCCAGCACTATGTGAAGTCAGCTAGGAGGAGCACAAGTTCAAGACCACCCTGAGATACAAAGCAAGATGTTGTCTCAAAATACTAAATAAAATAAACAAATCATTTGTATTTGGTTCATTGAGAAAACATGTTTTCCTTCACAATAGGTAAAGTTAAATATCTCAAAGGAATTTTCTGAGACAATTGAGTCTAAATGAAGACAAATGTAAATGAGGCTGTGAAGAAATGCAATGAATGCTGTGTACTGGACACAACTCATTCACACAATAGTTGTGATTACCTGAAAGAGTCATTAAATTTCCCAGCATGGATCAGCGAGGGATTACCAAGTCCCACCCCAAGAAAAGGAGTTGTTACCAGTGACTTCAGGGAGAAGAGAATCATTTCCTTTGACGATATGGACACTAGGAGACTGGTTGTTCTTGCCCAAGTGGAAGGTCACACACCTCTGTGCAAACTTAGTGGGTTTTAGTTCTTTTTAAAATTTTGAAAAAGAAGACATCAAGAGGGAGGGAGATGTATTGGCAGGATAAGGGAAATTGCACATGGGGGAGTAGGGGTGGGTATGATTAAGATGCATTATAGTTATTTATATGTATGAAATTTTCAAAGATTCAACAAAACATTGTTTTAAAAGTGAAGTTGGCCAGGAAGTGGTAGTGAGCACTTGGGAGGCAGAGAAAGACGAATCTTTGTGAGTCTGAGGTTAGCCTGGTCTACTAGATCTAGTTCCAGTATAGGTAGGACTGTTACAGAGAAAAAACCCTGTCTCTAGAAAAAAAAAAAAAGTAAAGTTCATGACCAAGGAAAAGTATCTTTTGCAAGGATAGAGAAAAAGTACTTGATGAGGGAAAATTTCTTGGGAGTAGCAGACAGCACACTGATACTTTAATATAGCTGACCATGGCATAAAATATAATTAGAATCACTTCATTTTATACTTTAAAAACAAAGACCTGTGGAAATAAATTAATTCACCCATGATCAAATAATATCTGGCAAATTCTGGCATCAAACTCACAGCTTTTGAATGTAAATGCCCAAGATTCGCTTATGAGACAAATCTGGACCTGGAATGTTTTCTGAAGTCCAATCTGTCAAAAGTTTGGTCACTGGCCAGTGATGTATAAAGATAGTTGAAACATTAGGAGGACAAAAGTCTCTAGGCCACAGGGAGTCTGTCCTCGGATGGGCTGAGGATGCTGGTCCCATCCTCTGCTTTTGTTTCCTAGCCATGAGAGAAACAGCTTTGCCCTGTCCTGTGCCAGCACCAGAATGTAGTGCTCTTACAAAGAAAATCGATGTGAGTGGTGTAGCTGGCAAAGGTGGTCCTAAAAGACAGTCTGTGCCCCCGCTCTTACTTTTTAGTCTTTCAAGTTTTCATAAAGCTCCAATCTGGCTTTCACGATGAAGCCTCAATTTTCAAAATAACAAAACTTAGCACTCATGATATCAGTTGTGTGGCCTTAAAAATCTCACAAAGCAGGTAGGTGTGAGGGAAGTAAGCAAACCACAGCTCTGTCTCCTGCTGTCTCCTGATGGCCCAAAGCCTTTTTGTGCCTTCTTGGGGATGATGATAAATTCTTGCTGCTATATCAAAATCAAAGACCCTGGGGCATTTTCTGGCTAATGTTAATCATCAGAGAGTCTGCACCCTTAGATTCACCATAGTATAATTTACATCGTCAACTTAACTTCCTCCTAATTGGCTTTTCTAGAAGATTATTGGAAAGATGCCCTAGGAGGGAGACCAAGCCTACTATGATTTGGGATGGAAAATGTATTCCCTACCCTATGAATATACCACATACCTTAGACACATTCCTAAAATCTATAACCTTTAAAATCTATAACATGGAAATCGCTATGATACTACCCATTTCACAGACAAATAAACAAAGGCTTAGGAAGATAAATTACACCAAATCACAGGAAGAAATGGATCATAAACTGAAGTATCCAAAGCCATGAGCAAAAACAAATCTTCTTTATGAGTTCACTATCTCCAGTATCTGCTACAGTAATGGAAAGTGACAGAGATTCTTACAATCAAGTACCATGTGAGAAAACCTTGGTCTTTTGACTCCAAATATTTTGGTCTTTTCTCTGAGCTAGATTTCTAAGGCTACTAGTATATGGCATTCTTAGAGAATTTCAACAATACTCTGTCAAAATAACATTAAATAAAACATTGAAAGATAGTTCCAGAGTCTTCTTGAACCACATGAGAAGCGATTATATTTTTTCATTGCCCATTTCCTTATTCCAATCCTCCCGAAACTGAAGACTTACAGACACTGAATTTCTCTTGAAGGAAACATTTTGCTTCTGTCCGATCATGAGTACCCATCTTTCTTTTGCTTTGGGGATCAAAAAAAACCTATTAAAAATTTTGAGCTTTTTTGAAAAAGAAGGTATTCCAATATAATGAATTTTTTTCAGGACTTCAGGCCTGTGGTTTATTAGCTTGGTTTCTATTGTGAGAATGCAAAAGAAATAGTCATCTTTCTTGCTTCAGGATGGGTCAGCTGTATGGAACAAAACAGCCTGCTCCTTCTTTGTTTCTCTGTAGGGTCTTCTATTTCTCTTCATTTTGATGCAAGACATCATTATGCCCAGCTGAGTTCATCAGCAATAATGGGGATAGATGGTGAGGGACTTGCCAGATATGAGAACAACAGAGTGAGAGTTTGCACCCAGATTCCAGGCTGAGGATACAACATGAAAAGGCCTATTGACTGGAGACAGATGCTTTCAAGGGGCACTGTACCTTTGGAAGACTTCAGAACCAGCCTCATCACCTTCTTGCCTGAATGTGGCCCCTGCCCCAGCTATTAACCAAAGAGTGGCCTCAGGTATTCCTTTCTGACAGAGATCTAGATTAATGTAGACCTCTGTGTGGTTTCTTTGGGACTTAATGACTGTGGGAACTGGGAAGGACAGAAATCTTAGACAATACTTCTCAGTGAATACATGGCACTCTTAGATTTGAGAAAAATCACAAAAGAATTACTAAACTAAGGAATGTATGATAATCCCCTAATTCCTCAATGCTCTGCATCTTTAATGGTATAACAGCTTTGAATATCAGGGGAAACTTCACAATGAATATGAATTCCGAACACTTATGATAACATGCTGGACAGAAGCTTCTTATTCTTTAGTTCCAAAGGCTTCTGTCCACATTCACCTAGCCACCTTGCTTGAAACTGGGCCAGGTGGAATACATCACAGTGGAAGCAAACATAGCGAAGGAGTCTGCTCTCCTCCGGGCAACCAGGAAGCAAGGGGAGCAAGGAAAGTGACCCTACTACCCAAATCCCCTTTGAAGGCATACTTCCCAAGGTCTGATCTTCTTTAACTAAGTCTCACCTCCTTAGGTTCCACAGTACTAAGCCCTGGCCAACACATGAGCATTTATAGTAGGTCTCAAAACAATACTACGAAAGTGGAAAATACTGGTAAAAGGACACACGGAATGCAAATACACCTACTGTGGTGTGGATGTACCATGTCCCCCACAGGCTCCTCTTCGGTTTTGTTTGGGGTTTTTGGTTTTTATAGTCATTATTATTATTATTATTATTATTATTATTATTATTATTATTATTATTATTTATGTCCTTAGTTGGTGGTTCTCTGAGTAAGTTGTAGAAACATCAAGAAGTAGAATCTCACTAGACCAAGTGGGTCACCGAGGGGCAGCCTTGAAGTTTTATAACCCAATGTTCTATCCTGTCCAGTCTCTGCTTGCTCACATGGATGCTTCATGAGCAGCCAGATGCATGATTCTGAAACCATGCCTCTCCCATCTGCTGCCATGCCGGCCTGCCACGATGGACTTATCTCTCTGGAAGAAGAAGCCAAAATAAACCCTTCGTTCTTTAAACCCCTCGTGTGGGGGTGGTTTATCACAGAGACAGAAGGAAACAAGACAACATCTTACACATAAGTAGTGAAATCCCTGTGATATAGACTATAGGTACAAGGTACTAATTGGTATGTACTGACAGAACAAATCTTTTTTTTTGTTTTTTGCTCTATCAACAATTAATCTTGAATATTTTCCAAAGGAAAAATTATTTAAGACAATCTACACTAGCATAGTAAATATGTGCTCAATAATTTGGCTTCTACTTCTACCTCGGTCTTAGGTGACTAACTAGGCTGTGTTTCCTCCTCTATGAGACTGAGAAAGTATTGATTGCCCTACCAATATCAGAGGATTTGTTAGAAAAAAAATTTGAAGCAATTGTGAACTACATGCATGGGAAGCCGGTATTCTCATTAAGATACTACCAATGAATCGGGTCCATAATAATAAGGACCTAAGCAAGAGCCAGAAAAGAAAAGAGCCTCAGAGTCAAGAAATAGCTTTTAAAATGTTGTTTTTAATTATGAAATAACAAAAACCTAGAACATCATAAAAAAGAACAAAGCCAATGTTATGTGGTTCTATCAATAAATTAATATCAATTTTTAAAATGATATCATACTTGCTAAACAACTCAATTTAGAAAAGTTACCAATTAAAAATTGGGGCACTGAACTGAACAGAGAATTCTAGCAGAGGAAGTTCAAATGGCCAAAAGACAGTTAAGGTCATGCTCAACCTCCTTAGCGATCAGGGAAATGCAAATCAAAACAACTTTGAGATATCATCTTACACCTGTCAGAATGGCAAAAATCAAAAACACCAATGATAGCCTTTGCTGGAGAGGCTGTGGAGGAAGGGGTACTCTCATCCATTGCTGGTGGGAATGCAATCTTGTGCAACCACTTTGGAAATCAGTGTTTCGGTTTCTCAAGAAATTCGGGATCAACCTACCCCTGGACCCAGCAATACCACTCCTGGGAATATACCCAAGAGATGCCCTATCATATGACAAGAGCATTTGTTCAGCCATGTTCATAGCAGTATTATTTGTGATAGCCAGAACCTGGAAACAACCTAGATGCCCCTCAATGGAAGAATGGATGAAGAAAGTGTGGAATATCTACACATTAGAGTACTACGCTGCGGTAAAAAAACAATGACTTCTCGAATTTTGCATGCAAATGGATGGAAATAGAAAACACTATTCTGAGTGAGGTAACCCAGACCCAAAAAGATGAACATGGGATGTACTCACTCATAATTGGTTTCTAGCCATAAATAAGGGTCACGGAGTCTACAATAGGTGAATGGGAAGTAGACAAAATTGCCTGGGAGAAAATTGGGATCTTGGGGGTGGGGTGGGATGGGGGTAAGGGGAGATGGGGAGAGAAAAGGGAGAAGGGGAGGATGGGGGGAACTTGGGGAAAAAGGAGGATTGGGATAAAGGAAGGTTGGATAGGGGAGCACAGAACCACAATTCTTAGTTAAGGGAGCCACCTTAGGGTTGGCAAGAGGGTTTGGCTCCCAGGAGCCCAAGCCGAGGTCCCCAGTTAGTTCCTTGGGCAGCTGAGGATAGGGAACCTGAAATGACCCTAGCCTATAGCAATACTGACGAATATCTTGCATATCATCATAGAACCTTCATCTGGTGATGGATGGAGATAGAGACAGAGACCCACACTGGAGCACTGGACTGAGCTCCCAAGGTCCCAATGAGGAGCAGAAGGAGGGAGAACATTAGCAAAGAAGTCGGGACCACGAGGGGTGCACCCACCCACTGAGACAGTGGAGCTGATCTATTGGGAGCTCACCAAGGCCAGCTGGACTGTGACTGAAAAAGCATGGGTTAAAACTGGACTCTCTGAACATGGCGAACAATGAGGGCTGATGAGAAGCCAAGGACAATGGCACGGGGTTTTGATCCTACGCAATGTGCTGGCTTGGTGGGAGCCTAGCCAGTTTGGATGTTCACCTTCCTAGATATGGACGGAGGGGGGAGGACCTAGGACTTACCACAGGACAGAAAACCCCGACTGCTCTTTGGACTGGAGAGGAAGGGGGAGAGGAGTGGGAGGAGGGGGAGAAGGGTAGGAGGAGGGGGAGAATGGTGGGAGGAAGGGGAGGGAAATGGGAGGCTGAGAGAAGGTGGAAACTTGCTATAAAATTTTTAATCAATAGATTAAATAATTTTTAAAAAAGTAAAAAAAAATAATAAAAAAGAGAAAAAAGCAAGAGGGGAAAGGGAAGAAGTAATATGGAAAATTTTACAGATGTAAAATATCCAACTTCATTCAGTATTTTCCATTAATTATACCCATCTTACTACTCTTTTCATCTTGGTATGTATTATGAACAAGAATCATTTATTGGAAATAAAATCTTTTAGGGACTGGAGACATGGCTCAGCAGTTAAGGGCACTTGATATTCTTGCACAGGATTAGGGTTTTGTTCCCAGAGTTCATTTGGTGGCTCACACTCAGGTGTAGCTCTAGTTCCAGGGGATCCCACACTCTTTTTGTAGGCTCTGCACACCATGGCACATATACATATGTGCAGCTAAAATGCCAATCTATAAACTAAAAATAAAAAATCTTGAAGGAACTCACAATCAAAATATCATAAATAATATAAATCATCTACAACCCTGAATATTATTCTACTACTTCATTATTTATGCAATACCGTGTTTTAAGTTGAAATATGTAGTATTAGTAGAAAGTTCTGTAATCGAGTTCCAGTTCCTTCTCTAGTACTTACATGTTTATATTATTGTCTGCTTATGTATTAAATTCTTTTCTGTAGGTTTGGGGATTTTATGTATTTTAGATTATTGTTTTAGTTGTGTTCTTAAAGTTTTTATATAATTGCAATTTTAATACATTTTTGGTTAAGAAACAGAACAGATTTGATTATTTATAGTCTTGCCCTAATTATTTTGCTCAATTCTATTTCTATGGACAATACTTTCTAAGGACCCATCTGTATTCAAGCTCTTTATGTTTACTAACATTGGGTGTAGCAGGCTTTAATTGTATTACTCAAGGAATTTATGGTCTTGGTAATTAGACTGTTTTATCAATCTTTATTGATAAATGTATGCTAAGGTTTTGAAAACATATTTGTTGCATTTCCAATTTCTTATTGGGATTCTATCAATTTTAGCCAAGCAAGGTTTGAAGCTAAGTTGTGAGAGCCCTACTGACAAAGACTCAGATTACTCTTGAAATTTCCAAATATTAATAATTCTATAATAATATTTTAAATTCCCAAGCACACATGCTTACATGTCAGTAAGATAAAATTCAGAAAAGGATAGGTGAAATTATTTATATGTTCTTAGATTTTCACCAAGCAATCTATCCCGCACTTTTAAAAGAAGAACCAGAAGAGCCTTGTGAGAGCTGAGTGTATTCTGAGCACTAATAATGACTCTCTTAGGAGAATAAGAACGCAAATCAAACCTGAAGATGCCTTGAGAAGAGTTTTGCCATCTTCTTTTCCAGTGCCAAGTGTGCATTCTGATGAGATGGCTGGACTTCACTGGAGGATCAGGGAATTGTTCCATTTCATTTTCAGAAAACTTTGATTTGTCATATATATATATATATATATATATATATATATATATATATATATATCACCTGTTCCTTTGACTTGTATAAAGTGAAAAGCTACATCTCCTCTCTCACAAATCAGAACCTGCTTCTCAAAATGAGAACATCAGAGACAAACTGCCCCTCTTTTGCCAGCCACTGTGAAAAATACATAACAATAAAGAATCTCTGAGTCTTTGAAAAATATCCTCGATAAATTTCTACAAGCTCCAACTTTGATCTTCTTGAGAAATACTACCATGTTCCCTCTGTTTCACCAGTAAAAGTTGTTACCTGTGAGTTCAAGATACCATTTGATCTGTTTGAGGCCAAAGGTTAAAATGTAGGCATACAAACTGCACAGAATGACTGGGTTTTTCTTCTATGGACTGGAAGTTGAATTTCTTTTGTTAAAGCAGGAAGCAAAGGTGTAAATATAATATCACTGGTATCCTAATCCACAGTGTTTGTCTTTGAGGAAAACAATGTTTTCTGGGGGCAAAGATAGTGTGAAGAGGGAAAAGTTAGAACTTTGGAATTAGAGCTTTAGAATTTCTCTTCATTTTTATTTTTAAATTTGTACATTTTCTTTGTGGCTTGATCACTTATACAGTTTGGACAATGGGCTTACCTTGAAAGTCCGAGTATGATAGAGAACAAGCCAAAGTGTGTCTGGATTGTATGAAGACTCCTTGCCTTCTGCATGTTGCTCTTGGTAGTTGCATCTCAGAAACCAATTTAGTGTGGAAGCATAATGATAGACACCAGATATCTTGTTGGACTAAGAAGCCAGTGAAGGTACTGCAATTTCATTGGAAACAAGGAAACAATAAGATTTAGACCACAAACCCACTATTTGGCAGGTACAACCAAATGCATTAACCCAGGTGTGCTGACACCTAAAACATAATTTAGAAAGAGTTTAACTTGATTTTATGGCTTTGTGGGATGGTATTTGTGTCTTTCTGGGAGAGGTACTGTTACAAAATATTTGTTTAACTAAGTAAAGATGTGTCGTATCTGTTTAATTATGTAAAGATATGTTGCTGTTTTACCTTACCTGCCCAAGACACCTGATTATTCTGATAAAAATCTAGATGGCCAAAAGTGAGGGTAGAGATATAGGTAGAACAGTAAGCGGGAAAAGAAATTTATACCGGGGCATGTGAAGAAAAGGAGAGGATGGGAGATGCCAGGGACCCACCAGTCAGACATGGAGGAAGCAGGGAAGTAGGGCATACGGAATGAAAGAAATGTAAAAAGTCCTGAGGCAAAACATAGATTAATAGAAACAGGTTAAGTTGAAAGAGCTAGTGTGACAAGCTCAAACTAAGGCCAAGAATTTATAATTCATAATAAGTCATTATGTCTTTATTTGGGGGCTGGTTGGCGGCCCAAAGAAAATCCCAACTGCAAGGTATAGCTGCAACAACAGGGAGACTGAGAATGGGGGTTCTCCCCTTGTCCATGTTTAGGGGAAGATACAGGTGAACACCAAGACTACACCGACAGTCAGCAACTGTGCAACAGGAGGTCTTGGCAGGAGCAGCCACAGTGACCATTAAGAGGACCCAGAAGAGCAGAAAAAAGTAGTCCGTGGAGTGGCTCACACTTGGGATAACAGCCCGCATTCCAGTCATAGATGCAGAACAATAGCCTAGATAAGGAATTGCCAGGGACTTTGCTGACCTGCCAAGCAAGTTCCTCTTCTAAAGTGTTTTCAGCTAAGCCCAACTATATACCACCTATTTATTTCAACCCTCGGATGCCAGATAGTACTTTATAATCCTACATCTATTTTTCACAAGGAAAGGCCACCGTGTCTCATACTATTTTGCTCAGTCACATATGAATGAGCGAGCCACTGGGCTCTGCTCTTCTCCTAGGGTTTACAGTCCGGTAATGCCAAGTGCATGAGCCATCCCTCACCTGCCTGAGACTGAATTCCTCTCTAGTCACGATTAATTCCTTCTTGTTTCTTGGGAATATATCTTGTGAACAAATTCTCCCAGGAATCTTTGGTTGGCTGATGTTTTCATCCCCTCTCCTGTGCCCAGGTAGGTGCTAAAGGTAAATTTTTTTTGCAGTTTGGCTTACCTTCCGTCTTCTAAATCAAACATTGTTCTAGGGAAGACTGTGCAAGTGTTTTGTAAGATAGAATTCTGTGACACTCTTTCAGGAAAAAAAAATTATCTCACCAACTCAATCTGCTGAAAGATCAGATTACTTTTATAATCATGCCAATTTATTTTCTGTAACTAATTAGGTTTTGTTCTAACTTCAAGCAAATCTTAGTCATGACCAATATTTTCCAATATATTTTGATTGTGTTTCTACATAACACACATTATGTATACGAACAGCTTCCCTAGTTCTGTTTAACTTTTAGTAGCTTTTTTCTTTTTATTTATCCTTCTGTCATACAATACATTCCTACCACAGCCTCTCCACCCTCCACTCCTCCAGTTTCCCCGACTCTCCTCTTCCTACAGAACTGAATGGTTCTAATGAAGAAGAAATTCTACCTGTAGAAGACAGCTCAAATCTGTGTCTGAGAGATGCAGTCAGTTTGTCCTGGTGCCTTGCTTTGTAGATTTCAGACTTCCTTCCATAGCCACATATCACAACCGTATGAGGAAATGAGAACACACACACAGACACACACATGCAGACACACACATGCAACCACACACATGCAAACACACACATGCAGACACACACATGCAAACACACACATGCAGACACACACATTCACAGATGCAAACTCAGCTAGGAATCAATTAGGAGTCAAAGAATATGTTAATTAATAAGCCAATCAAGTAGTGGGTAAGTAAATAGTAAAAGTTTCTGTTTAAAATTGACTGATAAAGTTTTCTGTGATCCAAATTAATACTAACACAGAATTACTGCTCTTGAATGATAATTATCTTTACTATAATTACTTTTTAGACTAATGGCTAAACTCCCCTTAATAAAACAATACTTGCCATATGATAATTAATATACGTTGACTCTAATGGCTATTCTTGGTTGTCTGTAGTGACATTTCATTTGCATTTTAATAAATAAAACTTTCATGAGGTAGAGAGTAAAACAGCTCGACTGGTCAGCCTTACAGACTAGGCAGTGGTAACACACACCTTTAATCCCAGTAGCCACACTAGTTGCCAAAGAAACTGGGCAATGCATGCCTTTAATCCCAGTAATGCACACCTTTAATCCCAACCCTAGAAAGGAATATAAGATGGTGACAGCTCACAGGCTAAGTCTTATCCTGAGATTCCTGGAAGCAGGATCGTCATATTTTCTACTGAGGTTGAGGTAAGAGTCAGTGAGTGGCTGCTTTGCTTTTCTGGTCCTTCTATTAGAATCCCAATTTCTAATTTTATTAATCGTGCTTCAGGTGTCAACCTGACTACAACTAGAATGAACTAAAACCCAAGCTATTGGATATATATGAGAGATTTTCCTTAATTCAATCATTTGAAAGATGATTTTTTTTTACAAATTGAGAAAGTATTTACACATAAATAGGTTATATTGAATCATGGAAAGACCCACCTATAACCTGAGCCTTGTGAGCTGCAATGACACTCATTTTATCTGAAGCACACCTTCAGATGGCAGCCAATATAAAGTACATGCGAGAAGGAATTTCTTACTCTTTCTTGCTTGCTCTCACTCTTACTGATAAGTTCATTCCTTCACTAGCATTAAAGTCTATTTCTTTAGGATTTAGACATATACTGAACACCAGCTGAAACATCCAGTCTTCTGGAATAAACAACTACTAGATTCTTGGATTTACTGTTAGAAGACAGCCATTGTTCTAGTAGCTGGAACATAGCTTGTAAGCCACTCTAGTAAATCCTCCTTCTATATAGATAGAAGATAGATAGATAGATAGATAGATAGATAGATAGATAGATAGATAGATAGATAGATAGATGATAGATAGATGATAGATAGATACATTCCATCAGTTCTGTTCCTCTAGTGAATACTGATTAATATGTTGACCTAATCCCATTATTTATCAAGAGGAAATACCCTCTAATGGGTAATTCAACAAGACCTAAAATCTGAGAAATCTAATGTGGGGGTTCTGTCTCTTATCAACTTTGGAGTCCTGAACAATTTTTATGCTTTTAAGTTTTAGGCTTTTTTGTTATTAAAAAAAAAGCAATGAGAGTATCTGTCATGCCATGTATAACTATTATGTGACAGAGAGGTTAGTCCATAAAAATTCGTTAGTATATAAAGGACCTGTATTGAGAATTTAATATTCAATTTCATCTTCTTTTTATGATTTGAAATTTAAAACAAGACTCTGTAACCTTCTCTTGAGAAACACTGAATTACATATCCAAAAGCAATTAACCTGAATACCTTTGCTTCACTCCTGATGCTGGAATGCTGCAGGGAAAAAAGACTTATTTTGCTTGTGGGTCCTGCTGACCTTAATCTCTAGGATGAACAGTTGAGAGCTAACAAGGCCTTTCACCCTGCAGAGAACTCCACACAAGCATGCAAAGGGAGTTCAGAGAAGTCTCAAATCAGTACCTTCTACTCTTCATAAAAAATCCCAAGTCCATAAAAGAATACACAATGATTTTACACTTAACTGTTTCCTCTAAAAAATAGGACAATTGTTCCTTTTTTATCTCTGAAGAAAAAGAAATAAAGGGGGTCATCCATAGCCATGTAATCTGATATACCTTACGTGTTCTAATAAGGATTATCTTTCTTGTTCCTTAGCATATTCTTGCCAAGCACAGGGGTATTTTCAATCCACTTAGAACAGTTTATGGTATAACCTATTTATGTGTAAATACTTTCTCAATTTGTAAAAAAAAATATAGTAGATATATTCTGAATGAAAATTCAAAGGCAATCCCCATTTATAGGATGATAAGATTGTTGTCCTTAGAACTTAGGTTTGAAATACATCTCCCCACACAGTCTTAGAACTCCAATTTACAGGGAAGGAATGGTTCCTTGAGATTGACCACCAACAGTGTGCATGATACACCTATTTTTAATTCACTTAACCTCATTAGCCTCAATTTCTTTAACCATAAAACTGCCAGGAGTAATATTTACCCTTAATGAGTCATGAAGGTTAAAATCATAATACAACAAAAACTTCATAGAACCCTCCCAAGAGTATATCTATATTACCTTTCCTTGAACAGGCATCACTGTAACATATGAAGAGAAAGGGTTGACCCAAATACTTATTCCCAGTCAAGTAAACAGATTGATAAATTCAGCCAAATAGCCAATAGATAGAAAGCGACTACAGTAACCTTTTATGACTATGTTGTCAATTGCCTTAACTACTAAGTCTTTATTTCAGAAAAATTCCCAGCAGTAAGTAATTAGTAAGGGCAAATTTCATTTTTGCCTCAAACAGTCAATATGCTGAGTACAGAATCAGCTAAGTAATAATCTTTGAAAGTTTGTAAATCATAGCAAAAATCTTCAAACTCCAAAATTTTCATATCTCCTAAAATCAAAAATCTCTTTCTCAAAGAATGGATGCTGCACTGTAGTAAGCATAAAAATGTGTAAAACATATGTTTCCTTTCCCAGCTGAGCCATGGAACCCACATTACCATTTTCTGAAATGACTTTTCCATTTTACACCCAAGCAGAAATCAGAGCTCTAAATGACCCAATAAGAAATGATTTATAAGACAGATTGAGAGATCTTATTTCCTAGAGACAATACATCCAAAGTTCCTAAAATGTTCTTGGGATGATAAAAATAATTTCAAGGACAAGAACATTGCATTGTATTGGTCCTGGTCTCTAAGGAAGTTTGGTATTGTCTCATTTTACACCACTATCTTGAGCTACAGGTGACATACAATATCTTGTACACATTTCATGTGTACCGCATGAATTATGAAATAAGTACACAGAGGATGGCTCAGGCAATAAAACGCGTGATACAAGCATGAGTAACCTGAGATTGGATCCTCAGCACCCATGTAAAACTCAAGCAGGCAGTACACACACCTGTGACTCTAGTAATAGGAAGGCAACAAGAAGACAACACATGAGGCTTGCTGGCCAACTAGTATTTTCAAACCAGGGAACTGTAGGTTCAGTGAAGAACCCTATTTCAAAAAATAAGGTACAGAACAATTGAAAACATACTAAAGATCATGACCTCTACATGTACCCAGACAAATGTGTACATGCTCAATCATGTACACACATATACAGAGAAAAACAAAGGTACAGTAAAAACATGAAGCCACCAGCAAAATATATTCATAGATATATTAATCTCCTCCAAAGGTTTTCTCCCACCTTATTTACCTGTACTTTGTCAAAGAGGGGACACAAAACTAGAGCTACAGAAACCTTTCAAAGGCTTTCTTGGGACTCAAGGTAGTGTGTGTGAAGGAAAGTTTCAGATTGGACTCTCAGTGATATTTGCAAAGACATTTGAAATCTCCAAATTAATCCAATGTAGTTTGTAAAAATATACTCAAAGAATGACTGTTTGGATTTTATTTTTTTGTGTATAAGATAGACCACATCTAGGCTGGCCTAGAGTATACAGGCCTATTCCCTCAGGTTCTCAAATGTATTCCTCTATGAGTAGCAACATATTTTTGCAAATTTCAATTTGGAACCAATAGAGGTGTGCCATTTATCCTTTCTGGTGGCTATTGTGAGTGAAAATGCAAATGGCCTGCAAAGCTAACGTTTGGATTTTTGTATGACATTGTATCTTGATATACCTTATAGTTCAATGGTTTACTTTTTAAATTAGGAAAATGTGGGATATGGTATGATTATGACTCATTGATTCTGTGATTAAGGATGACTTAAAAGATAAACTCCCTCTCCTATCCATGAAGTGCGTGTTAAGGGTATGTGCATCACACTGAAAAATTACAGAAGCTAAAATTTTACAGAACAGAACTATTGTTTTAGAAAATTTAAAACAAACAGACTTAACTCATTAAAAAATACAAATAAGCAAAGACTAATGTTTTAGGCATAGGGAAAGAGAAAATAATACAGTAAATATATATAGTTGCATATGTCATGTGTAGTATTTTTACACTCTATAATATTGTACTCTGACTCTTTCAAATATACATACATATACATATATTTATATGAATAGTACATACATATATATGAATTAGTACATAGTATATTAGATTGAACCTATACTATCTTTCAGATTTAAATTTGCTCAGAAGAAAGTTTTAAGGGTGAAGAAGTGAGGCTGCTGGGACCATCAGGGAGGGTTGTTGTGGGTTCCCTGTCAGTTGGTGAGAACAGGTCTGAGGACTTGTTCATCTTTCTCCTAGAGATATTTATGAAGTTATCAGTCATTCTGAGTCCACGACACGGGAAACCGTGCAGCACCATGGGTGGCTTCAAATTCTACCCTCGTTGCTGCTCTCACATCTTGTTAGCACAACTCCTGGGTGTAGTTAGGAAGCTGACTCACTCCCTGTTTCATATCAGTGATTCGGGGATATATTCCCACTCTCTTGCAGTCGACCAAATAACCTCAAGTGATGGATGAGAAAATTCATTCATGGTTGAGTTTCCTGTGCTGGAAGTGGTAATTGTATTGCGAATTGGATAACTCGGAGAATGGGGAAATTAATCTGCACAAATAAGTAAAACCCTGATAAAAATGCAGATACGGGCACAGAATGCCTAGATGTGCAGGCTAAAACTAGAGATGCAGCATTATTTTTTTCAGATGAGAGGATGAAACCCATTCCCCTCCACCAGAATCATCAACTCAATAGCCACTAATGAGATTTTGTTCCAGGGAATTCAAACCCACATCTGTCATGGAGAATGTTGCCGGCTCCCCGAAGCTTGTGCGAACTCCTCTCACTACGCTGCGTGATTAGCCTCAGCTATTTCTGTGACTGAGCTTTCTGTCAGTCTTTTTGTTAATTATTTCTACTGGAGAATATTATTTTCTGGCATTATCCAAGGAATCTGAAAGCAAAACATCTCCCTGGCCTGTCAGACTGGTACTCTCCCGAATATTTTGTCATTTTTCTTCTGCCTCCCAAGTGTTTATCCTGAGAAGTCTAACGTCCCTCCTATCTGCAATACTTCGTGTGTGCTCTGATTTCTGGAAACTTCTATCGTCAATGAGGATGGTTTTGAAATTCTAATGAATTTCATAGTGTGGGTTAATTTATTTTATCAGTGATTACTGAACCCTTCCAATTTTGGAAGGCAGCTATGCTCACCACTATACCACCAACACCCGTTACCCTTCCAATTTTGAAACCCAGATCCTTAATTCTTGTTCACTCTTAGAACTTCTGATCATATATATATATATGACCTACTTTTGACATTTACTTGATTTTTATCTTCTCTTTAAAAAATTCGTGTGTGCAGTGGGGAAACAGAGCAATGTTCCTAAAGGCTCAAGTTGCTTAACCATGTGTTTTAATAATAATATTTCCTCTCATAAGAGAGGTCCCACACTTAACATTGTCCTCCTACACAAGTAAGATGGTTTAGCAGGTAAAGGTGCTTGCTGCAAGGCAAGTTTGATCTCTGAAATCTACATGGTAAAGGGGGGACATGAACTTTCGCAGGTTGTCCTCTGACCTCCACATGCATACCATGACACACGGCATAGAAGTGAACAAGCCTGCATGTTTCTGCAAACACACACATATAATAGTAAATAAATGTTTCAAATGTTAGTTAATTAATTATTTTTAAAATGAAGAAAGGATGGCCAGGGGAAAAAAAAAGAACTAGGTGATACCATCTCCAAAACAATGCAAAATTGTCTGCTCATAAATAGAGGTGGATGGATTGAAAACAAGAGCGACTAAAGAGTCAACATTTGTAATACTCTGTTTAAGTGAATTTGACAGAATTGGAGTTTTCATCCCAGGTCTCTTGGCTCCTCTGATATGTGATGTCAGGAAAATCGCTCACAGGAAAATTGCTTCTGAAAAAAAAAGTGTGTGTTGTATGGTATAAAATCGGTGAAAGGCTACAATGAGATACAAGAAGACAATTTGGTCTTAGAACACTAAAACTCCTAAGTTCTAGGTTCTGCATATTATTCATCTCCCTCACAGCTCAGAAAGATCCAAAGACACAAGAAAAAGTGAGCTTTTTATCCACGTGAGACACAAACAATATGTTCTTATACAGAAGTGGTTTATCTATTAAATAAAAAGAAAGTTGTTTTTTGGATATGTGACAGCATCGGTAACTTGGGGAACTTCAAAAACATGTCTAATAACAAATAAGTATGTGTAATGGTTCAAGGAGAAACTGAGACCGAATCCCTAGTATTATATATTTGAAAATATACTGAAATCTGAGATTAGTTAGTGATGGCATGGCCTTAACCATCATATCACTAACCCTTCAAACCCTGTAATTTATATAGAAGTCACAGAAAAGACAATTAAAAGCTATGGGAATTCCACAAATACTACTGTGAAGAAGAGACATAATGTTAGCTCCAGTGAGAAAGTATTTCCATATCTCTCTAAAATAGAGGAGTCTTTGTTTTATTTTTATTGAGTTCTACATTTTTCTCTGCTCCCCTCTCTTCCTCCCTCCCCTTCAACCCTCTCCCTAGGTCCCCATGCTTCCAATTTACTCAGGAGATCTTGTCTTTTTTTACTTCTCATGTAGATTATATCTATGTATGTCTCTCTTAGGGTCCTCATTGTTGTCTAGGTTCTCTTGGATTGTGATTTGTGGGCTGGTTTTCTTTGCCTTATGTTTAGAAACCACTTATGGGTGAGTACATGTGATAATTGTCTTTCTGTGTCTGGGTTACCTCACTCAAAATGATGTTTTCTAGCTCCATCCATTTTCCTGCAAAATTCAAGATGTTGTTATTTTTTTCTACTATAGAGAAGACTTTTAAGAGACTCGCAATGTACACTGCTTGTTCCTTTGTATCCTGTGGCTATTCATTCCTGCAGAACATAAAATCCAACTCACCCCTAAGACTTACAGTCTTAACTTTGGGCTTTTCCATTTGTCTTTTACAGTATAGTCCTACCAACCATCAGTGTAATTTTCTCATTACTAACACTTCCTAATATTTAGCCCTTCATAGATTGAAAGTGGGAATAATTACTGTAATACAGCTTAATCCTTCTGAAATTTCCTATTTCTTTCTCAGAGGAATGAAATGTATTCCAGGAATGGAAACACTGTTTTCTTCAAATTGGATACTCTCTCCAAGTTAGGAACTATAGAGAAACCAAATGGTATAGGATAGTTCTCTATATGCCCTATCCGTTAGGAGATAAACGGTATATTTTGTTAATAGGACTGAGAGGAAGTAGTGTAGATGATTTTAAGCATGCAAACTGTCAGACGCATCTCTGTAGTGTAAAATTTCAGTGACCTGGGTCCGATCTTCAAAGACTGAGATTGGAAGAATTAAACTCACACACGAACATGGATAGGATTTTGAAATTTTAATAAACATTTTAAATATATTACTTAGGTAGTAAAGTGTTTAGCATTCATGAAGCCTAAGCTTTGTTCCCCAGCACTGCACAAAGGAGGCGTGGTGGCATATGCACACCTAGCACTCTAGACACACAGACAAGAGGACACAAAACTCATGCTTATTATTAGCTATATAGTAAATTTAAAGACAGCCTGGAATGGCTATATGACACCCTCTTTTGAAAGTTATTCTCTCTGCCTGATTATTTTTCTTTGCCTTCTAAGAGGCAAACCACTTACAAGATTTTTAATTCATATATACTCGCATACATACTCCTAAGTGCCTTAATTTTGCATTTAACAGAGCTGAGAAGATGGTCCTTAAAATTTCACATACACACAATATATATGTATATATATATATACCATTTTGACTGTATTCTACTTATATACCTTTGAAGAGGAGCTTTCGATAACAGGAGTGTCAGAGTTAATGTGGATCAGATGATGCTATCATACTTATGATACTAGAAAAAGTGTTGAGAGGACTTCTCCCCAGATTTAAATCTATTCTGCACAGAACTCTTTGTATTTCCTACAACGTATTTTTTTAAAATCATAATACTAGTGCCAAAATACAGCAGGAAATTACCAGAGACTGATATTTAAAGAATAGGAAACCCCTAAATTGAATAATAATGACTAACAAGACATCATTTAGTGGAGTGCCTACTATGTGCCACCTACTAAGGCCTGACTACAATAGGAGACAATGGTTTATTGCATTTATAGTTGGACAAATATATAAAACTACAACAAATTTTCAGTGGGGAGGCATCTTTAATCTCCTTTTAGCACAGCTAAATCTAAACTCCAGTTTAAAAAACTTAGAAGTTTCATTATTCATAGTAAAATAAACTAAGATGCAACTCATTATGTTAAGTGAAATAAGCCAAACTCAGAAAGTCAGAAAGACAAATACCACATTCTCTCTCATATGAATAATTCACAGTTAAAATTATATATGGATATAAAATGGTATATGGGCTTGCATGTGAGTGTGAGTGTGTGTGTGTGTGTGTGAGTGTGTGTGTGTGTGTGTGTGTGTGTGTGTGTAAGAAGTGAAAGAAGAAAGAGTATCATGAAAGAAGATGGAGAGATGCTAAGGGAGGGAGGACAGTGAGGGCAATGGAGTGTGTGTGACAGGAATCCGAAGTGTAGGGACTCTCTGGAGAAAGAAAGGAAACAGCAGTGGGTTAGGGAATGAATGAGGACAAAACACAGCAGCACTTCGATATGAAACTACCACTGTGAGTACCACTGATTTGTATATTAACTCACAAATTAATTAAAAATCATCTCCATTATTAAACAATTAGGCTTCATCTGACTCTAAAAGCTCTGTACATTTGTTGGATGTTCATAAAAGTTAAGATGTGAAAGCCTTGAGGACCAGGACCACGAGGAAAATGCAAATGGAGGAAGATTCAAATGTGTTCAGTGTGTTGAGGATGATGCGGTGCCTTTCTTTCGGCTTCTTGAGTTACTAGCAGAGCTGTCACAGAGCTGGCACCTACTAAAAATTGCATGAATGCATCAAGTCTGTGGGCTTAAAGCACCTTAATATTGTATGAGATGGGAAAAGACAATATATAATCATGATAGAAGTTATATATATTATGGAGTACTCCTATAAATGACATGGGGAAAGTAAAAAATGTTATTTGTGGAGGAAGCAATCAAAGTTGAAGCTGTTCAATATTCCTTGCACTGAGAGAGCAGGTCATTGTAGAGTGAAGTTCGGTCCAAGTTACAGAAGCTGTCTTCTTCAGTACAGCTCGAAACTCTGGTTTATTATTCAAGGTTTGTAATACAAATTGTCACAAATCTAGAAAGAGATGGGAATACAAGTTCCAGTTCTCCCGATATACAGACATTCTAGATTCCTTTCTAACTAGATAATATGGTAACTGTCACTCTGATTTCACTTTATTTGAAAAGCTCGGATTGGGTAATTCCTACCTTCCTATATTATGTCCCTGGCTCATCTTAGAAAGGTGACTTTCATATCCTAATCAACCAGAGTAATTTTCATCAATTAAGCCATTTGACAATTTTAGACATGTGTATAATGCATCTAATTACCCTTGTTCCACAGCCTTTCTTATCTCCCTTCTCCCCACTAGTTACTTCATAAAGTCACAATAATCACCCAGACAGACATGGTTAAACTAAATGGGACATAAAGCTAACAAAGGTTTTGAGAAACAAATAGAAGATTCATGTTTTGAATGAGAATGCCCCAAAGAACTTATAGAATCCAGTGACTGCTAGAGTTGGTGGCATACTTCTTTTGATGTATCTTTGGTGTAGGAGTTCCTTTTGTTTGTGTGTTGCTTTCATAGGATAAGGAATAAAGAAACTGCCTTGGCCTAATTGATAGGGTGGAACTTAGGTAGGCGGAGAAGACAGAAATGAATTCTGGGAGAAAGAAAGCAGAGTGAGAGAGCTGCCATTCAGCCGCCAAGTCAGACATGCTGAATCTTTCCTGTTATGCCATGACCTCGTGGTGATATACAGATTAATAGAAATGGGTTAAATCAAGATGTGAGAGTTAGCCAATAATAGGCTAGAGCTAATGGGCCAAGCAGTAATTTAATTAATACAGTTTCTATGTAATATTTCAGCTTGCCAGGCAGCCAGGACAAACAAAGGGCCCCTCTTCTTGCAATATACTTTTGTAGATCTGTAACCTTGAAACTATGATTTTTGAAAGATCTGCTATCCTCATTAATAACAGTGACTCCTCAGTGTGTCAAAACTGTTCATTATTTATCCTTGAGCCTGCATAAAAATCATAACTCAGAATCCTCAAAACTCAGTAGCCTCTCTTAAAATCACAATGTTCTAGAAAGACTTGAGTGAGTTCAATTCCTATTGCCTAGTATTTAGAATTAATTTTACCTGGACTAATCCTTATGGGAATAAATATTAATGATGATTATATTGCCTACAGTCATCGAAAAGATAACTATGATGAGGTCTCAATGATGCCATGATGGGATCGTCAAAGTCTATTATCTTAAAGGCAGAATGGACGTTTTAACCCTTCGTATGTGGGGCAAGAATGGGGGCAAAGCAAACAGCTCTAACAAACATTAACAAAGACGTGATTGTGAGGGAGGAAATTACCAACTAACAGTAACTTCCTGCATAGTCATTCATTCAAAATTAAATGTGAAAATCTCCTAGTCCAATATTCTGAAATATATCTTGAAATTCATCACAGAGACTGCAACCATTTGTAAGGTATGTAGGATAGAAAAGACCTCCTCTTCAAGAAATTCTAGATGAGATATAAGCAGTAGAATGCATCTGAAATATCAACAGAATAGATTTCCTTTCTCATTGACTCTTTCTAGACCCATGTGACCCAAGGACATTAATAGGTATAGAAAACTGGTATTCTCTATCAGGTTATATATAACTTTGAGAACTGAAATTATTTGTACCCAAAAAGTTTTTAAGAGTAACATTGGAAGTCACTTTTATGAAACTGACTTTCTCCTTCATTCCAGAAGATTCTTTGTCATAGAAAATAAGACTATAAATAACTCTGCTATTAGCTGCAGGTATTTCTAGGAAGTCACTATATTTGAACAAATGGATTGTTATCTGTATAACCATCACTGCTCTAGAAGTCAAAGATTACTCACTTGGCCAAATGGTTCATTTATCAAAAAGATGTCAACTAACCAAACTTTAGTCATCAGGGAAATGCAAATCAAAATGACTCTGAGTTACAATCTTACAACTGTCAGAATGGCTAAGATCAAAAATGCTAAAGACAGCTTATGTTGGAGAGGATGTGGAGTAAACAGAACACTCCTCTACTTCTGGTGAGAGAGATAACTTGAACAACCACTTTGGAAATCAACATGGTGGTTTCTCATAAAACTAAGAAGCCTCAAGACCCTCTGATACCACTCAGGTATATACACAAAGGATGCTCAATCATACCTCAAGGACACTTGCTCAATTATGTTCATAACAACATTATTCATAATAACCAAAACCTGGAAACAACCTAGATGCAATGGATGAAATGTTGTACATTTACACAATAGAGTATTTATTATTCACAGAAAAAAAACCCAGTGAAACAGTAACAGTGACAAGCAAATAAGTTGAACTAGAAAAAAAATATCATCCTGAGTGAGGTAAGACAAATATGGTCTCACTCATAAGTATTTATTAGATGTAAAACAAAGGATAACCAGGTTACAATCCACATCCCCAGAGAAGCTATGTAACAAGGAAGACCCTAAGAGGGACATGCATGAGTTACCCTAGAAAGGGGAAATAGATAAGATCTCCTGGATAAACTGGGGGCAAAAGGAAGATGGAAAGGGATGGGGGATAAATACATGAGGGAGGAACAGAGTGGGAGAGCAATAAAAGAGATATCTTGATAGAGAGAGCCATTACAGGGTTAGAGAGAAACCTGGTACTAGGGCAATTCCCAGGAATTCACAAGGTTGACCCCAGCTAAGACTCCTAGCAATGGTGGAGATGATGCCTGAGCAGGCCTTCTCCTGTAATCAGATTGGTGACTGATATGCCATCAATAGAACCTTCATCCAGTAACTGGTGGAAGCAGACACAAAGATCCACAGCTGGTGTGGAAAGTCCTTCTGTATATGTGTTGCTTTTACTGGTTAATGAATAAAGCTGTTTTGGCCAGTGGCTTAGTAGAATGGAGCTAGGTAGGAAAACTAAACTGAATGCTGGGGAAAAGAAGGCAGAGTCAGAGAAAGACTATATAGCCTCCACAGGAGAGAGATGTGCTGGAACCCTGCCAGTAAACCATGGCCTTGTGATGAAATATAAAATAACAGAAATAGCTTAATTTAAGATGTAAGAGCTTACTATAAATACACTTAATCTGTTGGCCAAACAGTACTGCAATTAATATAGTTTCTGTGTGTTTACATCAGGTCTGGGCAGCCAGGAACAAATGAGCAACCTCTAACAATGCACAGCCAAGCACTGGGCTGAGCTCCTGGAGTTCAGTCAAAGAAAAGGAGGAGGGATTTTATGTGCAAAGAAAGTGCAAGATCATGAGGAATAAACCCACTGAGACAGCTAATCTAAGCTAGTGGGAGCTCATGGGCTCTGGACTGACAGCTGGGAGCCTGCAAGGGACCAAACTAGGCCTTCTGAATGTGGGTGACAGTTGTGTATTTTAATCTATTTGTGGGAACTCTGGCAGTGGGACCAGGATTTATCCCTAGAACATGGACTGGCCTTTTGGAGCCCATTCCCTATGGTAAGATACCTTGCTCAACATTGTTGCAGTGAAGAGGGACTTGGTCCTGCCTCAACTGCATATTTCAAGCTTAGTAGACACCCAATGGGAGGCCTTATGCTCTCTGAGGAGTGAATAGGGGTGGAGGAAGGTGGGAGTAGTGGAAGGAGAAGAGGGAGAGGAAACTACGGTTGTTATGTAAAATGAATTTACAAAAAAAAGAAGAAAAAGATTTTTATGTTGACATTTACCCATGTTTCCAGGTCAATATTATAATATTGCTATTTTTCCAGAAGTTTCTTGAGTCCTTTCTGCATTATTTCTACCTCTATCAGTAAGGTAATCATTACTGGGGCTTCTAACACTCTGCCCTGGAGTTTCTTAATCTTAAATTTCATAAGAATGTAATTATATCTTTTAAATGCTTTTACATCTCTTTTGAGTGAATGTTCACTTTGTGGGATTCATCTCTGGTTTCACTAAACAGAATGTGTTCATTAATTTTACTATAGGATATTTTCAAATGAATATGTTGCAAAATATATAACCCAGTCTCTAATAATCAGGTCATAAAGAATGTTTTGTATATTTTTTCAGGAACCTATGAGCTCACTTACCTTGTGCATATTCTAGGACTAGAATTGCGACAACACAGGATGGGTGCATGTGCCACATTACCTGATATTGAAAACAAATTTCCCAAAGCATTTAAAGAAGAAACTATACCTTCTTTATTGCAGGAGGGTTTGTATCACCTACAGTCTTGCTAGTTAGTATTCTTGTTAACCACACTAGTTACTAGATAGTGATTTCAATCAGCATGCTAATTTCTGTGTTGAGTGACAGTGGGGTTATAAATGTGTTTATCTTTAAATATATTTGAAGAATGTGGCTGTTTATAAATAACAGAATTCTGTAGACATTTAAATTTTGATATACAGAATTTGTGATGGTTTCAGGATCAGTCTTTGATAAAATATTTTGAAAACCTATTGCCATACTTAATAAGGTCTTTGATAAACAAAATATTGACATTTATTTAACTTTTTTAATCATATTTAAAAATTATTCACCAGTCTCAAAATTACAAAATATTCTTCTCTTTGGAAGGAAAAGATTTATTGATTTTTATCTTTTGGATTTAAGTCTATAATTTGTATGGAATGAGTTTTGCAAATTAAAGTGAGAGAGAGAGACATCTATCATGAAAACTTCCTTGCTAACTTTTCAGAGAATAGGTCCTTCATGAGCTCATAGGGATTGTGGTAGCTAGACTGTGGGGATCTTTGCCCCCACAGATCAGCTAGCTTCCATGCTGCATGGAAGCAGTGGCTTTCAAATGCTGAGTTATGACTAAAGCAAAGGCACTGTTGAACATGAAGGCAACACAAACTAAACTGAGCTTTCAGAGGCACTGACACATTTGTTCTGCCTTCTGAAGTCTACTCTTTCCTGGAGATTCCATTTGAAGAATTTTAAACTAGTTGTCTACATTTGGTCAAGGTTTATAAGATTTGCCCTAGCAGGTACTAAACCCTGAATCTGGGTCCTTTCCTTCACCAATTCAACAATGATGGATTTACTTCACTTCGCATGTTTTTATGTCAGGAAAAAAAAAGTATCTCCATGTTTTCTACTTATCTAAATGAGATGAATTCTAGAATTCTGGATAGTATTCTGAAGACCTGAGGGAGGGGTTTTTGGCATCTAAAAAATGCCAATCTAAGAATGTATAAAAAGAAGAGAATGCACAGAACTTTTTATTACAGAACTTGAGATTTATTCATTTACCCAAACTACGGTTAGTTCTAGGAAACCTAGAAGATATCTTTAGAATTCTGTTACATAGCCAGTATCCTTGACAAAGAAAAATATGGTAACATTGAATGAGATATTGTAGCTTGTTTTCTTGTAATCCTTCATCCTTTAAAAAATAGTGTCTTCTCCTCTGGGACCATGGATTCAAACAAAAAATTCTTTGTCATGGCCTTCTTAGAGATTTTATTACAAGTGGAAAATACATTAAAAGTTAAGCCAGAAAATACAATTGTTAGTTGTACGATTCAGAGGAAAGTAGATCAAGTCACTAAGACAGTGAAGAATGGTATGTTGTTTGAGTCTTAAATATTCCCCCAATTCCCACATGCTAAAGGCTTGGTCAGTAGCCCATGGTGCTATGGAGATGTGGTGAAACCTTTATGAGGTGGGCAAAGTAAAAGGAAATTAGGTCATCTAGCGCATGCACATAAAGGAGATAGTGACCCTCAACCCCTTTCACCCCAGCCCTCTCCTCCATCACCACATATTCCCTCTCCATGATTCATTGCCTAAAGACCTCCACATAAGAAAACAAACAAATCATAGACTGAAACCATGAGCCAAATTGAACCATTCTTCTATTTAAACCGATTGTCTCACGTCTCTGTCACAGCCACAGAAAGCTGACAACCCAAGGAACTAGAAAAACTTTCAGATAATAACAGATAATTCAGAAGTCCTCAGCAAAAAAAAAATGTAGAATACTCAGAGAAAAACTAAAGCTCAACAAATTACCAAAGTCACCTCACATGTGCATTGCTTACTAAGACAGGCGTGAAAGGGGCAAACTGATATCAAGGTGCATTTCTCTGCTTATTTATTAGTCTTTAAATATAAAAAAGAGATTAAAAGGGGGGTGAGCATATCCCCAAAACTGAGAGTGAAGAAACAAGGTGACCCCAGCCAACAGTCCTCCACAGGAGAACTGTGAGACCATCACAAGAGTCCACTAAGCTTTTTGTGTCTTCTAACATTAATGTATAAAATATAAGCCATTCCTAGTGGACAAGAGAGACTAGCCCAGTGCTGTAGGCAAGCATCCAGGGACTGAGAGAGACTCTTTGGCTTTGCAGACTTTGAAGTGGTTGACCCAGAGCCATGGGATATAAAGTATTCCAACTTTCACTCTGTCTCTCTGTTTGGAGTTTATTTTAGCCTTTGCCACTGATGTAGTTTGTTATTTTTAATGGCATTCCATGCAAGAATACAACATATTCTTCAAACAGACAGTGTGTGGCTTACTCCGCAAGATAATTCAGCTACTTCAGGTGATTGTGAAGCCCTGTCATCTAATATAAAAAGAATTTAGTACTTGGCACTCTGCATTATCGTATAAACAGTGCATCCTACAGTGTGTGTGCACTTTTCTGTAGCAAAGAGGAAAAAAAACTCCAGGGATTTTTTTTCTTCTTTTATTGGGTCCAAGGTAAAAAAAAAAAAAAGAAAGAAAGAAAACACTTCTAAGGAATATTTTTTATCTCCTTTAATTCTTCTTCTGTGAATATTCTGTGCTGCTTCTCTTACAATTAAATAGAAAGCAGCAAGAAAGCATTTTTATAAGAAAGCTCTGTACTCTTTTCACTGGGTAAACTCTGAATTAAAAAGTTTTTGGATGTGGAGACACATAAATTAGGACTTCTGGAAACCAGATGGTTCACCATGTGATCAAAACTCAACTAAAATTCTTTCAGAGCCTATGTGGTAAGATGACATCTCAGGGGCCAATGTCTCATTATAATGAGTAGAAGGAATCTTTGGTGGGTGGTAGCACATGCATCCTGTTCCCTCCCTTAAAGACTAAAGTGAGAAGTGTCATTAAACAGACACTGTTTCTTAGGAAATATGCTGGTTGATTTTTGCCAGCTTCTCACAAACCTAGACATATCTGGGAAGAAGGAATCTTAACTGACAACATGCCTCCACAATATTAGCTTGTAGACAAGTCTTGATTAATGATAGATGTGGGAGGTTCAATCACATCATGGGAGGTGCCACACCTGCGAAGGTGGTCCTAGATAGTATAGTAAAGAAAACTGTGAAAGCCAGAAAGAGCCAACCAGTAAGCAGTATACCTCGGTGGCCTCTTCATCGGTTCCTACTTCCAGATTTCTGCCTTGAGTTCTAGCCCTGACTTCCTTTGATAAGAGATTGTGGAAATGAAAGCAAAATAAACTCTTTCCTCCCCAATTTGCTTTAGGTTGTAGTGTTTTATTACAGCAATGGAAACCCTATTTAAGAAAGGGAATGATATAATCAATAAACAGATACAATCATTCCTGGAGAAATAAGAATATGTAATTTGCAGAATGGGAATGGGAGAAGAAGAGGAAGGGAAAACTACAGTTCGGTTGTAAAATAAATAAGTATATTTAATTAAAAACTCCAAGTTGATGCTGATGCTGCCAAAATAATGGTCTTTAAAACACTATTCCTCTGTCAAATGTGGTGTTAGTAAAGATCTTTTCCAATTTTATAGATTGACATTTTGTCTTATTTGGCACGGCCCTTTGCCTTACAGAAGCTTCTCAGTTTCACGAGGTTCCATCTACTAATTGTCAACCTCAGTGTCTGTGCTACTGGAGTTCTATTCAGTGACTGTGCCAATGTGCTCCAAACTATTTTCTACTTTTTCTTCTATATAACTTGGTCTGCTTTGGGGACTGCTAGCAATGAGAGAGATGCCTGGATGATGGAGGAGGGTTATCTTTTTATTTGTTGTTTTATTGTTTAAGTAATAAAGAGACTGCCTTGGCCCTCTAATAGGGTAGAATTTAGATAGGCAGAGTAAACAGATCAGAATGTTGGGAGAAAGAAGCTGAGTCAGTGAGTCGCCATGATTCTCCCACCTGACACAGCCACAGGTTAAGATCTTCCCTGGTAAGCCACCTCATGGGCTACACAGATTATTAAAAATGGGTTAGATCAATATGTAAGAGCTAGTTAATAAGAGGCTAAAACTAATGGGCCAAGCAGTGTTTAAAAAAAATACAGTTTTCATGTAATTATTTCTGGGCATAAGCTAGCCGTGCAGGCAGCCAGGTGGCGGGAAGTGGCCGCCGCTCGCCGCTCCTATTACAACACCTGGACCTGACTCTTTAGCCAGTTTTGGGGAACCTATTCCTCATACTGAGTTGCCTTACCAAGCTTTAATATGAGGAGAGGAACTTAGTCTTATCTCGACTTGATATGCCATAGAGGCCTGCCCCTATCTGAACATAAACAGGGGAGTGGATTCAGGAGGCAGGGGCAGAGGGAGAGGTGGGAGAGGAAATGGGAGAAGAGAAGGAAGGAAAAACTGATATGAATAAATTTGACTTAAAAGATAATAGAAAGAAAAGAAATAATTTTTTAAAAAACATTTCTTTTGTAGCAATTTATAATCTATCCCATGATATGACAGACAAATGCACAAAACTGTTCATAAGCTCTTCTTCCTCACCCCCCACACCCCCGAGATCTGGCTATACCATGATATCATTCTTAAGATTCCTGGAGGCAGAAAAGAGAGCGCCTGTGAGGTGTTCCTTCAGCATGACTTTCTACCTACCTAAGAATTATGAAGTGCTACCTTTCAGTGTTTCTAGGACCCCCACGGAATGTTTTATAGTCCCACTCTGAATTCTGTACCTTACACCCACAGTTTTCTGGCACTGCCCTAGACTTATTTTATCTGCTCTGGGAGAGATTGATGGCCATAAACAGTTGTATTTTCAAACACAGAGTTTGGGGTGCTTTTATAGTTGCCTTAAACACTGCTTGAGAATGTATCTCTTTTTCTCTTTATAGTTTGTCTCTCTGCAGTCATAATGCAAAGGTCAAGTAACTTAGCATTGCTACTTCTGTGCCAGATCCTTATGTGATTAATGTGTTTTCTAACCACTTGGTTCCTACTTCTCCATGTCACTTAGCCTTCTCCTTGCTTCTATATAAATACTGGCACACACTCATAAAAAAAAAAGAAAAATTCAAGAAACTTCACACGTCAGACCTGAAATTCTGAAACTTTTAGAGATAAATATAGGGGAATGCCAAGATCCAGGCCTAGGCAAAGAGTTGTTGAGTAGTGCTCTCCTCTTTCAGAAACTAATACCAACAATTGACTAATGGGACCTTGAGAACTTAAACCCGTTCTGTACAGCAAAGGAAACAATCTAGTGAAGAGATCACACAGAGACTGAAAGAAAATCTTCACAAATGTATTCCAGACAGAGGGTTAATATCTAAAATATACCAAGAACTCAGAACTCTGAACAATACAATCAAACAATGGGCTAAATGCATGAACAGGAAATTTGTGTAAGTTGGAAAGAAAACATGAAAAAAATGTTTGACCAGTCACTAGAAAAATGCAAATCCAAATTTTATTGAGATTTTGTTCATGAAAAGTTTCCAGCTTCATTAGCATTCCAATCAGAATTTTACCCATTAAGAAAACATGTAACAACAAATACCTACCAGCATGCATGCAGAAAAAATAAGGGGGAACTCATTGTACCCTTATGTTGAGAATGAAAACAAATCTAACAGCTATAGAAATCACCATGGTGGGTTCTCAAAAAAAAAAAAAAAAGAAAGAAAGAGACTTACTGCAGTTTTCTAGTTACACTAATCCTGGTTAGTAATCCAATGTCTATTGCAGCACTTTTCATAAAAATTAAATGCTAGATACCTAGGTATGTAGTAATGTTGTAAGGAAGTCACTTGTTGATTCCTGGCTGCTCAGCCCTGAAATAATCACACAGAAACTGTATTATTTAAATCACTTCTTGGTCCATTAGCTCTAGCTTCTTATTGGCTAACTCTTACACATTAAATTAACCCACTTTTTATTAATCTATATATCACCAAATGACTGTGGCTTACTGGCTAAAGTTCCAGCGTCTGTCTCTAGTGGGGTTATATGGCTTCTCTCAGACTCCCACTCCTTTCTCCCAGCATTCAGTTTAGTTTTCCCTACCTATCTAAGCTCTGCCCTATCAACAGGCCAAGGCAGGTTTTTTTTATTCACCAATGATATTCACAGTATACAGAGGAGAATCAAACATCATAGTAATAGAGGAATTCATTGATTAAGAATAAGGAAAATAGGAGACAAGCAGACACACACAATGGAATTTATTTCAGCCATAAAGAAAAATGTACTTATGGTATTTATGGGAAAATGGGATGCAACTAGAGATATTAAGTAAAATAAGCCAATCTCAGAAATAAGTACCATGTTTTCTCTCATTTCCAGTGGCCACATTTCACACACACAAACACACACACACACACACACACACACAGAGAGAGAGAGAGAGAGAGAGAGAGAGAGAGAGAGAGAGAGAGAGAGAGAAGGAAGGAGACAGACAGACAGACAGGCAAACAGACAGAAACTTGCCTAAAAGAAAACAGGGTACTAACAGTAGTAGAAACAGAAATAAGAAATAAAGGGGGTAGAGGAGAAAATGGTAAAAGAAATTTACTCAGAATAAAATATATACCTGTGAGAAAGTTTTAAAAGTGAAATACAAATGAATAAAGAAGGAAATATGCACTTTATCTCATAGTTTCAGATATTTCCATCCATAATCACTTGGCCCCACATGGTTCAGCAGAACACAGAGCATGTGGCAGACAAGGAGGCATACCTTGAAGTGCACAGGAAGCAGAGAAAGTGAAATCCAGGAAGAGGCCAAGACAAGGTTTAGCCCCTAAGAATAAAGCTCAGATATTACTTCCTCCATAAAAGGAAAGCCCCATCTCCTATTTTTTATTGCTTCTTTATAATGTCATCACATTATGAATCCCTCATGGGATTAATTCATTCAATAGGTCAGGGTCCTTATCATCCAATTGTCACAGGAAATACCCTCATAGACAGACCCAAAGGTGTGCTCTACTAACCTAGATATTTCTCAGTGCAGTCAGTTCGAAATCAAATTTAGCCATCTCACACCTGGTGACAATGTATAATTTTTTTCAGTTCTACATAAAGGTTTCTTTCAGATTCTAATAATTTTTATTCATTTTCCTATAAACTCATAGTGACAGCTTACTTGAGCTCTTAGAGGGCTCCATGAAAATACTTCCCTAGACCTCCAAGTTTCCAAACACCATCAAAGTTTGTCAAAGGCTATCTTAAAACTTTAGTCAGCAAGGGGCTGAAGACACAACTCAGCAGTCCAGCATATGGACTGATCTTGCAGAGGACTGGAGTTTAGTTCCCACTACCCATTTCCAGCAGCTCAAAACTGTTAGGAGCCCCAGCATCCGGGGACTCCCATGCCTTTGGCTTCCATGAGCACTTACATTCATGCACACATATGTATACACAGACATAAACATACGCACACACAAAATTAAAAATAACAAAAATAAATCTTACAGAATAAAGTATTGAAATAAAATGACAACTATTTTTGTTATGTTCACAGACACTGTGGATTGAAAATGCCGGCAGGGTTTGTGGGCAAGTCTTGCATTGTTTATGGCCTCAACTGGAAAGGTTTGAAGAGTTGGGTATGGCTCAAAGAGATGGAAGCTCCAGTGAGTGAGACTGAAGAACCCATTTCCAAGAGCCTTTGGTCACATCAGGTCCCTGGACTAAAATGATCTGGAGATTACGTCAGTTTACTCTACCAAAGAGGAGTCCTGTGTAGCTTCTCCCTGAAGCCTGGGATTCCTATTGAATGGTGACTGAGACACAAAAGAAACAAACCGAGAATCTCCTGAGAGAGCTTTTCAAATTGCCCAGGCTAAACTCTCTGGCCTTCTGTCATAGGCCAGATGGGATTTTTGTTTCCTGTAATATAAAAATCTAACACTGACTAGGTCTGAAGAAACAGCAAACTTAGACTAGCTGAGGTTCTATGAATAGAGAGACGAGACGGGCAGCAAGCTACCCCAGGGACAGAGTTGTCGCCGGGATTAGGTTATGGAAACTTATTCTTCCTTTTGCTCTGCTGTCATCACATCCACAGAGGGGTGAGAACAGATAGGAACAGCAGCTCGACCTTCTTATGCATCAGTTTCTGTCTCCTTTGCTTCTTAAATCTGTATTAAGGATGAGGTTTTACTGGTAACGCCATAAAGCTTACGCTGGGGCAGGGTTCTGTTCCTCAGCACATACTGTCATTAATGGGGCTTTCTGGGGTCCCCTTGATGCAGAGCAGGGGAAGAGATAGGAAAGACCTAGAGTGCTGTCCTCCCCGCCTCAGGAAACGGTTGATTTCCAAAGCCATGGCCTAACAGCTTTTCTCCCAGCTTGTCACACTCTCATGGCCTCAGATATCACACAGTACCACATCACATGTTGACACATTCACAAGTCAACCCAAACGTGAGAGAGGACGTTATAAGCCAGCACTCAGCGGGAAAAGTGGCGCACACTGTTTTCCTGTGCCCTTACTCTCCAGTAGTATAGCTCGAATATATTTTTTTTAATTTGACATTTTTTATATAGAGCCTACAACAGGGTTTTTAAACTTCATTCTAGAACACATTAGGAAAGTACCCAGATAATCTGTAAACATCACTACTTAAGTAGTGAGCCAGTGACTGCTTTGTAGATGAGGGAGAAGAAAACATTAAAAATGAAACACATTGGAGTGGCTTATCTATGTAGCAAAATTCATAAACAATAGAAAAATGAATGATTCATAACTCATTAAACAAAAGACAAGCTGTAGAACCACAGAAAAATTCAAACCCCATGCTTTCTCCACCACACCTGTCACCACTGACCGTAGTACCTAGAGTGATGCTAACCAACATCATTCTGATTAGTGCTGTATTCCCTTGCAGATATTACACCCCGTAGCGGAGGTTTGCAAAAGCGGAGCACCAATGACTTTCCTTTTCTTCTACAGTACAGAATTGAGAGACAGTGACTCGCAAACCCTCTGTCAGATACTAAAGACTCATGACTAATTGTGGACCAAAGCAATAGAGGTGGAGGCGACAGGAGTCACTTGTGGATATGATGTCAGCATTTTTCTGCATCTTCTCAGGGTTCAGATTCTGTAGATCTAAGTTGTGGGAAAGCACAAAAGGCCTCAGCATTCAGTATTCAATACATGTGAAATCAATGGCTACTTTACTTTGGTAGGAGGCTCAGCTTCCCATTCTTTATGCCGTCACTGAAGACAGAAACATTACCCAAAGAATCAGTTTCCAGATTTCTGCTGTAGACCCAAATGCTTGGATTTGGGAAGGCCAAAGAAGCACTAATTGTTTCTCAGACAACTTCAACTCCAGACTGATCTTGCTAGCATCATATTCCTGCTTCGGGGTGTTTTCTGTACTGTGTATGAACTGTCCTTTCCGATCCCTGTGCATGTTTAGCTGCAATCTTCTTACCCTTAGCACCACAGTGCTCTGACTATCATCCCCACACAGGGCCCTCTACTCACTCTAGCCAATGGCGTGGCCTGATATGAAGAAGAGGGTGCGGAATATTCACAGCGCATGTTCCTCCCTATAAAGGATTCGGCATGCAGTAAAATTCGCACCTTCTCTGCAGTCTTATAACAAGTGTCCAATGAAATTGAAATATAGGTCCAATGTCTCCCTCCTCCAATTTCTCTGAGTAATAGTTTTATATACAAACATTTACAATATTTATTTTCTTTGCCAAGGCACCAGGAATTATGCCAAGTATTCTATGTCTTTCTTGCACAATAGTTACGTTTTAAAATATGTTGCAACCAAATTTTTCTTTTCTCGATAGGTTTAGGCTTGTGGACAAACACTAAAACATAGGCTTTCATGGTAAATGAAACCACACCCCCCAACCGTTTATGAGCTACCCTTGAGCATGTCAGAGTAATTTCACATTCCTACTACTTACTCCATCTTTGAAATGGAAATATGAATAATAACATTATTGCTCCTTAAATGGTGCAGAAATAGAAACAAAGTATTTAAAGTACCAGGTAAACGTAAATTGTTGGGAATAATGATTTGCATCCTATGACAAAGGAAATGTGCTGTGAGGTCATAATATTTCCTCTAGAAAACATCAGTATTTGATTTTGTTCAGTAATTTCCCCATTCCCTGTGTCACACAGGTTAAAAATGGCCCCAGAATCTTCAGGTTGTCTTAAGATGTCTCCCAACTCCAAGGCCCACTGACTGTGAAATTACAGTTTTCTCACAGAGCCAGGGTCTTCATTTTATAAGGTAGCTTTACTGAATTCACAGTAGCAGCTTTTGGATGGAGTATTGTAATTTTTCACAAATTTGCAGCATGCATTGACAGTAAATCTGAGCATGTGGTCTTGTTGATCATGAGATCCATACATGTATTATGTGTGTATCTTATGCATATATATGCCACAGTAATAACTAAAGAAGCACAGGTCATTAATGTGCAAAAGAGTAGGGAGGGACACATGGAGGAAGTAGACAGGGGAGAGAAGAGAAAATGATATAAATATAGTACTCATACAAGAAATTCTCAAAAAGAAACTTATTTAATTAAAAACGTTCATGGTTTTCACTGGGTTCATGGGAGGATGAACAACCAGAAAAGAACAGTCTCACAGTTGGACCTCAAAACCATGGTGTGTATTGCTGGCCTTAGTGAAGTACTATTTATTTCAAGTTTTTAAAACAAATGTCCAAGAAACTGAGGGAAAGAGATAGAGAAATGAGTGGGTGGGAGGGAGAGAGAGAATGGAGCAGTGAGGGAAGGGGTCACAATGGGGGGACCACCCTATGCCAAAGTGCAAAGATCTTGTCATTGTCTTTATTGAGCATTGTTAGTCATCGGGTTCTTCCTTAATGACATACTGATTTAAAGGTCCCCAGGAAGCCACATAAAACAAGCCAAGTGACTTCCCACAGTGCATTGGTTTGAAACGTCCCCTAAGCTTCACCAGAGGCAAGCTTCCCAGATAGCATGTAAATGGGCGTTTCATAAATCATCACTTACACGTCTTCCAAGAGCTCTCAATTTTGAAGCTGCCTGATAGGAATCTTTATAAAAAGTAAGGACTATCCCTATCATTTATGAAGAGAGACATAGCTTCATGGATGAGTCTAGTACACTTCATGGTAGCTGAAAGGCTTGGGAAGTGGGACAAACACATTGTGCTTTGAAGGCCTTGGATTTGGCTCAATTGGCAAAAGTGGTTGCTGTGCAGGCTTAAGGACCTGAATTGAGATCCACAGCACACAATAAAATTTTAGATGTGGCAATATATACCTAGAGCCCTAACACTGGGGATGCAGGGACTCACTGCTCCACTAGCCGAGCTGAAACAGTGAGTTCCAGGTTCAGTAAGAAACCCTGTCTCAGTGGATATAGTAGCTGTTAAATAGAGGATCACTGTGCTACAATCCACAGCCCCAGAGAGGCTAGATAAAAAGGAAGGTTCATGGAGGGACACCCAGATCTCCCTGGTAAGGGGAAATGGAAGAGATTTCCTATGTGGACTGAGGGCAGGTGGAGATGGGAATATGAGTGATCAGGTTTGGGGGTGGAGTGGAGGGAGAGAGTACTGAAAGAGACTACTGGAAAGGGGGTACATTTCAGGATCAGGTAAAAGTCAGGGAATCTTCTAGGAATCTACAGGAAGACCCCAACTTAGACTCCTAGCAATAGCAGATATGTAGCTTCAGTTGGTCATCTTCTGTGACCAGCATGGTGCCTAGTCCAATTGTCATCAGAAAGGTGTCATCCAGCAACTGATGGAAACAGTCATAGACCCACAGCCAAATATTAAGCAGAGTTCAGGGAAACCTGTAGAAGATGAGGATGAAGTATTGTAGGAGCCAGAGGGGACAAGGATACCCACAGAATGAACTAACCTGTGCTCAAAGAGGGGCTCACAGAGACTGAACTGACAACCAGGAGTCTTGCATGGGACTGACCTAGGCACTCTGCACATGTTACAGCTGTGTATCTTGGTCCTCTTGTAGGACTTCCAACTGTGGAAACGGGCTGTCTCTGACTCTTTTACAGGCTTCTGGGACCCTGCTCCTCATACTGGGTTGCCTTCCCCAGCTTTAATACATGGGGAGGTACTTAGTCTTACTGCAACTTGATATGCCCTATTTTGTTGATATCCACGGGAGACCTGCCCTTTTCTAATAAGAAACAAAGAAGTGATGTGGGAGTGTCATATATCAATCTGTTGATTTCATTGGTTAAGCAATAAAGAAACTGCTTGGCCCTGATAGGTTAAAATATAGGTGGGAGGAGTAAACAGAACAGAATGCTGGGAGGAAGAGGAAGTGAGCTCAGAGAGACGCCATGCTCCCCTCTCCTGGGCACACGCGATGAAGCTCCGACCCAGGATGGACGTAGGCTAGAATCTCCCTGGTAAGCCATCTCGTGGGCTACACAGATTATTAGAAATGGGCTAGTCCAGGTGCGAGAGTTAGCCGAGAAGAGGCTAGATATAATGGGCCAAGCAGTGTTTAAAAGAATATAATTTGTGTGTTGTTATTTCGGGGCATAAGCTGGCCAGGCGGCTGGGATGCTGGGGACGCAGCCCCGCCGCCCTTATTACAACAAAGAAGGAGTGGATTATGGGTGGGAACAGAGGCAGAAGGGGTGCTGGGAGGAGAAAAGGAAACTGAAGCCAGGATATATAATTAATTAGTTAATTTAAAAAAAGAAATCCTATCTCCAAAAAAAAATACATAATAGAAAAAAGACACCCAAAGTCAACCTCTGACCTCCACATACGTATGCACAGGTAAATATAGCCCTACATATATTCTCACTAAACAAACAAACTAATAAACAAATTGTGCTCTGATTTGGTATATTTTGTGTCAGTGAGGTCTGTGGCCTCAGTATGGTCAGTGTTTTGGCTGTGCATTCTCACGGCTGCTGGCTGAGGTACTGTCATCACCAAACTATCTATTCTTTGGCTCTCTATGGCTTCAGTGAGCAGTTATCTGAAAGTAGAATTTGCTTGACTCCTCACAAAGTACGAAGCCACACTCACATAGCTTTAAGTGTGTGCTGTTCTTATAATTGCTCTATTTTGTCATGACTCCCACTTGTCTCCTATTGTGCCCTAGTTTAAAAATTAAACATTGTCACAATTATACAAGAATAAGAAAAACACGACACAGGACTTGTTACTACTCATGGTCTGGGTTATCAGTGGGGTTCCTGGAATAAACCCTTTGCGGATAGGGGTTACTGTGCAATGAGCTTGAAGGAGTTGTTTTTTAAAATGAGAAAACAACACGGCACATCACATTGGATTATTGTTGAAATTAAATATGATAACTCATTTAGGGCATTTGAAAGTGCGTAGTACACAGTACTCAGCAAACACATTTGATTATACTACAAGAACTAAATATCTATGCTTTTCCTCTAAGGACCTTTGCCCTCTAGGAACATGGTAGATGGACATCTGTTAGAGTATATGACCAATTTGACTTACAAGAAAAAGCTAGATAGAACTCACAAGTAAAATATATACTAAGAAGGAAATCCTCTTAACTGGAGTTCCTATGACTATGATAAACTAGCATGACCAAAGGCAACATTTGAAGGAAAGGGTTGGTTTGTTTATTTTTCATCTTAGGTTACAATTCTCAGATTGCAATCTATCGCTGTGTGAAGTGAGGGCAGGAACTGAAGCAGAGGCACCGGAGAAATGCTGTTTGCACGCTGGTTATTCATATTTTGCTTACCCTGTTATTTTACAGCATCAAAGGCTAACTTCTCAGAATGAGTGAGCTGGACCTTCCCATACCAATCAAGCAGGGAAATATCATAAAGACTGGCCTACAACCATAGAGTGGAGGTATTCTCTCAAGTGAGGATAATTCTAATTTATGTCAAATTGACAAAAAAAAATCTTGTCAGGATGGACACTGATCAGAGTTAGAAAACTGGGCCTCTGTACTGTTTCTGCTACTTTCTGAGACTTATCCTCTGAAGGCCACTGTCTAGCTCTGGGCTTTCTTGTTTCCAAATCTATAAAACAGGTATCAAGATAATACTTCCACATTTAAGTCACAGAAATAGAAATATCAAAGGAGATTATGGACAGAGAAATGCACATAAAATTAACTATAAATCAATAGCAATATATAAAGTATAGTTTGTTTCTTTAAGTTAGTTTATATCCAAAATTGGAACAAAGGAAAGCTCACACAGCAAATAGAGGTTTTTTTGTACTATAGTGTGTGGATTTTCTTCAGAATGGGATTTGTTTTAGAAAGAGCATCTTCACACTAAAGAGAAGACACTAATTAACTATCTGTAAATGTAAACTCTAAGATTTAAACCCACACAAGCAAATCTATCTTTAGCCCTTAGCAACACTATCTTATTTTATGTTTTCTGCTTATGGAGTATATCATTATTCATTTAATATGAGTGTATACATACACATTGTTCAGAAAAATATTATGCTCATTTAAGACTTAGTGAGGTGGGTAGAACCTTTCTTTTGGTATTACTATGTAATGTGACTTATTCTTATGCTACTAAGAGCACAAGATTTCTTTCTTAGAGATGAGGAATATCAAGCTATTGTGAAATATAATAGTATGTGCACATTGCAGCATTTTCCAAATTCTAATTATCAATTAACGTAGGATTAAATGAAAAATAGATGTTCATATGAAAGCTACCCAACATGCTTCCTTTACATACGCTCAGTATACTAATAAATACATTCTCCAATTTGTATCACTATTCATAAAGATACAATGTAACAATGAGCATGGTATTTTTCATAGATTGCTAGTGTCAAGTGGCTCAGAAGCTCAAATCAATGACTGATTTGTCCAAAGCTCGTGCTAATTATGATCTCTCTTCCCAAGATCATGAAAGAGAGGTTAAGGTGTTTATCTGCCAGGGTTCGCTATAGAAAATAATTTAAAAAAAAAAGGGTTTTAAACAGATATATTTAAAAAGCTTCTGGACTAACCATTCATCAGTTAATAATGAACAAACCTTAAAGACATTTACCCCTTTAAGTATGAATGGTAATAGTAGGTATCAAAACATGTGTAATATACCAAAAACTTGTGGCTTTAACAATTTTATACTATCAAATAATTGCACAAGAAAGTTTTAAAGCCTTAAAATTAAAGAGCTAAATAGTAACTCTAACAAATTAGTTTATCTAGTAAAAAATCAATAATAAAAACAAATTCAATGGGTGAAAATAAAACAAAAGTAGACAATTATTTAGTAGAGGGTAGATAAACAGATGTTAAATAGGTGATAGATGGGTGACAGATAGATAGATAGATAGATAGATAGATAGATAGATAGATAGATAGATAGATAGATAGATGTTAAATAGGTGATAGATGGATGATAGATAGATAGGAAGATAGATAGATAGATAGATAGATAGATAGATAGATAGATAGATAGATACCTGTTTATCTATCTAAGAGTACAAAGGCAGTCTTAGCAATAAATAGACTGATTTAGAGACAAATTAATAAATTTGTGGTAAGCATACTTCAGTGCCTTGTTCTTGGCCTTGGGAAATGCTACTTCAGGTCTTCTGCCCAATTTCAAAAGTGCTATTTTTCCCTGTGTGGTTGAGTTGCTTCACTTCCTTATGTTTGGACAATGGATACTAAGCCCTTATTGGATGCACAGTCTCCAATCTGTCTACACATATTCTCTTCACTCTATTATTATTTTTGACTGTACAGAAGGTTTTCTGTTGGTTATAATAATGTTTCTTTGTTTGCTTTTGAGGTTGGTATGATTTATTGTCATTGATGCTCCTGTGACAAAATGACTGAGTGAAAAAGCAATTGTCCTAGTGGAAGACACATTCCACTGCAGCATAGGAAGGCAGGGTGGTTGGAATACGATGTCCGCTGGAGACATGTATCTAGAGTCAGCAAGTGAAAAGAAATAGGAAGTATGGCTGGACTATAAAACATAACCTGTGCCTTCTGACAACAAAATTCTTCCTCATAAAGTTTCTATAACCTACCCAAATGACTGGGCACTGATGTGGGATTCTCCTCAGTATGCTGTGAATACCATTGGTTAACGAATGAAGCTACTTTGGCCTACAGCAGGGCAGAACTGAGTAAGGTGGAAATTCCAAGCAGAAAGAGGAGTAAAAGAAGGAAGTGAAAGGGAGATGCCACGTAGCTGCCAAAGGAGAAAGATGCCCGTGGGAGCCTGCTGGAAACTTGCCAGTAGGATACAAGTTCATGGTGATGCACAGATTAATAGAAATGGGTTAATTTAATGAATAAGAGCTAGCTAAAAAATATGTTTAAGCTAAGTGGTGTTGTAATTAATACAGTTTCTGTATGATTATTCAGGTCCGGGCAGCCAGGAACAAACAAGAGGTCTCCACCATCAAAATGGAACCCAAATTTTTGGTGTTGATGTCCACCACCCACTTTGTGTCTGGGTGCTTCTGTGCCCACTCGGGGTGAGGAGGAAAGCAGCTGAGATCAAGCCCATGGCTCAGCACTCCCAACCTGGGCAGGCACTGGGATTGGGTCTGCTAGGAGTGCACAGGCAGGAGAGCATGGCAGATTCCTGCCACCGCACACAGAGATATTTCCAGGCTGAGCAGTGTGCTACATGGCAAATTTAGCTTTTACTCAGATAGAAAGGATTTATATGGTGCACGGTGCTACCCAGAGTTGAGGTGGTGAAGACAGATCCCACCTGACACTCTCAGAAGCAGTGAACAGACCTCTGCCTTGTTGGGCTGGGCAGATAAGCAATATAGTAAGATATAGATTTTAAAGGTCTTGGTTTGATTTGCAAAGTTGATTTCCATGTGTTTACTACATGATTAAAATTAATTGAATGTGAAAAAAGGTATGCAGTAAGCATTGGCCAAAGCAAAGAGGATGAATAAGGAAAGAAAACATATATGCACTTGATCCTGAACACTCAGCAAAACTGTCCTTTCAATATAATATAAATAGTCAGAGTTGGAATATCAGTCCTGAGTCATTTATCCTCAGTCACTGCCGAACAGTCAAAAGCAATTTCATTTTCCAAGGAAGTTTTGCCAAGCAGTTCTTCCATCTTGGGCCCCAACCTTTTGGTTGTCACATGTACTTCAAAGCAGTCCAGTTTCTGACAATTTAAATAATTTATATCCAAAAAAGCAAAGCAAAGCCTGAAATCGTTAAGGCATCGTAAATCACCCTTAAGGTCGCATAAGCATAATAAAATAATTTAAGAAATAATTATGGGACACCACGGGGCTGAATGAAATCCAGCTAAAGAACAGTGATGCATATATCTCTTCTGGATTCTCTGTCACTGACATGGCATTTTAGCAAGTTAAATCAAGGAGAGTATAAGTGATGATCTCCACCAAATTCACTTTCTAGGTACAGGACGTGGGTCCAAAACAGAGCCCAGTATGAAACAAGAGTTAAGATTACATTGTTTCAAGATGTAATTCTTTTCACTTAGAGAAAATGCCCCTGTTTTGTCAAGCTCATCAGCATCTATGAGCCTGTTACAGAGTGAGAACGAGTCTGTCACTGAATAAATAATCCTGCTCAATTTACTTCAGATGATTCTACCTATCATGTTATCTTCTCCAAGGGAGGGAAGCGGCAGCACAGCAGGCGCCCCAGAAGCACCAGTTGTAGACCAAGGAGATTATTTCAGTGGAAAAGTAAGCCTGTTAACAGGGTCAGTAAACAATTTAGAGGCTCCTTTTATCACAGTTTCCTGTATACGATAAGTTTAAACTGTCTTTAAAATTAGCAAATAGCACATAACATTTAGATAAGGACGTTGCAAGGAAGGCAAAAAGAGGGCTCCTTTCCAATGTCCAGACACAAACTCTGGGCAGGAGACACAACTGGCCTTGAAGTACAGACTCCCCAAAAATAAGACAAACAACTTCATACATTTTTCTGCAGAAAAATAGAAACATGATCTGATACATAAACCTAATGCCAATGGCAGTAAAGTGAAGCCATTGACAATAATGTATAAACAGAAAACTTTAAGTCAAGACCAACCATCCAAACATATTGCTAAAGGCTTTTATTGATGTATTGAGGTTGCTATAGTATAGTGTCACAAACAAGGTGACTGCCTAAACTTCTAATATCCGAAGAATAACTTTCTACTATGTCAAGCCACTGGTTACCTAACTCTCAAGTCAAATAGACTAAAAAAAAATGGTTTATTCTAGAGCCAGATAATGAGTGACCATAGCCTGGACACATATTTGGGTTAACCTTTCTCTAACACTGTAACTGTTTAATAAAGTTTTATAGTAACAGAGAGAAAGTCATGACCAAGGCACTTTTCAAGTAGGATCTTGAGGTAGGCTGGTCACAGCAAAGAGGAGAAATCTCTGCTTTATTTTAGATGTTCTTTAATGCCATTCTCAACCTTTGAGTTGATAAAAACTAGGAATGTGTTTGGAGATTCTGAAAGGTCACACGGATGTTTGGTGATGCAACGGGGTGAGCAATAAACTGCTCTTTAGGACCTAAGATGGTTTAAGATAATTTTGCTCTGTACCTATAACCTTCCAGCTCTCCACAGCCTCTGAAGATTTATTCAGTCAGTCAGCCGTGTAGAAGACACACAAGTGTGACTCTCTTTCAATGCCTGAACTTCAGTTCACACTCGCCCTTCTATCTCCCGCCTCTGTTGTCACGTGGACTTCCATCACGGACCTCTTCACAGCATTCTCCCCCTGTTGTCTATCTGGATCCCCTCCTCCCACCCCGCCTCTTCTGCAGGCACTTGTCATCTTGTATTAGAGTCTACCCCTGATGAGTTCTACTTCATCTCGAGTTGTTTACAAGGACCAGTTTCCAGATAAAGTTTCATTGACCTTATATGGGGATTAGAACTTGAAAATAACTTTCAGGCAGACACGATTCAGCTCACAATACTTATCAATGGAAAAGTTTGTGGGGAGAAAAAGAAGGAGTATTATTAAAAAATAAATAAAATTTTCCTTTGCCCTTGTATTGGAAAATAAGCACCTAGAACTAGATAAGAATTCTGGGGATTAGAAACGTCAGGCTATCAGATAGGAGACCTGATTGAAGAAGCTTGTTGCTTTCACTATCTGCACTCATGTTTTGGGAGGTTATGATTTTTCCAATACATATAATACAGCCACACTTCTGGATACATATACAGATTTGGGGGTACACAAAGCATTCCCTGTATCAATCCAATAAGAATGTCCCAAAATGTTATGCCATGAATAACTATAAGAACAACCATTCCAAGAGCTGGGAATAAAGTCTTTTGTGGTCACTAATATAGTTTCTGTGAAAAAAAAATGGCATCACTATTCTTAGTGATATGACCTTAAGTAAGTGCTTATATTTTAAGGGCCCCATGCTTCTTCTCCCCATGTATAAGTAAGAATAACAGTCTCACCTATCCAGGATGCATGCAAGGACTATGTTTAGATAGACTGAACACTCAGTATAGGGCAGCTCTTGCCATTACTGAGCCGTTTCAAGGGGGAAATAAATATGTACAGGTAGGCAGTGCTTCATTTTGCTATACCTGTTCCTTTTGGATGGCTGGCAGTAAAGAAATGGAGCCAGAGAAGCCTTCCAAAGTCCTGAAACTGGAGCACGTGAGGTCTCAATCTCTTTTGTAAACATCAGTTGGTGAGAGGATTGAAGCTCCCAATGGTCTGAAATTGAAAGAGAAATTGCAGGTGAGATCTGTCCAAATGTTGTCTCTGATCCTTAAATAGCAACAGCACACACACACACACACACACACCAGCCTTCTCATTTCCATCCCTCCAGACTTCTCGGGTCTATTTGTCTCTAGGCTTTTTGAGCTACATCAGTAAATCAAATTGAAAGAGTATTCCTGTAGTCTGAGGCTGCTTGTTCGTTTCCCAGATGACCAGACCTGATATAATCACACAGAAAACTGTATTAATTAAAACACTGCTTGGCCTTTTAAGTTAGGCATATCTCTGGTTAACTCTTATATCTAAAATTAACCCATTTCTATTAATCAGTGTATTGCCACATGGTTGTGGCCTGTTGGTAAGGTTCTATCCGACATTTGGTGTCTGTGTCCTGGAGCAGCTACATGGCTTCTCTTTGACTCCACCTATTCTCTTGATATATCTCTTCCAGCCTGACTATATTCTGCCCTGCCATAGGCCCTAGCAGCTTCTTTATTCACCAGTGGCAATAAAACATATACATATTCATAGCATACAGAGGGGAATCCCACATCATATTGTCCTCATGGCGCTTATATTACAGACCAAAATACATAGGTGAATTAATGGTATGCTGGGGTGCACTAAGTTTGGGGAAATAAAAGCAAAATGAGGTGACTTCAGGGACCCACAAAAGGAGGCTACAGCAAGTTCTAATCCACAGGGTCTTTAGAGGAGTGGTATTCAAGCAGGGGTAGAGGAGATCATGGAGTTGGTGATAGAGATATCTGTAGAAACAGGCATGGGAACAGAAGAACAACATTGCAAAGGCCCTGAGGAAGGATCGTGGAAGAACAGAAAGGAAGTTGGGATGAGTACAGGAAAGGGAGAAAATTCACCAAATTCACAGGATAGATAGGAAATATTTTGTGTAGGTTAACTCTACCTGACTCGGGCCAGGTCAATGAACTTGCTGGCACCAGTATTTTCTTTCTGCTTGTGGTTCTAAAATTCAGTAGTATGTCTCATCAACCACAGTACACATCTCTAGATGCCAAAACTTTCTAGTGCTCTTTCCAGGCAGGAATTCAACTTACTTTTAGTCTATGATCTCTTCTAATATAACCCGCTAACTAGACCAGGCCAACCCAGAATATAATAAGAAGGGAGAGATTCAGCACTCACTATAGTAGAAGCTATCTACAAACACAATTCCTGAATACACAGAGTTCTCAAAACAACTTGATCAAAGTGCAAGTGTCCAGGTATGCCACAATCAACTTACTTAAAGTTTCCAGGAAGGAGAAACATACACCTATTCTTCTCTGGATGACTTTCCTGAATTACTCCAATAATGAACTGAGTTTAGAATATACTAATTTGGACTGAAACCTTCATTCCGAATGAAGAACCAAAAGCCCAAAGGAATTCAATGATTTTCAAAATAAAATCTCTCTTTTCCCCCAAATGAGAAGGGATTTTTTTTCTTCCCTTTTCTTTCTTCTTTTAACTCTTCTCTTTTCCCCACCGATGTATAGGAGTTATGTGCTTTTGATCAATCCCCGAAAGGACTGGTGACACTTCCTAATCATGTCTCCTAGGAGAAGTGACTTTGGAAACCTAAAACCATCCCGGGAACTGCTCCATCTTTTCCAAATGAAAAGCTCACCTTGAAATGGTGGCAGCCACTCAACTCCGGGAAGATGATTATTTCTTCTTAATTGGGACCATCTAGAGAGGCTTGGATCCACACAGGTTCTCTTTGCCGAGTTTAAATAAAAAGGCGTCCCTTTGTCCTTGTTATTTCCGAGATGATACATGTGCTCTAACGGCTCTCGCACACCATGGGGCTCTCGTTGACATCAATGGGCATTATGCATGTGAAGGGGCAGCAGGAGTGGGCTCATTATCTCCAGCCCAAGCAGAGAGAAATGCAATAATAATCGTTCTCCGCTTTTCCCCAAGCTTTTAACTGGTGTTGGAAACGTAAGTAACCTTCATGTTTTGGGTTACAGTAAGCATCACCTTGTTCAGTAGGCAGATGAAGTTCAATTCCTGCTGGATCAACCACAGGGACGGGGAAAAGGAATACTGAAGGACTGGAAACTATTCTCATCTATAAAGCTGGGCTGACTCGTTTGTCTCTCAGAAGAGCTGTGGCTCTCTGGTAATACTTCCCGCTATAGCCAAACTCTCGAGTAACTGAAAACTTAGATAACCATAGAAGTCCAAGCTCCTGTGTCAGAAGTGGCCATAGAGAATGCAGAACTTACACCAAAGCACATTACTAAGTCATCTTGTTTATCAGAGGCTTTTCTCTCTATTGGAACACTGCAGTGCAGTTGATACAGCTTTACATTTAGATCTCCTGAGCCTGCCAGTCAATCTCCGGCTACAGGAAAAAAACTCCAATGCAGATCACTGAAAGAGCAGAAAGGGCCTGGATCCTGAAAGGCAATACAGCCATCAACTTGAGTTCTTGCTTTTCCCATATCCGGTATGATATCACAGAATTATTGCAAAGAAATGTTAACTGCAGGCATACAATTGAACAGCAAGTATCTAGAACTTACTCATTGTTCTACCTGAAACTGGATAGTCATTATATCGAAGCCATTCTCCATGGCTCTCTATCACCAGTAACCATGATCCCCTTGGAGTTCCAAGCATTTACATATTTAGGTGTCCCATGTGGGTATTTGCCTCTCAACATTTATCATAATGTCACATTTCATCCACAACACCATATATAGCAGGATTTGATCCTTTTAAGGCTGAATAATATTCCATTGTTTCCATATATAACATTCTCTTATAATAGCCAACCATTAAAACACTATTGGCTGTGTTCATACTCCTTGTCTCTTGTGGGTCATGTTGAAATAAATACAAATAAGATTTTGCTTTAACTTCCTTTGGATATGTACTAAGAGTGGGATTTCTGTAACACGTGGTGTTGTATTTTTAATTTTTTTGAGGTTTGCCCATTCTGTTTTCCTGGGCAGCTGTCCTCTTTGTGGTCTCTCACCCAAAGTCTTCACGTTCCCAGGTGCTCTTCACATGTCCTGTAGTATTCTGTCAAGTATAGGGCGAGGTCTTATTGCATTTTGATTTGTATTTCCCTAGCAGAACAAGTTGTTGAAAATTTTTGTTATATCTTCTTGGCATTTGTATTGCTCTTCAGACATAAAGATGTCTATTCAAGACCTTTGCCAATTCTGTAATTGGTTTGTATAAGAACTTGATTTCGGAGGGAGGACTCATTATGGAACTCTGTGCAGTCCTGGACCAGTTGCCTCACCATCCACATCAATAGCACTCCTTAAAAATAAAGTTGGAGTCAGCTGGTCACTTCACCAAACATAATAAGCCACAAATTCAGTATTAAGAAAGTGAAGCCCAAGTTTCAAAACCTTACTATCGCTAAAAAAGCTTGTTTTGTTTTGGTTTCATTTTGGTTTGACTTTAAGCTTCTGGCTGTCTTTTGACAATATCCTTTTCAGATTTAGTGAAAGACAAGGAAGTTAGCTGGTCTTTGCCCTCCTAGGGCCATGACTCAGGCCTACTTCCCCATCTTCTCTTCTATTTCCTTCTTGTTTGGAGGGCAAGACTTTTATAATATATACCAGGCTCATGTACTCAGAGCTGATATCTCTCACTCACTGCTGGCAAGATTTCTTTCCACTCCCTGAAGCAATTCTGTACCTCTGGGCATAAACAAGCAGCTAAGAATAAGGTGTCTTGTTGTCTCGTGAAGACAGTAAAGAAAGAGAATAAAACCCAAGAGGCACACGGGTATTCTTTCTGTTTCAGGTTATGCTTCAAATCCCTTATTACTATGAAATTATCTCTCTTTGTATAAAACCCACCGGCTCAAGCCTGATTATTTGCAAGCAAAGACAAGAGATAGCAATTAGTTTTTCTTCAGTCCACTGTCAGCAGCTCCTTACTCAGTGCCAATCATACACTAATTATAAACAATTTCAGACTCATGGGCAGAAAATATGATGAACATTCAAGAACAACTCTTTTCTCATCTCTCACTCACTTTGTTAGTTCTGGAATTACTTTCTTCTCAGATTTTAGTAGCCTTGGCTTTATATGTTTCAAGAAGATAGCCCTCTGCAGTCAGCTAACCAGACTCTTAGGATGGTGATAATGATGTTGAAACCACTTAATTCCACAATTTTACCCTCAACTAATCATGGCTATTATGGAGGAGTGGTAGAAATTCAATTCAATTTCTGTTTATAGAGCACCTTCTATTACAAAACTGAGTTACTTGGAAGAAAATATAGTTGAATATGTAAGCTTATCTATAATTAACAGTATTGATGGCCCATTTCCCATATACAGATCAGATACCAAATGTGTATAGCTAGGTAATAAGTAATAGATTTTAAGTTGTAAACAAATGCTCGTTAATCTTATGAGAAGTACATATTTCCTCAAAGAACAAGTTCATTTTATTCACTCACTCATTTGTTATTTTATCCAAAAGTATATTTTGAACATCAAGTACTTTCAAGCACTTCTTCAGGCAATAAAGAAGACAACAGTGGAAAACTTCAATCTTTATAACCTATGACTTTGTAAATAAACAAGAGAAGGAGTAAGAAGGAAGGAAGACAGGAAAGGGAGAGATAATCATTTTGTACACTGTGAAGATGATGTGGGAGTCCCCTCCCCTCTGTGTGCTGTGATTACCATTAATGAATAAAGAAACTGCCTTGGCCTGTTGATAGGGCAGAACTTAGGTAGGCAGGGAAGATGGCTGAATGCTGGGAGGAAGAAGGCAGAGTCAGAGAGATGCCAAGGAGCTGCTACCAAAGATATAGACATGCTGGAACTTTGCCGGTAAGCCACTGCCATGTGGCAATATACAGATTAATAGAAATGGGTTAAATTAATGTAAGAGTAAACCAATAAGAAGCTAGAGCTAATGGGCCAAGCAGAGATTTAAATAATATAGTTTCTGGGTGATTATTTTGGTTCTGGGTGGACAGAACCAACAAGCAGCCCCTCTTTCCAACATGAAGATGTATCTCTGCCTACGGTGTCTTCTGATTGGATTAACAAGGAGCTGAATGCCCAATAGGTAGGCAAAAGGGCAAAGGCAGGACTTCTGGGGAGAAAGAGGAAGTCGGGAAGAATCTGAGATGTTCAGATTAAGGCAGTGAGATGCAGAGGGAAGTGGACATACAGAATGGAGGAAAGGTAAAGAGCAATGTGGTAGAATATAGATAAATAGAAACAGGTTAATTTAAGATATAAGAGCTAGTTGTGAACAAGTCTAAGATAAGGCCAAGCTTTCATAATTGATAGCAAGTCTCCATGTCATTATTTGGGGGCTAGCAGTTTAAACAAAATTACACTATGGGAGTCAGAGAGAAGAAGAAGAAGAAGAAGAAGAAGAAGAAGAAGAAGAAGAAGAAGAAGAAGAAGAAGAAGAAGAAGAAGAAGAAGAAGAAGAAGAAGAAGAAGAAGAAGAAGAAGAAGAAGAGAGAAAGAAAGAAAGAAAGATACAGAGAAATAGAGACAGACTCAAACCAGAAGGATAATAGAGTAAAAACAATTTTATGGTAGAAGTCTATTCTGTGGCAGATCATTAACATGAAGACAGTACTAAATACTAGAAAAGTTGGTTCACTGAATGCATTACACTGGCACATTTAACATCTGAGAGACAAATGTGGTCAAGATGGAAAAGGAAATAAAAATTTAAGGCAATAAATACAATACAACTTTAATTCTTAAGGCTAGAGAAGAAATAAAGGAGAGGGGAAGAAAATCTTCACACATTCCTGAGGATTTTGAACTTTATCTTAGTCAGTGGAAGACACTGATATTTTTAGCTTATGATGAATTTGATTAGATTTTTGAGAGAATTGGGAAAATGTGGCAAAACCATCACATCCATGAAGTGGATTACTAGAACCAGAAGACTTTATTAGACACAGGGGAGGCTTGATGAGAAAGCAGAAAGGAAGCATAGTCCACAGAATCTGATAGAAAATTAAATTGAGACTTTACAGAGGGCAGAATAATGGAGTCCAAAACATACCCATTTTCCTAATATGCAGATCTTGGGAATCTGTCCACTTAGAGGGGAAAACACCATTAATATGAACCAGATTATAGACATTAAAATCATCAGTGTACACTGCACTATTCATGTGGTTCTAATATACACATGAGTCTCTAAAGGATAGGGACTTTCCCCTATTCCAAGGTATGGTCAAAGAGAAACAGGGTGGAAAAGTTACAACTGAAACCTGAGAAGGATTCAGTTCTTTATTGCTAGCTTTGAAGACTGAAGGAGAATATGAGCCATCAAGAACAAGTGACCTCTAATAGTGGTGAATGGCCTTCAGTTTATAGATAGAAAAAGTGGCAATCACAGTGCTATAGCATCACGGCACTAAGTTCTGTAAAAAAAAAAAAAATGATTAAAGACATTGATCTTCTAAAGTCTTCAGAAAGTAATACAAGCATGTTGACCCTTGATGCTATCCTAGTGAGTCCCAATCAACTTCTAAAGACTGAAAATGCCCACAGTTTAAGTCACTGCTTGGTAATTTATTAAGACAACAATAGAGTACTAATACAGACCTGAAGATGAAAAAAAGATATAATGTGATTCCTAGATGATAAATGGAGGCCAAAACAAAAGAATCTTCCAAGAAGAGCGAACAATAAGAGTCAAAGGGGTAATGGACCCCCAAACTATAGATATACCTTCTAACAACCACAGGAAAGGAAGCAATCTTTGACCAGAAGTCTTTGTCAAAACCAGTGTTCATATCGCTTGATGAAACCCTTAAAGAACACACAGGAAGAGAGAGCAGTGCTGGCTATCCATCAAGACTTGGAGCCTATCTACACTAAGTAGACAGGGATCCTAGGAACAAGTAACTTGTTTTCTAAAGATGATTTGTTCCTAGTAAGTCCCCAAGGAGCTAGCTACGGAGAAAGTGCAGTTAGGGAAAGCATCCTGCTCCTCCTGTGGACTGTAACTTCATGCCTTGTGGATAGAACCATTCCTTGTTTGTTTAACTTTCTCAACTTTAAATTACCTACAGTACCACTTACAGGAGGAGAAAGGGTGCTGGTATCTTTCTTCCAGAGATGCTAGCACTCACAAGTCTGGCTGCCAGTGAGATTAGAAGTGCCAATTATCCACTCCGCTTCTGAATACATGCCAAATTGGAGTGACCATTTACCTTAGAATTCACACAGTTGCTTTAGATTTTTATGCTCTACATTCCTGTAGGAACCTGCATTATTCATCTGTGCAGCCCCAACACATAAGCATATAATACGCCAGAAATATTTCTTTCAGGGCTGCACCAGAACATAAAAGAAATTTGTAATAAAATGATATATATTCACCATAATATCCCCAACAGTATTTCCTGCATTACTTTCAAAGACTCCCATCATTTTACATAATATTCATAATATGGGAACTTAATCCTTTTAAAACTTATAACAACAACAACAAAAGCCTTTACATAGAGATAATATTCAAAGTGTTACCTGCTTTTTTGTACTTTGTTCCAGAAAACAATTGTTTCCAAAAGTTCCTTATCCAAGCAATGGTGGTTTGGCTCCAATTATGATGTATGTCCTTGACTGCATTCAAGTTCGCAGAACAGCTCCTATTCTCTCTTCTGAAACAGCAGAGCATTATCTTGCTCCAAGCATCCCTGAGAATACTTGGATCTTGTTTGAAAAATCACTTTGAGAGTGTTGCACGCAGCTTTTTGTAACAGTTCTCTAAGTAAGTCCCTAATAATCTTCTTTGTCCAAGTTATACCAAGTCTCCTCCTTTCTGTCCAAGTTATACCAAGTTTCCTTTCTGTGAATTATGTCCCAGGTGAAGTCCATAGAGCTCTGCAATAAACACCCTGACAGGAGCCTAAGTTTATCAGTCCAGTTTTGTGGCTTTTCTAGGCTGTTGGAGAACTCAGAAGCCAGTTCAGCCAAACATCCGGGTGAATGGATGTGAAAACAGAGATTAGGGACTGAGAAAATGAGGTGAAAACATTGGAAATAGGCTTAAGAGTTGCAGAGTAAAAATTCAGCACTGATCTTCTGATTTCAAAGTGAATGCTTTTTCCTTTGTGACATACTCGCTGCCCAAACTTCGTGTAGGACGCAACCTCTTAGGCAAGGCTTGTTTTCCTGGCTACAGTTACTGAATGCTCCCAAGTAATCTCACAAAATTAGGCTTTGTGGTGGCTGAACCTGATGGATTGTGAACTGGAATGAGCCTTTCCTTCCTTCTCTTATATTTTGTCAGGAGTTTGTCCCAGCGATGAGAAAGGTAACTGGCACAGAAATTGGTACCATGAAGAGGGACATTGCAGTGATAAACACGACCACATGATATTTAAGCATATTTGTGAGAGGAATGGAGATTTGTGACCCAGAGTTCCAGAAAGTCACTGAGCCAGCCAATGTGTGGTAGAGTAAGAATTCCTGCAAGGAGGGCCTAAGAGGCTATTATGTGGACCTATAAGGATAAAGCCTAAGTTGCAATAGAGGTTCAGAGTGCTGGAGATTTTACACCAGTTATTTTCCTTTTCACACACCCTCTGAAGCATTTTATCAGGCATTTTTCCTTTGTTCATTAATTCATTAGTTTATTTTCCACATATTCACTTAATGAAGTATCCGTGGGCCATTTGGGTGTGCCAATTTGATCCTAATCATTCAAAGTTATCATAAGAGAGATTATATTTTCATCGCCTTTACATTTTATATTTTATGATTTTGAGGCTGTGTTTGTTTTGTTTTGTGAGTAATGATTGAGTTCGATTAGTGCCTCACAAATATATGATGTGTACTTTCCCACTGATTCACACCCAGGTCTTTGTGCTATTTTTTAATGGTTAACATTTTTGTTGTTGTTAGCAAGGTTAGAGGCCTTGGTTAATGTAGAAACTATAAACTAGAAAACAACTAGAAAAGTCTAAATATAAATTGTATTAAGAATGATGAGAACCCTATTTTGATGGGTTCCCTGGAAGGAATTTTCAAAGGGGTGAACATGGAGAGGAGCGGGACTGATAAGAGGAGAGCGCCACCTGTTGTGAAAGGTAAGAATTTCCTTGGGATTCAAGCACGGTGAGGCATACCTAAAGCCAGTTCCTGAAAGGCTGAAACTGGATACTCTTGAGTTTCGAGCCAAATTGTTTCATAAAACAAAGGATATCTTTGGCAACTAACTAGTGCAATCCTGGCAATGAGAAGAGAGCTTAGATTGGTGGAAGTCACTGTCTTCTGTGTGTCAAGAGCAAGGTTTGGATTCCTCCTACCAATGATGAACTATTTAAATGTAAAGAAGGGGAAAGTGACAAGGGGAGATGAGGGGAAGATGGAGAGGATAGATAAGAAGAAAGAGAAGGAGGAAGAAGAGTAGAAGGAAGAGGGGGAAATAGAAATTGAAATATAATGGTTGCAGGCACTCCTAGCCAGAGATCAGCTAGATGATTTCCTCTTTGCTCTGCTTCCTTAATTAACTGGCTTTTTAAAAAACGTAAGAGATAAAATGTTCCCTGTGATAGCTACAAATGTGCCCCTTCAGCTCCCCCTTCTAGTGTCTTGATATGAAGAAGTGTTTCCAGTTCACCTAGGAATTTGCCATGGTACCCACACTTGGCTTTGCTCCTGGTGACTGGCCAAGCACAGATGTGCTGGAGCTTGGCCACTACAGTCCAACATGGACACCTCCCTTGGTGATCTCTGCTCTCAGAATCCAGTCACCCTGACGAAGATTCTTAGAGCAGAACTTGAAGCTCATTCTCTCAACAATCGTGTCTCTCCCTTTCACACAGTCATATTTATATCAAGGCTGAGAACATTCCCAAGTCAACTCCTGCTTGCCTCCTCTGTTCTATTCAGAGCTCTGAAGAAGAAATGTCAATCAAAGAAGCTTCTACACAGATAACATTGGTACCGACTAATATCCTCACTGGTTCCTATGGCCCCCTTTGCTGTGTTTTCTTGATTATTTCAAACATCAGAGCGAACCAGAATCTCCCCATTCCTCGTCTATCTTAGAATGAAAATGAAAAAGAAAATTGTTCACAGCCATGTTTGTGCCATGATGTAGTTAATGCTTCTCAAGATGGGGGTCTGGGGATTCTATATGATATAAAGTAGCTGTATCCAATGTCAATTATTCTACTTAGGGGTTTTGCATGTAATTCTTCGGTTATTTAAAATAGACATTGCCAGAAAGAGAAGTAAGCATGAAAACTCTCATCAGACAAGGAAAACGACTGAGGTTTTTAACAACCTATTTTGGCTTTTTATTCCCTTTGTCACAATTTTATAAACTATCTCTGTGAAATTATGGGTAAGTTTTGTGAGAAACACTTGTGATGATAGAGGAAGATTGATGTGAACAGGTTTGCATCATTCTCAAGTCCTCAAGTTTATATGTTGAAACCATATAAAATAAGGCATTGAATAAAGTTAAATGAGGACAAGGTGTGGACCTAATGTAGCATAGCAACAGAAAGAGACACAGTGGCCCTAATCCAGCATAGTTTGTGGTCTCAGACATCAGAGATGCTCCATACTTTCTTCTTCGTGTTTACCCTTCCAACTTCTTGCCTTCCATCTCTATCATATGAGAACACAATAACAAGCCAGGTAAGTCCATGTCAAGAAAAAAAAAAGGCCTCATGATGAGACCTGTGTTTTAGGGAGGCCCCTTTTTCATTTCCCAGCTGCCCAAACTCCTGAAATAACCACACAGAAACTGTATTAATTAAATCACTGCTTGGTCCATTAGCTCTAGTTTCTTATTGGCTAACTCTTACATATTAATTTAACCCTTCTCCATTAATCTATGTAGGGCCACGTGGCAGTGGATTACAGGCAAAGTTCCAGCATGTCTGTCTCTGGAGGGTGGCTCCATAGCTTTTCCCTGACTCTGCCTTCTTTCTTCCAGCATTCAGCTTAGTTTTCCCCGCCTTGCTCTGTTCTACCCTATCAGGCCAAGCCAGTTCCTTTATTAACCAATGGTATTCACAGCATACAGAGAGGAATTCCACATCAGACCTGTTTCGCTGATACCTTGTTCTTGGCTTTCTAAGGTCCAGAACAAGAGAAATATTTTTCCATTGTTTAGTCTACCCAGCCTGTGTTGTTTTGCTATGTTGATTAATTAAGAAAACTAAAAACGTTATCAAATCTTTTTCCAAGAAAAATAAGTATCGGTAAAGGGCAGAAGCCAAACCTTTCCAGATATAAAAATACACAACTATGTCTCTTAAGTAAGTAAACATTAATTATTTGCCTTTGGTTAATTTCCCATTAGATAACTTTTATTGCTCCCATATATTGATTAAAATATATATCTCAGGATTTTCTTAGATTAACTCAGGAATTCCTACAAGTTTTATCATTACCCAAATAGTATCTCAAAGGAAAAATATTGCCAAAAGGAATTAAGCTTTCACTATCAATGTCAAGTTTAATTTAAGGAAAAATGTGCAAGTAGGCTGTAAGAAAAGGGTAATGCATAAGAGATGAGAAGCAAAGCTGTGCAGACACGAACAATAGAAAAATGGCTTTGAAATGCCACTAATTGCTTGTTTATTTTTCTTTTAATTAAAAATAAGTTTGACTGTATTTCCAGGAATGGAAAGATATCAAGAAGTGCCTTATCATTCTATGGACACATCCTCTTATTAATAATGAAAGCAGTGATTTTTATCAGCAATATAGCAGAGAAGAGAATTTGGGAGTCTCTTTTAAAAATTGAGAAAAGGGGAGGTTTGATCATAGAAATCAAAGAAAACCTTACAAACCATGAATGGCACACTGAGTGAAACCTGAGGACCAGACTGCCTTCCAAAGACTCTCAAAGACATTTACATTTGTTCTGGCGCCCATCTTTGTCAAACATGGCTCTTCTGGGCCCCAAAGTTTCCTAGAAGGATACCTGGAAAAGGATGGGGACAGTGCAGATACCTAATGTACCCTTTCTGTTTATTTTGAGATTTGATGCTAAGTGGGGAAGGTGGCCTCCAGAATCCCCAGAGATATCCACAAATAAACACCCAAATTCTGGGCATAGGTTACCTTGTAGTCAAAGTCATGGTGGGTATAATTAAATATTTTTTTTATTTTTGATGCATTTTCATTAATGAGATCCTTGGACAAGGGAGAGGGAGACATGAAAGAGGAAAGAAGACACAGATTAAGAAGTCGGGGAGACTTTGGAAACTGTGATAGGACACCACTTCCTTAGTCTCTCCAGAGGGTCTTAGCCTGTCCATACCTTCATCAAAGCCTGTGGAAGTTTACTTCAGTCAATGTTTTTATAAAATTTTCTAGCACTGATTAAAAAAAATTGCACTAAAGAGCTGAAATAATTCTTCACAAGCCATATATTTACTATGCACAAGCTTTACAGGGGTATTTTTCAGGTACCAATTTGACAAGTCTTCATTCCTCAAAAAGTGCTAATGGAGGTTATCTGCCTGAAAGAGAAAGAACTTGAATTATAACGGACACATTTGTCTCTTCCATGATTCCCGTCCAGTCTTCCACAAACCACACTTTGAGAAACAATAAATAAAGCCAGATTCACCATAAACATTTGTGTAAAAAGGTATCAGAGACAGTTGGTGGACTGTTGTTATCAGTTGTCGGGAGGGACACTCTCTGACTGAGTAACACTGTTCATTGGGTCGGTGAATTTCAGCAGCGTGTATAATGTTCCAAAACAAAAACAAAAAACCCACAAATGCAAGAAAAGAGAGTAGAGGACCAGAAACACAGCTCTGTCAATATGGTGGTTGACACATGAGGACCTCCTAAGTCAGTGCCCTAGTGCTCACATAAACAAGTCAGGTATGATGGAAAACACCCTTGATCCCTGCACTAGGGAGGCAGGCAGGTGGATTCTTAGGACTTGTTAGTCAGCCAATCTAATCTACTCCTATCTGTGAAGTCTAGGTACAATGAGAGACCCTGTCTAAAAAAATAATGTGAAGAGCAGTGGAGGAGGAGAGCCAATGTTGACATCTGGCCTCCATTAGCAGGCACACACATGCACACACACTCACACACACACATACCCACACAAACATATACACATGCTCACCATATTATTTTCCTATTGCTATAATAAAAACTCTTGACAAAAACAACTCAAGGGAGGAGGGGTTTGTTTCAGCTTACAATTCATAGGAGTGGTCCCATAGCTGGGAAGTCAAGGTCGCAAGAGTTCAAAGCAACTGCTTGTCACTTTCACAATCCAGGAGAGAATGATGCATGCTTGCATTCAGCTAGCTGCCTGCTCTCCTGATAGCTTCAAAATGAACCCAGTGAATAGTGTTATCCTTCTTTAGGATGGGTCTCACAACCTCAACCAAGATAATCCCTCACAAGCATTCTCAGAAGCTAGCCTCACTTAAATGTCCCTCACAGATGTGCCTGTGGGTTTATCCTCTAGGTGGTTCCAGATGTTGTCAAGTTGATAGTCATTACAGACCATCACACACACACACACACACACACACACACACACACACACACACACACATAAGAATGAGTACTGTATTGTAACCCAGAGACTTAACTCAATCTATTTAGGCTTTACCTAGATATAAGTCTCTGAGTGAGAATTTCTCATCTGTGGAGCTCAGATTCCCTACAAAAAAATGAAATAACTTTTTTTGTTGTTCTTTTATTTTGAGACAGGAAACAATATTGTAGGCTACACAGGTCTGGAATTTACTACGTAGATTAGGCTGGCCTTGAACTTCACATTCTCCAGCCCAGCCTCCTGGGTGCAGTCATGCAATCCCACATTCAGATTTAAAGGATATAGTTTAACTACAGAGCCTCTTAAATTCTTGCCCAACAAGATCCTCTAGCATAGCAAGCCACTTAGTCACAAAACAAGCAAAAGAGCCCTAGAAGACTTCTTGTTCTCCATTTCTAATCAAGTATGGTTGTTTGCTAAAGACATTTATAAATCTAAGGCTTTTTTTTTCCTTTCAGGTCTCTATTCTTCTGAGAAAAATTATGTCCTTGTGAAGGGAGGAACAGGTACACCCAGAATATGCTCTGTTTCAATGCCTGTTTCTTCACAACCACAGCCTTCTTCCAAATCCAATTTAAATAAAAGCAAGATGGCAAGGATCCCAGCACAGTGACAAGCAAAAAGACTCTGAGTGCTGGTACCGTCCCCTCCCATCCCCAGCCTGCATTGTCCTCATCCCAGAGGCCATGGACAGCACAGTTCCTGAAAAAGCTGCCACAGAATGTGCTTTTCCTGAGCTGAGTTTCTGATTGGAGCCATCGCTAGGGATTTCTGCAACAGCGCCCTTGCCTCTGTGCTTTCTGCTTGCCAGTTTCCCATTTCAGCCCTTACACGTGTAGGACTTCCTCCCACCTGCCAGACACAGCTCTTTCAATTACTCCAGGCTCATGAGCCACCCTATTCATCATGCCATCTCTTTTGTTTCCCTGCCCTCTTTTCCTGGCTGTCTCAGCCTTATCAGTTCTTTGGTTTGGCATCACGTCTAGGACAAGCTAAGTGGCAACCTTTCTCAGCTCTGAATTGTTCAAGCCAGACCTGAAACATTCAACTCATTTTACATGGGTCAGTGAGTTACTATCTCATCTCATAAAGGAAATTATAACGGAGAGTGAAGAATAGGTACTTGGAATCAGTAGACATCAGTTCAAATCCTGGCTCAGTCAACCACTAGACCTGTGGGTTTGATGTAGCTATTCATTCAATGTTATTGATTCAATACAAAGACCTCTGTATTCTGTCTTTGAGATAATAAAGACACCATGTAGCTCACAATCTTAGATATTAAATATGCTGTTTGTAAGACACCTGGCACATAGCAAATGTTCAGTGTGGCAGCTTTTATTACAACGATAATTAACAGCTAACTGTAATGCCTCCAAAGCAATGGTAAATAGGACGGCTAGATTCAAAACCACATCACATAAACACAGATACCACTGGGGATACTTAGCCTGGAGGAAGAATGGGATAGCTGTCTTCAAATTGATCCTTTTCCTCTCAAAAAGGAAGGACAGCACAAGTATTTTTCTCTATCCAGGGGAGACAAACCAAAAGTCAACAAGAAAATTTCCTCTCAGCATCATAAATACTTTTCACCCACTTAGGCTGCATGGAAGCAGAGTGAAATCCTTTGGGAGGTAATGAGTACCCCATGGTTTGAAGAATTCAAGGGAAGCCTTCCTAATCTTTGGGCAAAAATGGTGTGTAGGAGATCTAAGCGTGGCATGAACTATTGAAATTTTATGACTCTTTAAATACCTTCTAAGTTTAAAGTGTGTGGTTCTGTGATCATTACCAGGCCCAAAAGTAGATACCAAGGAGATATATTTTTTTCTTTTCTTTTTTTTTCCTTTTTTTTTCTTTTTTTGTAAAAAGACGGTGGGGCTGATCTAATGAGAGCTCACCAAAGCAAGCTGGACTGGAACTGATAGAGCATATGATCAAACCGGACTCTCTAACGTGTCAGACAAGGAGGGCTGACTGAAAAGCCAAGGACAATGGCACTGGGTATTGATCCTACTGCATGTACTGGCTTTGTGGGAGCCTAGTCTCTTTGGATGCTTATCTTCCTAGACCTGGATGGAGGGAGGAGGACCTTGGACTTCCCATAGGGCAGGGAACCCTGGCTGCTCTTAGGACTGAAGAGGGAGGGGGAGGGAGATGGGAGAAGGGGGAGGGAAATGGGAGGAGGGGAGGAGGTGGAAATTTTTAAGTAAATTAAAAGAAATAAATATTTAAAAAACAAAAGGAATTGATCAATTTAGCTTCTTGCTAGCAGCTCTTGAGAGAGATAAATAAACTAAAGCTGTTTTTGACATTAGTAAAACTAAGGATTGGGGGTAGCAGCATTGAGTACCTTCCCATGTACCATTGCTTTTAAATGCTTTGCACAGCTACAGACTCGTAATGCCAAGTTCATTATGGAAACCCTGAGTGGGTGGATATTTGTGAAAGACGCTTTAAAATGTTAACTCAAAGCCAAGCCCATTACATGGAATTATGTCTACTTAATTAGCCGAAGGCTTAGAGGTGCTGAGAACAGGTAAAGCATCTTCTCTCCAGCTGAGAACATAAAGATGGATGTGATGGATGATAAGAAGTAACCCGAGGATTTGGGAAATGTCAGGAGCCCTGAGCGAGCGAGGGCTAACGCACGGCAACTGCAGATGTTTTTGAAGACTTAATAAAGGTTAGCAAATTACTCTTGCAGTCGATTGCTCACTCCCTCGAAATGGTTCAAGAACCTCTTGTGGAAACAGGAAATTAGCTGTCTTGCAATAGAAAAGAAAGTGCAGTAAGCACTTTGGAAAATATTTTTAAGGAAGAATATTCAACAGAAATGTTAAAACAAACCTGGTTTTACACATAGAAGAAACAATTTCCCAGCAAAGCGAGAGACAAGTGTTGTTCACTAAGACTACCAAAATTAGACATTGCTTCCGGTCCTGACACCAATCTGGGATTGACTTCACTGTGTCATTCTCTTAGCTATGTTTTTTTATATATATATAACAGCACTCCACAGGTTATAAATAGCAATTCTACTTCAGCATCATTCAAACCCCTGTTCAGTTGCAGGGGGAGATTTGAGAATCACATATACTTTTTCTAAAGAGAGAGAGAGAGAGAAAGAGAGAGAGAGAGAGAGAGAGAGAGAGAGAGAAAGGGGAGGAAGAGACAGACAGACAGAGACACAGAGACAGAGATGACAGAGACCCCAAGACAGAAATATGCACAGAGAAAAGAGCTTTATTCACCTTTGAGAGTAATAAAAGGCCAGCATCCAGAGATGCTGGTGATTTAGAGCAGTGATTATTTCAAGGACATTTCATATCCTCAAAGATGTCAACTTTGGAATGAAATGTTTCATTTCCTGAGTGCTGAGTGCAATTTCAGCAAGTGCAAATGGCCCCAGTGTTTTCCATTGGTGTGACAAGTTACCTTTTTGGTTTGTCAAACTTTTAAAAACAACATCTACACAATCAATATGAACTAAAAATTGCCTACTAGACCCAATTCACATCTATAATCCAATATCCTGGAGGCAGAGGCGGGAAGATCTCAAGTCTGTGCTTCATAGTAAAACCTTTGCCTCAAAAAAACAGCTACAGTAGCAAACTCTGTCATTGGCTTCTGGCTGGAACAGGAAGTGTCACTATAAATATAAACCGAAGATGAGGACCTGAGCAAAGGCTCCCAACCAGGAAATAATGCATCTGGTTTCACTTGGGAGAGCAGTTTGAAATTAATTTGAACGCTTCAACACAGGGGCTGATAGTAGATTTGACCAGATAGAACAAAACAAGGTGGTAAGTGGCTAAGAAAAATGACTGGAAAGACCTGGAAGCCAATCTGTGTGCTAGATTGCCACAATGCAAATGACTGTAGAGCACAAGGGAGCTGTATATTTCAGCTCCATGAACCTGTGGGGTTGAGAGGCATCATGAATAGACACCAGGAAGAATCAAAAACTGCACCGCCCTACAGATCAACCACCCACCAAAAGTTCAGGGAATGAGCTAAAATGTAAACTGTGTTTTCTCTCAAAGATACTTTTCTTTTCCAATGAAAATTCTGTGACACAGCATTAAAAACTTTCCTATCACAACTAGCAGCCACAATACATGGCATTGACTGAGTATGTGCCACACTTAGAAATTAAAATTTAGTGTAGAATGAAAAAGAACAAGTTTAAGATTTAGGCAGTTATCCTGGGTCATCACAAAGCCAAAAGGAGGGCTGCAGCTGTCGCTGTGTTGGGAGAGTGCTTGTCTAGCATAAGAAGCCCTGGGTTCAGTTCCAGGCAGCACATAAACAGAACAGAGGGGTGCACACCTAAATCCCAAGTACTAGATAGTTGGAGGCAGGAGGACCGGAAAACTCAAGGTCATACACAGTGGAGATGTTGACTAGAGAGCCTGGACTAGCTATATAATGTCTTGTCAAAAATAAAACAAAAAAAAAAAACCCTCGAAGATTAAAAATTAAGAAAAACAAGCATGAAAAGGTCTGACAACAAAGAGGAGCATCCACTTCTGTTGAACTAAAGCAAAGGCAGGAGGGACGGAGTCTCTGGGTCCAGGAGAGCTGGGGAAGCAGCTGCCTACCCACAGCAGCTATAGGCCTAGTGAGAGGGACACAGGGACAGGCTGCCCACTCAGTCAAGGCACTTTACAGTGCTTTGTGTTTGTGTGAAGGAATTTACAACCCAGCAATCCACGCTGCAAGGCTAATACTTAGCTCTGTGCAGTGTTTGCCAGCTCCTGGTGTTTTCCCACTCAATAACTCAGATGTCGGGAGAAAGGGGTAATAAAGGCCCAATAATAAGAACTTGAAGACCAACCACTATATTTAGATATAGATATACCCCTCTGTCTATAGATGTGGAGTCCACGAGGCTCAGCTGCTTAATTTTTCTCCCTTTGCAGGCTTCCAAATCCCTAGTCATTTTGCATCCAGTGTGCTTTGTGCAAGTGCCAGTCCTTGCCAATTCAGCCCTGATGTCAAGTGACAAAGGAAATCCGCCCACTCCAACTCTGCCTTTCAGCTTTTTTTGCTCCCAGTCTCCCTCAAACAAAGGCCTTGCCTCTGATTCCCGGCTTGAGACCACTTTCTTAGATGACACATAGCCTTGTGTGGCCAAGCAGTTAAAAATAATAAATAAATAGAAGGGCAATGTCTAGATTCCCCCCACGATGTAAATTAGGGAGCTGGAGCTCCAGGGAGGTCTTCCAACGATGCCTCCCACTGAGCAAGGAACCACTGGATTTCCATCTGTGTCTCATACCATTGGCGGCCATTGTTTAAATAAACATTACTTTGTATGGCTTCTTTAAAAAAAAAAAATTCAATACATGTTGATGCCTGGTTAAAAGGAAAGAAAATTGCAGTATTAAAAGACTAGTATTTTCAGAGTCTTGTGATGTAAATTGCTAATTTAAAACCCAAAATATTGTTAAAGTGTCTTTATTTAATAGCAGGTGATTGCAAGCTGTAATTTGCAAGCTGTAGATGCAGATGGTAATGTTTTTCCTCCCTTTTCAGCGCGGCAGTACAGTATTTACTGCAGATCTATGCAGACGGGGAACAGCCAACTGGGAAAGAAAAACCCGCTCTGGAGCAAGATGAAGTACGAAGTTTGTAAGGTGAAAATGGGTTTGGAAACGTGCTGGTGTCTCATCCAAAAGAGACTCCTCCTCTCTTCCCGGGCCAGCAGGACGTCTGTACATTAAAGGAAGCAGAAGGTGTCATGGGTAGGTCTTCCAGCTTGATTTATTTATTCTTTAAGTAGAGGGCAACGAGAGAAGAGGACATGGAAATAGGGTTGCCAAATAACAAATCCTATCGGAATAGGTATGTCTCATGCAAGCTTGGATAGACTTAGACTAGCAAATTGCTGGCACACTTACACCAACAAAATTTTCATTAATTATCTGGGGTTTAAATGTAACTGGGAATCCTGTACTTTGGATCATAGAGGAGAAAGGACAAAATGGTGGCAAATAAAGGATGGGATTAGAAGACTCACGACATGTAGTGAAGAAGGGGCGTATGCTCGCCTATGCCTTTATGGTCACAGATTACCCAGGCAGATTTTGTTGTCTTTCACTTTGGAAGTGACCTCAAGCTGACATTTGCAGGCAATAGAATTGGTAGCCTAGACTTCCAGTGGTATCAAAGACCCAGTTCTATCCAGAACCTGATGGATGTCCCATCTTTGCTCATTCTTCTCCTACAGGGCTTAGGGAATCTAGAAGAAAATTTGTGTCCTCTTGATCCCCACAATGACCCTGTTCATATGCCAAGCCTCCCAGTGTCAAATGAAGGCATTGCAAGCCTGCTGAAGAGGAGTAACACAGGGTCTTCTCTCATTCACATTATTCAAGCAACTTCATTATACTCTCCACAATTCATTTTATCTTACTCTAACCCATCCAGAAAAGACTTGGGGTGGGGTGGACTTCTTAGAGTATTTGCCTTTATCCTAATTGTGCAAAATTCTGGGAAGTGGGGAACACATAACTCAGGGAGAGGGAGTCTGGAGTTTACTGGGGAACCAGACATCCCTTTCCTATTGGTCAGTACTTCTTGTTTCACAGGAGCATTCTGTGCCTTGAAACTGGTTTACTTTCAGAATGTACGAATGCTAACCTTGAACATTATATCCTTGTCCTATTCTTGACTTATTAATATTTATTTTCAGAAAAGTAAAAATTGCTATTCTTCCTCTACGGAAGGCTATTATCAGAACCAATTAAATGTTATATTCTCTAGTGCCATCTAGGGGATTTTACACTCAGGAAATATGTGGGCATGGTTGGAAAAGAAAAGCAAACTGCAGCAAGAAAATAATTTCTCCTGCATATCTGGCAGCGTTCAGGTTTTATTTTAGCTCGTGTGGCTGTGCAAGTCAACATGCACTGCACTTGGAGAACGTACAGGTGGGGAAAATGCAATTCGCCTTTGCTTTGTGGCTTTACTACCACAAGTGTCACACCATAGGGGGAAAATATTTCTTCATTGAAATCACATATTTTTTCAAATAAAATCAAGCAGTATTTACCATGATTTTTAAAAATCTGTTCTCTGGATACCCAGCATCCATATATGATGCTGTCAGGTATGAATCCTACCTAACACTCTTTGAAGCTAAGGGAAAAAAACAAGAGTCCCATTTTTCACAGCCCCTGTATCTGCAGCCCCAGACACCAGCATCAGACCTCACTGATAGGTCCCTCCAAGTGTTCCCTTCAGCAGACCAATGGTACTGATGGATGATGTGTGGAGTATACATTTTCTAGAATCTCAAGTCACTTAACATAGAGTCATCCGGCTGTATGCTGTTAACATGAGTAAGCATGAATAACATGTTAGGGCAGCTCACAGCCTGCTTGAGTGAGAGTTCTGTGTGGAAAGAGACACTTTCTTCACAAATCATTGCAACAATTCTTCTCCTACACCCCATCGTCCCTATAAACACATAATGCCCACTACCGATTAGAAATGGAAGGCCTTTCTGTGTAGAACAGCAAGAAGGGCATAAGGAAGGTTTCAAGCCCACGTCACACTAGAGTCCCAAGCAGTGTGCTTCTGACACTGAAGCGCATTTTTGCACATCACATTTCAAAGTGACTACTAAAGTGTCTTCCAGAATATTTCAACAGACAAGTGAGTGTGTAAGAGGTTGAGTTGGATGCAATGCCTGACGGCCATTTTTTATACCTAAATATTATAAGCTGAGGAGTGGCTTAGTGGGCAAAGTACGTGCTGTCCTGATATGAGGACCTGAACTCAGATGTACTGCACACCCAAGTAAAAGGTTGTGTGCATGAGTGTGTAACCCCAGTAGTGGGGAGGGACATGGTGCATTCCAGGAGCTCAGAAGACATACATATGATACAGCCAAAATGATAAGCCCCAAGTTTACTGAGATACTCTGCCTTAAAAAATAGACAGTGGTAGAGGAATACACACCCACACAAACACACACCCACACACGTGCGTGCGCACACACACATGCATTTATTTGCAGTTCAAGGAAATACAGTTTCTAATTCAAGTCTATTTCCTTTAAGGACTATAGAAAGAAGCTTTTGTTATGCGGTGTTTCATTTGCTTTGAGTTTTTCATAGTCTCTCAGTTACTGTAAACACCAGTTAATTGGACTGGATTACATTCAAGACGAGCGGGATTTCCTCATGTACACATATGTGATCATCAAGCCCAAAGCTCCTCACACATCACCACCATGTTGTGCTTGTAACAGTGGCCTGGGAGAGGCTGGTTTTGCACTGTTCGTTCTCACCCACTTTGTTTAATGTCTGCCTTGAGTAAATGTTCTTTTGGCTAGAATAAGTCTCCATGCCAGGATGAAAAGAGGAGGGCTCTAGGGGTCAGGAATATGTCATGAGGGTATAGAATCATCTGATAAGAAGTCACAGACAGCCTTATTTTATAAGAATAAAAGGTATCAGGTATTTTATAACTGCTATCAAGAACCCCAGAGGCAACTTTCAATCATCTCTGCAAAGCCCAACAGCCAGAAAGTAAAGATTAGATTTATTAAATGGTCTTTGCTTAATATCTAGTCAAGTGGTAATTCACATCAAACTGAAAATGTATGCTGTGTGATAATTCTTCTGTATGCTGTGAATATGTGTTGCTTTCATTGGTTGATAATGAAAGCTGTGTTGGCCTAAAGCAAGGCAGAATATAACTAGGCAGGAAAGTCAAATTGAATCCAGGAAAAACGGAGGGTAGAGTTGGGAGACACGAGCCAGTTACTCAAGGGCAAGATGTCAGAGAATCAATAAGTCACAAGCCACATGTCAATGTATAGATTAATAGAAATGGGTTAATTGAAATTTAAAAGCTAGTTAGTAATAAGCCTGAATTATAGGCCAAACATTCTGTAATTACTGGTAAACCTCTGAATGATTATTTAGAAGTGGCTACAGAACCGGGCATGGCAGAGAAGCCTCCATTCACAAATTTATGATTTTTTTGTTCTTAGCCCCAAAATATTTACCTTCCATTATTGTTTTCCAACATAATCAGGAGAAAGTCATTACTGAACAAGTACATATAGCCTCTTTATCTCAACTCAGACTCTGCCTATCTGCCCAAGTAAGGAAGGATTTTGATAGTAGTCTATAAGAAAGGGGGTAAGGAAAGCAAAGTAGACCTACAGAAATGTGTCCACAAATCATCACACAGAATCCTAGATTCCTGTTGTCATTTGAGAGGCAAGTTACTCCTACCAGAATGGCTAGTAGATTGCAGACATTAGACAATGCATTTGATTTTCAGGAACGTGTAATGTGTTTGCTATATGATACCTTCAGTGATGACATGAGAATTGCTGAAAAGCCCCTGGGAGGTGCAGCTTCTGAATAGTCTATCACAACTACTGATGGAGGAAGGTCATTGGTTAAATAAAAAGGAACTGCTTGGTCCTCATTGGTTAGAAGATAGGTGGGAGGAGTAAACAGAACAGAACGCTGGGAGGAAGAGGAAGTGAGCTCAGACTCCACATCTCTCCTCTCGGGAGCAGACGCCTCAGAGAGATGCCATGCTCCCTGCTCCCAGGAAGATGCACGCGATGAAGCAAGCCGCCAGGTCAGACATGCTAAATCTTTCCCGGTAAGACCGGAGCTACACAGTTTATTAGAGATGGGTTGATCGGGATATCAGAATTAGCCAGTAAGGGCTAATAACAGCTGGTGTGAGCATAGTTACCCTATTGGCAAATTCAAGATAAAAAAAATTGTGATGTTGAAAGTAGGAAAATAACTGAAAAAACGCAAGGCAACCTTAGAAGTTTACTGGCACAGAAGAGCAATCCTTATTCACATTCTTCATTCAGTGTAAGTGATGAGCTTACTGCCTTCTACACAGAGACTCAAGAAAGAAAAGGCCCCTTGTAGCTTGTGGACCTACTTAGGGGCAAAGGTCCAGACAGAAGATATTTTAGACTTTATGGGATATGAGTTAAAATTCTTTACATGGTCAACTTTATTATAAAAGCAGTCTTTGAAATTATGTAAATAAAAAGGATGATTGAGTCCCAATTAAAACCTCTCCTAGCTGAGTAGTCATGGCTCATGACTATAATCTCAGCACTTGGGAGGCAAAGGCACGCAGACCTCTGGTCTACAAAGAAAGTTCCAGGACAGCCAGAAGCCAGGGTTACAGGGTTACAGAAAGAAACTCTGTTTTGAAAAACCAAAAGGGGGAGGGAAAAAAAGCTTTACTGATAGTTCAAAAAACTTTGTCTATAATTGATGAAATAATAAAAAAATCAATACGCATTTAGCAACAACTGCAGCTGTTTGGGTACATACGTATGTATCTGTATATTCATGTATACATGGGGGCACATGCATATACAAGTGAACTTTGATGTGTGCTTGGGTGCACAGCAGAGCTACAGAGGACAGATAGAAGTCAACCTTGGGTGCTGGTCCTCCGGTGCTCTTACTGTGTTTCCTGAGATACTTTCTCACTAGGCTGAAGCTCACGAGTCAGGCTAAACTCGTTAGCAAACAACACAAGAAGCACACTTCTGTCTCTTCCAAGCACTGGGATTACTAGTTCAAGCCACCGCACTCGGCTTTCCCGTGTGGGTTCTGCAGGGGAAACTCAGGCCATTGTGCCTGTGTGCTAAGCAGTTTATGACCTGAGTGACACCCCTAATCCAAAGCTCGTTTGAAAATTTGTGTTTTGAGCCTCGCATAACCAGTGTGTAACATTCTCTGGAGACAAGGATTCTGGTAATCGCAGGCTTCCATAGCTTCTAGTCATGTGTGTAATGATAAATGAAGGCAACATTTTGTTTTTACTCTGTCATGAGTTATTTCACCCAGTTATATGTTTTGGTGATTAGTTATCAGCTGTACTCAATGCATATTCAACTGAAAACACTTTAAATTAATTAATGATTTATCTGCATATAAGCTCAGTGTATGTCTAGGATCGTCTGTAGACAAAAATGGGTAGCAGGTAGCATTTATTCAACAATCCATAGTTTTTGTTTTTTGAACATCTACCTTTGCTTATTAAAGTCCTCTCTCAGGACTTCTGAACTGATTGGTTAATGGGGGAAATTAAAGCATAGGCAGAGATACGACCCTTTAAGAGGTAAGCTGAAAAATAGCATGTATTACTTCTGCCCCTTCCATAGACACTCTGTAGTCCAGTGGAGCCTGGAAAAGAGCTGTGTTTACTCAGCAAGGAAAGAAAATAGAGCTTGGTGAACTTGCAGCAGTCTCTGCCAGAAACACTTTCTTCAATGGTTGTAGAGAAAGTTACATGAGATAATGAGTATGCAAAAATACTTTGTAAATTATAATCTGCTATGCAAATTTGGAGTTCTATTTTTATTATAATTACTATATGCAATGTCTCTATGAATCCCTCACCACCAGGGAATGGTAGACCTTTTATAAATAGGAGGGTTTATGAGTGTAAAAGGCACTTAAAATTTTTGGACCAAGCAGATTATGACTTTCCAGCTGGGGAATCGTGATCCTTTCCTTCAACTTAGGGGCCTTGAAGTGCCCTGAAATCACCTCCCCCTCTATAGTAAAAAAAAGTTCTGTATGCAAAGAAGCAATTACTGAGGTACTTTCCAGGTCATTTCCATACTTTGATTATTCATGGTAAAAACTGAATGTTCCTTATGATACCCTTCAATGCCAGAAACAATAAGTTGGAAATATAAAAATGAAGCTATCCATAGTATTAGCTAATTAACTAAAAACCCTTGCTTAATATTCTCTAAGAGTAAAGCTCTGTGCTAGGGAGATAGGACACATCAGACAGAATATAAACCAAGATAAAAAACAATTTTAAATGCAATCCCTTCAATCAGATTTTGAAGGTCTCACTTCTAAATCATTTAGTGTCTAAGAGTCATGGTATTTTTGCAAAAATAAAAAAAAACAATCTCTTAAGAGTGGCACAAGCAGCACAATTATCCCACTAATTTTCAAAAAAAATGCTTCTGAGTCTGCCTTTAAAATGGTAGAATTAAACATGAAGAAAATGAAAATGTGAAAGATTAGAATTAATTATATTGAAAAAAAGGATAAAGCAGTGATGATTCACTTATTTATCTAAATTTTAATAAAGTGACAAATTAAAGGGACTTCCTATGAGACAATAATCTGTCTATCATTTGTTATTTACCACAAAGTAAGTGAATCATATATTTTAATGAGTTTGTAAAGACTTCAGGGACTGAGGGAGGTGGGATATAGGGATGCTTGCAGACAGCTGTAGTAGTAAATAGGAACAATTCTTATTTGGAACAATGGCCTAGGAAGATGTCTCTGTCTCCTCATTATATATACAATCCCCTACTTCCAAATGCCTAGTGACGATGGACAGGGTCTGTGTAAGATCCACTCTACTTTGTTATCTCATCCTAATTATTAATAGTGTTCTCTAGCTCCTTCCATTTGCCTGCAAATTTCAAGATGCTATTATTCTTTTTCTGCTGTTAGTACTCCATTATGTAAATGTACCACATTTTCCTTATCCCTTCTTTGGTCAATCTAGAAAATATCACATTGAGTGAGGCAACCTAGACTCAGAAAGACAATAATCATATCTACTCACGCATAAGTTGTTTTTAAACATAAAGCAAAGAAAACTAGCGTACAAATCACAATCCCAGAGAATCTAGACCACAACGAGGACCCTAAGAGAGACATACATGGATCTAATCTACATGGGAAGGAGAAAAAGACAAGATCTCCTGAGTAAACTGGGAGCATGGGGATCATGGGAGAGGGTTGAAATGAAGGGGAGGGGAAGGGAAGGGAGCAGAGAAAAGTGTATAACTCAATAAAATCAAGAAAAAGTATGGAGAAAAATGGTGTTCTTATTCTTTCTTCAAGGTGTCTCTAGTTTGGAGAATATACTGTAAGGGTTTATTGTCAATAAATACATATTCAGAGTTTGCTGTGCAAAACTCAGAGAAAGAGAGAGAGAGAGAGAGAGAGAGAGAGAGAGAGAGAAAGAGAGAGGAGAGATTACTCAGACTGACTCTCAAAAGTCTTACCTCTAAGGCTAGAAACTAGAAAATTTTCAGAGACAAAGAACCATGCATCAGGATCCATGGGCACACAAGTAAAGTGCTGCTTATGACTGTTCCTCCCAAGAACCCAATGAGAAACCTAAGCATCAGTAAAATGACCAGAAAGAGTGGATTTCTGAGCTGTAGAGTGTTGAGTTTAAAATCGTTTGGGAATCTCTATGTGTTTTAGTCTCTGTTGCAAAAAAAATCCTGTACTTTAGTTTCTAAAATATCGTCTGGGTTTACAAAACTCCAGAATTCCTCATCTTTTATGAATAATAGAGTGTGTCTAAATATATTTTCAACTTAATCATTTCCTTGTGCTTGCTAAGCTAAATGTTTCTGGGTATCTGTTGCCTCTTGATTGATTATAAGTTAGTAAACTTAATGATCACATTTCAGAGGACAGCCCACTATAGAAATCTTCACATCCTCAAGATATAATACTCAAAGTGAATCCATGTCCTGATCCACAACAGGATCCCTTCAGAAGTCCAAGAAGACACTTCCACTAATATTTTTGTACCGAGTGTCCAGATCATCACATGCAGCAACACACAGCGCCAGCAGCAGGTCACCAGCCCCTGAAGTTCTTTAGTAGAGTGTATGTATGGTGGTTTGAAAGAAAATGCCCCCAAAGCATGTGGCAATATTAGGAGGTGTGGCCTTGATGAAGGAAGTATGTCGCTGTGAAGGCGGGCTTTGGGGTCTTTTTTCTCAAGCATCATTCAATGTGGCAGTCAGGCGATTTCCTATTGCCTTCTAGTCAAGATGCAGCACTCTCAGTGCCAGTGCCACATCTAGCTGCACACTACCATGCTCCTGCTATGATCATAATGAACTGAACCCCTGAAACCATATGCCAGCCTTAATTTAATGTTTTCTTGATAAGAGTTACTGTAGTCATGGTGTCTCCTCACAGCCATAAAAAAACATTATTAAATAAAAAAATCCTGGTATTAAGAAGTTGGTACCGAGGACTGGGGTACTGCTGTGATCAGCCTGATCATGTTTTTGTTTGGAGCAATTTGGACTTTGGTATTTTAGGTTAGGAAAGCACTGGAATGTTTTAAGCATTGCTTAATGGGGCATACTAGTAGGAACATGAAAGACAATGAAGCTGATAATGACTTGAAATGTCAGGAACTGACTCAAGAGGTTTCAGAAGAGAATTTTTGTATGTTGCCTAGAAATAGTTCTTGTAATATTTTGGTAATGAGAGGGACTGCCTTTTGCCCTTGTCCAAAGACTCTGCCTGAGAAGACTCTTTTGGATTAATTCCATTGGCAGAATAAATCTCGAGACTGCCTAGTATAGACTCTGTCATGTGGATAACAGTGGTACCTCTAATGAAGATTTATAAGGAAAAGCAGCAAACTGAGCTGGGTAACTTATAAAATGCAAAATTTTGAGAAGAAAAGGAGTACCAGAAAGTGGAATGGAGCTAAAACCTTTGTTCAAGAGATAAATGGATTAAGAAGTGGAATAAAGAGACTGGTGACCTCAGGGCAAAATTTCACCCAGCTAAATTTCCAACTTGTGAAAAGGAACTCAAGAAAAGCTTAGAGCTGGGTGTGGTGGGGCACACTTTTAATCCCAGCACTGGGAAGGCAGAGGCTGGCAGAGCTCTAAATGTGAGGCCAACATGGTCCAGAGAGCAAGTTTCAGGACAGTCAAGTCTAGGAAGTGAAAGACTGGAAGCTGATGAAGAAGTAATTGAATTGAGGGACCATGGTCCAGATCCAGCAAGAAGCAAAACTTGGCAGTTTTGGCCATGTGGCTCTGGCTCTAGAGTTATGGATAAAAGAAAGGAGTTATGAAATAAAGATACTAAGGCCAGGTGTTTGTCAGGGATGTCCTAGGGCCTAGTAAAGAGGCCACTACATGAAGCTGTCAAGTTGAAGCCTGGATTACCATAGAGAACCCAAGATGTTAGAGATGTCAGAGTCATACCTTCCAAGGAGAGCTGCTAACTAGGAGTGGAACCAGCCCAAGAGAAAGAAGTGTGCTGTAGTTAAAAGAACTGGAGAGCTGAAGATCGTTTTGATGTAGAGTTTGAGTTTGCCCAGCTTATTTTCTGTCTGTCTTTGATCTAGTACTTCTTCACTATGCTCCCTTCCCTGAATTTTGGAACAATAATGTATATCCTGTGCCTTTATACATTGGAAGCATGTGATTTACTTTTTGATTCTGATTTTTATAAGTGATTATAGTTAAGAGAATGCCATGAGTCTCAAAAGAGACTTTTGACTTTGAACCATGTTTGGGACTGTTATAAACAATGGGTACTTTTGAAGTTAAACTGAATGCATTTTTGTATTGTGATATGGCTATAATCTTTGGGGTCCAGGGAGTAGAATGTGGTTTGGAAGAAAATGGCCCCCAAAGAAGGGGCATTCTTAGAAGGTGTGGCCTTGTTGGAGGAAATGTGTCACTGTGGGGGTGGGTTTTGAGGTCTTTTTTCTCAGAGTTCACTCAATATGACTGTGAATTGACTCTAGGTGCCTTCTGGTCAAGATGTAGCCAGCACCACATCTGCCTGCACACTGACATGCTCCCCATCGTGATGATAATGGTCTGAACCTCTGAAACTGTAAGCCATCACCTCAATTAAGTGTTTTATTTGTAAGAGTTGCTGTGGTCATGTTCTCGTCAAAAAACATCCTAATTAAGACAATATGCTAGCAAGGCAGACCTTTTCCTAGGAGACTCTATTCCCTGAGAGATCTGGGAAGAGAAAATGTTCAGAATCTTCTATGCTATGATTTTCTTTCTGACTTTAAGGACTATGGACGTGTTCCTTCTCAATCATTCTCAAAACCTACCCTCTTCTTGTTTTGAACAGAAAAAATAATCTCTAAATGATAAGAAATAATCCTTCCATTTCTTCATTCTTCTGCCATACAATCTTACCTAGTAACTATCTGCAAGCATTTTAATATATTTATAAATTAAAAGTAAACGAAGGCCGGGCGATGGTGGCGCACGCCTTTAATCCCAGCACTCGGGAGGCAGAGGTAGGCGGATCTCTGTGAGTTCGAGACCAGCCTGGTCTACAGAGCTAGTTCCAGGACAGGCTCCAAAGCCACAGAGAAACCCTGTCTCGAAAAACCAAAAAAAAAAAAAAAAAAAAAAAAAGTAAACGAAGATACAAATGTAAGCAACATCCTGATAAGATATAAGAATTATTTCGGCTATACACAGCCATGGGCCAGGGTAGGGACTAGCTTTTGCTTCTTTTCACAATTTCTACACTTTGAACAATCAATGAAGAATGGGTTCCTTAAAGGACTAACAGCTTCCCTAGAGAAGCAAGCTAAACAAAGTATGATAGAGGTTTGCAGAAAAGCTGATGATGCTAAAAAGAAAATGGACTCCTCTCTGGAATGAATAGAAATAAAAAGATGGAGAGAGTAAATTGTTTATTGGGGGGAAGTAATAGCATTGGGGCAATAGAAGCCTTCGGTGGGATGCTGACAAGTACAGCCAGTAGATGTATTAACTCAAGCTGGCTTCCGTAAGAAGACACTGTGTTTTCTGTAATAACTCACTGTCCAGGATAGGCAGACATCTACATCAGGTAATTCAGAGACTTAGAACTTTACTACTCCCATTCACTGTTCCTTCTTTGGCCCTGTGGATCCCTCAGACAGAATGGATGACCTCTAAGGGGTAGCACGGTGAATGAATCCGTAGTCACAACTTGACAATGATGCCCAGAGTGATCATCGCTCCCTGTGGTTCTCTTCCTATTTAATTTATGTGCATGTTGTTCATCTACTTTGGAAGAAAGCAAGCTCTTTATTACTATTAATGAGGCTTGTAATCCCCTGACTATAATATTCTCTCTGAACCTGAGCAAACATATTGTTTATAGCCAGAGTCTGCAGCTCTACTTCAGCAGCAAGAAAACAATCCAAAGAGTGCCAGAATCTTCCCTCTCCCCTCTCACTGACCAAAGTCAAATTCTGTGTCTGTTCCTAACACATTACTCACAAGCAAAATGTTGGTTTTCCATGCTAACCACATAGCATCTATACTAAGTGTCTATTGAGGCATGTGGCTACCCAGGGAAGAGAGGACACTAAAGGGTTAAGATGGGCAGAGGAAGAAGAATCTGTCACATGGGCAGTGATCAGTTCTCTAGAGGGTGACCATCAGTGACAAATCAGCAACCTTAATTAGCTCCGTGGCATGTGAAGATTTTAGAAGGAATTCTTTATTCATTTTTGCAGATAAGGAACCTGGGATTCTACTGACTGATGTGCCCCTAACTGGCTAAGGATCAAGAGTATGTGGAAAGTCAAGTGTTTAGTGAATATTTGTCTAGTTATCTTAAAAGAACATTGCAAGTTACACACCAACTAAAGAGGCTTAATACCAGCACTCTGGAGGTAGTTACAAGAGGATCTTGAGTTCCCAGCATGCTCAGACCACACAGTGAGATCTTAGCTTAAAAACAGCATCAGTAATCAATTCCAAGTTATAAGGTTTCCAAAGAAAAGGTTCAACCAAACACTGAATACCTTAGAAAGCTACATGTTAAACAAACCTCTCTCATCATAACCAGAACCTTTTCACATACTTCTTCCTCCATTTTCTTGCTTACATATTCAATAGACTCTTATGTGCATCAATAAGATGTACCCAGGTGGATTTGGATTAAAAAGATTAGCATCTTCTCAGGGGTGTGAAGAAGCCAGATTAAACCAGGACCCAGCACATTCCCAACATTCAGGAAGCACTATCGGGAAGTCAGGAATATTCTGAATGTAAATAAAAAGGCACAGAGGTAATCACAGGATGCCATACCTGTATAACACCCTTCTGGGGAATGGACACTAAAGACAGTCTGTACCTAGATGGAAACAAGAGGCCATCTGCATTCAAGGGCATGAATGCAGTGGAATGCTGCTGAGTAGAAGGATGAGAGGTCTGTATGCATCACAAGATGTAAACCACAGTTCCAATCGAGAGTCCCAAGGGAGAATCTAGCTGATGTAGGTGGGTCTTCTGTCTATGTGTTACTTTCGTTGGTCAAATAAAGAGACTGCCATGGCTTTTGATAGGACAGCATCTTAGATAGGTGGAGTAGACAGAAAAGAATACTGGGAGAAAGAAGAAAAGTCAGGCAGATGCCATGATTCCCCTTCCCGAGATGGATGCTGGCTAGACTCATGCCAGTAAGCCACAACCTCGTGGTGGCTTACAGATTATTAGATATGGGTTAGTCAAGATGTAACAGTTAGCCAATAAGAGGCTACAACTAATGCACCAGGGAGTGTTTAAATGAATACAGTTTCCATGTAATTATTTTGGGTGTAAACTAGCCGGGAAGCTGGGATACCAACGGGAATGCAGCCTGCCACTGCTCTCACTACAACTAGCCAAATGCAGGTTAGTCATGGGTCAGGCCCTGCCAGTTCCCAGATATTATTGCAGCTAGCCTTGATCAGTGTTGACATTGAAGACCAGTCTAGTGATGTCAACAAAAAAAGAAGCCCATGGAAGCTCTGGTGCAATGTACTCAGTATTATATTGCTCCAGATCTGTGTTTTGCAATCCTGAACTCCAGTGTTAGGAAGTGGGGTATCTGGGAGGGAACCAGATCCTGAGATGGTGCCTTTATCAAAGTGATTGGTGGCCTAATAAGGAGGCCCACAGAGCTCACTCACCCTCTTCCTTCTGTGCAACACCACAGTAAAAACACAGAAACTAGGTAAGAGTTCCCCACACACCCTATCTTCCAATGCCTTGACCATGCACTTCCAGCCTCCAGAACAGTGAAAGCAAACACCCAGGTTACGGAACACCAAACAAAGGTGGAAGAAACAGCTCAAGGTATACAAACCGAATATGGTGAACAGAAATATCAACCTGTTCATCAGAAAATTGACCCAGACTTGCAGGTCTGGAATACCAGATGCAGAAAGTAAACCTTTGCACCATTCCTAAGAATTTATACTTCTAAAGTGTTTTCACATTTTTTCTTTTTCCTTTGTTCCTCACACCAATGCACTCAGGCCTCCACATTTCACAAATAAGGAAACTGAGGCCCTGAAATTAAAACTGATTCTGGCCAGCTGAGAGGCTCTTCTTCTCCATCACAGAATTAAAAGAGAAAATATGTCTAGTGTGCTAAGTTGGCAAATGCTGCAAACTTTTCAGGTAGAGATGGGAGCCCTTAGACCCGGAGAGACCATTGACTTTAAGAGGGTTTTGGTTTTTATGTGGATTTAGGATGTTCCAACCAATAAACCTGCTCCCTCCTGTTTTCTGCTGGTCTAAGTGTAATTGTGTTTCCCTTTGGGATTGGACATCTATCTTTTTCCATGAGAAACTGAGTTGTTGATTGGCTAGGATAAGAGAGGGAGCCTCAATTTCCCCTACGTGCTAGACTCACTACGTTCAAGGTGAGACGGCCTACAGTTCAAAGAAATGGAAACTCTTCTTTGAGGGGAAAAGAAGCCATGAGGAAATGAAAATTAGCTGGCTATTTCTGGGAACAGAAAACAATAAAATACACTCAAATGGGAATTATGGTGGTCCACACCTTCTCCCAGTTTAAGGACGCAAAGGTCTCAAAACTATCTTCATGGGTTTTACAACCCTCAGCCCAGACCCAGAAATTTAAATCTTGTTCAACATCCCTTACAGACCACCATATCATAGAATCAAGAAGCAAATGAGAATTTTTGGGATTTCTTAGAGCAATATTTAATGAATTGATTTTACTAATGTTTGCATACCAATATTCATAAAACAGTATTCAATTTAATTAAATAATACTAAAATTTATTAATGGCAAGGTTTTGTGAGTGACAGTTCACCCAGCCACTTTCTGCCAAGATTGAGGACTAGCTGTTAAGGAAACTGTAGTAGCTGAAAGATAACGGTGACCAAGGACACTTTTCATCTCACATTTAGGGCACTGAGCATCTATCCTATCCGTACCTCTTTTTTTTGATGGAATGCACTGGGCATTTTAAAATGTCTCTGTGGTTAAGTAGTGCCTAGCAACATTATCCTCCAGACAGTCTTCTCTTACAGCCACAATTAGCCTTTTTCAAAGATTCTGCTCAGCTCTGATTTTACTGTTTTTTAATTACGTATTTTACGATATTTTAATTTTATGTTTATTCATTATTAATCATCTTTATTATATTTTAATTGTCAATGCAGCATTTCAAGCAGCAAGAGGGAGCACTTCGCAAATAAGAATATTAATTTATATGCCTTAAAATAATAATTAGGATTTTAATAAAAATTACTTCCTTTAATAGGTCTCTGTGGAATGTAAATCCCCACCCTCTAATGAACTAATGAGCTCCAGTTGAATAACATTAAGCACTGTGCTCACTTCCAACTGAAAGATTTTAAGTAAAAACAGTAAACTTCCAAAATGATTACCCAGAAGCAAGTTGCAGCTTCCCTATAAAGAGCTGTGCACATAGTCAGAGCCCTCTGACTTCACTGTCTTCACATCTCTCCCATTCTGACACCTGTGGGAAGATGAAGACTAGCTGTTTCCAAGACTAGTTTGACTAGTTTGATTCTGTCCAGTAGCAGTGCTGTGTAGACTTTTCCTGGGGAAAGGTGAGCAAATGTCTATTGACCACAAATAGTGTGCTGAGGACAGGGCAAAGAAAATATTCCCACTGGAGTCTTGTTTAGTGGGCCAGTGAGCTTATGGTATGAATATGGGATTAGTCACAGGACCATGGATGACCCAGAGGCAGCTATATCATCAAGAGGTCCACCCTGCACGGGTGCTGACTTTCAAAGCTACATCTCTTAAGTTATCTTTAAAACATTCAGGTAGCTCAGCCACTTGGGAAGTTCCCTCTCTCCAGAAACTGTTACTGTTAGAGAACTTAAGAAAGTAAATCCTGTACATTTCAGGAGCTTTCTGAGCCTTTTAACATTCATTCACTTCCTGCATCTGATGAAACCCCTTTCTCCATCTAGAAGGGAAGGTCTGTTTCCATACAGAAGAAACAACTAGACAGCGATTAGAAAGGAGCCACCTGTCAAAACTCATCTCTGAAGAGCATTCTGGGAGCCACTCAGTTTACATATCTGTTATTCACCATGACGATCAGAAGCAATGCCACCTTCCATCCAAGGATGCCACAGTGTTCTAGAAACACCAGGTTTCCCTCACAGGGTCCCTGCACAAGAGTGGGAGTGCTGGTCTACCCCTTTAGATGAAAGCATTGAAGAGCAGAGACAGGAAGTAACTTATGGGTTTTGTTGTTTTTATTTTGTGTTTGTTTTGTCACCTGGAGGCTGAGCACACCTGATCTCTTTGAAACACAGACTACCCTAGAGACTCCTAAATTTGGCCCTGAGTTTTCCTGTTGTTTCATATGAGCACAGGAAGGAGGCTGTATGTGTTATTTCTGATGAACATGCTCTTCTGAATTGCTGACGGTGTTCACACAGAGAACATCCATTGATGTACAACTTCCTTATCATTTGACAGTTTTAATAATCTGCTCCCACTTTGAAATCTGAGGAAGTAATTCTTAGTTCTGGCATGTCTTCTTCTAAGCAAAGGATGCTTGCAGCCATTTCAGAATTAAAATTAACCTCATATTCTACCAGCGTAATTTCAAAATAGTGTTATTCTAATGAATTTGAGGTATGTCTGTTACCAGTAGGTTTTCAGTGTATTCCTGTAAGGAGCATTAATTTTCTGAATGCAAAATGTGGTTTTTAACTACACAAAAGAAAAACAGAAAAGAAACATGAAAGGGTATGCATCTACACATATGTGTGTGCATGTATATGTATATGTGCATGTATACATATGTGTGTGCATGTGTGTATGTATATGTGCATGTGCACATATGTGCACGCATGTGTGTATGTATATGTGCATGTGCGCATATGTGTGCTCATGTGTGTATGTATATGTGCATGTATACATATGTGTGTGTATATGTGCATGTATACATGTGTGTGTGCATATGTGCATGTATATGTGCATGTATACATATTAAGGTGAAACATTTTAGGGTTGTTTGTCATTTATTGTTGGTTAACTTATTGTTTATTAACCTTTAAAATAATTTTTTTCATTTTATTGGATGCTGCCCTTCAAACTCAGAGACTGAACCAATTCAGTTCACCAGAATCATTGCTATCTATCCTGTCTACCAGAAAAAAGGCTCTGTGGATTGTCTCATTATCAGTAAAATCAGCTAGCCAGATAACATGAAGAGTCATCCTCATAAACTCAGTTGGTAGAATGTCTGATACCTCCTACTTCTCAAACCCATACACATTTCTCATAACACAACCCTGGACATTTTTCAAGGAAGTGCTTGACAAATACTCATAAGAACATACTCCTCTTGTTTTGCACATGCCCCATTAATCTTTTTGAAAACTTCTCTATAATAAATTCAAATCCTAGAATGTCAAAAATCTCAGCCCAATGAGGACTACAGAGACATCTCAGGATTACTTCATAGGACTCCTGATCATATACTCAAAAGTATCAAAAAATATTTTTAAAGATACCTGCAAATCTGTCATTATTCAACATAGCCAAATATCAAACTGTGGGACTATAATAGATGAACAAATATTGAAACCATGGTATACATGCACAACTGGCCCATAGAGAAGATGGAAATTATACTATTTTCATGAAAAATAGAATGGCTGGAGTTTATGAAACCAGATGAACTAATTTACACACACACAGTAATCCCATATTTTCTCTCATACGTGGACTCCAGGGAGGGTGGGGAAAGGGAGATGAAAGTAAAAAAAGAGAATATTAGAGATGTGGAAGAGGGAAGAGGGATCAAAGAAGAAGTAAATATGATCAGATTAGAACAGATGTTTGTGTGGAAATGTCACAATGAAACCCTGACTTTATACTGTTATTGGCTGCTAGTAGAGAGAAATAAAAATAAATAAATAAAACAAATTAACACAAGCTGTGTGGCACAATCCTTTAATCCCAGCACTCAGAAGGCAGAGGTAGGCAGATTTCTAAGGCCAACCTGATCTACAGAAGAAGTTACAGGACAATCAAGGCTTTACCACAGAGAAACCCTGCTGATGTGGGATGTATTTCTGTATATGTGCTGCTTTTATTGGTTGATGAATAAAGCTGTTTTGACTAATCGCTTAGCAGAGTACAGCCAAGCAGGAAATCTGAACAGAGATACAAAGAGAGTAGTTGGAGTCAGGGAGTTGCCATGTAGCTGCCAAAGGAGATGAATGCCAGAAACTTATCCGTAAGCCACAGCCTCATGGCGATACACAAATTAATAGAAATGGGTTCGTTTGAGATGTACATGCTAGCTAGGAATATGCCTAAATTATTGACCAAACAGTTTCTGTATGATTATTTGGGTCTGGGCGGCCGGAAAATGTAAGCACGGTCTCTGCTTATACCCTGTCAATAATAATAATAAATAATAATAATACCAAAGGAAATGTCTCAAGCCCTTAGCTTCATGCTTTTACTTTGTTGATCAAGGGGCAAGGTCTGCTGAGTACCTTGGAAGTCTCAAATATCATTACAGAGCCTTAACAACCTAAGGAGCAAATCTGAGAACAGTGGGATAAGACTCAAAGAGCAGAAGGGAAAATGTGATAACAGGGGTGAGATTCTCCTTTGTACTGAGAAAGCAGGAGGGGGACAGCCAAAACACAGAGAGGCTGGCTTGCATTTTACTGTTTGATTAAAATGCCTTAACAGGTGAGAAACAGGCAAGGTAACAACAATACACATTCTGAATTATGAAACCAAACCAATGCAAGAGATTTAACCTATGTAAAGGATGCCTTAGATATAAAACTATATGGGGTAAATGAGTAAGAACATCAAAAGGATGTGTACAATAAGAGTTCCAGCTTGTCTAAGGAACAGGAAGACCAAGGAAGAGGTGCTGAAGTGGTGCCTTGCCACTGAGGACAACAAAGTCCACAGCCTCTTCTTCATAGCAGAGGGAGGCTGGCTCCTGGCTTTGAGTCCTCTGAAATTTGTGTGTCCTTCTTGTGGAAAAAAAAAAATACCACCAACTATCTGTGCCTTCTGTAAGACTGGGCACCAGAATATTTCGATTAGCTGAATTTATTGTTGTAATCTTGTAATTCCAGAACTGGAGAGCTTGCCTAGGCTCCATAAGAAAAGACTATCTAAAAAAGAAACAGCTACAAGCTCCTAGGACAGTCAGCTAGAAGAGCTTCAAGAATCAGAGAACGCCAACATCCTTATGATCACTCTGTTCTGCTAAGACCCCATTCGTAGAGCTAGACTTTTCATATACTAATTATACACATATGAAGTGTTACCAATACTAATATGGACCCCAGTACAGGACTTTTTCCTTTCCTCGATCCTCTCCTTGAAGTCTTACTTTCATCAACTGCTAATGAAGACAGTTGATCTTAAAAGGACTAATGAACTCACAAGGTACAATCCAACCACAGGCCTCTGAGCAGCCATTTTCTTTCACTGTTATGGCTGAAGTAGTATATAAAAGGAACTAATAGACAAATTTAAATTCCAGAACATTCCATTTGCACTGCTCAGCTGGCAGGCTATAAGATGTTTTCTGCCACTCTATGAATAGCATCTGAAAATGAAGCCAACCCAGGGAGAGGTGAGACTAGGACCAGGAAATAATTTCCTGATTGTGCCTCAGGGACACCAGGCCACAAGTAAGTCTGAAACTGAGCTCAGTTCTGCACGTGAGAATTTCAGTTACACACGTAGAAAGTCATTTTATTTAGAATATTTTGAAGTCTGCTTTCCCCTGAAGCCACAAAAGGGTCTGATGCAGTGATTAAGTCCCTACACTGCTCATGGGGAATGATGGCCACTGTGAGGTTCAGAAGCAAAAGCTACAGAGCAAAGTATCGGCAGCAGAGGTTCTAAGCCAAGGCTAGGATGGGAAGACATCAGGTGTCTGCTCAATGTCCAAATTATGCAATAAAGGAAGTTTCTTCCTCTAAGAGCTATGTTAGTTTAAGAATGCAAAACTATTTGAACAGTATCTATAATACTGTCCTTTCTGATATTAGACATTGATTAGAAATGAGTATTTTAAATATCATTTATAGACCTAAAGTACAAGTTTGACTTGAGCCATGGCATCTTTTTCTCAGAGACCTCATTCCTGATAGCCAGTTACACCGAGGAGTCTGAGGGACACCATCAGCTGGCGGTGGATGGTGATTTTCAACCGCACTGCCCTGAGAATCACACAGAGAAACACTTCCAGGAGAGGGGAAGATTGGTTAACATATGTGCTTTGTGTCTATATTTGAGATTGAGTTTTTAGATTCTAGAAAATTCAGTATACGTCAGGCCATGACAGCTGCAGTAATAACAGTGGCAATTTAATGATAGGGATGTGTCTTCTTCCTAATTTCTAGGACAATGATCCAGCCTATTTTAAGGAAATCCCTTGTCCAGGGAGAATACAAGTCAGAAAGTCAAATAAAAATTAGTTCTTCTCTAGGAAGAGTACTCGGTTATGGCAATGTATTCCCAGGATTGTTTTGAACCCTACCTCTTCTTTGTTTGTGATATGCATAGACTTTGCAATTGATTCCCAACATAAATAATCTATGATCCCAGAAAGTAAGTCAGAAGTTCGAAAGGGGTTTTATCTCCTATCCCCAGGTTCACACGTGGCTCTTCGTGCAAACAACTTCCCGTTTTCCGCATGTCAGCATATGTGGAGATAGAAAGGCTTGGTCCTGGCCTTCTTGCAGTTGCCTCATTAATGAACAGCTTGTGCAATCAATACGTGGCTGGACATGAGACTAGGAGTTTCTTATCTCTGCCTTCGTATGCTCAAACTGTCTTAGAAATATTGATGAGTCTCTCCCTTCCTTCCTCCCTCCCTCCCTCCCTCCCTTCTTCCCTTTCCTCCTGCCTTTCTGCCTATGTCTTTTCTCTCCTTCTTCCCCTGAGTGTCACAATAATTAGTTAGAATGGAGAAGAGGTTTGCCGGCGTGTGATGCTCTCTTAAGCCAAAATGTGGCTTCTGGTTCCTGGCCTTTCCTTCTCATGTCACCCTCAGCTAAAGGTTCTTATTTAAGTGACAGGCTGTTTTAGTAATGGGCTGAGGCTTTGCAGCAATTTGAAGATTTCAGGTAGGATGTCCAATACTGTAAGACATGATAAATGTCCAGTTAGGGATAGAGTTCGAAGTTCCGTAAGGTAAATGGATAGGGTTGAAACAACGGACATTCTTTGTGACAGCGTTTTGGCTCCATTTAGAATGGTGATGCTCATTTTTTATGGCATGCTTATGAGCTATCCAATTTTTTGCTATTTTTTTCTCATTAATGATTGAGGAAGCATGGTGGCAGGTCGCATGCTCAGGCTAATTTGGCAGACCAACTGAATCAAATAGGCTGTTAGTGAATTATTAGGCCTGCAGGTATGAGTGAATAATTTTGGCTGATATTCATAACTTTCTGATCCGTGCTCTTGCTAGTCTGTGTGGTATGCAGGCAGAAGGACATAATGACTTCCTCTTTGGGCATGCTAGCTCACTAATACTCCTGGAGCAGGCCACACAGTGCGTCAGGGAGCTGCCTGCGCCCAGCCTCATAGAAGTAGTGGGAGAAGCCACTGCATGCTGTTGATTTCCAGGGCAGATGGAAGAGTTAAGAAAAATATAGTTCTCCCCTATCTCTAGGGAAGTTCTTATAAGTCAATGGGCCCTGGAAGCAGAGACCTCAGTTTAGGTCCCATCTTTACCACATGCTTGCTCTGTAGATATCAGCAAAACACTTCAATTCTGTAAAACTTGCTTCCTCATCTGAATGTTGGATTTAATGAAGACTATCTCTCGTGGTCCCTGAAAAAATTTTATGTCAAGTGACTGAAATACATAGGAGCCTAAAATTAGGCTTAATTTTTTTTCAGAGAAAGTTCTTGTCACATTAAGTATGAGGACCTGAGTTCAGATCCCCAGAACCCCTATAAAATCTGGTGTATGTCTGCAACCCTAGCACTGGAGGTATAGGATGAATGGAGACAGGAGGATCCCTGGAGCTGCTACCCAGTGAGTCTAGCTGAATGAGTGAGTTCCAGGTTCATCAAGAAGCCTTATCTCAAAAAATGATGTGGAGAGTGAAGACACCTGACCTGACCTCTGCCTTCACAATCAGTGTGCAAAAAAAAGAGCTCGTGCACACACGTGCCCATGCACACAAGTGTGTACAGGGACACCAGCATGCACACAAGTGTGATGGGGACACCAGCATGCACACAAGTGTGTACGGGGACGCCAGCATGCACACAAGTGTGTACGGGGACACCAGCATGCACACAAGTGTGTACGGGAACACCAGCATGCACACAAGTGTGTATGGGGATGCCAGCATGCACACAAGTGTGTACGGGAACACCAGCATGCACACAAGTGTGTATGGGGACACCAGCATGCACACAAGTGTGTACGGGGACACCAGCATGCACACAAGTGTGTACGGGGACACCAGCATGCACACAAGTGTGTACGGGAACACCAGCATGCACACAAGTGTGTACGGGGACGCCAGCATGCACACAAGTGTGTACGAGGACACCAGCATGCACACAAGTGTGTATGGGGACGCCAGCATGCACACAAGTGTGTACGAGGACGCCAGCATGCACACAAGTGTGTACGGGGACGCCAGCATGCACACAAGTGTGTATGGGAACACCAGCATGCACACAAGTGTGTACGGGAACACCAGCATGCACACAAGTGTGTACGGGGACGCCAGCATGCACACAAGTGTGTACGAGGACACCAGCATGCACACAAGTGTGTACGGGAACACCAGCATGCACACAAGTGTGTACGGGAACACCAGCATGCACACAAGTGTGTACGGGAACACCAGCATGCACACAAGTGTGTACGGGGACACCAGCATGCACACAAGTGTGTATGGGGACGCCAGCATGCACACAAGTGTGTACAGGGACACCAGCATGCACACAAGTGTGTACGGGGACACCAGCATGCACACAAGTGTGTATGGGGATGCCAGCATGCACACAAGTGTGTATGGAGACACCAGCATGCACACAAGTGTGTACGGGGACACTAGCATGCACACAAGTGTGTACGGGGACACCAGCATGCACACAAGTGTGTACGGGGACACCAGCATGCACACAAGTGTGTACGGGGACGCCAGCATGCACACAAGTGTGTACGGGGACACCAGCATGCACACAAGTGTGTATGGAGACACCAGCATGCACACAAGTGTGTACGGGGACACCAGCATGCACACAAGTGTGTATGGGGACACCAGCATGCACACAAGTGTGTATGGGGACGCCAGCATGCACACAAGTGTGTACGGGAACACCAGCATGCACACAAGTGTGTACGAGGACACCAGCATGCACACAAGTGTATACGGGAACACCAGCATGCAAACAAGTGTGTATGGGGACACCAGCATGCACACAAGTGTGTACGGGGACGCCAGCATGCACACAAGTGTGTACGGGAACACCAGCATGCACACAAGTGTGTACGAGGACACCAGCATGCACACAAGTGTGTATGGGGACACCAGCATGCACACAAGTGTGTACGGGAACACCAGCATGCACACAAGTGTGTATGGGGACACCAGCATGCACACAAGTGTGTACGGGAACACCAGCATGCACACAAGTGTGTACAGGAACACCAGCATGCACACAAGTGTGTATGGGGATACCAGCATGCATACAAGTGTGTACAGGAACACCAGCATGCACACAAGTGTGTATGAGGACACCAGCATGCACACAAGTGTGTATGGGGACGCCAGCATGCACACAAGTGTGTACGGGAACACCAGCATGCACACAAGTGTGTATGGGGACGCCAGCATGCACACAAGTGTGTACGGGAACACCAGCATGCACACAAGTGTGTACGGGAACACCAGCATGCACACAAGTGTGTATGGGGATGCCAGCATGCACACAAGTGTGTATGGGGACACCAGCATGCACACAAGTGTGTACGGGGACACCAGCATGCACACAAGTGTGTATGGGGACACCAGCATGCACACAAGTGTGTACGGGGACGCCAGCATGCACACACGTGTGTACGAGGACACCAGCATGCACACAAGTGTGTATGGGGACACCAGCATGCACACAAGTGTGTACGGGGACACCAGCATGCACACAAGTGTGTACGGGGACACCAGCATGCACACAAGTGTGTATGGAGACACCAGCATGCACACAAGTGTGTACGGGGACACTAGCATGCACACAAGTGTATATGGGGACACCAGCATGCACACAAGTGTGTACGGGGACACCAGCATGCACACAAGTGTGTACAGGGATGTCAGCATGCACACAAGTGTGTACGGGGACACCAGCATGCACACAAGTGTGTACGGGGACACCAGCATGCACACAAGTGTGTACGAGGACACCAGCATGCACACACATAAAATGAAAACCCAATGAACAGAAGAACTGAAGAAGAAACAAAGTAACAAAGCAACAGCACAGCTATGGTCATTCCCGTATGTTAAACGCGACACTGGAAGGACTCTCTAAGATGAACTTCGGGGGTTCTTTCACCTGAGTGGTGAGCTAGCTGCAGTTGGCTCCTGCTAACTCAGTGAGAGGAAAGTTTCCATCACCCAGCTGCCCACAGGGCCGGGGGCTTCTCTCTCTAACAGAAGGGCTGTAATTCCCCAGACTGCAAAGTCCCCAGGTACTGGAGACCCCTATGAGCAGCCGACCCCAACGCCAGGGCGCTTGCTGCTCTATGGTATAATTATTCTCTCCCAAGCAGCACACACACACATGCACACACACGCCTTTCTATTGTTCCCAGGAGCAGACAGCACTGTAGCAGAGGCATGCTTTCTGTCCTGCAGTGGCTTGTCCAGGAGTGTGCCCTGGTTCTGGATCATCTCTCTTCAGGGATAGTGAGAGGCTTCTGAACTCTTCAGCTTCCTTTCTCCCTGACTCCAGTTTTGTAGTTTTCCCAAAAGGCACCTGCCCCTCTGCCCGGACCCTGTGACTCTGGGGAATTGGTCTGTAGTCTATTACACAACTGTTTAACTCTCTAGGTTTGTTCCCCCATCAATCTCAGACTGTGTCCTTGAGTTTGACTCCTCTCGTTTATCATTAAATGTTCTCTGCTCAGAGCTCTACTAACCTCGGGCAGGCAAATTAATTAAACACCGTCCCTGCCCCGGAAGGCTCTGACTTCTCTCATCCTGACGCTGTATCTCTAGCAGAAAGGAGTGTGAGCACAATGTGTTTAGTAGAACAGAACATAAATTTATTCTCAATAGTCTCCGTGTCACCCCCTGATTGAGTATAAATTATGAACCGGGCACTCTACTAGCCACTTGATAAACAATGCTTCAGAAAATCTCACACTAGCTTCTGATAAGAGAACTGAAGTTCAGAGAGGTTAAATCACTTGCCCGAGGTCACACAGCTAGTGACTGATGAAGAAGAGTTTTGAACTGGGTACGGATCTTGGAATAATAAGTTATCCTGAGTTTTAAGCAACTTGAATAGCCCAGGGGAAATGCAAAGCAGATGAATTGGGCTGGACAGAACACCAGAACAGTCAGACAATTTTTCTCCAGTCGCAAAAAAACGGTATCCAGGGGCCTGAAAGTCTGCCTGTGCCTCCGCAAATGATTCGTTTATTTTCAAGGAGTGACTTAGTCATTAAGGGAGAAAACAACCTGAACAGTGGCAGAGACACAAATCTCCTTTGTAAGTATCCTTTTCTGCTGGCCATCCGGCATGACACACTTACAGCTCGGTCACATTCAGACTGCTGAAGGTGGAGGTTGAGGCTCTGTACAGAGAGCCATAAAAGGCAGTTTCTGAAGCCTTGTCAAAGTCCGCAAAATATGTGAAGGGAGGAGGAGGGCTTGTTTCAAGTTCCATGAGAACGTCTTTCCACACTCTCTCCCATACTTAGCCTTTTCAGGAATTCATGCTGCAGTTCCCCTAAAACAGCCTAAAGAAGAATAAACAAGTGATTGCTAATTGTCCTTTGAATGTGCTTTCAAATTCCATTAATGATGTTGCTGTGGTCTAAAGGATTGTGTTGCCCAAAATCAGCATGTGAAAACACAGTGCTCCCCTTGCAAGCATTCGGAGCTGGGCCCTTGGAAGACAATCCCATCAGGAGCCCACTGTGGGATTAGCGCCTTAAAAAAGGAGACCCCAGACAACTATCCTTCCCCTTCCATCTACAAATAAGAATGCAAGGAAACTGCCCTCACCACCCACCAAATTAGCTGGTACTTTGAACTTGGACTTTTCATATTTCAGGATTGCAAATAGCAAGGTTCTGTTGTTTGTAAAGCATCTAGGTTCTGGTGCTGTGTTATAGTTAACCTGATTAGGGCAACTGGCATGTCTCAGTAAAGACAAAGATGCAAGGACAAGTTAGATGAAATGAACAGTGTGCTGGGCTTCACTTGGAAATAGTATTTCATGGAATCTTGTGAGAGTAAACACGTATGCTTAGCTTGGGTTTCTATCATCTGAGTCCATACTGTGTGGTTAGTAATTTTCCCCACGATGAGTCTTCTTGAGAATTTCTCTGGGTTTTGACATTGATGCTGCTGTGTTGAAAGTCTTTCTCTACAGTCTCCTGCTCAGGACCTGCCACGGAGTTCAATGCCAGGAAAATCTAGGAACTCCTTTTGAACTTCAGTTCTAATGTCACCAGAGATCTGTGGGTAAGTAGCTCAAAGGAGTGTCTGTTTTCATGGACCCGATAAGTAAGGTGTTAAAATGAACTGCCTCTCTGAATTGGAGAAGGGCATCATAGGTCTCTTGTCTTTGAACATGGTAATCAAGTCTCCCCTTAAGATATTTACCCAAGTTATTCCCTGTGTCTGGAATGTTCTTTTCCAGCGGTCTACATAGTAATAACCCCTCTATACCTGAGCTTCACTTAGTTAAAGGGCCACTTTCTCAGAAAGAAGTCCCTGACCATTGCATCTTCTCTCTCTCTCTCTCTCTCTCTCTCTCTCTCTCTCTCTCTCTCTCTCTCTCTCTTGCATGAACACACACGTTCACACGCACACACACACAAGCTACCCTTAATCCTGCATTACTTTCTGAAATCCAGTGACTATAAATTTCTCTCATTTATTTTCTGTTTACTCTTTCCCATTGTCTCCCACTGGAACATAAACTCCTCAAAAACAAGAGGGATTTAACTCATTTGCCCAAGAGCTAGAAAAGTGCCTGCCACTTAGTGGGAAGACCAGAATTATTTACTTGGTAAATAGAAGAATAAGCTAGGTCCTGTTGAGTCTGGTGTGGTGCCAGTAAACCACACAACTGAAATCTTCTTATTCATTTAGTGTCAAAGACTTAGAAATGTCAAGTTCTGTCAAGGTCACCCATGGACAGTGGTTTATATGGTATGCTCTCTGGCCCCGCTTTTTTAGGCAGACAGTGTCCAATTACTGATTCATTGAACCCTCAGGGGGACTGGCCCTATCATCCAACATACAAGAATATCCTTAGGTTACCTTGGATTCTAAACAAATGCTATCACTTTCTATGCATGCTGTATTGAGAGAAATTTTGAGAGAGACATTGCTCAATGGAGCAGAATGATCCCAGAAGAGAGCTTTTGGAGCCAAAGCTCTGAGGAATTCAGACCCTGACTCCCACATCTTCCAAATTCCACTGCTGACAGAGTGCACACACGTCTTGATTTTTTTTTTACATATTGCTGCTACATATTGTGAAGTGAGGAAAAGCCTCACTGCAGACAAAGAAGCTCTGATTTATGCAGAGCCAGACTGTGTCCTTGGGAGTACCATTACAGACCCTATAGATTCACACCTGTGTCAGTGCCTTCCTGTCTACCTCAAGCTCATTTCATGAGGTTATTCACTGATTATATATCGATAGGTAGATAGATATATAGATAGATGATAGATAGAGAGATACACAGATAGATAGGTGATGATAGATAGATAGATAGATAGATGATAGAGAAATAGAGAGATACATAGATAGATAGGTGATAGATAGATGATAGATAGGTAGATAGGTAGATAGATAGATGATAGATAGATAGATAGATAGATAGATAGATAGATAGATAGATAGATAGATAGATGGATGGATAGACAGGCAGACAGACGGATGGACAGATGGACGGATGGACAGATGGACGGATGGACAGATGGACGGATGGACAGATGGACAGAAGGATGGATGGATCGATAGATAGATCATAAATTACCCTGAAAAAACTAATACCTGAGTCTGAGACACATTAGAAAAAGTCAGTTCATTAACTCACTTTCTTCAGGACGTCAGAGGAGTTGTGGCTTTAGGCAAGTGACAAGATCCAGAGCAATAACCATGAAATGAACAAAAAAGTTCTCAAAGAGGAAAGAGAAGTGCACTAGAGACTATTGACCTATTCCAATGTCATCTTAAGTTCACAGTGGTCATTGGATAACATTGCCCTATGTGGCTTCTCCTGTCCCCAAATAGACCAGTCAGCCCACAGTCATTTTTGAGCTGGCAGCCAGCACGGCTCCTCACTGAAGACTTCTGCATGCAGGCTGCCAGTAGAACAGATTTTCAATGGCCTCTGTCTGTGGGATATTGCTATCTATTCAGGGATAAATTTCCAAGCAGGGCAAGGTAATGATTCCCATTAATGTTGATATTATTCATGCAGCTAAAATCCACATGCCCCCAGCTAAAACATCCCCCCGTAGAGGCTGCAGCCCTTATCTGCACAGAAATCCTTCATTACAGGTAGGTAATGTGTTTGCTCTGTACAGGAGCCTGATGCACTGTAATAGTTTCCTTTCTTGTGCCTGTGAATCCTCTGCAACACCAGGGGACTTTTATGCGTCTGTTTAATCACTAAGCCCAGACTCCCACCTTGGAGCATCCTGCTCCTGGGGCAGATGTCAGGAATGGGTACTCTCAAGTGAAATTCAAAGAAAGTATAATCCCTTGCAAATAATATCCCCACATAAAACAGCACTTTGCCCACTCAACACTGCTGCCATTTTGAACCAGATAACTGTTGTGCATAGAAGATAGGGCTTTCTTGTATATTGAGTTGTTTAGCAACATAACTGGAGTCTGCCCATAGAGACAGTAGCTTATCCTTCTAGTTCTTATAATTGAAAATGTCTATACACCTTTTCAAATGTCCTAGAGCAGGCTGGGGCCACAGGATGCAGCTGAACTGCCTCTAATTGAGAACCAGTTATATAAAACAGGAAAAGAAAACAGAAAAATATTCCCTTGATTCCAAAAATCCAAAATATTAAGCAGAGTCTAACCATAAACAAACCCACACGGATAACAAGAAATCATCAGAAGGATAGCAGACATGGTCTCTAATTACTGACAAGTCAGGGAATGAGTTCAGGTTTTACCACTTCTAAACTGAATAATTTAAGAATTCTTCAGTTAGAAGGACCGCTATAGATTAGTTGAGACACCTTCTCTTGCCCAGTAAGACAGATGAAATTCAGAACCAAATATGGAAACTTATTTCTGAAAGATCTCACATAAAAACAATAGGCCCTGAATTAGAATTCAGGTTGCCATAGCCCAAACTGTGAGTATATTATTGCTTTCATTTACTAAAACATATATATGTTTCCAATTCATTTATTATAGATAGATAATTGGATTTGACTAAATATAAAATGCTAAGCTCAAGCCAGAGAAAACCATACCCACATTAAAAAGAAAGAAATTTCATTTCTCAATATTTTTCAATAATACAATGGAGATCACTTGCTGAGTACCTTCTATGCATGCCTGACTGAGCATTAAAATCTATCCTGTCATGAAACTTCTATAATTATCTATGAAGGGAGCACTGTTACCTCACTGGTAATGTTGGTATATATAATTATGTACTGTGGCCTACAGGATTGTTATGGAGACAAAGCTTAGTATGTTAACTAGAAAAATGTCAGGAGTATTCCAGAAATACATGTTTCCTAGAGTAGAGAAAACAGTCGCCAGTCCTTGCTGACAGTAAAGAAACATCTCTCATTGGCCATGGCACATGATAGGTGGTCAAAGACAGATAGATACTGTCGCCTCCTCAGAAAGCCTCCAAATTGCATACCAAAAGGAGTATTCCCTCCTTTTCAATTTGCCACATCATTGATTGGTCTGAATATTACTTACTAGCATCTGAAATGGCTTTCCTGCTTGCTAGTTTATGAGCTGTCTCCCTCCAATGGAATGCTAAGCCAAGACACTTGGTTTGCCAGTCTAAATGCCCCAAAGAGTAGCTTCTCGTTATTCAACTCCTATAGACTAAAACTTGTAGAATCAGTACAAGAATGAGTAAGTTTGAGATCAGATCCCTATACATATAAGAACATATATACATGCTTATCCTATCACTCCTAAAAACTAGTGTAGTTGTTTAAATAACTAACTAAATAAATAAATAGGATGGACTCTAAAGACTCATGTGTTTGAATACTCTGGTGGAATTCTTTGGGAAAGGTTAGGGTGTACAGCCATGATGGAGAAGGTGTATCTCTGAGGATGGGCTTTGAGCTTTTAAAAGAATCCCATCATTTCCAGTGTGCCTGTCTGCCTCCTTTCGGGGGATCAGGATGTGAGCTCTCAGCTGTTCCTTTGACCATACCTTTGCTCTGCCATCATTGACCCAATCCTCTGAAACCATAAGCCCAAATCCAACACTTTCTTCTAAAGCAGTCTTTTTCATGGTGTCTCATCAAAGTAATAGAAAAGTAACTAAAACATATAGCAATGTCCACGAATTCAATAGCATCCCAGAGTTTTGGGACTGTGGATCATGGAAGCCTTGAAATTTGATTCTTGAGCTCAATATGCCCAGTACATTTTGTGCACCTTGTCATGTCTTTGATGATGAGCAGATAGAATGCCCCAGTTCCTACCATTATGATTTGATTCCTTGCTGTCTTTCTTTTCTGTTGCCATAACAAAATACTTTAAATTAGAACCTAATAAAGAAAAAGCTAACTGAGATGAAACTCATACAAGTCTAAGAGCATGGAAATGCTTTTAGTTTCTAATAAGGACCTTACGTGGAAAGCCACATACTCTGGCAATAAGGAAAATAAGGGAAAGTTGAGAAAGGAAACTTGCTTTTATAACAATCAACTCTGCAAAATAACAAACATGCTCTAAAGAAGCTGCCATGAGATAACTGGATCTCAACATGTAGAAGAATGCAAATAGATCTATATCTATCACCATGCACAGAACTCAAGTCCAAATGGATCAAAGACCTAAATATAAAGCCAGCCACACTGAACCTTATGGAAGAGAAAGTGGGAAGTACACTTGAATGCATTGGCACAGAGAAGCACTTCCTAAATATAACCCCAACAGCACAGACACTTAAAAAAACAATTAATAAATGGGACCTCCTGAAACTGAAAAGCTTCTGTAAAGCAAAGGACACAGTCAATAAGACAAATGAAAGCCCACAGAATGGGAAAAGATCTTCACCAACCCCACATCAGACAGAGGTCTGATCTCCAAAATATACAAAGAACTCAAGAAATTGGTCATCAAAAGAATAAATGATCCAATTAAAAAATGGAGTAAAGACCTAAACAGAAAACTTTCAACAGAGGAATATAAAATGGCTGAAAGACACTTAAAAAAATGTTCAACATCCTTAGTCTTCAGAAAAATTCAAATCAAAACAACTCTGAGATTCCATCTTATACCTGTAAGAATGACCAAGATCAAAAACATTGATGACAACTTATGCTGGAGAGGTTGTGGAGAAAAGGGAACACTTCTGCATTGCTGGTGGGAATGCAACCCCTTTGGATATCAGTATGATGATTTATCAGAAAATTAGGAGACAACTTTCCTCAAGACCCAGTAATACCACTTTTGGGTATATATCCAAAGGATGCTCAATCATGCCACAAGGACATGTGCTCAACTGTGTTCAAAGCACTATTGTGTGTCATAGCCAGAACCTGGAAACAACCTAAATGCCCCTCGACCAAATAATGGATAAGGAAAATGTGATATATTTACACAACAGAGTACTACACAGCAGAAAAAATTACAACATCTTGAACTTTGCAGGAAAATGGATGGAGTTAGAAAACATTGTATTGAGTGAGGTAACCCAGACACAGAAAGACAATTATCACATGTACTCATTCATATGAGGTTTTTAAACATAAAGCAAAGAAAACCAGCCTACAAACCACAATCCCAGAGAACTTAGACAACAATGAGGACACTAAGAGAGACTTACATAGATCTAATCTACATGGGAAGTAGATAAGACTAGATCTCCTGAGTAAATTGAGAGCGTGGGGACGTTGGGGAAGGGTTGAAAGGGGAGGGAGAGGCAGGGAGGGGAGCAGAGAAAAATGTAGAGCTCAATAAAAATCAATAAAAAACTGCCATTAGTTCTTTAAGGGGTTCCCATGTCATTTTAATGGTATTACTACTTCTACTTTAGAGCACCATAATGTTGGAAGACCAGTCCTTAACTTGAGTTTTAGCAGGCATAATCTGCACCGAAACTATAGCATGAGGAGCCCAAATTACAGCAATCTTTCTTGTTGTCTGAAGTTCCTGTCCTGCCCTGTTCCCACAGTCATTAGGTCCCAAAGAATCACACTGAAGTCTACATTAGTTATAAACTGATTGGCCCATTAGCTCAGGCTTTTAATTAACTCTTATAACTTATATTAGCCCATTATTCTAGTATATGTTAGCCACATGGTTCAGTACCTTTTTCAGCGGGACAGGACACATCTTCCTTCTTCCATGTCTGGGCAGGACTGGGGAGCAATGGGCTTCCTCCTTCCCAGAATTCTCCTGTTCTCATTGACCCACCTCTACTTTAACGGTGTAGGAGTTCCTTCTGTTTGCATGTTGCTTTCATTGGATAATAAATAAAGAACCTGCCTTGGCCTAGTTGATAGGGCAGAACCTAGGTAGGCAGAGAAAACAGAACTGAATTCTGGGACAAAGAAAGCAGAGGGAAAGAGCCACCATGGAGCCTCCAGGTCAGACATGCTGAATCTTTCCCGGTAAGCCACGACCTCGTGGTGATATACAGATTAATAGAAATGGGTTAAATTACAATGTGAGGGTTAGCCAATTAGAGGCTAGAGCTAATGGGCCAGGCAGTAATTTAATTAATACAGTTTCTGTGTGGTTATTTCGGGAGTAAGCTAGCCAGGAGGCCGGGACAAAAAGCAGGCCCTCCTCCTTCACCACTTTCTAAGAAAGAATTGCATCAGAAACAGTTTAATAAACACTTACAGAATGCCTGTAGTGTCTGAATCAATGTATAAGCAAAATAGACACTGCACTAGAAAGGGTTCTTGAACAAACAGAGTTCAACAGGCTAGCTGTAGATATAAGAAGTTTCTCATAGGACCTGGATTGAGAAACTATAGGAAGAATGGATGCTCAACACTCGACCTTTGTGGTCTGGAGAACTAATAATACTGCTGGTGGAATTCTTTTCAACTCCCAAATCCTGGGAGACAGTGGGGAGAAGAGGGATGTAATGAAAATCTTACTGATTACAAAATCCCAAGAACCAGAGGTATCCAAGCTGGAAAGCAAAGAATGCCTCAGCTCCCACAAAGAAAGAGCTCAATGCCCTCTCTCCCACCTTTTCAGCCTACTAAGACCTTCATTGTGTTGGGTGACACACATTGATCGCATTGATAAGAACCATCTGCTTTGATTGGGTCACTCCCTCAAAACAGACCTTTTCAGGAAAGATCCTCACAGTCACACCCAGAGATAACATAGCTATCTAGGAATACCCTAGTCCAATCAAGTCAGCATGTAAACCTCACCACTGCACAGATACTGTGATACAAATGAAATGGGATGTTTGACCAAGCTACCTGTGCATGGTTATCCTTCTTCTTACATGACTAAAAACTTTAGCTCAGAAACCATCCACTCCAACTAGTTGCCCACCTAAGTGACACATTTGAACTTGAGTCTCAACCTGGCTCAGTGCCTAAGTGCTGTACAAAGCCTTATATTCTGCATGACCCTGTGGCTAATTTTCTTCATCTATACTAAAAGGATAATATTATATACCTCATAGATTTCCTCCTATGAATGAAAGAGTGTCCGAGTGAATGAACGGATTGGTGGATGTAGAATGCTCAGTAAGCATTAAGTTTGACTCAATAAGAAAGATGTCTTGTTGCTGTGCTTGTTCTTATTGCCTGATTAGAAATAGCTCTCAAGAGGATCTGGAGGACCTGGGTACCCTTCATTAATACCTCTTTGAAGGATGAGGAAAATGTCCTGGACTGGTCTCCATAAAGGTCTCTTTCTCTGTGCCTGACAGTTAAAGCTGCTTTCTCGAAGTGCCCTGGTCCCCATGGACCCCTTACTTACCAGCAGAATCTGCTGCCTCCCCCCTGTGCTCTGATCCCTCCCACTCCCATCTGCACCTATTAGCAGGGAGCAGATTGCTGGAGACCCAGGAGAGCACCTTGAGGCTGGGAGTGCCATGCCAAGAATAGGGAGCCTTCGCAGACTGTGCAGGTAATGGGGTCGAAAATGAAGATGTATTAGGAAAAGAGGAATTACAGGTCTGCTGATTAAGTGATGAAGTGAATGGAAATGAAAAACGTGGCATAAATTATTAAGGAAACGTTATCAGCTCCTGGCAAAGGTAGCCAATGGAGGAGGCAGGAATCAGCAAAGGTTAGACAATGAACCAGCACCCGTTACTTCAGGTCCTGCTATGACACAAAGATGAGGAATTTTACTCTGCTTTCCATATTCGTTAAGGGTTTCTATATTTTCAAAGATGTCTTTAGTTCCTTAGCTATATGGCTCTGCTCACTGAATAAACACTATAAGAAATGACTTGAGATTAACATAAAAATGCACATGCGCCTCTAATCAGAATAATTGAGCTGAAATATTCAGATATGCTATTTGGATTCTAGACAGTAAATTTCAAATAGCAATTCAGAAAGCTGACCTCAGAAGGCTTTCCTAAGCAGCTTGCTTCGGAGGATGCTGTTCTCTAAGAACACTGCCGTGAAACAAGCCGGTTCAGAGAGAAGAAAGGGGTGAAGGAGGTGGTGTGAAATTTTGCCCCTGCAGAACAGCCTTGAGGAAGTTTTGAGCATGTTCACCAATCGATACAGTTTTCATTAAGGTGCTGTAATAGTGCATGCCAGTCTTCTGTGCCCATCCACAGGCACATGATTGAACTGAATCCTCTGTCTTTTCCCTCCTACCCCAACTCAACTAGGTTATTTACCAGAGGAAAGGTTTTGTGGCGAAGAGGGAGGCAGGGTTAGCAAACATCATGTAAAATACAGTTACAAAGAAAAGCAGACAATGGAGAGACCTCTCCACCTTGAGAGTTAGTAACTTCCATGTTTGGGGCATCATGCCAAGTTGCCCCAGCACAGTTCCCCGTAAATTGGCCTGTTTCTCTTCTGTTCAAAGATTACAAGAGTGATCCTGTCAATCTCTTCCCTTGTCCTTGAACTAAGCAGGAGTCCCAAATTCCACAAGATAACAAGCTAGTACTTGAGTTTTGACGTCTCCACTGGCCTCCTGATACATAGCCAAACACACCTTATTTGAATATCTCTGAGGGCTGCAAACTCATTGCCCAGCCTGCCATTTCTGAACATCTCTTTCTAGTCACGTACACAGGTAGAGGTGGCAATTCATGGAAATGAGCCATCATGTACCAAATCAATTAGTGTCATTAAGTCAAGGCTAAAGATTCCTAACGAGCCAAAACACTAAAGAACACTCAATGCACTGCTGTACAGCCTTCCCCAAACCTTCTTGCATGCAGGGCTAGCAGCTATATCTGCTCAAAGAAGGATCAGTAGAATGGAAGAGAAATCAGCTCCTTCCTGTCTGGCCAGATTTGGAACAATAAACAGTAGCAAAAGAAAGATAAAATTATTCATAAAACAAAAGGAAGTCTTGTGTCTGCCTACATTAGTTTATGGTTGGGAATCTGAAACTTGCCTTTCTGGGGTTTTGTTCATGTTTCCTTGGATAAAAGCCATTTTTTTATCCTAGTGGCAGAGGTAATATATTGTCACTATAGAAAATCCCCAAAACATGATAAAGCACACAAAATGAAATAAAAATCAGCCACAAGCTCAAACCCCACAGAAGCACATGTCATTTTGGCATACATCCTTCCAAGAACTTCCAGTGTTTTGATTGTTTTTTTCCATAATTGGATTATAGTTTTCCAAGTGTTTTATAATTTTATTTTATATAGCATTCTATAATTTTTACAAATTATTAAATATCTTATTATATTTTTAATAGCTGTTATATGCATTACATAAATGCAATAAGAATATTTTATTTTCTCATGGATACGCTCTGTGATGGTCAGCTTTAACTGTCTCCTTTACACAATCTAGAATCACATGAGAAAAGAGACCCAATGGGGGATTTTCAGTCAGGCAGGTTTGTGTGCGGTTGTGTTAATTAAGTCAACTATTTTGGGAAAACACAGCACACTGTGAGGTGTACCATTCCCTAGGCAAAAAGTCCAGAACAGCTTTGAGCAGAGAAACAAAGCTGAACACAAGAAAGCAAGCAAGCAGTAAGCAAGGATGCATGTGCTCCCTTCTCTCTGCTCTTGACTGTGAACCAAGCTCCTCTCACAGCCACATTCCCACGATTGACTAAAACTCGGAATTGTGTGCTAACATAAACCCTATATTCTAGAAGTTGTGTTTATCGCAATATCTTTACCACAGAAATGGAATGTGGGATAGACACTTGGGCTATCTACAGCACTATATCATTGACATGCAATGTGGAAGTGCTACCTATGCTAAGACCACACAAGAAAAGCTCAAAGAGTTTCCTAGGGGAAGACAATACTGAATAGTATTTTCCATAAGTCAAAAAAGCCTACACTATAGTCCTCAAAATAGGCCAACATGGTCTTAACCACATTTCTCTCAATTGTTCATAACTTTAGGCCAGTTTCTTTCTGAATTTTAAATCCTGACCACCCTTTCCTTGGAGCATTAAAAAAATCATTATGAAATCTGTCATGGCCCCTTTAACACATGGATTATTTTTAAAAATTCATGGTCATTTTACAGCCCCAAAGTCTCATTCTCAAGAATTTAAGGACCATGTTCTCCCTCCTTCTGCTCCTCATTGGGACCTTGAGAGCTCAGTCCAGTGCTCCAGTGTGGGTCTCTGTCTCTATCTCCATCCATCACCAGATGAAGGTTCTATGATGATATGGAAGATATTCGTAAGTATTGCTATAGGCTAGGGTCATTTCAGGTTCCCTATCCCCAGCTGCCCAAGGAATTAACTGGGGACCTCGGCTTGGGCTCCTGGGAGCCACTCTAGGTTCAAGTCTCTTGCCAACCCTAAGTTGGCTCCCTTAACTAAGAATTGTGCTTCCGTGCTCCCCTATCCAACCTTCCTTTATCCCAATCCTCCTTTTTCCCCAAGTTCCCCCCATCCTTTCCTTCTCCCTTTTCTCTCCCCATCGCAAAGAAGTCGGGACCACGAGGGGTGCACCCACCCACTGAGACAGTGGAGCTGATCTACTGGGAGCTCACCAAGGCCAGCTGGACTGTGACTGAAAAAGCATGGGATAAAACTGAACTCTCTGAACATGGCGAACAATGAGGGCTGATGAGAAGCCAAGGACAATGGCATGGGGTTTTGATCCTACGCAATGTGCTGGCTTTGTGGGAGCCTAGCCAGTTTGGATGTTCACCTTCCTAGATATGGACAGAGCGGGGAGGACCTAGGACTTACCACAGGGCAGGGAACCCTGACTGCTCTTTGGACTGGAGAGGGAGGGGGAGAGGAGTGGGAGGAGGGGGAGAAGGGTGGGAGGAGGGGGAGGGAAATGGAAGGCTGGGAGGAGGTGGAAACTTGTTTTTTTTTTCCTTTTCTCAATAAAAAAAAAAGAATTTAAGGACCATATTTTAGAACAACAAGTATCAAGGAAGACAGAATCCCTACCTATTGGTTTCTGCAGGTCATAGGAGAATAGCCTCAGTAAGTATTATGACTCCAGTTATCAAACCACAACTGGCATGAGACCATGAGGGTTCTTTTTCCTTATATGTGGTGCCAATCAGAAAACACCGATGACCTCCCATTCCTCCACCCTCTTCTCGAAAACCCTCAGTCTTTATGTCCTTAGAATTAAACTCAGACTGCTTCCTGGCCCGTCATTCATATTTCTAGAGTCTTGATGGAAGTCCTCCCTGACTATTTCACTTCATCTAGCACATTTTTGCTTTAACACACTGAAAGTCTTAATGGATTTCAATTTTTGTTATGCAGGTGAGAAAAGAAATGACTAAAAGAGAAGTCCTCAAGCCAGGAAGTCCAGAACTGATATCGGTCATTTTTTCTTCTCTGAATTTTAATGTGCTACATTGATATGAAAGGTCAAGTGGTTTAATTACACTATTGAGGACCATGTTGGTGAATGGCTGCCTCCTCTATGGCTTCTTCAACTAGGAAATGGAACTAATGACCTACGGGTTCATTGTGAAGGTTAAATGAGCTAGAAAATGAAAAGTATTTGTTCCTGGCCCAGGAAGACCTCAGGTCTTAACAAGCTGTTCTTTGCTAATGTGGAAGAGCACAGGTCTGAGAGTCGGGGAAGACTGGTAACAAATTGATCACGTGTAGATTGATTGACCCTGGTAATGAACTTATATCCGTAGACACTATCTAAACGTTTACATAGCAGACACAAAGGTAAAGTTCTCCTTGGTCCTTTGGTATGCAGAGTTTATGATGACCTTTGAAGGTTGTGGACTGATTGTCATTCACTCAAACATGGATTGAAAGGGTGCTTTGAAGGAATTTTCCTGGTATTGACTAACGTCCTAAAGCATCTCTCTCTCTCTCTCTCTCTCTCTCTCTCTCTCTCTTTCTCTCTCTCTCTCTCGTGCACTACCATATGGACACAGAGGAATGCCAGATGTTGAAGTCATGATGTCTTCCTTAATCAATCTCCTACCTTTTTTAATTTTCACTAGCCTCCGAACTGTTTTTTTTTTTAATTTTATGGAGAATTTCATGAACACTTAAAATCTGTTTTGACCAAATCCACTACCTCATTCACTCTCCTCCAATTATTCCTCTCCCCACTATTCTTTGACTGAGTCCTCTTAGTGTTTCCTGTATGTGTACATGTATATGATCATCTACTAGAGTACGGGTAGCCTTTCAGAGCTCAAATCCCTGAAGAAAACTGACTCTTCCTCAACCATCAATTTCCAATGGTTCCTCAGCCAGGGACTTCATAAGCTTCTTTCCCAAACATGCCGGGATTTAGAGCGGCTTGTGCAAATCTTGCGCATGTAGTCACAGCCACTGTGAGTTCCTGTGTGCACCTGTGCTGTCACATCCAGCAAGTACTGTCTCTCTATAGACATCTCTACTGCTCGTTCTTCCAGCTGCTCTCCCCCTTCTTCTGTGATGCCCGCTAAACTTTGCAAAGAGAGAATGGAACATAAATGCCCCCATTTTCTTCTCTGTAATAATTCAGGAACCCACAACTGGTCACCTTCTATTTTTGAGATGCGGTCTCAAAACTAGAAAGTAGATCTTTCAGCTAGACTGTTTATCTCCACCTCCCAGCAGGGGGAGAGCACATATGCACTGCTATGCCTGGCATTTACAGGGATGCGAGACATCTGAACTCAGGCCCCAGAATAACACTTTACCCACTGAGTTGTCTCCCTGGCCCCACACAGGCCCCTTAAAGGCAGGAAGGCTTTTCTGGTTGACTCCAGGAGTCAGAGTCAAAGAGATGCCAGATATGAGAGTTCAACACAGCGGATGCATTTGAAGACGGAGAAGACTACATATAAAGAACCTTGGAGCAGCCTGCAGGAGCTGACAGTCAGCCCTGCTCAGAATCCAACACACAACTTGTTCCTCTGCCTCAAGGAGACTGCTGCCTAGCAAGTCAGATTCTTCGAACCACCTGAACGAACTTAAAGTGGATTCTTCGCCATACAAACCAGCAGTAAGTACTTTGCTCTGAGATTTATAAAACTCCAAACAGAGAAGCTAACAGGCTCACCCCAATTTCTGACCTACACAGCTGTGAGGTGTACAGCCATTGCACTGGTGGTAATTTGTTATACATCGATATAAACTTAGACACACCTTTTATGATACATACGGGTATTGTTTTACCTCATCTTCCCACACTGTAAATCATAAACCAATGTCAGATACACAAACAACTACCCAACTCAATTCCTTCTTGTGTCCACATACTCTAGCCCAAAGTCAACGCGTGACATGGTCCCCAAAGGGCCCCCTTAGCTACCTGGAAAGACATGCTGGTTAAAAGTCTAAGAGGCTCAAGAGCTCCTTTGGAAACAGACTTGCTTTTCAGGCCTCAGCACCAATACACTGAAGAGACCAGGCTCTTTTTCAGAAATTGAGAAAAGTAGGCAAGTCCATTTGGACCTTTTTATTGACATTTCTGACCTTGCTGGAAAAGTGTTATGCTTTGCTATAAAAATTATTGGAGAGAGCAGCTTGTTGAGGGATATTTTCTATTACGGGGCAGAGCACTCTAAGGCGCTCTCCTCGGAGAAGTGTGGCAGCCCTGCAAAATCGGCAGGATCTCAATGAGATTTTATTCTTCCAGCACCAGGTCTACCATGCTAGCCTGTCCTCAGTGTTAATAAGAGACCCTGTTGCTGGAACTCCTGTGAGGTATGCCCTTGATCAAATCACTCACTCCAACATCAGGTTCACTTAGCTTGAACCAAATGCCAAAAGTAAGCTTAAAATTTTAGGCAACGTGTATCCGCATATATACATATATGCACAGAACATACACATACACACTTATGCTAATACATACAACTTTTAAAAGCATTTGGTGACTATTGGAATTACCTGTGAATGTTGTTTGTTTGGAGACTGTTTGGATAAATGTTTGTTTGACTAGTGATTCTTTGACAAGTTTTTTAAACAACAATAAAAGCAAAATTCAAATCAAAAATCGATATGTAAATAAACCTCTAAGCTCCATATTGATTATTTTAAGAGTCCTATCCTCAGAGAGAAAGCTTTTGCAACACATAGAAATTCAACTACTTAATCATATGTATTAGGGACAAAGGCAGGTTCCCAGATAAAAATGGAGTCATGTCCATGTAGTTAAATATGAAGGGTGGTTTGTAAGCTGTGAGTAGAAAGCCATAACTTCCCTTAGAAACTTCCCTTTCTGACACTTGGGTCAGGATTGATAAGATAATTGGACAATTCATGATCAGTGTCTACTCCTGTACTGACGAGTGTACACCCTGAACAAGTAAGATGAAATTTTTAAACCCCACCTTCATCTTGTATAAAGTGGGAAAAATAATGAGAATATTATGCAGATTAAAGAATTCTGCTCAGGCTGTAATAAAATACCATAAAGTGAGTAACTTTGAAGTGACAGAAATATATTTGATACAGTTCTGGAGGCTAAAAGGTTCGGGGTTAAAACACAGGCAGAATTAGTGCCCACTTCTTAGATAAGAAACAGACTTTTTCCATCAGAGTCCTCCTAAGAGTAAAGGGGCAAGGAAGATCCCTGAGCCGCTTTCATAATCATTTCATGAGATATATGTCTTCACGACCTAAACTGCAAATGGTCTACCTCAATATGCATCTCACTGAGGTTAGCTTTCAACCCAATACTTTTAGGGGAGAGACCCAAATGTTATTCTATAAAAGCAACCAAGGAAATCCTTTTTTCTTTTTCTTTGTTGTTTAGTGAAACTTGGCTTACTGATTTTTGTCCTTAAAAGATACAGCAAGTGTTACATTTGCATTTAATTATAAGTGAATGAGTGTGGTCTCCAAATAACATATACGTATGGCAAGAATTAAAATTGACAAAAATCAGAATGATTTACTCAGGTTAATTTTTCAATTCTGACAGTGTAGGATTTCCTTTTAAAGTTGTGTTTCTGAATTTCAAAGCAGGACATTACTTTAAAATGTCAATGAATACTAAAATGTGGGTTTGCTTTTGAATCAGAAATGTGTTCAGTGTGGTGAAGATGGGTTTCTGCTGTTGTTTTCCGTTCTTAATATAACAGAGCAAGCATTATGCTGCTGCACCCAGCTTGATTACATTACCAACTCCAGAAGATTAACCACCACTTTCAACATCACGCTATGTCTGGGTTCTGGAAAAAAAAAACTGTTTTGGTTTTTTGTTTGTTTGCTTGCTTTTTAACATAAGGCTTCTAGCTTGTGTTCTGATGCTTGTTCACCAATTTATTTTATATTTAAAAATGTACTTTTTCATTTGTATGTGGACATATGTGTGCATGGTGTGTGTGTGCTGGCATGGGTGCAATGGCAATGGTGCTTGTATAGAGGTCAAAGGACAACTCTGTAGCATCTAATCTCTCCTTCCACTGGGTTGGAGAGATCAAACTTGGGTTGCTAAGTTTGCCTTTACCTGCTGAGTCATCCTGTCGACTCCCGTTCTCATTGTATACCCTCATCTATTTGATAAAAAAATTACTCACCTTGACTAAAAGCGGTTTTAATGTCTTTCCTTATATTATAATCATGATACAGCAGCACCAAACTCAATAAAGCATGGATCCATTATTTAAAGTTAACTTGAAAATAAAAGCCGAATTAAGGAACTTAGCTACTGAAATAAAAGCATGATGTTCTTTAGAATGCCAGCTAAACTGTGCACCACCCAAGGCAATATCTGTATCCTGTCATTTTTACCACCCCACTTTAGCATGTGGCTATAGACACAATGAGCCCTTCCATACATGTCTGTCAAACAATATCTTGTCTAAATTCATGACAACGATTTAGCATTGATGTCTCAGGACCACCTACATCTATTGAATATGCAACCCTGAACCAAGAAAGAACCCCAGCCACAGTTGCTCTAACATACAGCACAATAGCCCAAGCTCTGGGTATAATTTGACCAGCTAATGAGACTCGCCATTTCCATCAATTCATGCATGGTGTTCTTTGGACTTGAAAATATTGTTTCCTTTGTGAAAAAGATTTTACAACAAGACTTTTCTGTGCAACTATGCTATTTTACTTTTAGATGGGGGGGGGTGTCATGGTTTATAGAACTTTCAGCCAAATGTTTAAATACATGGAAACTTTGAAGGAGGGCAATTAGTTTTCTCACCTACAAAGTGCTTCAAACAACTGTAGATAACTGTTAGCAAGACTATACTATCCCTGCCCTTTCTTTTATTTTTCCCCAGGAAATAATCCATTCCCTGCTTGTGCAAATATTCCCAAGGCATCTCATGTCAGACCAGCATTGGGCGGGATGTGAAAGCGAGGAATACATTCAGTCCCTAAGCTCCAGTGGCCCACAGCCAAGTAAAGAAAAATCATTACCTGCTCTGACTTTAATTTTTGTGACTCCACTTGCCTGTTGATAGGACCTACTTCCCTGTCACTATGAGATGAAGCCCAAATGAGAAAAATGTGTGTCTAAGGATAAGTGTAAAATCCAGGAAATTTCTCATTCCACCGGTGACAGGTGGAGACAGTGGAATCAGTCCCTCACAGAACTGGTCCTCAGTACTCAGAGAAGCAACTTTCCCAAAACATCAATGAGTGACTGAATATATGACGAAATATGGCAGGAAAGGCTGTTATTTTCGTTATGGAGGTCCGAGGAAATTAATGCAAGAACCAAAATAAGTTCCCTTTCAGAAAACCAGATTCTTAACCATTTCTACTCCAAACATCAGTTCCCCTTGTAAATATTCTTTTCTTAAAGGTCTCAGCCTCTTGGGTAGCTCTTTAATCCTTCCTTGCTGAGAGTCTTGAGTTGCTATGCACTCTGGTGGCAAGTGGCAGTGCTGAGACAAGCGTAGAAGGTAGAACTGCTCTCCCCTGCTAGACATGACAGCCCTTCCCTAGACAGCTAACTGTTGTCAATGTAGGCCCATAGTTCTGTAGTAAGGAAAACACAAATCCTCCAGGTCTATGCAAATCCTTCTAGCTCTACTCTCTCATGATGTGGGAGTCCCCTCTGTGTGTTGCTTGTATTGGTTAATGAATAAAGAAACCGCCTTGGACTGATAGGGCAGAACTTAAGTAGGTGGAGAAGACAGAACTGAATTCTGGGAGGAAGAAAGCAGAGTCAGAGGAAAGCCATGGATCCTCAGCCGGAGACAGACATGCTTTGCCGGTAAGCCACTGCCAGGTGGCGATACACATATTAATAGAAATGGGTTACATTAAGATGTAAGACTTAACCAATAAGAAGTTAGAGCTAATGGGGCAAGCAGTGTTTTAATTAATACATTTTCTGTGTGGTTATTTCAGGGCTAAGCTAGCCAGGCATCTAGGACAAACAAGAATGACCTCCTCCTACACTTTCATGAGACACTCCCCTTATGCCTCATCAACAACCAAGTAAAGATTGTCTTTATTTTCCCCTTCCTTTTTTTCAGTCTGGGTCTCATATACTGCAGCATAGACTGACCCTGAATACATATTATAGCTAAGGATGACGGTGAATGTCTAATAGTCTGACCTGCTCTAATCCTCTTGGTGCTGGGAGTACAGGCATGTACCACCATCCTCAGCTTATGAGGAGTAGGGTATCAAACCCAGGGCTGTGTACATGCTGAGCAAACAACCTACCAACTGATCTACATCCCCAGCCCTGAAGCTTCACTTTCTGAATATTTGTAAAAACTACCCCACCTCTCTGTTCTGTGTGAGGCTGAACTTATGCTATAGCTTCATGTTACACATGTTTCCAGACTTTCCAGAAGGCTGCCTCTCACTCTTAACACCACTGGAAATAGCTCAATCACACCTAAGTTCTTAGAAAGCTGAGAGATTTCCTGCAAAACCATAAGTTTAACATCAATATCTACAATATTGTAAATGCTCCATAAACATCCATCAACTAGTGATAATATTATTATATTGTGATTGGCATTGATACCAGCAATTTTACTTAAAGGTGCTCATCTTTATGTCAAGGGCTTTCTAGGCCAATGGACATCAGCAGTATTTTTTCTGGAGCCATTTGGCCTCTGAAAATCCATAGCAGCCATCTGATAATCCACTGTATTCTTCTTGTAACTAGGAAGAAAGAAACAGAGGGTCTAGTTCCTTGACCACATTCATACTTGGGGTTAAGTGTTACAAAATGCAGTGTTATCCATCATCAGGAAATGATAAACTATAATGAAATACAATTTCACTTTGTACTCAACCATGCATTTTATGAGAACCCTGTAAAGTTTTACCATCAACCTCAAAAAGCAATAGTAAAGCCCTATGATTCCCTATGTTTTACTTTCCTGGGTGCCTTCAACAAAGAAAACTATTGATTTTGAGTTGTCTGAAGTACTCTCTATAAAAAATTACCCTCAGTCCGTAGCTTTCTTTTTACCAGGCTCAAAGTGGGAGAAAATAGGAGATCCCACAGAAATGCACATGAAAGGAAGTTCTGTGGAGTCTTGAGCTAATGACAACCTCCATTCTAACTACACTCAAGCTTGACTGCTAAAATCTTGGGTGAGCCTGTTTCACAAAAATTCTATATTCCCTATAATAGCATACCGAGTCAAACAGAGACAAAGATATTTCAAGTGAACAGAGAACTTCACTCTACAGGTTTTAAAATGATATTACTGTGTTTGATCCTTACAACACTCTTGGACTATTAGCCCTATTTTACAGATAAGCAAGCAAAGGTTTCAAAACCTGCATAGGCAGTCCTACATGATGAGGGTTTGTTATAGCAGTGAATAAGCCCCCATTCTTCAGTGAGACTCTTAGAAATGTATTGATCCCCAGGGGCCAGTTCTTCAGTATGTAATGTCAAACTCAGGATGTGCCAGAATTGAAGGGCATATCCTGAAGAAGCCAGGGCAGGAAAGCTCCAGAATGGAGGAGAGAGACATAGACGTTCATGGGCTTGATAAAAAAATACATCATAACTACAACTTAATCAAAAATCAGAGAATAAAGCTGGCACCTTTAAAAGCAAGAAGAGTTGATTTCTGTAATATCCAGGTTTGATGCTTTATCCTGGCTAGGCTGCTGTGATCAGCACCCATAGACAATGTAGCTTAAATAGCAGAAATTCGTTTCTCCTAGTTTGAAGGGTTAGGCTCAAGATCAAAATGCCACCAAAAGCAGGTCAACTGGAGACTCACTTCATAGCTTGAGTCAGTAGTCTTGCTATGTCATCATGTGACAGAAGGGGCAAAGTTGGTATGCATGGCCTCTTTTATAAAGCCACTATTGTCACGTGTAAGTCCTCCATCCTCATACCCTTACCAAACATCCCATTCGGTAATTACTACCACATTGCAAATAAGGTTGTAATATGAATGAGGGATTGACATTAGCATTAAGCTAATATTCATTCAGGTGTGAGTGTCACAAACATCCCATTAGAGCCAAAAGTCAAATCACCTAGACTAGGTCATACACATCAAAAGCCACTAGCCAATAGTGTTTGAGCCTTGCAGTAAGTCATTTGGAGATGCTTAAGAGGGAATGAGAACCCTCCTACAAGTAAGACAGCAAAAGTAAACTCCAGGTAGAAGTTGCAGATACTATTTCCCCTCCTGCTTGCAGCCTGCCTGGGGGATGAAGCCCTGTAGAAGATAGCATGCATGAAATAGACTGTTTTAAACAGTGGGGTTCATTTCATTTCCTCCTTTATTTCCCTAAAATGTCTGCAACAGAAAAAGAAAATTACCATCAGAACAGCTGTGGACAATTCACAGGGAGACACTTAGCTCTTCTTAGCTGATGGAAATTTATTTTCAGGTTTTAATTTCAGACACAGAGCTGACCCCAAACCTGTCCTCACAGTCACTCGCTAATCCTCCGAAGATGCTATATTTTCATCATTGCTACTTGCAGCGTTTTCTCTTTTGGATTTTCCCTTCACTGATTGCTTTAAGTTGATGTAGGGTTTAGGGTGGATGTTAGTGGGTGCACGTCGATACATACGCATCATACCTCTCTCACCTATAGCACCCGCACCTCCAAGCCTATATCCAGCTGCAGAGACAGTAAAGCATCCCTGAGAGGCATGGGAACTGCCTAACTTTCCTGGAATCACTCATGAATACTATTGCCTGTACACTTATGCACAATAGCTTGGCTCATTTGGAGCCTCCCTGCTAACCCAGGCTCGCTCTTAATCTTCTACTCCAAATTGTCCTTCGAAAAGACATGCTTCTCCTGAGCATGCATTACCCAAAGAATAAATTCTATCGTCTGTACAGACATGTTTGTACCCGAAGACAATAATAAGAAATGACGAGAAGGAGCCTGTAGCAAGTCAAAAGCAGCAGATAGCTTTCGTACAGCCTGTCTCGGGCAATTTGGTAACAGTGGCTTCAACACACACGTGGGAGACACCCAGCTGGTTAATAGTCTGTCCCAACCTGCATCAGATCTTTCTGGCAATGGCCTCCTCCTCAAGGCATGCAATTGAAAAAAGCAACTTCCCACACCTTTGCCATTAGACCCTAACTGCAGTGAAGTCTGGCCTCAGTTTCTGAACTCGTTGATTTCAAGCCCAGTGTTAGAAACAAAGGTAAAAGGCTGCTTCCCCCTTTCATTTAGCCGGTTATTGGAGGTTTTATTGGAAGAAAACCCTCTTTTCTTCCCCAAAGCCCTCAGTGTTCTTGGAAACTATGACTTGTGAACTGGCTGGGACCTCACTGCAATCATCGCTGCTGTGGCGCTGATCCTCACATACAAAGAGTCATTGTAGCTCGTACTTCATTACCAGTTCCCAGTCAGCAGGGAAGCATGTTATACCAAAATGTATTCACCCAACACAGACAGTGTCTATAGGACACAAAGAATGTTGATCCAATTGGATCAAATACAAAGGACCTCATATTGAAATGACAAAAGGATGACTTTGTTCCCAAAAGGGCCTCCTCCTGGCCATTTTCATTTTCTCCTTTGGCTTTTCCTGTCTTTTTTCCAAGTATTCTGACAGGAGGACTTATTACCTCCATAATCACTTATTTGAAAATAAGTTGCTTAAAAATGAAGTCTCCTCCAAAGATTCGGGGAAGCTGTCCACAAGAGGGGAAATTTTTATTCTGAAAAATACAGGCTTCCTCACGATCACTATAAATTTAGTTTTATAAAATTATTATTGGAATGGATAAAGAGAGACCACAAGGAACAAGTATTACTTGAATTTGCAGCCACCAATGCAATGAACGGCAGGTAGGTGATGTATCTAGACAGTGCACCTTATCTATTGGAGGTATTTATGTGGGTTCTGAAAAACTTTGACTCTAGCTCCAGGGTGTTCATGCAAGCATTTAAGCTCCATTTGATACCTAGATAAAAAAGCAATCTAAACCTAAATTCTAAAGATGTAAGTATCCTTGACAAGACCCCCATTGACATAATTGCTGAAGCCCAAGTTTTTCCCAAGAACCAAGGATTTTTGTTTCCTGGCAAAATAGAGATGGCTTTTGAGCTCCCACTGCTGCAATGGCCTCTAGCAATTACCCTGTGCCTTCACTAAGAAAATCATTGCTAAGGCTCTGCCTTCCCACCTCTCCTTCTTGCACTGAATGTTTCTCTCAGCAGTTGTTACCCCTTGTAAGTAATGTTCCCACACAACCCCCCCACACACACATACCCCTGCAACCACTGCCACTGTCTTAAAGACTCAGTGGTCCAGTAAAGCAAGCACTTGCTTCACCCCTGCCCTGCATTATACTTCTTCTAAACATCTATCTGTTCTATGGACAAGAACAACTAGTACCCCTCAAGTTCTGCTGAAACAGAAAGGTTTTTTTGTCTTTTGCCTGGATGGCTGGGCAGTGGCAAGAAGCCCCAATGTAATGTATGCTTCCTAAGCTCTGGCTAATATTTCTCTTCTGTTTCTCTTTTAATTGAAAATACATATGCAGAAAAAGATTCACTTAGCTCAACGGTCTTTTCTTCTACAGAATAGCCAGCTCAGCTCTTCACTTTCTGTACTAGTTAAGGATGAATGTGGAAGCTCAGAAGTACTCCCAGTGCTAGCCAACCTTGGTGGAAAAAGCATTGAAGGCAGTGAAGAGTACTTAACTCACCATCTCGGTGAATAACAAAAACGGGAAAATAGAAAATGTGGAAGGAATCATGGAACTCAATACAGGTCACACCCTCTTTCTCAGAGTTCTGGTTCTCCATAGCTATGAGCTCAATTTTCCTCGAACTCTCTATTAGGAGAGTTCGATGGCTTTTCCCTGGAAGTTTTAGAATCTACCTTTCAACACCCCAGTCTGCCCAAGGATGGAAATCTTGGGCAGACTCCTCACATCCTACCCAAGGTCACTATAAAGTTAGGGCTTCACAATAAATGGATGGCTTATAGTCTCTAATTGAACTCTACAACAACCTTGTTTGCAAAGATCTTAGCATTGTTCTGAAGATAGAGAAAATGAGGTTCTACAGAACTAAACAATTTTATGGTGTCACAAAGTTGAAAAATGGAGACCAGGGGGATCTGATTTAGAATAGCTAGAGGGTAATGATGAGTTAATGCTATTGTCCAAGTCAAGACTCTCTTTGCCAAGGCTCTGCTAAGCACCTTTGATGCCCTCACTCATTCATCCTTCTAGAAACCTAATGGTCTGGGCTTCACCACTGTTGTCACTGGAGAGGAGAAAGTTGTTATAGGCCATAGGACAGTGGCCTGCCCAAGGGCATACACAGAGAAGATCACTCAGCCAAGCATGCGCTCTAATCTACTAAGTCATGATGTTACCTCTGTGCCTAAGGATTTATTGATAGTTTTTTAAAATCAGCTGAATGAAATAACAATGATAACCAATATGCAACTAAATGACAATTTGTATAGGACAAACCATAAATTCTATAGGAATTTAAAGTGGGGAGCTATTAGCCCTATCAGAACCTTCAAGAAATATTTAAAGGGATATGGAAGCTCTGGGCTCCAAAGGATGCAGAGGAGTTAGTTAAACAAAATGATGAGGTAACATTTATGGAAAGAAAGTGCCTAGATAACAGCATTTAAATGTCAACATTAATGACATAATAAACAAAGAAATGCAGTCAAGAATAGTAACCTTGACATTTTAGAGGGTGGAAAGAAGGAAATGAATCAGAAGAGAAAGGCCAGGCTTTGAATCTTCCTTGTCTTCCAATCAATTTTTCTTATTATTGTGATCACTATTATCATCATTCAGAATTACTTTTGGCATCCGATGAGGGCTAATGCATTATCTTTCCCTATTAAGACATGCACACATCCAAAATTGTCTTGTGTGCAGTAGACTGCCTAGATACAAAGACCTTCTTCCTGATGAAACACATCTATAATCCTCTGGCTCCTAACTCCTATCCAAGCATTCATTGAGGATATTTCTAGCCTGCATAGGTAATGTGTGAGGTCTACCTGGGACTCTATATCCTGGTAATCTCAATTTTAGTCTAAGAGTGCTACGCATGTTCTTGAAATACACTCTCCTTTTTTATTTGAGAAGTACTGTACCAGGCAGTAGACAGTCTAAGGCCAAGCTCTGCAGAAGCTCAGCCTCGGTCCTCCTCTGACCATTTCTCCTTGCTGTTCCCTTTTATTATGTCTCTACTAATCATTTACAGGGCTTCTGTTCCACTCTGTTGCCTTGACAGTTCCTTCCCGAAGCCTACATACTTAACATGCCTCACGTGGACCCACTAAATAAATCTCTTAAATAGTAAGTTCACTCGCATCTCTAAGTTAGCAAACCTACAACTTTATCTTGATATGTGGCCTCCTTCTCTGCCCATGTGGAAGGTCATAGGGCTTATTGGAAGGCTGGTACCTTGAAAATTAGAAAGCCCAACAGGTAACCATTTCCGGGCTAGAAAGTCTTAGAAAATGAAAAACTCTGTGGCCTAAAGTTGTAGAGTCAACAAGTAGGAAAAAAAATCACAATTTAATATTTCAGAATTGTTGTATTAAAAGAAATGGTTGATACATAAACCTAGTGTTTAGTTAGCACTGGTATATATCTAATTATTGAGAATACTATAATATACTTATTTTCCATTCTTATTATCATGTGTATTACATTTTAAATGACTCGTGAGAAAAATGTACGTAATTGTTTTTAAATTAAAGTGGGAGAGGTATCTCAAAGATTAAAAGTGTATATTGCCCTTGCAAATGAACTGAGTTTAAATCCCAGCATAACACATAACTGCCCCTAACTCCAGCTTCTGGGAGATGGTTCACTGCTTGGCTGATGGGAAAGCCTTGTTAACCAATTATCCTTAAGAGGTGGGGCCAAGTTAGGGTATGGCTTTCTGGGACCCAGAGAAAAACAGGTGCATGGCCCAGGTTCTCTCTCTGTGGTTCTCTTGCCCTACAACTGAGCTTGGACTTCTTGTTCTGGTTCCGTGAGTTTTCCCCTTACAATAAATAAAAATATAATTGTTTATCTTTAAGCTAGCCTGGTTGTTTCCCGAATCCAGTTGACTTCTACACTTAGCAGTGTTTACTACTCTTTCAGAGGACCCAGGTTCAAATCTTAGCACTCACATGAAGCGACTCACTACCATTTATAACTGCAACCTTAAAGCATCTGATGTTCTCTCACTCTTCCACATGCACCTTTATGGCCCTTTCAGGCTCCTGTACACATGTGGACACACTCACACAGAAACATACATACATACATATGAATAAAGAATAGAAAAATAATTCTTTAAAAACTAAGCAAGCCAAGAATCCCATTGTTAGTTAGTTCTGGGAAATGAGGTTAGGAGATAAATTTTTGTGACCAAAAATTAGTCAATATCTTCATTATATAGTGCAATGTTTAGTATTATGCCGAATTTCCACTATTGCCTGAATTTAGTGTGCCTACTTCAAATGAGATACACGTCCCAGTTATTTGGCTAACCAGGCAATGAGAGACTGTTTTTACTTTAAAACATTACTTATGAGTCCCTGAGTTGCTAGGGATAGATTTCAGTGCCAGGGGACCTTGTTAGATCATTTCTTGTAATCAATTAGCGGGTACATAGGCAAGGCTGTAAATTCTTCAGCTTATCCACTGCCTCTACCTTTGGATAGCTTCCTTTGCTCTTTTCATTGAAGATGAGACACCCAGGAAGCACCCTATGCCATTGTCACTGCACTTCAGATAGTTTTAAAGTTATATCCTCCCCTGGCTCAGCTTCTCAATCTGATGGAATGTGAGGGTCCACCCCAACCTCTCCCTGCCTAATGATGACAGGCAAGCTCACTCCAGGTTCCCTGAGGAGTTTCCACAAAGCGCACAATGCCTTGGAAGATTACTGTGGATGCAGAATACCACCATTAAAAGAGCTATTTTAAACTAAATTGATTCTTTGTTCTTTAGCCAATTGGCTAATCCTCCTCTTGAGACATGCTTCCATTAAGGAAAGCTTAAAAACACAGCTCGTGGGCTGAGACATAGAGCAGGCGAGGGAGATGCTGACATAGACATTAAGTAGGATCGAGCAAAGAGGGCAGCTGCATTCTGATGAGCTACTTGAGGATTCTCCAGGACCTGCCATCTCCTGTGGCAGGGGCCTGGCGATGGACAAAGGAGACACCAAAGAGAACTGGGAGTGCTGGTCCGGGTGTGGGCGTTGGTGATGATGGCAACCCAAAAAGTCTCACTTGCAAGTTAAACACTGTATGCCATCAGGATCCATTTTCCTCTGGGCTCTGGGCTCTGATATAGCTCACATTTACCCTACCTTCTTGGGAAAACTCTGACCCTGGTCTCTAGCTGTACAATATAGTCTGGAGTAGATTCCTAAGGAATGGAGAATAAATACACTGAAGACCCCACTAGGCTCCAGTAACAAAGCCAAACAAAATTGTAAAGGGCAGAGGGAAATACATAGAACAGGAGAAACAGGAGCCTGAGAAGACAGATACAAATATGGTCTGGGCCTCATAAACATCTCTCTCAAACTTCCTTTTCCCATTTTGAACTTTCACTATTTTATTTTCTAGGTCAACTGAGCCTCTGGCTCTGCCATCAAACTATTGATGAACAATTGCTCCATGAGAAGCACAAAAAAAAAGCCACCCTCTTGCAGAAAGATCATCTGCCACAACCCTGCTAAGCAGAGCTCAAGGAATGAGAGGAATAGATGTTCCCACCCCATCCTGGTATATGCTGGTGTCAGAGTCAGAAAGGACCCCTCCCGCAGAACGCAGAGGTTAAACCTCTCCAGTGACTGGTTTGAAATAATCTTTAAACACAGCCACTTTAAGATTGATTGAGTTGGAGTCCTGCACAGGGGAAACTGTGAGGTGAGCTGGTGAGTTTAACTCCCTCCAATTAAAAGGTGCCATCCATAGATATAATAAAAAATTCAGAGGCTTCTCAGGGATGTCAACTGGTTCATAACTGATTTAAATGAATCATTGAAAAAGAGTCCTTTAATCTCCTATATAACAGGTCTCTGAAAAATTGATGCTGGAATCACAGTTTCATTTTTTTTTAAAGCCCAGCAATTGTTCTCATACCTACAAGTGCTTCTCATTGACAATCATGGCTTTATTGACCTCTGCCCCCATCCAGAAGGATGCAGGATCTATCATATATTCTTAATAAAGCACATCCAAAAAGATATACATGACATTGCCTTACATGAAAAATGATAGGATTCTTAATTATTTTCATCTGGAGAAAAAGTTAACAAACAAAAATCTTTAAATTGTTTGCTTTCAATGTGTTTACAATGGTTTAATGTACAAGTAGGTCTTCAGAAGAAGACCAAATCTTTGCCTTTAGGGATTCTAAGTGGCCTAGATTAATCAGATTTCCTTAGGAGGAACTTCTTCTCTTGGACTGAAAGGCACCCTCTGATGGCTAGGGTGTGTAACCAGTGTTCCTCTTACAGGTGAACAGTGGGAACCAGCCAGTGGCATGCGCCAGAGATTTTCAGCAGTCATACATACATACATGTAAACTCTATCTGTAGATCATTCTTGGCATGTAACACTTTCAAATCTCCTTTTGCTATTCCTGTCACAGATATGGTCACTTAAGAGTATTTCCTTGCTAAAAGAAGGTTAAGACTAAGCATTAAGGTTCAAAAAGTTCTGTCTGTGCTGAAGTGACCTTGGCTCTATGGTGAACAGAATATTTTGCTTCTATTGTCACAGAGTTCCAGTAATCTCTGTGTTAGCATTAGAAATCCCTGGACCAGGTTCCATCACATTGTTAAGCAATGCATTGGATAGTTTTTTTGTGACTGATCCTAATCTTATAGCTGTTTTGTCTTATTCTACATCCTGGAATCAGTGCTAGCACCGTCCTGTACCAGAGGTGAAAAGTGACCAAGAATGTCTCTTTCCAAATCTGTGTTTGGTAATGTTTAGATATGTGGGTGAAATTGGTTATAATTTGGGGATTCATACCATAGAAATCAACAAATTTCGTTTGTTTTGCTGTTGTTTTTTGGAAATTTCACACATTTATATACTAGGTTTTTATTCTCTCATTACCCTTTCTTATACTAAATTTCTCTCCTACTAAAACCCCTTTTCCTAGCAAGATACTTCGATGCTTTTTTTCTTTTAACCCATTAGGAATTATTATGGTTTCTTTCATGAGCATGAGTAGATGGTTATGTACCAGAGCATGGCAACCTGCCAGTGGCTACACCACTAAAGAATGTGATAACCCTCCCCTAGCAGCTCACAATCCCTGGGTGAGAAGTGGGGCCTCATGATCTTCTCCTCTATGCATGATAAAATGGTAAGGGTTTCTATCTTGTATGGGTCTAGTACCACCAATCACAGCTGTACTGAATGTTTAAGCACAGTGGCCCTGTTGTGACCAGAAAACAGTTTCACAGTGCTTCCTTCCAAACTTCCAATTCTCATAATCAGAGCCATCGTCTGCTCTACCTTTTTTGCTATGGACTGGTTGGCATCATTTATCATCATCTGACAGCTTTACATTCTGGCCAACACCCCAATAATTCGCCTTTTTTATCTAGCATGGTGATAGAAAGAGGCCAGCCCCTGACCACACACACATATACTTCTGGGAATATTAAAGAAATCTTTCTTTACTAATTAATAAAAGACGAATCTTAGACTTGTGAATGATAGGCATTGTCTTCTATCCTAAGAAAAGACTGAAATTCTACTTACAATTCTCATTTTTATTGTAATATTCCCAAGACAAATTGACTCCTCGAACTTGCACGGAAGTTCAAATGAGGAATTAAATCAGGAACTCTTGAGCAACTTACTCTAAATTGTTCAAACTATTTGTTCAAAACATTTGTCAAACTATTAAGGTTTTCAGAATGATCATGACTCCTGGGTTTGGGTTAGTGAACAAAATATACCAACAAGCATGCCCATGAAGCCTGGCCTGCAGTAAACACTTGGCATCCACTGTATTGACTGGTTCGTATTCTACAAACCCCTTGGTCACATTCTAAGAAAGCTGCTCTTCTACACTTGGTGTTACTTTCTCTACAGTAACTGCCCACTGTTAATTATCACCCAAGTGTGGGACTGACAGAGCACAGAGCTGCAGGTGGGACTCTCACTTTGTCACATCAGCATCATCTGTTTATTGCCCTATCAAATTTTCAGGACTAACATAATACAAACTTTAGCTGTGCTAACTTGTACAGATCTCAGCCCCTTTCTCTACCAGTAGGCTTTGCCAAATGGTACCTTTCCTTCCTTTCATGGTAAACAAGAATAGCCCAGTAAAGACCAATTGTACACAGAGGCTTTAGGGACGGAATTCCTCTCTGCGACAGCGTATTTACAAAAGACACTCTACAACAGAAGGCAGATGATTGGGCTTTTAAAAATTGAAAAGAAAACACCACTCTCCACTTTTGTTATTCTGAGTTCTTTGCTCGTGAGAATATGTCGGTTTCAATAGGCGTCTCTCTGCTTGAACTTGTTAAATGGAATGGGATCTAATCACCTACCTCAGCAAATCCGCAAAGCCATGGTAGCACTACGTACACAGATATGGCAGGCTTACCATTCCTGCTCATCACAATGGCTTGGACTGTGGTGCGTTTCAGATTTTGGATTTTCAGATTAGGGATGTTCGACTGATAAAGTCTATGTAAATGTTCCAAAAATTGAAAAGCTCTGAAACAGGTAAATCTCTGATCCCAATTTTTTTGGAAAAGTGATATGATAACCAGACTTTATATTCTGAAAATCAAAAATTTATCTCACAGGTCTAAAATCAAGGTATTAATGGAATTATATCATCCTAGAACCTCACGCACTAAGATGCTTTCATCCGTTTTCAAATACATCAGTGAATCCCCTCTCCCTTCCTCCCTCCATCCCCCCACTTTCCCCTCTTTCTCCTCTTAGTCCCTTTTAAATACCTTCATAATTACATTGGTTGCACTATATAATTCAGGATAATTTCTTCAACTCATAATCCTCAGCTATTTGCAATGACCTGGTCTTTCATGCCACACAAGGTAAGATGGTCACAGTTTTCAAAATGATAAGAATATGGACCTGGAAAGATCACAGCTAGAGATTTCTGATAAAAATCGGTTGGTGAAACTATTGCCTACAAAGTATGGAAAAAAGTGGATTTGTTCCACTAAGGGGACTTCCAGGTTGACTATTTCATGTGCCACTGGCTGGCCTTCCTCTTGCAGAAGAGAGGGAGTATCTTCAGAGAGAAAGGTTAAATTTATAACCAGAACTTCAAGAAATTTTCTTTTAATTTAGTACTTTTACCGTTTTACTTTTATGTGCTGGGTTGAAAAATAAAACTATTTCAGATCTTCAATATCTTTAGTCAGTAAAAGATTTTAAAAATAAGAAGTAGCCTCAGGATTGAGATGAAGTCAATGGTTTGTCTATAAGACTTTTTGTTAAGACTTCAGAAAGACTCAGCAGCGCACTTAGTTAGAGCCTTCCAACTAGAAGAAAGGGTTACTTGAAAATCTTACAGCCAGTGTCCCACAGCACCTCCACTCAGACCGAAATAGACAGAGGGCTGTCTTAAAAGGAATTATGAACTGGCTTTAGGAGCACAAAATGAACCCAGACAAATTTATAAAATCCCCACTGAGTAAGATATATAAAATTTGGTACCATCCTGAAGTTCATGAAACAAAGAAAGTTTAAGTGAAAAGAGATGCATGCTGGACCCCCGAAATTCCACAATCAGAAAGCAGATTGAGGAAGGAAGTTGACTGGAAAAGCAAGCATAAGTTCTGCAGGCAAAAGTAAAACTAAGGGTCATGGAGAACAATGTCCTTACCAAGAGACATCCTTTCCTCCAGAATGAAAGCCCTGAGAACATTGTCCTGTGAATTTCAAATTTTCTATGAGCCTGTAATTGTCCTGTAACTCCTTTTATAATAGCAGTATTTATGTTCTTAACCTGACTTAACTTCTATCTCATCACTGTTAGACAGAAGGCATTGGGTACCTATCATTTTAGTTCAGAGAACTAAAGATCAAGACAAATTACAATGAAAGTCCTCATCTACACATATATGTGTTTCATATCAAAGAATCCATATTAACTCCAAATAAAGTTAAGCAAAACTTTGCACATCACAGACATAAACACAGGCTTATGAGAGAAACCAATAGATAATTGCACATTGTTAAGTAACTTACAGTAAACTCTATCCCAATAACCACACTTGTGAGTTGTCCTGCCACAATGACTCTGAGTCTGAATTTCTCTTACTAATGAGACATCAGTCAAAAACGACATGTGCGATTTTTCCTTGGAAAACGTAAACAAACATCTGTTAACCTCAGAAAAGACACTAACAACAGCCAAAAATGTGATCTCGTCCATGATTAGTTTAATTAACCAGTGAATTTAGAAAGCATTTCTTTGCAGTAGTAAGGGTGAGTAATTGTGGAAGTATGGTGGTGAAAGACAGTTTCACCACCAAAAATCCCACACAGCAGCATGAGTAACAACAGCTCAAAAATCTGTGTCTCTAGAGCTAACAAACAAATCTATAGCAAATTCCACCTAAAGGTGTCTCATTCCTGCCACATCTGTTTGCTGGTTTTATAACCTTGAAAAAAATGACCTTTTAAATCTTGTTGAGTTCCAAGAAATTCCTGGGCCATGTGTTTTAATGATATCCCGAGTCTCTTTCTTTCTCTAAAGGAGAATGCTTCAATTTAGAGGGAATATCTAGTTATACAACATACCACATAGTCCCGTGGAGCTTACTTTTTTTATGCTCTCTCTTCTTAAATGTTCTTCAAGACTTTGAAGGGAGTGATATAGATGTCTGCTGATTTTCCTCCTGTCCTTCCATCAGTCATAGACTTTTTCCCTGTTACATAGTACTAGATATCAATTTCTCCCTATGGAATAGGTCACAAATCTAATAAGAAAGCTGTTGGTTGAACCTGTGATGCATATGCCACTATTGCACTAAAGTAAACAATTACCTGGGATGCTGATGTTGATTACTATAGTGTGGACGCTCCACAGCCAAATATGATGGTTTGTGACAGTTGCCCTTGGCACTAAGCATGGTGCCTTTCAGAAGTAAAAAATCCTACTAACAGAAAGAGAGCTTTCAATGGCCTCACAGCCTTATTTCTGCAATGGCCTTCAGACAATATGTGGTGTCTTCAGCAAGATGGGCTTCCCATTTGATATGAAAGCAAGAGTCATAGCAATAGCTTTATGGGGGAGGCTACAACTCACAAAGAGGTAGGTCACTATGGAACTAGGGTTTGCATCCAGCAATCTTATGACTCCTAATTTCCCAATATTGCCATTAAATTCCTTAACTGCTGTCCTTACTTGTCTTCCCCATTCTTTCAGGTGTTTTTGAAAACCTGAAAAAATTTCTTATGTGGCAGCTGTAAAGAATTACAGAGAGGCTCACATACAGACATTATGCAGAAAGTAAAACCTTATACCACACATCTCTAAATGGGATGTCTCCATCCATCAAATTCCTCCCCTCAGATCTCAGGGAACTCCAAGCAAGAGGAGGTAAAAGAGTATAAGATCCAGAGTATAAGATCTTGAACACCAAGAGAACAAGGCCTCCCAATCAATTGAGCAAAGCTCATAGAAACTTACAGAGATTAAAAAAGCAAGGACAGAGCTGACAGAGGCCTGCACCCATTCCTCTGCCTATATATTATTGCTTTTGGGTTAATATTTTTATGGGACTCTTGAATGTGTAAACAAGTGGACCTCTGACTCTTGGGCCTTCTCTTGGGACTCTTTCCCTTCTGTTGCTTTACCTTGTCCAATTGGACATGATGATTTTTATCTTATTATATTTTATTATGTTATGTTTGGTTGTTATATCTTAGAAGCCTATTCTCTTCTTATGATAAGACAGAAAAGGAATGGATCTGGAACAGAGAGGAGGCTGGAAGGAACATGGAGACATATAGGGATGGAAAACTGTAGTCAGAATAAATTGCATGAGAAAATAATCTATTTTTAATAAAAGAGGAGGGGAAAGTGATTAAATGTCAGGGTCTAAATGTCAAAAAGAGAGAAAGGAAAGAAGGAAGGAAGGGAGGGAGAAAGGGAGGGAGGGAAGGAGGGAGGGAGAAAGAAAGAAAAAAGAAAGAAAGAAAGAAAGAAAGAAAGAAAGAAAGAAAGAAAAAGAAAGAAAGAAATCCTTCCACAGAGTATAAGCTGAACACTACAAGAGAAATGTTAATAAGATTCAAATATCACCCATATCAATTGTTTCATTAAAAAACAATGTTGATACCATTTTGTGGATGGAACACACTATCCCATGTAGTATTCCACAATCCATAGTCGTTTTTCATGAGACATATGGCCTTCTCATCCTGGGTGATGCTGCCACTCTGAAGGCACTTTATGTATCCTCACCCTGACTGACTTGGTTGGGCTGGTCTGTGCTGTTTACCTTGGCTCAAACCCTATGGAAAACATAACCATGCTCTTCCCTATTTTGTATATGAATAGAACAAATTCCCTAATTCTGACAGCCTCCAGGACAATAGGAGGGCCCTTATAATTCCATTTAGAATACTTGACTACTAAAGGGATGCCAAACTGGGAAAATAATCCCCATTCCAATATCTTTTTACAATTCATGCTATGGACAGATGACTGCTGGTCTTTAAGACAAGCTTAAGATTTCCATCTATAAACTGTTCCTTAGGCTTTAAAACCTTCCGGGAACTCACTAACAAGGAATTCAAATTTCTATCTTTTCCCTATAAATTCTTGCTTGGCACAAATCTTGCCACATTTGTTTCTATGTGCTGCAGACTGTAGGCAGAGACTGCTTATTTGTTTCCCAACTGCTCAGATGTAAATAATAACACAGAAACTATATTAATTACAACACTGTCTGGTCAATAGCTTAGGCATATTTCCAATCAACTCTTACATCTTAAATTAATGCATTTCTATAAATCTGTGTATTGACATAAGGCTGTGGCCTGCTGGTAAGGTTCTTCCTAGTAGCTGGTGCCTTTCTCCTTTGGCAGTTACATGGCATCTCCTTAGCTCTACCTACTCTCTCTATATATCCCTTCTATCCTAGCAATATTCTGCCCTGTCATAGACCAAAGCAGCTTTATTCATTAAGCAATAAAAGCAGGACATACCACATCATCAAAAAGCAGCTTCCACTATTTGCCCTTCCCTCATGCCCACTTGAATTTTTTTTTCACTTACAAATCCCATTTACATGCTAGCCATCCAAGACATACAGATCCATCAGGGCTGCTTCTACCTCATAAAGAGAAACTGTTTTGCACAAGGGACTCAGCAAAGCCCCTGAAGCCCTATACCAGTCCCAATGTAATGTCCTTGTTGAATCAGATATACCACCTGTAGACACAGTCCTGCCAAGCCCAGTAAACTGATCATAAAACATCACCTCTATCATGTCCAGGTCCCTCAGTAAACGCTATGCTTCCTCTATTGTCTTCTAGGTCCTGATAGCCATAAGAACTTCAGATAATAACAACCAGTTAATCCTAATAAATTGTATGATTCAGTGCTTTGGGGACTGATGTTGCTCATATTGCCTCAGGTTATGCAGCCTTTAGCTCAAGGAGGAATGAAATTCCAACTCTTCCTGAAGAATCCAGTGATAATCCAGTAGCTAACATTTATATGTCTATTGTTGTCTAATTTTTCCCTTGTGTGGTCATGTTCTTTCTAGAAATCTGAGTCTCAGTTTCTTATCACATCCCCCAAAGCAACAAACTTGACATTAGAACCTTCTAATTATCCCATCCCATGTGGCTACATTCAAGATTGTACTATATTCTCTACTATTTATTTTGAGACATTCTCATATGCATGTGTAGAATGCATTCATAAAAAAAAATTCTACCATGTACCAAGTGGATAAAGATAGCCATACTGAGGTTCCTATTAAGGGGTGTCTTGGACATAGTTCCATGTGTGATCACCCACTGCAGACATCATACAATCCTTAGTTGTCTGTAATTGTTTCTGTAGGACTGAGGCCTTGTGGGCTTTCCACAATCTACCTTGGCATGTCTAATATTGATGGACTTCTTCAGCTCATATTTATTCAGTCACATTAGTGAGACTTTATGTGTGTCACTTGTGATATAGGAGATACAGAGCCACAGCAAACTCCCTGTTTCGAAGGTTCTTGCAATCTTTCCACCTCCACTTCCACAATGTTCTCTGAGCCTTAGATATGAGTTTGTTTTGTAGAAAAATGCTTTGCAACTGGGCTCCATAAATTTGCATTTTGCTTCGTTGTGGTTTTCTGTAATGGTCTTCATCTGCTGCAAAGAGAAGTTGATGGTGAAAACTAAACGTATCTATGAGTATAAGAGCAAATATTCTGAATGTAGTTAGAAATTATGCTGGTTTAATAAAGTGGTAGTTGAAAGTTTCCTAAGTTCCATGAGTTTACTAGTCCTCCTAGATAATTGGCTATACTTCCAGTACCAGGCATGGTAGGCCTCTTGTTGATCAGGTCTTAATTCTAATTAGAGAGCTTTTCATTTCTACCAAGATATACATGTCACTACTTCACCCTTGGGATTATCATGTCATGTTGGTCATTGTGGTTTATAGGCATCATAGCTGAATAGGACTGTGGTTGCTTCCCTCTTTAGAAGTTTTTTGGTAACATGAAAGCTAATCCTTAGAGAGGAGCTTCAGAACAGTCCTACTTCAGAGGTCTCTGAGTCCTTTATTTGAAATATATGCTGTCTTAAGGAACAGGGTGTAACTCCCACCTCTCAGGAGCAACCAAGGGCCAGAGCAACCACCTATAATATTTTGGGAGTCCTCTTTAGCAACCTTGGCTAACTCAAAAGAGGTTTTCTCATACATGGTGTAGGGCTTATTGTTATATAGTCTTTGGATCTTAGAAGGAGCACTGTCAGACCACAAAAGGAATTTCTATTTGAACTGTATATGTTATTTAATACAGACTTATGAGTATTGTAGGCTTTTTCTCAAGTAGATAGTCACTTTTGTCAGATATGTTTTTTGTTATTTTTACCCTCCTCCGTCTTTCTTTATTCATATTCCCTTCCTTCCAATTCCATCATACCACCTTTTTCTCCTTTTCTCAGATCAAGACATTTGTACCTGCTATTCACTTCTCTATTGTTCCTTCACCTTTTTACCCTGGCAATAGTGCCTTTTTACTTTCATGGTCTTGAAATAAGGTTATACACTTGAGACTTACCTCCTTAGGATACTTTCCTGACATGGTTAAGTCCAGCTTCCCTTAGGTTAAGAAGGAACAAGAGACAAAAGAATCTAGCTCTCAGTTATACAAGGTGAATCCAACCTCCAACCAACATTCCCATTGGTGAATATAAGCACACAGTGGTAAACCTGAAGATTGTTGCCCCACCCACCTCCAAACGACTACACAGCAAGAGACAACTTACAGGAGAGTTTAATAAAAGCATGTTTCAAGAAGTTACTGAAGCCAGGTGTTTGTGGCGCTTGTCTTTAATCCCAGTGATTGGGAGACAGAGGCAGGCAGATCTCTGTGAGTTTTAGGCCAGCCTGGTCCACAAGAGCTAGTTCCAGTACAGGCTCCAAAGCTACAAAGAGGATGAAACCCTGTCTCAAAAATACCAAAAAAAAAAGAAAGAAAGAAAGAAAAGAAATGTCACTGAAAGCAGTTAAGTTAAATGCCAGCTTAACCACTTTATTCCTAATACCTGAAGCCAGTTACCTCCCCACTCACTCTAAACCAGGCTCTCGCTGTAGGTTCATTTCCATCATTGCCAACTTGCCTCTCATAAGTCCAATTCCTCATTGTCCTACCCTTGCTTGCCTACAGAACAAGACTCATGGATTAGTATGCGTGGATTGTGGTAGATGAATAATGATACCTGTTCAGAGTGGAATGAGTTTTTAAAATATCATCAGCCTACCCATGATGAGTCCTTACTTCTTCTGTATCACACAGACCAAATGTATAAGACTGCATGTTTGCCATGGGAATAAAACTTCATCAAAATAGTGTGGTGTCTTATTTTAACAGACACTTCTCTTCCCCAAAATAGCTTTTTTGTGCAAAAAAAAATCTGGTGTTATTTGAAGCATCTTTAGTTTTCCCTCCAGGTTCTTGCTGAGCCTGGACTCCTGAGCAAAGTCTCAAGAAAATTAGACACTCTCTGCTTCATAGATTGATGAGGCAGATCCAAGTACTTCAGTGCCTGAATTTCTCCTGGGAAGTCACTTCTATGCATAAAGAAGGACAGTAACTCTTCCAAGGTAGCAGTTCACTGTATTGACTCCTTGAAAATGAAAGAAGGCAATGAGCCAAAAAGGCTCCCTTACACACTGCCAAGGACACTGGGGAGAATCATGTCTCTTCCTGTGCTGTGGGGCTGCTTCCACTCCCCAGACCTGCGAGTGGACAGGACTGTACACAGAACGAAACTGAGGCTCCTGAAACATGAATGCCTGACAAGCAGTCACATAACTTGTACAGGGTATGACTTAGAGTTTAAACTTGGGACATTCTTTGGCATAATATTCCAGTGACTGATGCCATTAAGAAGCCTGGGCTTCAATCATTTCTGTCTTCCTTTGCATTGTCAGGTGATTATCTTGTGACGAGTCTGTGGTCTGTGGATGACAGTAGTTGAGTGCAGAATTTTGAGACCCAAATGGCATGGTGGAGGGGAAAGCAGGCAGGAACTGAGCTAGGTCAACCCGTTCTGATTCCAAGCACGTTGAAGCTGGATGGCCAAAGGGCAGTAGCTTCATTTCCCTTTGTCTTATCTGACATGCTAACAATAGTCTTTCCTCAATGAATCTGGGAGACACGATACTATACAAAGCTCTTATAGTTAGTAAGACTTACAGTTGGTATTAGCTCTTACGTTAGCTGGAATTCAAATTGCTACAAGTCCAGAACACTTATACAGGACCACAATGCTCTAAAACTTTAGAGCTCGCAAGTTCCCTCTACTGTCCAGTTCTGAACTCTTTCCAATTGGCATGGTTAAAAGCGGGGGGGGGGGGGGGGGGAATTCCAGTAAAATGGATGCAGAATTTGTCTTTCCTTTGATGAGATACAAATGAATTTTTATTTTGGTCATAGCTGTCTGCATTAAATAAATTATTTACTGGGACAGAGGAAAAGACCGAATATTTAAAAAAGAGGGAGACAGCCTCACTCAAACCCCCTTCAGAAAGCTCCATAGTCCCCTGTGTAATTCAGTAGACACCAGAGGGATCAATGTCTCGGGGAACCCAGACAGTACGTCAGCCGTTGAGCACCTTGTGTCAGCATCTGTGACTCAGAGCTCTGAGGATGAAAGGGAATCAATCAAAAAATATGAATTAAACCCTGACTCTGAAGACAGTGCAATTCAGAAATACAGACAGAAGTCCAAAGCACATTCCAGGGAGATCCATGATACACATATTTAACTCTTTAGGCTTGAAATATATATTCTCCAGTGAAAGAGATGCAGAGAGTATCAGAATGGCAGAAATAACTGCACACACAGTACAGTGATGGATATTCCCCTTCTAGTAGTATGCCTGGGAATGAGAATAGCAGAGGCTTGCCTCTGCAGCCACTCAGCATGTTCCCACAAGTGCCTGGTACAAATCACAGTGTAAACAAAAGCCAAGCACAGCTACTTTTTATACATCTGATTCCCAGTCCCTGCCAAGTCCTCCCCTGGTGCTCAAGCAAAGAAAAGGACATGGATTCTAGCAATGGAGCAAAAATGGGACCCAGTGACTTTCCAGTGCAAGCATGCAGTTAAGTTGCTTTCCCCAAAGTTTCCAAGTGGAACCTCAATGACAAGGTGCTGTCATATCAAGTGCAACACCTGCAACCTGTGACCCTCAGAGTTGACTTAAAAGCATTTCCTCTCCACAACCTTAATGTAAGTGGGGAGGGGGGCAGTGTAAGAGATCAGGCCTTCTGTTTCCATACTGTATTTCATCAGGCTGAATTTTGATGATCTACAGGATTTTCGTATTATGAAAGAAAAGAAAAACTGCACCGCCTCTCCTAGAAATGATTATAGTTCTATGCCGTGCAAGCTACTAACTTAGAACATTCCTTCTACAACCACTGGACTTCAGTTATGATGCCAAGAAGGGGAGGTGGTTAGAATAAGCCCGGCAGATGGAACATCTTCGAGAAAAATTTGGCATTACCATGGCAATATGCAGAGGAAACTATCTTCTTACATAGTATTGTGAGCATTTGTTTTAGGTTTATCTAGAACTCACTTATATGGAGTGAGTTAAGGTGTTGTTTCTTTTCCAGGAAGCCAGGCATTGCATGTGAAGAAAGGGGTTCACATAAACAGACCCATTAAGACAGGACTTTTTAACCCATGAAAAATGTAGGTATACAAAACAATTTTAAATTAAACTAAACTTTCTTATACTTGAAAATTTTCTTTATATATAAAAATACCAAAATCTTGTGTCCTCTTTATTCATATGGTTATCATACATATTTTAATATCATATCATATCATAATTTTGACCGATTCACACATCTCCAGCATTCTAGTGGGTGCATCACCACCCTTTCTTCCTTTGCTTCCTGACAACTGCCCCCACAGTGATGCCACATCCTAATCAAGGTCTCAGCAAAGGCTTCACAGATCCATAAGTCAACAGAACTAAATCGAGAAGTGTAGGAATGAAAAGCTATGTCACCCTGAGAGAGGCTTTAGGAAGCCAAGAATGCTGATGCACATTCAGCATGCAGAAAGGGTGTGTGCTCAGTCTATCAAATCTTCAGGAGGGTCGTGTGTCCGGAAGAGCAGCAGCCTCCACCCCCTCTCAGCCTCAGAGAACCAACAACCAAAAAGTGCTGGCGACAGTAGGGCAAAAAGGCCTGAGTAAGTGAAGATTAGCTTTTTGTCCCTCCAGCAGAAATATGCAGAGTGGGCAAAAGGCAAAAAATTCGAGATTCCACACCATTTCTTACACTATTTCCCCCGGATTCTCTGAGTCTACTATGCAGCGAACAATAGCGGTGTTTTTGTCCCTAACCACAGGGGAATGACTTTCTCAGCAAATACCCTGTTTTTCACACACCTTGAGTTTCTCCCATATTTTTCAATTTTCTAATCCATTTCTTCCAATCGCATCCAAAGGGAAAGGGGGGGGGGGCTTTCAAACTCTCACAGTAATACCACACAAACGAATAAGCATAGGCATGTGCCCTCCTGTGCGCATTTCACTGAGCATTTCAATTTCGTTGACAAAGCACAAAAGGAACTAGATTCCAAAAAATAAATTCACTCCCCGGGCATAATTCAGGCCTTCCAATACCAAGCAGAAGTTCAAATTATTTGATTATGTGAACTTGATAAAAAGGTAACCATGCATTGGTGGTCAATTACATGCAGGAGTGCCTGCACTTCCGTGTGGACTCTTGTTGCCATCTGCAACGCAACACTTAGCTGGTGAGTTTAGAACAGGTTGTTGTGTGTTTACCACAGTCCAAAGTAATGAATTCCCTGGTGTCTAGTTGATTTGGTTGCATAATAATTGGACTTAAGCAATCTCTAATATTCTTTCCAGCTAAATAAACTGTAAATTCTCACTTAAGACAAATATTAGTCAATAATTTAATTTAATGAGATAAAGTTTTGGTCAAAATCAAGGGAAGTTGGTTCTAATGCCAGTGTTTTGACAGTGAGTTCTGATCATATATTTATGCATAAATAACTACATTTAGTGGTATAATGACAGGAATCACTCGGTATTATCCCGTCTCTTGGGACTCTATAGATCAAGCATTCTAATGTGACTGCAATCACAAGGTGGCTAGGACTAGAGTTACCTCTAAAGTGTTTTTACTTGTAAGAGTGGGCCTTGAGAGTGGCTCTCAGCTGGGACTTCATGGGCTATTGTCGTTAGCCAACCTCCTTTATGTGAATGAATCCTAACAAAGCATTCAAAGGCTAAACACTGTCTGCTATGCTGGCTTTTATGAACTTGTCAGGGATGCCACAGCTCCATTTTAGTCAGTCAATACAAGCAGGAAATGACGTGTGTCCATATTCAGCCAGAAAAAAATTAAATCCCACCATACTTCTTAGTAGGAAGAATATTATAGAATTTACATGTTTTTTTAAACCATTACAGTTGCTTTGCTCAAATTATTTAAGATATGCGGGTTATATAGCTAATATCTTAGCTAAGATATGGGGGCTATATAGTTAATATCTCAGCAAAACTTTACTTTTCCTCTCTGAAAGTCCTCATTTCTACAAATACTATTGTTGTTGAGATGGAGTCTCACATATCCCTCCAAAATTGACTTCATGCTATGGTTGCCTGCCATGTAACCAAGGGTGTTAGATGTTCGCCTAGTTAACATTAACTGTTAACTTGACTCAGCCTAGACTCACTGAAAAATGGTGTCAATTGAATAGTAGTCTTTCTAGTGGCAATTGAGTTGTGTGCTGTGGACATGCCAACGGGATTGTCTCTGTTGATGTGGAAGGGCCCAGTCTGAGTAAGGCCAACTCCTAAGGCAAGTGGTACAGACTGCCTGAGAGCTAGCCGAGTGAGTCAGCAAGGAGCATCCCTCCACAGTTTCTGCGTAGAGTTCCCTCCTTGGTGTCCCTCAGTGATGGAATATGTGAGCCAGAAATGTAAGACAAACTAAACCCTTCGCTCTCCACATTTATTTTAGTCAGGGTGTCTTATCACCGCAACAGAATGGAACATTTGCCGTAATTACCTGATCGTTCTGCCTCCGCTACTCAAGTGCTGGGTTATAGACATCATCGCTATACTGTTGTGTGCAGCCCTGAGGATCAAACCCAGGGCTGTCTGCATACCAGGTAACAACTCTACCAGCTGAGCTTTATCCCAAGCCATCAGATCCTAGAATTTTCAGGAGAGCAACAGTAGCAATAATGATTACCATTCACTTGCAAATACCATGTTAACTGCTTTAATTATCCTCTGTAGGCCTATGTGATAGATGCATTTACCATAATGCCTATGGATGAATTTTAAACTCCAAATAATAGTTTTCTTGAGCTAACAAAATCCATGTTTTTGCTTCCCTACATAAAGAAAGATCACAAGCTTTTTTTTCTTCAGTTTGGTGATAGTAATATTTTATTTTGGTTTAAGATTATCTTCAGTACACTGGTCATTATCAAGGAAAGTTTTTTATTCTCTATATGGAGATCAAACATCCGCAAATCCCTTTCTCAAGCATGAATTATATGCAAAGGATTATCCTTTAATCAGAGGACAAATACATGTTGGGGTTTGGCCCACAGATCCTTTAAGAAACAATCTCAAAACCACACGCATGAGGGAACCATCCTCAAAAGAAAACGCAGCCCCCAGCAAAGGCACCCCAGCACTCAGAACAGGCAGGATGCGGTTAAAGTCTGAAAGTAGAACTTTATAAAAATACCAGAGGCCAAGCCCAAGAACTGCTGATCACTGAAGAAGCAGGAGCTCTCCGCAGAGCACTCTGCCCTGGCTGGTCTCATTATTTTAGAGCACGGTCACAGCTGTAACAAGAGGTGCATGTGGAAGCTAAGCCCAGCGTGATCAGGACCTCAACTGAAGAGTGCGTCCCGAGGCCAGGGGTGAATGGAGACGAGCAAGCACCCCCACTGATTATTGACATATTGACCGAGGCAGAAGAGCCAGAAAGTCAGGCCATCCCTGAGTCTTCCAAATACACACTACTTTATCATAATGGAAAAGAGCTTTGCGAGGAAGCCAAGAGCACGATGTGATGGAATCGGACAAGTGTGGGCCCAGGTGCTGCTTATTGGGCTTCGTTTCCAAAAGACCAGAATGGCAATTTGGGAGAGGTCAGACTTGAGTCAACACAGTCCCCGACACGGAGCCTGGACCTTGTTCTACATTATTACCTGTGGGTTTTAAAAGAAAGTGAAGGAAGAAATAATGGGAAGTTAGAATAGACTATCTTAATGAAAGGAAGGCAAAGAACATATACTGCTTATCTTTCCCCTCAGAATGTATTCTGTTAGAATTTTCCCGTGCACTGTCGGCACTCGGGGGCCTGAGCTCCTACTGCACATCACTACAGCAATAAAGGCATGCAATAAATTAGTCTAAAACTGGGGTTGCTTCATTGAAAATATGCCCGAAAGGAAATAATCAAACTGTCCTCACCCCCCCAAAAAATACAGAGAAGTCCAGAGTGACTTAATATCAGGGATTATTAAAATGGCTTCTATGCCGTTAGATTTTGCCAGTTTGATACAGGCAGTGAGTAGTCGCTACTATGTTGTTGAATTTCTGTGCAATAAATAGTCCTGACTGTTGCTGTTCTGCATTCAAAGGGTAGCTTATCAGACTCGGGAGTTAGCTTACTTCTCCAGGAGAACAAGGGAATGGCTAGGGTGTCTGGGTTACAGAAGTGTCCATCTGGGGGAATTAGATCAAATTAAAACACAACAGAAAGACCTTGGAGCTAGAGAAATGCCTCAGTAGTTAGGAGTGTTTACTCCTCCAGCAGAGGACCTGCAGTGGGACCATCCTGCTCCCAGTGATAAGGACTGAAGTGAAAATGTGAGGAAAATGTGCCGTTATAGAGATGGATGAGTACCGAGCTATTCTGCGATTGCTGGTCTTTAAACTTGCCTTTTTGTGGGTACAGTGTGAACTTTCAATGCCAGGCTTATAATCAAAAGCAGTGTGGACCTGTGATGTCTGGCTCCACACCTGCTGGGTCAGGTATCCCTTCTGCCCTGGGAAAGCTCTCCCCCAGCAAAAGAAAAGTCAACCTCCTCAGAAAAGCTGGAAGGATGTAAGTACAAATTTTAACCTCCTGTTTCCTGATGAAATGGATAAGGGCTATAAATGTTTATGAAGTCAGACACGCATGAATTTTTCAGCTAATCTCACATGCAGGAGAGACCACCTGGGGCAATGTAGATAGCAGAAGAAATCGGTATCTTCTAACTGTTATCTGGAGACAGTTCCCCAAGCCTAAGATTCCAGTCATTTCTAATTGATAGCAATGTCTTTCGCCACCAGCAAAACCACTAAAAATTGAAGAAAAAGAATGCATTTGCCTTCATCACCTCCACCCCAAAATTACATTTCCAATAGTATTGCTGGTTCAGCATGTGTCAAAGGTATGAAAACTTTGGATAGGAAGTTGAGAGACTAAAGATTCATTAGTCATTCCCTTTATATGAAATCCAAATAGAACTTTGGAAAGAATTTTTTAAATGTTGTCATGACTTTATATGCCAAGACAAACATTCCCAGAAGACAAAAATGTGGAGAAAGAGTAGGCAAAGGGATTAGGGGGCTGGATGACGCTCCTGGTAAGGGGGACATCAAGTGACAGAGACTCAGCTTCTCTTCATCGCAGTTCAGAATTATGGATTTTGTTTTGCTGTTTTGTTTTATATTGGTAAAACTTCAGACCCCAGTATTTGTCCCATCTTCTGGGGCAGGAGGGATTGCGACCCGAGGGAGTCAGTCTTCTCTCTAAGTGTTATAACTACTGAAGCAGAGAAACTTAGGGAAGACAGACACAGCAGAGCACAGACATCAGATGAGATTAGAGGGGAAACCCTGGAGAAAAAAGCAGCAAAAGCTCCGAGGGCACTCAGGAGGCAGAGGCAGGCGGATCTCTGTGAGTTTGAGACCAGCCTGGTCTACAAGAGCTAGTTCCAGGACAGGAACCAAAAAAGCTACGGAGAAACCCTGTCTCAAAAAAATCAAAAAAAAAAAAAAAAAGCTCCAAGGGGAGGGGGAATCAAAAATGGCAGAAGAAAGGTTTTTCACCAGAAAGGTAGGAAAATGCTAGCAGACACAGAAGTAACCAAAAAGTTAATAGGAAAGGCAAGGCATCTGAGTCATCTGTTGTATGGCCTCTTTGGGTACTGATGATGCTCACTGGAAGCAGGGACATACTTTGTCACTTAGAAACCTCTTGGCCCTTCCAGGTCATTTTTACTGCTTCGTACTTGCAGTTGAGGCCACAGCTCTCCTCTTTCCCCGCTGGCTACCATAGCTTCAGCCTTGCATCCATGGCTGACTCTTACTCCTTTGAAACCACGAATGCAAATAAACCCTTCCTTCTGCTTTTAGGTCAAGGTATTTTATAAAGGTAACAGAGAAGTTGCTAAAACATCTATTGAGGTCATAGGCCCTTAGCTAGGAACCCTCTACAGATGTCCTGATAAATGGAAATATTTTCAAACTGCCCACTAAGTAGTAATGTCTATACGTTAGTGCTGCTCTCAGACTTAGCCAGAGAAGCTTTCATTTCCAAAGGGCAGCAGTGAGAGAGAAACTCCTAAAAGGTCACAGTGATGACAAGAAGTTACCCTGGAGTGTTCAGCTCTAAACAGAGAACCTGTGTTACCATGTTGTGTGTGTGTTTAAATGTGTGTGTGTGTGTGTTTAAATGTGTGTGTGTAATTTTCCCCATCATAAAATTTTATTATTTGGGATTTAAGTATAACGCACCCCAATCACACTTGCTTCCCATTCCTCCCACGTCCACACTCCCATGTGCCTTCCCAGCACCTCTTCTGGTGAAGGAGTTCCTTCTGTCTATTGTGTTGCTTTCATTGGTTAATGAATAAAGAAACTGCCTTGGCCTAGTTGATAGGTTGGAACTTAGGTAGGCGGGGAAGACAGAACTGAATGCTGGGAGGAAGAAAGCAGAGTCAAGAAGAGACACAATGGAGCCGCCAGAATCAGACATGCTGAATCTTTCCTGGTAAGCCACTGCCACATGGTGATATACAGATTAAAAGAAATGAAATGGGCTAAATCAAAGTGTAAGAGTTAGCCAAAAAGATGTTAGAGCTAATAAGCCAGGCAATGATTTAATGAACACAGTTTCTGTGTGGTTATTTTAGGGCTAAGCTAGCTGGGCAGCTGGGATGAACAAACAGCCCTCTCCCTTACAACACCTCCTCCACACAAGTCAAATTTGTATATGAGTTGCCCATATACTCATTAGAGCATGCTCAAATTCCAGTGGTCAGCCCCTTAAAGATAACTGAGTCCTTCACCACCCCACCTCACAAGAAGCCATCAACTATGAAGAGCTGCACTTCATTATCTTGATCAAAAATTTTAAAGATTCTCTTTAATATCTTCCTCTCTGAACTTCCTTTCCTTTTTTCTTTTCCTTTCTTTTTTTCTTGCTATTGGGTAGAGGTTGTCACAGAAGCCTACAATGTCTTTCATTCTCAGTTATGAGTCATCCATAACACTTTTAAAAAAGGATCATTGCCCATATCAGCCATTGACAACATGGATCATGAACTTCACATGGTTTCCAGCAGCACAAACCACAGATATCAACATGGTCTACAGCCTATGTCACTACTTCTAAGGCTCAGAGTACATCATGGAAGACGGGTCATAAAAAAACATAAGAGATAGACTAAAATGATGTGAAACATTGTCTTCTGGACATGTCAAGGCTATTGGACAAAAGAACTCATAGCAGTAGAGGTTATACCTGCACAAAACATGCTCAAAACAAGAAAATGCTGTCACAGATGTACCTGCAAGCCAATCTGTTGGAGGGAATGCATCAATCAAGGTTCCTTATTACTGGTGACTTTAGTTTGTGTCAAGTTGACAGACACTAACCTCATCCAAGGTAGGAGACATTATATTCCTTAGTGTTGTAGCCAGGAGAAATTTGCCATTTCTCAAGTAATAATCTTCCTACTCATGCTCAACCAAGATATTTAAATTAAATGCAGTGGGTCACAGAGAAATATCTAAAAGTTAGAGGACTTGTATGGGGAAGTGAGGGTTTGGTGAGAGTAGGAAAATAAGAAAGGACAATGAAAGAATATGATCAAATTAAGTATTATATGTGTTTACATTATATGTGCATATATGAAATTGGGAAAGAATAACAAAGAAAAAACTAAGAAAATCTTCTTTCCCTTCTTTCACTATCTCTCTTATTTTCTACAAACTACTATTATCTTCTTTAAATATAAAAAAAAATGTGTTGGTATATGTACAACCAGTCAAAAAAGAACATTTACAGAAAGTGTCAATATGCTCTGCCTATTCAACTCCAATTGTACCTTTTAAGTACTCCATATGAATAGCTTCTTAAGTTTCATTCTATACTTTTCTCATAACAATACATGATAATTTATGCACTATTTTCTTTTTTAAGTTTCCACCTTCAGTATTTAATTTTTTGAAGTCAAAATATAATTACATTATTTTTCTTTCCCTTTCCTCCCTCCAACCTTCTCCCATATACATCTCCTCCCTTGCTCTCTCTCTCTCAAATTCATAGCCTCTTTTATGTTTTTCTACTTTTTAATTTTATTTTTTTTAAAGAAAACAAACTATCTTTTTCATTTTACATACCAATCCCAGTTCCCACTCCTTTGTCTCCTCCCATTCCTTCCAACTCCCTACACCCCACCCTTCATCCACTCCTCAGAGAGGGTAAGGCACTCACATTGCTTTGGGGAAGGTCCAACGCCCTCCCTACTATATCTAGGCTAAGCAAGGAATCCCTCCAAAGAGAACTGGCTCCCAAAAAGTCAGTAGAAGCAGTAGGAATAAATACTGGTGCCACTTCTAGTGGCCCCGCAGTCTGTCCCAGCTATACAACTGTCACCCACATTCAGAGGGAGTAGTTTGGACCTATGCTGGTTCCTTCCCTGCCCGGTTAGAGTTAGTGAGCTCCCATTAGCACAAGTAGACCATCGGTGGGTGTTCACATCATGGTCTTGACCTCTTTGCTCATATTCTCACTCCTCCCACTCTTCAACTAGACTTTGGGAGCTCAGCTCAGTGCTCAGTGCTCCACTGTGGCTCTTTGCCTCTGCTTCCATCAGTTTCCGGATGATGGTTCTATGGTGATATTTAAGATATTCATCAGTCTGACTATACTTCGAGCCCCTTTTCCTCTACTGTTTAGGGTCTTAGGTGGGGTCATCCTTGTGGATTCCTGGGAATTTCTCTAGCAACATAACCTGAAATATGCCTGTGTAAATACATAATTATTATGATTTTTACAGTTGTTCTCTATCATATGTATTACACTAAAACTTACTTTTCCTTTAATGTGATCTTTAATATGTTCTTCATTTCTCTTATTCATTCTATTCAGATGTGTGTCATATTCTATAAACAGCATAAAGCAGAAGTCATTGGCTATAGCACTCTGGACAAATTCAGCTTGTTCTTGTTTCTAAAAAGTTTTATTAGTACTTAGCAATTCTCATTTTATACTGTATTTTGTGTATCCCATAACAGAATGTTTGTTACAAAGACTATAAAACCTTAATCCTAAAACAATATTTTCCTATTTGTTTTTTTATAAAAATAAATCATCTTTCCATATGTCTGTTGTCATTGCATTTTACCAGCTGAGTTACTAGTTCAATTTCTCTGAACATTTTTAATATGTTGTTAGAAGTGAAGGCACACAGACACTAAAGATATGATTAATCATGATTTGCTCTGGATACAACTGAAATTAGAGAATCCTGGTTTCACAAAACTTATTAGCTGTGCTATTGAATCTGACACTTTCTTTTTCTGTTTATCGGCTTTTGATGCCATTAAACTGAGTAGTGATACTATTTTTACCTCTTAGAATTATTATAAAGACACAACCAGGATTGTGGTGACAGATGCCCCTGTTATTTATTTTTCTTCATAAAATTTTTGAAGCATTTGTCTCATCAAACAGTAAGAGCTTTTCTCAAACCTTTACCTCACAATCATTAGGATTTTCTAAAACTATTAATATGTGGCAGCCTCCAGGGGAGGGCAAGGTAGCACACAGCTATGCTGGTGGTGAGACAAGGGGTGGTGCCAGAATAAATATTGTATTTTCTTTCTTGTCTTACAAACTTCAACATGTCAGTTGAGTTAGCTATATGTGGATCTTGCTGTAAGAAGTGAAGTTTCTGAAATGCTTCAAGAATAAGGTTTCTTTACATCAGCCTCACTGTACAAAATAGAAGAGACAGAATCTGCTGAGTAGGTAACACACAAGGTTGATCAATGGGCACTAAGTCATTGTCGGTGTGGTGGTTTGAATGAAAATGGCCCCAAAACACCACAGGCAGCAGCACTATTAGGAGCTTTGGCCTTGTCACAGTAGGTGTGGTCTTGTTGGAGGAAATGTGTCGCTATGATGGCCTATGCCTCAGTTGTGTAGTCCCAGAAACAACACCGTTCCTCTCAACCCCACAGAGACATTGGCCAGCAATGTCTGCCGAAAGCAAACTATTAACAGGAAAGTCTGAGTTCTTATACCAGAGTTAGACTCAAGAAACCTAAGTTCGCATACTGGATCTACAATGATCTACAGGGAAAATGGTAATCCAGCAATCTCTTCAAAACTTCAATGTTCCAGGCGGTGGTGGCACACGCCTTTAATCCCAGCACTCGGGAGGCAGAGGCAGGCGGATCTCTGTGTGTTCGAGACCAGCCTGGTCTACAGAGCTAGTTCCAGGACAGGCTCCAAAGCCACAGAGAAACCCTGTCTCGAAAAGCCAAAAAAAAAAACAAAAAACAAAAAAACAAAAAAAAACCTTCAATGTTCCTTGTGTATAAAACGGAGCCTCCTTGTGTCGGTGAACCATTTCAACACTGTTACAATATGTGCAAGAACAACTTTCAATGCAGCAAGCTTTGTTTTTGCTTGGTTTGTCCAAGTTGCAATCCATTATCAGTTTCCTCCTTCACTGTGGTGAAGTAGAACACTGTGGTCCAAAAAGTGCATCTCATGACAGACTTCCTGGTGTAGCAGGGAAGGCCTAAGGGCTAGCATATTTGGTGACACACTTCTAACCTTGCCTCACCCTCTGCAGGCCTGCTACCCTCTAATAGTCTACTCAGATTGTGAATCCATCCGTGGGTGGAAACCACTGATTGTATCAGCACCTCCATGACCTAATCTTCTCACAGACCCATCCAAGGATATAACGTATTAATCTCTCAACCAAATCTCAATCCAATCAAGCTGAGAGACAAAATTCACTATCACAGTTTCCTGCATTAGAATGAGATCATAGATAGTTCCAGCACTTTCTTCGTTATAGAGCAAACCATTACAATCATGAGGCCAAACATACCAGAACTGTGTTGCCACCTCGGGTGAGGTGGGAAGGTATATGAAGCATAAAGGTAGCCTTAGGAGTACGCTCGTTGACCTACAAAATGTAGGTTCCTGTGGAAGATGGAAAGGCATTCAGACGATTTGTACTCTTAAATCTATGCACTCCAGATGATGCAGGCCTTCCTGACCGGGCTGTCTCTCAGCACAGTCCTTCAGTTATCCTCATTTCACCGCAGTGATGTTTCAAGGATTAGGGGCAGTGTAATAAAATAAGATTAATTGTAAAAGTCAATTTCGCCATAACGTCTAAAAATAGTTTTAAGTATTTTATCAAAACCCTACAAGATTTTAAATATCTTTAGACTAGATTGTATAAAAAATAACCTTCTGAATTTAGGATAGTCTACAACTGTGTGGTGTGAGGTAGGAAAAGATGAAATTGAAATTGTCTATAGTTGAGTGAGAGGGTAAAACTCTATGGATAATTTCTGCTGGAAATCCTAAACCTTTGCCCAATCTCATCACTTCGTTGAAATCCCCTTTCCTACACCACTTAGAAAATGTGAACCTAAATTTCACTTTCTCCTTCAAGCACATGTCCCTACCAAAACACTCTTCTCTGAAAAGTCCTCTGTTTACTGTACTTATCCAAATGAATACAGGGAAAGACTAAGCTCTCATTGTAAAAGACACCGAAACAGTATGGCTTTAAAGAGAAGAAGAACGCTATGACCCCTGTGTAAGGTCCCTTAAGGAATTCACCAGGTTGCTGAACAAGTCCACTCTACCCAGTTATTCGCAGAATCATATTGTTTCAAAATTTTGACTCTGCTGTTCTCTGGAAATCTATCCTCCATATGGTTGTAACTTGAACATAGAAACATCTACAAAAGTATTTTGGTAAGGAAAAATAGCATAAGTCAGGTGGGTAACTGCTTTCTTTTTAGCAACGGGGCAAAACTTGAACTCATTGTTTTTCCTCATAACCCACCAAGCAGGGCTGTCCTGTGACCACATTTAAACAACTGGAAACCATGGGTGTGTCCTCATGTAGAGAAGGGAAAGCAGGGTTTTAAGCAACCCCATTTGCCAACATTTGAGATGTTCATGCTACTTATTGTTGAGCTCTTTCCGCAAGTGTTTAGTTTTCCATCCTGGGGCCATGCTGTTCAAAGAATTCTTTTGGGCATTATTTTAAATAAAGATGAAATAAATATAATCAAGATAGTGAACAAAGAGCTAATGAAATATTTCAATAGAAAGAGAGCTGTCGTAGCACGTTCAAGGCTCTGGGTTCTGTCCCTAGGACTGCATAAAATGGGAATAGTTGAGCATGTTTGCTGTCCCCACACTCGGGAGGTAGACTGAAGGATCAGAAGTTCAAAGCCATCCTCAAGTACTTAGAGAATTTAAGGCAATAATGGGTTATGTGAGACCATGTCTCAAACAAATAATCAAACAGCAAAAACATTAAAAAATGTAAATAAAAAATTGAACTCACAAAGGTTCCTTTTACAATGGACTCCTTCCTTGTTCCACTGATTTCCATCAGAAAAAAAAAAAAACAATCAGTGGGCCACTACTGATTTGATTTTTTTCAGTATATAATGAGTGATACTTCCTATATTTGTATATAGATGTAACCACACTATATACACTGTCTTGGTGTAGTTTCTATCATTTGTCATAATTATCTTTATATTAGTTGACATGGGAAAGAGAATTAGACAGACTTGGATGATAACTCCTGGATTGTTAAAGGCATGCTTTGAGTAATAAGATAGGTAGAGTATCTCTCAGTGAAATAGTTGATCAGAATTTGGAAAGCAGATCTGTAGGGGGTAATAGCAAATTTATATCAGGATACCTGCATTAAGGTATTTCTAGATGTAAAATGGGAGGCATTTAAATGTAAGCTTTGGTTCATTCATTCATATGAAATATATTATTCAGTATCCATATGCAAGGTATGGAAGGAGACAGAGTGTTGTGGTGTTTAACACAGACTGGGGGCAGAGCTAGATAAATTTCTTTGTTACTAGTCAATTAGTTGAACAGCTAGTTTTATTTATCTTAGATCTCTTCAATGCCTTGCTCACTCTTCTGTAACATGGAGGTAATAATATCATTCTTAAACATGTATAATATAGGAAAAACAATATTACGTGGGAATATAAGGTGACACAAAGAAATAATTAACTATATAATAGAAGAGAATGTTTATTCCCACTGTACCCAATCTACCTGTAAATAATGGTGGTGGCTGTTATAAGGAAACTATCCCATCATGCACTCTGGTGGGTTAAAGGGAAAGTCATGCCACAGTCTGCCAGTCATGGTTCATGAAGCAGAAGAGTTAGGAAATGTGTTCCTTCCTCTGAGAGGCTAGTGCTCAAGACTGACTCCGAATTGCTCAGTATCACTACGACTTTGAAGAACTGTCACGTGCCTCAAGTATAAGAACACTTGTCTCAATGGGAAGGCAATTTTCTCGGAATAAGAGGTCCAGAAGCCAGGCTAAGCACCACCACTTGCTAGCGAGGTGACCTTGGGCAAATCACTTTTCATCTCTGGTTCCTTTTTTTTTTCTGTCTGCAGAGGAGGGGTTTCACTGGTGTGGGTCAAGCCTACCATTTCTCCCAATGGCAGCTTTTGGGGGCACAATGGGCCATAAAAGGAAAGCTCTTTCTTTTTGTTGGTAAATATAGTCTGTTTGCTCAGCAAGATTAAGGAACATAATAAATATTCAAGGCATGCAGTATTTGGACTGTGACACAGTTTAACAATGCTAATCTTCCTCATAGCAGTCAATGCTTACATCAGCTTCACGTATTTATAAAAATGTCCTTATCACCCAGTGCTGGGTCAATTTTAAACTCACATTTTCATTTATAGCTCCATATAGCCTCCCCCCCCTCCCCCCCCCCACACACACTGGTTAGTGTGCTGGATCTTCAGTCCTTAGCAGAGGTCATTCAGGCAGAGACTAAATCTCTGCAAGTATTATGAGACTCAAGAGACTATTTTAAGCCTACAACAAGGTGGCCAAGGTGGCATTGTACGGATCTGGATTTTCTGAGAACGTGTAATTGCTTTTCTGATCTTGGCTAATTTTGCTGATTTTTTTTTTCAGTTCAGCACCCTGGACAGTCATACCATCCTATGTAAGTTAGTAAGTGACTGTGAGATGCTCGAAATCTACCACCCCGTGTGTTGGAGAAAACTGCTTTAAAACTTAAATCGGGCAGAAGATCTTTTCAGGCAGTCCAGTGAAAAAGTACCACCGTGAAATGTGCACGCACGGCAAACAGGAGGCTGCTGTTTCCCAAAGATGTGCTCATAAGGTGAGAGGAGTGGGAAGAGCGAGCTCAGACGACTCTCACCGCTATCTATTACTGTAAAATGCCAGAAGCAATTATGATGTCATGTGTTGTCTAAAATTGGAGCCGTGAGACAGCTTGAGATGCAGGGGGAACTAATAAACCAGACAGAATCCACCGAGTTTGACCTGCTCCGCATTGTTTCTTCGCGCAATTATAGACAGCGAGAAAGGCATCTGCCGCATTATTCTCGATTTATTCCTCCTTTATTGCCTCTCTTCCTTTTCCTACCTTTGTTAAAAAAGAAAGTATGTCAGGTTGGGTTGGTTGAGAATAAAGAAAAGAAATGCCTTTCTGGATAGAGCTAATGTAACTTACTGCTGCAAGCCTTAAAAATATCCCCTGATTAAAATAAGCTCCCTTGCCTTGTTCCTGCTCCAACATTAAGCACCCAACAAAAGAGCAAAGAATTCCATCATTAAGTGAACAAGGTAAAATAAAAAGGAGACTCACTGTTTGGAATCCTTCTGATCAATTGTACCTTAGAAAGTCAAGCACTGGGAGGCTAAATTCTAACACATTTCCATAAGCAGATTTCTAAATCCACACCAATGATTAAGTGTAGTGGCATTTATTTATTAAAATACAAATGAAACGCCGCTACAGAAAAGTCAACAGCTTTTTGTTTTTTCATTTCAAATCTTATGAAATAATTCTATCCTACTCAGAATTTTCAGATATGATCAATTGTTTTATTTCTCTCATATGGTAATGAGAGTTGAGTTAGAGGGTTAAGAATTTTAGGACCCAGAGAGCACAAATATTACCCCTAGTATAGAGACAGCCACATTTGACAAAATATAAGTGTCCAAATAATCCATTTCTTCCAAAACAGTCTAAGAAATTTATCCAGAAAAACATGTGTGTGTATGTGAATACAGGTGTATATGTGTGTTTACTATATAGCTGTGTGGATGTGTGTGATTGTATATGTATTATGTATGGTTTTATATATATATATATATATATATAAAAATATGTGTATGTGTGGTTGCTTGTGTGTATTATTATATATGCGTATGTATGTGAATGTGCATGTGTATGTATGCATGTGTGTGTGTGTGCTGATTCTTTTCTTCCATAAGCTGTAAAACCTTCTCATTTCAACAGTCAAAAGAAGAGTGGATCGAATAATATCCGAATACAACCAATGATTTCAACAGGACCCAAGCAGCCATCTAAGATCACTGTTTTCTTCTGCTCCCGAGTTCTATACTATAGATAAAAGTATAGAACCAGCACTATACATGGTGAAGAAAATCTTCATGCAAGAAGCAAATATCATGTTATTTATGTGAACCACATCTGCACACAGGTTGCAGAAGCTCTCAGACCACATCTGTTGAGTGTCAAGGTCAAAAACAGTCAACTCCACAGGGATGTTGTTTGCTGTGCCCTTTTGGTCATCTGTAGATTGATTTTCATGTTCCAGCTAAACAAACAGTTAGCAAGGCTGAGCATTGTGTCTTGCTTTGCACTGAAGACCCAATTAGCAAACCCGGTCAGGAAACAGGTCAAAAGTGGAGGTTCAGATGGGCTGATAGAGGCCAAGCAACTCTGTCTAAACAGCTTTTCAGTGACCTTTTCCCTCATCACAGGAGATCCCCCATAAAACATGTCACCAAACTCCATGGTCCAAGCCAGAGAATACAACACACAGTTTATCTAAATATCATATGTCATTCAGTCAAATCAAAAGGCCCAAGAAAGATCATTCCCGATAAAGAATAAGCTGCTGGCAGAGAAATGTAGAGATATTGTTCGGGAAAGGTTCTGAGCTACAAAGGCAAATAAATACACAGTAAATATTTAGACAGCTTTGGTTAAAGGCGAGTTGCACAAGTTAAGAACTTGTGGCAGACCAGCTCTTTGGTTCTCAATAAGTTGGTGTTCTTCTCACTAAGTGATAGAGACAGCTCGTCATTGACAACACTTTCGTCTGCCACCATAACTTCCCATCAGATTTATGATTTCCTGAGTCTCCCTGGCATAGTTACATGTCAATAACACATCAGAAGTGGCAATCTGGCTAGTTCTTTTACCCATCATACATTTGGCAGATTTTGGTCTTGAGTTGCCAAGGAGCTGTGAGATCCAGGTAATAAATCCACCAGGGATGAGAGCTGGGGACCCCTGTTCGACATCTCACTCATAAAACATGTTTACACAGATGAGGTCTGGCACAGTTGGACAGAAGACCCCGACATATAAAAACAGCCCACAAACAAAAAATAGCAAACCTCAAGTGCTTCCCACCAGTTATTTTCAAGATCAGTATCAGTAGGTGTGCCCCAAGGTCTCTGCCCAGTAGTTGCAGCTGCAGTGGTCACCCATATGACTGCCTCAGCAGCATGCTAGTGGAATTCCACCAAAGCAAGGAGTCTTTGCCCTCTCTAGGGTCGCTACTGTCTCTAATAGACACTATCTTCCAAATCTGATCCTTCTCAGCAATTGCCACAGAAAGATGAGGATTCAAGAAGTCACATTAAGGGTTAGAGGGAGGGCTCAGTGGATAAGAACACTTACCACACAACCAGGAGTACTAGAGTTTTGTCTCAGCACCAATGTAACAACCAGGCATCCTGTGCACTCCTGGAACACCATCTACAAAAGGGACAGAGACGGATGGACCATGGAAGCAGAGATAGAGGCTCTCCAGGGCCACCTGGAGTTCAGGCTAGCCAAGAAAACACAAACCCCAGATTCAGCAGGAAACTTTGTCTCAATGAAATAGGCAGTGTGGTAATATGAGTGGCGGGCTGCTTTCCGCCACCTGGCTCCTGGCTACTGGCTAGTGTTACCCAAAATAATTACACGGAAACTGTATTCTTTTAAACACTGCTTGGCCCATTAGCTCTAGCCTCTTAACTGGCTAACTCTCACATCTTGATTAACCTATATCTAATAATCCGTGAAGAACCACGAGGTGGTGTCTTACCAGGAATATTCTTAACCAGCATCCATCTCGGAGAGGAAAGCTATGGCGACTGCCTGATTTGGCTTTCTTTCTCCCAGAATTCTGTTCTGTCTACTCCACCCACCTAAGGGCTGGCCTATCAAAGGCCAAGCAGTTTCTTTATTAATTAACCAATGAGAGTAACACCTAGACAGATCATCATTTCCTCCATCAAGGCAGAGTGGTAGAAGACCCCAGTGGAAACTTCTGGCCTTTACATCCAGGCACAGATATGTGTGCACCTTCACACATGCTTCTTCATGTATTCATACACATGCACATGTGAGCACACACAATTAATGACTTAATTAATTAAGTCGGTCAATCTTTTTGAAAAGTCAGGTAACCCCCTTCACTAAAAGGTAAATGTTTATCAAAAGCTGGACTCAATCAAAAGCATTTATCACCAGTTCTAAGCATTGCAGGTGGAAAAAAGAAAGGAAGGAAGGAAGGAAGGAAGGAAAGAAAGAAAGAAAGAAAGAAAGAAAGAAAGAAAGAAAGAAAGAAAGAAGAAGAGAACAGGTGACCTGTGACACTACCACCTAACCAATGGTCGGAGGCAGAACCCTGAGCCCATACTGGAATGTTAATGGCTGCTGAGCTGAACTCTAACTTTGGAAAATCAGCATTCTCCTGGTTTCTCACCACCAGGAATTCCCATGTACCAGGCCCCCGAATGTTCCTTCCTGCTAGGCTAATGAAGCAAGCAAGATGAAGCCAAATAACTGTCTGAATTTGACACAAGGCAAAGACCTAGTCCTCTTCCCATATGTAACAGGAGCCTGGTTTACTGAGAATCTCTCAGCGGCTCCCTACCTTCATAGTAAGAAAAGACTGCCATGGCTCCAGTCATGTGGCCTTTCTCGCACCTGTAATGCATGCTCCACACTGCCTATAGTGATGAACCTGTGAAAGCCAGACTTCCAAGGGACTTCTTAGGATCCTGATTGATTAATCTCATTACCTACCCACTCCCACCCTCCAAGCTGAATGTCATCATTTCCCACATTGACTCATCTCTTTCCTTCCTTCCTTCCTTCCTTCCTTCCTTCCTTCCTTCCTTCCTTCCTTCCTTCCTTCCTTCTTTCCTCCCTTCCCCTGGGATTACTATCCTCTTCGCTCCTTTCTCCCATGCAGGAAACTGCGGTGTGGTGGGGATGGAAGAAACCTGTCTCTCTGCTTCTTACTCCTTCCTATTTGCAGCTTTCTTGTTATGGCCCTTAGGACTGACTATGGAAATTGGAAAAGCAGGCTGGGCTGTTCTTTGTGGTCCCTAAATGTAATGCAAATAACCTCTGATAAACAGAGACGTGACTACATAAGTGGAAGCAAGACAAAGTTACTAGACACCCGTTCTTTTTAGCAGGCTCCCAGACCTTAGCACAACTGATGCCTCCTGGGGGCACACTTACTGCTCCATAGTCCTAGAAAGAAAACCAACACAACCTACCTGTGGTTTTGAAAAATACAATCCCATATTTATAAAGGTTAGGGCCTGGCAGGAAATTGAAAATCGTCATTGGGAAACTGGTAGAAGCTGTGAAGTCAGGTTATAGGTAAATGATCAAGACTCAGGTAGCAAATTTACTATCCAAATGAAACCTCCAACTATAATCATTCAGCTCACCAGCTCCAACCTCCATATTTTGGGGGGATTGGAATTAATTAAAAAATAATTTCTACTTTCAATCCTGACAACTGTAAGTTCATCTTGGAGGATTACCAAGGAAAGGATGCCTGCTTAATGTCCCCAAAATAACCCCCAGATAGTTCCCCCTATACAGATCCCTGCAGTCATAAATATCATGTTAACTTCAGAAATGGTGGTCGAGTCTAATTCCAGGACCTAGAGACAACTTGGCTTGCTTGCACTAATGGCTTAACCAAGTGTGCATTTTCTCAAGAGCTCGCACTGAAGACCACGCCTATGCATGGTCATGTATGTCACACCGTAAGTGTTTACATACAATGGAGAAGAGGGCAGGCCTATCTAAACCATGGGCTTCCGAGTACTCGCTTCTCACTCCCCCTGTTGGTGTGGGCAACCCAGGCTCTGCTGCAGTTGGAACATCAGCCCTAATTATGGCGTACAAGAAACTTAAGAAACTCAGTGTTCATGTAGACATAGCCTAGACCATCTAGAAATTCTATTTCCTGTCTAAAAGCCCAGGTAGATTCCTTAGCAGAGGTTGTTCTTCAGAATTGTGGAAGACTCAGCCTCCTCTTCATAAAATAAAGAAGACTCTGTATGACACTGGGCCAAACTTGTTGCTTTCATGTCAACCAGACAGGGGCCATTAGAGAACATTAGGACACAGTCAGAAATAACCTTAAAGAAAACTAAAAGAGACACCAAGAATCTGACAAATGGTATCAAGATATGCACTTCCTCTTCCTAGCCACCCTGGTTAACTTCTGTACTTACAGCCATTGCTGAGTCATTGATCTTTTTGTTCCTAACCCTCATGATAGGACCCTGCTTGTTCAACTGCCTACCTGGCTATGAAAACAGAGAGTAAATTCTGTTAAAATGTTAGTGCTGATGGGACAACATACCCCCTGTGTCGGGGACCAGGCCAGACATAAACCATTTCTCATACCAAAGTGGAGGTGTGGGAATAATTGAGACACAGTTCACACACTAATATCGAGAGGGAGTCTCAGGGTTTGCTCGAATCCTGAAGATCACCCACATTTATTATCCAAATAGCTTTTATAGCAAAACATAAACTGAGGGGGAAGTTTATTAGCATTCTGTTTCTTAGGTAGCAGGGAGAATGACTTAGGTCACGTCCACACCTATGTCACTGAAAAACACCTCTTCCTAAATTACAATAGAAGGAACAGAATGACGTTAGTATATCCTGGCCACTTGCTTTGGATGGCGTCAGGTTGTCTCACTATCACTATCAAAGGCTAGGCGACCACCTTCTGTGTGGAAGGTGCAAATTGTGCCTTGCCAGATCACGCAGAATTTTGACTGTCACGCAAGGTAAGTCTATGGCCTGTATAATGCGGCCTCTACACCCCTGTTGCTAGATGAATCCATGAATTTACTTGTGCCCATAGAACCAATGGGAAATGTAACAGGCCCCTAGACCTTAGTGCAACTGATACCATGGTAGAGGCACCATTCTAACCTTAAAAGTCAGCATATAGACTCCCAAAACTGCCAAAAATGGGAACATAGAACTAGCCCATAGTTTGAGAAAACTATCCAAGAAAAAAAGTCCCTAGATATGCTAACATTGCTGCTTCTTGCTAACTAAAGTGTACCAAACAGGATGTTGCTTCCATGCATAAAAGATCAAGAGCTGTTAGGCTCAGAACTGCATGATTTGGGCAAGTTCCCTGTGCAGTCACTGGCTGGCAATCAAGACTTTCTTTTGGGCATTAAGAGTATCCATGTGGTGGTGTCTGGTGGGCTTACCTTGCAACCAGTTTCAAAATGCCATCTTATTTCTCCAACTTTGAAATAGAAATCTCGCTGGAAATCAAAGGACTGTGGATTGACTGTTAAATCCCAGTGTATTACCAACCTCACGGGGCTTTGGCGGAACTAAGATAATGTCTATGAAGAACTGAACATAGGCACCTGCCACATAGTAACTGTGTGGTAAACATTAACCATTGTTAATATTATCAGAAAAGGAGAAACTGAGTTTTAAGTCAATTGGAAGAGACGTGTTTTAAAAACTGAAAAATTCTACCAAGTGTTCAGTCTTCTAAGGGCCCAAAAGATCAGACTCCTCCTTCCTGCTTCCCCCTGCCCCTGCTTGCATCTTCTTTGACTCAGCTTTTCTCACACAGTGACTGGGATTCTTTATTCTATTCACCTCCCACAAATTATCATTCTCTGAGAAAGCCCACTTATCTGTACTCAAACTCTGAGTTAATTTTTGGCCTATTCTTTGAAAATTTCCAGCAGGGATTTTTTTTTTTTTGCTGTCTCTATAATTATATACAAACACTCTTACAAAATTTCAACATCAGCCTGATATTGTTATGGATAATGCCCCTTCAGAGTGGCACTATTATACTTCCAATGACAGGACGCTGGGTGAAGTGGTCCTCTCCAAATCGCAAACAGAGACCCTTTGACTACAGGTAAACACTACACAACTATTCATTAGAACCTGAATATAGCACGCCATCACCACAGGGAAAGTCAGTTTAAAATCATAAATGTCAAACCATAATTAGCTTAAAGGTCAGGTTTAATTACAATTGTTGAACTGAAATATGGTAATTACTGAAATCATGTTGGAAAATTATTTTAATGGTTTGAAATGTTTTGTTGGTGCCTTTGTTTCTATGAAACGGTGGTCCTTGATGCTTGGCGAAAAAAATAAATAAATAAATGTGAAGGGGTTTGCTTCCCTGCATGGACGTAGTGCAGAGAATAAAATAGAGGTGATGGAAAACTCCACAGCCGCAAACAGCTCCACAGAACGGTTGTTCCGTGTTTGGTGTTATTAGTCATTTCCTGATCATCAACTTTAGATATGATTTTAATGAAGCTTGCAGGGGGCACACGTAACAACAACAGGCGAGCATGCTCATCATTTGGGCTGTTGACTTAACGGGAAAACAAATCAATAAACAAATAACCAGTGAGAAAAAAATAACTCAATAAATAGAAAAGGTTGTTTTACCTGTAGGATTTCTAAGGTTTCTATTGGAACTATTTATTAGCTCACCTAGCTATTTTTCTTGTGTTTTTTATTAAACCTCTCTCTCCTCTGGGCTTCCAAGGACTAGAAGCTTTGAACAATCTTTCATTTAATTTCATATTTATATCCTTTTTGGTTTCAGAATACGCCATAATAAGTTTCAAAGTTTGGCTCAGTCTTAAAAACAAAAGACAAATAAAAAACTCCTAAGAAATCTAAGTGATGTGGCGACAAGCAACACAGTTATCACAATCTCCCCAGCCCTGGTTGGAAACACAAGTCCTTGGGAAGATTTCTTCTGAATACTGATGCATCCCCAGGGGGAAGAAAGGGAGCCTTATCCAGTGTAGCGCTCAGATGGAGATTAGTACTCCTGAAGAGAACTAAAACATCAATTGCTAGAGGGGAAAAAATGTTAAAAATGAGGCAGAAACCTACAGAACGTGTTTTGTCAAAATGGAGAACAAAGAGCTAAGGAAACAGGGTATTCGTATCTGAAATACACACCGAGGAAGACAGTTCCCCTTAAAAGAAGAGAAACTGCGTGACACCAAAGCATTCAAATAGCTCTGAAAGAGCCCACTGGTGACAAGAGCCAGCGCAGAGCCTTCACCACACACAATGAGGGGAACGTCTGCACTCTGCTGCAGTTCAATAATGGGAAAAGAAAATGACATTTAATTAAGAGTTGCCTGCCTTCCAGGTACTTATGACATTGGAATCAGTGTGGACAGAAGGCTCTAACGCTGACACCAACATAGGTCACCAAGAAGTCATTTCCTTAAGATTTACAGCCCACTGTAAAAGAAAAGTGAAAATTCATGACAGCCTTCCATCTGGCAGGCTGCATCATTAGTATTCATATTGATAGCAGAAATGATTTAAATTTCATAATCTAAGTGAAGATATGCATCAAAAATCCGTCTAAAATAGGTCTAATAGCTCTAACTGACTTCTTTATTAGACTTTGCCTATGAGAAAAAAAATGTCAGAAAGCAATGAAGAAATCATCAAATGTTAATTTGGGTCTATTCCATAGATAGAAATTCATAATATAAAGTGGCACCATTGTGGCTGAAACCCCCACTCAAGTTCTCAGAAAGAGATGTAGTAAACTAACTAGACTTCATTGCTTTCTAAAATAAAAGCTGATTGCCTTGTTTGATCTGGTTACAGCAGGCACTTCCAGTCATAATGATGATTATTTATTAAGTACCAATTGCTATTTTGGGGCAATGGAGGAAGGAGAAAGTGCAGCCGTTGGCATGTGTTTTGCAGGGCTGATGAATAAATCCTGTTAACAGAGAGGAAGAAATAAGTGTAAATCTCCCGCACAGGAGAACGACTGTGCCATCCATTTTTCTGAATTAAAGTGCACTGTCACCGCAAAATGCCCTCATGTTGTTGGAACAGAACGGTATATGAAGATAAAGCCTTGAAAGCCTAGAGAGAGAAATGTTTAAAACAAAAAGAAAGGTGGCTTGTGTATCAGAAAACAAGCCGAAGACCTGAACTGCCCTCATACAGTAGTGGGTACCACTTAAAGACATGTTTAATTTTAACAGAGGTTAATACAACCCCAGAGGCTCTTGCACAATGCTGCGGAAATAAAGAAAAGAGCAGGAGTTACTGATTCAGAGGATGGGCTGGAATGAAATTTAGCGGTGCCACATTTTCACTCTGTGACCTTGAGCAAGCTATTTATCCTCTCTAGTATGCTATTTCCCCATCTGGAAAACACCCAGCTCACAAGGTTATTAAGACTCAAAATGGTATGTTATATATGAAGCTCCCAACACAAAGAATTCTTAGGTATGCAAATATCATGGACTTTCTACTGAACTGAAAATATAGAGTACTCTGGACCACACCCCCAACCCATGAACTTACCTGTAGGAACTGAAGGAACAAGATATGATTTAAAAAAAAAAACAGTTAGTGCCCAACATCAACCTATCCCTTATTTACCAAGGAACAGCAAATTGTGAAGACTGGTTACAAGTGTGTCCAGTTAAATAGAGCCTTAGGTAATTCCAGATCAATAGCTAAAATTGGTTTTCCATTGGGTCTATATGATCCTAAGATGTTCTATTTGTCAAATATTTCTAGTCCTCTCGCTTCTGTTCATAGGTTATTCTGCATGTCTAGGCTTTCCTGGGCTTCAATGGGAACATGTTTTCAGCTATAATTAATGCATCAGAAATGTGAGTAACATTGGGATTGAACAAACCGTGTGGCCAATAACCATGCATGCTCAAGGTACTGGCTACTTTCTTACCCTGAGCATGTAGAGAAAAGCCTGAGCCGATTATCAGTAGACAAGGAACATGGCAATAAGAAGACTTGGTTGTTGTAAGTTTCTCACATTTGGAAATGGTTGGTTCTCACGGCAGGCATTGAACTATCCTGATGAATGCACTAGGCACCTTCTTTGGTGACACAGTGAAATGAGTAAGAGACAAAGAGAGAAATACCCCCATTATTACAAATGTTTGTGCAATAGTGTGAACACTCACTTCTACCTGAGGTAGGACAGGTTATCAAAGCAGACTTCATAGAAGACTCGATGCTTTATCTGAGTCCTTAAAATATCTCAGGGGCTTATTAAACCAATGGGTAGGGTAGGGTATAAAAGAAAACATTTCTAATAGAAAGAATATTGAAAAGGCAGACAGTGGCAAGAGGTTAGTATCCATGGACTCTTCTCGAGAGGCAAGCAAATGAGACTAAAGATGCCCGTTTAAAGTTTGGATGCTATGTGGAGGGACAGAGGCTTTTCCATGTAGACCTGTGTTTGGTTAGTGACATGCAGGACACTCTGGCCACTCCCAAGTCTCGAATATTAATTTAAATGATGCCATTTAAATCATTGATGGCAACTGACTAAGAGTAGTATTCCATGACATAGGGGAAAGTGGCTGTTGATAGCAAGTTACTCACAGGAATCCAGGGAAATAAATCTGTAAAAACCATGCATACAAATTGAATCACTACCCATCTTCAAATTTAAATTCAGTTAGTGTCACATACTTCCCAAGCCATTCTGAGGCACTGAGAGCTCCTAACAGAGAGGTTCACTGTGGCACAAGGGCTTTACCGGAGATGTTCATTTTAGTAAAAATGTGTTTAGGAAGTAAAGCAGATAAAACAGGTGGGACAAGATGGCCATGAGGACATCACTTAGGAGATGGTCATAGTCAGAAGTTCTTATAATTACCAAAGATAAAAAAGGGTGGATGGGTATCTACCAAATTTCAAAAAAAAAAAAATCAAGAAAGGTCTGTCATCTTGGGTCTCAGCTTTAGAAGACTATCTCCAAAGCCAGGGATGGTGGTACACGCCTTTATTGTACAGCACTCAGAATGCAGAAACAGCTCGAGCTCTTGAGTTGGAGATTAGACTGGTCTACATAGGGAGTTCCAGGCCAGCCAGGGTTATATAGTAGAAGATTGTCTAAAAAAAAAATGTGAAAACTCTCTCCAAATTAAAAATTCTTCTTTTCTCTCACTGGCAATATTTGTCTATCTACTTTGCCATTTAGTCTCTTCTTTTTGTCTCATTTGCCATCAACTCATCTCTCCCTTGGAAGAGTACATGAATATGTTTTAAGAATGGCAGTTGGTGAGATGAAGTCTTTCTTTTTCCCCACAAAATTGGGGATGATAATCCAGCTCAAGATGCTGAAGTCTGGAGGTGAAACAGGATTGATAAATGAAGAGAGACAGAGAACAAGATGGTGAGCTTGTTGTGCCTTGTATATTGTCTGCAAAATTTTATTTTCCTAGTTGGGTAACCAGTTTGCTAATATATGTACTGAATAAATTAAAAATTTGGGAAACAAAATGAAAAGCCACCCACAAATGTATTTCAGAATAAGTCAAGATGCATCAATCACAACTTTTTTCAAAAAACTGTTTCCTTTGTTGCTGTCCACCCAAACCTTAAGGCATCGCTGAAGCACTCAGAACAAGTACTATCGCCTCACCTGTGCTCCTGAACCTAGATCAATCATTTTAAATAATCCACTGGATGTTGTCCCATTAACCATGGCACATTGTACTGCCTTCAGAAGAAAATGATCCAGGAAACCATTGCCAGAGTTGGCAAAAGCAATGGCACCTGGCCCCTGTTGCCTGGGCTTACCAATAAGTTGTGTCAGTTTGAAAGTACTCAAACAGCAAATAAAAAGCAGGAAGAAAAAAAAAACCTTACACTTTATTACTATCTTTATTTTTAGATTATGCCTAATGGGACTCTTTCTGTAAAATACGGTGCTTGCGAGGTCAGCAGATGTTGCCTGAGATGTCAGGTTCTCTCGAGCCGAATACTGAAAGAGTAGAGAAAGGACAGCAAGGATAGAGTAGAGGGTTGGCCTCTTCAGGGTGCTTACTCTGAAATAAAATTTATAAACTTGTCTACTCATTTTGCCAAAATACAATCTACAAGGGTGCCTCCTGCAGACTTTTCCATGGGCTCTAAAAATGTACCTTTGACTACAAAGCAAGCTGTAGAATACACAATCTCCCTCTCACAATTGACACAACTCATTGACAGTTCAGAGGGGCATCACCAGTTTTCCTACTAGTACATAGGCTAGAGTAGCTCAGTGATGGCACAGACTTCCCGAGAGTTCAGTGTGTTCTAAATAACACTCTAAGTACTTTGTGTGTATTGTATAGGCCAAAAGTATGATGATATATAACTGGGAAGGCTTAAAGGCATTCCCTTCACTTGATTTAATTTCATTCATATTACTTCATCTTTATTTCTCACTTAGATTTGTTTGAATTCTCTTATCATTTATTCCACTGGATATATGACAGAAACCAAGGTTCAGTAAGATTAAGGAACACGTGCTCATTTCATGTAAGAAACAAATGATGGAATTCAACTCATCTGTCTGGTTCGAAAACAAGTCTTAAGAACTGCCATGTCATTTCAGTCCGATGCTCCAATGTGGGTCTCTGTCTCTGTCTCCTTTCATCGCCTGATGAAGGTTAATATTCAGGAAGATGCCTATATGTTTTTCTTTGGGTTCTCCTTATTTAGCTTCTCTAGGATCACTAATTATAGGCTCAATGTCCTTTGTTTATGGCTAGAAACCAAATATGAGTGAGTACATTCCATGCTCTTCTTTTTGGGTCTGGCTTACCTCACTCAGGATAGTGTTTTCTATTTCCATCCATTTGCATGCAAAATTCAAGAAGCCGTTGTTTTTTACTGCTGAGTAGTACTCTAATATGTATATATTCCATACTTTCTTCATCCATTCTTCCATTGAAGGGCATCTAGGTTGTTTCCAGGTTCTGGCTATTACAAACAATGCTGCTATGAACATCGTAGAGCATATACTTTTGTTGTATGATAAGGCCTCTCTTGGGTATATTCCCAAGAGTGGTATTGCTGGGTCCAGGGGTAAGGTCCAAATCAGGAGCAGAAGGAGAGAGAGCACGAGCATGGAACTCAGGACCGCGAGGGGTGCACCCACACACTGAGACAATGGGGATGTTCTATTGGGAACTCACCAAGGCTAGCTGGCCTGGGTCTGAAAAAGCCTGGGATAAAACCGGACTCTCTGAACATAGCGGACAATGAGGACTACTGAGAACTCAAGAACAATGGCAATGGGTTTCTGATCCTACTGCACGTACTGGCTTTGTGGGAGCCTAGGCAGTGTGGATGCTCACCTTACTAGACCTGGATGGAGGTGGGGTTTCCTTGGACTTCCCACAGGGCAGGGAACCCTGAGTGCTCTTCGGGCTGGGGGGGGGGACTTTATTGGGGGAGGGGAGGGAAATGGGAGGCGGTGGTGGGGAAGAGACAGAAATCTTTAATAAATAAATAAATGAAAAAATGAAAAAAAAAAAGAACTGCCATGTCATATAGGAGCTCCCACCTCTCATCAGTGAAATTACAAGCAGCAATTCTACCTGAGTGGGGCTTTATCAGACAGCACATTCCCCGTGTGTCACAGTGACACTTCTGTTTAGGGACCTAACACCGACAGGGTTCTGAGAGTGAGCTCCATTCAGCCAGCCCCCATTTAACAGCTACCAGTGTCTTGCTATGTGCTAGCTGACACGAGCGTATAAAGAACTTTATGAGGTCTTTATTGACCTGTTAATGTCAGTCTGAGCACTAATGGGGTAGTACAGTCTCCTCAGTGAACCATCGGGAAACTGAATCCAGTGGCAATCACCTGGACTGACATAGTTAACCTGGGATGGCTGCCATCAGACAAATGAGGGCTTTGGCTGGTTCATCTTCCTAGGGCAGCAACACAGATTTAGCAGGATTCTAGGGAACTGACTTGTTCCCTTTTTCAAGAAGCAGACAACTCTCTTAGTGCTTGAAATTTTGACGAAAGATACAGACCCATCTTCAAATGTGCTTTCTCAACACCTGGCGCTTTAAACCGAGGGGAAGGAAAAGTCTAGCAAAATTATTTGGAAGAATGAAACATGTTGTAGCCCTTACCAGTCACTCCTATGGTAAATAACCAAGCTTTTATTGAGTGAATGTGATTAGAGACAGCTTGGGTACAGCTGTTTCTGTCCTCCTGGCTTCCAACTGTTGCTGGCCCCTTCTGCAGCCATTGGCAGTATAAGCAATCAGTTCTGCCTCGGCGCACCCAGCTGACCTCCTTCTTCTCTGAGATGATGGGCCTGCCCAGGAAGACAGCTCAAAATTCCAAATGAGGTCCCAAGTCTCAAAGGCACCTTCAAGTGTATACTTACAGTGATACACCTCTTAGACTCTGCCTTACATTTGTATCGTTCTCTCTGTCCCTCCCTCCTTCCCAGCTCTCTCTCTCTCTCTGTGAGTGTGTAAGAGAGTGTGCGTGCGCACATGCATGCATGCGTGCATGTGTGTATGTGTGTGTGTTTAGGAGGCTCTTGAGAAAGCATTCCCAAATTAAGCATGGTGCTTCCCTGTTACTGACAGGGAATGGGGTTTTGCTTCTGCTAGAGATAAGAAAACATTCAAGGGTAGTTCCCATTTTCATTTTTTTTTCCTGAAGGAAAGTATACAAAACATGTACATAGCATTGAAAGAGACTTTCTGGCCAGGCACAGAAAGACAATTGTTAGATAATCTTACTTTCATGTATAAATCTTAAAAATCATAAACCCATGAAAGCAGGAACTAGAATGGAAGTCACTACAGTTTGGGGACACAAGATGGGAACTGGGGAGATGATAAATACATTTACCTATATAAGTATATATAAATGAAACTTGAAACAAAAAAGGATCATGTGTAGCTACTCAAAATCCTTTTTTATTTTAAGCCATGCTTTTTTTATTTTATGGAATATGTGAAACTAGGAAAATTTTAAATTATGAAAATATAAACTTGCTTCCAATATCATAAATCTACTAATATGATATAGTGAGTAGAGATCATAGCGGATCCAGAGTTTCAGTGCCTTTAGGAGGACAGCCAATGTGTTAAGACCATCTCTGAGCAAAGTTTGGCATTGGTGGCTCATTACTGGAAACACCAGCACTTTAGAGGCAGAGTCAAAATGATCACTACAAGCTCAAGGCCAGCCAAATCTGCATGGTGCTCTTCAGGTCAGCCAGGGAAACACAGCAAGACCCAAGACTCTAAAAAAATAATAATAAATAAAATACAATAAACAACTCTGTCCCTTAGGTTCCTCTAGTTTATTGTCTTTACAGGGACTTGACTACAAGCAAGCCTCCCACTCTCTGCTTTGCACAATCTTAATAACAACAAAACCCAAAATTCATCTAGTAGACAATTTCTAGAAATGCCAATGAGGGGATTTCTTAATTAGCTAATTGGATATTACTACATGGGCTATGGTCTAGTACTAAATCAAATGGAGAAAATAAAATGAACACCAGCCCCCCTTCCCTCCCTCTCTTTCTCTCTCTCTGTCTCTCTCTGTCTCTCTCTCTGTGTCTCTCTCTCTGTGTCTCTCTCTGTGTCTCTCTCTCTGTGTCTCTCTCTGTCTCTCTCTCTGTGTCTCTCTGTCTCTCTCTCTGTCTCTCTCTCTCTGTCTCTCTCTCTCTGTCTCTCTCTCTCTGTCTCTCTCTCTCTCTCTCTCTCTCTCTCTCTCTCTCTCTCTCTCTCTCTCTCTCTCCTTTCTGACTGCAGATGCACTATGACCAGGTGCTTCAAGCTCCACCACCATAATTTCTGGGACCAAGATGGACTGTGCTGTTGGACCAGGAGCCAAAATTAACATCCCCTTCCTTAAGTTGCTTTTTCAAAGTATATGGTTACACCAATAAGAAAAGTAACTAATACAGGCCTGAAGCAACCCACAGAGTACATGCGTTTGTTAGGACAGAGAGAAAACCCTGTGCTTGTCTCTGGTTCTGCAATGCCATCCACCTGATCATCAGCACCAACTGCACACCATCTGGCCAAGAGAAAGCAGGTGGAACAAATTTGGGCAAATACTGAAGTAACTCATCTCCAACCTGCATTGTAAGTGACAGAGGATAGGAACTGGTACCTTGGCCACAGCCCTTGCTTCGCAGCATTGAACACAGGACTGCTTCTTGAAGTTACAAATGCTGACTAGATTGAACAAAAATAGACATCAGTATGCCACGTGTCCTTTCCTCCATTTGGAACTGAACAGTGTAATGTTGTTTTATTAAGGATTTAAAAGTAGCCTTGGCTTTGTTTCCAAGACAGCTACAAATAGAACGGCCTCTTGATTCTATTGAATCCACATCTTAAGCTCAAAAAGACTGGAAATAACTATTGTCTTTGGAGAAGACATCAATAGAGCAATCACTGAACACCTATGTCACTAGGTTGCTCAGGCAACCATCAAGACAATGGTCATAACTAAGGCCTCCCCATTCTTTGGCTCAAGGGGCATTATACCTAAATAAAATTAATTCCTTACTATTGCTACACAAAGTGACATCAAATTTAGATTTACCATGTTTATCATGAGGCACAGTTTTTAAGGGCTGGGAATCTGGAAGTGGTGGCTGAGTGGGTAGACACCCTCACGTGGCAGCCGTCAAACTGTGGCAGGAGCTTCTCTAATCTGAAAGTGGACAGGAAAAGGAGAACCCATTTCTAAATGGTACCAATGGTACTTGTCAGACCATTGGTTAGGAGGCTACATTCACTCACCCCATGTGTCTTCAGGAAGATGCTAACAGGATAGCAGCTAGCATCTTCAAGAGGAAATAATACGTGTAAGAGAGAGGGAGGAGAGAGCAGAGAAGGTGAAAGAGGAGGGGAGGAGAGAATTATCTTTTATAATATAATCTTAGAGGTTGCTCACCAGTGTGTGCCATACGTTCATACTGTGTTCACCCAAAGCAACCTTGAGACAAGAAGGATCACAAGCATACTGGCAAGGGCCTTCAAGTCTCCATGCTGAAGTCTCCAATTGCTCAGCGCTGCTCTCCCTTGTGCCAGCGGTGCTCTCTCTAAACAATGAACACTGTCTTCCCTTCCTTGGTTTCTCAGTGGCCCCTTCAATATCTGGTCCATCTCAACATCTCAAACCAGGTGGACCTTCCAATCCTCTCCTTTAAAAAAAAATCTCTGTTGACTTCTGACAAGTTCTTCCTTTTATTGTGCATCTTCACTTCTGTCCATCCATATATCCACATTCTTACTGCCTTTATCTAAATATAGAAATCACCGTAAAGACAGGTGCTCTGCCTTTTATGGTTCATATTTGTTTGTCTAACCAAAGAGGACACAGTCAACAGTTCATCTTCCTCATCCCTTATATTCTAACTGGTTTGATTCACATCTACACAATAGAGTATTGGCTGTTTCCCAAGTCAGGCATCAAGACGAGCTTTGCAACATCTATCGCTACCACATTTACCCATCTGACATGACAGCTCAGACATGAAAAACCAATCGTTTTTAATGCACCCATAAGATTTCCTTCCCACAATAACATCAGGCTCTCTTTGGAATGTCTCTACAGTGATAACCCATAATCTTCTAGTTTATCTAGTTTTTCTTGTTCCTTTGTACGGTTTCTGTCCAGTTGCTTCACACTCAATCTCTACTGCTCAAACCAAAACCTTCTGTGAGACACATAGCATATTATTGCTGTGTGGACTCTCACAATCAGCAGCAGCCAAGGGTGCTGAATTTTTTTTAACCTTGTAGGCTCCCTATCCTGCAGGTTTGTGCAAGGCTAACTTTCAAACAACATCCCGCCAGATTCGCAGGACCCTCTGATGAGCCAGCACTCATGTGTTAGTATATCCCAACTTTCTAACCCACCATCACGTTCACAGAAAGCAAAAGGGTTTCTCTGTTGAGTCCCTAAGTGGTTCTAGGACCACAAAGACAAATGAAGTTAGGAATTTAAAATGTTTTCATCTAAAGGCCAAATTATCGATAAATTTACAACTTTAACTCATTACTGGAAGACATTTCCAAGGATGCTTGAAAGAACTATTTGAAATACTTTCATGTCTTTTGTTATTCTTATTAACAAATAAGAATTCTTGTGTGAGTTTGGAACTCTAGGGACCAGCATCCAAACTATACTCAGAGATTATTAAATGTCTGCTGAATAAAAGAGAAATAATATTCTCTACATACTACAGTCTGTGTTTTCACCTGAGCTTCCTCCTATATATGTCAGGAATCCTACAAATCAAAAAAAAGACCATATTGACTTTACTAGTAAGAAACTTAGCCAAATATTTCCTCGATAGTTTTTAATGTATTAATTATATTTTAATCTAAATCTTTCCAACTTCTCTCTCTCCTTTTCTCTATCTCCCTCTGTATGCAAGTATATATGTATGTCACACACACATATACACCTACATATATATACATATACAGAGAGAAAAACAAATAATATACACATATTTATACATACACATATATATGCACATATACATATATATACATATATACATACACACAGATACACTCCTTCTAAAACCTTTTTCCAGATAACAGCTCTCATGGCCATTCAAACACAGTATTTTTTTCGCCAGAAAACAATAACAGTCAAAAAGAGAGAGAGCAATTTTCCTCTGTCTTTAGGTATCTTGGGAACTCCTCCAGTTGGTTAGAGTGATGGGAAGTTAGGCTTCCTCAGTCTATGGCCCAGTTTCTCTATATTCTCTTAAAACAACTTGTGTCAGAAAATAGTTCATCCTAATCTTCTTTCTTATATTAAATCCTCACTGATAGTTTTCTATAGAGAAGCCCAGAAACACAGCTCAGAGTCTCTGGTTAAAGAAGCCCTCTCATGCACTCCTATCAGAGGTTTTAAACTAAGAGGATTTCTTCAAAATGCATCCTGAGAGTCTTAACTATGCAACATATCAAGGGGGAGAAAACATGCCAGAATTATCTCCTCTCCAGTATGCGTTCCTTCTGCTTCCTACAGCATCCTGTAGCTGTGGTACCATCTGTTAATTCACTATTAATTATTTAACTTTTCCTTTGGGGTTGTTAATTGTTGCTAATCTGCCTTCAAAACAGGTTAAAGTTATGCAAGAAAATGAACAACTCAAGGCAGACAATATATCTCACAAACCTGGTTCATTATCATAGCTCTTCCATGTATTTTAATAAAACAATGACTTCAGAACGTGGCTATAAAAGACTAAGTAATATTGGGGAATAAATGAACTCTTCTGGCAGCTCTCTATGAGAAATGCTTCTCCCTCAACTTCCTTTGTGATATAGATAGATCTATGAACAGAAATAGACTAAGTATCCAGTTTCTAAGCAATATGTCCTTACATTAGAGTAAAAATTTAAGCAGGTCAGTGTTTTGCTGGCTTTTCCTTAGTAAAATGCCAACTGCTTTACCCTGGAAAGGGGTAACAAGGATCAAAGCGTTAACAATAAAAGGAATGATTAAATAAATGGTGACAAGAGTTAGCCAACTTCTTTAAAAATCTGAATTTGTATGCAAAATTCATGAAGTCCTTGTTTTTTATTGCTGAGTAGTACTCTAATATGTATAAATTCCATACTTTCTTCATCCATTCTTCCATTGAAGGGCATCTAGGTTGTTTCCAGGTTCTGGCTATCACAAACAATGCTGCTATGAACATTGTAGAGCATATACTTTTGTTGTATGATAAGGCCTCTCTTGGGTATATTCCCAAGAGTGGTATTGCTGGGTCCAAGGGTAAGTTGATCCCGAATTTCCTGAGAAACCGCCATACTGCCTTCCAAAGTGGTTGCACAAGTTTGCATTCCCACCAGCAATGGATGAGTGTACCCCTTTCTCCACAACCTCTCCAACAAAGGCTATCATTGGTATTTTTGAAAGGCCAGCTGGCCTGGGTCTGGAAAAGCCTGGGATAAAACCGGACTCCCTGAACATAGCGGACAATGAGGACTACTGAGAACTCAAGAACAATGGCAATGGGTTTCTGATCCTACTGCACGCACTGGCTTTGTGGGAGCCTAGGCAGGTTGGATGCTCAACTTACTAGACCGGGATGGTGGTGGGGGTTCCTTGGACTTCCCACAGGACAGGGAACCCTGATTGCTTTTCGGGCTGGGGGGAGACTTAATTGGGGGAGGGGGAGGGAAATGGGAGGCGGTGGCGAGGAAGAGAAGGAAATCTTTAATAAATAAATAAATTAAAAAAATAAAAAAATAAAAAAAAATTACCAAAAAAAATCTGAATTTGTCAGGGAAATGCAAATCAAAACAACTTTGAGATACCATCTTACACCTGTCAGAATGGCTAAAGTCAAAAACACCAAGGATAGCCTTTGCTGGAGAGGCTGTGGAGGAAGGGATACCCTCATCCATTGCTGGTGGGAATGCAATCTTGTGCAACCACTGTGGAAGTCAGTGTTTCAGTTTCTCAGGAAATTCAGGATCAACCTACCCCTCGACCCAGCAATACCACTCTTGGGAATTTACCCAAGAGATGCTCTATCACATGTCAAAAGCATTTGTTCAACTATGTTCATAGCAGTATTATTTGTAATAGCCATAACCTGGAAACAACCTAGATGCCCTTCAATGGAAGAATGGATGAAGAAAGTATGGAATATATACACACTAGAGTACTACGCTGCGGTAAAAAACAATGACTTCTCGAATTTTGCATGCAAATGGATGGAAATAGAAAACACTATCCTGAGTGAGGTATCCCAGGCCCAAAAAGAAGAACATGGGATGTACTCACTCATAATTGGTTTCTAGCCATAAATAGGGGTCACGGAGTCTACAATTGGCGAATCTAAAGAAGCTAAGTAAGAAGGTGAACACAAGGAAAAACATATCGTTATCCTCTTGGATAAGGGAAGTAGACAAAATTGCCGGGGAGAAAAGTGGGATCTTGGGGGTGGGGTGGGAAGGGGGTAAGGGGAGATGGGGAGAGAAAAGGTAGAAGGGAAGGAGGGGGGACTTGGGGAAACAGGAGGATCGGGATAAAGGAAGGTTGGATAGGGGAGCACGGAACCACAATTCTTAGTTAAGGGACCCACTTTAGGGTGGGCAGGAGAATTGACCCTAGAGGGGCTCCCAGGTGCCCAAGCTGAGGTCCCCAGTTAGTTCCTTGGGCAGCTGAGGATAGGGAACCTGAAATGACCCCATCCTAGCGCAATACTGACGAATATCTTGCATATCATCCTAGAACTTTCATCTGGCGATGGATGGAGATAGAGACAGAGACCCACACTGGAGCACTGGACTGAGCTCCCAAGGTCCCAATGAGGAGCAGAAGGAGGGAGAACATGAGCAAAGAAGTCGGGACCACGAGGGGTGCACCCACCCACTGAGACAGTGGAGCTGATCTACTGGGAGCTCACCAAGGCCAGCTGGACTATTACCAAAAAAAGCATGGGATAAAACTGAACTCTCTGATCATGACGAACAATGAGGGCTGATGAGAAGCCAAGGACAATGGCACGCAGTTTTGATCCTACGCAATGTGCTGGCTTGGTGGGAGCCTAGCCAGTTTGGATGTTCACCTTCCTAGATATGGACGGAGGGGGGAGGACCTAGGACTTACCACAGGGCAGGGAACCCTGACTGCTCTTTGGACTGGAGAGGGAGGGGGAAAGGAGTGGGGGGAAGGGGAGAGGGGTGGGAGGAGGGGGAGAAGAGTGGGAGGAGGGGGAGAAGAGTGGGAGGAGGGGGAGAAGAGTGGGAGGAGGGGGAGGGAAAGGGGAGGCTGGGAGGAGGTGGAAATTTGTTTTTTTTTCTTTATTCTTCTTTTATCAATAAAAAAAAATCTGAATTTGTTGTATCTGTTCCTATCTTCCCTCCTGACTCTGCTATAAGGCTGAACTAATATATAGCATGTGTTTGGACATACTCCAAAAGGCTTTCCCCAAACTCAGTTCTAGATCTTTCTCTCTCACTCTGTAGGTCTGTCTCCACCTGTGTCTAAAGTGTTCACTGTGTCTATTCCTTAACTTTCCACCCATAAATCCCCCTAGACAGACATCTACTAGAAGGTTCTGCCAGGAATTCATGACAACTTACCAAAAGTCAACATTGTCATATTATTTTCTAATGGATTAGTCTTCTAACTTCTCAGCTATGGGCATAGATTTTCTAAACTGGCATTTTAAAAATAATTTTTCTCTTATTCCTTCCCAATGTCTATGTATTGTTTTCAAATACTACAGGATTTCATAAATATGGCTCTTCTTAATTCATTTTTTTTGGTTTCTAAGTCAGCAGCACAATTAGATATTATTACATTAAACCCAATTGCTATGTTCTGTTCCAGCCAATAACTTCCAAAGTGTGCTTATCCACAAGACTTGCTGAATGCATGGAAACCATGCACACATCACCCTCTGGGAGATAAGACTGCTTCCTGCTTTTCCCAGATTCCTGACTTCCCTTGCCCAATCTTATCAAAGTACCACACTGGGTCCCTTTCTAAAAGACACAGTAAAAGCATTTTTCAACCCCTGCAGTTGTATTGAGGCCACTTGACCAAATCTAGCCAGAGGAATGGGAATAAGACTTTCATAAACATCCTCCCTGCCTGGCCCTGACAAGCATCTCACATGATACTCCACTTTTCTTGTGGTCATACTACAAGCCACCTGCTGTAAAGTATAGTTAAAAATATAGGAAATCCACATGCCTATATTAAACTAATGTGAGAGTAAAAAATAAACACACATAGAGAAAGAGATAGAGTGTCTTCTAGTTCTGAGCTCAAGAATTGCCTATCCCAACAAGGAGAATTAGGTACTGTCATCTCACTTTATGTCCCAATATTCAAGACCTTTGGTAAGATAGACAGACTTTGAAAACACCAAACGAGTAATTATATCTATATTCTTGCTATACAACAGGTAAATATGGAGAAAGGGCGGGCATTCAAAATTAACCTGTAACAGAGAATTGCAGGGATAGATAATGGAGTAAGATGCCACAATGTGAGATAAGAGACAATCACTCCACTGCATCCTCTGTACTAAGGCTAAACAGGTCTCCATCATTTCATCCATGAATCTTTGGTTTATTTCCATAACAGTAGGGCAGGCTGTTGATGTTTTATAATGTTGACCATGTCTGCTGTACAAAGGCTGGTAAAGCATCGACAGAAGTTTCTCCATGTTCTAATTGGATAATATGCCTGAATTCTAGCTCTTCACAGTTAGCCCTCTTCCAGTTTCAGGTTGGTTTGGACTTTCTTATGGCTTTGGATTTCAACTTTCTCTGACCTTCAGTTCTTCTTGAGCACCAGGCTCAATTAATATGTCTCTGTTTAGCTCCAGGACTTACAAACGGTACGGGAACTCCAGCCAGGACTCAACAGTTTTCTCTTGTAAGTACCAGAGAGCCTCAATTCCCTAGCACAGCTATGCTTTTGTAAACAGTCCGATCATTAAATCATCTTCAAAACACAGAGACTGGGTTGTCTGCCAAATGTATGGCCAACAGAAGAAAAAAAAACAATTGAAACTTTATGATCTTTGTAGGTCTGGCCGTCATAAATTTGGAGACATATTTTCATCAGATGATTCTATTCAAGAAGCAATAATAAAAGTCAAAAATGATTTAAAAAGTAGCTCAGACACATTTGCAATCTACTCTAATACCAAATACAAATCTGAGAGGAAGCCAGGAGTCACACATGGTGGCTACAGACAAAGACTATGTGACATGAGCTCTTCCCTGCCCCCAGAAATTCATCTGCCAATGAGAGTCTACATGTTTCAAAAGGAAGATTTGTAGCATAAAATTAAGACCTAATATATTCTTGCTATGATAGCTGAAATTGCCTGTTCAAAAGGCTAAATACTCACAGAATATGCAAAGAAAGGGATGTTTACTAAACCTGAGTTCTTCAGGTCCTTAAACCAAACACAACTACAACCATGGCTGGCAAGGGCTATTTTTTCAACCAGAGGTTGCTTAATATTCCTGTATTTTATTTCCCAGAGTTTCTCAAAGCCCTTCTCCCTTCAGACTCTTCTTTGCAATTGAAACAACAGATTGGCCAGAGCAGGGTATCGTCCCTGAAACCAAAGCAGGTCTGAATTTCTCAGAACGCATTGCTCACCATACAGGGCTCAGTGGTGTAGGAGGGTCTTTTGTCTATGTGTTACTTTCATTGGTTAAATAAAGAGACTGCCTTGGCCTTTTGATAGGGCAAAATTTAGATAGGCAGAGTAGACAAAACAGAATGCTGGGAGAGAAAGAAGGCAGAGACAGAGAGAGCCGCCATGTAGCCAACCACCAGGTCAGACATACTGAATCTTTCCCAGTAAGCCAGGACCTCATGGTGAATACAGATTATTAGAAATTGGTTAAATCAAGATGTGAGAGTTAGCCAAGAAAAGGCTAGATATAATGGGCCAGGCAGTGTTTAAATGAGTACAATTTCTTTGTGGTTATTTCGGGGTTAAGCTAGCCAGGCGGTGGGATACGGCCCACCACTCCTCCATACTACAGGCTCAGGACTCTACTTGCAAACACATTGTGCATCTGCCAAGCAGATGCAATGGAGCCATTCCCAGTGACGGTTTGCAAGACACAGAGTTAAACTGTCTTATTCATGCAGTTAAAACCAAGTAATGAGTCAGTGGAAAGTACCCCATGAGGTGGCTTTTATATAGACTTACTCATTGTTCGTAAAGCATTTATCTTAAAAGGATGTGTTCATCTGTTCCACTCACTAACATTTATCTCTATTCAAGCTACAATTAAGTCTTATTGAAATCTTTATTTTTATGGTTATCATGGAACTTAATCATGTTTATGGATGAAGCCAGCTTAGACACTCCAAGTAGGCATATCTTACAGAATAGAATACATCACTGTAAATGGACAACAAAACACCTCTGCAAACACCCTCCACAATCTGGCTCCAAAGCCATGTGAAGTCAGTATACCAGTAACAAGTAAAAGGAAGTGGAGAGGCAAACACCCAAATAGTCTTGCCTTAAGAAACAGTGAATGGAATGTTGACATGTGTCATATATATTATATATGTCAAAGGTATATTTGTACATATTTACCTTTGGGGAAGGGATAGGCAAAGAAAAGTTAGACAATATGTATAACAGTAGTAGCTCACATGAGAAATGGTTCCCCATTCAAGGCTACTACTTACATAAATGACATCCAAAGTTGAAGATTATCCCATTGTCAACTCTCTGTAATGAGAACAGATGTTCACTGAACTAGCTCAAGAAAACAAAAACAAAGCCAGGTACTTTTGTGGGGATCCAAAGAAAAACAAATTGAACATAGTTGGGCTTCTCTGAAAATTATGTTTAGATATGAAAACCTATCTTCTAGTTCTTAATGGTTGCCTTTCTATCTTGCTTTAATTTTCTGCTTTCACTGTTTGTTTTCCTAAATTTCTGTGTTTATTTCTGTCCCACTCAACCATGATAAAAAAAAAAACCTAACCACTTGTTATAGTCAAAACTCCTACTATGTGTCTTAGCCTAAATTCCCAAGAGATCTGATTTTGTATGACTGAAATAATAGGTACCTGGGGGTCAGGGTATGATGCATATAAGTTTTCCTTGCAGAGAGTACATTCTACTCCCTGATCACAGGCAAATTCTGGAACCCAGGCAAGAGGCAGCAATCTAACCTTGATGTTGGGCATAACACTGTTGTCAACATTTTGGTTCATGAATAAGCAGAACAAAAGAAGTAACTGACATTCTTCCAATCCCTCCACATTTTCCAACCACCAAAGGACAATGGACAAGAAATATGAATGCATAGATTCTCTTAGCTTTCTTTTTTATCCACTCCAATAATCCAGTATGTACTGTACAGCTATCTACTTTCTCCATAAACCAAAGCCTTTGGTAAAGTCCTGGCAAGATGGTAGGAAACTGGGAAATCTTACTTGCATAAGAAAGGAAACAAAACAACAACTGTACCATGAGACAAAACATCTGGACTCACTCAGTGTCAGAAAGACTTCCAGAAGTAATTTATTGAAGTGGGAGATGAAAAAATCTAAAATATAAAGAAAAATAAAGCAGGGCTTTGTACAGTGTATCTATAGCTGGTAAGTTTGATTGTTTTAAGTGGTTTTCTAAAAACCTCAAACTAAGTTCTTATTTAATTTCTTCAGATGCTGAATTATCTTGGCATAGACATCACTGAGTATAGACACACAGTCCATGAGGGGCCTAGAGTGTCTGGGGGCAGTTTATACACTCTCTAATTTTATACTAAACTGAGTGAGCTCGTATTTCTTCCTGCAGACATTGTGCAAAACCTTAGTTAGACTTCTCCCTGAAATTAGACCACTTTTGTTTTTTTACCACTGTTCCAGTTTTCACAGTAATGCAGGCTAGGTATACTTTTCTTATTTCACAGAAACAAAACAAGAGCTCTGGTGTTCTTCTTAAATGGAAAAAAATATAGAATTCAACTATCACATCCCAATGTCTAACTTGGCATGTGATTTCCAGAAGTCATCCTTTGTTTTTGTTTTTGTTTTGAGAGAGGTTCATTCCATCCAGGAACCCAAGGAAACTATTTCTCCACTTGTCCACTTGTCCCTGCATCCCCATTACTGGAATAACAAATGGGTACCATGGCACTCAGGTTTATTAGGAGGGATCTGGATGTCAGACTTAGGACTTCATGATTATATAGTAAGCACTTTATAGAATATTGACAGAGCTATAATCCAGCCTCCAACTCACTTTTAGTTTAGATGGAGTTCTACTGTTATTGGCAAGTAAACATAAGCGAATAAATAATAAAAACAAGTTAATTAAAAAACCTTCTGTCTCTTTTAATTCCCAGCCCTCTAGCTGACTGGCCCATTGCCCCTATTCTCATCTTCTCCATTTACTGTCCCTGTAATTTAATGGTATCAAGTTCACTGTCATTTAAGCATCCCTTCATTCAATAGCTGGAGAAATTGTCATTGGTATGCAAACTGGTCTCAGGCAAGGAACATTACTCTTTAATCTCCTAATTTTAATTGGTATGCCATCATGCAGACTGGGCCTGCTAAATGGCTTAGTTTGTAGATTAAGACCAACAGACCTGAACTGTGTGTGCCATTAGTTACAAATAAAAGAACAAAAAACACTGAACAATGATAAAAGGAGCCATTCCAGGCAGAGGAAAGATGATTCCTCCTCATGTTCTCCAAGGTTCATGACCCTAATTCCTTGTCCATTTGTACCGTGATTCGGATTAATGCTTTCTGCTTGGTCAGATCATTTCAGAACAGTTGGTAAATTAAAATGATTTTCTGAGCATACACCAGTGTTGCTGCTGGACCAGGGAATGTTCCTAAATGATTTGATCACAAATGACATTGCTTTCACTGATAGAGCTGTTTCTTTCACTAGAGAGCTAATATTTTAAATAAAATAAAAGAATCTGTATATATTTCCTCAGCAGAATGTATCTACATGGCTTTCAATGTCTTTTCATTGTCCAGTAAGTTAGAAATATAAACTATAATAACTTCCAAAGAGATCACACACGTGTCTGATGCCTGTGAAGAAACGTAAATTTAAAGTGAGAAAGAAATCTATGTTTAGAAGCAGAGATGGTAGACGGATGATGAGAGATGATAGATAGATAGATAGATAGATAGATAGATAGATAGATAGATAGATAGATAGATAGATAGATGATAGGAAACTATCAGGGTAGTCTAATTAAGGCAAGTCTCTTCATTTCTCAGAAAAATCAAGAAGAACCATATCTATGGAGAAAAGAGAACACACAAAGAAAGGAAGACTCCATTGCCCTTAAAAGAGAATGAATGGAATATAAGGAAAAACATTGGTGGCTGCTGTAAGTTCCATGGTCCATCAAAAGATATACCAAAGAATACACAAATACCTGTAAATGTTGCCTTATATAGAAGTACAGTTTTTGCAGATGATCACATTCTGATATGGAAATTTTGGTGGGCTGTGATCTGATATGACAGGTGTCCTTATAATAAGAAGAAATTTGGACTCAGAGACAGATATGAACATTGACAAGGTTATGTGAAGATACATAGAAAGGACACGCCATATGACCATAGTGACATGCCTATGAGCTAAGGAACTAGAGAATTACTACTGAGCTTTAGAAGCAGGCGTTCATTGCTGACATCTGGTTTTGGTCTCCTAGCCTCTAGAACAATGGGACAATTTATTATTTGGTATTCATCTGTCTTGTTATGCTTTGTTAACTAAGGTGGTACCTGCCTGATGCTGAACATACCGTGGCCACCATTTCATCCTGCCCTGCCTCTCCTGCTAAGAAGTATAGTTTTACAGAAGCTTGGAACAAAATCACAAAGAGTCACTAACAGCTACTGAGATCCTTCATAAACTATCTTTTTCAATCTTTCAAACAACCCCAAAGGCACATGTTATCATCCTTTCTTGCCCAAAGGGAAAACTGGAGCTCTGGCACACTGAATATCTTTTCCCCAGAAACATAGCTGGAAATTAATAGACCTGGGATTTGAGCCAACACCGAAGCATGCTACTATAGGAAACAGGCTACTACATCACACTGCCTTTAATAATTTTTCAGAGTAAAACGAGGAGGGAAAAGCCTGAGAAGATTAATGAAGCTTCCACCAAATGACTGCATCATTTGAAAGCTGAAATCATTGCAAACATGAATGGAGAGTTTTGTGAACTGAACAGAACAGGTATGGGAATCTGGTGACAGGGGAGGATGAGATTAGCCACTAGAGCTTCTTCCTTATGCACTGGAGACATAAATGTACAAGGAGAACAGATTGCTTCTATGCTACAAAAATTGTTTGGTTCCTACATCAACTGCAGAGATCCACCTCAATAATGGGAAAAAAAATAAAATAAAAAGGTCACTCCTCCAGGGATCAGCCTTTAATCAGATATCTGAGCCCTCTGGGGAACTGACATTGTAGACAGCAAAGCAGGATCAGACACTACCCCTATCTGCACAAAGCGATAGAAGATGTCAGGGTGCTGGCAAGAGAGAGGGGGAGGTTAGGGGCCAAGAAGGACATTGTTCCCCTCTGTCAAATTAGGAAAGCCTCTAGCTAGGCAGGGGCGACATTCTCCATGTCACAGCAGGGCCTCCAAAGGCCAGCACTGTAGTAATAAGGAGCTGCGGCTGGGCTGCGTCCCCAAAACCCCAGCCGCCTGGCTTGGCTAGCTTATGCCCCGGCTTATGCCCTGAAATAATTACACGGACACTGTATTCATTTAAACACTGCTTGGTCCTCTAGCTCTGGCCCTTACTGGCTAATTCTGATATACCGATCAACCCATCTCTAATAATCTGTGAGCACCGGTCTTACCGGGAAGATTCTAGCCTAAGTCCGTCTTCCCTGGAGCAGGTAGCATGGCGGACGTCTGCTCCTGAGAGGAGAGCTGTGGAGTCTGACCTCACTTCCTCTTCCTCCCGGCATTCTGTTCTGTTTACTCCACCCACCTAAGGGTGGGCCTATCCAATGGGCCTAGCAGTTTCTTTATTGCTTAACCAATGAAATCAACAGATTGATATATGACACTCCCCCATCACAGCACCACTAGGGAGATAGGGTAATGTGGGAGGTCCTTCTGTATGCTGTGAATGTGTTATATTACCATAGGTTGATAAAGAAGCTACTTTGGAATATGGCAGGATAGAATACAGCTAGGTGGAAATCCAAACAGATACAGGGAGAAAAAGAGTGGAGTCAGGGAGATGCCAGCAGCTACCAGAGAAGCAATGTGAAGTAACGTCACGGTCATATGGCAATGCATAGATTAATAGAAATGGGTTAATTTAAGATGTAAAAGCTAGTTAGTAATAAGCCTGAGCCATCAGCCAAACAGTCTGTAATTAATATTAAAACTCAGAGTGAATTCGTGCACTGGTAGGTGGTAGAGAAACTTCCAGTTACAATAGGGGCTTCTAAATAGGCCACTCTCCTTTCTATAACCATAATATTGATCACCAGTGTTGACACTGGAGCCTATGAAAATCATTTATATTTTGTTTTGTTTTATTTTGGTCAATGATGATAGTATCAAACCCCTGTACTTCTGAGATATTCTCCAAACAAGATGAATGTAAGGAAAGCAACATTTTATATACATAACACAATAGTAACCTTGTGTTTGTGTGTGTGTGTGTGTGTGTGTGTGTGTGTGTGTGTGTGTGTGTGTGTGCGTGTGTATGCATGAGATACACATGTGGGTGTTTATGGGGGTGTACACACAAATGTGGAGTTTAGAAGTCAACTTCAGATATTTCTTCAGGAGTCATCTGCCTTGTTTTTGTGTGACAGGGTCATTCACTGATCTAGAGATCACCAAGTAAGCTAGACTGTCTGGTGAGGAAACCCGGGGCATCTCTCTCCACTCTCCAGCACTGGTGTTATAATCATATACTACTATGCTTATATTTCTGTGGGTATTAGGGATCAAATTCAACTTCCTGTACTTATACAGCTTATACAAAGTAATCTGCCAACTGAACCATCTCCCTAATTCCCCTAATAGTGACTGCTACATACGTGACAGAACCAGACATAAGTGCTTTCCTGGTGTTATATATTTGGAAATATAAAGACTTAGCAAGCAAGTAAAAATAGCTATTATTGTCTCCAGTGAGGATATTCGGGCTTGAACTGGAAATTTGACTTTTTAAGTCTAACAGCTACAAAATGTCAAAGCCAGGAGACATTATTAGGTTTACTGTATCTCAAAAGCATACATTTCTTTCCCTACAAATTGATGGTCACTTGGTGGGAAAAGCCAATAAAGGTATGAGGTAAAATCACTCCCACAAGAATCTCCCTAGCCCAGTTTGCAGACTTGATGACACTGAACCTGTAGGAACAAGTCAAAGCTAAGCAGATGAGCAGGGGGTACCAATAATAGAAGGCCTAAGCAGAAATATCCTCAGTAGGACATGGATTTTACAAACTCCACAGAACCAGTGACTCCGAAGACAGTAATGTGAAAAATAATGGCTCCCCAAAAGCAGAGGCATGCATGTAACTAATTGACTTAAGAGAAAAGCAAGAGAGACCCAAATATTTATCATCCACACTTAAACCTAGGTGTCTTTGGCAAATACAAGCCTGGTTAGCACATCACAGCCTCCTGAAGAAGCGTCAGTATTGTAAGCATGTGGTTCTCATCCCTTTCTCACAAGGAGATGTTTCATGTCCAGGTAGTGACAATTGCTCTCAAAAAGTCATGTGGAGATGGTGAGGTATACCACTAGCAGACAAATGAACTCATTGGAGGCAAATGCTGAACCCTAGGTACCCATAAGGGACTGAGTTTGAGAATAGAAGCCAATATTTAACTAGATTATGAACACAGTTCCAGGCATAAAGAATATGCTTAGCAAACTTTTATTGCAAAGATTCAATTGTGAATAGATGGTGAATGAATCTAAAGAACACTTGTCAAGTCATCACTGAAATAAAGCAAGAACTAGGGAAAGAGATGAACTATCAACAGGACAGGGATTGTTGGTAAGAAATTCTGAACTTTTACATTAAATACAGTCTGAGCATTGAGGATAGAGCAAAATTCTCTCTGCCTTCACAAACCAATGCAGAGATAGATAATTGGTCAAAATACACACAGGAGACTAAGCATTCAGCCTTAATGGGACATCTTTAAAACTGTTCCACCCCACCGAGGCTCTGGGAATACCAAGGAAGAGGAGGCAAAAAGTACCAGAGGATGGGAAGAATGCAGAGAAATGCTGCCCACTGGGTATGGCATGGCTTTTGCACTCATGAGCTCATGGCATCTGGGTTACCCATAGCAGATCAAGCAACCCAAATTTTGAAAAAAGAGAAGAGAGGTGCTCTCTATGCCCTGCCTCTTAATGAGGAGCTGTTAACAGTTGATGGCTATTAGGGAGGAGCCGCATTCTCTCCTGAGACTATTCCCACTGATGACTCCCATGCTCCAGTGGGAGGCTTCACACCTATGCACACACATGCATGCAAACACATACACATGTGCAGATAGATAGACAGATGAGTGTGTATGTATGTGGTCCACACCAATCCCACTGATGAGTTCCCATGCTCCAGTGGGTGGCTCCACACCAATGCACACACACATAATATATATCATATATATATATATATATATCATCATCTTGTCAGTATTCAAATCGATATTCTAAAAGTCAATTCCTGGAATTTTGATAAGGATTGGATTGACTATGTAAATCAAGACCAAGTTGAGAAAATTGATATATTGACATTAAGTCTTCCTTTCCACAAATATAAGTTCTCTCTCTCTCTTCATTTATTTAACACTCCCTTGGCTCTAACATAATTTAGTAGTTGCCAACATAAAGATAATGTACTTCTTTTGTTAGATGCATATATGGTGTTTCACTTTGGAGAAAGTGAAAACTAATAGTACTATATATTTTTAAAGTTTCACCATATTGCTGAGATATAGGGCAATGGTTGACTTTTTGTGTATTTACTTTATAAAGAATAACTTGTAGATTAACTATACCAAGGACAAGTAGAAGAAAATAAACAATTCTATTTTCTGAAAGGAATGAATGGATGCCTCGTGGACATGTGTACACTGCTTTTAAGCATGTGACTAGATACTTCACTTTATATATTATCAGGGAAATGCAAAATTCTGATGGGACCATTCTACATACATTTTCAAATAGACAAGTTCAAAATATGGACAGTATCAATTCTCACCTGCATAAAAAGTCACTTCATCTTTCCAATTCATATATATTATTGCTTGTTTCTAACTCTTACTGTATCAACAGGACTTTCAATATATTGTTGAAACACAATGCTAAGAAAAGACATTATTCTCATTAGGAAAACTGGGTTTTCTTACCACTAAGCAAGATGTCAGTTCCTGGCTTTTTAAATGCTTTTTTTTTTTACCAAATTCAGGAAGAAACTTCATTTTTATCATACTTTTTTGTTTTTGTTTTGTATGAGTGATGTTGGATTTTTGTTAAGAGCTTTCTCTCTATCTACTGACAAAGATGATGTACTTTCCTTTTTTAGAAAATGGATGTGATTATTACATCTACTTAATTTTAAATTCTGAATAACTTAATGTGTATGCAAGCATTATATATATACATATATAAACTAAGTATGCATTGCCAAATATACTATTACAGTTGTTGTTTTGAACAAACTATTCTTTATTAAATTAAAATCAAAATATACAAGGTTTGTGTACTCCTACTGATGGCTTCCCTTTATATAGACCTTAATTTCTGAGGTGTTAATTCTCTCTGAACTATTATTTTAACATTTCTTGTAAGGCAGGTACACTGACAATAAATTTCTCCAATTCATACTGACAAATCTTTTATTTCTATTCTTCCTTTGAAGAATAATTTCACACAATACAGCACTCTAGGTTGCTGGATTTTTTTCTGTCTCTTTCTCTTTCCAAACCTCATACACTTTTTTCTGCTATGTTATTGCTTGCCTGGTTTCCTAGGAAAAGCAACATATCGTTTTGACCATTGCCATTCGACAGGATTGTGTTGTGTCCCTCTTACTTATTTCAAGATCCTTATGAAATTTTTCTAAAGTTTAAATATTATATGACTGAGTTTGTTGAGGATTTTTCTCTTTTTTTCTGGGAAATCACTTATCATGTTTGGCATTTTCTAGGCTTCTTGACTCTGTGACAGGATGTCTGACTTTAATTTACTAGAATTCTTTTTTTTATCTTTTTTTTATTGAGAAAATGAGAAAAAAAAAACACAAGTTTCCACCTCCTCCCAGCCTCCCATTTCCCTCCCCCTCCTCCCACCCTTCTCCCCCTGCTCCCACCTTTCTCCCCCTCCCCCCACTCCTTTCCCCCTCCCTCTCCAGTCCAAAGAGCAGTCAGGGTTCCCTGCCCTGTGGTAAGTCCCAGGTCCTCCCCCCTCCGTCCATATCTAGGAAGGTGAACATCCAAACTGGCTAGGCTCCCACAAAGCCAGCACATTGCGTAGGATCAAAACCCCTTGCCATTGTCCTTGGCGTCTCATCAGCTCTCATTGTTCGCCATGTTCAGAGAGTCCAGTTTTATCCCATGCTTTTTCAGTCACAGTCCAGCTGGCCTTGGTGAGCTCCCAATAGATCAGCTCCACTGTCTCAGTGGGTGGGTGCACCCCTCGTGGTCCTGAATTCCTTGCTCTTGTTCTCCCTCCTTCTGCTCCTCATTGGGACCTTGGGAGCTCAGTCCAGTGCTCCAGTGTGGGTCTCTGTTTCCATCTCCATCCATCACCAGATGAAGGTTCTATGATGATATGCAAGACATTCGTCAGTATTGCTATAGGATAGGGTCATTTCAGGTTCCCTATCCCCAGCTGCCCAAGGAATTAACTGGGGACCTCAGCTTGGGCACCTGGGAGCCACTCTAGGTTCAAATCTCTTGCCAACCCTAAGGTGGGTCCCTTAACTAAGAATTGTGCTTCCGTGCTCCCCTATCCAACCTTCCTTTATCCCAATCCTCCTTTTTCCCCAAGTTCCCCCTTCCTCCCCTTCTCCCTTTTCTCTCCCCATCTCCCCTTACCCCTATCCCACCCCACCTCCAAGATCTCAATTTTCTCCCCGGCAATTTTGTCTACTTCCCATAGCCAAGAGGATAACTATATGTTTTTTCTTTGGTTCACCTTCTTACTTAGCCTCTCTAGGATCACCAATTGTAGGCTCCGTGACCCCTATTTATGGCTAGAAACCAATTATGAGTGAGTACATCCCATGTTCTTCTTTTTGGGTCTGGGATACCTCACTCAGGATAGTGTTTTCTATTTCCATCCATTTGCATGCAAAATTCGAGAAGTCATTGTTTTTTACCGCAGCGTAGTACTCTAGTGTGTATATATTCCATACTTTCTTCATCCATTCTTCCATTGAAGGGAATCTAGGTTGTTTCCAGGTTATGGCTATTACAAATAATACTGCTATGAACATAGTTGAACAAATGCTCTTGTCATATGATAGGGCATCTCTTGGGTATATTCCCAGGAGTGGTATTGTTGGGTCCAGGGGTAGGTTGATCCCAAATTTCCTGAGAAACCGAAACACTGATTTCCAAAGTGGTTGCACAAGATTGCATTCCCACCAGCAATGGATGAGGGTACCCCTTCCTCCACAGCCTCTCCAGCAAAGGCTATCAGAGCTACAGTGATGAAAACAGTGTGGTACTGGCATAAAAACAGAGAAGTTAACCAATGGAATCGTATAGAAGACCCGAATTTTAACCCACAAACCTATGAACACCTCATTTTTGATAAAGGAGGCAAAAGTATACAATGGAAAAAAGAAAGCATCTTCAACAAATGGTGCTGGCATAACTGGACGTCAACCTGTAGAAGAATGAAAATAGACCCATATCTATCACCATGCACAAAACTCAAGTCCAAATGGATTAAAGACCTCACTATCAGTCAGAACACATTGAACCTGATAGAAGAGAAAGTGGGAAGTACCTTACATCAGATGGGCACAGGAGATCGCTTCCTATGTGTAACCCCAACAGCTCAGACATTAAGGGCAACATTGAATAAATGGGACCTACTAAAACTGAGAAGCTTCTGTAAAGCAAAGGACACTGTCACCAAGACAAAAAGGCAACCTACTGACTGGGAGAAGATCTTCACCAACCCCACAACAGACAAAGGTCTGATCTCCAAAATATATAGAGAACTCAGGAAACTAGACTTTAAAATGCTAATTAACCCAATTAAAAAATGGGGCACTGATCTGAACAGAGAATTCTCAGCAGAGGAAGTTCAAATGGCCAAAAGACACTTAAGGTCATGCTCAACCTCCTTAGCGATCAGGGAAATGCAAATCAAAACAACTTTGAGATACCATCTTACACCTGTTTACTAGAATTCTTAATCATGCTTACCTCAAATACTGCTTCTGCTTCCTTTTCTATTTCTTTTCTTCCTTGTACACCTATTACCCATGGTGCACCACTTCTCATTTTCTTGTGGTTCTCAGGAGGGTTTTCACAGGAACCTATCCCATCCTTCGTTTTGTGGTTCTTAGGAGGGTTTTCACAGGATCCTACCCCATCCTTCATTTTGCTTTTCATTCTTAAAATCTTCCAATGACATATCTTTTTCTTTTGCTCATATATTTCATCCTGACTGCAGTTTCTTTCTCCTCCCCCCAAGTCTCTTTTCTTACTTCTCCTCTCCCCCTGATCCACCCTCCCTCCTCCCTTCAGGGAAAAAAAAGCCTCCCACATCATACTTACTATAAGACCAGACACATATTATCTAACATCACACCAAGGTTGGATGAGGCAAGCTAGTAGAAGGAAAAGGGTCCTATCAGTAGGCAAAACAGTCAGTGACACCCCTCACCCCCACCCACACAGTTAGGATTCCCACAAGAAGACCAAGGTATTCAGCTATAAAATATATGCAGAGGATCTAGGTCAGACCCCTAGAGGCTCCTTGGTCTCTGTGAAGCCCCATGAGTCCTGGTCAATTGACTCTGTGGGCTGTGTTATTTTGGTTTCCCTGACCCCTCTGGATCCTTCTATCCTCACTATTCATCCTCCACAAGACTCCACTAGCTCCACCTTTTGTTTGGATATGGAACTTTGCATCTGCTCCCATCAGTTGCTGGATAAAGTCTCTCTGGTTTCTTTGATGAGGATTCTGCTAGGCAAAACACTCAGAACACGTGGCAGGCAGGGTTTTGAGACTGGGTTGATATCCCAATCCCTCCACTTGAGGCCTTGACTGATTACAGAAGATGCCCAGTCCAGGCTCCATGTCCCCCATTACTAAGGTCCTTGGTAGGATTAATTTTGTAGATACCATGGAGTTTCCCTTGTACTAGGTTTCCACCTAGTTCCCAAAATGGCTCTCAAATCCAGTTGTTTCTCCCAGTATTTTCTCCCTCCCCCCAACTTGATCTCTCTTAGTTCCAATCTCACCTGTCCCTGTCCACCCTAGAAATCTATTCTTTCCCATTCCCAAGGAGATCCTCACATCCCCTCTAAAGCCATCCTTGTTGCTTAGCCTCTCTAGGTATGTGGACCACAGCATGATTATCTTTTGCTTTACAGATAATATCCATTTATAAGTGAGTATTTATTATGTTTATCTTTCTTAGTCTGTATTACCTCACTAGGTGATTTTTTTTTCAAGTTCCATTTATTTGCCTTCAAATTTCATGATGTCATTGGTTTTATTTTTTTTATAGCTGAATAATACCCCATCGTGTAAATGTACCACATTTTCTTTATCCATTCTTCATTTGAAGCACATCTAGGTTGTTTCCAGTTTCCTTGTGATAGGATGGAGTGTCCTTTGTGTATATGCCAGGAATAGTATAGCTATATCGAGGTATATTTGTTTAAAATGTATCCGGGAGCTGGGGGATGGATCAGTTAGTAAAGAGCTTTCAGTGCAAGAATGAGAACATGAATTCAGTCTCCTAGAATCCACATAAATGCCAGTGAAGTAACTGTGTACAGTGGTTTGCCCCTGTAAGCCAATTGCAGCAGGAGTGGAAAAGGGGGAATGCCTAAATGATATGGGTTGTCCATCTGTATATGTGTTGCTTTTACTGGTTAATGAATAAAGCTGTTTTGGCCAATGGCTTAGCAGAGTAAAGCCAAGAAGGAAATCCAGAGATAGAGTAGATAGAGTCAAGGAGTCGCCATGTAGCTGCCAAAGGAGAAAGACACCAGAACCTTACCAGTAAGCCACAGCCTTGTGGCGAGACACAAATTTATAGAAATTGGTTAATTTAAGATATAAGAGCTAGCTAGGAATGTGCCTAAGCTATTGGCCAAACAGTATTGTAATTAATACAGTTTCTGTGTGATAATTCAGGCTTGGGCAGCTTGGAAACAAAAGTACAGCTCTTCTTTGAGTCTCATTAATCAAAATAGAATGATCTGGCTAATTTCAAGATGGCTCCTCTGTCACCCGTCTCCTGGTTTTGGGTAGGACTCAGCATTTACAAAATGGTTCTCTTCCCTTCCTCCTGCTGCCAACATAAGGCATATTTCTCTGGCACATACTATGAGAACCTCTTAGGTAGACCCCTAACTTAAAATTCAGAAAAGCATGAAGTCCCAGAACCAGAAGGGTGAGGTAGGAAGATTGAGAGTTGAAGACCATGTTGTGCTATACTCAGAGAGTAATTATATATAAAATAAATAGCTGACTTCTTCATCGCTGTGCTACTGAAAATGAGAGGAAAGAGAGCATGGCTTCCTCATGCCTAAATCCCTCTGGACAGACCTAGCATTCATTCTCATATCGCAGTCATCAATGTGAAGAGAAACGGAACAAATAAACCTAATCCAACGAGCAAAATCCTCTTATAAGAAAGAAGGAAAACAAGCAGTCAAGCAATTTTAAAATAATTTTTAAAATGGTGCCCAGGTGCTCGGTGGACTCCATGTCTGGAGATACGGCTACTCGGTTTTTTTCCCTTATCCCACAAACTCTAGTTACACAAAAGCAATTATGAACAAATGAGCAATAAAACAGCAGGTGATGCTGAGTGGAATTCAGAATACCGCCTGGGGGTGGGGAGCCATTCATCGTTAAGCATCCCTAAACACTATGCTCTGGGAAGAGTTGTGAATATGAATTTTAAATATTCAGAAACTTCAGGGTGCCTTAAATACAGATAATCCCCCACTTTGCAATTGGGGAAAACTGAGTCAGCACTCCTCGATGACTCTAGATTTCTGCAGAAGGTAACCCCAGAAGGGCACTCAGAGCACAATTTGATTAAAATGCATAATTAGGAACCCTTCTTTTACTTAGCTGAGTCACCTGGTGTCTTGTTGCATACTTCTACCAAAATTAAATGCATTAATTTTTTTTTAAATTGAGTCCTGGAGAGTCTCATCCGCGGGGTAATCAAAGTAATTATATTATTAAGTGTTAGAAGGTCCAAGACACAAAATAAAATAAATATGTATAAAAGACTAACAATGCCTTAGGCAAAAAGCTAGGAAATTGTTGATCATATTATTATTGAAGGTGCTACCAGAACTAGGCAGAGGAAGAAGCTACCAATACTCTGATTTTCCTTGCAGACAATTTTCTCCAGCAAGCAAGAAAGAACACTAAAAATAGAGTTGCTGGTTTGCTATTTTATGAGACCTTGACATAAGTAGATAACTCTTTAGACTATATTGTTAAAGCCAAGTGGGAACTATCTTTTAATGAGACTACAGGTTGTCATGGAGGTGGTGGTCATGAAAATTTCACATTCTTGTATCCAATCCTCTCATGGGATCAATCATTTCCACCACCTGTCTCCTGTCCATATCAATAAAGACATATTCTAGAAGGAGAACTTAAAAGCCCTGGGTCTTATGTTTATGTTTAGGATAATTCTTTGATAAACCCCTAAACAACGTAGCTTTGAGAGGCCAAAGGCATCTTTGCTTAGGAGCGAGGCAATTTACCGATTTATCAAGCTTGTGGAGATCCCACGGGAGACTGACCCCTTCCCCTAATGGGACCTAACAAACTACAAGAAAAACAAAGTTGTTAATGACTTCCTGGAACAAGGAAGTTGATAACAAAGGGAAAATGTCACATGCTGGTTAGAGAAAGGACTAGACAAGATTCACCAGCATTAAATATCCAAAGAGAAGAAACAAAACTGAAACAAGTTGCTCACGGCACAGAGCCCAGCTGTGGTTAAATGCATTGGAGGGCTGTCTTGGGATCATGAGGATCATGGAATAATGCATCAGCTTCCTGTGCTTCTGTTGCATCAAAATGCCTTTCACACAGTCATGAGGCTTTGTCACTGTGTGATCTCCGTACAGCAAGGAACTCTAGCTGATACAGCAATAGGAATTCCTTGTCATATCTGTATGTTCATGACTATTCAGACCAGGCACTGGCACTCTGCAGGCTACCGGCCAAATCCAGCCCAATGCTAGGAAATAAAATGTCATTGGAACTCGGTTGATTTTGTTCATGTTCCTAACATCCATGGCTGCAGTTTCAATGCTCCAGAGAACAGACGTAGTCAGAAAATTACAAGTTCAATATGATGGTTCAACTTTCACGTTTAATCTCAGCACTCCAGAGGAAGAGACAGGAGAGTATCTGAATTCAAGGCCAGCCTGGTATACAGAGTAAGTTCCAGGACAACCAAGGCTACATATTGAGACTGTGTCTCAACAATTAAAAAGAAGAAGCCGGACAATGATGGCACACTTTTTTTTTCTTTTGGTTTTTCAAGACAGGGTTTCTCTATAGCTTTGGAAACTGTCCTGAAACTAGCTCTTGTATTGTAGACCAGGTTGGCCTCGAACTCGCAGAGATCCACCTGCCTCTGCCTCCCGAGTGCTGAGTGCTGGGATTAAAGGCGTGTGCCACCACCACCTAGCTCAATGGCACACACCTTTAATCCCAGAAATCAGGAAGCAGAGGCAGGTGGATCTCTGTAAACTTGAGGTCTACAGAGCAAGCTCCAGGACAGGCTCCAAAGCTACACAGAGAAACCCTATCTCAAAAAGTAACAATAAAAAAAAGAAGAAGAAGAAAGGACAGGGAGGAAAAGAAAAATTTTTTTAACATGATTTGAGCTCAGAGTTCAAGGAAGAATGGAAAGAGATGGGATGATGAAGGTATGTCAGGTCTTGTAATCCATGAAGTGCTTGAATTTACATAAAAACTATGAGAAGATGTTTGCATATGTTGGGTAGCTGTAATGACTCACTGCAAACAGTATAACCACATTAAGTAAAATGGATAAAAAAAGGAATAATAGTGACAGGGAAAAGCTCAATCATGAGGCTGGGGCTCTCACTCTGGGAAAGGGGCATAAACCAAGGAAATCACAGTGAGTAAAGAGAGAATGAGAGAGATCTGCTAAAGGGCTCCTGTCAATGATAAGCAAGGCAAACTAACAAACTTGGCCTTGTGTATTAGGATTGCTTTGCATGTCGTTGGGAGGAGCCCTCTAGTGGATCACTCATGAAAGGGTTTCATTTTTCTCTCATTACAAAAGACTGGTGACAGACTAACCAACTCTGTCTACTGAAGAGAATCGCCAAACACCATCTCCCTTCTCCTTAATCCTCACCCTACATTCTAATTCATATCACATTATCCTTATCATCATGGTTGAAAAAACTGGGAATTCTATTTGTAGGCATTGTACCTATGCTTAGGCAAAGAGATAAGAAAGGTAAAAGTGGGAACTGAGGAGACAACTCAGTGGATAAAGCGCTTAGTGAACACATGAGGACTGGAGTTCAAGTCCCCAGAACCCATATAAAGCTATGTGCAGTAGCAAAGACCATCTGCTTCAAACAAGGTGGAGGCTGACACTCCAGAATGTCCTCAGAACTCCATGTGTTTGCTTTGTCACCCTCTGCCTATGCACACACAGGAACACACATGCGCACACACACACACACACACACACACACACACACACACACACACATTACAAAAGAGCTAAAGGAAAGAAAAAGTATTAACCAACTTAGTGTGCTTATTTATATGAGGAAAACAATGGCATTCCTAGACATCCTTAGAGACTTCCCACCCATTAGCCGTCAGTAGATCACATGGTTGCCTCTAAGTACAGGAACTCCGTAAGGGTATTTTTATTGGAGCACATTACATGACTTAAACAAAAACAGGATTTTTAATTATGTAAAAGGAGGAAATAAATTTGGAGTAGATGACAAGCCGTGTCTGCTATGGGGCGTTATTGGGTTTGATGACAAGGGAATCAAGACTATACCACCCAGAATCCTAGTTAGACAAGTATGAAGAATACTTATTCTCAAAGTTACCTCAGAAGTCAGAGGAAGAGCTAGATGAAGAAATGGAGACAAAGGATGAACGAAGAACGAGATGGACTTACAATCTGTTGAGCATGCATTGTCTATGAGATGATTATTGATGAGGAGAGCCTGAGGATAATAAGAAAATCTGAAATGATGACATAATGCAGAAGGTGCTATATGTCTGATTCAGATGCCTATGACTTTCTGCTATATCTGGCCGATATCATTTCTTCAATTATGACTAGTATCTCAATGACTCTCTCTGAAAACATAAAAGTTTTTAATTAGCCAGTGGTTTGTTCAATGTTGACCTGAATGTAAAGGAACAAAGTATTTGCATAGCATCCCAGACAATTTTCCTCTGTTTGCTAAGAATAAGATATTTACCTTTCGTTTGGTTTGTTTAGCATTTTTGGAATTATTCATGAAATAAAAGACAAGACACCCCAGGAATGGGCAATCACCTTCAACACAGGCAGCTGGCGGGAGATGCCTCTGCAATACGGAACAACTGAAGCAGGGATGGTGCCAGCTGACAAGGCTTATCCTGGGACTGGACATGAACATCTGTGGTCCTACTCAATCCAGTTAAAAACAACGGCGTGTCCTAACCTCTTGCACTCTGTCTTTTGAATACCTCAATTAGATAATTGGATAAGATCGGGTGAATTAGATTTGCATGGTTTCAGATATTTGTAAGACTATTCCACTTTACCCTGAGGCTATCACTGTGTCTCTCACTGTAATCCAGTCCTCCGTTAATTGCAAGGTCCTTAAAACAAAGCTCCTTGTAGAGAATCTTAAAGCAAAAATTAAAATCCAAACCCACAGGAAGTTCATTGCACAACAAGGAACTGTAATGGTGCTTATGTTAGTTGGCTTCCTGCCAAGTGAGAAATGAAATTGAAATAGAGATTTATAACAGTTCCAGGTTTGAGAAATTTTGTTCTACTAATAGCTTGGTTCTGTGGTTTCATAGTCACAGCAAGAGAGAACTTCATGATGGAAGGGCATGGCAGAACAAACCTACTCACCACGGCAGCTGGAAAGCAGAGCAGGGGTTAAAAAAATGGGCTGGGAAAAAGATTTCTCTTTCAAGGACACACCCCTACTGTCCCACTTCCTCCAATTAGACTGTCTCACAGTGGTCAATTCCAGCTGTGAACTTAGCAATGAATTGAGCCATTGATAGAGTTAGTACCCTCATGATCCAATCACTTCTCAGTCACTACCAATTGAAGACCAAACTCCAAATCAGTGGCCTCTTGTAGGAGTGAGGAAAGCGCTTCCCATCCAAACCACAGCTCTGTGCAGAAGTGCTGTGCTAAGGCAGCAAGCAGAAGACACTTGCAGAATAAGCAAAGAACTTCTACTGAACAAAGATTAAGTGAAGGTTATCTAACACTATCAGAGTAAAGGACAATGCAAGCATCTTTCATCTTTCAAAAGATGAAACTATATAGTTTTTTCATACTATATAACAAAGAACAAATTCCAAATTATTTGATGTTTTGTTTGCTTATTTGCTTGCTTGCTTGCTTGGTTTGGGCAGGTTCTACATATGTGGCCCATGTTGGCCTTACACTCGTGATCTCTCTACCTCTACCTCCCAAGTGCTAGTGTTATAAGCACGTGCCACTGTGAATTCTGTGTTACCGGAGTAGATAAAGAGAAAAACGGGGGAATTTTTCAATTTTACTTGAATATGTTTCACATTGTCTATGTCTCTTCTTTATTCTTTTGCTATGATGATTCCTTCAACCTTCGTTGTGGTAACTGCCAAATCATGACACTGTAGGCTTCAGATTTTAATCTAGACCTGCCTTCTCTGATAAAGAAGGAAGTGTAGAAGTCATGAATACTGTGTTAATCAGCCTCCCATTATAATCACAAATGACTGCAATAAATAAGTATTAAAAAAAAAAGATTTGGAGCCACTGCTTCAGAAGTTCCAGTCCATGCTCTTCCTTACACTCATGTTCCCTCCCGTGTTGAGGTAGTACACATGGCAGGAACATAGTGGAGAAAGGGTCTCATCTCATAGTGGAAAGAAAGCAAATAGAAAGAAGGGGCTGAGGGCCTAACACTCCCCCTTAGGAACATGAGTGCTAACTTGTTTCTGTCTGGCTCCACCTCAGTTAGGTTTCACTACTGTCCAAAAGCAATATAGGCCGCTGGCTAATATTTTAATACATAGACCTTCAGGAAACAGTTACCCAAACTAGAGAACACAATTTTGATAAAGTATTTGTGGCTTCCATCTTTCTACCCATTTGTCACTTATAGGCTCACATGACTTGTTCCAGCTAATTCATGGTAAGGAAAGGCATCAAAAAATCACCCGACATCTAAAGCAATGTGAGTCTCCTACACACTGATTAACTGTGCCTGTTGCTGCCAACATTCAAGACTTCGAGTCTCTACCTGAATAGGAAGGGCAAAGGCCCTGCCTTTCCATCAAAAGATCATGATAGAAATGAAAAATAATTTTTTAGACAGTTAAGACACTGAGTTAACAAATCTAAGGCAATTTGATACATCCCAACAAATATGAATATCCATTTTTATTAAGTAGTAAAGTAGTTTTCTTTGTGTGTTTCTGTCAAAAAAAGATGTTAAAAACTACTTAACAAAGAAAACTATTTTTGGCAACAATAGTATAAGTGTATTGTTAATATTAGCATCTGCTCAACTTTAATAATGACAACCCTGCTGTGTTTATCTATCAGGGAAGCTGTGCTCCTACTAATAATTCTTCCTGATTCCAGAAGTAAAATGTTTTCTGAATAAAATACAAACATATAAAAAGAACAATAGAATTTCTCCCAGAGACGTGAATAGGGATCTGGTAGAGGAAGTGTCACGCCAGTTATGCAGGAAAAAATGATAAATTTATGAAGACTCTTGTGAATGGAGCTTTTTCTAAATGAGGTTCTAGTCTCTCTATTAAAAAGGCATTGCTTTGGTTCTAATATATTTAATTTTATTATTTTAGATATGTGTGTGTATGCCTGTGTGTAGGTGCATGCCTGTGAGTGCAGGTACCCATGTAGGCCAGGAGAGGGCACCATATCTTCTAGCGCTGAACTTACAAGTGATGTGAGCAAGACAACAAGGTGTTGGGAACTGAACTTGGTCTTCAGGAAGGATAGCACATGCTCATTACCACTAGGTTGTCTCTCCAGTCCCAAGCTCTTTAATGTCCACTTGAACTCTTCAGAATACACTATTTTTTCTGTCATTCCCATGCTAAGTAGAAAAACAGAGTCAATGGCCATCTACTGTAATCAACTTCAACAACAGAGTGTATCCCCAAATTTTTATTTTTAGTAAATGTAAAATCTGATTTGGGCAGACACATACATCCAAACCACTGTTTCAGATGCTACAAAAAAAATGTACTCAGTGTTCCTGTCCCACAGAATGATGAAGATTATGTGTGCCCTACATCCCATAACAAGGCAGCATGTCCAGATTCTGAATGGTGCTGGTAACCCTCTGTAACTGTCCCCTGTGACTGCTGGTTTTATTAGGCACACAGCACCACAACATATAAATACTGAATAGCTTACTGGAAATATTTTTTATTGGAGATATCATGCATGACTAGTCTGTCTGTGACAGTGAGGGATAAGCTGAATTGTTCTCATCTAATTGTCAGTTCCCTTCGACTGCTGTTTTCATTAGTAAGCACTTATCCTTGCTTTGTTTATGCAAAGAAAACATCATAATGATTCAGAATGTTTGTGGGCTTGTGATGAGATTTGCGGCTTTGTATTTCAAACAGGAGCAATTTCATAGGCAACCCCATAAGGAATATAAGCTTGGACCTTGTTATTTACAAAGTAACTAGTTTTCCTCAAGTCCTTGTTAGAAATAAGAAAACCTTCCATGAGTGTGTTTATATAAACTGTGGAAAACAACTGACTTAGAATACATGGAAATACATAGGATTCCAAATAGCTCACTTCCTTTATTATTTGGGGCTAAGCCACTATGTGTGTAATGTTCATCACAGAAAGAACGTGAGCTATTAAGATTTTTAAAGAATCACTATGTCTTGCCTGTATCTGTGCCTGCTTTCCTATGAGGAACTGCCTTTTGACATCTAAGCAGAAAAGCCACACAGGGCAGAACCAACTTAGGCCAGAGTCTAGGTTTTAGGTTTTACTGTGGAATATTGAACAAAAATGCCCAATACAAGATACAGACTTAATTTTTTAATTCCCTCATTTTACAACAAATTCATTCATGAAACAGATGACCTTCCAGATGTAAAGACAAATATTATAATAGATAACATAGATTAAAAGAAATACTTTAATTGACTGTTGTAGGAAAGAGGCCGTTTGTTCTTCCCAGATGCCTGGCTAGCTTAGTCCCAAAATAACCACACAGAAATTGTACCAATTAAATCACTGCTTGGCCCATTATCTCTAGCCTCTTATTGGCTAACTCTCACATCTTGATTTAGCCCATTTCTATTAATCTCTACATGGCCATGTGGCAGTGGCTTACCTGGAACGATTCTAACCAGCGTCTGTCTCAGGTAGAGGATCCATGGCATCTCTCCGACTCTTCTTTCTTCCTCCCAGAATTTATTTCTGTTTTCCCTGTCTACCTAAGTTGTGCCCTATCAAAAGGCCAAGGCAGTTTCTTTATTCATTAACCAATGAAAGCAACACAAACAGAAGGACCTCCTATACCAGTTGACAATATGGATAATCAGTAAATGACATTCATTCCTGCATGTAATGATCTATCAGAGACACTCTTGCTTACCTGTTATGTCTGTAGAACTCTACAGTTTCAAGTTCAGAAGAGTATGAAAGGTCTCTTAGGACTCTCCTTCACTTTCCTCTACTAAGCATGCAGTGCTTGTTTGAGGATCCTGGATGATGGGGAATTCACTATACATAGCAGGCAGCCTATTCTATTTTAAGAAATTGCAAACCGATATACATCCCTCCCCTTCTTCATAAATATGCTCCTCTGTATCCTTTCTCTTGTCATTTTTGGTATTGACAAAGAGTCCACATCTCAAGCATCTGAAGCTGTCCTTCATGCTTGCTCTGCTCCATCCTCTGACTATTCTTGCACTACAGCTTTAAGTAGCAAGAGTAAAAAATCACTACAACTAGGAATAACAGTTTCTTATGGTTTGGAATTTCAAACTTGGTTTCTTCTTGAAATGTGTGTACACATTTATCAATTTATTTAGAAGATAATTCTTGAACAAGTTATTATTGAAAGCTAAGAATAATAATAGACCATAGAGACATCATAGTAGATATAAAACATAATTTTCTTGCCCTATGAAGCTTCCATTTTTTTACTATAAGAGATTACAAAGTAATACCAATATATAAGGAGGAGAAGGAGGAGTAGAAATCGGTTGCTCTATGGAAAGTAATATAGTGATGTAGTAGAAAGTATTATCCAGAAAAAAACAATATCAACAACAATATTTGAGCAGAAAACTGAAGGAAGTACAAACATGCAGATTTGCAAAATAATACTTCAGTGAAAATTGACAAGTACTGAAAAGCCCTGAGTAGGTCAAGTGTGTAGTGTGATATCAGGTCAACAATGAGGAAACTGTAGCTGAAACTCAGTAATCTCAGAGGCAGGGAGCAAAATGCTCACTGTACAGACCTGTCATCATTACAATGATGTGGGTTTCTGGTTGTGCTTTCTCTGAGTGAGACAGAAGAGTGCTTGTACATCATAAGCAAATTAGCAACATCATGTGGTCTAGCATGAAATGGACCCCTGTGGTCCCAATACAGCAAACAATGGAGCAGTGTGAGGAGGGAATGGGTAACAGAAACCCAGGAAGGCTGTTGAGTAGAATAGAGCAATGGGCCAGGAGAAAGATAATGGTTTAGATGAGAGTGGTATGTTGGAAGCTTTGAGAAAACGCTAATTAGCAAGGAATTGTCGCACAAATTCTAATAGGTCTTAAAAATAAAAGCCTGGAGTCAGATATTGGGGAAAACGCTAAGAGATAAGAGAGATGAAGGAGCCAAACCACTTTCACCTTAACTTCCCAGCTGAAAAGAGACTGAGTTCCTGTTTCCTCCTGCCTTTTCACTTCATCTCTCTACCTAGCCATGTCACTTCCTATCTGTCTGTACAGACCTCCAGACATCTATGGTTAGCTAGAGACTAGTTCCACCTTCTGATCTTCAGGTAAGTTTTATTTGTACAAACAAGATCTCACCATAAGGAATCAATCTATACTCAGTGCTAGTAGGGTTGTTTTCATATAAAATTCTAATCTACATCATCTGAAGCACTGTTTGAAATTACTGAAGCAAATTTCCTAACTGACAATTCTGCCATACTTTAGTGAGTTTCTAAGAGAAACACTCTGGCTCTGACTTTCCTAAGTTACTCTTTGTCTTCATCTCCCAAGAACTGCTACAGTGTGCCAAATTCTTTCTAAATATTCTTCTGACATCTTTTAACATGAGATGACAGGATCCAAATGCATAACATTTTTTTTTTTGCAAACAGACAGGTAAAGCAGACACTGGCAAGTTACCATTTATATGACCTCTCCATATATGATTCTTATGTGTGTGTGCATGGGGAAGCTAGAAGTCAACTCCGGTGGCATTCAAGATTCTATCCACAATTTCTTTCTTGAAACAGGCTCTCTCACTAAGATCCAGGGCTTTCAAATGAGATAAGCTTGGCTGATTAGTGAACCCCAGTGATCTGCCTGTCTCCATCCCTCTAGTACTAAGATGACAATATATGCCACCATACTTAGGTTTTCACATGGGTTCTGGGGCTCAAACTTAGGTGCTTATGCTGTGTTCCAAGCCATTTAGTAAGTGAGTTATCTTCACAGCCCCTCCATTCACAATTCTTATAGAAGCATCTATAATTCTTCCTTTTTGGACTTACAGCATATATCTCTCGATGGTCAAGGAAGCCAAAATGTTTAGAAACATATGGGTGGGTTCCTGGGATATCTCTTTTAAGGATGAAATCTGAAGTTAAACCTGTAGGCTATTCACCTTCAGAGTGTAGACATGGTTATGGAAGTCTGAGAGTGAGAGCCTGGAATAAAAGAAAACTAATGTTTATTAGGGAATACTCACAATAAAAAAGTTGCTGCAGCACTATGTGGGTGCTGGGAGCAGTGAACATAATTCAGACCACCAGCCAAGGGAGAGCCAGTATGCTTTTTGTCTGTGTTTATAGGAAGTACCTTTGACCATGTCCTAATGGACCAGTACTTAAGAGGTTATTGACTGAATGAATTTCCAAAACACCTCCCCCTTTGTCTAAATGAGAGGTTCTAAACCTAATACAAAAACTATATACAATAAAAACAAATATTAAGCATTGTTGAGGAGAAAGAAAAAGCAAAACATATATAAAATAGAATTAACACCAACATGAAAAACATAAAACAAGAAATATATGCTAAATGTCCAGCCTAAGGTAATTAGAAAATAACAGAGATGATGTTAACAGTTATTTTATCTTGAGGAGTCTAAGTTTTATATTTAGAATGTCCTAGCTAAGTGATGAGAGGAAAGTAATTATTACTATCTAGGCTTTAACCTCATCAAAGACCTGAGAAGGAAAATAACATTACCCGAGTAAGCAGGAAGACAAGCAAGCAACTTCCAAAAGTGCAAGAAATGACTGAAACAGCTAACTACCTAGGCAATCACCCAAAATCTCATTTGCAACATTGGGGCAACCAACTTTGGCTAAGAGCTAGAGTATCTGACAGACCATTTTTAGAGGCAGAAAAAATTGTAAGACTGTCCTACCCTGTCTTGGCAAGGTTTGGCAGTCATTTTTGCTTGTATCTTGCTTATCTAGTTTGGACAGTGTGCATATTGTCAGTAGTCAAGGCAAGGGCAGCTCTTTGCCCAAGGGCCAGTTTTTCCAAGAAGAAAATAAGTTCCAAGTGGAGTGTTTTTGATGTCCAACATTCTCTCAGGAATAGATCAGTTCTGCCAGAAGCAATTGTGTTTCGTGTCAACGGAATCCTGAGTTGACATATAGAATGCTATATTTTATAATTACACCAGAATGTAATTTAGGCATAATTAAGAAAGTTCATGAGTGCCCAGAATAAAAGATAACAAATGTTTTTGGGGAACACTCACAATAAGAAAGTTGCTGCCATCCTCTGTTCTATGGGTGCTGGGAGCTGTGAACAGAATCCAGACCACCAGCCAAGAAAGAGTGAGCATGCTTATTATCTGTACTTATAGTACCTCAGACCACACCCTAATGGGCTGGTACCCAAAAGGCTATTGGCTGAAGCAATTCCCACATCAGAGACTTTAACAATTACACAGACAGGTTCCCTTTTTCAGAAATCAAGAAAACAATTAAGAGGCCTCTTCAACTCCTAGTGAGTACAAAATCAGCTAACTCAAAACACTTCTAGCACATGATCACTGTGACTTCTTCCTAAGTTTAGTGCATCAGGAAAAAAAGATCTTCTTCATCCCCTGGAAAATAGCTCTGCTCAAATACCTCTGTACAAGTCAGAGAGTAAACCCACACAGAAAATGTTGAAAGGATCCTACAATCCAGGCAATCCAGTTGGAAAAGCTCTTCCCTATATGAAGTCGGTGCATAAATAATGAAATAATACCCCGTCTGAGGTGCCAGCCTCCAACAGCACAGGGTGATGGGAATCCATGGAGTCAGCTAAACTAGTCAGTTAAACTATTCTACCTGAGGGGGATTAAGGACACAGGCACTCAGAAACGCTCTTGATGGTTTCCTTCCTTATTTTCTCTCTGTTTTTATTCTCTCTCTCTTTTTCATTCTTCTTCTCTCATTTTTTTCCCACAGCTTTTATACCCCAACAGAATCTTCCAGGCAGTACCAGAGTCAAAATGGTTGCATTTCATTTCTCAAGTGAAAATATGCTTTTAATCTCCCTCACATGATTAAACATTTTATGTATTACATGTGAAAAACAAATTATCCCCAGAACCCACATACATTCATACTCAAGCAACTTGTTATAGATTAGCTGCGTGGCAAGCAAGGTGTTCTTGTTAGGTCTTTTTCTGGCAGGCTACATTTTGCAGTTACAAAGCACCAGTTTCTTTATCATTTATCTTGAAAGGAATCACAAACCTAAACTTTTACATATGAAAAAGAATTAGTCAGCTCGACTCTAAACCCTTAGGGTAGATATCCATTCATTAATAGCTTTTTTATATTAGGAGACTGAGGGCAAAAATGGGTATAAGGAATTAATTATCACCTTTGGTCATCAACAAAACCTAGCAAGAACATGTCAGCCAGTAATAATTAGGCTGATTTGTTTTTTTTCCCCCACCTTAAAGAGTTCCACATTCAACTATGTACCTTTCTAAAACTTCAAATTGCCTTCTTGAGTTTTTCACCTCAAAGTTATTTAACAAAACATCTTAGTCTAACTTTGTTATTTTCAATGTTTTGTTTCAGCTGTGATGCACTCCAAGATCTGTGAACACAACTCCCAGCATTAAGGTTAAAAGAATTTAAACTAGCTGTGCTACTGGGGCTCAACTGTTAGTCATTAACTTGAGCTACAAGCCATGCAGCTCCTTAGGTGAAACTCACGGATGCTGACTGTCAAACACAACCTTGTATTTATTATTATTCATCAAAAATCTGTGTAAACTATCTTTATTATAATCAAATTAGACAGTACAGCTTAGGAGGGATCATCTTCTTGACAATATACAGGTTAAAGATGCCCAGTAGAATGGGATGTTTCCAAGCGATAAACATACTATATTGCAGACAGTGAAGATCTCTTTATGTCCACTCACACCATGCTAGATGCCAGAGAAAGAGAGCTGCAGCAAACATGTAAAGGCACAGCAGAAGCAAAAGACCTTTCCAGGTCTGCAGTCCCGTGGCCTTGCCTAAATGAGACTGACCCATCAGAACATCCCCCTCTGGTGGGCTGACACCTGGAAACCTCAATTTCGCAGCTCCTCTGGCGTGGTCAATAGCAACAGAAATAGCTAGTTCTTGTTTTGGCGTGGTCAATGGCAACAGAAATAGCTAGTTCTTGTTTGTTTTTCAAATGTAACGATCCGAACAAATGTGGAAATCAACCCTAAAAAATGGAGATATGTGGACTCTGTAGCAAAGAATTCAAGAATAATCACCATAAGGATTATCAGTGATCTTAAGAATGTGATACATAGACAAAGTAAGAATGCAGACAAAGAGATAGTACATAGTAGAAAAATCACTAACATTATGTGTTCTGGAGAATATCATAGCGGAAAATTCTAAAATTCACTAATGTGGTCCAAGAATAAGTTTGATCAAGTAGGAAAAAAAAAATAGTGACTCTGAAGAAACATCATTTGAAATTGTACATTCTGAGACAAAAAGAAAAGAAGAATGAAGCAAACTCATAAAGGCTAGGAAAGGGCTGGGGAGACTGTTCATTGGTAAAGATCTTGCTCAGCAAGCATGAGAACCTGAGTTCCAATCCCCAGAAGTCACACAGACAGAGCACAGACATTTCAGACACCTGTAATCCCAAAATTCAAGAGGCAGAGACAGCAAATCCTCAAAACAAGGTGACTAGCTAGACTAACTGGAATTGGTGAGCTCCAGGTTCATCAAGGAACAAGAGAATCTGCCTCAATAAACAGTGGGGAGCAATCAAGGAAGATAACATCAACATCAACTTCATGACAAAGGACTGGGATACACATTTCTATGCTGTCATAAAATGGTCATCTTCTTTACTAGACGCTCAACACCACTAGTCACCCGAGGAATGTAAAGTCTAACCACAACAACGCTCACCTGTTAAGATGGCCCTTAGAATTGTTTCAAATACAACAAAATATCAAGCACTGGTGAGAATTTGAGTGGAAGGGGATGGAACATTAGCATGTCGTTAGTTGGAATGAATAATTCAGAAGTCCCTAAGAAATATATAACCCATGAATACCATTTCTTAAATTTGTCTGAAAGAATTAAAAAGAAGACTTCATAGATATTTGCATTCCATGTGCATTGCTACATATTTCATAGCAGCCAAGAGTAAGAACATAAACTCCCATTACATGTAAACAAATTGTAAAAAATAGTATATACATAAAATGGAAGAAAATGCTATCATTTGTTATAGCATGAATGGGCCTTCAGACCATTGTTCTGCATAAAATAAGCTAGTCACAGAGGGCAATTCTCTGCTATTCCATTTGTATAAAGTATTTTAAGGCAATATAACTTATAGAAACAGAATACTGGTTGCTGTGGGCTTGGAGGAATGTGGTTAAGGTATTGAGGTTTAATAGAATTTTAATCATATAAAATTAGTATGTTCTAGAGAACAGCTACATAGCAAGATGTGTGTGGTTAACATTACATTGAATAAGAATGTAATAAGTTGGTTCTTTATTGCATGTTTTTTACAATTAAAATTATCAGCAGGAGTCACGTTCTTTCTGTACATTTTCCACAGTCAACACATCTAAATTAAACGAGTCATTTTGGATGAGAGCTGTACCTTCAATGCAAAATGACAACTCTGTTCCACTTTCATCAATGAGTTAATGAACTGTAGCTATGTTTCTTATCTTCTCTAGGGTGAGATTCCACCATTTAAAAAAAATCTATATATAAAAACCCTCTATAGTTGGTCCTAAGTATGATTTGCCAGCCTTTACATCCCCATCAAGTTTGATTCTTTATGACTCTGAGTTTTTCATTTACTCTGTGTAACCTGGATAATAAAAAGCAATGTTGTCAACTAACTGGTTTCAGACCAACTTAATTTCACATTGTCAAGCAGCTCATGGGGTGAGTTCTTCCTCAGTCTGTTCTATGCCGAATTTTGTAAGTTTGAAACTCAATATATCTATGCGCCTCAGGCACAGCGGTTGACAGCAACCCATGAACCCATCATGCCCCCAGTCATATGATGTGATTACCAATAGTCCTAATTCTGGGATATAGCTCGCTTGCCAGTAATTACAGCTGTAGCTGAATGCTCGCAGCGTTAGTATCAGCCTGGAGCCGCAGCTCCCACCTCGTCTTAGGGAAATGGAACAGTGGATTGGTTTCAAAGGAAGGTTTGCTGCTATTTTGCCTGGAACGCTTTTTAATTGGGTATCACTTAGAAATGTCTAAATCCCATTTTGGAGCTTCTGGTCATTGCATTACCTATTGAAGCCCTAAAAGCTAGTTATGGGGCATGCCTAAACCATGTGACTGTCAAAGCAAAAATTACTCTCATCCCTGCTCTCTACAGAGAATGAAAAGAATCGGCATCTTGACCTTTTAAAAAATATATACTAATAGAAACCAAAGATAGCCAAACTGTAGAAGAAAGATTCTACAAATTCTTCTGAATTGGGGGATGAAATTGCACTTCTAATTTAAGAACTTGCCATCCAGTTAGCTGGCTTTTTAGCAGCTAGAGTTTTCAGGAATGCACACACTAGAGAAATGCACAGTTTTGGTTTCTCCACCAAATCCCAAACTGGGGACCAGTCAGAGTTCTATCTTAAGCATCTCCTCCCCACCCACATTCCCTGAGTCAACAATCCACACATTCTGCCTCCCGGGATGTTCTGGAATCTGATTTCCCAACCTGCAGCCCCACTATCATGACAAAGGTACCTAAAGATCTCATTACTTCTTAAGTGGATAAATGGTTCCCCTGACCCCAGTTCCTCTTCTACCTCCAAACTTTCCTACACACAAACATGAGGGAGAACTTTATCCAAACAAAACATAAGATTTTCTTCTTTCAAATTTATAATGGCTTCCTGTAGAACATAATAGTCTTAGCTTTACCTTGGAGATTCCTATCTCTTCAGCGTTGTCTCTCCAACCCCACCCCACCGCCATTTCTTGTATCTACTAGAACCCACAAAACTGTTATAACCATGCTCTGAGCTTCCCAGTTCCCTATACCCTTAGAGATATTTCTGTTAGTTCTTTTTTCCTGCCAGGGTAACAAAATTATATACAAATGTGCATGTGTATTATGTATGCATGTATATGTGTATGCATGTATGTATATAATTGAAATACCGATGAATTTTTTATTTTGGTGCTTATCCCTTCATTTCACCCACCAAATCTTTGAAAAGCAACTAGAAATCTTTATGTTAATAATGAATCATGGGTCATTCCTGTGGCTTGTGTCTATCCAAGCACGTGCTACTTCACTCTTCTTACCCATATACTAGTGTAACATTTCCTCTACTGGACCACAAAGTCTTTGAAGAAGGTAATTCTAATCATTCAGTGTCAAAACAATAAGTGATTCCCAACTAGTATTTATTACATTTTACTGAAATTGACTTGGATTATTGCCCACTTGGGTACATGCTTACACAGATGTGTGGATGCTTAACTAAGTGGATTACAATACCTGTGCTTTAGTAACTGTGTTCTGTCCCAGGTGCCCATTTTGTTCTCCAGGCAGATTTAAAACAAACAGAGCTTGTACGAACAGGCCCGCATGTATTAAGGGAGATAACCTATGGAAGGATTTGTGACAATGGCTAGCATAGAAAACTGTCAAACACATGCTGAGCCTGTGCAGAACATCACTTTACAGAGAGGAGAAGTGGGCAAATGCTGAAGTCTCACAGACTTTCCAGGTAAGAACATACAACAGAGCAAGAGTTTCCATGCCCCATCTTTCCAAAGGATTACCATGTGATCATAAGTGGTGTTGAATTTTTTAAACTTAAATGGGAAAAGATGAATTGTTTGGGGTCCTAAAAATTTAATGAACATGTCTGAGTGGTGGGGAAGGCTTGGTTTCAGGAATAATAATGTCTGGAGACCTGTTTCATTTCTCGGAGGTTTGGGTTTTTTTTTTATCATTTAGGAACGATGATATTACTATCACTTTCACAGCTAAAGAGTGTTATGGATAGAAATATAATTCCAGTAAAATTATCCACTAGAAAGGTAAAAGCTTACTTGTGAGGTGATATTTGTAACATCTACAAGCTCACAAAAACACACTTACAGCAAAACCCTCTCTCATGGAGGTCCCCAGGTGTATGTGAGGCTGCTTGCTAAATTGACAAATTTATGACTTGGGTTTTACTGGCAAGAGAGAATAATTCTTCTTTGAGTTCTCCTAGGGCAGATAAGGAACAAGGATAGCCAACCTTCAGTGACCTGTGATGATAAGGGCAAGGATAATGTGGATTTGATAGATAACCCAAAACTATAACTCTCACCTTATATGACCTCTAAGCTCTGCAGAAGTTCCCTAAAAGGAACCTAATTACCTCCACCAGGACTGATAACCTATGTAAGTTTCACCACTAGTTCCCACCTGTCCAGATTCAGTCACAAGAAAAAATAGCAGAATAATGGGTAGAAATGCTTCAGCAATTGTTCCTCATACTGATCTATGCTCGACAGTGCAGGACACTTTGCTCCTACACACCTGAGAGCTGCTACCCATGTCTGCATTTCCAGTGCCTGTCAACTAAGAGAATCCTGTTCATGACCTCACATCATGTGTATTCCCCAGGCTAGTCCTCAGGAGTTCTCCTGACTGCAAAGAAATCAAGGGCTTCCGTAATTCTTAACCGAGAACTTTTCTCTACTTATTTCCAAAGCTGGTATGTGAATTATTTAATAATTCTTTACCCAACAACCCCCATGAGGGAGTTGGCTTCCCCCTCTCATTCACTATGATAGTCTTCTACCCCTTCTTCACACCTGATGAAGCATCAGGGAGGTGGTTCAAAGATACTGGAACCACCTTGGGATGACAATCATTGTAGCAGTACAGGTCACATGTAATTTAATCTTATCCTGCCCCAAAGCGAAGAATAAAATGTAAGCAGCTGAAAAGGCAGAAAAGCATTGACACCTTCTTGATGGGACTAGAGTGTCACTGAGGAAAATGGACTCTGCATGGCTCCTGTTTCCTGAGGCTGTGTTCACTGCTCATTCGTTCACAAGTATGTGCTAAATGTCTGCTTCCTGCCACAGACCTCAGATACAACACTTCAGGTGCAGCTTTCCAGCTTCCAGAACATTGGCATTGGCCTCAGCTTGCAATTCCCCTCTAATTGTGTTGATCTTGCAAACCGTCCAGTAAAATAGAGTTTTCCTGTGCTATTAGAGTTTTGAAACCATGACTCTTGATTTAAAACTTGGAAAGGTCTGGACCAACAGGAATTTGAAATTTGACAATTTTGGGGTGAGCTTTGGTGAATTTTGGGTTTTTTCTGTTTTTTTTTTTTTTTTAATAGTTAGGTCTTAGTATCTCCATCTGCAGGGAAAAGTTTCAAGACCAGACAATCTCTAACATTTACGTTCCAACTTTCAAATTCACTGGATAAATTGATGTGGGATTCTCCTCTGTATGCTGTGAATATCATTGGTTAATAAGGAATGGCGTTGGGCCTATAGCAGAGCTATAGGGGAACAGAGCTAGGTGGGGAAAACTAAACTGAATGCTGGAAGAAAGAAAGGCAAAGTCAGAGAGAAGCCATGTAGCCCCCACCAGAGACAGATGACAGAACTTTATCTGGTAAGTCACAGCTATGTGGTGATGCAAATTAATAAAAATGGATTAAATTAATATGTAAGAATTAGCCAATAAGAAGCTAGAGCTAATGTGATCTGATGGACCAAGACCCCCTGAAAGATTGTGGTGAACAGTGCCAAAAAATTACTTCGCCCAACTGCTGACTGAGATAAACCTAGCATACAGGATACACCACAAAAGACCTGATTAACAGCATCTCCAATCAGCAGAAAGTAGTCTAGAGAACTACACCCATATTCCCAAATATTGTTTATAAATGTTTGTTTACATTTAAAGGGGGGTATGCTATAGAGATGGATACTTTGCATTGGTATGGATCTTGCTTTATTGATACAAAATTAAGGTCAATTTTGTTATATGTCTATAAGAGGCTCCTCATGGACTCTGCTAGCCATTTGGTCAAGAAACTGTTCTTGTGTAGACTGTTTGATAGTATGTTATGTGAACTGGACATGCAGGATGCACAGAGAAATGACTGCTGAACATGCCTAAAGATGAGACAGTCCTTTGAAGTTCCTGCTTCATGAAAGAGTCTGATAGACATTCTGCAGGACACATAAGAAAGTGACTGACAAATTGCCAATATAGGCAGAACTGTCTTTGATATTTCCTGGTTCATGGAAAAATCTGCTCGATGCTATGAGCCTGTCGGCTAAATATGGGTGCCCCAACATTGCAGAAGAACTTTGGGTGACTGTCCAGGCAGTGAGATGTTTCTCTCAATTCTTGAGTTTTGGAAGTTGCTTATAATTAATTATTGTTTACTTAGGAAATATTATATCTTTCTGTGGTCTTTGATGGAACTGAAGAATTGGTAGTTATAGTTTCCTTAGTTATGATAAAATATAAAGTAGATATAAATATTGTAACTATAGTCCTTGCTTGATTCCTATTTTGTATATGTAATTTTACTATGTTAAAAACTTTCCTTTTTATTTAAACAGAAAAGGGGAGGTGATGTGAGATTCCCCTCTATACGCTGTAAATACCATTGGTTAATAAAGAAACTGCTTTGGGCCTATAGCAAAGCTATAGAAGAACAGAGATAGGTGAGGAAAACTAAACTGTATGCTGGGAGAAAGGAGGTGGAATCAGAGAGAAGTCATGTAGTCCTGCCAGAGACAGACGCCAGAACTTTAGCCAGTAAGCCACAGCCACATGGCGATAACACAGATTAATAGAAATGGGTTAAATTAACATATAAGAGTTAGCCAATGAGAAGCTAGAGCTAATGAGCTAAGCAGTGATTTAATTAATACAGGTTCTGTGTGATTATTTTGGGGCTAAGCGGCCAGGAACTAACTAGCAGCCTTATTACTACAATAAATTTAATATCTTTTTATGATTTGAGTAGGTTTTTAAAGGGGTTCTAAAGGGAGAGGGACAGCCTATGAGTCTTCCCACGGATAAAGGTATCTCTAAGTGAAAAGCTGTGAGAGCCCTAAGGACTACAATAATCTCATCTAACCTGATGCCCCTCTTTCAGTTGTTGGGGTCTTTGCCTCATGCCTTGGATACACTTGGTCCTTCTTGAAAATAGGCTGTATTCAGAAACCCCAACAGTCCTAGAGTCGCGTTTGTAAACAGTTCAAAGTGTGTTCAGCTGGACTGCTTTAGCAATTAAAGAGAATGGTGACCTCATAGGATCTCAGGTGAAAGGGACCTTTGTCGCCATTCAGTGTTTCTGTATAGTGGGAGAGATTACAGAATGAAGAACACTCACCAAGTCAACAAACGCTGCTTCGGAAAAATCCTCAGCAAATGAGTCCAAGAGATTGAGGAACAAGAGTCAAGAGGAATGAGGCCTGACCCCAATTCTAATGTTAGCTTCAAGAGGTGCCTTGCTTTTTCTCCACCTTTCCTAACCTCATCTGGAAAATAGTCAGAAAAAAACATTTCAGAGAGTCCTGGGACAAGAAATGTGACTCTTTATTTAAGTGTGTATTTTTTATTTTATTCACTTTATGGTATTTTTTATAAATCTATTTTTACATTTTAGTAAATATTAATAGGGTTTTATATGTGTGTGCAACATAAATAATGGAAAGATGGGTTTATAAAATTATATTCATCCATATGTAAATTTCATATGTCATATATTTAAAACATAAGTCACCAAAAAGCATATTTACTCTTGGCTGGTGGCATTCCTAGAGACGAAATGGCTGTCATGCTGGCACATAGCTCTTGGAGGATGTTCTGTGAGAAGGAAGTTCTGAAATCAACTTTAAAACCTCCCCAGTGATTGTTTTTTTTAACTAAGCCAACACAAGTCACCCAGATGAAACTGTGAAGACATCATTCCAGCTCACTTCCATGACTCTGAATAGCTTGTACTTTGTGTCGTTGGAACAAATGTCAATATAAGAAGATCTCATCAACTGACCTCTCTGACTTAGAAAGACCTTTGGAGGCCTCTTACCTCACACTTTCTCCAGTTTGTACTACGGCTGCCCAGGCCCCCGGGTGGGAAGAGATTGCTCTAGGATAGGTAGGCTACTCCTGCCTTTTGTCTTGACTCTCACTGTTCTCATACTCCACTTCTTAATGGTCCTTTGACGGCATTCTTTGAGATTCCTGAGGCTGCCGTGTGTTAAGGGTGTTTTTTCTCTTTATGCTCTTCCTCCATTATTGCTTTTTCTACCCAGTCACCGTGAGTGTTTGCTGACACAACGAGAAAAACATTTTCCCAAAGTCGCATATGACCAACAGACAGCCTGATGCTGCTCTGGGACTAAGAGCACAAATTCTACAGACTGGCAGGAGAGTTGGGCGGCAACTCGAAATCAGAATCTGAATGGTATTCCACAACACAAAGGAGGCCCTCTCCCTGTTAAACTGGGCAAGTAGCCCAAGAGCTGTACAGTCCGCTCTTCCAGTCCCCAGAACACTGGCATTGCAATGCTGTCCTGAGTTTGATTTAACTTCCTTGCCAATACACATAGCAGGTTGTTAGGAAACAATTATCTCAGGACCTCCCTCAAAACTGTGCTGTTTTTCAACCCCATTAGTGTTGAGATCGCAGCATGATTGCAGGATGATTTATCTCTCAATACTGATCTGTTCTTACATTACTGGACATTTCCTCGGAGCTAAGTCCATCAATCACACTATCATCTGAACGTCTTAGAGCCGGGCTTGCCTGGCGGAGCCCAGCTCACTATTTATCTTACATGCTGTCTCCAGTTCTTGTCAGTTTTAATTCAGCTCTGCTCTCATTCTCTTCTCCTGTCCCCCGGGGGCTCTGTCTGGGACATATTATTATTCAGTATTTACAGGAATGTCACTTGAAAAATGTCACCATCACAAATGACAAAGATTCAGGGTTTGCATGAATTCATTGGTGCCCAACTGATCATTTTGGATCTTTAGACCATGATGTAAATTTCACATTGACCCATGAATTTTTAGAACTATCTTTGACCTAGTTCAAAAGAAGCCTCAGGGCAAGACAGTGGCATTTCCAAAATCCTCCAAGTTTAAATTTTAAAGTTTCCATTAGAAAGAGATTTTGTTGAATTTCTGATTCTCAGAAAGTATTAATTTTAAAATGCCCCCTTTCTTATTGATATTATCACATAAACCAGGATGCAAACTCTATGTTTAAATTATTAAAACTTACAGTTATGAATATTCTGTATGTTATTATCCAATTGGTTTCTCTTTCAATCATGGGACTTAGCATCTCATATTTTAGGTTATACCCATAGAGCATTTCTAATGGCCCAAGACCTGTCCTCAGCATGTAAATAACCAAATACTCACTCCCCCAAACAAGACAATGCTCCTTATTACTGATAATTGATGTAAACTATTTACAAAGAACTCCACTCATTAATAATAGTAATAATATCTACTTAACGTACAAATTCCAACCCTCGCTAATTCCAAAGACAGATATAATTATTTGTGTGTTCACAGATAAGAAAGCTAAGGTACGATGAATTTAGCCTACTCAGGAAGGTTGTTCAGCCAGCCATTTTAATCTTCTCTTGTCTGATTCCAGACAGTCCACTTTCTCAAACCCTACTATGCCATTCTCTGTCCTTATGAAAGAAATTAACGGGCTATTTTCTTAGTTAAGATACCTATTGCCATGATGAAAATACTGCGACAGAAGCAACTTGGGAAGGAAAGGGTTTATTTGTCTTATACTTTAATATGACTGCTCATCAAAGGAAATCAGGACAGGAACTGGTGCAGAGGCCATACAGACGCACCTCTGTCTTCCTCAACCTGCTTTCTTTTAGAATCCAGGACTACCATCCCAGGGATGGCACCACACTCAAGGGGCTGGACCCTTCCCCGTGAATCACCAATTAAGAGAATACCCCCACATGCTTGTGTACAGCATGATCTTATGAAGGAATTTTCTCAATTGAAGTTCCTTCCTCTCAGATGACTTTAGCTTGTATCAAGTTGGCATAAAACTAGCCAATACAACTGACCCCTTGTCATTTTGACACACAAACACATCACTGTTAAGCCACAACCTTTCTTTCTCATTCATCCTCAAGATCTCACATTAAAAGCATAAATAACTTTAAAAGTCCCAAGGCTTTACAAAATCAAATATATTTAAACATCACCCTCTTAGAATATCCAATCTCTTTAAAAATCCAAAACCTATTTAAAAGTTCAAAGTCTTTTAGCTGTGGTCTCCTGTAAAACTCAAAATAAAGTAAATACTTTCTTTAAGAGGGAAGAACCAGAAGAAAGCAAAACCAAATTTACACAATTTACACAATAACTGTAAATAACTCAATGTCAATTCCTGGGATTCACTCACGATCTTCTGCGTTCCTCCAGGGTGCTTCGTTCACTTCTCTGGGTTTGCCCTCTGCAATACACATAGCAGGTCTTCTCACTTATGGTGGCTCTAATCCTCCACTGCAGCTGGTCTTGGTAGTCATCTCATGGTACTGACATCTCCAAAATCCTGGGTCTTCTACTGAAATTGGACTACACTTTGACCAATAGCCTCTCCTGGGTTCTCTTCATGGTATCAAGTCTCAACTTTTCTCCATGATCCCTTCAATCCTGGGTCTTTAACTGCTTGCTATTCTAGCTGTACCTTCACCAATGGTCTCTCCTGACCTCTTACAGTACTCAGCTTACAGTACCTCAGCTGTTCTCCGTGCTCCCTTCATGCCTTCAAAACTAGTAGCACTTGGTGGCTCTTATACCACCGAGTTTGGGTGCCATCAGGAGGTACAATCTTGGTCACCTCTGAAAGACAGCTTCTGTGTGTTGATAGATGGGGCCTCCCCAATCAATCACTAACACCCAACAACTGGGTCTTATGGAGACATTTTCTTAATAGAGGTTCCCTCCTTTCAGATAATTCTAGCTTGTGTCAAGTTGATATAAAATTATCCATCACAGCTAGGTTATTGTGAAAACATTGTTCTTATGATTTCACTCAATATTCCATCTAGTAAATCCTTAAGGAAGCCAAAGTTAAGCCATATTTTCATATAAATCTTGGTGATTTCACTTGTTCTGGTTTATCAAGAAGGAGCTAGATGAGGTGAAAAATGTTCCTAGTTTTCTCAAGATTGGAATAGAAAGATACCAAAATAATTTTGAAGTCCTCATTGGATTTATGTTAGTTCCAGGCTATAAGACCCACCCCATCTTAGGGGGTTGTACAAGTCTGCTCCCACCAGCATCACTAGATTACTGGAATTCATCTGTGTCTGACATCCAAGATCCAACTGAGAAAACCAAAAGCTTAGTTAAGAAGCTCTGATAAGTTTGCTTTGCTTCCCTAAATGGTTATAAACAATAACTTATTTGATTCATGGTTCTCAGGCAGTTACAGGTTGATGGGAAAAAAAAAAGCATCTTTAGGTCCCCTGGTCAGTCTCAGCATCTGACAGACAACTTGAAGATGTTCAGATGGGCTAATGGAACCAGGGAAATAATACACATGAAAGCAAATCATAAGACTAATCCAGGCAGATCATTTACCAGCAGGAATTTCCAAGTAGAGGAGCCACAGGAAAGGCTGGAGGCTGGTCTATAGCAAAGGAGGAAATCATTAAGATGCATGTATAATGGCACTTACAGGAAATACCGACATGATTTTCCGAAGTAGGTCTCCCATGTGCCCCATGACTCAAGGACTATGTACGAAGAGCCAATTTTCTGGACACACTGCTAACACACTAACATTAATGAGTTACTCTGTAGTGAATACTTCAGTTTTCTGTGTTACTAACTCTTTGTCTTCTCCACAGTCCTATAAGGCAATGTTGTGTGGGGTGTGTATACTTATGTAAGGTCAGCCAATATTATGTAGCACATAATCAAATGGACTACAAACCCCAAAGCCTGATGTGTGGGTCCCGGAATCTATACTCTTAACAATACTCCCCACCCACAGCCATCATTGGTGTTGATGTGAGGATTTCATGTCAGCACACACGGCTATAAACTTAGGTGGAAGGTACTCATCTGAGGATCTGTTGTATCCCATGCATTGTGTATGTACATCAGCATATGCTTACGAAGACAGACGCCACTTTGCAAACTCTTAGTATCAATAGTTCTACTGCATAAAATTGTACCTTCACACAATCTTTGTAAAGCCTGGATTGTGGCGCTCAGATGGGTATACTAGGACCTTCTCTGTTTGCTACTCTTCTGTAAGAGGATCTCAAAACTCTCCCGTGCTCACTAAACACCTTTAGAGCCCTAGGGAGTCCCCATGGCTTTCTGCTACCACCGTTCTGAGAGAAAAGATTCTCAGTAGGCTCATCTGAAGGCTACATTGAACATCCACGTATCTACTTACAACCATCTTCTTTGAAACATCACCCATTCTCTACCTCTTTCCTTTCTGAAAAAAAAAACTCACAAATACCTCTCCTTTATAGACTTTGAGGGCAAATCCAAATTCTTTTAATTACTAGTGTCTTCCGCTGCCAGCCTCAAATGTGACTGAATGCAAGCATGTGCATCCATGAAAGAGTGCCCACTCATGCACACTCTGTAGCCAACAACTTAACTGCATTCCGGTTGGGGTGATTAATGAGACTGACTTCCAGGCACTTCATACAGGCAATCCCTGGATGAGTGATCTAAATTACCGAAAGCAGGATGCTCACATGTAGTCATCACACAACAATATGTCAAAATGCACCTGCAGCCCACGGAGAAAGCAAGGCTGAAAGAGACTTGAATTCCCTGGGTTTGGACAGCCTGGAGTAACCCACAATGCCTGCGCAGCCTCTGATTCCATCTCTCAGTGCTGCAGGGAAGACTACTCTGTAATTGGAAAATGCTGCCCAAGCAGAAAGTCTGGCTTGCTTAATAAACAGTGTATCTGAAGAAGTTCAAAAATTACCAGAGGAGAAGCACAGCCTCGTGTTAGCATCAGTGCTCTAGAACGGGCTAAAACTGATCCAAGCTATCAGCTGCGTTGTCTCTTACAGCTCATTTAACCATGCAATTAGGCAATTAAGCACATGCAAAATATTTAAAATTAAGCACGCTTCTCATCAATCCAGAGATCAAAACTTTTGACTGTGGAGTAAATGATCAATTTGCCCTTTCTTCATTCCTGGTTCGTAAGAGAGCTCCATTGCTATTGGAGAGAAGAAAGAAATAGGATGTTTATCTCAACTCAGCAATTTCATGGTTTCTATCAGATGGTAGAAGCAAAAATAATAAGTTGGAAGATTTCAAATGAAAAGGCTGTAGAGCAGAGCAAAGGCATGATCACGTGGTTAATAATGTATTTTGCAAATGTAGGGGAGAAATTATGCATGAATACCAAATTTCCATGAGAGGAAGGTGAACAGCCTGTTTAATGACTGCAGAGTCAAAGCTGGAATCACATCGCTCCGAACAGGTATACAGTATTATATTCCGATAGAGAAAGGAATGCTGTGTGAATGCTCCCAGCAAAAAGGTAGCAGAGGAATATTGCATCTTTAATAGGATTTTTGATTCAAATGTGCTGAGCCAAACCATTTAAAATTGCATTTGAATAGTAAATAGATAACATCATCATTTTTTTAAACCCGCACACTTGTGCCAGATCAACAGAGAGCCTGCAAAATAAAGACAGGAGAAGGAGGTATCAGCTCTGAATAGAAAATAAAATTAAAAATGTCTTCTCAGGCATGAGGCCTTCCTCGTCATCAAAATGCTAAAACGTATTTAACTTCTTCCTTCCTCAGCACCATGGCAAGCTGGTTCCTGAGCCAAGAGAACCTCCACATCAAAGTAGCTTTTGCAAACACTGATTTAATTTGGACGGAGGTTGGACTTGGCCTTTCCATTAAATTGTTATTTTATTAAGCAGTTTGCATTAATAATAGTTGGTCCATTACACTGGGGAAAGGTTTTTAGAGATGCCACCAGAAATGCCTCCACAAAATTAGAATGCCAGCAATTCAAACCAGGGCACCTTGAGGAAGACCGGGAACTGTCCTAACCATCCTGCTGCCAGGAAGGCCAGTTTTCCAGAAGCCTTCCAATGAATTCGGACTTTTAGTCAAGCTTCCGAGTAACTGAAAGTGAGCTTTTATGTCTGTAGTTTCCTACCAAGCTTACTTTTTAAGAAATCTTTTTGTAGAGACATTTCCTGGGGCTGGGAAGATGGCCAGGTAACTGAAGCACTGACTTTGCAAGTGTGAAAATTGGAACGCAGGTCCCCAAGTCATAGGCATGGAGGATGCTCCTTGGAAGATGGAAATAGAGTTCCTGATACAAGCTAGCTCACTAAATCAGCCTTAATCTGCCAACCCCAAGTTCAGTGAGAGACCCTGCCTCGATATATAAGATGGATGAGGATAAATGAAGACATTAGATGTCAACTTTTGGCCTCCACATGTGTATGTAGTCACACCCATGTGTGTAGATATGTGTGTTCCCTTACAGGAATAATGTACAAACACACACACACACACAGAGAGAGAGAGAGAGAGACAGAGAGAGAGAGAGAGAGAGAGAGAGAGAGAGAGAGAGAGAGAGGAAGAAGAAGGAGAAGAAGAAGAAAGAAGAAGAAGAAGAAGAAGAAGAAGAAGAAGAAGAAGAAGAAGAAGAAGAAGAAGAAGAAGAAGAAGAAGAAGAAGAAGAAGAAGAAGAAGTAGAAGAAGAAGAAGAAGAAGAAGAAGAAGAAGAAGTAGATGATGATATGATGATGCTGGGTATTTTTTAGGTCTGTTTACTTTTTACTACTTTTATTTATTTATTTAATATGTTCTTTCCGGGTCTGAGTTACTTCACTCAGTATAGTATTTTATTAATTCTTAGAGAATTCCATACAGTGTACCTTGATCATATTCACCTCCTTCCCCTAACCTCCCCTCTGCTCTTCTCCCTCCCCTCAGATCCTCAGCCCCACCCACTTCATGGTTCCCCCTTTTCAGAAGGAACTATCTCTCGAAGCAGATGTCCTTGCCCTCTAGCTCATCCAGTCTTTCTTTCCCTCTTCCATGATGCCCCCTGAGCTTGAACATGTGTTCTAAGTATGTTGATTGACTGCTCTAATTATCATGATTTGATATTAATTTATTTGGGAGAGGTGAACAAGCAAAGTAGAAACATCTGTAATCCGAAGTGTAACCTGAACAATTCCTCGCATTCTTAGCCAAGTTTCTGAAACCAGAATTTTGTGAAATGCCATTTTTCATTAGTCTGTGGAGAGTCTCACCGGGTTGCCATCTAGGTTTCTGCACGTTCTGTTGTCCCAGAAGCAAGTACCTTTATTAAAGGGTTGAAGTTTTGCCTGCAAATCTGATCTGGAAGTTTCTGGTGTCATGTAGAGGAACCCTGTAGCTGTCCAGAGCCCCAAGCTGAGCTCTCACCAGGCAGGAGTACTCGCCTGCCTAAGAAGCAGGTGGCTGTGTGATCAGAATCAGAGAACTGGAATGGTGCTCACAGAAGACCTGAAGGATTTTCTTGTCATAATAGCCTGATGGATTTTGAAACTTTATCTATGTTTTAAATAGGAATGTTTAAAAGCACCAAACACCCCAAGAGCTATGCAAGAAAATTCTCTCGTCACATTTGCTTTTGTCCTCCCTCACACCAGAGGAGCCTTCATTGTTTTTCTGTTATTTATCTTTCCAGAACATTGGAACAAACACATCCAAGTTTCCAAGTTGGGGTTTTCTAGTTTCATCAAGGAGCTGCTGGGTCTGTGGAGTGGTGTCTTCTTGGGGTCTGATTTGTTTTAAGACTTAACTTTTTCTGTGTGCATAATTATCATCTTCCAGGAAGTGAAATATAATATTTCCATTTTGATTCGGGAAATCACCAGTAAGATGTTTCAGAATGTTTTCATGGCCAGCTAGACGGCTCAGAAGGCAAAGTGTTTGCGGCCATGACTGACAACCCAAGTTCAATCCCTGGGACCCACATGATGAAGGAAAGGAGATCATCACCTCCTCTGACCTCCACTAATATGCCTCATCCACACAGAGTCCTCTTTCCAGACAATTTCCTAGGATAAGTTCTCTCACTACATTGGATTCGGAAAACTTTTCCAACAGGTGAGTCCATGATGCTGAAGTGAACTTTTAGTAATAATAAGAAAGACCTTTACAGCAGTCTTTCCTGCCCATACTTTACTGTGAGTCAGAGGCGGAGTCTGTTGGCTCTGAAAACCCACAGGTGTTGGTGTTTGCTATTTCAGTCTCTCTGTGCTGAAAAAACCTGTGACGTTTGGTTGTTCCACCAAAATTCCAATTTTGTTTTTAAGTCTTATTGCATGTGTGTGCATGTTTGTGTGTGTAGGTGTGCGTGTTTGGTGGACGTGCACATATGTGTGCATGGGGGAACGCACATGCGCACACGTTCAGAGGTGGCCTTCAGATGTCTTCTGCCACTGCTCTCCACCTTCTTTCTGAGGCAGGATCTCTCCTGAGCCTGGAGCTCACGGGTTTGACTGGACTAGCTGAGCAGCAAACCTCACAGGATCTTTCTGTCTCTGCCTTCCTAAATCAGGATTATACATGTTTTTTTTATGTGGATGCTGAAAATCCAGCTCAGGTCTTCGTGCTTGCACAAGAAGCATTTTACCAAATGAGCCATCTCCCCAACTCATCTCCCAACATTTAACAGCTTTTCGCTTGAAAAGCAAGGGTCATTCTCATCCTAGGTGTCTTGGTTTCAGTACTTCCGTCACCAAACCACTAGAATAAGCATGAGATCCTTTCCAGGCCAATCAAAGTCAGATTGATCTGAGCAGAGTGGTTGATCCTGGAATAACCATATGATTCAATCCTGCCGATTAGAACCATCCAGTCCTTTTCTTGACTCTCTTTAGAGAGAGAAACATTTTGTGCTCTGTAGCTCCTAGAGGTCATTCCAGGCCACTCCTAGAGGACCCAGTATAAGAACAAAGGTGTCACAGGAGACAGAAATGAAAAATGGAGGAAGGACAAAATTGGTAAATACCTGGATCTCTCTTTTTCAAAAATGTGAACTACTGGTCCCCTTTCTGTTAAAGTCATTTGAGTTGATTTTCTGCCACTAGTGATTAAATGAGTCTTTATATAGGATTTAATTGCAATCACGGAGACCTACACTTACTCTATTTAAAACTGATAATTGGTCTGCTCATACCACCTACTCTTCCACGAGATATAGTACACACAGCCAGAGAAAGAAAAGAACTCCCCAAATAGTACTGCTTACCTCTTTTTATAGACATAATGCTCAAAATATCCTGGCCTACCAAGGACCAGCTGCTATGAGATGCTCAGCTAGTTCAGAAACCTAACAACCTTCTAGCAGGGTTAATACTTTAGGTCATATATTTTTTTCATATATTTTTTTTTCAGGTGATAGCACTTAAAATCTCAGAAGTTCATCAAGTCAAGTGATTTATTTCAGTAGGTTGTGGCCTCATCTGACCCCAGAACCAGAACCTATAAGAGCAAGTCTCAAGAACCCTTATTGTTAATGTCTTAGCCTGGATCAATTTCCTTCAGCCAATTCAAATTGCCGTAACAGAATGCCACAGATGGGGTAGCTGATAAGCCATGGTGATTAATGTCACAGCTGTGGAAGCTGGGAGTCCAAGACCAATACAATCAGAGTCTGGAGAGGGCTCTCTCCCCGGTTCATATGCCTCCATCTTCTGACCATATCCATCTTTTGGAGAGTGTTTTTCGGGGTCTATCTTAAAGAAACACTAATCTCATTGAGTATGTTAGTGCAAGCCTATAGCATGGAGAAGTAAAGACACTGAAGCAGGAATTCCAAGAAAAACACATAGTCACAGAAATATTATCCTTCAAAAACACCAAAAACGGCAGCAACCTAGTTCATAAGAGCTCCCACCTCATGATTTAACCACATCTTAAAGACTTTGCATCCAACCAACATAATATTAGGGTATCTATGTGTCATTTTATGAGGAAATAACACAAGTTCAGTCTGTAGGAGGTCAGTAAAGGCTCTTGGTGGATATAATTTGTGGACCAATAAGAGACCTTGATTTATCATACCATTTCCCAGGTATCAGATAAACCCCACCAACTGAACCTTATCTTTGCTTCCATGAGACCAAAATAATTCTAATATCAAAATTCCTTTTGATGCTTTTTCTTTTTGCTCTAACTCAACAAACATACAAACGTCATTAGCAAGAAGTGAAAATGATTTGAGGATAAATCTCATGCACTCTGACCTGCTGTAGTGATCAGCAGGCCAAGGGAAGCCCTTGTGCATTGCTCTTGTGCTCTCGCTGACGTTTAAAGGCTGCCTATGTAAAGTTCCTCTGGGCCCAGAGTGAAAACTCCTTCAATACCCAGAACCCACATCAGGTAGCTCCCAACTGCCTATCACTCCAGCTACAAAGGATCCAATGCCACCGACATCCTCAGATACCCATAAGCACGTGCCCATAATCACAAACACACACACAGAAGAGGGAGGGTCATGTTTAAAAGTAAGATAAACCTTTAACATTTAAGAAACAAAATGAAGGGTCTCATTAATTAATAACTTTTACCAAGCATCTCAATATAGAGGCTAGGCAACCAGAAGAACTTTATCATCAGACTGTGCTCAACTCTGAAGGCAAAGTTCCACTGTTGTCAGTAACCGCATGCAGTACACAGGAGTGAATTTCAATAACCATTTGCTGAGCACAGACTACTGTCAATTTCATAGAGATATCCATTGTATCAAAGCCATGACACATTCTGAATCAACTCTAATCTGAAATAAAAGGTATTTAATCTGAGTTCACCTACGAACTCATTGAAGAAAAAGACTGCTCTTAAACCCAGGTCACCCAGCCCAGGGTACTCACAGACAACAGTCTCCACTCAGAACCCCTGAGAGAGTTCAGGTATTATTTATTTCTAGACTTTTAGATCAGAGACGACAAAGCTGAACACCTCCAGGGCCGGGGCTCCTACGGGACACAAGCAGAGGAAGTGAGGGGGTTTACTATATCCCAGTGGAGATTTGTTTTCTTATCAGACCCACAAGACACGCTGTGTGTGGTGCTGGAAACCCATGCTGTTAAATATTGAAATACTTTGTGGTTCTCTAGCCCTGCTGTGCAGGAACAAAAACAGGTGGATTGGGGGAGTTAGAGGAACAATTAAGGATGAAAACTAGGCCCAAAATTAATTTGGAGAATGATATTGACCAATACATTGAGAGTCGTGAGGAAGCTGAAGAATTTAGGAATCACTGACAGGATGGTCAGCAAGTATCACCATCATCACAACCCTAGGAAGGCTGAGGCAGGAAGATTGGAAGGTTGAGAATAGATTGTGCTACATAGTAGGACTAGATTTAAATAAATGGTATTTTTTTATTCCAGCTGATTTATGGTTATATGGTATGATCATATATTTTTAAAACAATTACCAACCTAGATATGAGAGAAATTTCCCAATTTTATTATGCTATTTTTGTTGTATTTTTTTTTCCTAAATCAGCAAGAGCTCTTTGCAGATCAAATTGTATTTCCAAGGTCATGTGGCCTGATAGTTGCCAAGAGACAGTTGATCTTCTCAGTGGAAGTACAAAAGAATTGCTCTGTCCTTGGAGCGATTCGTGGCCCCTAACTAATCAAATGAGACACTGGGCAGAGGCATTTTTCATACCATAACCCTTTAAGACCAGCGTTCATCATTTAATCCAAAAGTGGAATCCTTTGCCCACTGCCAAACGTGAGAAATGTTTTTCTGCATCTTCAATATTAACAAGGTATCAATAATCTGTATAAATGGAAACCTTCATCCCACAGCTATTTTTAAATGAACAGAACAATCATCCCATGGGAAATGCTCTTGGGATACATGGAGGCTTTAAAAGTAGCGAGCCTAGTGCCTGCATAAGCAGAGATGTGTTTATTCTACTTATCTCAAACCACAGCGAATATCGTCCCTGTCTCTAAATGGTCAGGCTCCTGCCTCTCCCAACTTAATTCTGCCTTAGCGAGATAACACCAAAAAGTTAGCAACTGTGTTTACTGAGCTTGCTCTCCTCGCACAAAAGGATGCTAAATATTTGATGATAATCTCCCTTTTCTTTGAATTAACATGAGTGCCAATCTAAAACAGCACATGTTGAACAAAAATTTTATTTTAATTGCATTCCCCATGCTCCTTTGCCTTCGAATAAATTCTAAGAATAAAAATTAAAGTCAGCTCTAAAAGTATGTCTTCCTTCCTCTAAGTGACATGAAGACATTAGTCTCGCCTTAATCACTTTCGTTTGAACAGCTTGGGGAGGCTCGGCATGAATTTTTGATGCGTGGGATACAGCCCTCCACCTACTCACCCCTTCCCGCCGTGTTCTGCATTCCTCAGCTATGCACCAGCTATTTTCATCAAGGGCTTTGGCATTTTTATACGGCACTTGTGCCTCCAGAGCGCTGGGACAGTACCGTGGGTGCGCTCAGCCAGTCCATAGACAGAAAGGGAAAGAAGTGTCACAGATCCTCCCCATGGGCCGGGCTAGAGGAAGCCCTGAACAGCCCTGTAAGCATTTTCACTTGGGAGCTGGGTAGGAACTGCCTTATTTGCTGCCTGTACTCACCTGGAGAAGCTAAGTTCAGAAATTAAAATTTAATGAAGAATCAAGTTTGAAATTCTGCACCAGTGCACAAGGCTTATAAATACACCACAGCAATGCTACCCGGGTAGTATAAATAATACATGTAATGTTGATTAAAATTTTGATGTAAATTTCTAAAAACTTTATTAAAGTTGTAAAAATAACTGACACGCGTTGTTTATAGTGGGGTGACAACTTAATTAATCAACTGCAGGCTCCCCTGAAATGCAGATGAGAAGTGTATATTCTCCGCTTTTATTTTCATCCCTGAAGAATGAGCCAGAAAATGCAAAATTATCTCCCTTTCAAAACACCAAATTATCTCTCTTTCAAAACAGTCTGGGTATTAATTGTGAAGCATGACAGCACATAGTCTTTGCCCAGACTAATAATTAATCTGGAATGCACAAATCTTGACATTCAAGCGGCGGAAAAGCTCAAGTAGTGGCTGTGGGGCATTCGTTCGCACTCAGTCTGTGAACGAGCCCTGTTGTCTTGGTGCAGAGAAAATTTTCAATTTTCAGGTCGCTAAACAGTTTAATTCTTTATTAGGGATAAAAAAATTAAATACAAAAAAGATCACCACTGAAAATAAAATTCATATATATACTGCGTGCCGGTTATTTTGGGATTCTAGTTTAATGAGACTTATCTCTTTTTAAATGAGAAATCCCAGAACAATATTGAAAATAAATAAGATGAACGCTAAAGTAATATCTTAGATAGTCAGTCTTTTATTACTTTATTATTGCTTTTCTCTGAGAATCTCATTGCAGATGAAACACTGTAGGAATTATAAGATACTGACTCAGGACAGCGTTTGTAATCATTAATGCATGCTGTCAACAGCCATCCGTTCACTCAACAAACTTATTAGCCGCAGGGCTGGATGGCAGGCTTCTGAATAGTTACAAGGGTCAACAGATACAATTCCACTGCGTTTACAGTGGATCAGAAAGGATACATTGTAAGCCTAAAAAACTAACTTTGTATCAAACAACCAGCTGCACTTGACCTCTCTGATCGTCCTTATCTATTAACTGAGACAACCTCATTCTTTACACCATAAATATGCTATGAGGAGTCAATGGTGTAACTCCTGACACACACAGCACTGTGTATAATATCCAGTGAGTTTCCTTTCCTCTTCCTTTGTTTCTCGAACTATTGCTGCTGCCATTGATGTCGTCACTATCACTGTACTCATCCTCCCGGACAACAGCCCCCAAGGTGTGAGCTCTTATATACAACAGGAGGAAATGACTCACCATCTCTAAGATATACGTGCCTCCAAGTCTCCTGAGACCCTGGTTATTCCTATTTTCTTCTAGATTCAGCCATGCACCATAACTCCCCTAAGTCGTGTTCCGCATTGGATCATGATGCCATCTACCAGCATTGAGAGCCAGTGCTAGATTAACCACTAAGCAAAATGCTTTGTGTTCCGAGAACAAAGGAGAAGAATGGATATCGGAAGCACTCTTCTTAGCTAGTCTGCCCCCAACCTCTCACTGGCACTCTCAACTTTAATGGAGTTTTTGCTTGTCTTTTCTGGGTATTTGACTTCAGTCCATACTAATGAGAGGGGGAGGGAGACAGAAAGGTTGGTTTCTTGGATATGACAAGTGGTTAAAGTTTAAAATCTTGTTTAAGGATGTTATCATATCTATTGGTCTCATGCAGTGACCAGTTTCTTCAGCGTTCTCATTGTGTGTGCTTTCTTTATTCAGATACTTCTCAGTGGCCTAGATCAATTCTTCCTTGTCTCCCAAACTTCTAAATCCTAGGGTGCCCACAGCAGTCCTTTAAACTTCTTTAAAATGTCTTCCAACCACACAGCTTTCAGTACCTACTCTATACTGAAGGAATGCGGCTCATAGACTGAGTGGTGTATTGTACTCTTCATTTAGGCATTGGAAGTATCTAGAACAGTGGTTCTCAACCTTCCTAATACTGAAACCCTTTGGTACAGTTCCTCATGTTGTGTTGACTTCAACCATAAAATTATTTCATCACTACTTCATAACTATAATTTTGCTACTATTATGAATCACAATGTAAATATCTGATATGAGACTCCAAAAGGGGTCATGGCCTGTGTGGCTGGATCCTAATGGCTCCCTTGGGGGAGGGGGTACGAAGGTGCAGCATTAATGACATAGATGATGGAGTCAGGTGAAAGGGACTTGTTTATTCAGCCGTGGGGAGAATCTTATAGACCCTCTCAGCTCCCAGGTGTTCTGATCAGCTGACATCACGTGGCCGTCCCGCATTGGCTAGGCACAGACAGCACCAGGCAGATTCCAGGCTGTCTCACCTCTTGGCCTGGTAGGCCTTAACTTCCTACAGTGACCCACAGATTGAGGACTGCTGGTCTAGACGAATACAGTGTTAGACTGTCCATAAGTTAGCAACTGCCCTTACTCCAGCCCTGTTACCTATTCACATATGGGTCATCCGTCATACATCTACTGTGCCTTCTTCCCCTACAGACATAGCTCCTGATACACATACAGAGAATTGAACTGGCCATTTTTGCCAAATTCAGCTTTGCAAAGACCGAAGTTATTCCCATTTAACTTCTGTGGGGATTTATGCATGAATTCCCTGGCCCCGGGTGTTTTCCCTAGAGACCTTACTGCCGCGGCTCCTGCCATGGACTGCAGCTACAACACCTGGAGCATCTCCAGGAAAATGCATTCTAACTTACACTGTCTTTGTTGACTTATGTGTCCATCCCTTCAGGACCACACTCCACTCCCTCTCTATCCCCATCAATAGACTCACAGATACAGAGCAGATGCACATGAAACAGTTTTGAATGAATGAATCTATAATTAATGAGAAAAGAGCTGGGACATATTTAACACTTCCTTGCGAAGGTCCTCAATTGGTTGAATCCTAGTAGTCTCATTAGGCACGTAAGTGTGTTCTTAGCACAATTCCTTTATCGTGGAAGTTCCTAAACCTGAAAACTTTAAAGAGAAGTAAATTTTAGAGGGTTAATAAAGAGAGCGCCAAGGACATTCGGTCCTCTCCAAATGCATGAAAGAAGACTGAGACGTTCTAGTCTCTGGTGTCTCCACCTCCAGTACCAACTCATGAGATGCCAATGTACCTTGAATCCGCATCCTCTCTCAGCCACTAGACAACCTTCTGCATCTCTTCCAGCTCCATAGTCAATACAATCATCTGTTCTCGCAGCCTCTGCACATTCCCCATGTGCTTCTCAATGGGTGGTTCTCTGTCCTCATTCTAATATACGTAATGGTAGCTTGTGAGGCTGACTGTTCTCTCTCGCTTGGTAAACATTTCTCATTCTGCCCTTTTCAATTGCCTTTATCAACCCCTCCTTGTCTCCCAACCTCTGAACCTTAGGCCTTCCACAGCAGTGTCTTAAACTTCTTTAGAAATCTCAAGTCTCATCGTTTATAATACCAACTGTACAGCAAAGATTGCTGTTACATATTCTGCGTGGCCTAGCTGATGAGCTGAATCATTAAGGGTTGGTCTAATGATAGTCCACTTCCCATCCTAAACTCTCTCTGCTTCCAGATCCATCAACATGTGAACAGACTATACCACAAGCTCTTCCACAGACAGAATCACTCTAAGCCCCATGCTTTTCCCACAAGGATGGAATGCTATTCCCTGAAATTATGAGTCAAAATAAGATTCCCTTTCATTAAATTGTTTTGGTAAAATTATCTCCTGATAGTGATGAGAAAAGTAATAAACCACTCCACAGAGTTATCTCCATCCCCAATGCCCTAATCAACCCCGAGTTTACTAAAGTACTGTGGACACAAAATCTCCATCCAGGCAGCCAATAAGTAACCAAACATGTCCAAAACTTAATTTTTATTATTTCTGCTTAGTATAATAACACCTCTTAGTCTTTTATGGTAAATCACATTAAACCCCTTGGAAGTTTCTCTGACTCCTTCTCTTATACCCAACATGCACTCCGTCTACAAATTCTACCTTCAGGTTAAATCCACAATCTAGTCATACCTTTATACTTTCACTGTGGTTCTTGATAGTAATATTTTGTTTATATTATATTTTTAAAGATTTTATTTATTTTTATGTTATATATGCTTTGTCTGTATGTGTATATGTGTGTATGTATGTGTGTATATATTATGCATATATATACTTTGGAACTGGAGTTACAGAAAATTGTGAGTCACCAGGTAAGTTCTGGGAATTCAACCTGGGCCCTTGACAAGAGCAGCAAGTGCTCTTAACCAGCTGAGTCATCTGCCCGCCCATTTTGTTTGTGTTATTAGTTTCCTCATTCATTTTTCATTATATTTCCTTCCTCTACAGTCTATTCTTAACAAAAGAACAAAGGAAGCTTGAAGAACACATGATGTGACACCTCTTCTCAAGTACTCCAAGTGGCTCCCATAACATTCAAGCCAGAGCAGAAGATTCTACAATAGCACACAGGGTCCCACAGGGTGGTGTTGCTCTCCTTAGCTCCATCATTTCAGCCCCCATTCTTATCATCACCTGTTCGTCCACTCACTCCAGCCATAGCTCTTCCCTATAGATACCAAAACCTAGAACAGATCTGTCATAGGGTGGGTACTGAACAGCTGTTTATGAACAGGATGAAGGGTAGGAGTGCTGGGGAAGATGGACAAATGGCTCAAAAAATATTCAAAGCAACCGGATGTTTAAGAAATACTCGTGGCTATTATTTTTACACTATTATATCCATTAGACTCACTATAAATTCTCTACAGAATATGCCTCAATAAACTTTGGGGTCTGGTACAAGATTTAAAGCTCAGCTGTACATACTTAGCCATTCTTACTATTCAGTGTCTCATAACATTAACTAAATGACTATGGGCCAACAGAATGGGCACATTATAGAGCCCCAAGGTTGTTTAAAAAGAAATACAAGCACTTTATATAAAAAAGGTATATTCTGAGGTGTTTATCAAAGTAACACAGTCTTTATTTCATGGACAAATTGAAAACACAAGGCTGAAGAAATTGATGTCATGCTAGAGAAGAATATATATCTGAAGATAAAAATTGAGTTGAAATAACAGAAGTGACCAACCAACAATGTGAGACTTTAAAAATTCACAATAAGTCTCTATAAGCTTGTAAGAGACACAGTTGTTCAACACTTCACAGATCAATTTGAAAGCATTCACACTGGACGGCAGAAACCACAGATCTGGATCTGTAAAGCTTCAGTTAGTGACATTTTAATACACTTGATATTGTTGTAAGAAAAACTTTCACGACCTTCAAGCTCCCAAGCTATGGAAACAAAGTAGGTGTGAAGTCTGAAGTCTTTGGAGACAAAGAACAGGGTGAATGGATCTCTATGAATAGAGAAGCCTCTCCCCCCAAATTAGAAGGACTCTTCAATATTTAATGTAATTGCTTAGAATTCCACCAGATACAAGAAAGCATTTCAATAACTCCTTTCTTCTACCTTGTCTACCTAAGAGATTTACCTTAGGAAAATATCTAATCTAAGGATTTTTTGATTAATTTTTAGCTTTTTGTTAAATATGCCTAGGATATATTAGTTCCATGTCTACTTTCTTATGTTCATTTCACACATTTTAACTCATTTCTGGTGGTTCAGCTGCTGACAAACGGGCTGTGTGATATAGTGACAGTGAATTGGACTTTAAAGAAAGAACGACATAAAAGATGACTAGGTCTTCCACCAGAAAGGCTTCTGACCTTCCACAAGTGTATTTGACTTCCCGGAGCCTTAGTGTCTGCATCTGGAAAGTGGGCACGTGAACACTGTTACTGCAAAGACTCAAAGGAATGTGCACAGGGGCCACAGCTAAATGTGCTTGGTGACTCACTTCCTTCTCACCCTAAGTGACAGAGCAAACACCAGGCCGGAAGCTATTTCAACACGACTTAGATATCAGCAGTTTTTCTCGAACCTAATCGCAGTAAGTCCTAGTTGTCTTCCATTAAGATCCCAGCATGCTTTCCAGACATCTTCTTGGCTATAACAGTTCTCATAACCATATTCTAAAATTCTCATGTTTCTCTCTCCTTTCAGGACATTGTTGGTGTTATTCAACCTATCTATTGACACTCATCTGCTTCATGACTTCCGTTCTGTTGTGACTGTCTCTAGGTCACTGTCGTTCTTAGAATAACTGAAGTGTAATATTCACCTGTCCTTATATTTAAATAATGCATATGGACTTTAATTGTGGACTTCAGAACAGCAATTCAACCATAGAAGACATTTTGACAAGAGCAGAACGCAGAGGCAAGATTTTAATATTCATCAGACGTTGGATGCCAGCATGGTTGGCAATTAATCCTGGACATCAGCATTGGTATTGCTGATAACTGATATATGTATATTAAACTGTGTCTGCCATTTTAACCGTATTTATTCTTTTAAATCTGATGTTAATTCATTTCACAGTTGATTTTCTCAGGGTCACCAAGATGATGGCTGACAGGTCTGAGGTCATGTGACTCAACATCTTTTACTGTTCCCACTGCCAAAATGTCCTGCATTGTCTCCAAGAGCCCAGTGAGCAGTATGCTTTTAGAGAGCATCCCAGACTGGAGGATTCTGCTTGTGAGGACACTGCTAAGGAAGGAATGGAGTAGAAGCTGAATGAGATGTGAAAGATCTGGCAGAGGAAGGTAACTGTGAATCCAAACAGAACAAGGAACTAGAAAGCACTAAGCCATGAACTGGACAAGTTCATAAACCAAAGAGAACAGGTATCATACCCTAGACATACACATTCACTTTGGAAAGATTTTAGTATTTCATTACAGATTTAAGTATTTCACCTTCTACAAATAGGTCAAATATTAGCCATGAAAGGTTGTCTACAACTTCTAATATAGTAGAACATCATTGACTTGCACCCACAAGGGTGGGGCCTGGAAGAACAGAGCCTGCAGCACTGAGTTCACTTAGCTTGCTATAGCGTGCTGACATGCAATGAGAAGGAGGCTGAGATAAGCTTTTGTAACTCCTTCTCATTCTCTTTATAACCCCTTAGGGCTCTTACATCTTTAGAAACATTGATATTTCTGAAACCTGAACCCTAGAATTAACAAGAAAGCCTACCTTGGAGTATCAACCTTAGCAAACTTACACAAAATAAGATGATTTAAGTAATATGATCAGGTAACAAAAGAAAATTCTTCCACTAACGTTAATGCTGAAGGATATAGTAGGTCCCCGGTGACCTGTCAATTCAAAGGAATACCCAGCAATAAGACAGAGATACAAGCAGGATCCCTCAGGGTGTATCAGGCAGGGATGGCTCTGATTCCTGTGTTTCTGAATCCATGGCAAGAGGACTATTCCATAGCCTTACAGGCAGTAGTGATGAAGAAGTTGATAAATATTCTACCCAGATAAAGACTAGCTACAAAATAATTTAAGGCTGAAGGCAGGTGTGTTGGTTCTATGGAGCTTCTCTAACAAAAACTGCCATAAACTAGATGGTTATTACTAAAACACTTTCTGCGCACTGTTCTAATGACTATGAAAGCCATGGAGAAGCCATCGTTAAATCCAGTGTTTGGTTAAAGCCTTTTTCTCACAAATGGCTCCTTTTCGTTGTGTCCTCAAATTGTAGAAAGTGGAAATGTTTCTGGGACCCAATTCATTCATGAACCCTGCCCTAGTGACACAATCACCTTCCAAAGGTTCCACCTCTTAATGCCGACTGTAGCTGGTTTTTCTTACTCTTTGGTGGCCTGATGCTTAAGCTCCTAAATAAATACACAGAGATTTATTCTTACTTATAAGTGCCTGGACTTAGCTTGGCTTGTTTCTAGCCAGCTTTTCTAACTTAGATGGTCCCGTCTACCTTCTGTAATTTTATCTTTCTCTATTCTACATACCTTTCTTTACTCCTTACTCTGTAGCTGGCTGTGTAGCTAGGTGACTAGCCCCTTGTGTCCTCCTCTCCTCCTTTACTTGTTCCTTCTCAATCTTTCTCCTTCTATTTATTCTCTCTGCCTCCCAGACCTACCTAGTTCTCTCTCCTGCCCAGCTATTGGCCAGTTAGCTCTTTATTAGACCAATCAGGTGCTTTAGGCAGGCAGAGTAACACAGCTTTACAGAGTTAAACAAATACAAAGGATGAGACCCATCTTTGCACCATTACACAAACATTCCACAGCATAAACAAATGTAACACATCCTAAACTAGTATTCCACAACACCATCGTACTGGGAAGAGGTGTCCACATATGAATGTAGGAGACACCAGGCATTTCGGCTGCAGCGGTGGGGATGGACAGTCACCGAGTCAACCTGGTTTAGTGGGTTGACCAGGAGAATGGCATAAAAACACAAATGAGCATGGGACTTTACTGGTGAGCTGACACTTAAAATGGGTTTCCTAACGAAGGTGGGTCTGCCTTAGAGAAGAAACAAAGCGTATGTGTGAACAGAGAAGCAGCCCTGTTTACACATCTCTCTCCATAATCAAGAAGATTGTGGGGACCTAACATTATCTCTCAAAACCATATCTGAATAGCCACAAATGCCCTGCCCTGTTTCTCAGAACTGTGTACTATTGCAGGCAGTCTCTCTCCCAGTGAAGTGTTTTTTTTTCCTTGCCTCTCATGTGTGTGACTCTATCTTGGCCCTGTGCACATGAAGAAGCTATGATTCACAGTGTCTCACTGGTTTTCCAGCTGACAACTGCCCAGCTCGGTGCATAATTCTGCTTCAGCTCTGCAAGCCTCAACTGTGCTGTTAATGCACACTTTTAAAGGAACCCGCTCTTCATTTGGTCCTGAACCCCAACAAAGGTAGACCAGAAAGATGTGCTGGCAAGTCTTCCTTGATTGCGGGTTCTAGAAAAAAAAAATCCCTCACTATCACACTGCTGATGGATATCTTCAGATCCTAACCACCCAAAGTTTCCAGAACACACTTCAAACTTGAAGTCTACAGGACTCCTGGCCAGAACTGAGGCAACGTGCCATGCCAGACTTACGTAGTCATTTCTCTTGTTGTCTGCCTGCTCTTCCCTCTTCTTCTAGGTCTTAGTGTACTTTACAGAGGAACACCTTATCCTCCCTTCTGTATTAATAATAGCTGAGAATGTCATCTCTAAAACTTTCCCTTCACCCCGGCTTTGACCAAATAATGCACTCTCCCAACATCCTCCCCTGGCCCTCAATAGCATATCAGATTCAAATAAACCACAGTTGACTTTTAAACCCTGCAGCAATTCATGTCTGCCTACATCAACTCCCACACCCTTCAGTTGTTCTTGTCACGCAAACTTTCTCCCAGCTCTCTCTTTTCCACACTGGCAATTCTTTCCCTTCCTTTCAGGCTCTCTCGCCCACCTGTGCCAACCTCCCCACACTCTCTCTCAAACTACTGATTTGAGAGGAGCAGAAAGGGTTGAGTCAGGCATCCTGATTCATATTCTTCCCCTCCTCCTTCCTGACTATAGAACCTTGGAACACAGCAGTGGTTGTACTGGTGACGAGGCACACATTTATCAGCTACCTTATGTGTTAACCCATTCATGCCAATAGCAAATTAACGAGACAGGATCCACCATGAGGTCCTCTTCACAAACAGGGCAACCAATCCAATTTCTCTGACCCCCACTCTCCTTAATTAAAAAACTAGAAAGCCACTTCCCAAGCATGGAAAATAAGGAGATTATGGAATGCGGTCTACAGTCATGCCAGTTTCCTTTCTTCTCATCCCCAGAGCCCAGAAGACACTTGCGCCACTTCCCACAATTTCTGTCTTCCTCACAAACCTCCACTCCACTAAATAAGAGGAGCACTCTCCTCCACAGCTAAATATTATTTCTTTATTCTCCCACAATGCATAAAAGAAAAGCACTAAGATTCCTTTTTCCAATTATTATTTTACTCACTCTATCTTCCCTGCCCTAGAAACATGCTGAACTTGAGCTCAGAGCCCCTGCTTTATCAGGATTGGCTGAAAACACAGACAAGACTCTACTGTTAGAAGGGGTTGCATCTGCTCACTGTGTGTGTGTGTGTGTGTGTGTGTGTGTGTGTGTGTGTGTAAGAAAACTACATTTCCACATGTTCACTGAAATTCCGTTACCAGAGGGACAAGGCTTTCCATTTCATGAAGCCAGACTTGAAATGCAAATGCCACCAGACAAGCTAATATTTGGAAGTCAGGTTACTGGTTTCAGATCTTGTCTACCAGTGAGTGTGGGCAGAGATGATGAAAATCCGAAGATGGACTGAGAAGCAGACATAGAGATGGTTGTGTCTTACTAGCTATTGCCTCAGAAACAGTATCATTCTTCACCATGCCTAAAGCAATGGCCACACTGAAAGGTATCAGTGTTCATGCAACTTTGAAACACAGAAAATAGAAAAACTCATTCTGTAGCTAACCTAGAAGGCATATCTCAGTGACAAGCTTGCTCATTTTGTCACTGCTTTTATACCCTTGACTTGATTTATTAATATCCATATATTCACAGTTCTACAAGGCCAGTGAACTTAACAATACTTCACATATTTCAAATAAAGACTGAAATCTACTATCCTTAGATAAATGGTATCTCCTTGTAAAAGTAATTTGTCCATCTCAGCAAAGTATATTCTATAATCTCTATATTCATTTTTCTGAAATAAAGAGAGCCTAGATAAGTTCATTGATGTTATAGACAGCCTGGAAGATGTTGGTGAGACCATGTCTCCCCATTTTCACACTGTAAGCAAGGTCCTCCCTTGAAGGGCCATTGGAACTTACTGGTGTATTCTCATTCTTAGAATACATCAAAGTCATGGATGGTTCCTCTGGAATCAGGTGCCAGAAAACCTGGCTGATATCTTGGATGTTTAATTCTCTTTCAGAACTCTTTCAAGTATGCAAAGAAATTCTAAGCCATGTTTTAAGCTATCCTGTGATGTCTACATAGCAAGGAACTCAGAGAGGCTTCTAGTCAGCTAAGCAAGAATTAAGTTTCCTGCTCTGAAAGGCTATCCAACCTAGAGCCTTCTAGGAATCACATTGGGAAAGGCAGAGATGAATCATCTCCTCAAGAGGGGAGCTGTTCTATTGAGATGGTGGCTGTGGCTGACATGGTGACTGCTACCACATAACCTTGAAGCAGAGACACTCATTAAAACACACCCAAGTTACGGACCTCGGAAACTATGAAATACAGTATGCGTTTTAATTAAAGCAAGTGTCTTGTGAATTCCTTTTGGAAATCTCAGAGGATTTAGCTGTGAATTTCAGGGTTAGTAAAAAATATGTTATTTAATTCTAATATTTTATTTGATTTTTAATGTAAATCAAAACATTGAACAAATAATATTATCCCTATTCCCTGCAATTTTTCTAATGCTACAGTGGAAACAAGTATTACAATATTCTAGTTTGCATAACTCAGAATTTTAGGTTTGTTAAAACGTATTCTGGATTTAGAACATAATTTAATTTAGCAGGATTTTACATACCCAGTTAATTACATGTCTTTCTGGTCATATCCACAAGCTGTCGCTGGGCACTGTGGGACTTCTGAGTCACTGGTGTTGTTTAGGTCAGTGGGAGTTTGCACACCCTGAGCCTGAGAAGCCCCAGCTCTCTCGGAACGAGACAGAATAAGCATGTGGTCAAACCCACATTTCCTCATGGCGGACCATTACTCCTTCTAGCTCGGTACTTTCATGGCTAGTTATGATAATCTTGTCTATTTTACCCAAATAAAACTGGAGCACGGTTAGAGAGAATCTGAAATGCCCTGGAGCAGAGAAGCGACCCTGACTCCTCCTCATCTCCCATTCGCAGGAGGCACCTCGAGAGCTCACGACTAATTGACGGGCCAGTTTATAAACATTGCTGATTTCACAAACAAATTTCCAGTCAAGAGCTCTCTTTGGGGTTAACTTGCTCTCTGCATAGGTTAATTTAAATCGCAGTGAAAATTTAGCTTGAAAGGATAATTACAATATTTCACCCCCTTTTATCTCAGGTTATGTAAATGAGGCTTTAATCTTTTCACAGTTCATATTATATTAATACAGAGAATAAAAAGACCTCAAAATATCATGTCCTGTCAATCACTCGAAAAGAATATGCTCACACAATCATAGTGAGTACAAATTGGACTAATTCCCATAATTGTGTGCTGTGTGGATTATCAACAAGTCAACAGATGGGCTTATGGCTTGGCAGGTTCTCAGCTGGGCAGAGTAAACTGCCATTTCTACTAGATTGCAAGGCTTTGGGGGGTTTTGACATTTCTCCAATATCAGGAGTATTTATTGAAAAACTAGGGATAGCCCCAGAGAGGCAAATTCAACTCGTGCCCCCTTTTAACCTACAATTTTCACATCCTGCCAAAGGTAATGAAAGCCCTAACCCTGAGTGGCAGACCTCCGCTGCAGCCGTATCCTCCACTTCACACCACGCTCTTGGGGGAGCCTCTGTCATTCACATCGTTGAGTAGTGAGATGTGATGGTTAGAGAAAACTGGCATCGTGGTCGAGTTTAATAAATATCAGGAGGCGGTTGGCAGATGAGCCTTAACCCCAGGGCATTAAAAAAACAATAAAAGTACAGTTTTCCACCCACACAGCATTAACCCAACACCATGTATTTATATTAGAGTTGAGAAAAAAGTGGAGAGAAAAACCAGTTTTTCCATGATGCCCCCAAGGCCAGGTTGAAAGTCTGATTCCCCCAGGAATCCTTTCATGTTCATCTTTTATTTTTTAATCCCAAATAATTGCTCCTTCAAGTAAGACCACAAGACAGTGTAAAGCAGTATGTAGTCATGGCTAACACATCTGTGAATAGGCTGGATAGCCTCAAATTCCCCATCTTGTACTTACTGGTTACCAGTGAGTGACACAGATGTTAACTCCAAAGTCTTAGTTCCCACTAAGGAATACAAGGCAGAGTCTGTCTTGTCGTGAGACAATCTTTGGAAAAATGACAATCCAAGTATATGCATGTATTAAAATATCACAGTTAAACTCAGGGTCTGCGCAATGCAAATATGCCAGTGTTTTCAGCCAAACCACAGTGCCACTCTGGGAACTTTTGTGTTCACAGCATGCCAGTGAGGTGCGGTGGCCAATTTGATCCCTACGTGTAGTTTTCATGACAGCAATCTGAATGATATACACAAGTCATCATTTCACAAAAGAAAAAAAAACCATGGCTCAAAGAAATTAAATATATAACTGGTTCTCAGCACACTCTCAGCAAGTCTCAGAGTAACAGCTGAGCTTTAGAGCTGTGAGACTCAGACCTCCATGCCACACTTCTATAAAACAGCGACACTTAAATATTGCTGAAAGGCACTGTCTTCCATCTTCAGTGGCTTAGTACACCAGAATGCATGCGCACCTCTTGCCTGTGCTGCCCCATAAAGCATCCCTGGATAGTAACTGTTACTGATTCTTCTTAGCTTCCCAATGCCCTGCTTAACATTTGACCTGTAATAGATGCTCAAGATAACGTCTTAAAGTTACTTGGGAAATCTCACCTTCTCATAGAAACTATCCCCCCCCCCCATTAAGGAAAGCTGTCTACTCATAGAGAAAGGCCTCATGTCTCATTGAGCAAAGGGAAGTGTTGAAAGATGAGCAGACCCAGTCTTGGGTCTTGAGCCGTCAAGTGGAAATGGAACTGAGATTCTGCCAGAGGCATCTCCAGCCTGTCAATCAACACACTCATATTGATTATCTTCTGGATGCTAAACTAATACTACAATATCAGCAGCGGCCACCAAGCTGTGAATTCAGGATGACTTCTGCCATTCTGAAGGAATTGTGCAAATGACGATCTAACCCTAAAGAATGCTGGGAAACCTTTATTTCAAGTTGTCCATCAAAGTTGGTAACTCTTTATCATAATAAGTACCCTCAAAAAATATATTTTTAATTCCTACCAAGTAAACAAAGTGTGCAGATGATAATTGTCTCTAAAACATGATTTTAAATATCATAAATGAAGGACCATTAAAGATTGGTAACTTCATTTTGCCTTGTTTTTTCATGTTGATATAAATAAATTCATTGGAAGACATAGAAAAAGTAGGAAAAAAAACTAAAAAAGTAGGTTAAAAAAAGTAAGAACGGAAAGGACAGTGAATGAAGACCAACTTTCTACATGCAAAACAATGAACCCTAACTCACACCATACACAAGACTCACTGAAAATCAGCAACCTGAGCATAGAAGCTAAGACTGTGTAATCTCAAGTACAGCATAGAGAAACATGACCTCCTATTGGGGGAACGTATTCATCAACAGGAAATCAAGTATGGGCCGCAAAATGGTAAGATGGCAAAGCCAACTTCACCAACATGTCAAAGTAAAATAAAAGCACACAGGAAGAAAGCGTGTGCAAATCAAATACGTCACACGGGTTTACTTCACAGCTATAGTACTCTAAAATATACAAAGCAACGAATGCCTTATCAAAGTATCAAAAAATCAAAAAATTATCAAAGAATACTTATGAACAAAACAGAATCAGTACATTGTTTAAAATGTACAAAACCCTTGGAGTAGCCAACATAAACAAGAAGCCACGAAGCCCACAGGAAAACACAGTCAACAGCATCAGTCACTTGGGAAACGTAAATGAAAACCACAATCAGCTTACACATACTATGATGGTTTTAATGAGATAAGTTATTTACAAAACAAAAATAAGAAATGGTTAATATGTGGAGAACTGTGAGCCCTGTATCACTGGGAGTGCGAAGTGGGAACCTGCTTTAGTAAACAGTTAAATAGGTCCATGAAAAACTTAACACGGAATTACTGTATGAACCAGCAATCCCCTTCTGCCTATGTACCCTAAGCAGCTTAACTCAGGACAAGGGTGTAAACATAAAGTTGCAACCCAATGTTCAAAGCAATATTACTCACAATAACCAAAGGTCAGGAGCACCAAGTAAATGCCTGCATTGGAATGTTATTCAGCTGCATAAAAGAATGCGGTCCCAACATATAATACATTGAAAGAAATATACCAGATACAATGGAACAGATACGGCATACTTCTATTCATGTGAATTATCCATTATTGGAGAGCTGACGGGAGATAAATTAGAGATTAGCAGGGCCAAAGAGGAGTAGAGCAGACAGACAGTGGAGCTTTAACACTCACAGAGCTCTGCAGTGAAAGAGGAACAGTGGCGGAAGTAGCCCAGCACTGTGAATGCAATGACTGCCATCAAATTCTATGCCTAAGAGTGGTTAGGACCACACTGTTTATGCTGCATATGAATTTACAACAGCAAACATTATTTGTAAGAGAAAAAAAATCAGTGAGTGGATTGTTGCCCTTCCCAGTTCAAGCAGTGTTCTCAGCTAACTTTCATAAGCACTGGTAGTATATTGCCGTGGTGATGCATGTGCCCAGAGACCCAGGAGATCCCGGTGGTCCTCTCTACGGCCTCGTTCATCACTTCCCGCCTCCCTTGTGTGAACACAGGACCCTGGAACTCAGCCAGGAATCTGTTCCTCCTCTGAATTTTCTCCATGATGAAAGGGTCACAAAACTAAGCTCAATTGAAACTATTTCATGAAATGACAGAACCAAGTTATCATCAGCAGAATCTGATTCGTTCAGGAACCTACAGGGTAAAAGAACGCCATCAGAATTCCACTCCAAGGTTTGCAATGAAAACGGTTTACAGCAAAGATGTTATTTTCCTCCTGAGGATGAATCTGCCATTTGCTTTCAATATCTTACATAAACTTCCCCTAAGCAAGGAGGTGTAATAAGTAAGAGCATATATTTCGACCCTTAAATGTCTCTTCAAAACGACACAACATTGACTTTTACTTGTACAAAGATAGTGGGAGGTTAAAACCGTCCTTGTAATCCATGATGGGCCCCTCAAGCCTACCATTTTACCTAACACAGCCACATGACAATGAACAAGAAGATAAAACCGTCACAACCAAAGTCAGATGGGAGTCTTGGTAAATGTTTTGTGCAACACGTTAGAGGAACAGTAACTTTAACTCTGCTCTACAAGCAGCCCTCATAGAAAAGGCTTATTACGGGAGCTAGGGAGATAGGTCACTGGGAACCAGGGTAAAGGCCAGATTCAAATGCTCACATGTGTGTAAACCTAGGCCGTGCCTAAAGGGTGAGGGGGTGAAGACAAGGCACACAGTGTTAACAAGAGAGACTATCTCAAACAAGGCTAAGGTAAAGAAGTCACTGGAGCCTGTCCCCTGGTTGACCTCCACACACATGCTGTGGTGGTAGTACAGTTGCACACGTATGCACGCACACATGCAAGAAAGTGCAAGCACAAAGAAAAGTTTACTTGTAACAAGGGTATTCATACAAAGAACTTGAGTCCATATTTTTTTGTTTTTATTGAACATTGCTTTTTTTTCTTATATGGTATATTCTGATTGTGGTTCCCCTTCCTCTATTCCTCCCAGTTCCTTCCCACCTCCCCTCCCTTCTTGGCCCACCCCCTTTCTGTTTCTCATTAGAACTCAAATTTTAAAGGCCACAAACAAGAACCAATTCTTGATAAAATTCAGCTATTTATCAACAAATAAGTTTTAATGTCTATTATGTGTGAGCTACTTTAAAGAGAGGAAAGGGCTTTTGGTGACATCATCTTTTCCTCTTATACCTGTCCTTTGCAATACTGCCTCTGCACTTCACACTCTCTAGGCCCAGACACTCACTCTCTCATCACAGATTTGTGTTCTCTCCTCCCCTAAAGCTAGACTGCAGAAAAGTCTCTGCCATCCACTGGTTCTCTACCTCCAAAGCCAGAGCAAAGCTTGACTTATAGTTTAAATGCTTACAACTTATTGATTGAAGCAGAATGATCAATATATATTTGCTGATGGATCGAGTGGAACAGCCCTTATTGAATAGGCCTTATTAAAGTAAAAAAAAATCTAAAATTTCTCTCTAAGTCCTCCAAATAACTATGAGAAGTAAGGGTTTCCCTCTCTAGGAAGGAAACTTGTGATGTCATGCACAGAGAGAAGAAGGAGAAGAAGAAAAAGAAGAAGAAGAAAAAGAAGAAGGAGGAGGAGGAGGAGAAGGAGAAGGAGAGGAAGAGGAAGAGGAAGAAAAGGAAGGAAGAAGAAGAAGCTTATGTGAAATAAATAAGGGAAATTCCCAGGAAAGTAAACCCTCTTACAGATGTTAGCAACTGGGAAAATGGTGGTGGGGGTGGTGGCCAGAAGGTGACAGTAGGCATGGAAATCTAGCATTATTACACAGTTAAGTGTTGATTCAGAAAACCATGGCCTAGGGAGTGGGGAAGCATGCCAAGGAGGGGCAAAACAGTGGTGTGTGACTCAAGGCAACTACAATATACCCACTATATACTTGTGAGAAAACCAGTATCACACCCACTTCAGGGGCGAGAAGATGAGGCCCAAGAAGTTTGACGTCATTTGTCGAAAGTCAGTTAGCGGGCAGGGAGGAGAGTTGGCATTCCAATCCCCTTGAGTCTTTGTGATTCCAAATCCAGGGTCAATTTAACATCAAAGCCCAGTTGATAAGTCCAGCTGATCTTTCAACATAGTTCTAAATCCAATCATTAGAGTGACCCATTCAGGCGGGCTTCACACGGCAAAAAGATTGAAGTGCTATAAATTCTTTTTAATGGCCAATCAATCATGGCAGCCTTCTGCGGCCATATTATCACCATCTTTCATGTTGTGTCCATACAGTCGGGCTTTCCCTCAGCCTTCCCCAGCAGCTAGAAGTCACTCTCAGATGATAACATTCAGCTCCATTGACATTATCAGGTAGCTGGTGACATTCAATTAGTGAAAGGCTGGGTTCTTCTATTAAAAACACGCCAGGAGAAATCGCTAGATCTCTGCAAAGTGACCACAAACCTGAGTGGCATTTATACATGTGCTAAACTAAACAGAGCTTTAGGTTTTTCTATTTCAGCTTCTAGTGTCCCAGGCAAGGGTCTCCTGATGCCGATGTCCATGTTCTGCCATGCTTATGCCTTCCAGTGGGTTCACTTGAGATGTGCCAGGCTCTCAGAGCCTGAGTTACTATTACTCCAGAGAATACATTTATGCCAAAGTATACAAATGTAACTGAATCACAGTAAGGGAAAACCGGAGGCTTGCCAGGAGATTGAAACCATGGGTGGAGATCTCATGAAAGTGGTGCCAAGACTAGAGTTCTGAGGTGCTGATGACCAAAGATTTGCCTGTGTGTGCGCCCGTATGTGTGCGGGTATGTGTGTGCTTAGGTATGCTATATGCACACAAGTGAGTGGAAGTACGGGACGTATGTGCACCTATAAGTATACAGCAGAGGCCAGAGAGGACATCTGGTCCCATGCTTTATCATCCCCCACCTCTTCTTTGTGACAGGGTCTCACTGAACCTGAGGCTAGGTTTTTGGCCAAGAAGCACCAACAATCCTCCTGTCTCTGTCTCCCCACAGTGCTGGGGTTACAGCATGCATGGCCACAAGCAGCTTATTATGTGGGTACTGGGGACCCCTCCTGTGTATACAGCAAGTGCTCTTACCCACTGAGCTATCTCTAGCTCCAGAGTTTTCCTTTATAGATGAATTGATTTGATTATAATTTCTATATTGTATTTGAGAAAAGAAAACAAAATGTGTGTTAATTCCTTATAAGAAACAAACTCTTTCTGGAATTTTTAGGTCTACACCAAAGTTGTCCTATACAAAACTATGAGAATTACATATGTAATTTTAAATTCTCTGTATTTTCTAATGTTTACAAATGATTACATTAATTATAAGAGCATTTCATTTAAGCAAGGATGCCCAAAATACTTTGCTTTAAGAAAATAATCAATACACAAACTTATCCACAATTTTTTTTCATTTATTTATACTAAGCCTTCAAAGAATGATGTGCATTTTACATGCATAATACATGTCACTTGACATAATAATTTTTCGTGGGAAATAATGTGTCTGCATTTATACTTCATAAGTTAAAAACCTAGAAAAGAGATGGGCAGTGATGGTGCACACCTTTAATCCCAGCACTCATAAGGCAGAGGCAGGCAGATCTCTGTGAGTTCAAGGGCAGCCTGATCTACAGAGCTAGTTCCAGGACTGGCACCAAAGCTATAAAGAGAAATCCTGTCTTGAAAAAAAAACTAGTAAAGAAAGTTGAACCCCTCCAATTGTTGAGTATTCATCTTTAAGTCTGCATTAATTAAACATTAAGTCAAACCCAGTTTCTCAGTCACTGGACACATCTTAACCTCTCTGTAGACCCATGCAGACAAGCATAGGTCTGTATGCATGGCCTTGTTTGGGTCTCTGTATGGAAGGTGCCAGCCATCATAAAACACCACAGAGTCTACAGGAAAACTTTTAGTCTTCCCAAAACTCCCTGACAAAGCTGCCAACACCCAGTGCAGGGTAAATGATGTGGGATTTCCCTCTGGATGTTGTGAATACCACTGGTTAATGAAGGACTGCTTTGGACCTATAGAAGGGTAGAACTTAGGTAGGGAGGGAAAACTAAACTGAATGCTGGGAGAAAGGAGGCAGAGTCAGAGAAAAGCCATGGAGCCTCTGCCAGAAACAGACATGCTAAAACTTTGCCGGTAAGCCACTGCCACTTGGCGATACACAAATTAATAAAAATGTGTTAAATTAATATGTAAGAGTTAGCCAATAAGAAGCTAGAGATAATGAACCTAGCAGTGATTTAAATGATATAGTTTCTGTGTGATTATTGTGGTGTTAAGCAGCCAGGAACCAATAAGCGGTTTCCTCCAGCAGGTAAAGCCCAGGGTACCCACAGACTGAGCTCTGAATATCTCTCGGCTACTCCCTGCCTACATTGATTGCCATGGCTGGGAATTTGACTTGGAGACCTAACAAGACAATATTCATAAGCAAGAATAAGTTTGGAAATTTCACAAAACAATTTTCTTGATTAGGAACAATATGTGTGTTTTAAAATTTGTATGGTGAGAATTTGAGACTATCCTCTTTAGGTAAAGACTTGAAAAAGTCCAAAGTCATGTAGGAGGCATCCAGAATTCCAAGACTATGGCTTTCCTTCCTCATCAATGTCCTTGTATCTGTAATGAGGTACTCAACTTTTTCTCTTGTCATCCATTACCTTCTAAACATACAGAATGATACCTTTTACATTACATTTGCATTGTATTAGCTATTTAAGTAACCCAGAGATGATTTAAAGCATACAGCAGAATTGCATAGGTCACATGCAAACACATACAAGAGATATGAGCATTCTGAGATATTAGTATCTACAGGGGTCCTAGATCCAATGCCCTACAGATCCAGAAAGACTAAATACTATATAAAATTAAAAATATGAACATGTCAGGCAGTGGTGCACACACCTTTAATCCCAGCACTCAAAAGACAGAGGCAGGTGGATCTCTGTGAGTTCAAGGCCAGGCTAGTGTACAGAGTGAGTTCCAGGACAACCAGGACTGTTTCACAAGAAATCCTGTTTCAAGAAGAAGAAGAAGAAGAAGAAGAAGAAGAAGAAGGAGAAGGAGAAGGAGAAGGAGAAGGAGAAGGAGAAGGAGAAGGAGAAGGAGAAGGAGAAGGAGAAGGAGAAGGAGAAGAAGAAGAAGAAGAAGAAGAAGAAGAAGAAGAAGAAGAAGAAGAAGAAGAAGAAGAAGAAGAAGAAGAAGAAGAAGAAGAAAAGGAAGAGGAGGAGGAGGAGGAGGAGGAGGGAGAAAGGGAAGGAGGGAGGGAGGAAGGAAGGAAGGAAGGAAGGAAGGAAGGAAGGAAGGAAGGAAGGAAGGAGGAAAAATAGAAGGAGGAAGAGGAGGAGGCTTCATCAGAATTTCAAAAACTGTCCTCATTTTTTTATTGATGAAAAATGCTGGATTTACCTACAAATAAGACTCGTGAGATACTGTCTAGCCCCAATACAATTGACTCATCTGTGAATAATGGACACTTTCATTGAGTAGGACCATCTTATCTCTGGTAGATGTCCCAGCAGTCAGAGGTACTTAGCTACACAATGCAGAATAAATAAAGGTTAAATGATTATCCAAATGTGGCCAACATCTGAGCACACAGCACGCACCTTCACAGGAGGGATCAGTATTAAGGCAAAGCACACTTGACTTTGGAAATTAATCTGTCAGAGACAGCTGCTCTGCACTCCTCCCTGGGGACTTCTTCCTGAGAATCGGTCTGGAATAGTCCCTCAGCACCTGTCCCAGCCTCCTGTGGCTCTCTCGGGCTGGCTATAACCACTCAACAGCCTTCCTTGCCCATCATCATTTATTTCCATGTCTGTAAATATCAAATAGTGTGGAATTTGAACACCTTCATCCCGTTTGGCGAAGATCAGACATGAAAACAACAGTGTTTGTGGAATGTTAGAATGAGAACTCTGGAGGGGAGAATAGTTGGTCTCCACTGTTAAGAACGGTGGAAGACAATTGGGGCAGACAATACTAAAAGCATGATTAATACATTAACCAGAGTATGAACTCACTGTATGCCAAGCAGTTTAAACAGCCCGAATCATCTCATTCAATGCATGTAAGACCCTACAAAGTCATCCCTTTTATTAATTCTAGTTTTTAAATAAGGAAACAATGATACTTCGGAAGCAACTTGCCCAAGGTAAATACAACTAAGAAATGGGGGAACTGAGTGAGGCCCAGTTGGCGCTAGGCACTCGCTCAACAGAAGTGCTACAGTGCCACCCTCTGGTCAGCATGGGAAATGTCACTTGCCAATGAAATCCCAGTATCTTGGATGGAAAGTTTGTGTCCCCTATTTGTTGAAAAGTAATCCTCAGTGGGAGGATCCACCTCCATTCCCCTGCCTGCAGCATTTAGCAACTTCAGATCTGCTTTTGGGGGCTTATAGGTTGCCCATTTCCTGCCAGACTGGGAGCAGGGGTAGGGAAATCCCTTCACCCCAGTTGCCATTCTCCCTACTCTACAGACCATAGTCTTTCCTCCATCCTCTACAGTTTTGGTCTTTCCAAACTACTATTGACCTTCTAATTCTTTTTGCATTGAAGAAGATCAGTTCCCCTCCCTGGTACATAGTTTTAGGGAGCTTTCATTTTTTTAATAACACCCCTACTCCTCAACTATCCTCATCCCATGCTGCCAACTTTTAGTGACTCTGTGCTTGTCTGTTTGGTTCTATGTATAAAAGGAATGTTGTGGAAATGACATCCCAGTGCCAGTGGGATGTCCTCTTTTTGATTTTTAATGTTGGCCATTTCTGAAAACAGGACCAGTAAGAGACCTTCAGCGTAAAAAATGTCTGGGCAGTGCTGACCTTAATCCCAGCATGTAGGAGGAAGCGGCAAGCAAACTAGATACCAGTCTGGTCTACAGGGTGAGTTCCAGGACAGCCAGGGCTACACAGAGAAAACCTGTCTCAAAATAATTTTAAAAAATGATAGTACCTTTAGTGAGTTAGTGCTTTGCAGTTAGGAGTAGGGTCTTTGTGGTGATCATGAACCTTGCAGTAATAAGGTCACTTAAATGTTTACATTTTCCTTTGTCATCAAATCAAAGGTAAACTTTGAGTTTTAAGTGGTAACATTTTGTACAAATATTCAAAATTTACACTTTACTTTGCTCTTTAGTTATACTTCAATTTTCTCCAACAGTTCTGTCTTATTTTATTCAAGAATCCGAAGGAAAATATCTGAAATGAAGGACACTGATGTTAATGCTGTTTGCTTCTGGAAGGTAGCATTGGTAATTATTGATAATCATCATAATTATAGCTCTTGCTATAATTAGAAAGTCATTTCTTTAATGGTCATATACATAGGGTCAGATTTGAATGCGTACAACTTTAATCCTAGTACTCAGGAGGCAGAGGCGAGTGTATGTCTGGCCATCAAGTCTAGACTGGTCTACAGTTTACATAGTGAGTTCCAGGGCAGTCAGGCTATATAGGAAGACAATGTCAAACACACATACACACACACAATCACAAACTGGTGAGCACTTACAAGATGACAAGAATTCCTCTTGACACCAAGCATGATAGCTCACACCTGGGATCAAGACAGAGAGAACCATGTGAGGTCCTGAAAAAAAAGACATCCATGAGGACAGAAAGAGCAGTTCAAAGGCCCAAAAGCACCAAGAACAGAAAGAGCCATGAAGCATGTGGTGACATCTAGTACAGACCTTTTGGACCTGAACCAGGTGTAAACTTCCCATTGCACAATGCATTGGAAATAATCAAATTTTCTCTTTTAATTCACTTTAATTTTTTCATGGCCTAGCCTATGGCCACCAGCCTCTCAGAACAACCTCTGTAGACTTACACCATATATCTTGTACTCAAATTCGAGGTAACCTCCCAGAACAGCAACTGCCCAAGTGAGGCATGTTAAATGTTTGCTTGACTAAGCTAATGGCAACGCTGAAAGTTTTATTGGCCTTAAACCCTTTCAAAATTATCTGGTAACCTAGCTAAAAGCATAGATACTGTGTGAATCTCCTTCATTAATGAGGCAATTAATCGTGAGAATTAACAAACTTTCCTGAGAACTAAGTTTGTTGCCATGAAAACACAGCTCCAGGCCTCTCCCGAAATCCCCAGTCAAGAAAGCAACACCTCAAAGTGGAGGAAGCCTACAGTGATTGACAGCTCTGGTTATTGATTTTGGATTTTGAGAACAACTCCCAGGGGGCTGATATCAGCGAGGCAGAGGCAGAATTTGATGAGGCAGATGGGACCCTGAGGGAAAACCTCATAAGGCAGAGTGTGGAAGTGCCCTTTCCCTGACCCTAGCAGGCGTGATAAGAGATGGTCTCTTTCTCATTTTAAGAGGGATTCATTCCCACCAGGCTGCAGCTGCACAAGATGACAGCCCAGGAGAGACTTGCTCTTTGGGGAAAGAGGGAGAAAAAAGCTTCTTCCTATATGCAAACTTTTAAGTTGCCACCAACAGCCAGCATGTACTTTGGGGAAGAAGAGGGTAGGATAATATGGTATACTTGAGATTCAGAATTTGAGTTGCATTACAGATGTTGAAGGAACAACTGTTGTCTGTCTGTCTATCTATCTATCTATCTATCTATCTATCTATCTATCTATCCACCCAGCTGTCATCTGTGTGTGTGTGTGTGTACATGTGTACACTGTCTTCTGTATGTCAACAGATTCTAGCAATGATTTGAAAAATTGTTCTTTGTAAAAGAGTCCCCCCCCCCGCCTAGCATGCTCACAACTACCATCAGAGACAGATGGCAGGACAATGGCAAGCAAATGAAACAACAAGCTGTCTCTGTTGTCTAAACCCACAGTTTGCAGACACGCTCAACTGAGGAAGAATCATAAAGTCATGAGGGTATTGCTACATGTACAAAATAATGATGTGCTTAACTTCATCCCATGCTCTAATAAGTGGTAAGTTTCTCTGGCAGAAAATAGGAGTACCTGATATGTGTAAAAAAAAAACTCACCCCCAGAAACCCAAAGACATCTGGGGGAAAATTAACTGTGGAAGTGGAGGCTGGTGTGCTTCTGAGAAAGCTTTTGCACCAATGTCCTCTGGATATGTGTTCGCTCACTTTCTCGTCCCTTCATATTCTGCTGCAATGAAGCACAAGCAGGTGCCAACGCTTTAATTAAAAATTATGACAGGACAAATTTAAGTTGCAAACATCCTAATCTAACTGCTAACTAGATTGCTCCCTGTGAATTAGAAAGGGTCCCATCATGTGATTCTAGAAGTAAAACCCTCACACGGTTTGTCTCTAAAACTCATGCTAACGTTCAATTCCCAGTGCTGTGGTATTGAAACAAGGTGTTATCTCTAGGAGGAAAGAGGCTGTATGGGATGCTGTTACATGCAGGGATTAATGTAGCTCCTTACAAGCTGAATTAGTCGTTGCAGGAGTTGAATGTGATGTTATAAAGCCAGGCATCTCTGCTCATTTCTCCCTTTTGCACGTGTTAGTTTCTATCATCCACCGTGAACTCCTTACTAGAAGTCAAACAGATATAGATATCATGCTCTTGAATCTGCAGAACGATGAGCTCAATAAAGTTCTTTCTCTTACAACTTACTCAGTCCAGAGCATTCTGTTATAGTAGCTACAAGTAGACTAAGTTACACACTCTGTCCACTCTGTCAGCGGGATCATTGGTAGTTCACACTTCTGTTCTCCATACCTCAAAACCTTCCCTCTTACTTAGATCTCTTTACTGATTCATACTCCTCCCTATTCCAAACAGTCCCACCATCTTGCCCAACAAACTCAAACCAGAATGAGGGAGTGATTGGAAATGCAAATTTTTCACCAAATTCATTTTGCCAATCATGCAAATTGGGTTGGATTCGCTTGAAAGCCAGGATGTACTTAGCTAGGCTACATCTCCCAGCCTCGTTTTATCCCTCTTGGCCTGGATGTAAATCCCAGGATGCACTTGTACTGCTCTCATTTTTTCCTGATGGCTGGAACTTCCAGGTGGAATCAATTTGTGTCTATCTTTCAGGAAATGTCAACTCCCAAGGTGACCTCAGACCAATATTTTGGAAAGTGGATCTGCTATGCTGCCAGCTTGGAGTCTCTGTGTCAGCACAGAAGCTCTCTAGTAGGTCATGGTATAGTGTGACAACAGTGAGTCATGGTATAGTGTGACAACAGTGAGAGTCATGGTATAGTGTGACAACAGTGAGAGTCATGGTATAGTGTGACAACAGTGAGTCATGGTATAGTGTGACAACAGTGAGTCATGGTATAGTGTGACAACAGTGAGTCATGGTATAGTGTGACAACAGAGAGTCATGGTATAGTGTGACAACAGTGAGAGTCATGGTATAGTGACAACAGTGAGAGTCATGGTATAGTGTGACAACAGAGAGTCATGGTATAGTGACAACAGTGAGTCATGGTATAGTGACAACAGTGAGTCATGGTATAGTGACAACAGTGAGTCATGGTATAGTGTGACAACAGTGAGTCATGGTATAGTGACAACAGTGAGAGTCATGGTGTAGTGACAACAGTGAGTCATGGTATAGTGACAACAGTGAGTCATGGTATAGTGTGACAACAGTGAGTCATGGTATAGTGACAACAGTGAGTCATGGCATAGTGTGACAACAGTGAGAGTCATGGTATAGTGTGACAACAGTGAGTCATGGTATAGTGTGACAACAGTGAGTCATGGTATAGTGTGACAACAGTGAGAGTCATGGTATAGTGTGACAACAGTGAGTCATGGTATAGTGTGACAACAGTGAGTCATGGTATAGTGTGACAACAGTGAGTCATGGTATAGTGTGACAACAGTGAGTCATGGTATAGTGTGACAACAGTGAGTCATGGTATAGTGACAACAGTGAGTCATGGTATAGTGTGACAACAGTGAGTCATGGTGTAGTGTGACAACAGTGAGAGTCATGGTGTAGTGTGACAACAGTGAGTCATGGTATAGTGTGACAACAGAGAGTCATGGTATAGTGACAACAGTGAGTCATGGTATAGTGTGACAACAGTGAGTCATGGTGTAGTGTGACAACAGTGAGAGTCATGGTGTAGTGTGACAACAGTGAGTCATGGTATAGTGTGACAACAGTGAGTCATGGTATAGTGTGACAACAGTGAGTCATGGTGTAGTGTGACAACAGTGAGAGTCATGGTGTAGTGTGACAACAGTGAGTCATGGTATAGTGTGACAACAGTGAGTCATGGTATAGTGTGACAACAGTGAGTCATGGTATAGTGACAACAGTGAGTCATGGTGTAGTGTGACAACAGTGAGTCATGGTATAGTGACAACAGTGAGTCATGGTATAGTGTGACAACAGTGAGTCATGGTATAGTGTGACAACAGTGAGTCATGGTGTAGTGTGACAACAGTGAGTCATGGTATAGTGTGACAACAGTGAGTCATGGTGTAGTGTGACAACAGTGAGTCATGGTATAGTGACAACAGTGAGTCATGGTATAGTGTGACAACAGTGAGTCATGGTATAGTGTGACAACAGTGAGTCATGGTATAGTGTGACAACAGTGAGTCATGGTATAGTGTGACAACAGTGAGTCATGGTATAGTGACAACAGTGAGAGTCATGGTATAGTGTGACAACAGTGAGAGTCATGGTGTAGTGTGACAACAGTGAGTCATGGTATAGTGTGACAACAGTGAGTCATGGTATAGTGTGACAACAGTGAGTCATGGTATAGTGACAACAGTGAGTCATGGTATAGTGTGACAACAGTGAGTCATGGTATAGTGACAACAGTGAGTCATGGTGTAGTGTGACAACAGTGAGTCATGGTATAGTGACAACAGTGAGTCATGGTATAGTGACAACAGTGAGTCATGGTATAGTGTGACAACAGTGAGTCATGGTATAGTGTGACAACAGTGAGTCATGGTATAGTGTGACAACAGTGAGTCATGGTATAGTGACAACAGTGAGAGTCATGGTATAGTGTGACAACAGTGAGAGTCATGGTGTAGTGTGACAACAGTGAGAGTCATGGTGTAGTGTGACAACAGTGAGTCATGGTATAGTGTGACAACAGTGAGTCATGGTATAGTGTGACAACAGTGAGTCATGGTATAGTGACAACAGTGAGTCATGGTGTAGTGTGACAACAGTGAGTCATGGTATAGTGACAACAGTGAGTCATGGTATAGTGACAACAGTGAGAGTCATGGTATAGTGTGACAACAGTGAGTCATGGTGTAGTGTGACAACAGTGAGTCATGGTATAGTGACAACAGTGAGTCATGGTATAGTGACAACAGTGAGAGTCATGGTATAGTGTGACAACAGTGAGTCATGGTATAGTGTGACAACAGTGAGAGTCATGGTGTAGTGTGACAACAGTGAGTCATGGTATAGTGTGACAACAGTGAGTCATGATATAGTGTGACAACAGTGAGTCATGGTATAGTGTGACAACAGTGAGTCATGGTATAGTGTGACAACAGTGAGTCATGGTATAGTGTGACAACAGTGAGTCATGGTGTAGTGTGACAACAGTGAGTCATGGTATAGTGTGACAACAGTGAGAGTCATGGTGTAGTGTGACAACAGTGAGTCATGGTATAGTGTGACAACAGTGAGAGTCATGGTATAGTGTGACAACAGTGAGTCATGGTATAGTGTGACAACAGTGAGAGTCATGGTGTAGTGTGACAACAGTGAGTCATGGTATAGTGACAACAGTGAGAGTCATGGTGTAGTGTGACAACAGTGAGAGTCATGGTGTAGTGTGACAACAGTGAGTCATGGTATAGTGTGACAACAGTGAGTCATGATATAGTGTGACAACAGTGAGTCATGGTATAGTGTGACAACAGTGAGTCATGGTGTAGTGTGACAACAGTGAGTCATGGTATAGTGTGACAACAGTGAGAGTCATGGTGTAGTGTGACAACAGTGAGTCATGGTATAGTGTGACAACAGTGAGAGTCATGGTATAGTGTGACAACAGTGAGTCATGGTATAGTGTGACAACAGTGAGAGTCATGGTGTAGTGTGACAACAGTGAGTCATGGTATAGTGACAACAGTGAGAGTCATGGTGTAGTGTGACAACAGTGAGTCATGGTATAGTGACAACAGTGAGAGTCATGGTATAGTGTGACAACAGTGAGTCATGGTATAGTGTGACAACAGTGAGTCATGGTATAGTGACAACAGTGAGTCATGGTGTAGTGTGACAACAGTGAGTCATGGTGTAGTGTGACAACAGTGAGTCATGGTATAGTGACAACAGTGAGTCATGGTGTAGTGTGACAACAGTGAGTCATGGTATAGTGACAACAGTGAGTCATGGTATAGTGACAACAGTGAGTCATGGTATAGTGACAACAGTGAGTCATGGTATAGTGTGACAACAGTGAGTCATGGTATAGTGTGACAACAGTGAGTCATGGTATAGTGACAACAGTGAGTCATGGTATAGTGTGACAACAGTGAGTCATGGTATAGTGACAACAGTGAGTCATGGTATAGTGTGACAACAGTGAGTCATGGTATAGTGTGACAACAGTGAGTCATGGTGTAGTGTGACAACAGTGAGAGTCATGGTATAGTGTGACAACAGTGAGTCATGGTATAGTGACAACAGTGAGTCATGGTGTAGTGTGACAACAGTGAGTCATGGTATAGTGTGACAACAGTGAGAGTCATGGTATAGTGTGACAACAGTGAGAGTCATGGTGTAGTGTGACAACAGTGAGTCATGGTATAGTGTGACAACAGTGAGTCATGGTATAGTGACAACAGTGAGTCATGGTGTAGTGTGACAACAGTGAGTCATGGTATAGTGTGACAACAGTGAGAGCCATGGTATTTTGCAATCGTGGTAGCAACAGTTTCTACTGTACAATCTTATCACAATACTAGCTTAAAGATTGATTTTTCTGTGTACCTCAACATAGTATGGAATCCCAGTAGTTGATGAAACATTGTCAGTTGGGTGTGTCTGCAAAGGTATTTCTAGAAAGGAGAAGCATTTGAATCAGAGTACTAACTAAAGATCGCCATTCCCAACACATGGCGGTCTTAGCAGATGTCTTGTGGACATGGACAGAACAGAAGTGGAGAAGGGCAAATCTCTGCTACTACTCTGTATCTATGTGTGTGTGTTTGTATACATATGTGTACATGCGTGTGTCTTGAGTTATGCATCTTCGTATGCACATGTATACATGTGATTGTGTTTGTGTGTGAGCGTGTGTACACACATCTTGTGGTAGTTTGAATGTAATTGGCTCCCATAAGTTAATAGGGTGTGGCACTATTCAGAAATGAGACTTTGTTGGAGTAGGTATGTCCTTGTTAGAGGTGTGCCACTGTGGGGGAGGGCCTTGAAGTTCCTGAACTCAAGATACCTCCCAATATCTGAGTCTATTTCCTGTTGCCCTCTGATCAAAATGTAGCCAGCACCATGTCTGCCTGTATGACACAATGTTCTGCACCTCTGAACTGTAAGCAAGCCACACCAACTAAATGTTTTACTTTATGAGACTTGCTGTGGTCATGGTGTCTCCTCACAGCAATAGAAACCCTCACTAAGAAGAAATTGGTACCAGAGACTGGTTATTGTTGTGATAAACCTGAGCATGATTTTGTTTGGAGGAAATTGGATTTTGTACTTTAGGTTTGGAAAGCAGTGGAATGCTTTAAGAACTGCTTAATGGGACATAGTAGCAGGAGCAAGGAAGACAGTGGTGCTGAGTTATTTGAACTGTCAGGGTCTGGCTCAAGGGGTCTCAGAGGAGAATCTTAACATGTTTCCTAGAGATTGTTCTTGTAATATTTTGGTAAAGAATTTGACTGCAGTGTCTGCCTGAGGCTAAAGTAAGGGTTTTGTATTAATATCACTGATGGAGGAAATCTCAAAAAGAGCAAAGTCTCTGTCCTGTGGTTATTAGTGGTAATTCTAATGAAGATTTATAATAAAAAGGAGCAAGATGAGCAAATAAAAATATAAAATCTACAGATTGAGAAAAGAGGCACCAGAAAGTAGAACAGAGCTAAATCTGTGTTCAAGGAAGTAAACTGTAAGAAATGGAGAATAAAGGGAGTGATGAACTCAGGCAAGATCCCACCCAGCTAAGTTTCCAACTTGTGAACAAAAAAAACTATTGGAAAAACTTAGAGTTGGGTGTGATGGTGCACATCTTTCACCCCAGCACTGGGAAGGCAAAAGCTGGTTTGAGGCCAGCCTGAATCTAAGGTCCAGTTTCAGGACATCCAATCATGAGCAGTGAAGAACAGAAAGCTAGAGATTTAATTGAGCAAGGGGGTCATGCTCCAGCCCTAGTAAGCAGTAGAACTTGGTAGCTTCAGCCATGTGCTTCTGGCTTTAGAGTTAAGGATAAAGGACTCAGGTTATAGAATTTGCCTCCGTACCTAGGGAAAGCTGCTGAGGCCAGGCATATATCAGGGGTATCCCTGAATGGAAGCCTAGAAGGGCCTGGCTTCATTGTTTGAGGCTGTGACATTGAAGCCTGATTTATCTTGACGACCCCAAATGTAGGAGTTGCTGATGTGGGATCCCCCTCTGTATGCTATCAATATGTTTTGTTGTCATTGGTTAATAAAGCTGATTTTGGCCAGTGACTTAACAGAATATAGCCAGGCTGGAAGAGATACATATAGAGAAAGTAGGCCGAGTCAAAGAGACACCATGTAGCCGCCAAAGAAGACAAATGCTGGACACCAGATGGAACCTTACAGGTAGGTCACAACCCACACGGCAATACACAGGTTAATAGAAATGGGTTAATTTAAGATATAAGAGCTATCTAGAAATATGCATAAACTAATAGGCCAAACAGTATTTTAATTAATACAGTTTCTGTGTGGTTATTTCAAGTCTAGGCGTCCAGGAAATGAACGAATAGTCTCTATCAAGAAGTTGACGGAGTTGTGGGATACCCACTGAGGAAAGCCACTGACAGGGAGTGGAACCAGCACAAGAGAAAGAAGTGTTTTGCAGTCCACAGAGACATCTATGAGTACCCATGTGTACCCATGAGTGTGTCTCTGTGTATACACATGTGTACATGTAAATACATCTGTGCGTGTGCCTATGTGTATACAAGTCTGTATGGGAATGTGTCTGTGAGTATATCCAAATAGGTTTGTGGAAGCCAGAGTCAAACTCAGGTGTTATTCCTTAGGAACTATCCACCTCGTTTTTTGAGGCAGGGCCCTCACTGTGATTTCTCACTTAAGGCAGGATGTCAGCCAGTGGGCCAAAGGGATCCACCTGTCTCTAGCTCCCTGTGCTGGGATTACAAGTCACGCAGCTCCACATTTGCCTTTTTTACATGGGTACTAGGAATCGAACTTGTGTTCTCGTGCTGTGCAGCAAAACGTCATGCCACTGTGCTAACTTCCCAACCCCTCTCTGTCTCTTCCTGACCTGGGACCATCTGCCTCCTGCTGTCTTCAGACAAGGACCCCCTAGCTCTCAGGCCTTTAGGACCAGGGACTTATAAAGACAATTCTCTGTGGTTCTTGGATCAAATTGTATCACCAATTTTTCTGATCCTCTAGCTTGTATGTGGCAGATCACGGACCTTTTGAGCCTCTGTAATCACATAAGTCAGTTCATGCAGTGCGTCTTCTCTATGTGTCTGTCTGTATCCTGTGGGTTCTGTTTCCCAGGAGAATGACGGTTCACTTATTTGGTGAATATATAGGAAATGTGACCATTGACTGCTACACAGCCCTTGGCTCCTTCTTTAGTACTTGTCTTTTTTGCTAGCCTCCCCTTTAACCTACTTAAATCCTCCTCCTTCCAGGTTTATCTCAAATGCCACATCCCCCAGGATGACAGGCAGCCCATCCCCACCTGTGGTCTGTTCTCCAGAAGTTCACGATTTCAGTTAAATGCCTTGCACAAAGTTTGTCTGTAGAGGGAACACAGTAAGTCCCTGTCTGTGCATTATTTGCCCTCCTCAAACACAGCAGAGGAAGGCCTTCTTGTGAACTTAAACATAACCTTGAGAGCTACGGCCTGTATGTGCCTTTGAATGGTGGGTAGTTAACTAAGATCAGAACAGAACAACTACAGAGAGTAAAAGGAGTGAGCCTGGAAAAGCCTGAACACTGGGCATTCCTCCAGACAGTGCGGCAGTCCTAGGAAAGACATAGGAAGATTTTCTAGCAATGAAAAACAAGCCAACTAATGACAATACCAGACAGGTAGGGGAGGCAGAACTGGGAGTAGGGAGAGGAAGGAAGCTTGTGAGGTTATAAGCATCAACCCACATCCCTAAATAGAAAGAAAAAAAAATCACTTATAAATAAGCAATGTTATTAGCTGAACTGTTTTCCAAATACTGCCAGCCAGCCACCTCGTTGAATATACACACTGACCCTATGTCATTAATACAATGACCACCAGTATAATGATGAGAAAACCGATTCTATGGGTAACAGCAGGCAGAGACCCAGATGATGCTGAAGGTTGTTTTGCTAGAACCCAAAGAATCTGCCCTTTCCAGGTCTGTCTGAAGACTTTGACCACTGTTCGTAACATCAAGACACAGACAAGCCTTGGAGCTGCAAAACTATCTATTCATGAGACCATTAGGACTTTAAGACCATTGAAAGAAGATATTTTATCTTAAAGGATATTCAGAAACAGAAAAGGTAATACTGGATGTCATGAATTGTGTCTTCAATCCCAGCACTGGGAGACTAAGACAGGAGGTGGGGTCAAGTTGGAAGCCAGCTGGGTTATACAGTGAGACCTTGCATCAACGAAAAGACGGTGGATGTAGCTTAGTGGTGAAATGCTTATGCAGCATATGAAAGGCATGAGTTCAAACCCCAGCACCACGAAGGAGAAAGGGGAGAGGGGGAAAACAGGGGAAGAGAAGGGAGAGTCAAAAGAAAGAGGATGAATGAAGAAAATATTTACAGGGAAGTGTTATAAATAATATTAACCATATCACAAAAACACCGTTTCTTAGAAATAATAAATAGCCCTATCCAACTATAGCAGTAAATCCGTGCAAATTTTAATAGCAGTTAGGAAGCAGACAGGAATAGGCTGCAGATAACTGAAGTGTGAGCCAAGGAAAGCTGGAATTTATCCCCCAGGTCATTCATTCAAAACATTAGTGGGCCATCGATAGAGCTCGGTGACACAGCACTACAGCTCTGTGTGTGTGTGTGTGTGTGTGTGTGTGTGTGTGTGTGTGTGTGTGTGTGTGTGTGTGTGTGTGTGTAGTTACACATGTCTGAACGTGTATAAGAAAAAGCCACAGTTGGACCTGAGGGGTCTTGCTCGATCATTCTCTTCCTCCAGAGTCTCTTTAGGGACCTGAAGCTACACTGGCAGACAGGAAGCCACTTCGGTACTCTGGCTTTTGCCTCTGGTCAATGCAGGGATTATACACACATGTGCCAATGCCTGACTTTTTATGCTGTGCCAAGTTCCAAGACTGATCTTCATACTTCCACAGTAAGAACTCTTACCCATTGACCAACCATATCCTCCAGAGCACTTTCACACCAAAACTAAAATGAAGGGCATAGTCACCAAAGCCACGGGCATGGAGTAACCTTTAGTTTTAATGGAAACCATGTGAGTTGCAAGTATCCTTGCTTAGTAAACAGCAGGTTCAAGCACTGATTGCTTTAGTAGTGGCTTATGGCTTTGGACAGACAGCATGACCAAGGGAGAATAAAGAGGGTTAGAGTCCATGACCTCATGAATGTGGGAGCAGGCAGGCATGCTGCAGAAGCAGTGGCTGCAATCTTACATCTAATTCAGGAACCTGAGGCAGAGGGGGCGGGGGAGAACTCCGAAAGGCGTGGTCTTTTGAAACCTCAAAGTCCAGGCCAGTGACAGATCTCCTAATTCTTCCCAAACCAAACCATTCCACCAGCTAAGGACCAAGCTTTCAAATATATGAACCAATGGGGCCATTTTCAATCAAACTACACCATGGATCTCATTCATCTTGCATGATTCCTGGGCTCTATGATATCATCATAATGGGTTTTCATTTGAGCAGTCGAAAATTATAAAACTTCATACTGACCATGACCTGGTCACAGAACTTAAAAGAGGGTGTGTAGTTAGACTAGGCTGGCAGTTCATTTCTGGGTATAATTTACTTGGGTAAAAATAGTTTGTTAAGATCTCAACTTGTACAGATTGGCTAGAACACATTGTTTGTACTCTGAACTGCAAAAAAACACAGATTACTTTGGCTCAACCACTTTGTAACAAGCTGTTCCCCTCCCCCACAAAAATAAAATAAGGGAATTCTTTGGCTTCTGTACTAGACAGCTTCAGAAAGACTGGTTATACATCATCAGAATGCTAATCTGTTTCTATGCTTGTGAATTGGTCACTCTGACTTAGATTGGTTATGCCTGGCGGAAAGCTGCTGGGATCAGAAGAGGTAAAATCTCATATCAGAAAAAAATAATAGACCACCATCCATTATACGAACCTAATGTGTCCCTTCTCAAATTCCACACAGTCTCAGGACAGATAAATAACACTAAAGACAGAACTGTATCTCAGTTCCCCAAATTCATGTTTTGAAGACCTGGCCCCTGACACCTCAGAATGTAACATACACTGGAAATAGGACTTAACCATGTGATTAAGCTAAAATGGGGTCACTGGGGTATGTCCTAATGCAGTCTCATGGCGGTGTCCTCATAAAGAGGGGATTTAGACACAGGGAAACGCACATGTATGTAAACAGAGGGAGGAAATGATAAGAATACAGAGTGAAGGCAGCAGTCTGCAAGCCAAAGGAAGAGGCTGTAAAATAAATCAAACCTGCTGGCACCCTCTCCTTGGACCTTCAGCCTCTAGAAATGTAAGAAGATAGTTCCTGCTGGTTAAGCCTCCCCTTCCCAAACTGTGCTGCTTTAATATTGTACCCCTAGTGATGCCGTAAAAATGGCATACTGGGAAATTGTGGTAAATTATGCATCATGGTAGTCATATCCTATTTCTCTAATCCAAAGGAATCTGTGCCCCTACCTGGAGACTTGCTCTCCCTATAGAATATACTGTGAGCGATATTAAATTTCAGTGGCTGTGTAAGGAAACTGGACCAGCTTCCTTCAGATAAAGAGACTTTATGCGTCATATGCAGAGAGGCATTGCGCCACTCAGTTATTCCGGCCGGACCTTCTGAGGCCAGACATGTCAGTGAGCTGGTCTTGTGACTTATTACAAAACCAGGACCTTCTGAAGCTGTGTTGGATGACCCTGGCAGCTTCTACATGATACTTTGGAATTCTGACTTCTTGGGAATATGCCAGGCACCACGGGAGAAATGTGGCTCCTTGAGAACCCCAATACAAGGGAGTCCAGTGGAGAAGCCACACAGAAGGAGAGGCCCCACTGGTCTCCTGTCTTCAAGTCATCCCAGTGAGGCCTGAAATGGCATGAAGAAGCCATCTCAGACACCTAGTGACTCTTAATACACGTACTCTGCCATCTGGTTTTAACTTGAATTATCCAGTTGATACCTGTAAACATGCACACATACACACACACACACACACACACACACATACACACATACATACACATACACATACACACACATACACACACACACATACACACATACACACACACATACACATACACACACACATACACACACACACATACACACACACACATACACACACACACATACACACATACACACACATACACATACACACACACATACACACACACACACACGGATGGACAGCTACAATTTTTCATTTTAAGCAAGTAAGTTTTGAAGTGGTCTGTTATGGGCTTACAAATAACCAAAATTATCTATAGGAAGTTGCACCTAAGTAAGTTATATTTGCTTTCCTCTGTGACACATCAATCGCACATTGTGTTCATTTGTTATGGCCATTATAGTAAGTAAACTAGCACGCACATACACACACACACACACACACACATGCATGCACACATATCTGATTTCTTCTCATATATCCTAATCTCTTTCCTAAGGACACCGGTCAGAATGCATCAAGACCTCCTCCCATTTTAACTTCATTCTCAAATACAGTCATATTCTGAAGTCATGGGAGTCAGAACTTCAACCTGCAAATCCAGAGGGAGGCATTCACAGCTAAGTGTGAAATACTCTGTACTGACCAAAGAAATGTTGCTCAAGGCTGCTTCCATTGTGAACTAGCTTCTGTCATCTATAAATGAACCTGAATCAATAAGCAACTGAACAGGGAAGGGATACTGGACTTATTTGAATCTGAAGAGGATTTGCATGGGTGACTCAGTGTTGTGTGTGTGCAGCGAAAACCCGGCATCCTTTATGACTCTCTGGGGGTGTTTCTGTCTATCCTAGAGATACACTTGCTGTTTCTTGGCACTGTTACTTTAATCCCTAAACAGGGGAGAGATTGAATGGCCATTTATTCCTCTGCAGCCCCGTTCAGTCTATGGACAGGAAACTGGCACTGAGAGGATACAGGGAAGTTAGAACTAGCTTTCATTTCCCTGGAGCGCTCAGAGTCCCAGGAGAGGCTGGGGGAGTCATAAACAGGTACTCAAGAGGAGTAATAGACTAATAAACACAGAAAGACTTCTGGAATGGAGCAGTATGTGGGAGCACAGGTGCACGCGTACACACACACACATGCACACACACGGGAATAGTGATAGAGTAATAAACACACAACAGACCTCTGGAATAGAGTGGTTTGTGGGAGCACAGGTGCTTACACACACACACACATACACACCTGCATACACACACAAACACACACACACAGGAGGATAGTGATCAAGTAATAAACACTGCAGACCTCTGAAATAGAGTGGTATTAAGAGATGCTTGCACACATACACACACACACACATACACACCTGCATACACACACAAACACACACACACACACACAGGAGGATAGTGATCAAGTAATAAACACCACAGACCTCTGGAATAGAGTGGTATTAAGAGATGCTTACACACACACACACACAGATACATACCTGCATACACACACACAAACACACACAGGAGGATAGTGATCAAGTAATAAATACTGCAGACCTCTGGAATAGAGTGGTATTAAGAGATGCTTACACACACACACACACACACACACACACACACGCACACACACACCATCACCTCCTGCCCTGGGAGCATGTCCGCGGCTCTTGTCCTCTGGATTATAACCAAGACACCACTACAAGTCCACAGAATTATGTGATTCTGTTGCCGGTATTCGTATTGATTTACTTGATGCCCTGAGAGAAGCTGTATAGCCTCCCAGGGACTTAATCTCCCATTTTCACAGAGGGAAAGGCCCTCCTTGACAGAGGCCTGGGGAAAGTCTATTAGCTCAGTGTCGCAGCAGGGGGCTTCAGACCAAGCCCAGACAGCTTAGTTCGCAGGCTTTACTTGCCAAGTAATTAGTCCGCAGCCTCGACCACGGGCTTAAGTGCTCACCCCTGGTGTAACTTTGCCCAGATGCCGGGCCCTTCTGTAGACACTCTAACACGAAACATAGCCTGAGCTCCTAGATGCTTAGTTAAAGCTGACTTGTACAAGTTTCTGTGTCGCTCTCCGTCTGAGTCAGCAAAAGCTCGCTTCCCACTCCGTATCTCTGTTCTTGTTCCAGAAGGAAACTGCTGCAGAAGAACAGATATGCACACTCCTGAATATCATTACAGGAGCAAACTCTCCACCCACCCCTCTTCTCCCAAGGCATTTAACTAAAGGCCTTTTCTCACTCTTCTGTTTATGGAAGAGGTTTGAGAATTATTAGCTCTCCTCTCTGCCAGGTTGTCATTCCCATAGGAACACAGTGAACACCGCAGAGGTTCCCGAACTCCACCCTGGAGAGAATTAGGAGGAGATAATCCAATTGGGAAGAGGTTGGGGACTTTGGCATCGCAATTTTTAGCAACTCTGGCTTCCAGTTTTCCGGTTTATTTAGAGTTGCTTGAAGCTATTTGCACAGCGACCTCCCTTGCCTCCTTCTGTATGCTATGACCTATGCTGAGAGCCTGCACTCCAAGTTCATACACAGAAAGCTTTTTTCAAAAGGTAACAGGATTAGGCGAAGTCATGAGAGCAGAATCCTTGTGAGTAGGACTTGTGTCTTTATACATTCTTTCTCCATAACAAGTGGATAGAAAGACTTCCATCTATAAACCAGGAACCAGGGTCTCTAAAGACTGAGTTGTCCAGCACACTGGTATTGGAGTTTGTGGTCTCCAGAACCGTAATAAGTTGTGTACATCTCCTGGATCGTGAGGTTTTGCTACAGCCACTAAACTAAGATAAAATTGATCCCAAAAGTTGAATGCTGCAATAACAAATACACTCAAATGTGAGGGAAACTTGGAAAGCCAGCAGAGATAGAGCCCTAGAGATGTATTCTAGAAGTCACCTGGGTTTCCACGGACAGAATCTGAAAGAGGACTCTAGTGGAAACCAAAATGGAAACAGCCAAAGGAAGAGTTTCCGTCTTCCTGGGGAACACGCAAATAGTCACAAACAGAATATTGGCAGAATACGGAAAGAAGGGATCGTTTCGATACGTTCTCAGGAGCAAATGAGAAATTTGTCGTGCAAGACAATGGACAGAAGATAATGTTGCCGTAAGTGACAAATTCAGGGCTGACTTGTATTCATGCTCTAGTGTATTGTAGAAGGTAAAACTGATGAGCAATGAAATTAAATTCTTTTCATGGTACTGGATCTCAAATCCAGGGCTTTGCGCATGTTAAATAAGCAATGTATTAGGGAGCTATGTCCTCAGATCGGAAATGAGAGTTTAGCTGGTGTCATTTCTATTTCTTATTTGTTTGTTGGATGTTTAACAATGTCTACAACCGATTTTGATCATATCCATCCACCATTACCTCCCTCCAACTCCCACTAGCACCCCTCACTCTGTCTCCCTCCCGACTTCATGGCCCCTTTCTTTGTTATTAAAAGACTGAAGACATTTCTAAGTCAGCATTCAAAGGAACTGCTTGGTTCCTCTTGACTGCATTCAGCAAACTGCAGGAGGAGAAAATGGACTGAGGACAGAATTATAAAGCAGAAGAAACTAGGACTTAAAGATTTGAAATATCTCTGCTGGTTCACATTGGGAAACATAGGAAATTGGGTTTGAAGAGACTGTGAAGGGCATAGGAAGCAACCTTGGATAAAGAGAAAAGTGTGGGCCTGAACCTGGCATCTAGTCAGCCAGCCCAGCAGGAAACCACCAGCCCTACCTGAAGAAAAACTATAGAGGGCAGAAGAGAGGAACCTGTCAGCCGTCTTAGCCTTTCTAGCTTAGGACCACAGACCTGTCTGGCTTCAGCATGGCCTATTGCTTTGGAAAAGGTCCGACAAGAAATTTAGAAGTTTCAGGTCTGCCTCCTCAGTTTCAAAGAGGGCGCCTTCCCTGGGCTCTTTCTAGGCCAGATAACCTCTTCCCAGCACCATGGCAGTTCATCCATGCCAAACAGGGTGTCAGAAGGGCAATTAGAGATGATGATGCCGAGCCCTGAAAGTCACTCCTCAAGATTCCAGTAGCTAGAGTAAGTCCTGCTCACAGTCATTTTTTACCTAACAAAAGACACACAGGAATTCAACATTTGGCTGCCCAGTGCCGGTGGGTACAGCCCAGAGAGAATACAGCAAAGCAAACCCAGCTTGACACAGCTGGGCCTAGTGTAAGCTCAGAGCCTCCTGACCACCAGGCAATGTCTAAGCAGACCACAGAAAGACCTGAAGAAATACCTAAATTGGAAATCGAATTAGCCTAGCGCTAACAACATTTCCCAGTCTCCCCTAGAAGCATGCAGTGGGTCACCTGTAGGCAAGCACTCTAACTACTAGGAAAAATGTTAGCAACCAAGTGGCCATCAGGCATTAGAGCGCATTTAAGTTCCTCAGGCTCAGGAGTGCTAAGCTCCCTGCATAGGCATCTTGCCCATTAGCCAGCCTGTGCCTTGATCCAATACCCCTGAGGGCTCTGAGCAGCAGCTTTACAAGGGTAATTGAAAGGGTAGTCCTGCCTGTCTATTTATCATCTCTTGATCACCTAACACCAGGCTACCTATTAAGATGAGCTAGGAGCCACTGAGCTAAAGGTTACCTCAGCTAAAAGCTTTTCAGCAAGTTAACCAACAGGAGACAAACAAAGCACGATGCCCCTTAAATCCTCCCATTTTGGACCAATCCGATGTGCTAATTAATCATGATTACTCTATATAGTAAGCATATTTGAGGAGATTAATCTGCACTAGCCTGGGGTAGCATCTTAATTAACAATATGCTGAAGCAGCAGTCTCCTTGTAAGTGTAAATACAGTGTTGCATCCATTTGCAAAACAACAGTGTGACCATACATTAGGCACACACACTAGTGGATACTGCACTGGCTTGTTATAAGACTTCCGATTCACTGACTTTTCTGACTCCCATTTTAGCTAGATTATCTCCTACTGTCGAATACTGGTGGAATATGTCTAAGGTCTCCTTAGAGTATCTTTATCAAATAAATAAATTGATGGATAGATAATAATAAAGGTGACAGATACATAAATGAGAAATATTCAGGTGACAGGGTGTTACATGATAGATAGGTTGATAGATAGATGAAGGTAAATGATAGATAGAAGATAAATAGATAATAGATCAATGAGATAGATAGGTAGATAGACAGACAGACAGATAGATAGATATCAGAAAAATGCCATGGAAAAGGGAAGCTATGAGATCAGTTGCTCCCAACTTTTCAGCAGTCTTTGAGTTGCTATCTCATGCACATCTAAGCAAGATGTGACAAATAATGTAAAGTCTGTCCTCATTCAGCTGGCATATTAGCGAGTCTTAAAGACATGGAGCCATAATACATGACTGTTCACCTATATCTACCTAAGCTATCTTCAGCCTTGGCCTTCCCATTTCTACTCTACAATCTAATAACTTCTAATTCCACATTAAGATTTCCACACTATGAAGAAAGCAGATGAAAATCAGAAAATAAAATAATAAATTTCCTTATAAACCTACCTTAACTCATATATAACTGTTGGAGGAGGTCACTTTTTTGTTCCTAGCCACTTATAAAAATCACACAGAAGCTGAAATAATCATACAGAAACCATATTAATTAAAACACTGCTTGGTTCATTAGCTCTAGCTTCTTATGGCTAACTCTTATATATTAATTTAACCCATTTCTATTAATCTGTATATCACCATGAGGTCATGGCCTGGCAGCAAAGTTTCAACACATCTATCTCCAGTGGCAGCTCCATGGCATCTCTCTAACTCTGCCCTCTTTTTTTCTCCCAGCATTTTGCCTAGATTTCCCTGCCTACCTAAGTTCTGCCTTGCTATAGATCCAAAGCAGTTTCTTTATTTATTAATGGTAATCACAGCACACAGAGGGGACTCCCACATCAAATCTATATAGTCTAACCCCCTTTAAATGTAAAAGAACATTTATAAACAATATTTGGGAATATGGGCATAGTTATTCTCCAAACTACTTCTTGCTGTTTATAGGGTGAAGGAATTTTATGAGGGGTGTTCAAGCCAACATTTCAGGGGATCTTGGTTCATTAAACCATATTAGTCTGAAAGTAATCCACAGGTTCTCATCCTCTGTGGAAGCAAAAGAAGAACCTGTTTTCCAAAGCAATATAACCTTAGATTCATATTTTGAAATCAAGATAACTTTAAAGTTTATATGTTGGTTTAGCTTAACAACCCATACAATGAAATGTCTCTCTGTACTTAACTCCTTCACTGTTAAAAAAATTCAAAGAAAACACAATAATATACATAATCTAGACTCTCTTTGCATATTCTATCTTTACATGGCTTGTTTTTACCCTATTACTTTTTCTATAAGTGTAATATTTATTTTATTATCTTTACTCCTTTAATCTATGACTGTCTTACTCTGTCTCTTTAAAGACTTTGTTTTATTTTTTCTTTAAAAATCCATTTGCTTCTTTTTATAACTCTTAGTACTCTTTTTCTTCTCTCTCCCAAGCCTATGTACATTTATGTAACACTGTGACCCATTTAGAGATTTTTTTTATGCCTGAATCTGTCCTATTGTGTATCTGTAATTCTTTACTGTCCAGGAGCACTTCTTAAAATGCTAACTGCTTCTAAAAAACTTAAATTGTGTCATTGCTAAGGGAAATACTGAACTACCTGCTTGCTCTACACAGTACAACATGGTGGAGCTGTTTGCGGCCTCTGAGAGTCATGTCACAGCCCTATTTTTAGGCACACAACCAGGCTGTGTTGCCATTAAGCAAGTTATAGCACTCTGGTCACAAACCCCATTTAAATGCTCCATAGCTGAACCTCAGAAAAGAGCCAGAGCCATTGGTGCTGGATAACCAGGAGGCCTCCATTTTTTTAAAGAAGCCACAGAGTTTTTACTACACCCTTAGTCATCTTGCTTGTCACAAGCCCATATAGAAAAAAATTGTGGCTACCAAGGAACTGTGCTAAACTCTGTTCTTTTGTGTCTAGAATTTTTTTCAAACTTTCTCAGGTTTTAATTGGATTTTAGTCAGCCATGTTGATGCCAATTTGTTGGAGGAGGCCACTTGTTTGTTCCTGACCACTTAGACCCTAAATAATCACACAAAACCATATTAATTAAAACACTGCTTGGCCCACTAGCTCTAACTTATTATTGGCTAACTCTTACATATTAATTAAACCCATTTCTATTAATCTGTGTATCACCACATGACTGTGGTTTACCTGACAAAATTTCCAGCATCTATTCCCAGCATGGCTACATAGCTTCTCCTGTGACTCTGCCTTCTTCCTCCCAGCATTCCATTTAGTTTTCCCCACCTGGCTCTGTTCTGCCCTATCAATAGGCCAAGGTAGTTTCTTTATTCATTAACCAATAAAAGCACACATAGACAGAAGGACCTCCCACACCATATAACTGCTAACCTTAAGTTTGTAAAAGAAAAGGGAAATTTTGCAAAGACTGAGTTGGAATGGGGAAAGCGGGTTGGTGATGGTGTATGACTGATACTGACTGCTGTTGCAGGCCGGAGAGCAGATAATAGAAGACTTCTGCCTGAGTTCCTCCAGAGAAGATTAACAGAATGAGTGTGGACTAAAGGGAGAGAATGGTCAGGGAAGTTATTATGGAGGGGGGAGTGAACGGGAGGAGGGAGAGTGAGAGTAGTGAATGAATTATCTGGGGAAAGAAGGGAGGGAAAGGGGAAGAAGAAAGGGAAGGGTGGAGGAATGTTAGATAGAGGAAATGGTGGTTGGGAGGCAGTCTCAGCCAACCATACAGAGAGAGTGGGCTGGTGCCTACAGAACCCTTCAGTTTAGTGACTTGATGCTCCAAAAAATGTTGAATTTTCATATTTTAAAAAAAAGATTCTCCATATGTGTTATAAAGTCTATTTCAGGGCATTTTCTGAGGGATACCAACTCCAAGACAGAAATCAGCATGCAGTAAACTTAGAGCCCTTTCAGAACACAGAGAGAAAGAACACAAAGGAAATATTCTTAGCCTGGTTTTATACATAGATTTGTTCATTGGGGGAAATTGTTGCAGTGTTTGGTATATGCGAGGCACTAGTTGCTGAAGGTACAATGGTGGACAAAATTCTCCTAAAACAAATGCCCTCTTGGAGCTTTTTTCAAGGAAGAAAGACCAACAACCAACCAACAAATACATATCAACAATGTAAGGTTGGAAACCTCTAATATTTATATAGGAAAACAATCAGAATACTGACTGGAGCACATGTTGACCTCAGATGAGATCCTCAAGAAATATCACTCTGACATGATAATATATAAATTAAGAAATGAAAGAAGTGAGGGATAAGCCATACAAATATCCAGATCAAGAGCATCAAGAAATAACTCTCTGAGGCTCCATAATTTAGCTATCCCATAATCCATTAACCTATGTTTTAATCAATGAGTGTTCAGGATGCCTCCAAGTTCTTCCCGCTGAAAAACTACTTTAAAAACCATCCCTGCACACATTACTGTTTATCTTTATTAGTACAGAATTATCAGGGAGAGTCTATACAGCAACTCATAATCTCACCAGGCTTGGCTCAGGCTTTCCAAGGCTGCTAGCCTTCATTCCATGAAACAATTGAAATATCCTATTTCCCGATATATACTCGTCTCTTGTTAACAACTTATCATAACTAGCTTGGCATACCAGACAAAAAACAGCATGGAATAGGTGGTTTATAAACAATAAAAAATTAGTATCTCATGGATGTTCACTGTCAAGGTAACAACATGGTTTGGCTCTGGAGAAGGTCCTCTTCCTGTAACAGACAGATGAGTTCTCTTGTCCCCTCTTACAGGGAGGGAGAGTACTGATCTCTATAAGACACTAATCTGTCCATGCCAGCTCTCCATGACTCAACCACTACTCAATGCCTTCCTGACACCTTCACATGGAAAATTTAGTCTTCAACAATAAGGAGTTTGGAGGAACATAGACTTTCAGTTCATAACATAACCTTTCAAATATTTTCAATCTGCTGCCAATATGGGCACTTCATTCTTAATTTGCATTTTCATGGTTAGTGGGGACAGTGGGCAGTTTTTCTTGTGCTGGTGTTTGCTGAGAGTTGCTCATTCATACCTCTTGTAAACATTGTGTGTATTTTCTTTTGACAATGTAAAAAAGTTTTTTCACATGAACAATATTAACTTCTGTCATTCACATATATTGCAAATATTCAGTCAGTCATTCAGCTTAACGTTCAGTTCATAACATTCAGTTCATAACATTCAGCTTAACATTTCTACTCTATGTTTCATATACTATCTTCTGCATTGAATTAATTTTATAAGTTTATAATTGTCTAATTCATTCTTTAAGAGATCAAATCTATAACTTTTATGGTGCCTCATAAGAGTAAGTTTAGTAAAGGTCAATGTAAATATTATCATACTTGAGAATTAAAGTTCATTAAAAATCCTCATTGATGAAGATTTTGAGATTTAGAAAATAAAATCACATAAAAAAAGAGAATCTTTTGAGTGAGGTAACACAGACACAGAAAGACAATTATCAGATGTACTGGCTCATAGGTAGTTTTTAAAACATAAAGCAAAGAAAACCAGCCTATAAACCACAATCCCGGAGAAGTTAGACAATAATGAGGACAATAAGAGAGACTTATATAGATCTAATCTACATGGGAAGTAGAAAAAAAACAAGATCTCCTGAGTAAATTGGGAGCATGAGGACCTTGGAGGAGGGTTGAAGGAGGGGGGGAGGTAGGGAGGAGAGGAGAGAAAAATGTAGAGCTCAATAAAAATCGTTAAAAAATTTGAAAAATAGAATCTGAGGAACTTGAATCAGAATTAAACCAATGCAAGCTATTAAAATATATTTTATAGTCATAATAAAATAATAGAGAAGTCCTAATTATCTTGGGTTCCCAACAATGGCTGCTAAAGTATTAATCTCCATTTAACATTCCTGTTTGAAACTTCTGTGTGTTTCTTCAGATTTCAGTGTGGTGATTGTCAATTCCACTTCGTTTCTCCCTTTGCCTAGTTTCCATTCAAATGCTCAATGCCTCCTTGATTGCATGACTCAGAAACAGCTTCCTACTCCCTCCCGACCACATGCCTGTCAAATCCTCTCTCACAGGCAGTCCCTCCTCACCTCCTCCTCACAGATGTCACCTGAATACTGCTCAGCATTTACTGCGCGCTCTCATCCTTTGTCTCCCCAAGGATTCGCTGCAAAATCCTCCAGCCTTCCTCTGCCATCTGCTCTACCTCTGCTTTCTATTCCCAAGTCCCAATTTCCTCTTCTGCTAATTGTCCCCAGCAGAAGTGACTCACCATCCTCACAATTCTGTTTTTCCAAAACTGAAATTCCAGCAGTTACCAAGCAGGTGTACCAAAGTCAATTTCACTCGATTTTAGTGTATTTTGAAGTTGGAGAAAGATTGCCACATCTGACTGTAGTTTGGAAAATCATAAGCACAGTCACTAACAGGGAAGATGCTGGTCTGGTTTAACAACCGTATGAAGTGAATGCTAATATACTAATGTTATATAAGCTTGACATGCGCTAACAAAATGATAATGAAGACACAGAATGGGAAAATTCATGCAAGACAACCGGAATATTCATCAAAAGCAGAAGAAGCTAACGTCAGCATTATCTTTATAGTCCTTAATTTTTCTAAACCAATCAGGCACTGAAATCAGAGACAAAGATAATTCACTTAGACCAAGCTGATCGTCCTCTGGAGTCAGAGGCTAGGAGAGGGCATGCATCTCCTAAAACACATGGCTCTGAAGGAGGAAAGAGTCCTGAGAAAGTGAGGTTGCACCATGCAGACGGAATGTGTATTTCTCACTCTCCATGTTTCCTAGCAGGATGTGAAGATCTTGTCTTTAAAGAGCTCCTGAGCATCCACGGCCCCAAATTTGTGGAATTTAGGTTGACAGGAAAGAGTGCTGGACCTGACAGGTTTAGGAAGATGAACTGGCTGGGCAGTTCACAACACCACACCATAACCTCTTTCTACATTTGAATATCATAGGTCAGATGCCCCTGAAGAAAACCCCTTACAGGAGATGATGCTAATTTTATGTTTGCCTCTTGCGAATGGAACAATAAGTCATTCCCAAGCCCCTTTGTTCAGAGATTTGTCATAGTACTTGACACTCTGCATTGAACATACATGTATAAACAATGTATGGTACATGATTCCAGGAGAGACTGGGGAGGGATGAGGGAAGGAAAGAAGCCAGCAAGGGTGCTGTGTCTTTTCACTGTTGGTCTCAAGACAAATCCTAAGGGTCCTAGGGGATCACTTATTCCACAGTATCTGTCCTGACACAGGCAACAATGCCAATGAACTAAAAATGCTTCACCAGCATGCAAGTTGGCACTCTAACAAAGCTATGGAGGCACAATTTATGATGTCTCTGATCATGATTTCATATCATGCTTAAGGTCAAAATTAATTCAAGGAAACAGGGTTCCAAGATTCACTCCCTCCAGGCATTGAAAACTTCCTTGGCTATAACTGGGGAGAATTAAAAAATTGACAAGAGGAATCATGGATTTGGTGCCAGTGTACAAGGTGGATTTCCAGCAGTATGATAACCTCAACCATGAATTTGACAATTTTGACAATGGAAATCAAACATTAGGATCATTCCGACATTATTGGAATTCATACAACATGAATATATCTTTGATTTTATAATTGTAGATATCATAAGTGGTGCCATGAGCCTAATAGCATTGCAGGTATAATACTCTTATAATCACAATACCGCAATCATAACTTACCAACCTCATGCCTTAATTGTTATCATAGGCTTTATCCTATTATATCAGATTCCATAATTCTGAGATATAATAAGTCACACACTAAGGATGAATTGCACTAGAATCTCAGTCTTGTGAAATAGGTCTACCTGATGTGCATTTTCTGAATAAACATCAGTGACTGTCTTTCTATTGTTTTAGCACTCAGACAAAACCCCTACCTAACCCAGATATTTCTAAAACAAATTTTAAATAATATAAGAAATCAAATGTCCATCTTAAGCTTGATTCTGGTTTGTTTGAAGGTACAAGAATTGTTGTACATCCAACTTCCAAGATTGTATTCAACATGCTATATACATATTCTTTCATTGAGGCACGCATTTATTCTTCAGAAAACATTAGCTTTGCACCTGATTCCTGCCAAGTACTACATTAGACTCAAGGGATGTTAGACAAACAATACAGAGTCATTTCTCTGAAAAGTGCAGATTTAGCAAGAGAGACAAAGCCGCGAGACAGATTCTTCAATGCGGAGTGTCGGGAACTATGATAAATGTCTGACCAAAGGGGCTGTGGGGATGAGTTATTTCTCTGCTTGCTAGAGGCAAACGTGCCAATGGCAGCATGTTCTGCAAGGAAATGACACTGTGTGTCCTCGGTCAGCTGTGAGAGGCCTCCGAGTCATCAGTCGCCTGTTACAGCTGTCCCTTCCGATAGCAGAGGAACCCCCTGAGCAGTCCTGTCAGCACAGAGTGAAGGAAATCAAGGCTGGAGGTGGCAATGTGTGGAGAAACCATCGGCCATGTACACTCCTTTCTCTCACTCCGTCTGAAAGACCGTTAAAAGGACTGCATGTGCTTGTCCTTGAGAGGAATCGCTGTCATCTCCATTCCTTTATCTTGCTTCGGTGCATCGCTGTCATTTAGGTTTTGGGTTTTTGGTTTTTTTTTTCTCCATGAACATTTACCCAAGATCGAATCTTGTCTTCCAGTTGTGTTTAATGTTTTCAAACTTGAAGTGGGTTTACATCTAAATGATAGTGCAGCTATTCCTTGAGAGGAAAGAAGGGTGGTTTTCTGATTTGTTTTCTCTAATCTACTAGAATTATTCTCTCAGGAAAAAAAAAAATGTTGCTATTTGTTATGGGAACCAGGATGGATAGTGAAACTTAGGGAGTTCTCTGAGAAGAGGCTTGCCCAGGACAGAATAAGAGAGAGGGAGCTTTGACGGTTTTCCAGCCAGACACTCTCCTTAATTAGATCCACACACACTGACAGGCAGGAGACAAGCCAGTGTGGGTGCCGGCTGTGCACCTCCCCATTCTAGTAACCCCTAAGTGCCTCGCCAGCCCCAAGGAGGAAAATGACCACAGGAGCTGTTAATGACAAGAAGGTAATGAGCTCATTTACCTCATAAAATACAGGCCCACTTGAAAAAGGTACCAAAGTCTTTAAAAGTCCAAAATCTCTCAACCGGAAACTCCCATAAGATGGAAAACAAGTTATACACTTTCCACATGTAATATACAGAGAAAACATCCCTACTCCAAGGAGGAAGACTTGATCATAGAATTTGGGTAGAAGATTATGGCTTAATGTGTTTGAACGTCAAGATCACAAAGGGACAAGTTGTGAACATTATTTTTAATTGCCAATTTGATACACTATGGAATGACCTGGGAAGAATGTCTCAGTGTGGTACTGTCTAGGTCACATGTCCTGTGGACATTTCTTGGGGGGGCGGCTGTCTAGATTGCCTTGATATGGAAGGCCCAGCCTAAAAGTGGCCTCGCCGTGCCTCGGTTTAGAGCCCTGGACTGTGTAAGTATAAAGGGAGCTGAGCTGTACGTATCCAGGCAGCTTTCTCTCTGCTCTTGACTGTGGAAGTGTCATGAGGGTTTCAAGTCCCTGCTGCCTTCACTTCCCTGCTATGATGAGCTACGGGCTGGAATTGTGAGATAAAATAAGCACTTTCTTTCTTATTTTTTTCATTGAATCACATCAGCTCCATGTGGATGAAGGCAGGAGACTTAGATAGGAATGAAAGAATTAAACAGGTGAAGAAATTAGTGTCAAAGAAAGGAGGAAAATATGACTAGGAGCTGGGTCAATACTCACTTGGTCTAGGGGATGTCATAGTGGGACATAAAAAAAGAAGGAAGGAAAAGAAAGGGGGAAGAAGGAAGAAAGGAAGGAAAGAAGGAGGGAGGAAACAAGGAAGGAGGGAGGAAGGAAGAAAGCAGTGATTAGAGTAGAAAAGGGCAGTGGTCTATCCCCTTGGTATTACAAAAAAGACCAAGAACAAGCTTTTACACTTTCTTTCCAGAACATTCCACTATGACATCCCTAGGCCAAATGAGTACTGACCCCACTCTCAGTCATAAACTCCTCTCCTTTATCCTAATTTCTCCACCAGTTTAATTCTTTCCTATCTAAGTCTTCTGCCTTCATCCACATGGAGTTGATGTTATTCGATGAAAAACAAATAACAAAAGCAAAAAGCAAGATGCAAGAGAAATAGAAAGACATGAAAACAGAATAAACAATAACTGGAGGAATAATACATTCTCCAAGACTGCTGAAACATTTGGAGGCTACATAGCTTTTTCACTGTCCAGGCTACTGGTAATAACAATCTAACTTAGCATAAAGAACTGTGTACAACCAGCAGGCTGGGGAGCTTGTAGTCACTTGGGCAGTACATTAGTAATACTTAGACATGAGACCTGTTGGCAAGACTGATATTCTGGGTAGAGTATGAAACTTAAAAAGAAGTATTTGTGTCCAGTCTTTTAAAAAATCCAGATAAGCTAAAGATTATGTTTTTAAACATTTAGAACTATCATTGCAAAACACTCAAATTAGTGATGTTCTGTAAAAATGAGATACATTGTCTCAGAAAGCAAAACACAATAACTGCCCTTCTCCCTGACGGGGCAATGGAGAGGCAGAAGGGTAGACAGAAGTTTCTGTCCCACCCAGTCCTGCAGTCGTTTAATCCCAAAGAAACACACAGAGACTTATATTAATTATAAATTGCTTGGCCTATTAACTCAGGCTTATCATTAACTACCTCTTAAACCTAAATTAACCCATAATCCTTTCTATGTTTAGTCACATGGCTTAGTACCTTTTCTCAATGCAGCATTCTCAATCTTGCTTCCTCTGCATCTGGCTATGATTGACTAGCTCTGCCTTCCCACTTCCCAGAATTCTCTTAGTCTGGTTGTCCCGCATATACTTCCTGCCTGGTTACTGACCAATCAGCATTTTATTAAACTAATACAAGTGACAAATCTTTAGAGTGTACAAAACCATTATCCCTCACACAGAGGAATTGGTCACAAAAGGAAATAAGGAGAAACCAGAGGAACTTATTATAAAATTGCAATTGTCTTTGCCATGGTCTGAAAACGTCCTGTAATTCATGTGCTGAAATGAATACAGAGGTCTTTAAAGAAAGAAGGGGCATTCATGGCTTCAAGGGTTAACTGGTTATCTCTGGGGTAGCTCTCATATAAAGTGAGTTCCTTGGCATACTTTCTCTGTTTTATCCTGAAATGACCTAAACCACATCTTGATACCAGAAGGTATTCTACCAATACCATGCTCTTGAAATGAAAAACCTCCAGAACTACGAGCTATAAAATCGTCTATTCTTTATACATTTCTCAGTCTGTGGCATTTGCGTGTATCAACACAATACAGACCAAGATCACACACGTTATAGATTAAGATCTTAAGGGTCTCAAGTAAAAGGATGAGTCTGTATCCCCTTACCTTCTTCAAAGGACTTCTGCAAGCACTATGAAGACACGCCTCCTAGATAAAGAAAGGTTGGAGGCATCATTTCAAACACTGAGTGCATTGCAGCTGCCTATGAAGGCTAGGGACCAAACAGCAGAAAAAGATACTTCATTGCATAAAGCCAGGACTAAAAACAGAGAAAAACTTCCATGATCTAAAACTTGGCAGCCACGTTGTACAGCAGAGAAGGGCTGACGATAGTTTAGAAAGCTGCGGGCTGTGCTATAAAGTGTAAAAAGATTGCCGGAGTCTGTCTGCTCCGAAATTCTCATGTCAGCATCAAGGCATTCCCCAACCCATGGTCAAAACATGAGCAAACAGAGAAAATTTCTTTATACAGCCGATTTGGGGGTTGTTTTGGCTTCATTTATTGTTTTTGTTGTTGTTGTTGTTACTATTGTTCCGAGACAGGCTTGAATTGGCCCTGTACCTCCCTCCACCCATGGATGAGTTTGTACTCTTAATACCCATGCTTCAATCTCCCCAAACAAAAGGATTACTGTAATATACTTCTATACCAAGCTCCATGGTGCTTTAAAATAAATTGTTTGAGAATTTCATATGTGAAGATAGTATGTTTTGATCTAATCTGCCCCTTTCTCCCTCCCTTCCTAATTCTCCCATACCTCCACACCCACTTTTCCCACCCACCCTCCAATGCACCCTTTGAAGCCACTGTGTCTGCTTTCTGTTGCCAGGATGTGCATGTCCCCAGGGCTAGTCACTGGAGCGTGGATGCCTATCGGGAGCTGCATTGCTGAAAAGAACCAAATCTCCTGCCCCCAGAGACCAGGAATAGATAAAGCTCCTCAGCTGGGACTTCATGAGCAAAGCCCCAGTTCCTGCTGGAGTTTTTGCTGACTTGATCTTATGCACTCTTGTACAAGAAGTCATAGGCACTGCGAGTCCATGTGCTCAGCAGCCCTGTTGTGCCCAGAAAACACTGCTTTGCAATAGTCATCCACCACCTCTGGCTCTTCCAAACTGTCTGGCCCCTCTTCTGCACAGATGCTTGAGCCCTGGGGACAGGAAAAGAGAGAAGGAAAAAAGAAGGGAGGGAGGGAGAGGAGGAGGGAGGGAGGGAGGGGAAAGGATATATAAATGTCCCATTTAAGTTGGAGTTCTATGATCTTATTCCCTGCACACTGACCAGCTGTAGATGTCTCTGTTCACTGCTATCTATTACAAAAAGAAACTTCTCTGAGGACTGACTGAGAGCTGCGAATACAAAAATGTACGTTTACAGAGCACTCATAAAATTTGCAGGTAGATAACTCCTTGCCATCCCCTCTGATATGCCCATCAGAGGCCAAAAACAATGAGTTCTTCCAGTCTGGTTTAGAGCCTCCAAACTGGCAATCAACAACAACAAAAGAAACCTTTCCTCTTTATATGCTAATTGTCTCGGGTGTTTCGTTATAGTGCTGTAAAATGGACTCTTGTCAGTTTCTGCTTTCCGCTCTTCTGGGAGCTTCCTTTCTGTTTCTCTCTTTTACAACTCCTCTTTCCAGAAATCATTTACAGAGAACATTCAGTTACCCACGTCTATATTTAAAAAGAAAACAGCGAACAACACAGCCCAAACAAAAACAATATTCTTACAGAATGCCAGTGAATTTCTCCACTGTCATCTTGATCCTCAGAAGAATTTCTTCAGAGAGCTCTGAAGGGAAAGGGCATTTTCCCCTTTCTGCACCCAGCCACCTATGCCCATCCTCCACCAACATCATAGTTGGCTCCTTGTCTATAAGGGCACAACTGAAAAGAAACATGTTCAAAGAACACATTTCTGACAATGGCCATTTCACCTAAAATAAACACACACCACACACATATTCACACATATGTACATACAGACACATATGTGTACACATATGCAAACGTATACACTCAAATACTATATAAACATACATTCTGGTTTGTTTGTTTTTAATTGTCTTATTTTATTATATTATTATAATTTTAGATGCCTGTTTATATTCTGAGATAGGAAAAAAGGCGTAGATTTGGATGGATGGGGAGTGGAAACCATTATCATAATATAACGTATAAAAATTACTTACAATAAAATATTGAATCAAAAAACAATAATGATTGGTAATTAATGAATCATTCATTTAGTTTTTTGTACTTGCGCCCACAGACATAGAGGTATATAGAATCTGGGATCATATTTGTCTCATTCATCAATAAAATTTTAGAAATGGAAACCAGAACCAAAGAAGATTATGTATTTTTGAGAATCTAGAAAATAACAGAATTGAATTAGACACTGGCCAACTCATAGGGTTCCTCAGCATCCAACCTGCCCATATTAACAAATGTTTCAAACTTCACAAAACTAATGGAAGAAAATAGAATATTCTGTAAAGAGAAAAATGAGATAATATGGTCAGGAAATGCTGTGAAATTGGCTTTAAAAACTAGCAAACTCTGAGAGGCTTCCTGCAGTGAAAGTAATCCATCCCAGTTCCTTGGATGAGTCATTTCTCAGTTAATACTGCAATGGTTAGGGTAAAGTCAAGTTCTGCATATAAATCCCAGGATGTCAGTGACTTCAAAATAGACAGAGATATCTCTTTCTCATTCCTGTACCGTACGCAATGGTGTTCTTGACTGAGAAGCAACTCTCTTGTGAGTGGCAACTTAGCCACTGGTCCATGTTGAGACAAGAAAAGGAAGAGAGCCAGAAGAACCACACTTGACATGGGAAGTCTTGAAGAGGGTGTTCTGCTTTGCAAGCCAGGACATGCCTCAGAAGAATATGGAAAGCAAGTGTGGAGACTTTCAGACGCTTGTTTTAGACATTTGGCTTCAGCAGGACTGAGACAGCATTGAGGAATCCCACAGTCTCCCAGGAGACGTTATCCTACTGGACTTGGGTCACATGGCAGTAGCAATGTGTATGTTACTAGTTGGGACATTTCACTGGCTAGCCCTCAATGACAGAGCCACACACTCAACTGAAAGCATCGGGAAGATACAGGCTAAGTAAAGAGGAAATGGTTGATAAGTGGCTGCCGTCTATCCCATGTGCTTTATTTTTAATCACTGATTTATCCAGGCAACCAAGGAGCCGGAAAATCAAGAGGGAAATTTATAAATTACTGTTCCCTCATCTAGTCAATCTTCTATGTTCAGTGAGATTTGCCACTCAAGGAATCAGCCAGCTAAGGAAAGATCAATAGCTTTATTTTGAAACTCTGTCACTATATCAGAAAAAAAAAGGAAGAGGAAAAAAAAAAGGACAGTAATAGAGGGAAATTGAAGACTGAAAAACACACAGAAACTTGCATATACGGGATGCACAGGGCTAGCCAAGGGGATGACACTGTTTCAGGACACAGCCAAACCTGTTCTTGCAAATGGAAAAGCTAATGGCTTCTTAACTTTTGATGCAGTATTAGTGCTCTGAGCACACTTATCTCCAGACCACGTTTGATGCACACAATTCCCCGACCTTAAGGTTTTACTTATATTTCTAAAGATGCCCCTGAGAGCCCTTGCTCTGGCCCCATTTAGCCACTGGTCATGGGCTAACAATGCTCGGTGATGGAAGTAATTGTGTCTGACAGTCACAGCCCTCTAGGGCTTCTTTCTTCCCCAGGAGTGTGTCTCTGGGACTGGAGGGACACAGAGAGCTCGATTAGTCTATTCTGTCCTGCGGGCTGGAATGTACTTAAGAACCATCCCAAAGAAACAGAATCCAAACTCCATCCAGCAACCTTTTATAATTCCCACCCTATCCTCCCTAGTAAAGAGTTCTGCCTTGGTTTGGCCCCTTTTTGCATTCACGTTCATATCATTTCCCCCCACTGGAAAACAAACCACATTTACCCATCTATTCTAAGTTCACGAGCATTTCAAAACATAGTCATGCAACACATAAATTTAGTAAACACAGCACTCTGTGGCTATTTAGCACTGAGTCATAAAGAAGACACAGGGAAATTCTATTGGCAGAAAATTAGGACATGGGTAGTGATAACAGCAAACCAATACTTTAGAATTTCTTAAAAAGAAATATAGTTTGTAGTTCCCCCTTAAGATGAGCTTAATAATAGCAGACAAAATCAGGCAACAGTGAATTGTGCCTTCTCCTAGGATCTATCGAAACATGACTACCTGGAGATGGGAGGAGCATCTGAACAACTGTCTAGAAGCACGGGCCTTTAGAAAGAAAGCTACCTGCAGCACGCACTGTCTGAGTGTGACATCATTCAGGAGTCTTGGAACACCGTCTTTGGAGAAGCGCTGAGCTAGATGCTGTAGCAAACTCTAACACATGCAGGATTGGTTCTGCCCCTCTGGGAACTCAGAGAGGTGGCCTTTTGGGGGGTGGGATTAAGTTGTCCCGGTATGTCAAGTCCTTCAGTTTGATCTCAGCTGTGCTAAGCGCTATGCTGAGAATGGCAGGGCTGGGCGTAAGATACTGAAGAAGTGCCAGGACCAGTTAGTAATGTCTGCCTAGAACAAAGAAGATGGGGCTGGAGCATGTTGCCCAAATGTTTTCTGCCCCAAACTAGTATTTCCAATGAGCAAAGGACCCCAGAATAGGCCACAGAGACCTCAAGTATGCGGCGGTCAGGCTTTAGAGGCCTTTGTGACATTAGAGGAAAAGGAGACATTTTTGCTACTTTCCTTACCTCTCCCCACAAAAGAGAATACCTGAACTGAGCAGAGACTAGTCTTTGCCCACATATATTTCAGGTGTCAATTCCAGAAAATATAAAAGCACATCCAAGCTAGAATCCCAGAAACAAACATTCTCAGGATCCAACACAGGATTTGGTTTCCTCATTAAGTGTTCTTGATTTGACTTCATTCCCATAGAAGATGTGTTTGTGGCTTTGCCTTGAAAAGTGTGACCAGAGAATGAACACAGACATCTTTCCCAGACCACCTGACATCTCATAATGAGCCATATGAAACCAGAAAGAGGAAAGGAGGGAAGTGGAGAAAAAGAGAGGAAAGAGAGAGAAGGGGAAGGAGAGCGGGGGCAGGGGGGAGGGGAATACAGAGCTTGAGACCTGAACACACAAGTAAATCTAAGTTTAAAACTGATCCCCAGCCACTCAGGTACCTGCTCCCCCTGCAGATGTCACCCTGCGAGTTAGCACAGTGATGGTCCTTACCTCCCAACCCTTGTGTTTCTGCTCTTAGGCACACCTTTAATTCCAGCTGTGATGCGGGCCTTACTGAGTTCTGGTAAAGCTTTTGTCTCTACCCACTGTCTTTAAGTCATTTAAAGTCCAATTTTATGGAGCCATTACCCACAACTACACACAAACACACGCAAAGAAATTTTCTCACAAAAGTTTATCCCCTAATGAGGAATTGTATTTTGATTCATTCAATCTGACCCAGTCATGAAAACTTGGATTCTGAGAGGCCCAGGCTGATGAAGAAAATAAAAATCAATTAGCAATGTCTGCCCTGGATGTGGGAGTCTACTCTCATTATTCATAGATGTGGTGAACATCTCTAATTTTAATTGCATATTAGGTATAATGCCAATCTAGAGCTAGCAAAGAAGGAAAAGGCCATTCCTTGCTGACTAGGCCAAATGCATTTACTTAACATGAGAGAGAAACCTGGAGCGGAGAACGACCAAGGTCGTAGGCCAACAGTTATCTTAACGTTCTAATTGGCTGCAAGCCTTTCCCACCACTTCCATTCTAACTATTCCCACAAAGGTACATCCTCTTTAAGAAAACCGGAGGCATTCATGAGCATTAATGTATCTATCCCTGTTGTGTAGACACACTGGAAATCCTGGCTGTGAGAACTATCTTCAACAAAATCAGGCCCAAGCCTGGTTGTTTTATGTACTTAGCAGTTGCATGTTATGGATAAGCCACACAGAATCCATCGGAAACCAATTCCTTCCAAACTATTATCTAAGACTAAACCTCATCATAATTTTACTAATTTAAAAACAGATGAAAAATTTCACTCAGTCTACAAATATCCAAGATTTTAAACATCGGCACTCTTACTCTGAATACAGAGTAAAAAGGGATGCTATGAGACGCTAGGCTTCTGCTCCGATTTTTGGATCCCACAAAGTAAGAAAGTAGGAAAGAATGATGGCCTTCCTATTTTTTTTATGCCCAAGATAACCATATCAAGAAGATCATTAAAAAATTAGGTGAAAGAGCCTTAGCCGCCAGCACAATACTTCCGGTAAACTCATGCTTGATCTGACTTACCCACGCAGAGGCATCGGCCCCCTCTTGAGAGCCCACAGTGTTCTGCCCCATGCCTTGATTATAATGTACTGAAGGCTGCAATAAATACTTTGAAAAATGTAAAGATAAAAATGAGGTGAAAACAGCAGTCATCAGAAACATACAAAAATTTAACTTCTGTGTGGCTAAGATTTTCAGGTAACCATGGAGAGGGTGGAAACATGGAGCAAGAAAGTATTTCCACTTCCTCTGATGAATCTCAATGCCTCACTGACAGTCGAGAAGACTCTTCCGAAAACTTTAAGGTCTTTGTGATATTAGAAAGATTTTCTATCGAATCCACACGGTAGCTTACAAGGTGATGGCAGATCAGACACAAGATCAAGTGAGTCTGCCTGTCTAAGGAGGCCATGTAATTAGTGAGTTTTTGGAATGGCATCATCAGAGACTTTAGAAATAAGGTTTGAAAGAAAATAGCCCCCCAAAAAAGTGGCACCATTAGAAGGTGTGGCTTTGGTTGAAGAAGTAGGTTTGGCCTTACTGGAGGAAGTGTGTCACTGTGGAGGCAGGTTTTTGAGGTCTCCTGTATGCTCAAGCTACTACCAGTGACACAGTGTACTACTTCCTGTTGTGTGCAAGCTGTAGAATTCTCCAACACCGTCCACACTGCCAGCTGCCACTGTGGAGCCACAGAAGCAAGATGAAACTTTGATGCCCTGGAGGATGCAAACTCAGACTCCTCTTGCTAAGACACTGTCATCAGCTTGACACTATGGCTTCAAATGACCCCCTCCCAAGCAAGTAGAGAAGACTTTCCTCTCATGGTTATTCGACACAAGGCGGCCCATCCAGGTCTTGTCTCCTCTCTCAGATCATCCCCAGTCACACATCCGTTCATCAGGACTTAGGAGCCCAAATGCAATCCAAGTTTCCTTCCTATCATTTCCAGACAACAAAATCTGGATCCCAATAATTAGCTCTGAGTATGATTTAGAGGGGAAAAAAGTAAACAGTCTTCAAATTGTGATCTGCTGCAATTTCCAGCTGAGGTAAACAAGCTTTGCAAACACAAACGTTTGCAGAAAATTCTTCCTGCGCTGGTAGAAACTGTCTTAAATTGAGCCAGGTGGTTCTGGTTTGACTCCAACAGAGCTCTTGCTATTCCCTTAAGGGCACGCTCCCTTCCCGCTCCTTAACTGTTATTTTTGTCTACAAATTAATAGGCACCGTTAACCTGGAGTTGGGATTTAACCGGTGGATGGGGAATTGGGACCTGAGAGACTGCAGCACAAAGGAGAGAAGCCAGGTCCCTCCCTGGAGCACAGTCGGTGCCCTGAAATGCCGCCTTAAGGTGAGAAAGAAATGCCTTACCTTGCAAGGGAATTGGCCTGGAGGAAGAGCAAAGGAGAGCTCATTTAACTCACAGTAAGCCATACCAAAAGTAGAGGAATTTATTAGAAGAAATGTCATGTCCTGTCACCAACCCTGCACTGTGATATCACCCACTGAAAGTAGGGGATCTGTGGTCTCTGCTTACAATCTTCATTAAATGCCATTGTTGGACATCATCAAAACCGAGGTCCCAAATACTGCTGTATAATGTGGGAAAACCAGATTCTCCCATAAAAGATTGCTTAAAGGGGTCACCCTTGCCTAGCTAGTTGGTCAAAGGCAAGCATGGGTCTGTTGTGCTTATCAGCAGGCAACCTCATGGTCAGAGCTGGACACGTGACTGGGGATGCTAAAGGTTCTGAACAGTCCTAGGAGGCATGCTTAGTCCATGCTGACTTCATGAAAGTAAACATGTGTTATCCTTATCCAGATTCTGCTGTGGGTTTAATAAATTCAAATGAACCATACTACCATCCTCATACAAAAACAATATACCAATTTTCTCAGTGACATACTCTCTTCTTCAGACTTGTTTGATGTTTCAATATTAGTGTCCCATCTAGCCAGGCTAAAGAGGACATTACACCTTCAGTCACCATGACAGACCAGAGTAAACATTTCACAAAACCAGTGGGAACTGTGGAAATCATTCTTTGATAAAGCGCTTGCCACGCAAACGTGAGAACCCAAGTTCAATCCCCAGTACCCACATTAAAAAGATAGATGTAATGTCATGTGATTGTAATCCCAACCCTGGGGAGACAGTGCCAAGAAGAATCCTGAGGCTGTCTCGCCAGTCAATAAATCTTCAGAATAAAAAGTGAAGGATGATGAAAGACTGTGCCTGCCAACACTTGAGCCCAAGTCTGGCAACACTTTAAAGCCAAATCATCCGGTCTACTCTTTTTAGATCCTGAGGTCAGTAAGTTCTCTCTCTTTTTGTTTGTTTATTCAGTAGAATTTTGTCATCCTATACTGAAATTACAAAGATTTACATACTTATATTTCTAATGCCTTAATACTATTTTTTTATTTATTTATTAAAGATTCCTGTCTCTTCCCCACCACCGCCTCCCATTTCCCTCCCTCTCCCCTAATCAAGTCCCCCTCCCTCGTCAGCCCAAAGAGCAATCAGGGTTCCCTTAATACTATTTTTTTTAAAAAAAGAAAAGCATAGACTCTTTACACACACACAAAAATATATGTGCTAGTTAAAATCATACCCACGGTGCTACTTGGAAGAGGCATTAGTTATCATGAATTAAATAACCTGCCACCCTGATAAGTTTTCAGAAAATTAGAGCCTGACAAGTCATTATGGTTCTATGGGAAAAGGAAGTGAGGTTACCTAAGGTCCTGTTTTTAATTCTGGCTGCTAAGTACAAAAAAGGACCCATTGTGACACTGACATGAGCCTTCTTGTAGCAGATTGGGAGCCCTTGGAACCTCCACCACCACCATCGTGTCTAGCTTTATTGTTGAGAGTGCCTCAAGCTTTGGATTCTGAATTCGAAGCTTTTCAGAGCCAAGCCCTGACGTGGCAATCTCAGCGACACAAAGTACAAAGACTGTCAGAGATGCTCTACAAATTACATAGAGCAGCGATGGGGGGAGAGGAGACACAAAGGAACTGTGCTCTTCTGAGCCTCGCGATGATGATATTTCAAACTAAAACTAAAACGTCGGGGAAACAATTTGTATTACAGACAACAGAAGATTGGGAGAGCTGATCTCTGCGTTCTAATTCGTTATGACTAACCAAGAAATAGAAGCAGAAACCTTAAGATCCAGAACATTCTCCTTCAAGGGCATAATGCCTTGTACAGATTTCTGTAAACCATATAGATATGTTCTTTAGGTTCAAAACACAAAATTATCATGAAACTGTTTCTTCCTTGTATGATCTATGTATCTCAAAAGTTGGTATACAAACTAATATGTGAAAGCTATAAGCCATTTTGAAAACCATTCTGGTTTCGATGCTGTATGTTAGAAAAAAACTATAAAATTCAAAAAAGTAATTTTACAAACGTGGGAAATGACACAAGCAAAATAGAGGCTCCTATGACATATTTTCAAGTATTAAACAAATATGAGGCATACAGATAAATCAATTGACATTGCCACTCTATGAAGGGTTTTCTGCTTTCTCCCCATTCCTCTCACTAAATATGTGATTAGACAGCTCAGATTATAGATATCCAAAGGACAGGCATAAAGTTGAACATTAACATTTGTTCTTTAATAGCATCTCGGAAAGCAAAGGAAACCCATGACGGTCCAATTTCTTTGTTGAAAAGTAATCCTCATACAGTTAGCATTCACCATCTTCATGTGAAATTCAGCGATTTCCAGTGTGTTCACAAATTACGGAAGCTGAATCAGAAGGTCTATAAAAACCCTTCTAACATTATTTCCTTCATTTGATGTCCTTTCCTAACTTCTTTGGGAAAATAGATGGATATTGTTTTGAAGTCTTTCTCTGCTATTCCTCTAAATGCTAAGCTATGAATTTCCTTGTAAGTACCAAACAAGCTGCCTCTTCTAAGTCTTGCAGTGTCCCTTGGAGTTTTCATTCATCTCAAAATATTTTCTAGTTTTTCCCAGTGATTTTTTTCTTTGACCTATTAATTATTTAGGAGTGTGTTGTTTAATTGCCATACATCTGTAAACCTCAAAATTTTCTGTCTTCTGTAAGTGATTTCTAGTCGCATTACATTGTGATTTATGGTCAGAGAATGTACTTTCTGTGGTGTCAATCCTTTTACATTCATGGGGCTTGCTTTACAACCTAACACATAGTCTGTTATACACACAGCTCCATGTACCATTGACACAAGTGTATATTCTTCCATTGCTGAGCACAATGTTCGATAAATTTGCTGTTTGATTTATACTGCAGCTCAAGTCTTCTATTTCCTTATTGATCTCAGCTCTGACTGCTCAGGACATTGTTGAAAGTAGGTTATGAATGCCTTGACTATTCCTATTACTGTTAGATTGTCTGTTTGTCCCTTCAAGCCTGTCAATTGCGTTCTATGTGTTTTAGGGGTCTCTGTTGTTAGGTGCATATATGTGTCTAGTATTTATGAATTTCAGATGGATTTTCTTCTTAAAATTTTTTGTTATCAGTACTAGTAGTATTTGTGTGTGAGTGAAAGAGAGAAAAAGAAACAGAGACAGACAGTGAACATGTGCATGCCACAGGGGTTCCAATAGTGGTCAGAAGACAACTTTCTGGAGTTGGCTATTTCTTTTCTCCGTGGGTTCCAGGATCAAACTCAAATCATCTGACTTGTTCAGCAAACACTGTTACTCCGTAAGCCTTCATAGTGACCTTAGATTGCCCTATAATTACATAATGCCTTTCTCTATCTCTAGTAACAAAGTTTGACTTACATTCTATTTTATCTGATGAAGCAGATTTCTAGCATTCTTTTAAGGACTGTAGGCATAGGGCATGTTTTCTAACCTTCTATTTTCAATGTATTTGCATCTTTGAACCTGAAGTGGATCTTTTGTAGACAATATAAATTTATGCCAGCATTTGCTTCTTTTAATTTGAGGCTAATGTAAAGGGGTGGACACAGGATTTTGTAGAGTCTAATTTGGACACAAGCTGCCTTTGTAATTGAAGCTGGTTTTAAATATGTGAACCTTCTACCTCTACATAAGTGCCAGGATTACATATATGTGTCATTATCCCTTACTCAATATTTGCATTTTAATTAGAGAATGTGATTCATTCACATTTAGTGTAATTACTGATAAGATAAGACTTATTAGACATTGGTGGAGAACAACTTTAATCCCAGCACTCAGGAGGCAAAAGCAGAAGGATCTCTGTGACTTCAAGGCCAACCTACTACTTAGCCTGTCTCCACCACTGTGTGTGCATGTGTGTGTGTGTGTACGTGGGTAAGTGAGTGAGTGTGTGTGTGTGTGTGTATGTGTGTGTGTGTACGTGGGTAAGTGAGTAAGTGTGTGTGTGTGTGTGTGTGTGTGTGTGTGTGTGTGTGTTGTTGGGGCACTTATTTGGTTTTCATGCAGGCAATGTGCATTAGTTTTAATTTCTTGACTCCACAGAGCTTCAACTTCAACCAGAAATGATAATAACTTAGATTCTCTGAAAGATTTCCTAAGAATGTTTTCCTTTTGTTGTTGTTGTTGTTTGTTTGTTTGTTTGTTTATTAAAGATTTCTGCCTCCTCCCCGCCACCGCCTCCCATTTCCTTCCCCCTCCCCCGATCAAGTCCTCCTCCCTCATCAGCCCAAAGAGCAATCAGGGTTCCCTGCCCTGTGGGAAGTCCAAGGACCGCCCACCTCCATCCAGGTCTAGTAAGGTGAGCATCCAAACTGCCTAGGCTCCCACAAAGCCAGTACGTGCAGTAGGATCAAAAACCCATTGCCATTGTTCTTGAGTTCTCAGTAGTCCTCATTGTCCACTATGTTCAGCAAGTCCAGTTTTATCCCATGCTTTTTCAGGCCCAGGCCAGCTGGCCTTGGTGGGTTCCCGATAGAACATCCCCATTGTCTCAGTGTGTAGGTGCACCCCTCGTGGTCCTGAGTTCCTTGCTCGTGCTCTCTCTCCTTCTGCTCCTGATTTGGACCTTGAGATTTCTGTCCGGTGCTCCAATGTGGGTCTCTGTCTCTGTTTCCTTTTATCGCCTAATGAAGGATAATATTCAGGAGGATGCCTATATGTTTTTCTTTGGGTTCTCCTTCTAATTTAGCTTCTTTAGGATCGTGAATTATAGGCTCAATGTCCTTTACTTATGGCTAGAAACCAAATATGAGTGAGTACATCCCATGTTCCTCTTTTTGGGTCTGGCTTACCTCACTCAGGATAGTGTTTTCTATTTCCATCCATTTGTATGCAAAATTCAAGAAGTCCTTGTTTTTTACTGCTGAGTAGTACTCTAATATGTATATATTCCATTCTTTCTTCATCCATTATTCCATTGAAGGGAATCTAGGTTGTTTCCAGGTTCTGGCTATTACAAACAATGCTGCTATGAACATAGTTGAGCATATACTTTTGTTGTATGATAGGGCCTCTCTTGTGTATATTCCCAAGAGTGGTATTGCTGGGTCCAGGGGTAGGTTGATCCCGAATTTCCTGAGAAACCGCCACGATGTTTTCTAGTCTCCTGGATATGTTCAAGATTTTCAAATTCCCCATCCATTTCATTCCTCATTTTTCTTCAAACTTTGTTTTCAGCCCCTTGTTAGCTTGCTGACACCACCTCAAGCAGCTGTAATGTCAAATAAGTATTCTTGGTTGTTTTCACCAAGTGTCTTGCAGGTATGGTTGTAATGGGAGACTGCTTGTTCGTTTCCCAGCTGCCCAGACTCCCAAAATAATCACATAGAAACCATGTTATTTGCAATACTGTTTGACCAATAGCTTAAGCGTATTTATGGCTAATTCATATCCTAAACTAACCTATCTCTATTTATCTGTGTGTCGCCATGTGGCTGTGGCTTACTGGGTAAAGTTCCATCCAGGGTCTGTCTCTGGTAGGGGGAGAAAAGGACAGAGGAAGAGGGGGGTTCTACATGGCTTCCTTCTGACTCTGCCTCCTTTCTCCCAGCATTCAGTTTAGTTTTCCCCACCTAGCTCTGCTCTACCCTATCACAGGCCCAAAACAGCATCTTTATTAATCAATGGTATTCACAGCATACAGAGGGGAACTCCCACATCATATGGTCATTAGCAGAATGTGTGTTCTGATCCACATAATAATGTTCTGAGGATGGCACACTTCTGCAAACTGCCAGACAAGTCTGATACTGACAACTATCAAAGGAAAGTACTTTGGGGAAAACCAAGCAGAACCCATTTGCCTCCTCCAGTGCTGACTCATCTGCTATTATTCACAACTATCATTGTTGGAGAGTTGTAGTTGTACAACACCACCACAAAACTACAGATAAAGGAAGGAACAAACAAATGAACGAATGAACGAAAAAATACCTCTAGACTTTAAAATGCTTCTGTGGTCCTCGGGTATGAGCAAATATGGTCCATCAATGACTAGTAGAAGCCTTCTTACAATAGCAGAAAATGTGCCAATGACTTAACAGTACATACCTTGAGATGGGGTAAGGCAGAGAGACCAGGAGGTGGCCAGCACACGGAAGTCTTCACCTTGAGCGGTGATTTCTTGATCAATGCCATAGAAGATAGTCAATCTTCCACTAGGCCTTAAAGCTTCTGCCCCAAAAGTTTCAGGACTCCTCAAATTTATTGGCCAAATAAAATCACCTAGAGAAGTGTCACAAAATTTGAAAGAGAGAAACACTGGGATGTTTGTGACTATCTATAGTGTCTGGTACAGTGACTCTTATCATTTGATTCTTTATTGTAATCATTATTTAATCTAGTAAGAATTTAGAGGCGTGTATTTATGTATGTCAGTTTTCACCAGTCTGCTTAACAAGAAAAACAATGGCTTTCTGGAGTCACTCTTCAACTCATTTCCCTAGAGAAATGAGGAAGAGTAAATTTGACTAGGAGAAGTCTAGGTTGTCCTAGTTGGCTTTCAAAATGGTAATTCAGGGACTATTATACCAAAAATGTTTTTGGCTTGCTCAAATGTTTAAAGGCAGAGAGATTGAGCATCATCATAGTGACCCGTTCCTTCCAAACACAATCACTGGCCAGCACATACAAATCTACTTATATGGCACTCAGAGGAAGTTTACTGTTGGACATACTTGGTCTCGTAAACAAGAATTCACACCTGCCATGTGCAAGGAGCAAGGAGTGCAAGAAGAATTCATTTCAGCCTCTACCCTGAAAACAGTACACAGACTGGCAGAGGGTCGTGGCTGTGTCCTTTAGTGAATGCAATACAGTCCTTCACAGTCGGAAGCTCTCTTCCATGAGACTGATTCTCCAGACCCACAGAAGCCTCAGATTATATCTAATAAGTCTTAACAAAAGTGGAGAAAGACAGAGTCTGGGTTATATGGAATAACTGACCATCTTCTAGATAACTGCTTCCTAAACTTTAGTGTGAGACACAGTTTCTAGAAAAACACAAGCAAATAAAGAGACAAAACTTGTGAGCACTCAAGACGCCTGGGAATATCTCAAATGCCCAGACTCTGCTGGCATAGCCCGTAGAACAGTCTCCCTGTTCTAGAGCGAGCTCTGCCTGACATACGGCGTCTCTATACATGCGTCCTTACACAGCTAGTTAAGATAACAGTCTGCCTCTAAACCCGTGTTACTGCCATCTTTTCATAGGACTCTGCTCCAGTTGCCATAAGAAAAACTACAGATCAAGTAGCTTAAACATCGATATTTGTTCTCTCTCCATTTGTAGGCTGTACATCCAAGATCACGGCATCAACAGATCTGGATTCCTCTGAGACTTCTACCCTCTGTGTCCTCAGTCTCCATTCTGTGTGGACACATTACTGGTACCTTTGTATTTCCAAGTTTCCTCTTCATTTAAGGACACTCATCTGGCTGCATTAGATCTAATGACCTCACATTAACTTGATCACATCTCCCCTGGGAAACTGCTGTAGCGAAAACGGGAGTTCCAGGTTCCGTTTCCTTTTCCATTCAGAGCAGCTCACTTCAGCAGCTTTATCTTCTGAGTCCCAACTTCCAAAGCCCAGATTCTTGCCAACAAGGAAACCCTTCAGTTCCTCAGTAGGTGAGGGGAGGTACTCAGTGGCGCCCTCTTATTGACAGTTCCTCAAGGATAGCCTCCCCAAAGCACAGGGCTTTTGCCTACCTGTCCTTGGCAGAGAGTTCAGCACATTGCAGCCACTGAATATTTGCAAAAGACAAATCATTTGACAAAACTATTTACTTAAATTTGAAATGAGATTGGTAGGAAGGAAGGAATTTTTTTTCTGCAGGTAGCAAAAGGGCCATTGTGTTAGTCGGTTTTGTATCGCTGTATCAAAATGTCTGAAACAATCAGCTTAGAAGAAGAAAATTTTTGTTTTGTCAGGTGACAGGAAGCTTTAGTCCACTATTCTTGGTCCTGTTGTTGTTGAGCATGTGACTGAAGAGACAATGAAACAAAAAGAGGAAGAGGTCAAGAGGGTTCCATATCTCCTTCAAGGCACACAGCCAATGACTTAACTTCCTCCCACCATGGAACAAGGCTCCACTTCTAAAGGTCTCATAACCTCCCAATAATGCCACAGGATGGCAATCGAGTCTTTAACCCCTGGGTCGTTAGGAGACAACTGCCCAAAGCACAGCAGGCACAGAAAGAGTATGGCATATTTACAGCCATGCAGACAATTCAGGATTAGCTATTGCTAATCTTCCCCTAACAGCCTCCTCCTCCTCCTCCTCCTCCTCCTCCTCCTCCTCCTCCTCCTCCTGATTTAATTTTTCCTGGCCAGGATTCCTAGAGTAAACCTTGTGTTCATTCTGCTTTGTGAGTTGTCACTCTTCTCAAGTCATTCAGCCTCAGAATCCGGACCCCTGTGTCTGCATGATCACAGTGTTGTTTGTTCCTTCTGTTCCATCAGGCTACTCGGCAAATTAGTTGGTCAAAATTTGATGCTCCTTTTTATACCAGCTTCTGAGAGGGTTGACTAAGCAATCCAATAAACAAAAGAAAGGACTAATACTATCTTAAGGGCCCATTGCATAAGCTACTGTGTAGAGGTTAGAGGGGGTGAGGACAGGCATCCATAGAAGACAGCATTCAATGACTCATTCATTGAACAAACGTGTTCCCAAACTATACACCAGACACTATGCTAGGTATTGGAGGACTTCCAAACAGCGTCATAAAAGACCCTCTCCTCATGAAGTTTAGAAGTTCATAGAGGAGAGCAGGAGGTCACACCAGTGAAGAAGAGAGCACCAAGTCACTTTAGTGACTCTAAAGAAAATGAAGACAGATGGCATTAGTTGAGGTCCTACTGTACACACACTGATCAGAGAGATGATCTTGGAGCTGATGCTTTTAAGTTGTGGCTTAAAGAGGCTCTAAACAAAAGCCTGTAGGCATGCTGAGTCACAAGCACACAGACCTTGCAATAGGATGGGCATTTCCCTCCAGCTGTGGCCCAGGAAAACTCCATAGAGAAGAGAAAGTGCACAGGGACTAAAGACTGAATGAGTCACCAGGTAGAAAGTAAGTCCCAGGCAAGGGCAGAGCAGAGCAAGAAACAGGACAAAAGCTCATGCTAATGATCCCTTCTGACCACCAAGGAGGTTTGGTCTGTGTCACCAACTTCCTGTCAAGCAGACACTTCAGGCTCCCTGGGTTCTCTTGGGTCAGTTTGAACTAATCCAAGGTATGTGTGTATTCTCTAAGAGCTACCTTAGTGGTAGCTGATAAATCTGGCCCAGGATGGTACCACAGCTAAAGCTTGGCCACATGATGCAGGGGTCCAATGTCCTCGTGAGTGGTGAAGAAGTAAACAAATCCTCACCAAACCCCTAGAGAAATGCCTGGCAGACTGGAGGAGCGGCTGTCCTCATCAAGGAGCATTAGCTGAGAATATGCAACCTGGTTCTGCTTCACTGACTTTTACAACAAGCCCAGCCTCAGTTTCCTTGGCTGTTCCACATGGACCAATCATTTGTACTGTCCTGCCTGCTTCTCTGAACTGGGTAAAGTTAATTAGGCATAGCTCATAAAGTCTGCTGGGTCTTCCAAGCACTTTATGTAAATAAGACATTACACCTTCCAGGGCTGTAGGAGGAAGCTTTCCACTTTCCATTTCTACATCGGTTCTTTATTTTTTTTGCTGCAGAAGCAGTTTTATCACACCAGAATTCACAACTGGAGTGAGGGGGGAGAAAACACTTCCCAATTTTACTTCCCTATAATCCAGAAACATATGGCCCGTGGATTTATCACAGAGGAAGCCAGAAGGGGCCAGGTGAAGTGTCACCAGGCAGAAGGAGCACAGCATGGGGGGAAATGCTACCAGAAACACCATTAAAGGCAAGAAGTAATTAGGCCAGGCTGCGTGGGGACATGGAGTGGGAGAAAGTAGGACACCAGCAGAAGTAGACAGTCACCCTTTGCCACACATTCATCCTCAAGAATGGGGCCAAGAAGAGGTGCCCCCTAACAAGCAGCTAATCACCTCATCTTATATGCCTACAATAGCCTTCCCTCAGTGTTCTCAAGGTGTAGAGCATGGGTTCCAGGACCCACCCCCACCAGTGCTCAAGTCCCTTGGATATCGTGGTGAAGTATTTGCACACCCTTCTTTATACTTTAGGTCACCCCTGAACGTCTTACCACGTCTGACACAACATAAAGGAGTTTAGGGGACAATGACAAGGGAGGAAACTCTATATGATTAAATATAGACCCTACTTCGATGTCATTCAAATACTTTCAGTTTGAGCACAATTAAATCCAAAGATTCAGATCCCACTGATAAGAAGTCCCTGTTTAACTTCTGCTCTGTGACCTCCAAGCAAGGAGGCACCTGAGTCTCTGTCACTTGTCACAAGTGGTTACAGCGAAGCCGCTTCCTCTGGCCTTACCTGACCACTATCCCTCCTGGGGCAGAGATTGCTGTAGTGAATTACAAAACTCGTTGGCAGCCTAATAAGTGGACTATACAAATAACAGTCAGAAGTGTGTTCATTCCTCTTCCCAGAAGGGATACAAGTCAGAGGGTCACCGAAGAGTCCAGGCGCTACTCCCTCCTGCCCTCCAGCTACACTTGGTCTTGCTGGGTTTGTGTGGAAGAGGTAGAAGGTTGGCTGAAGGTTGTGACTCCAGATATCCATCTTTCTTTTCACCATTACCCATGCTGGAGTTGGTCTTTCCGCTGATCAAACAGTATTGGATTTACCCATATTTCCATAAGTAACCCTTCATTTCCATAAATTTCTTATCTGTAACACGAATAAACTCGTCAGTTCACCAAGCTGGACTTCCATTGGACAGTTTCTTTGGTCTGCCATTGCCTGTCTTGATGTCTTTTCTTGGTACTGTGATAAAATATTCTAACAAAAGCAATTTACTGGTGAAAGGACAACGTATTCTGGTGCACAGTTTACAGTACAGCCCATCATAGCAGAGAAGTCAAAACATCAGGAGCTATAAGCAGCTAGTCACATCGTACCCATAGCCAGGAAGCAAAGAGCCGTGAACACAAATTCAGAGCATGTCCTCATTTTTATACAGTCCAGCATCATATCCAGGGAAATGGTGCCTCCCACACAGTAGGTACCTCTTTCCTCCTTAGTCAGTGCAATCAAGACAAAATCCCTCCCAGGGATGCCCAGATGCCCATCTCCCAAGTGACTCTAGGTCCTGTCAAGTTAACAATTAACACTAAATGTCACAGTGTTCCCTCCATTGGGGGTGAACAGACATTTCTTTACATCTCCCCAGAAGTAACACAGTAGTCATTTTGCTGGAAAGGCGGGTGTCATCCTGAGTCTCCCTGACGCCCCCCACACACATTTTTATCTCACTGTTCAATAAGGATACTCCAAAGGCATGATGCCATTAACTGGCAAACAGACGTCTCCTGCTAACAAAGCAACCGGAACAAATGGATCCTGTCTCCTGGAAAGAAGCTTCCTGCCAAGAGGGAGGGATTGGTCTCCAATCACTTCCTCTGGTTCCCCACCTTAGGTGGCCAGTGCACTTCTGTGTAGATGCTTACTCTCCTGAAGTCTCCAGACAACAGAGGTGCACCAGAGTCCTGAGGACTATGGAGTCCTCCTTTAATCCAGGCTCCTGCATTTCACAAACAGGCATGACACCCCTACTGTATACCTCCGTTCTGAGCATGAGATATGCAAGAGCACAAGACAGATTCCTGCCCTCAAAAAAACAAACTTAAAGCAATAAACAGAACTGTCAGCAGGACCGAGATGGTTGATGGGATGCCTGAACAGCTTATGACAGGTAGTCAAGAAAGACCTCCTATTGAAGGAAATGTGTTAAAAACAAAGAAGAGAGGTGCCAGTGCAGAAGAGAGAGACAGGATTAAGGAGATCAGTCTTGGGGTAGAGGTGAGCTGCGTTGGAAAGATGGGGGTAGAGGGTGGTACTAGAACAGAGAGAAAGTAAGGTAAGGCCAAAGAAGTCACTAGAAGTTCCAGTCCTGGAATTGGTTACCATACGGATTGCGAGTGTGTAAGTTAAGTGAGAAGGCAAGCGGTGACTGGCTATGACTTGGCTACATGCTTACAGATTGCCATGGTTGGCCTGTAGAGGGCGTGAGTGGAGGCAAAAAGATCAGCAGCAGGCAGCCACAGGGGTCCAGAAGAAATCAGATGTTAGCACTAGGTATGGAAGTAACTATGGAGACTGTACTCTAGCCATTCATCCTTGCTGTCTGGCTCACCCTCATCCAGACCTTAACCAGTGTAATAAACTATGACAACAGCCTCGGCATTCCTTTTTATCATTTAAATTATTTTTTTTCATAAAGTATATTCTGGTCACAGTTTTCTTCCCTCCTCCCCCCCGCTTCCCTCCCAGTTCCTTCCTACCATCACATCTATCCAACCACACGGATTCTTTCCCTTTAGAAAACAAACAAACCAGAATAAAACGAAGCAAGCAGACAAACAGGAACAAATGAGAAAGAACGAGAAACACATATACACACAGATACAGACATGCACGCACACACACACACACACACACACACAAACTTAAAAACACAAGAGATAAGTAGGTAAAAAAAATGCTCAAACACAAAACATCTCTCAAACCACCGTTGAGTCCATTAGGGGCCTGCCTACGTGTGGTTTGTCTACCCAGAGAGATTTCATTGGAGAAATATCCTTTATGAGCAGTTTTCAACTGGTGATAGCTTCTGGGTTAGAGGTGGGAATTTGTGTCCAGTTCTCCATTCAGAACTGGGGTCCAGTATGTCTTGGACCTGTGCAGACCCTGGGCATGCTACCACAGTCTCTGTGAGTTCATGTGTGTATCGGTCCTGCTGTATCTGGAAGGCACTATTTAATTTATGCCTTCCATCCCCATTGATGCTTACAATCTTTCTGCCTCCTCTTCCACATAGTTCCCTTGAACCCTGATGGAAGGGATTTGATGAAGACATCCTATTTAGGACTAAGTGTTCCAAGGTCTATCATTCTCTGCATTCCCCAGTACATTACTGGGTCTCTGTATTAGTTCCCACACTAAAATCAGGAACAAGACAGGGATGCCCACTCCTTCTAGACCTATTTCATATAGTACTTGAAGCCTCTTCATTCCAATCCTTCTACATTCGATCCTACATCAAATTAACTCTAAATACCATGGCTCAGTAACATACAAAACTATAGCTGTGATCTCGCGGCTGGCTATCTGGGGACTCTAGACTATTTAGTGTCTGCTTGATTACATATCACTGTGTTTGGCTGGTTTTTAACTGTTCACCTTGACACAACCTGTATCTCTTAGTAAGAGAGTATTAATACTGAGTTCTTTAGATCAGGTTGGTCTCTAGAGTTGTCTTGATTGTTGATTGATGCAGGGCAACCCCGACCACTGGAGGTCATAGCATTGCCTAGGCAGGGGTTCTTGAATAGTATAAGAGAAGAGAAAGACAGCTGAAAGCAAATGAGCAACCAAGGAGACTCTCAGGCATGTCCTTTAACTGTCGAGATGAGTAATTGTTTGCGTTTCTACCTTGATTTCTTCTCAGGAATGAGCTGGAACCTAAACTGGTAAGCTAAATGAGGCCTTTTCTCCCCAGAAGTGCCTTTTGTTCTGATATTCTTTATCAGGATATGTTTACATAGCAATGACTCCATGGCACAAATATAATGATGCTCATGATTTGCACATCCCAGAGAGAAGTTGTAGAGTGAGCCTTTCCTTTAAGTGAAAAGGTGAATGTTTTTGACTTAATAAGGATGGAAAGAAAAATGATATAATGAGCTTGTTATGATCTGTGGTGTCAGAATGAATCTTCTAGTCATGAAACGGTAAAGAGGGAGAAAGTAGTATCTGCTGGTTTTGCTGCGCATGTCGACAACACCTCCCCCTCCCCTTTAGAAGTCACCAATATTGTGTCTGTGAGCACTGCCACACTTGACTGGGATAGTAGCCCTGCGTTTATCCCCAACCTATGAAGGGCAATGCATCGTCTGACTGAGAGCTTGCCCCTGCTCACTACTGAGGTATTTGAAAATAGGACTGGCTGCTCAGATTGAATAAGGTTCTTAGAGTTTCTGGTCTTGACACACAGAACTGGGGAGGAGAGGAGAGGACCATAAATAAATCCTAGGAAGCTCATATCAAGCTTTTGCTTGGGCTATGCTATTTAAATATAAAAAGAGATTTGACCTCAGCTTGAAATCTAAGCCTGTAAAGCCACCTTTAAGATCAGTGAAAACAATAATGCTATTTTCATTTGAAAGAAAGCGAAAGTACAGAAAGGGCCTGGCCTCCTGAAAATTGTTCCAGACTCACTGCAAAATTATGCATGGCCACATTTTCCCAAAACTTAACCTGAACCGGCATCAAATACTTAAAGTCACAAGAGCGCTCTTATTCACCCTTAAATGTGGATGGAATGAAAAAGAATTAGTGAGGAGATTGAATCTAGAGGGAAAATAAAACCTTGTGGGTTTGCTCTTCACTCTGTGAAGCCAGTCTGTAGCTGTGTGCAGGTGCCCTGGCTGGTCCGTCCTGCTCACCTAAAGCTTCCTGAGGTTGCATCTGAGAAGACAGGGTCCATGATTCTGAGTCTCCTAGAAAACTGTATTTTTCTTTCTCAAAATTTTTATTTCTCTCCTTGTCTCAAATTCCGCTGGTACCTTCAGTTTGAGGTTAAAAGAGTGACTCTGGGATTGAGTCCCATGAAGGAGTTCGTGAAAGCGGCAGTGCACAACCTTTGCATGATGTGTTACCTGTCTGCAATGGTCTTCGCTTCATCCTGAGGCTGCTGGGATGCCAATGCACCTGACGTCTCCTCCATCCTTGTTCAACATGCTCCTGACAATGGCCTTGGCTCTGGGGTTCTGAGAGGAAATGGGAAATCATTTCTCAAGACATGGCTCTCTGGACAAACGAAAGAAATTCCTTTTGCTCTTCCTATCCTTACTAGCATAAGTCTCTTCAACCCAGGTTAGCAGTGGGCTCTCTTTGGATGGGGACAAGGTAGACAAGGATGTGACACAGATCAGGGAAGGGAGCCAGCAATCAGCTGCTGGTGCAGTTTGCTTATTTCTTTCCACAGGGTTTCACCATGTAGCGGAGAGTGACCTTGCATTTTGGATTCCTTAGCTTCTACCTCCCAACTTCTAAAATGAGAGGCATACACACCACATCCGGCAAAGGATTCTGAAGCAGTCTATTACAGATACCAACTGGGCATTTTCAATTTTTGTTTGCAAAACTTGCTGTGTCTCTGAGGGTTTTCATCTTCGTTCTCTGCTCCCTGCGGGGGAGGCAATCTGGGATCCAGAGACAGAGAGGTCTCTCCCAGTCTTGCCCATTGCTGCTTGGGGTAGGGGTGGGAGTCTAGTGAAGCACTAGAGAAATGTCCTCTCCCTGCTCAGCAGAGTCTGATAAGATGCGAAGTAGGGCAGAGGATTCCCAGATGAGCAAGTCGGATTGCACAAAGCAAGGGGAAGCCCCGTTCCTCCACATCGACACACATGATAAAGCACTCGATATCCAGCCCCTCTGACAGCAATTAACCCAAGTTCATATGAAGCATACAATGCAAACCAAGAAGCTAAGCATAAAGAAATGATAGAGGCTACGTGATGGGCTTGGTCAGGAAGGCACTGGCTTTGCAGGCCTGGGAACCTTAGTTCACGTGAGTCCCAGCACACACCTTAACAAGCTGTGCATCGCGGCGCACGCTTGTAATCCCAGCAGTAGAGAGGCAGAGGCAGAAGGATTCCTGGAGTTCAAGGGCCAGCCAATCTAGCATAATCAGTGCGTTCCAGGCCAATAAGAGGCCTGTCTTACAGGAGGTAATGGTACCTGAGGGTGAGACCTAAGGTTATCGGCTTCCCGCCCGTAGCTGCGTGCCCCACCCCACCCCCTCTCCTCACCACCTCCCTTTGATCCTTTTGGCACTATTTCTTCCTTTTAGCTACAACAATTTCCTTCTGGCCTTAGACTCTTGGCCTTTGTTGTCTCGTGCACATAATCTGTGGCTGTCAACATTTGGGGGGTGGTCATTGAGGACCCCTCTAAGCCATCTTCATCCTAGAAAAACCATCTGTGTTTGCCTATCCACCAACGCCCTCAACCACTCTGTCACCTCCTTTAGTTTTTAGTTTGAATCACTCTGCGAAGGGACAGAAGCGCAAATGACTGGCTTGTCTCTTTTTAGTCATTCCCAGTATAATATGAGCTTCTTGAGGCAGCGTTTCTAAATATCCAGAACAGCATCGGCTTACAGTGAAGAATCCATGAATGGATGGGAAGGGAGAGGTGCCACCCCGGCCATGTGCCTAGCTGATGTTCAATTTTAAATGTGGTAAATACTGAGAGAGCGTAGATCCTCAGCGGATCCTTCAGGGTGAGGGTGACCATCAGTCCCTGCAGGGGGACGGTCTGGAGCTCAGTGAAGGAACTGTGCTTAGGGTGTTTGGACAAAACACTCACACCGATGTGAGCCTCCCCAGGGGTAGAACAGCTGGAAGCTGCTTCTTGTACTGTTGATTCTCCAGGAACAAAGAGCAGCAGGGAAACCATTACCTGAACCCCAAAACCCTGGGGAACCTTCAGAAGGAGGAGTTTAAGGAAGACAAGCTGACCTGATAAGGCAGGAGCAGGGGATGGGACTGTGCTCCCCAGGCTCCTCTCTGGACCCAGACACAGCCAGGAGGATGGGAGCTAGGAGGTGATTTGCTGCTGATCCTGCTTCTGGGAGCGAGGGTGGGTAGAGCTCTGAGAATGGGAAGGGAGATTGAGTTTGGACGGGTTTACTAGCACCAAAAATACCCAGAGAGCCGAGAAGGAGCCCTCACCAAGTGATGCTAAGCAGAAGTGAGCTGTCAGTGCTCTTTCACTTACGGTGTGGTCGTCTACCCATACAACCCCTCGGAAGCCGAAAATACTAACTTGGAAAAATGTACTAGGGGATGGGGAGATAGCTCAGGGGATAGATAAGGCACTTGCTTTGCAAGCACGAGGACCTGAGTTTAAGCATCAGGGTTTACATTTAAAAAGTCAGGTGTTATGTCCAGTTGCTTGTAAGGCCAGCATTCGTGCGGCAGAGTTGGGACTCCCTGGCTGGCCAGCCAAGCCTAGCCTACTCGGAAGCTCCAGGTCCAAGAGAAAGACTCTGTCTCAAACAACAAAGTGGAATGACAACTAAGACTGACCTCCTGCCTGCACATATAAACATGCACACATACACGTTCTAATGAACTTACATCCACATGCACATGCGCAGACACACACGTGTGCATACACACAATGCCCTCACTGTATCTACCTCACTGAGCCCTGGAGATCAGCCGAACCGGCTATAAACACATTCAATCAGAACACATATGCGGCCTACTGCTGAGACAAATCATCCCCATATACCCACAAAGGACAGAACATCTCCTGTAATTCATTGACTGCTGTATAGAGAACAAGAAAATAGAACGGTTATTCTGTTCTGTCGGCCAGAGAGAAGATTAAAATTCAGAGTCTGTCTTTGACTAAATGCACATGGCTTTCATGTCACCGCAACGTAAAGAAATTCTGGTAGACCCCGCATAAACTGGACCGTCTACGTTTCCGCTCTGCATACAGATGTATAAAGTCATCTTGTTTTCCATCACCTCCTCTGGCCCCTTTGACGCCTCCACCCTTCCTTTCTGTTCCCACCACAGTGTGTCTCTGCCCTTTGCTTGTCAGACACGGGACGCAGCATGGTGGCGGCAATCTGTGGCATCGTCCTTTATCTGTAAGTACTGCCGCAGGTCGTGGTGCAGAATAAACCCGAGGCATAAAAAGGACCGCTGTTGTGAAGTTCTCACTGAGCTGGGAAGCAGCAGGAGACAGCAGAACACGAGATTTGAATTTCATGCCCTCCCTCACTGAGGCAGCAAGTTTGAAAACGCAGAATCCCTAAAATGCCTACCTTGGACTTAACAAAACTTGTTTTCGGGGGTCCTGTGGCAGACCGGTCTGCTCTGTTGTTTTGTTGCCCCACGGACCTGGCAGCTGCATTTTCAGCACACTGAGAAGTACTGTGTGGATGGATACAGTCCAAAGACTCACTTGAGTTTTTTTCTTTTTGTTTGTTTTTTTTTTTTTTCTGTGTCTGTTGCTTAAGACTAATTATGTGTCTTGTCCCGGACTTCATATCACAGAAGTACTGAAGATTATCTACAAAAATCTATAAATAGATTAAGCACACAGAATCTTTTTCTTTGTGTGATAAAAGTTTAGGAAGTGGATGGAGAAAAGGAAATGTCAAGTCTTTCTGAGGCACACATGTACATGGGCAGCTATCCCATGTCTCCGGAAGAGTTAAATATCCCTGCCTTCAGGACCTGGGCTCCAGCATCTGGCAAGCCTGGCTGGCGTGGTGCTGGGCACCCATGGTTGTCATTTGCTGCTGGGTCTCCCATCACCACTGAGGAGACGCTGACTTCCCATCAATGGTATTTCTGTGTTCTGCTCATCACATCATTGAAGTCAATGGGCAGTGCAGAGCTCTGGAAGGAATTCTGCCTCCTGGCCGATGCCTCAGTAGACACAGACCACTCAGCTGTGCTTGGTAATCTGCACTACAGTCGCCTGCATGCTTGGAAAACAGCCCTGCGGGGACAAGGAGATGGGTCAGCCAGGTAAAGGCCTTGCCTTGAAAGCCTGAGGACATCGACTGGGTCCCTAGAATCTACATCAAAAGAGCCAGTTGCTGTGGCACACTTGTAACCCCACAACTGGGGACAAAGACCCAGCAAATCACTGGGGTTTGCTAGCCAGACAGCTTAATCTAATAAGTGATTCCTAATTCCCAACAAGAGATCCTGTTTCAGCAAAAGAAGATACGCAACTCCTGAACAACATCTGAGGTCCATCTCTAGCCTGCATATGAACACATGCAGCACACACATACACACACATACATACACCACATACACAGCACACACATCACATGTATATACACATCACATATACCACACACACACACATCACATACACACACACCATATACATAGCACACACATCACATACACACACCACATACACAGCACACACATCACATATACAGACATGACAATGCACCACATACACAGCACACACATCACATACACACACCATATACATAGCACACACATCACATGTATATACACATCACATATACCACACACACACATCACATACACACACACCATGTACATAGCACACACATCACACACACACACCACATACACAGCACACACATCACATATACAGACATGACGCATATACCACATACACAGCACACACATCACATGTATATACACATCACATACACACACACCATATACATAGCACACGCATCACATACACACACACATCACATACACACACCATATACATAGCACACACATATCACATACACACACACCACATACACAGCACACACATCACATACACACACACCATATACATAGCACACACATCACATACACACACACCATATACATAGCACACACATCACATACACACACACCACATACACAGCACACACATCACATATACAGACATGACACATATACCACATACACAGCACACACATCACATGTATATACACATCACATATACCACACACACATCACATACACACACACATACACAGCACATACATCACATGTATATACACATCACATATACCACACACACACACATCACATACACACACACACCATATACATAGCACACATCACATATACCACACATACCACATACACAGCACACACACACACATCACATATACAGACATAACACATATACCACATACACCACATACACACACATCACATACACACGCACAACACAATGCACACACCACATACACACATGTATACATAGCCTTGGAGAAGGGGTGTTATCCCAGACCCTAGCCAAATAATGGGCCCTGCTAAGAGCTTCCAAGGGATAGATCAAAGCAAACAGGAATCAGAGAGCAAAAATCTAGGGTTGTAAGACTGGGGAGCGGGGTTGCTAAGAAGAGAGATGGGAATAAAATGAGAATTCACGTTACTGCGTCATGATCATTCTGATAGGCACATGTAGAACAGAACTTTGGTTGAGGCTGGTTTTATTGGACTGTGTTTCATTTTCTTCCTTTGTCACAGGCTTGCTTACTCTTTCTAAATCTCCCTTCCCTGAGTACGGCTGACCTCCGCGCCACGTTAACTCTAATAGTATGATTTCTTCCCTGTCTCTTCTTCTCATTCTCCTCTGTTGGGCGGATGCCAAGATTACAGTTTGCCTGCCTTGAGGTTTTTCTTTTAAACACTGTCCTGGAGCATCCATGGGAATGTGTTCCTAAGTTCCTTTGTTAATGAGAGTAAGAACCCCGAAAAGCAATGCTTATTTCCCCTCCATCAGGTGAATCCCTGGCTCTTTGCTTTCCTGGCATGTGTCACTAGTGCGTACATTAACAAAGGTGTGGAAGGGTTGACTTAAGAATACAATTCAGGGGCTGGAGAGATGGCTCAGCCGATAAGAGCACTGGCTGCTCTTCCAGAGGTCCTGAGTTCAATTCCCAGCAACCATGTGGTGGCTCTCAACCATCTATAATGAAATCTGGTGCCCTCTTCTGGCCTGCATACATAAATCTTTTTTTTTAAAAAAAAAGAATACAATTCACAACTTAAGACAAAAAGTGTAAAACATGCCAGGATGGGTACCATGACCCATCGTTGGTACCTAGCCAAGGCGATTGCAGGTAGAGGACGCAGCCACTGCCATAAGCTGTGTGTGCAGCACGGGTAAAGCCAGCTGAAGAGGATAGGGTGAATAACCCAAACGTGAGCGTTAGAGCCTGTCTTTACCATGTTGGTATCTTCACGCATCACTGACAGCCTCTGCATACACTTGAACTTTTTAAATGTTGCGTTGTTCACTGGTGGGCTCGGTGTCTTCTTAAACTGAGTGCCAGATGCTAGTCCTGCCCTAAGGTGGACCGCCCATCCTGTCCCAGGACAGTCCCGAAGCTTCATGTGCAAAGCAACTTCATGTCACCCAACCTTTGCTCTACGACCTTTGCTCTATGACCTTCTGTCCCCAGCCCCTGCTGCCCGTGCTGAGGGTCCCACACTATCTCAAGACTCTCAGCAAAACAGCTTTAAGTAACACCTGAGTCCCTTCAATTTACTTTTCTTTTTTTTCCTTATTTCTTTCCTCCCAACCCTACTGTGCATCTTATAAATATATAAAAAAAAAAAACAACCAAAACTCTAGAATCAGAAGACTGTGAGCTCTCCAATAGAAAATCAGCCTAAATCGTGTCGTTACCCCGAGGAACCCAAAGAGCGAATTGAAAGGAACCCGAAAAGCAAATTGAAAGGAATGCATAAAATTCACATCACCTGCAAATGAGTTGTCTTAATGCAATTCCTGCCAAGAGCTGCCCGCAGAGGGGCTTTTTCCATGCGTAAAGTGCAGCTGCCTTTCGCCAAGCAGTGGCCGGGAGTATTTAGTGAAGTGTGGAAGCCTCAACAAGCCTAAGCATTAGAAGTTGCCTGAATCCTGGTCCCGCCAATTCCACTCCCACCACACCAACCCTAAACGATGCTGTTAAGTAATTCACTTTGAAAAACTCTTACAGAGATCAATTTTACTAATGTGCACACAGCATAAAGGAGGCTGGGCTACTGTCCAGAGAGGAACTTTGTGCTTTTTCTTTTTAAATCAGAGAACAAGAGCAAGAATTACACTAATCAGGCCGACGCAGTGGCCTGGGAATGACTTCCCTGGGAATTAACATTGCCTGACTTTGCACTTTGTGAGAGGTTACAACAATTTACATTGTGCAGTCTGTGTGGTAATTAGCCGGGCTGCACAGCCCCAACCTGGACACTTGTTGGGACTTCAATACAGACATCAAAGTCCCTGCATCTCTGATGACAGTTCTCACCAAGAATTGGCAGTAACTGTTGCACGGTTCGCTCTCTCCCCACCACCCATATATTTTTACATTAGTTTGTAGAGCGCTTTTGAGTCATCTGCTGACCAACTATCGTAGCTCTTTCCCCAAATGTGAAGTTACCTAATAGACTGCAACTGAGCAACTGTCCCACAAAACAGGCATCTAGACAGCTGAAAGATAAACCTGGACTTTAGGTAGCGGCTTATTCAAAGCATGCATTGCTAACGGAAGTGAAGAATTGATGAATGGCAAACCACTTAGAAAGGAAATATGTAAGAAGGTAGGGGGCTGGGCTGCTTCAGGTTCGGGAACTCATTCTGGACAGATGATTAAGTGACAATCTTCACCTCTTTGGGCTAGTTTATTCATGACACTTTATTGCAGTGTTCCTCCCCCCATGAGGTGTGTCAAAGCTGAAGGTGTCCCCGGGGGATTCTTCAATTAAGGGCACTGATCTCATTCATAAAGACTAATCACCTCCCAAAGGTCCGGGAACGTAAGTGGGAATTTCAACCTATGGATGCCAGTGGGGAAGCCCACTCGGAGGTCAAGCATGCTAAGCCCAACCTGGTCTCAAAATAATGAGCAATCAAACAAAGGCCCATGGCTGCTGCTTGCATATGAAACCTATTTGCTTAAAAACTTTGATTTTCCAGCAACAGAGTTCCCTGTCTCCATGGTTCCGACTCAGACCTTCCTAGTGTAATTCTGGCTATGTATCATGACATATTCTGCCATGGCAAAGTAGGACAGGAGAGAGGAATTAGCCGACTCACACTGCTTCTTAGCACTTAGGAGACAGGGCCTCCACAGGGCACACAGAGCCTTGTCTGGGGTGACTCTGCTTTGCTGTGGCTGACTTGACATTGGCTTCAGGAAGAAAAACTAAAGGGGCTGAAGAGTGCATATCCTGGCCTCGGCTGATTGGCAGACACCATGCCAGATGCTTTCCAGACCTTCGTCCCAAATCTGGGTCTGTTTGCCTTTCTGATTCCAAAGGATCCTATTCACTGCAAAGGACCACACTGTGTCCTGTTTTAATTGTTCTTTGTAACAGTTTGGTTACAAACAGACAGAATCTCAATTCAAACCAGTTTGGGGCAAGGGTAGGATTTGTCAGTTGTGAGCCCCTGCAGTGAGAGGCAAGAGAAAGCAAGAGAGACCCAGGCAGTCAGTGAAGCCTAGAAAGAGCTTGCTCCAGGCTCCCGGAAATACCTCTGTTCAGTGGTATTTTTGCTTGACTCTTCTCTAATGTTCACTGCTTTTCTTCACATTCACGAGAAAAATAGCCCTTCCCGGACCTTGGCATCCAGCCTACAGCTTCTACTTCACTAGCCAAGGATAAACAAAACTCCTAGATCATGTGTCCAGTGGGAGAGGACGTGGTGGATACAGAGTGCCCATGGTTGCCATGGGAGGAGGTATGTAGTAATATGGGGCAGTGGCAGTGGGGCTACGTCCCCAAAACCCCAGCCGCCTGCCCGGCCAGCTTATGCCCCGAAATAATTACACAGACACTGTATTCATTTAAACACTGCTTTGGCCCCTTCCTTTCTAGCCTCTTCTAGGCTAATTCTCACATATTAATTTAGCCCATTTCTAATCATCTGTGTAGCGCCCCTAGGTGCGCTTACCGGGAAGATTCTAGCCTAAGTCCATCCTGGGTCGGAGCTTCATAGCGTGCGTCTTCCCTGGAGCAGGTAGCATGGCGTCTCTGCTGAGGCGTCTGCTCCCGAGAAGGGAGCTGTCGAGTCTGACCTCACTTCCTCTTCCTCCCAGCGTTCTGTTCTGTTTACTCCACCCACCTAAGGGTGGGCCTATCCAATGGGCCTAGCAGTTTCTTTATTGTTTAGCCAATGAAATTAACAGATTGATATATGACACTCCCACATCAGAGGTAGACATTGTCTTCGTGGTCAAGAGACCCCTCAAAATTCCTAACAGCTATCCACAAAACATTGCTTTCTTTAGTGAATACCTACTTCCATTTCTAGACTGAATAAGCCTTTAGTGAGCAGTGCTCGGCATGAAGGGTAAAAAGGAAACAGAAGGAAAAAGAGAAGTAGACAAGCCTGGCTGGTTCAGGATGCCAGTTCCCAGTGGCATCTCTGCCCCCTGGTATGCTCACTACCTGCACATATGCACTAAGAGCCCAGAGAGGGAGAGTCCAGGTGATTTAGAAGTGAAGATGCCTTTGACCATACAATGTGGCCCTCCTGCCACCTCTTGTCCTAGGCTTCTTTCATCTCCCCAGAAGTGACATTTTCCTTCTCAGCGGCTGGTTTGAGAAGCCATCCCCCTGGAGAGAGATCTGCCTTGTCATTTGAACACGCTGATAAACCCACTCAGGGACTCAGGTCAGCAGAGTATTGAGATTACAGAGGCAAACAGATGTGGGGGGGGGGAGTGCAGAGAGAGAGAGGCAGCAGGGAGTGGCAAAGGAGACTTCAAGTCAAGGACAAACCCAAGGATCCTGGAAATAAGAGAGACAGGCAAGGAAAGGTGTGGCAGTCCCTGGGATAGGCTCTGGAAAGCTCCCCACCACAGCACGTATCCGTTACACTGAGCAATCCCCAGTCACCAACTGGAAGGCTTTTTTTCAAGAAGACTGGGACATTAATAGACTTTACCTCAGGGTCAGAGTGGGCCTGGCCCTGTGAGCGAAAGCAGTAATATCTGACTTGGGTTCCCAATACACTGATGTGGCAATGACCCACATGCCGTCCCACTGTCTGTACCCACAGGGGGCCAGGCAGTACATCGCGGCAGGTGTTTCAGGTGAGGACAGCTGGCCTGGACTTCCTCTGATCCACGTGGGAGCAAGGCAAAGTTTTTACAGCTCTTCTGCCTGTGGAGTCTTGCCCTTGCAGAAAGATCCCAAGATCCTGGGAGCATGCTGGCATTCTGCCCTGAGACAGGGAGCTTGCTGGCATTCTGCCCTGAGTGTTCTGTCCTCTCTCCTCCTTCTCTGCCTTAATAAGCTCCCACTCACTTCTGTTCTCTCTTCCCCCCTCTCTCCATACTCCATGACGCTATGTTATAACCCCTTGGGTATATTTTCTGGCAAACCCCTTTCTAGAACCATGTCCCCTTGATGTGACCATGGTTTCCTAGCTTATTGCAATCATCACTACCACCATGTTGGGTTAGAATTTTCTTTAACTTATCTGCCTGTTTCTCTTAGTGGAATCTAAGTTCACTGAAGGCAAGGACCACTGTTTTGGCCACTTCCCCATCCCATGACCATGGATGCTCCAAAACATTCACTGAGTAATTGACTGTCTTACACTAGTGCTCTGAGAAACCATCACAGCCTCATCACTGAAGATGGGCCCTCCTCGGGTGTGGGCAGTCCTTCTGTCTATGTGTTGCTTTTGTTGGCTAATGAATAAAGAAGCTGCTTTCCACCAATGGCTTAACAGAACATATCCAGGCTGGAAGATAGATATATAGAAAGAGAGCAAGTAGGCCGAGTCAGGAGATGCCATGGAGCTGCCAGAGGGGAAAGATGCTAGCTGCTAGCTGGAACCTTGGCAGTAGGCCACGAGCCCCATGGTAAAATATAAAATAATAGACAACGGGTTAATTTAAGAGGTAAGAGTGAGCTACAAATATGCATAAGCTAATAGGCCAAGCCGTATTTCTGTGTGGTTATTTCGGGTCTGGGCAGGAACAAACAAGCAGCCTCTTACAACAACTCCCCCTCCTTTGCCCTGAGCCCTCCTTTGGCCCCTAACAATGGCAGATGGGTTTTGTAGTCAGGACTGTGTCATCACCAAGCAATTCTTATAGAACAATATTTTGCAGCATTGTGTGTAGAACAACTGCCTTTAGAGTCCAAAGACCCCCCACCCTGGGCAAGCAACACTGGAAAATGAAGCCCAGAGACAACTGCTTCAAAGAAAGGATGGGTACAATGTCCAGGGAGAGGTAGGAACCAAGTAGTTTCTGAATAGGTGACAGCATTAGGAAAGGTAGACAGACAGCCTTGGGAACAGAGGTTCTTCAAGCTCCTTGAAAAATACCACTGGAGCTGGGGCAGGAGATTTGCAAAGGAAAAAGAGAAACAAAAGCTACAAAAGGACTTGACGCTAGTCAGCTTCCTGACACTATTGTTTGGAATCTCCAGCTGGGCCTCTTCTAAACACTGTCCTCAGGGTGCCAAACAGCAGCCCTTCCCATGGAGTTGCCTTATTTCAGACTCTGCCCCTGAGAAAACCTATCATGGGGGCTTCTTCCCTAGAGATGCCGGAGACCACACTTACCAGCTATTTAGATAATACATAAGTACTGTGTGGCTGTATCTATATCAAAATGTAGATGTGCCTCATGTGCCCTCACGCCCTGCCTTCCTGAGGGCCACCTGGGAGGGCTCTGCTTTGCGTTGCCCTGTTTACTAACTCTAGATTTATTAATTCGGTCTGATTTTTTTTTTTATTGCATCAGCGGCAGAGGAATCCAGCAAGCAGGGATCCAATACTTACCAACTATAACCAAACACCTGAGACAATGAATTCAAGAAGAAGGAGATGAAGGAGGGGTTTATGATGGCTCATAATACTAAAGGTCCTAGTCTATGATAAACTGTTTGGGGACATAAGATAGCACATCATATCAGGACATGTTGATCAAAACTATACACTTTGTGGTCAGGAAATGCAACAGGATGAAAAGGGTCTGAGGTCCCACTACCCTCTGCAAAGGTATCTCCATAGTAACCTAAAGACATCCTAGGTCTTGCCTCTTGAGAATCTACCACCTTGAGAAATACCAGTAGTACCTAACCATAGCTCAAGACAACAGAACATACTGACCTTTGGGAGACTTTACGAGCTAAACAACTGCGAGCTGCAATATAAAAGCCTGGGCTTAAGTTAAGGTTCAGACCTTGACTTCTGAATTGTAAGGAGCCCTTGGAAGCTTTCCCTCAAAGTAAAATTTGAAGATGATCAACCGCAATGTTAAAGAAGTGTTGGAAGAGGAGACTGATGCAGAGGAGTTCCCAGACCAGGGTCAGAACAGGGCCAGTACACATAATGTGTGCATTCATGATGTATGTGGTCCCCATCTTGGAGGTGCTGAGGGGTTGAGGGGAGAGGGCATCATCATTAAACAAGTAGCATTGAGGTGGAGAAGCAGGGCCACGTTCAGGGGCAGATGGTCGAAAAAGGGAAGTTTAGCTTTCCCAGAAACAAGTTCATTTTCACAGGGAAACTATATCCATGCAGTATTTGAGAGGTTGCAAAAGAAGCTTCAAAGAAAAAAGCAAAAAAGGGAATGAAATAGAAAAAAGAAAAAATGAAACAGAAAAGAGGGAGGGAAGGAATAAAATTTCAAAATTATCATTCAGAGAAACAATGGGAGGAATATTCAGTGGCAGCCTGCGTTGCCACAAACTTCTACAGGCACTAAAATGTAATGGTATCAAAGACAGAAAAAATTCCATTCCTTGAGAATTTATACTTAATGAAGGAGCCAGATAATTAACAAATTGCCAAATAATATAAAACGAAGAGCTATCAGTATAAAGTAGAGAATATTCCAGTCATTTATTGTTTCATTAAAATTAACCAAACAACAATAGCTTCCAATAACAAGAATGTCTTGCTTCCTTTGGAAGATACAGGAAGGCAAGGCTCAGTGGGAACAGCTCTTCTCTGCTCCTCTCACCCCTGAGGGCATCTTGAAGGAGAGATCCTGGAACCATCTCATGCTGTATAGCTATTTCCTTTGAACTGGAACATTCCCTCCTGGGGAGAAGAGAAATTCATAAGACTCGGGAAGAAGCATGCCCAACCTGGGATGCCAAGGAAACGTAGAAAGCCTAGGAAGTTCTTGAAAATTAGGGTTCACAAGGCCCCACCCCAAGGCTATATAAGCAGCAACAATAGCTGGGGAGAAGCGACCCTGAGCAGCGAGCTGTCTGTAAGTTGTGCAGAGAGCTCGCTCTAAGAATGCAGCTTTCATGAGCCATCTACCACGCTTACGCTGGGTAGGTTTTTCAGTGATGCAGCTGCCTTTGATTGACTCTTGCTCCTGGAAGCAAGCCCTCCTCCACACTCCTGGAAGCAACCTCAACAAGCTCATCAGTCTACTAGCCAGACTTAGGCAGAGCTGTGTTTGATCTGTCATTGGTGCCCTACCTGATGTGAACAGACATCATTCTGGGCTGCTGCGGAAAGATCACGTGACAGACACCTCACCTTTCAGTTTGTGTTCTCAGGTCTGGAGCTGGTCTGGAGTTGTGGTTGTCTGGAAGCTGGCACCTGTGCAAGGGTGGCTGGCGGAAACAAAGCCAATATGGTAGCTATGTTCTTGGAGCAAGATTCTCCAAGTGTGTATGAGAGAGAGACAGAGACAGAGGGGCTGCTATGTACTGTGTGGCTGCATCTATATCAAGACTTCGTTGAAGACTTGGCACAGGAAGCAGTAGAAGCTGGCAAATCTGGAATCCACAGTTTGGGCGTAAGTCAAAATATTGGGAGCACTGGAGTGTTCTAAGCAAGGATGGTCTGATCTGATCTGATCTATATTACATCAAGATGGCACAGGGGACAGATATAAAGAGCCCCACACCAGGACTGGCCTGTGGATCTCACCTTAGGAAAATCAGATTGGAAAGAAAACTACAATCCTCCAAAATAACAGGCATCAGGAATTCAGGCTCCAGGCAGCTGGCTTCAGCTGTGCTCTCAAGACATCACTTAGAGGCCAAAAATGTTCATCAGGGGATTGAGAAGAGAAAGCACAGGATATTCCAGGGCTGGCTCTCCGGGATTGCCCATCCCTGGCCACAGAGTAGGTTCAAGTAGGTGAGGCAAGGAAAAGACGGCAGTCTGTGGAGAACACGCCTCTACTCCCTGCCTCCTGAAAAGCTTGCCCTGTGATGAGGTGGTAAAGGCTGTCCCAGCACCGGTGGGGAGGCAAGCAGCATGCACGCATGCATTACTTATGAGACTCAACAGAAATGTAAATGGGGGTGAATTCATTGGTTCCCTTGGTCTTAAATGGAATCATAAAGAATTCATCAGGTCCAGCCAGGGCCTTTCAGATCTGGAGCTCAGAGAGAAATATGTGGCATGCTAAGGTTACATTAATAAAAAATAAATAAATCCATGTCCAGGAAACGCGTGCTTGTACACTATAAAACTGCCCATTCTGTAGATATTAATGTTTAATATGTTTGTAAAAAGCAGTCGGCTTTGCAGAGCACAGCAACAAAAGTGTCCAGCACCCCTCAGTACTTAACATCTCAGCGTGGCTCCTAAGTGCCCCGATGGAGAACAGGCTGGTGAGAGGGAAAAGGCGAGCCCTGGGCAGCAGTGTCCGATGGAGACAGGGCAGAAAGCTGCTGTGCCAAGAGGAAATGGGTTGCTCCCTTGATTGCTGCTCATCCTGAGAGTCAAGCTTGTGCTGACCCTCCTCCTACCACCTCACTTTCTGAGAGGAACTAGGAGGAGATGGTGTTTTCAGCAAGCATGCAAGGGCTGAGCATCTGATTTCAAAAGACCGTCAAAGCACAACACATGGAAATAACACCTATTTCGTGGAAAGGACTGATAAATACCTAAGAAAACAAAAGCAGGGGTGTGACTGTTGTCATTGTTGTTTTTCACATCACTTCTATAGCTCTGGCTGCTTTCTAGAAGGTTTGCCTGATGACAACGGTCTCTTCTCTAGGCGTATCCACAGCCAGTGTATGCGGGTCACTGGGTAGGCTACACTCCACAGGGTACGTCGTTTTCTTTTGGTCCTAACTCTGTGAGAAGGCTGTGCCTCCTCCAAGCTGACTTGCAGTTGGGACATATTCCAGCACCCTTCAGATCTGCCAGCCAAACCTTACCGCATCATTACCTGGAGCGAAAGTGGAAAATGCAAAGGGACAGGTACAAAGCCCAGAACTGAGCACTCAGGAACCGCAACGGGTATTTAACCCCAGCACCAGCCTGAGAACTGCTAAGGGGAATGAAACACCCACGGGAGATGGGCTCTCTCGTTCTCTGCTCCCACGCTCTGGATTTCAGCAGGCCCGTTCTCATTTCTGCACACGCTTCAAGGCCCATTGGCAGGGTCCCCGAAGCTGTCGGCCAAGCTCCAGTGAGAACAGGGCTTCGCAGCTTCTGAAGTTCCAGGAGAAATGTGCAACTGTGTTTCACCATGAGGCAGAGGCTGTGCCAGGCAAGCATCTCCCAAGGGGAGCTTTGTAGCTCTCCCCTGGGACTGTGAGTTCAGTCGGATTCCCTCAAGGGCTCTGTTGCTAACTTGCAAATGTTCTGTACCTTACTAATGCGACCTTATTTGGAAACAGGGTCTTTGCATACGTAATTAAGCTGAGATGGAAACCACCTGGGCCAGAAGGAACTGCAAATCCCAGAACTGCTCAAAGGCTTGAGTTTGATTCCCATATCCTCAAAACCAAAGGGATTGTGACAGCTACGAGAAGCCAGACAGTCAAGAAAGGCTTCCCAGAGCCCCACAGGAACTAGAAAGGGTAGCGTGACTTTGACCACACCTTGTTTCTATAGGCTACAGAGAAACTGTCACTTCGGTCATACTTTGTTTCTACGCAAAAGGACATGGTCATGTTTGCTTGTTTTAAGTCTGCCAATTTGTTACAGGAAAAAAGAAAAAAGAAACAATCAAAAGGCCTACTTCTTCACTTCTTCATACTCGGGGTTTAGTTTCTACTATTTATTTTTCTGTACCATCTCACTGCCGACAGTCCTCCATATTCTTCAGTTCGGCAGTCTTCCAGGCAACTGGACCATTCCAGAAAGATGAAAAATAGTTGTGTAGAGCTGAGGCTATCAGTGCTTTACCAGAATGAACCAGTTTCATGTCTTTCTGTCTCTCACGTAGATGGAGAGGAGAAAATGGTATAGACTGAGGGAAAGATGGACAGACACAGGGGGACAGTGAAGAGGAAATTATCCAGGAAGGCTAAATGGCACTTGGCCCTAACTATAGGAGCCCAGATTTTAGAGACAAGTGGCATAGTTAGATATCTATTGCTGTCTAGATCTGTAGCCTTCAGCATAGCTAACCTCTTAGTCTCCATTCTCTCGGCAGCAGACCAGTAATTCCTATGATCTGATGACCAGCATGCAAGGTTTCAAGCGCCTGCTTAATACCAGGTGATCCTTATTCACCCCTCCACCTTACTATAGAGCTGATGAGTCCTACCAGATGGCCAGCCTTGCCTTCTAGCAGCTTCCCCAAGTGCCCACTCCTCAGAGCAATGCTAGCATCCTTATAGGAAGGGGGATGAGGTCAAATGCCCTCCTGCATAGAGATGCCGTAACAAAGTACCCAAAGGTGGTGGCTTCAAACAGTAGAAATGTGTTATTCAGTCTGAGAATTAAGAAATCTGAGATCAAATTGTCAGCAGGATGAGAAGGTTGGGAAACAGAACCTGTCTCCGGCCTGTTTCCAGGCCTCTGGTGGTTTCTGACCCTCCTTGCCGTTCTTTGCCTTGTTGGCATGCCACCCTAACCTGTTCTTCCAGATCCCCCACAGTTTTCCCCCCATCTGCGTCTATCTCTGTGTCAGATCCTCACTCTGTACAGGAAGACATCACTGCACCAGGGCCACCCGGAATCATCTCATCCCACCTGAACAGCTGGTAGGCTCTAGAGCTCATTCTCAGGCACTGCTATTTCAAAGCCTACTGAATCCATCACATCTCCCATGGTAGCCAGCAAACAAAGGAACCAGGACTTACACTATATTCTCCTATTCTCTATCTTGCTCCCCACAGCTGCCTTTGGTTGAACTGCTCTTACAGGCATACAGGGAAAATTCAGTGTGCACAACCCAGCCTCAGGGAAACAGTTGGGAAGAGGGTAGGTCAGAATGGAGACATTGAATACAACCATTTCACAAATCAGAATGCTGAGAACCAAAGAGGGGCAAGGTTGCACTGTCAGGTAAACAGGTCAGGGCTCCAACTTAGGTATCAGATGCCCCTCCGGATCTTCTATTCTCCATAGAAAAATCTCCCAACAGCCCCTCCAGCTGGAAGCTGCTAGCTCCCTTATTTAGACTGTCTGTGAATGAGGAGACTAAGACTCTTTTTTAAAACATGAATCTGCATAAAAGGCTCATCCTGTTGTACAAAAACACTGGTGTAAGCAGTGTCTATCTTAAGCCAGATGAAGAGACTATTATGATAATTCTTGTGATCATTATTATTCGAATCTTCAACTCCAAATTTCCAGAAAGCCCAGAATGCTACTTTCCTCCCCTGTCCAGCTTCAAGAAAACAGGCATAGAAAACAGGCCAGAGAAATTGAATCACAGTTTCAACTAAATACATATTTAATTCCTCATGTATTTTTTATATTTTGTTTTGTGCAGGACTGTTTACCTAGTTAATGGTGAAGTGGAATCTATTGTCACCAAGTGACTGTGGATAGTTTCTGTTGTCGTTGTTCAGTCTTGAAGTGCCCCCTAGTGAAATGTCTCTATATTTAAGAAGCTGAGAAATAAGCTGGAAATTGGATTTACACATAGCTGAAGACATTTTTAGAAAGAAACGGGAGGAAGTGGAGATGGAGGAAGACGGTGCCTGTGTTTCAAGGTGATTTGAACATGGCTAACGTAAACTCTCTTCTTGGGGCCCTTCTGTGTGCACACTCACATAGATTGCCTTGCAGACGTATTCCCAACACAGGAAGATCTACCCACAGAGCACACACAAGAAATCCTGCAAGCCGGCTTCACAAGGCAGAGAGAAGCCGCCGAGCCGCACTGCTGAACCACAGGAAGCCAGGCGTTTGATAAGCAGAATAAAACTTGCCAACACCAGGTTTGTATATGAGCCTACTTGGTGACCATCTCCCTACGAGATGAAATTTGAGTCTCTGGTCATTGTAAGTCACGTTAATTGATCTGGAAAACAGCGTTAATGCTGGACATGATAGTGGGAGAGGAGGCTGAAGGAGAGCTCTCTCTGATTATCCATTGATGATGCTCTAGAGCTAAAACTGCCCTGCTTTTCTTTTTTTCACTTTTAAAATAAAAACCCTAGCTTTCGACAAAGCAAAACCCACAGGAAGTAGTTTTGAAACACAGTTCTTTGATTAGTAGCTTCATCTGTGGACAGTTTGCAGAGCTACTTACACATCAAAACGACTTCAAGAACTTTCCAAACGAATCCATTCCCTGCCTTCCCCCTCAGAGCTCCCTGTGAAGTTGGTCTGAGGTACCACAGGCATCTTTATTCTGTCAACAGTTCCAATCAAGAAACTTGAGGTACAGCTAGGTGGAAAGACACACCAAAAGGATGCCCCCTGGCCAGCCTCCAGGATCTCACCAAGTCAGGCTGCATTTTGGCTGCTCTCCATGAAGTCCTCTGATAGGCTGGAGGTCAGAAGCCACTGACATGAATATAGGAAGGACAAGAAGTTTGCCCTCATTCCCTGCTCCCTAGGGTGAGTAAACAGAGTAGATTTAAATTATGGACTGGCTTTCCCACTACACCCACAAGAGGGTTGAGATCTCCATGCCAACTTCAATCAATAGGGTAGTTTTATAAATGAGTTGTGCTCTAAAGCAATGCTGCAGAGGAGCTTTCCACCCCACCCAGAGTGTGATGGCTGTCGTGGCTCCCCCAGGGTAATACAGTGTGTGCTCAATAAGTGGGCTGGAGATGGCAGGGGGATCACAGCAACATGACACAGGTCATCACCTCAGCCACACCTTTGTCTTCAGCCTTACCTGGACTCTGTCTGTTCCAGCTTCACAGGACCAAGTCTGGCTGCACCTTGAGATCTTTGTAGGAGGAGGAAAGGAAACTTAATGAATGAAGAATAACTAGTAATAGTCATCAGAGAGGAAGGAGCCTCCGTTGAAGAAATGCCTCCGCGAGATCCAGCTGTAAGACATTTTCTCAGTGATCATTGGGGGAGGACCCAGCCCATAAGGGGTGGTGCCACGCCTAGGTTTTATAAGGAAACAGGCTGAGCAAGCCAGGGAAAGCAAGCCAGTAAGAAGCTCTCCTCCATGACCTCTGCATCAGTTCCTGCCTCCAGGTGCCAGCTCTGTTTGAGTCCCTGTTCTTACTTCCTCCAATGATGGAATAAACCCTTTCCTCCCCAACTCGCTCTTTGGTCATGGTGTTTCCCTGCAGCTATTGAAATCCTAACTAAGACAGGGGGTTTCTCAGCAATTCTCCTTTCTCTGTCTTTTGGGAAAGGAAATGGCCTCCAGCTATCAATCAGATTGTGGGAAGAGGCCAAGATAATGTTCAAGGCAATAGCAGAAAAATGATGGAGGGCTGGAGATGTGGCTCAGTTGGTAAAACGCTCAGTTAAATGGAAGCACTGTATAAATTGAGCATGGTGCAGGCCTGTAATCCCAGCATTCAGATGGTGGGATCTTTAGGATCTAAAACTCAAGGTCACCCACAGCTATGTAGTGAGTTTGGGACCAGCTTGGGTTACCTGATATCGCTACACTTAGTGATACTAATTCAGTAGCTTAAGAATAGTCTCCAAGACTCTTCATTCTTTCAACAAATGTTTAAAAACCTAGGATTACATGTCAAGCTCTGCCCCTAGGTCTGTGGATATAGTGTTAAACAGATCACCCTCTGCTGTTGTGCAACTTAACATCTGGTGAGAAGACCTTCTGTATATGTGTTGTTTTTATTGGTTAATGAATAAAGGAACTGCTTTGGCTTATGATAAGGCAGAATAGAGCTAAGTGGGAAAACTAAACTGAATGCTGGGAGAAAGTAGGCGGAGTCAGTGAGATGCCTTGTAGCCACCAGAGGAGAAAGACACTAGCTGCCAGCCAGAACCCTGCCACTAGGCCATGAGCCTCATGGTAAAATATAAAATAATAGATATGGGTTAATTTAATATAGAAGAGCTAGCTAGCAATACACTTAAGCTATTGGCCAAACAGTAGTGCAAATAATATAGTTTCTGTGTGACTATTTTGAGTCAGGGTGGCAAAAAATATGAATGAGCAGCCTCCACCAACAAACATCCTAGGGAAATCTTCATTTTTAACAAGTGATAAAAGTAGTTTATATAAAGAAAGTACTGGGACATAAATGCTGACCATTGAATATACTCATATTATAAACTTGGAAGATTTATAATTTATAACAAAACCCAGAGAAGTGGGTGAGTTGTACAGTTGTGACTTCCTCCATCTTGTATTTTGGGCAGTTCTGGTAACACCTGCTCACCACCACCCCCTCCACCCACCCTTCAAACACTGCTGGAAGCCAGGCAAACACTCTATAGAGAATACTCTTGGTTAAATCCATCCAGGCTTCCATTACCCTCCAGGTCATGGATTTGCAGTCTTCCCATGTCAGCTTCCCCAGTAGCTGGGATTACAGGACTGCACCCCCACACCCTGATTCCCTTCAATGCTTTCTGTTCAGAGAAAGGCCCTCACTCTGTAGAGTTAGGGCAATCCTCTTGCTTCGCCCTGAGTGCAGGGACTGCAGATATGAACTATCATACCCAACTCTCATCATTACATTAAAAAGAAAAAGCTGAATGAATAGCCCATCTCCATTAGTTACTCCAAGGAGACAGACTCAAGACACAATCAACATGTAATGGGAAAAGTCAAGGAAAGCTCTAGTCTTGGGTTCAAATCCCAGCACTTTGCAAGTATATGTTCTTGGTCATTTACCTAACATCACTTAACCTGTTTTTTCATCAGTAAAGTAGCATATACAGTTCTCCAGACTTGAGAGATACATTCCCAGTGTTGTCTAAGCCCCCACATGGAGGCTTCTAGGAGCTTCTCATTCCAGAATGAACTATACAGGGAGTGTCTGCATGCATCAGGAAGCAGCAATGCTTGTGGCTTCTCAGTTCCACCTCAGATCCCTGAGCCTACACTTCTTCCGCTCCACCCTGGCTGTCTCAGAGTCACTTCTTCAAGCTTCTCTCTCCTCTGGCCTGCTGTGTCCTCCACACAGAAGATACTTCCATCCTGGTTTTCCTTCAACCATCAGAACGGGGCCTCAATGTGTATGAGGAGGTTCACATGGCGTCAGTGACAATCCCTACCCTCAGAGTCCCCAGCCTTGTCCCTCTTTGGGATAAATGACCCCTCCACTGAGAAAGAAAAGGAGAGAGATCTTCTTAGGGGGTTGGCAAGATAAGGAGATATAGAGATGGTCCTTGGGGAAGCCTGGTGGTGAAGCAGTGATCCAGGGGAAACTGCATGAGTTGTGAGAAAAATTACCCAAGAGCAAAGAGGGCATTGCTCATAAAATTCCGAGTAAGGAAGAGCACTGTAAAGCCTTATCAGGCACTATCATAGTAGCACCACCAAAGCCCATTGGCCACAGCAGATCTGAGTCCTCACCGCCAGGAATGACCCTGCTCTACAGCAGTGTACTTCGGGCCAGTACAGGACACACCCATTTCTCGGCCTCTGACTATCCAACCAGAGTAGCATGTCATGGCCACGGGACTGCCAGACATCAACAACTGCCATGGAAAATGACCAACGTTCTGAGTAGCCCAAGACACAGTTCACGAGCAGGAACATGTCCCTGAGTGATTGGGGACAAAAAGCCTCTGCTGCTATTTCAAAAGGAACACCACACTGCTCCTAGTGACAACTCAGGGGTTAGGGACCCCTCCTTGGCACCACGACTGGCTCTAGTTTTCCCACTTTGCAAGAAAAAAAAATGCCGTTGTTCTCGTGTGGTTCCAGCCTGGGCACTGCTTGGTGGGGCTGCTAAGCTCCATGCTCACAGGAGGACATTCTTTGTAGGGTGAAGCAGATGCTATGGTGATGGATGACAATCAGAGCTGGTGGGGTAGCTCAGTGGTAGGAAGTGTGTTTAGCACAGAGGGGGTCCTAGATACAAGTCTCACCACCCCCCCACACACACAAAGATAAAATTAAAAATAACACAAAATCATGATCTGGGGCAAAGGTATGACCTGCACAACACACACACACACACACAAAATACAGTGTCAGCTATGAACTGTAGTTAGCAATATGGGTTCATCAGTTGTGAAAACCATACCTCTTCAGGGCAAGACGTTAATGTAATACCAGGCATCCATCTTTGGAAGCCCCCTCACCCTGGGAGTTGCCTTGGTCCAGACCCCACCTCCAGGAAAGCCTTCCAAGTGCTGACCCCTCCCAGGGAGGGCCAGGACCACGCCCACAGGCTATTTAGGCTGCCACCCAAAAAAGAAACACATGGTCTCGGGCTTTTTGTGGTCTCCTCCTCCCCCCCCCCACTTTTCCTCGCAGTGCTCCCAACCATCCCAGGGTGCTACACTTATTAAACGTTGGCATTTTTTATTCAGTCTAATTTGGTCTGATTGGAATTATTTGCCTTAGCGGAGAGGCTCATCTTAAGATTATTCCTAACAGTTAATACGGTGGAAAAGGAGGTGGGGGCATAAACAATACAAACACGGTGCTTCTTGCCCAGTTTCTCCATAAAGCTAAAACTACTCATTTTCTACATGGGGAAATGCGGGGGCCCTGGGAGGCAGCTGCCATTTGCCAGGCAATCAATGTCCAGCATAACAAGAGGCAGTTTAAATACCAAACAGACCAAAATATAATAATAATCAAAATTCCCACCCAAGAGAATAAAGCCCACTTGAAAGAACTTGAAGCCAATGCCCTCACCTTACTGGCCCGTCGAGAGGTGACCAACTGCTGGAGGCTCTCAAGCCCTGGCAGGCAAAAGGCACTAACGTCTGAAATACGTGACCCTGCCACTGTGGCCAGAGGCCCTGTCACCTCCTTAATCATCAGGAGCTTAGGATCCTGCTACAGGGTCAAACCCCGTGTAAATGGAACCGCGTGAAGACTGGCTGTTGCTCTCTGCATTGCAGCCCAGCAACTCCCGGGACTGGGAATTATTTACTTACAAAGGTTACTACTTTCTCCAGGGCTGCTTCCCGCCAGCACCATTGCCCACACCTGCTTGCTGATAAATGTGTACAGAATATCGCAGCCGGAAAGTCTGTACGCCCCATTGCGCAAGCCACCATTCCATCTATCCAGGGCTAATGAAAGCCACGGCTGCCCACCCTGACTAAGCCAATTTGTTTGCTAGAGGGGGAAAAAAATTACGTTAAGAACGGCCAATTTTAAGACAGAGGTTGCTTTTTCATTATTGTGAAACATTTAGTGTAAAGGGCTATTTATCACCCTTTGCTTACTGCATTCTGCTCTGGTAGCTATAAATAAGGAGCCCAGCGTTCCCATTATCCTGAAGGTGGTTAAGCTTGCCTCTGAAGAGCTGCCAGGGAACCCTTTTGCAAACAACAGTGTGCCAGAGCACGTCCCAGGAAAATGTCGATACAGCGCCGCCTACAGGTGCCTGAACGAACACAAAACCACCACCACAGGCTCCATTGCTAACATAGCATCCTTTCCCCATCTCTAGCACAAGGCCTGGCCTCTAGGAAACACTTGGGAGATGCCTATTGAATGGCTTCCATCAGTCAGACCTCACCTCCGGAGGGACCCACAGCCTCCCAAATCAGCTCCACCATCTTGAGAGCAAGCATTCAAAACACAGCCACGTAAGCAAGATGAATATATTGAAGCTTTCAGATCTATGACGAACCCAAAGCTGCCAGAGAACGGTGGATACCAAATTCCATAGTGAGAAGATTACTGCCATTAATACTAAGAGATCTCAGGAACCATTTGAGACTTGATTTTCCGGGTCTTCACAAAAAAGACAGGACACCATGGGGTGCCACAGGCCATCTCTGAATGACAGAGGCGCCTCCTATTAAGTTTTAAGATGTGAAAAAGAAGCGTGAAGCAGGCTGGGCCTTGGGATCAGCTGGAGGAAGCAGTGGTGAAGGTCACAGCCCAAGGACTCAGGTTGGTGAATGCCTGAAGCCCCACCCTGGGACTGTGGAACGTGTTTCTGTGAGGTATTCTGTTGCAGGGATGAGGAAAGCAGCGTGCAAAAGCCTTCCGGACAGTGAACCGCACAAAGGAAAGAAACGAAGAGCACACAGTTAGCATGCCTTGAGGAAGGAGAAGTACTCACTGGGAAGGGAGGACAATGAATGGGAGGAGCAGTGAAGACTGAGCTGAGACCAAGAGAGAGGCAAGGGCTAGGTCACTCAGCCCTGAGGCCAGGGGACCAACCACCCAACATCGGATGAGTACTCAGTGGCTCGCTTCTGTCCCAAATGAGTTTGAAGGGGTCAGGAAAGGAGAAAGACTGGATTCACCAAAAGGAACTAGGAGGGTAAACAAGATCCAAAGGAGGCTGTTGAGCACAGAGCCCCAAAGAGAGCACAGGCAGCAAGAACCCAGAATACAAACAAGAAAAGCTACTGGGAGAAGATGATGGGCATGCAAAGTCAAGTCAAGGGGACCTCATGGCCCCCTAGTTTGAAAGGGCAATGACTCGAATGGGACCAGATGGAAACCTCCACCTCCATGGCCTACAATGCAGATGATGGGGGCTGAGCAATAGGGCAGCTGTTCTTCCTGGCATAGCTACGAACTCTTGCTGCAAGGGTCACACACCTGTTAAGCAGCAATGAGACCCTCGGCTTTCAAATCTGAGCTTTTCAGTCAAAGCTGCCAAGCAGGTGTTTAGGATCCTAATGTCCAGGAGGTTGAGGTTAGGAAAAGGAAGTCCTACTGCAAAGTGGCATTCCCATTACCACAGGCCACTTCTGCTATGACTTGGTCTCGTCTAAGAACTGACCAAAAAATCACTAGATTCTTACTCTATGAGCAGGATGCTCTTACTCTCCCCATTTTACAGATGAGAAAACTAAGGCTCAGAGGAGTGGAAGCTTACACATATAAAAGATGCCTCCAGGATTTGAACCAAGGCTGATAGGCTTAGAGTCCTTGTTCACTGCCTCAAAGCAATACGGCCATGCACAAATTGAAAGAGGTTACCAAAGCTGAAGATTTGGCAGGACCTGGTACCTTCATTCCTCCCCCCGCCTCTGCGCCCAGAGACTACAGAAGGGAGCTCTCTACTGCCCTACTATGACTCTAAAAGCCCTAATAAGGTTAGCATGGGGATGGGCAAGCACAGAGGAGCGGAAGGGAAGGAAGAAAAGGAACGCAGTATAGTTAAAGGCTGCCAGAACTTGGTGGGGCCAGCTTAACCGGCAAGGCATGAGCTTTGCAGGTGACCAGTGTCTTCTGGAGTGAGACAGTGGCATTGCTTGTCCAAAGCTGTGAGTGTCTAAACACTACTGAATAGTACACATCCAATTAAAATGATAAGCTTTCTGCTCTGTGTATTTCAGAGCAAACTTTCTAAAACTGTGGCACAAATTAATTTTTAATCAACTTTAATTTCCTGCCCTGCCAAGATCCTCTTTGTCTTATGGTTCCCCTTTCTTTCTCTTTCAATTGAGATGTAGATGGCTTTTCACTAGGCTGGCTCCCACACTGTACCAAATCATCACCCACACCCTGTATAACTGAGTGGAGAAGGGTGGGTGAATGGGCAGTCAGAGCTCTCAATAGCTTAGAGAGAATGGAAGAGGGGGGAAGGAGGGAGGGAAGAAGGGAGGGAGAAAGGGAAGGGAAGGGAAGGGAAGGGAAGGAGAGGGGAGGGGAGGGGAGGGGAGGGGAGGGGAGGGGAGGGGAGAGGAGAGAGGAGAGGAGAGGAGAGGAGAGGAGAGGAGAGGAGAGGAGAGGAGAGGAGAGGAGAGGAGAGGAGAGGAGAGGAGAGGAGAGGAGAGGAGAGGAGAGGAGAGGAGAGGAGAGGAGAGGAGAGGAGAGGAGAGGAGAGGAAAAGGATAAATGTCTACAACTTGTTTTTTCCCCACAGTGCACCCAAATGTTCTGTCCTATCCCTTTAATGTGATCTTTTCATCCACATGGCATTCTGGACATGTTTAATAATCTGAGTGTTCTTCCGTCACTTTTATAAAAGCCTTAATGTGATCATCACAGAGAGTGCACCTTCGTTCCTTCAGGAGAGCTTTGAGCTTTGTTTTTGGCTGCAACCACCTGTCTCCACTGTCCCCAACCTAGCAAGGCTCCCACTTGCTGGCCCCTGTGCTCAGCCAACAGCAGGTTTCTGCAGTTTCATCCCAGCCCCAGCTTTAATACATTCATTCCTTTAGGGGCATTTATTGATCTTCATTTGCAATTTTAATCATCCATTCGGAAAGTGTTTACAGGCATTGTTCTAAGACATGAAACCGAAGCATTGGCAAGAGAGATAAATCCAATATTTAATCAGTGGGGCGAGGGCGAAGAGGGGGAAACATTTTAGCTGGGTGCTGGGTGTGGGGGTTGTCAGAATCCCTCCCCCCCCCCTCGCCAGCACCCCGGACAACTCCTTCCCTTTTAATTCTTCTGAAAATTGCGCTGAGACAGTCACTTTTTTCTTCTTTTTTTTTTTTTAAAGAAAATAGAACGGGGACGTGTGTTTTAGGCAAAGAGATGGCTGCAGCAGGCTTGTATTTCGTTTTGCCAGTATTAATCTCCACATTCAACTCTGGGCTGCTTTCGCTGAGTCAGCGCTGTTCCTTTAAGCGACCTGATTCTGTAATTCCATTATTAATATCATAAAAAATGCCTTTCCTCTACACCATTTTGCGCTATCAATGGAAAAACCACAGTTCCAAAATGCATTAGCCCTTGCAGGCTCCGGCAGGATTATTTGCATCAATATAAACCGAGTTAATCAGAGGTGCATTTGAATAATCAGTCACGTGGCTCCCGCGCCTCTCGCTGGCTCTGCGGCATGCTAAGGTTGCACCCCGCTGGACCCCTGTGTCCGGGTTCTCCTGACCACCGCATATTTTCCTGCTTGCTATCGCTGCAACATCTTGCCATTTATTTTGCATTTTTTCCCCTCTGCTTCCCTGACAGTGATGTAAGTTGGTTCCCTGTCCCCTAATCACCAGGTGGAAGGTGGTAAACCATTGTGAACCACACGTGTTCAAACCGATAAGCTTTAAAGAGAGAAGCAAGGTTCATTAAGAAAAATAACAAGCCTAGGAATATACATGCCAGCGCTGCAATACTTCTTACTTTGCACAGCATTGAATGGTTTTTCATAGCACAGGCCTTAAGGTGCTTGCTGCCTCACTGATTTTCAAAACTAAAATTAGAGTAAATGATACTATGGGCGGGATTTTATGCTAACTGGGATTTTGATATTTCAGATCTATGTGGATGCCCCAGTGTGGCTGTTCACCGTAGAAAGTATTCATAGAGGTCACTTATACATCAGACGTTCACAAACACCCGTTGGATGTTTGTGTGTGTAGGAGACAGGCCTATTACCCAGCATTTGGCCTCAAGCAAAATGCTCCAATGATGGAAACTGTTCTCTGGATTGCTCTGACCATGCCTGGCTTTCTTCTTGCCTTGTGCAACTTTCGAAAACTTGGTGACTTAAGACAACAGTTACCCATTGGCTCATGAGTCTGCAGGACGTTTGAATTGAGCTCAGCTGGTCCAGTTCACTTGGCTCAAGCATTCGTGGGCAATGGCCTGGTGGCGATGGCTGACTTTTGACTGGGGCTTCCCTATGTGGTAGCAGCATCTTCAAACCTGGCTTGTTTCCAGGGCGACAGCAGAGTTTCCAGAGAAGCTGTCAGACCTGTTGCAAGCCAGGACTGGAACTTGTCCTTCTGTCGATAAAAGCAGGTCAGAAGAGCAATTCAGATTCAAAGGGTGGATAAATAGACCCTGTCTCTTTTGTGGGAGAGCTATAAAGTCTAGTGACCACCTTGCCATCTCCCACATTATACCCAGATACGCCTCTCCTGCTGCTTCATGGAGCCACCCAGACTTATGAAAATTTTGCCTACCCTTAGTGTCAGGTTTTTTCAATTTTCTTGTCTAATTGTGATTCTGGGGTTCTTTACTCAGAAGGTTCTACCAGGAAGAGCCAGTTTATTTTAGAAAGAAGTCAGACAATAGACGACAGAGGTGAGAACACTGATGAGCTACTCTGAAATGTTCCTCAGGGTAGAAGAGCTGGGCTTTGGGAGAAGGCACACCTTAACAAAGCCTGTCTTCTATTCTCATGATCATAAAGAGCGCCCAGAGAACTTGTAGAAAATACAGATTCTTGAATCCCATCTGAGGTGTACTAATTTTTAAATTTCTGGGAGAAGCCTAGCATCTGTATGTTTCATTTCTACAGTTTTTTCTCAAAAGCACAGCTTCCCACTGGCCCTGCAAAGGCAGGATAAGATTCAGGCTACTGGAGAAACAGACCGGGTCTGTGTCCTCCTCCATCCTTGAACCTGAACCAGTACTGGACATGCAACCATGTGGACCACAGTAGAGCGAATCTGCGCTCCTCACAGCGTGACTCACCTTCTCTGAAGCATCCTCTTCATCCGAAAAAGACTGGAAATACAGATGCTTAGAGCTGGGGCTGTGGGCCAGTGGCAGAGCACTTGCCTGGCATGTGGGAGTCCCTGGGTTTCATCTCCAGCCATGTTTTTTAAAGAAAGAAATCAACACAAAAGAAATGCAAGTGGTCTGCAGAAGCCTGTGAGCATCTGCCCAAGTGATGGGGAGGGACCACTTAGCTTCTGCTGGCGGCAATATGTTCCAGCTCACCTGTGCTTGCCCCAGTCTTCAGGCAGCTGCCGAGCTCTTTGATGGAGTCCGTCCTGCAGCCCTCCTCACCTCTGCCAACCCACTTATAATTTGTTGCAGTTCTTTCTTCTGAACTCTGGACAGGGCACCTGGCCCCACTCATCAGGCAGGCCTCTGGAATGATAGATTGGTAGTTCCCGCTGAGTGAATAGCGCTTTTAAACTGGTGTCAAGTCCCCCACCCCCTGTTTCTGAGGAGCTTTTAGAGCTCCCTGCCTTCGGTAAAGGGCTAAGGGCTTAGGAATTTAAAAGGAATTGGTGTGAGAGGTCAGTGTTCTTGCAGAGTTTCAGATGCACACTCAATTACTAAGGTTGTTTTATACACAATGCCCAAGTGTTTGTGCACACACACTCAATCATGTGTGTGCACACACACACACATGCACGTGCACGCACACACACACACTCCTTCAGATAGCAAGTTGTTCCTGGAAGTATTACTTTAGTGTAGTTTCTTGAAGAACACTTGGAAGAAAAAGGAATATAGTAATTCCTGCTAAGCCAAAATAACTGCCAACCTTCCAGTTTCCCAGGCTACAAGACCAGGTGGGGAGGATGGAGACGGAAGAGAAGGAAGTACATGTGTCTAGATTTCGGGAGCCTGAGAAAACAGCACAAGATGACACTGCAAATTGTTGAACAAGTGGCCTCCCTTTCCTGACACCGAGTTCATTCTAAGATATGACAAGCATTTAAATAATACTTTCCTCTAAGACATTACTGAGGGTGTTTATAAATGTGAACATATGCCAATAGAAACACATGAATGTAAATAAGGGATTTCTTACACCTTACTAGGTATTGATGGTAGGAACAGAGTATGAGAAAATATGAACATTAAATTAGACCCTGAGAGCCTAGAAGACAGGGAAGGAGAGGTGGGCCATGTGATTGCTGGAACGTAATTGCCCCATAAGCACATAGGGTGTGGCTTGTTGGAGCAGGTATGGCCTTGTTGAAGGAAGTGTGTCATGGTGGAGGTGGGCTTTGAGGTCTCATATATGCTCAAGCCATGCCCCACGTATCAGACCACTTCCTCTTACCTACAGGTAAAGATGTAAGAACTCTCACCTCCTTCTCTAGCGCCATATCTACCTGCATGCTGCCTTGCTTCCTACCATGGCCATATGGACAAAAGCTCTGAGCTATAAGCGAGCCACCCCAATTAAATGTTCTTCTTTATAAGAGTTACTGTGGTCATGAGTCTCTTCACATCAATAGAAACCCTAACTAAGGCAGACTGGAAAGTTTTTTTTTCTCTTCTATCACGTAAAAGAAAGTAGGGAATAGAGTAGATAGGGTTCAGGCAGGGCTTTGGAGTGATTCCTAATGAAGGAGAGGAAAGGAGTAAAACCCTCCCATTTCAACTACATGTCTGACACTGCGAAGTTCCTGAGGCCCTTACACATGGCGGCTTTCCTTGGCTTTAGTGAAGAGCATGCAACAGTTAAGCAGACAGTTTCTCCCATTCATCTCCTGTATCAGCGTTGTAGCTGGGCCACAGTGAACTGTCATTCTGGGGTTGTACCAGCAGATGCCAGTCTGCTAATGGAATATCTGTTTTCAGATGGGGTTTCAAGTGGGAATAAATCTTTCAGCTTAAAGAAGTATAAAACTCCCACCCTTTGCTGCATGTTAAAATGCAAAGACAGTGGGTACCACTAGAGGGCTGGCAGAACAGCAAGCAGCCAGCATCGCGCAGTCTTTTGGAAGACACTGTATGGGAAAGGAATCCCTACACATTTTACTACATGTTAAGGGCCACATTGGGCATGGAAACCCAAAGGGGGGAAGATAGGCAGGGACTTTTCCTACAAGTTATTAATACCTATTGTGAAGCTATTGGTCCTCTTGGCTCAGGCAGGTCACTGGCTAACAACAGAGAACTCAGAAGACTCCACAGATATGATAAACATCTCACAAAGGTCAAGCCAGCCAAAGTTGACATGACTCAGAAAGGTTCTCTTCAAGAGCAACCCCTATTGGCAGTTGGCAGATGCTGGAAAAGGAAAAAAAAAAACACTTTCTTTGAAGGTATAGACCCTGTTTTCCAGTGGGTGGGCTTATGGCTATGCATATACAGGCAGTGTTGATTAGACGTGGGGAATATCACAATCAATCAATAGACATGAAATTATAAGGTGGACATGTTTGGAAAAAGTTGGAGAAGGGAAATGGGAGGCTGACATGGCATTTCATTGTATGAGTATGTAAAATTTTAAGAAAATGGTTATAATTAAAAGTCACAGATCAATGTGATATCTGACATTCCTTAGTAAATGTTTTATTTTGGACAATTAATATTAACATAGAGAAGAAGAAAATGACAACCTTAATACTATATGGATTAAAAACAACATTGCAGAAAGACTTAAATATAAAAATATAGGAATCTTTATGTACTGAAGAAACAACATAAGTAAAACTTTACCAATTCTACAATTTTTTTGTTTTGTTTTCCAAGACAGGGTTTCACTGTAGCTTTGGAGCCTATCCTGGAACTAGCTCTTGTAGACCAGGCTGGCCTTGAACTCACAGAGATCTGCCTGCCTCTGCCTTCGGAGAGCTGGGATTAAAGGTGTGCACCACCACCACCCGGCTCTAACTTTCTAAATCCATAAACTATAACACAATGTTGGTCTGTATTAAAACACATCAAAAAAACTTACCAAAAAATAACTTTAAGAAAACTGAAAGGGGATATAAGAAACATAGCTAAATATAATAAAGGCAATATACAGCAATCCAACAGCCAACACCAAACTAAGTGGAGAGAAACTCAAAGCGATCCCACTGAAATCAGAAATAAGACAAGGTTGTCCACTCTCTCAAATGTCTACTCAATATAGTACTTGAGGTTCTAGCTAGAGCAATAAGACAACAAAAGGAGATCAAAAGGATACAAGTCAGAAAAGAAGAAGTCAAATTCTCAGTTTTCTTTTGGCCATTTACTGCTGGGCACACAGTCTCCCCGGTGAGACTTGATGTGGGATTCCCCTCTGTATGCTGGGAATATGTCTTATTACCATTGGTTAATAAAGAAGCTGTTTGGATCAATGGCTTAGCAGAATATATCCAGGCTGGAAGAGATAGAGAGAGAGAGTAGACAGAGTCAAGGAGATGCTATGTAGCTGCCGAAGGAGAGAGACACCAGATCCTTACCAGTCTGAGAAGTCCGGAAGCTGAAGAGCACTCTCTGCCTACATAGACTTCCTTGGAAAATACTAAATTTTCAATTTGCAAGTGGCTATTAATTGAAGACAGCTTCTGGATTAAGGATGAGAACATGTGTCCATTTCTCCTTTCAGCTCTAGGACATCATCTGGTATAGATCTGTGCAGGCCCTGTGCATGCTGCCTCAATCCCTGTGAGTTCATGTGTGCATTGCTGATCCTGTTGATTTTGAGGCCTTGTTTCCTTGCTGTCCTCCATTCCCTCTGTCTCTTACACTTTTTCTATCTCCTCTTCGGGTAGGTTTCATATGGTCTGAGACTTCCCATTTAGGGCTAAGTGTTCCATGTTCTCTCATTTTTTGTATAACTTTGTCTGGCTGTAAGATAACACTTACACAACTTACCTAACAAGGATAAGTCAAGCTGGTGCCTACATAGAGCCTTCGCCTCTATGGTCTAGTGTCTTTGGTATAGGATGGTAATCTGTACATTACCAAAAGAGAAACATATGCACTAACCCAGCTACAGACCCTTTGATCTACAATGGTGTCCTGACTGCAAGACAGGCTAGTGCAACAGTGGCAAAAACTTGTGGGAATAACCAGCCAATATCTGATTTGATTTAAGGCCCAGTTCACAAAATAGAATGTGTATGCGGTAATTTAAACAGAAATAGTCCCTTTGGTACTAGTAGGAGGTCTGGCTTTATTAGAGTAGATGTGACCTTGTTGGAGGATGTATGTCACTGGGATGGCCTTTGAGGTTTCCAATGCTCAAAGTCCAGTGTGTCTCTCTCTCTCTTTCCTCTGCCTGCTGATCCAGATGTAGAGCTTCTTCTCCAGCACCACGTCTCCTTGCATGCCACCATGCGTACTGTCATGAAAATAATGGAGTAAACCTCTAGACATGTAAGCCATCCCCAGTTAAATGTTTTCCTTTCTAAGAGTTGCTGCTGTGATAGAAACCCTAACTAAGACACAATGCATACCACTGTTTGGATGACCAAAGCCTGAGACTATCTTGCCCAGGGACCTAGGCTAAAACCAAATACTAATTTTACTGTTTCACTAAGAGAACATAGCAGCAAAGTGACTCCTAATGACATTCTGCTATACTTGTAGAACAGTGCCTTGCTCAGCCGTCATCAGAGAAGCTTCCTCCTGTAACAGATGGGAACAAACAGAGAAATTTTTTTCTAATTAAACCAGAAAAAGATAAAGAAATTAGTCATAAAGAGCAACATGATTGGGATCATTTACTGAAGTAGGCATATCAAGCACTATAAATCATATGAAGAGATACTTAACCTCACTAAGAGTAAGGAAAATGCAAACTAAAGCCAAAATTAGATACAATTTACAGCCTCAGGTGAGCAAAAACCAGAAGGCTTGGAAGAAGCTGGATTAGGTTGTATGCAATAGGATCCTTTATCCATCAGAACTGGAAATGAACATGCATAAACTACTCAGGAGAAAAACGAGGGAACATCCACTCGGGCAATCAGAATAAAATCACTTTGTTAAACCATCACTGACTTCATATGTATATAGGTACATGCATCCATTCACAGGTACATATGCTTCTGGTATATTCAGGCGAACATGCACACACAAATATACACTTACAAATATGCAAGCATGTATAGCAGGAATCATCAAAAATCATCACTGAAGTATTATTTATCATAGCAAAATACTGACATTTTCTCAATCTACATCCAGAAGAAAAATAAATTGTGCTATGCCCGTGAGGGAATCCCATATAGCAGTGAAAAAGAATACACCAGAGCTCCACAAATCAATACAAATTAATCCCATAAGCACGCTATTGATCAGATGAAAGCAATTTACAAGTGAGCATTTGCAGTATGATAGCCTCATGAACATTCCACACACAACAAAAAGTAAAAAAAATTAAGAAAAAAAAAAAGAATACGAGTAAATGACCAGGTCTAAAAACAGGGGCTGAAGAGATAGCTTAGGAGTGTGTGGGTATGACATGACTTTAAATCCCAGTACCCATATCAAAAATGAGGTGTGGCCACATACCTGTAACCCCAGCCCATAGTAAAGCAGAACACTTGATGTTTTCTTCTGGCCTCTGCATCTACACATGGACATATATACCCACATACACAGATGTTCATACATCACACACACAGATGTTCATACATCACACACACAGATGTTCATACATCACACACACACACACACACATACTCATATAATTAAGCAGTAATATCCTCATGTTTCAGACTCCTGGAGGCATGGTTTTCTATTGCTTGTGATTCCAAATCCCCCACATCACAACTATTGACACACAGAGCCACGCCTTCCACCCAATAACAATATCCTTGTTTCCGAGTCTTCTGTAGTTGATGCAGTTTCTGCAGCGTCATAGGAAGAAACAAAAAAAATAGAAGTATCTGAGAATGAGTGGTGACCACCCCGTGCCTGTATCTCAGAGGGCAAATAACCCGGTAATCAAGAGGATGAAAAGGAAGAGGCAGAGAAACGGATGCTCGAATGACCTCCCCACAAGTGAACTCTGCAAAATGAACCCTTTAGATGTTGATGTGGCATAGAATCAGCCACATTCACACTTGCTAATGATTTTGTGTGTCTGGAAAAATTATATTTTTGCTCACTGGTTTGTTTAAATACTGTTTTCCTCTCATTCCCAAGTCTTAACCAGTTGTAAATGACAATTGCTAAGAATATATCTGTAGGGAGAAAATGAATGCATGGGCACTACTGAACTCTTACAAGGTAGTTCCTGTTTCAGGACTTGAACTACAGAATTGCCTTATGATCAGGCAGTGATCCCTTTGGGCTAGGTCCTACAGAGACATAGCGAATATATCATGTGAATCGAGTAAACTTAAACATGGTACGAATCCATGCAAGCTTGCCATCAGAGCATAACAGGGGTTCTATGGAATATTCTTCCTGTGTTCTGAAAGACTTGCTCTGCATTTCTGTGAGCATATGATGTGTGCATCTGAAGGAAAGGCAGGAGAGGTTGGTAAGGAGAATAAACTCTAGAGTGTCATACACTGAAGGGTCTACATTAATGCAGTCTTTGAGTCTGAGTCCAGAAGGCTGAAACCGCTAATTGGTGCAGGTGCTGAAAAGAACGGCCCTCAGCTGAGAGAAGATTCCATCTAAAGACAGGCTTAGTCTGAGCCCGAAAGCCAATTTGAAGCCCACTCTCCCTCTGAAGAGGGCCTTTTGAAAACGTTATTAATACAAATGTAAGTGAATTGTTTGAGCAGGATTCATTTAACACTTATTCTTTCTTGGGCATGTGCATCCTCAGGCTTTACAAACATCATTTAATTTAAATTTACAAAATTCACAGGATGCAGGGACTCTTATTGTTCCTATTTTAAAGAAAGCATGCTTCGGAGGTGGATCAGATCACAGAAACCTGTGGAGAAGGACCTCCCATTTGCTGAGACTCGGATGGGATTCCTGTTTGTAGGTTTGGCAGATGCCACCTGCAGAGTTCTGGGGCTAAAGAGACTTCGTGCCTAAAAAGCCCGGGTGCTTGTTCACCACACCTCAACCTCCACTGCCCAAGGTTGTCACTCATGCAGGTGACTCCAGCCAAGGTCCAGGGGGAGACAAGAGCCACAGAGTGTTTGAAATATTGACCTTCAGTTGTAGAATAGGATGCCCAGGCTGGCCTGGCATATGATGGGCAAGGAAGTTGGTATGCAAGCCCTGATTTGAGGTGTGGGAGCTACTGGAAGCTGGCCTGGAATTTTTATGACACTTACCAATATCTTCTGGTTTCTTATGGTGGATGGCAAGAGAGGGAGATGCATTTTTCCTGTTGACCTCTTTGTCACTGATTGCTTGTCTCAGGTCTTTCAAGAATCTAGGATCCTCTGACCTCCACCTTGGAAAGGGATTCTTGACACCTAGACTTGACTGTTTGCCTCTTATGCCAGTTATGCCTCCAAGTGAGTTATGACTCTAATATCCCGTGGCTGTTTACCCCACCATACCTGGGCGTCTGTTCCCTGGTCCATCAAAATGCATCTGCTTTCTTTCCTTTCTCTTGAGGTCCTAATAGCTCCATCAATCATGCTACCACCTGCATCGGATCGTTACTCATTGTACCTATGTACTGAAGTATCACACTACCCTCCATAAATATGTACAGTTAGGGCTGGAGAGACATCTCCGCTGGAACTCACTGCCAAGCCAGAGAATCTAAGATTGACAGCCAGAACCTACATAAAATCCTGCATATGGTGGTACATGCTTCCAATCTGAACACTGACAAGTGGAACCAGGAGATCTCTGTGTCTCACTGGCCTAGCCTAATCAGTAATATCTAGGCCAGCAGTTCTCAACCTGTGGGTCACAAGCCCTTTGGGGGTCAAATGGCCCTTTCACAAGGGTTGACTATCATCTCCTACATAACAGATATTGACATTATGATTCATAACAGTAGTCAAATTACAGTTATGAAGTAGCAGTGAAAATAATTTCATGTTAGGGTGTCACCGCAACATGAGGAACTGTATTAAAGGGTCGCAGCATTAGGAGGGTCGAGAACCACTGCTCGAAATCAAATGAAAGGCCCAGTCGCAGAAAACAAAGTGGACTGAAATTGACTTCTACCTCCCCCCCCATGTACTTGGGCCCACACAAACACATGCACACATAAAGCAGTTAGTATATACAACGAGCGTGTGTCAAAATCATGAAGAAAGTTAAACCTAGGAATGAAAATATTGAACTCGGTTAAGTTTCAGGTCTGTGACTTATAACAAATTATCAAGGGAAAAAGACTCAGGAATGAGTGAAGGAGAAAAGAGCAAGGTACACAGGCACTCTTCAGAGTGCTGGGGACAACATCGTGACAATTCCCGCCATGTTCTCCTCAGACCCCACTGCCTGTGTCTGTGAATATGAGTCAGGACAAGGCCCCATGGCAGCTGCCCTTGTCGTCTTCTCACAAGCAGCCTCGGCTATTAGAGCTTAGAAAACCTGTGGTGACCGGACACGGGTCCTTCGCTCGTGTCCTGTTGGCGCTTTGGAGAGGAGCTGGTTCTCTGGCGCTGTAGCAGAGGAAAGTTCTGAGAAAAGACAACGAAGGCCATCTCGGAAGGACATGAGAACAGTGCATATTAGTAGTAAATAGACTAACTGATTTTCTTTCTCTGTTTGATTTTGAGACAGAATCTTGTATAGCCCGGGCTGTTCTTGAAGCCCTGATCCTTCTGCCTCAGCTTCCTAAATTCTGAGATTATAGGTGTGCATCTCCATACCCACCCCAGGATGTGTTAATTCCAATTGACATTTTCAAGTTGAAACTATAGTTCAAGTTTAGGGCTGGCCTCTCTATCTAATCGATTAGCTCAGTTTGACGGGAAATCTATCCTTCAATGGTAATGGCCAGTTCCAACAGGCTTAGGGATGTATTCCCGTTTTAATTGGGCTAAAGTGAAATGTGTCCTCTGCAGACTGCCTGAGCTTCTCTGGAAAGGTTACCAAGACTCGGCATCCAGGAAGAGGACCTGGACGATCTTTCAGAGAGCCCTTATCCAAGAGAAACTCATCTTTCTATCACTCATTCTAGAATGTATAAGAATTAGGCTTAAAAATGTCTCTCCTTCCCCATTAAATGTGTACGTCTTTGTCTGCATGCACAGAAAGAGTATGTGCAGAGGAAGAAGCAATGAAATAATAACCTTGTGAGATATTCCTGCAAACTTGCTGCAGCTGCTGTTTACCAGGGGCGGGGGGAGACTTACTCTGTGCCCACAGTTAGCAACTGACTGTATTCAATTGTTGCTCTGGTACGGGAGTCCTGAATAGTTACCATAACCCACACCGTTTCCATGGGAAAGAGCTGTTAGTCCCTTGTTTGTTTATGTGTTATTTACAGTGGAGGAATCTTTGGTGTAGCCGTTTCCTCCGAGATGTAGTAATCCCCCTTGCAAGAAGAAGGGGGACTTGTCAAATGCACAAGATGCTGACAAGACCCAAGAAGCTCGTGAAATGTCCAAAGCTCATGAGGCCACCACCTGAGATTACAGAAGCCATGAAACAAGTGCCAGACAGAGAGAACCCAGCATTGTAGCTGCCTGTGCGTGCACAGGGAACTTCAGTGCTGCAGCTTCTGTGAGTTTTCAGTACAGTTAGGTGAGCTTTTTGGTGATGCTGTTGCCCCTGCAAGTAAATTCGCACCCATGAGCCTGAAAATAACCTCGATAAACTCATTGGTTTGCTAAGATGGAAGGAAATGGAATTGTTTCTTTTATGTGTGTCACGTTCTGCACCTGAGAGAAATAGAAACGGAGTTCTCAGGAAAAAAACACAAAGGACTGAGACCATCCTGGGAATGCTCAGTAAATCTATCCTGTTATTCGCCTTTGCTTTGCTTTAGAAATTTACTGTTTATCAATAGATTCAAGGCCCAATACAGGTTTGCTACAGGGTGGCAGTGGGCACAACAGCCAAGAAACTAGCATACAAACATCAGTATACAAACAACCTGAAATCATTACTGACAATGTTACACAGCAGTGAAAGTCCACATTACCGATTTTTCCCGTTTTGCCCATATTGCCGCACACCTCCCCATGTATCAAAAATCAAAAGTAAGATCATCAAATTTGGGAAGCACTGAAGTACTCCATAAATCTTAAGGTAATATTAGGCAAGTTCACAAAATGCATTCTACTTATCCCTACACACAATCCCATTTCTAATCATTTTTGAAGTAATTAGTGAACAAGAACAGGTTGGGATGACTATATAGCAGTACACTGGGTTTCAATACAAACTGCTGCAGACTGTGGGTAAAAACGTGTTCCCCAAGATGTAGTTAACATGTAAAGGAATTAAATAATATTTCAAAACTTAGCAAACAAAAGAAGTCAACTAAGGAGCATTTTCCAACAAAATTAACCTCATTATTTAAAAAAAAAATTTAGTTGGACTCTTCTAGTAAAACCAAGACAAAGTAAGGCAGACGCTGGACAGGCTGGTCACATACACTGCTGTTTCTTTCCTGTTGCTTTAGCCCATGCACAACCAACCAAAAGAAACCGGTCCAACATGTTTCTTTCTGATGTCAGTGACAAGAATAAAACTGTCTGAACACATTCACAGAAAATGACACCGGGCCACACTATAAAACAGGAGGTGTCATCACTCTGGGTCCCAAGGCTCTTCTCCATGTCTTGTGTGAGGTGAGTTGGCATCTCAGAGTGTGCTACGAGTTGAATCAACACTCCTTCAACACCTCTGCTCTCACTAGCGATGGTGAAAGAAGCAGAGGTTAGAACTTTCCCACAGTATTTTTTTCTTATAATAAGCTCTGTCAAAGAAATGTCCTCTAAATCCCAAGGTTCTCTCTCTTTGCACCAAGCTGTCCCTGGTTAGCTGGGTTACACACTTTCAAGTACTGGCCTCTTCGGAGAAACTGAAAGGCAACGCAAACACCATGCCTGACCTCAGGAAGCTGAGAGAATGAGCAAGAATGATAGTATGTCGATCTGCTATGGCCAATAATTTGGGAAAATTAAAATAACACAAGCATGTTTTTACACATACAGACAACACAAATGTCACACGCTCACCCTACTCAGGTGTGCAGAACAGTCACCCCTCCCACTTCCCGTAAGCAAACTAGTTCTAAAGACTCACATCAATGATGAAGGAACACAATCTTGCACACTCAAGGTCACCCAGTTACTGGACCTCCATGCGACTGCACAGCTTCCCAGGCATAGCTTTTGGTGTCAGGCCTCTCGCCACCAGAACTTTCTGTGATGATTTCTATAGGCAGTAAACACATATAGCCTAGCCAGTCTCCTCAATCTTCCCATCACCGCCGACGAGCCAGAGTCTACAACCGATTCTGCGCTGCAATCACCCACTTCCCTGCATCCCTCTCACACTCCGGGACCGAAATTCAGTACAACAGTCATACCCATTCATTTACACTTTACTTTCTTCACTCTGTGATGGCGGAATCCAGTAGGTGCAGCAGAGACTATAGGTTCCCACCAGCCTAAAATGCTATCTGCTTCTTTTCTGAGAGAGCTTGTGAAATGCTAGCCTAGAAATGCGGACTGTTATTTCTACTTGATTCCTGAGTGCAGCAGATCTTCTGTTTCTGTTAGCATAGAGCAAAGTTAAGCCCTTCGTCTTCCTGTGGTTTCCATCAACAACAGGACATTTGTCCATGTCCCATGACGCACCAACATCATAGCCTTAACCCTAGTAACGTCATCTCTGTCTGTCTTCTTCTATCAACAAACCATGAGATTGTTTTTGTCTTTATTGCATGTTTGGACAAAAAATTGATATTGTTTAAGTTTTATACATCTCTCACTCATATCACTTAGCTATTGATATTTAGTCCCTCAGAAAAGCAAGATTTATCATTTACCATTTCCCCCAGCTAGCAATTTTGCATTCCCTGCTTTGAAAGATAGATTCCGTGACTCTCCTGAGGTTTCAGCCAATCCATTGGTTCTCAAGGCTGGATTTAGAGACACCCCACCTCCACCAGGATATGCCTCCAAAGGACTGCTGCAAGCTTACACCGGTCTTGCCTCCAAAGAGCTACCTTTGATGTGGCAGCAGGCTTTTACCGGAGCCAATAATTTAAGGGAGGATGTGACACCTCCCAAGAGAAAAGCCACAGTCTTTTCGTACTCCGTTCTATTTCATTCCTTAATTGTATTAAATGATAGGCTTCATTATGACACTGTCGTATATCATATATGCATATGATTACCTGGATTATGTCCTTCACTCTCCACACGAATCCCTACAACTTACACCTTATTTTTGAAAGACATCCTATCTCTTCCATTCTATTGTATGTGTAAGAAGGAAGTCAGCTAGTATAACCCATATTCAATGGAATAAAGTTAAACTACTTCTGAAAAGAAAGGGAAGCAATGTGTAGTTAGGTTTCAGAACACCATAGCCCACCATCTAAGGCCCATCCCAAACTCCAGCCTCAAAATATCTAGAAAAACAGCAATATGGTTTTCTTTTTCTTTTTTTTCTGTTTGCTTTTAGATAAAAAAAATTAAATAAACGAGCTTAGAGAAGAGAATTCCCTGAGTCACATAGCTATAAAAATAAACGAGACAGAATTTAAACCCCCGCTCTACCTGAGCCTTGAGACTATTGTCTTTTCAGAATTATTACTATTTATTATAAAAAATAAACCTGGTATATAAGTCTTCTGTCTATGACGGTTCATGGGATAAATATTGTTTTCTTATTAAAATCATGATAAATATGTTATGCAAAGAGAAACTAATCTGCATTGTTAAAACAAAACACGTGCTATCTTTGGCCATGGTCTTAAGCCATACAGAAGATCTCTAGGGACCTGGGTTTCCTCTTGCTCCTGCTTTAATTTGCCTCTATCGGAAGCCTAGGCAGTCTGGCACCCCACACCTCCTCACAGAGAAGTGGCCAACAAATTGAGGCTATCAAGACTCAAGAAAGTTCTGGCTTTACGTTGTCAATACAGTCCCGGTGGAGCCTCCCCAACCGAGCAACTGCAGTATCTCTAAGTGGGAATATGCACGGTTTCCCTCTTCTTTCTTGCTGGTGCTGTAGCCCGGCTCCTCCGAGTTCTGCTACAAGCCTATTGAGATCTTGGCCAGGGAATGAAATGTTTCGATTTGTTTGCTGATTTCAAAGGCAACTCCCTGAGAAATAACAGCAGCAATTGTGTTTAAATTCACTCGAGTAAAACATTTTACTTATTAGAAAACAGTCTTTGCAATAGGAGCACACGATGCCTGAGACTGCAAAAGGACCAGAGTCACTCTGCAGGTCTCTGACCACTGCCCGGCATGTACTAATGTGATGTGTTATCGTGTAGAGGAAAGAGAAGGGAGCAAAATGGGGCAGGCTGAAGAAGGGCAACTCAATAATTCAGACTCTATCCACTGGAAACTGGGACACAGCCCAAGCTAAGAGGACAACTGCCCTTTAAAGAGTTCCGGCATGACAGAAGAGCAGGCCCTGTAGCCCACCTGGACAGCATACTAGAGCTGACCTGTTGTTGGCGGGGGTGCAGGGGAGCCAGTCCTGAGGGTGTGAGGGCAGAAGAACTGACCCCCCCATATACCCCCTGCAGCAGTTGGGAGAAAGGGCCAAGCACCTCACCTGGGCAAAACAGTAGAACTGACCCTGGTGGTGTGTGAGTGGGTCAAATCTGGGGACCTGATCAGGAGAACTGGCCCCAGTTCTTGAGGCTGACTGTCCTGGATGAGCTGCTGAGGCAGTGCTGGAGAGCTCGCCGGGGTAATGCCAATGAGGGAAAGCCGGCACACTGACCAATCCAGCTACCACCCAGGCCCAGAACTTGGGGTGTGGGTGACCACCTCAACATCCCCTGCATCTATGCACTGTTGGAGCATGTGAAGGGGACAAACCTACATGGAGATCCCAAACAGCAGGATCTCCACGACACATGACACGGGACAATGGAACAGCCAAGAGGAGCCCCAGAGAAAGCCTGTATTTATGGCGTAGCAGAAGCCAGGTGCAGTGACTCATAGCAATGAACCCTTACGAGTAAAGATGGATGGGCTAATTTTGTTTTGTTTTGGGGGGACAAGGAGGATGCAAGGGTAGAGGGCAGAAACAAGAGACAGGGAGATAAGTGGGATCAGGATGCACAATGGGAAATCCTCAGAGAATCAGTATGAGCTGAGGAAGGAAAGAGCGACAGCGTGTTTCAGGCTCTGCAGCTGGCACCTTGTCCACGCTATACAATAACCTCTGTGGGGCAACCATCGCTGTCTCCATATCACACCGGATGAAAATGTTGCCGGGGATGATTCAAGAGACCCAGGAACTTTTGAAGGTCATTGAGCTACGGCATAGCAAGGTTGGAAGCTAAATCATGGCTTGGTCTGCAGGTACACAAGTCACCAATACATGCTAGACCCTAGATGTTCCTTTATCAGAACAGCCAAAGCATCCTAATGAAAGTCTTTCATCCTTATGAACGTCTCCCTGACCAGGAGCTGCCCAAACGCTTGGAAAAGGTGAGGATGCAGAGGCCAGAGAAAGGGCTATTTGAGCTCTTGACCCCAGCAAGTGCCAGAGCCTTGAGGAAACAACATACAGCTTCATTGTGGGCCACTCTGAGGCATGCACCCCAACATGGTAATAAAAACCACACCAGCACCTGCCGTGTTTCTGCTCGTGACTATTATGAAGAACAAACCTTCACCTCCATTGTCACTTCCGGAATCTTACTACAGTGCCTCTTATCAACTGAATATAACCTGGAACCACACCATGGAAAGAAATGTGGGGTGTTCCGGTTGCCAGGCATTCCTTAAAGTGCACAAGAGAGGGAACAGAGGTAGCAACAGCGTGGTGCTTAGCATAGCCAGTCTAGCTAAAGGGATCAGGATGGATCAATGACCAATTTATAATGCTACCAGACAGACCTAGGACTAGCAGATGGAATTAGAACTTTAAAAATTATGACACTATTATATCATTAACCCATGGTTTATAGCTGCTCGAAATTTAGTGCCTTAACGCAAAGCCCAGCTAAGTAACTCACAGTGCTCATGGGTGCTGCATTCGCCCTTCAAGACCTGCAGCTTCACCACTCTGGGGTTCAGAGGCTATTGACTAGGGCAAAGGGGAACGGAGTTTCCTCCTGCTCTGGTTGATTGCCCAGGCTTGTCCCCATGGAAGCTGGCAGAGCTCCCAGCGTATTACCTGAGTGCTGCAGAATTTCCTAAGGCTCATCACAACGATCCTGTCATTTAACTCACATCCATGCCAACCGAGGCATGGGGGCTGCTGTAGCTTCTGCAATACAAATCCAGCCAGGAATCAACAACAGAGAAACTGACCTCATTTACTAAGAAGAACTGCGAAGTCACGATCCAAGGGGTTGAACACTCCCAGAGTGGCGTGAGAGCCACTTTTGCAAGTGTCTACCTATCCAATAATTTCCCGAGAAAGCAAGGACAGTAAAGGTCAATGCATCTTCAAGCCCCTTGCCAGACGTCAATGCACTGCTATGCAATATTCGGCTCCACAAGGAATGCAGAACGTGCAGCATCCCCCCAAGGCTTCAGCAGCAATAAGACCCTTTTTTGGATTTGCTCATCTCAGCTCATGGGCCTGGTGCTCTGAGAATCATTTCTGTGAAACACCATTCCATGCATTGAGTATTTTCAGCCTGCGTCAAGAAAAATGTCTAATTTCATAAGGTAGGGCACTTTTTCTAGTGGAGGAGAATGACTTGTTTCATAGCAGGGTTGGGAGAGGGAACTAAAGTGCCATCTAGACCCTCAACCTTTGCTCCCCACCTGGAAAGATCACAGCGTGAGCTCCACCAGCCTCCCAGAAGTCATTAAGACTCCATAGCTTGCTGAATTGCTGGCTAATAACAGTTCTTTGCACGTGTAGGATGTGTTGCCTCTGAGGAGTGCCAAGCAATTTACTATCACTTATTAATTAATCCTCAGTCCCCATGCGAGAGGAGGAAGGGTTATTATGCATGTTTGACAGATGTGTGAAGCAGGCAAAGGTATCTAAAGTGACATTATGTTTCCACCCAAGGTCACTGTCTTACCACACTTGCTGGACATATTCCCAGCTCAATAGACCTCCCCTCTTACAGACAAGCAGTGGGATTCACCACTGTGAGGTTCCCATCTTTTCAGAAATGTCTGACTTTTCTGTAATGACCACGAGGGTTCTTCTAGCCCACTTCATAGAAGCTTGAAGCTTCTCAGTTCACCATTTTGCACTTGGTTTTGACACTGATGTGCCGTTTTAAAAATCTAGTATCCATGGATCCATGGTTCTGTCTTCTCGTGTGTGTGTGTGTGTGTTTGTGTGCGTGTGTGTGTACATGTGAATGCTGGATGACAAGGGCTATGGCATGTGTATGGAGGTCAGAGGACAACTTTCAATCTTTTCTCTTCTGTGATTTCCAGGCTCGGGTTTATGTAGCAAGCCCATTCACCTACATCCGTCCTAGCGGCCCAAAAGTGCTTCTCACTGCACTGATTTGGCTTTTTGTTCACTATGGAGGATGCACCTGCCCTTGGCTGAAACATGATGCCAGAACTGCTCAGAGTATGATAGAGGGAAGAGTTGCAGGAGATGCTGTCTTCCATCTTCCTGGCAACACTGAACGCTCAGAGTATGATAGAGGGAAGAGTTGCAGGAGATGCTGTCTTCTGTCTTCCTGGCAACACTGAATGCTCAGAGTATGATAGAGGGAAGAGTTGTAGGAGATGCTGTCTTCCGTCTTCCTGGCAACACTGAACTAGGAAAGAAATGCAGATCTGCTTTCCTACCGGGAACACACACACGAGGGCTCAGCCTAGTGGAGCCCACTTCACTCAGCTGTGGAAGGAATACTGCAGGAAACAGCAGTGTATGGGCATCACATGCTGGCTGGGTAGAAAAACTGTACTAGATGGTGGGTTGTTCTTGTTTTTTTGTCTTTTTAAGGAATCAAAGCTGGGTTGAAAGGGAAAGGGGGATAAATCTGGGAGTAATTGGGGAGTGGTTGGATATAATCAAAATTAGCTGTATAAGATTCAAATAACTAGTTTTAAAAAAGAGAGGGGGGGACAAAAAAAATCCAGATTACTCCCTGCCATAGGAACTGTTTAGAGCTTCTCACACACGCAGTGGGGCTGTGGGTTCAAGGGACACGCTTGTCATTGTGCCTAGGGATTGGCCTGCAGCTGGCAGCTCCCACAGATTAGCTCCCGTAGGAACACAGGAGCAGACTTCCATCCTGCCTCCCCTGGTGAGCTGCGACACTGCTTTTTTTGTTTCTAGGTCCCGAGATTAATCTTGCGTGTCTGCGGATGACAAGTGAATGTATGTCCTAACATGTGTTTTAACTAATTGCTCATTACTGAGTGAAATTTGTCATCTTCAACCTGTCCTTTTTCCCCTCCCATCTGCCCACACCTGTTAAATCCTCTCGATTATCCTCCAAAGTCACATCTTCCTGATCCAATCTCTGCTCTACCACTGTGTGGGCCAGGGAGGGGGAGAAAGCCCAGGCCTCACTGCTCGCACTGGATGCTCATTTCACGGGGTTCTCGTGAGACACCTTTGCACACGGGGTCGGACATCAGTAAATGTTGATTGTTTTTATGCCCCGTTTATTCTTCTCCTGTTTTGCCTCGGCAAGTTACTCATCCAACTCTATGTGGGATCGGGTCAAGCTGCCTTGTGTAAGTTAGTAACAATTAGCCTTTAATAAATGATGAATCTATACTAACCCTAAAATAACAAAGATAGAAGCAGGAGGAAAGGGCTTGGGAGGGAGATGAGCAGGAGCAATTGCTCTTCCTAGGCACCGTTACCAGGGACCTAGACACAGCCACTTGTTTATGACCCAAATGTACAACTTCAAGATATATATCAAATCAACCATATTCTGCAAGATAATATTCTGTAAACTTGCTATGTGAGGAAGACACTCTATATTTAAAGAGACACGGGGAAATAAAGGAGAGTGTGGTGGGCAGGGGGGAACCAAAACAAAAAGCTGTGACCTACAGGGAATGTGAATAGGATACAAAAGGACTGTAAGAGAAAGGCATGGGTCACTGGCGGAGGTTTTGTTCTTTCTGGCTCTGGATGGACCAAGGGACTGCCCATGCTGATTTATACAGCACTGTTAAAATATATATTAGACGGAGTGCAGAGTTTGGCAGAGATCGGGGAAGTAGCAACTGGTAGCTAATGAGTTAACTAACACACAGTATTTGAAGACAACTCCATCTCTTTCTGACCTAGTTAAAAATAAAGCATAAAAAGATGGGATAAGACGCAAAGAGAAATTTTACTCTTTCCAACGTCCTCTTCCAAGAATTCTTCCTAATGTCGGTATGTGAATGCTCTGTAAACAACCGAGACCTGCTAAGAAGACTCCGGTTATCTGCGGAGTCTCATTTTTCAAGGGCCATCTATTTCCCAAACGATATTGGGAAACATCCTTTGTTCGTGAGCCAAGACTATTTTGGGAAAGCAAAAGAATTGAAAAGGAAATTAGCCAAAGCTGCTTTAGACCCCCACCTTCCACCTCTCAAGCTGTAAGGCATGTTTTTGCATCCTCAGCAAGAGGTTGCCCTGGCTCCATGAACACCAGGTACTTAAGCCACCTAGGTACCAGCCTGTAAATGAGCTTGGCCTGGCCTTGCTTGTGACTGGTGGAGAGGATCCAGAAGCGAATCTCCAAGCAGCCTCCGACTGTGAGTCCTGCTCAGCTCAGCGGTGCGTCTATCATCCCATGCTCTCAGGCAAGAACCGTGCCTTCCTCTGCATTTTATTTTGAGCCAAATACACTTCAAGCAATCCTGAAAAGAGGGGATTATTAACTGTTCCCACCCCAACGATGCCTTGTGGCTTAATTAAGGACAATGGTGGCTCTGGGGGTGCTGAAAATATGTTGGGACACCAAGCCAGTCGTCACAGAACAGATCCCCTGCTCCACGCAGAAATCAGGAAAAAACAAGACAAGCCAGAAGGTCACCAAACCGTGCCAAAGGTGCCTGCTCTCTAGTTCTAAAAAAAGAGGCAGAGAAAGCAAGAGTGAGCAGCTGCTCATCCACAGAGCTGTGTGTACACATGACAAAGGAAACAGACACACGCTACTCACACTTCAGCCACAGGATCCGCAGTATGGACCCAAATCATGTTATGTGTGTAAAATAGTTAAACTTCACACATGTGCACACACTCACACACAGCACACACATACACATGTTCACACACACATGTGCATGCATACAAAACACACACATAAACACATGCACACACAGGCAGGCACACACACATGCGCGCACACACATAAACACATGCACACACAGGCAGGCACACACACGTGCGCGCACACACATAAACACATGCACATACATGAAGACACACACATATTCACACACATGTGCGCACACACAAACACATGCACACACACGCAGGCACACACATATACACATGCACACTCACCCACACACATCACAAAGATTTTGTTGAGAGGGATGTCCAGGAATAGAGAGATAAGTCTCTTGCCAGCAAACTCACAGCCCTCTGACCCCATGCACTGAAGGCGTCTAGAGCTAATCTGAGCGAACACAATCAAGCCCTGTCAGGTTACAATGTGTGCCAGCTGCCTTGGGCAGACTTTCTGCTCTCCACTGATAAACGGTTACACGCAGCCACTTCACTTAGCATGCCGAGCGTCAGAATCCCCAGGGTCCTCAGAATTCCCCTCGCCATCTATCATGGATCCCACCATAGTAAAGCGAACATAATAGGTCTGACTCACATCAACTGCACAATTGGGAGACAGTTTTAAATTTTATTCCATAATGAGGGTGGCTTTATTGTTGAAGGCGCTGGAGGAATACAAATCAGGAGATTTTTCCGTCCATAAAAAGGCCAGTGTTTAGAGGCTGGAGGAATCTGAAGTTGAGAAGAGGGATTCTTCCCGAGATTTATGTGTAAATAAAATGAGAGCTTACAAAGCGAGGGAAGACGACTCTTTAATGTGGCTTCTCCTCTAGAAATATTTATACAGGCCTGTGAGCCAAGCCCAATAATTCAGTCGATGTGGGAGGTGTTCACAAAAAACATATCAAATATTAAAACTCCTATTTTGCAGGAAAATGCTTCATGTGTTATATAGGCAGAGTCGAATTTAGGCAAGCTTCCCTTTGTTTTCCACCAAGACGGATCTGAGCTCTGCTCCACCACTACACACACACACCTTTACACAGTCTAGGAAGAAACACGATGTCCTTTGTTGGAGAAAAGAACCCTCTATAGGACCTCCGCAACTACAAAGTGACTGAGCCCCAGCCTGGCCTTCAACAGACACAGAGATGCAGAGTGTCCAACAGTCCTGTAGAGGTGGACGAGGCAGAGGCTAGGGTGCAGCTCAATGGTAGAGGGCATCCCTAGCACATGTGAAGCCCCCAGGCCAATCCTGAGCACAGACAAAAAGGGAAAGGGAAGGAGTGAGGGAATGGAGGGAGGAGACTGAGGGAGAGGAAGGAGAAAGAAGGTGAAAGGGGAGAAAAGAGAGGCAGGGAGGGAGGGAGGAAGAGGATGGGGGAGAGCAGCCGTTGCCACAGGTACTGAGATCAAGAGCGTGCTGCAGAGGTGGCTGACAGTCTGGAAGCAAAGTCATCACTAGGTGGGTGGCTGCTGGGCTCGCCACACCTGTGCACAGGCTCTCTCCTCTGCTGAGAATGCTAATCTCTCTTTCCTCGGCTCAGAAAACATCTGTGCCACCCTCACGGATGGATCTCCAAGTCTGTACTCAGGCGTTCTCCTACCCCACTTACCTCTCAGCCTGGATCCCTCTTCCTGTTCCAAGTCACACAGCCTCTGCGAATGCTGCCCATGACAGCACAGGCGTTTGACCGGGGAGCTGGGTTTGACACAAGACTTCTAGACTTGAGCAGAGGCACAATTGTCCTAAGGTGGAAATACGGACCTGCTGCTTCTCCTAACAAGATCTCTCAGCCAAAGGTGACAGAATTGACAATATACGCCGTGTATAAAAAAAAAGTCTTGAAATTTTTCGTGAAACTAGAAAGATTGTCAAACTAAAGAGCTCCAAGTAGGTGGATATTTATTTGCTCTCACATTCCATTTAGGGCAGCAGCAGCAGCAGCAACAGAGACTCTGAAAACCTGGCAAATGCGTAGGTCCCTCTCCTGTTAGGGGGTCATTTTAATTACCTCCAAGGGGGTGAAGCTCAATGCTGGAAGACTTTGGGTGGGGAAAAAAAAAACAAAAAAAAAGCTCTGTTAAGATAAAGGTGACCCAGAAAGACTCTAGCAAAGATCCCTAGGAGACAACAGGGAGAGAATGCTGGAAAGGAGGTGAAAGGTCAGATGCACCGTCAGGAACATTGTGTCCCCAGGCAGGGGGGTGAAGGTGGGCTGCCCTTCTGCCTCTGAGAGGTACGATCCTGCTCACGCTGCCAGGGGGGTGTGAGAGAGCAGAAGGCAGAGCTCACACAACCAAGGTTCACTTTGAACCAGAGCTACCTACCTTCCCAGCAGGCTGAGGTGAGCAACAAGGGGACAATGGTTCTGAGATTCAGGGCAGAGGAGTTAAGACCCCAGATGAGCAAAGATGCCTTTCTCGCAATCCAAGAACAAAATAGAAGGACCCTTCTGTGGGTTATTTGGTGTAGACTCACAGGAGTGTCTTCTTTGCACCATTATTGACATCTGGGGACTTGTGGAGGAAAATCTCAAACCCCCTCTCCCCACAGGAGACCTCAAGCTGCACAGCCCCGCCCACCTGCCTGCCTGTCTTTTGTATTGTTTGTTTGCCTTCACTCACTGTGAGGGAAAACCCGCATCACGGAGGCCATCATCAAGTTGACACAATGTCACACATATCATTCCCATCCCTGACCAAGTTCCTGTAGGACCAGAGAACAGCCTGTAGGGACACCGAAAGGCAGAGACCTCTAACTAGCAAGGACATAAGGATCTAAACACACAAAAGGCTCAAGTCTGCTTTAGACATCCAAGTTGTGACTTGAGATCTGCAGAGTCCTGTCCCACCCTCAACTGTCAAGCAGAGTAACCAGGACAGGAGACCAGCCCAAACCACCAGAACGGAGGAATTAAATCTCTAAAATATTAGTGAGTTATGCTTGACGATAAAATTGAATACTTAATATTTGTCTGTTGCCTACCAAAGCAAATTGCACAAAATAACTCAAAATGAAATATTCAATTAGCTCCTCTGAAACGGATTTGTTTTCAAGTCATTAATCTAATTAACACAGCCAGCTTCCCCGTGCAGTACTGGCCTTGTTCATATGAAGCCGGCATAGAGCTCATATTTGTCTACTCATGTACATGGCTATCTCTAAGGGCCTCCCCCTTGTTGCGCAGACTATTTTCTGCTCCCTTGCTTCCTGTATTTGTGGGTAGCATTCATTATGAACAAAACAAAATAAAGAAACTGCTCTAAATGAGAAGCATTTGAGGTTTCGAACTGTACAAGGAACGGGCTATTTATCCAATGTGCAGCACAGATGCGGCAGCTGGATGCACGCGCACATGCAAACCAAATGATCAGCCCGCATAATCGTGACAATTATACATTGCAATATGCTCCCTTTTCACTATTAACTCGGGAAGCTCCAAGGAAGAAGGGGGGGGGGAATAACCCTCATTTTGTTCTTTTAAATTTTGCAGCTTTGTGGACTCTACCTGCTTACCAATAAATTTAGGAGTATTGAAAATATGCTGTAATAAATTTACGAACAAAAATTATTCCCACTGAAAAATTATATAATGAACAATTTGGAGGCATCTAGAGAATAACTGAGAAGAAAATGCCGGTGCAATATTGCCCTCTACAGGAAATAGTGGAGAACTACACAAAGGTTCATTTTTTATTATTATTATTTTTTTTTCCAGTTTGGTTTCCACCAAGAGGGTAAAGAAAGCATCACAGCGAGGTGCAGTGTGTATATTATACCAATAGAGAAAGTAGACTCTGGATTTTTAAGTGATCCAAACTCAAAACCACAGATATTCCAATTTTTCTTCACTTCTCTGGACCTTGAGGAGTTGGAGAGATTGAGCAAGGCATGCTGACCAGGAGGAAAATTAGAACTGAGGAATTCCGACCTCAGCTTCCTCTCCAGAAGAACTGTGCAGCCCTAGCCTTTGACTGGTCTTTCTGTAGGCTCCCAATCCAGCTTGTTTGGGTATGGTCTGAATGTCAAATCCAAACAGGCTTGAATGATCTGCTTGGTACCCAGCTGGTGGCACTGTAAGGAAAAGGGATGGAGAGTTTGGGAAGTGGGGTCCGGCTAGAGGAGGTAGGTTCACTGGGGGCGTACACTTGACCTAGATCTGCTATCCTGTCCACCCCTGAGCCCCTTGTTTATCGTGAGGCAAAACAGCCCTTCTATGACATAACTTCTGCTTCTGTGAAGTTCTGCCCAATTGCCTGGGTCAACCACCCATGGGCTGAAGTCTTTAACACAGGTAGAATAAACTTTCATTCTCAAACTGTTCTCTCGGGCATTGGCCACAGAGACAGAAAAGTAACCAATATAAGTTATTTTAAAAAGCAGAAATATTGCACATGTGTGTGAAATCTCCAGATATCTTACCCTGTGGTCTGAACAAAGCATGTTTGAGGCTTTGGCTCAGAACAACAACTATCCTGTGACATTTGGGGTCTATTACATAGGTGGACGTTTATCAAGTGAGATCTTGTGCCATGCGCTGAAACGCCAGCCTAGTCAGATAAAAGATCTTCCTCCTCTAATCCAGAAACCTCTGTGGTGCAGGCCTTCATGAAAAGGTACACAACCTACTAGATGCAAATGCACTAAGCTACCCCCTTGTCTCACCACATACTCTAAGTCTACACCTGAAACTTGCCCAACATGAATTGTGAATGGCACAATGGAAGAGAAAGGAAGGGGGGAAAGCAAGAACCAAAAAGCGAGAAAATGAAACAAATAATCTTAGATTAGAAACTGTCCCATAGGAAAAGGGGGAGGTTGTTGTAATTCTGATTTCAGGATCGTCATCAAGAACAAGGAAAAAAATCAAAACTAACAACGCCTATAACTCTAAATAACCAAGAGAAGTTAAGAAAAAGCTACATAGAAAGCTGCAACGTTCTCCATGTGTCTATTAACCAAATACACTGTTTCATATAACAAAATACCAGGCCATCTGACACGGACCAATTACTTCCTGACTAGACAGCTACAGATTCATATTATCACAGAACAGAGGGATCCAGAGCACACATATTAGAATTCATTGTGCTGACTCATGCATGTTTCCTAGTTGTTTCCTCAAATTCATTTTTAAAACATTTTTTTAATTAAAATATATCATTCTCCATTTGCATGCTTTGTTTCCTCCAATTAATTTTTTAAAAAAAATTTGAAGATGGATGGTGGTGGTGCACGCCTTTAATCCCAGCACTCGGGAGCCAGAGGCAGGCGGATCTCTGTGAGTTCGAGGATAGCCTGATCTACAAGAGCTGGTTCCAGGACAGGCCTCAAAGCTACAGAGAAACCCTGTCTCAAAACAAAGCAAAATTTGAAATTAAAATACATCGTTCTGTTCCGTTTTCTCCTTCCAAGTTTGCTATGTACCCCTATCTTCCTCTCTAGATTAAATTCATAGTTTATAGCCTCTTTTTCTTCAACTAATGTTACACATACTCCTCTCTCTCTCTCTCTCTCTCTCTCTCTCTCTCTCTCTCTCTCTCTCACACACACACACACACACACACACACACACACACACACACACACTCACTCCAACATATAAATACAACCTGCTTGGTCCGTGTGTTATTTGTATTATATGGGTTCAAGGCTGACCTACTTGGTATTGGTTAACCAAGTGGAGGGTTTGTCCTTGGATAAAACCATCTTCTCCAGCTCTCGGCTTTCTTCAGTTGCCTGCAGTGCTTTGTCTATGGATGAGGTTCTATGAGTTTCCTTCTTCCATATTAGCTTGTCTATTGGTGTCATCCTTGGTTAGGTCTTGTTTAGGCAGCCATGATGTTGAGACTTCTTGGGTAGAGCCTCCCTGACACTTCTAAAAGATGTGACTTCACAGAAGACATCCAGTTTCTTCTCTTACTTCTTATAATCTTGCTGACCCCTCTTCTATCGAGGTTTATGTTGGGGTTAAGCCCCACTAAACCTCTCAGGATTCAGAAGGATCGCTATAGCAGGTGAAAACCTGACTAATAAGGGTAAATGAAATAAACTATCTCACGCAAGTCTTTTTTATCATGTCTAATTTATGCCTTCCATGTTCTCTCTAATGCTCTCTTGATGTAACCCTTTCAATGTCCCTCACTGTTTTCCCCACCCCACAAGGATTCCAGTTTATATAACCACATAGACATAGTTAACTGTTTTCTGTTAAATAACAATAATACAAAGCAAGCATTTCTTAGGGCTAACAGGATGGATAAAAGACTGAGGAGGTGGGTACCTTATGTCTCAGAAGGGACATGGCTGTGAAGCTCCCAGGCAGATACCGGGAGAATTAGGATGGTGATTGGCCCCCAGGGTGCTATATCCACTGGCACCCATGTGAGAAGGAATTTCTTTCTCTGGGACTGATTTAGCAACTCAAGCTCTTTTCTGATATATTTTAGGGGTAAAGGTACAAACAGTTAATATCCTAGACTCAGACCTTGTGTCAAATGAAAGGTGAAGTTAATTGCAGAATATTAATAGTTTGTTAGGTTAGAGCAAAAGCCAGTAGGTTACGCTCTCCTGAATTGGCTGTTAGGAAATTCAGGGCCACCCAAACCTGTTTGTTAGTAGGAGCAAACATACTGTCTCTCCTGTTTAGGGCCTCTTGCTCAAGGCTCCTTTCTTGTCAATGAGTCCTGTCAATAAGGATACTTGTTGGGGATTAGCTTTAAGTATATTTGACTATGAGAACAAAGGTTTGGCTGAGGGAATGTTTTCACACCAGGGCCCCAAGATATGGGTGGGGTCATTCAGTTGCCTGTACAGGAAGAAGTGACCTCAATGAATGATTTATACACTGCTGGGTTATTTCGGGAGAAATCCCATTATGGAAGGGAGAAGAGCCATGGTTTCACAAAATTTCTATGGAATTGACAGCGCCTATTCAGAAGACAGGTGTTCCCAAAGCTCTGCAAATCGGGCTCCTCACCGGATGGAATGCACTCCATGAGTTTGTCTAGTGATCTGTCAGCTGTACTTTTACTGTATAATGCTTGTGACTCACAGCACTCTTCCACAATGCTCCCTGAACCTTGAGTGCAGAAGTTATGTTGTCAGTTGGAGCTGGCAATCAGGTTCTCTGCATTTTGTTTGGTTGCGGGGTGTTTTTTTTTGTTTGTTTGTTTTGTTTTTGTGATAACCATCTGTTGCAAAGAGGAATTTGTTGAGGGGCGACAACTACACTTATCTGTGGGTAAAGGGAAATTTAGAATGCAGTTAAAACTATAATGGTGGGCTGTGGAAGAATCCCCTTATACACTGTGAAGATTTGTTGCTGTGGTTGGGTTAATAAAGAAGCTGATTGGCTAATAGCTGAAGAGGATAAAGTTAGGGGAGAACCAAACTGAGAATGCTGGGAGAAAGAAGAATGGAGTCTGAGGAGTTGCTAGCAGAAGCAGGAGAAGCAAGATGGGCATGCTTTACTGAGAAAAGATACCAAGCCAAATGGCAAAGCAGAGATAAGAAATATGAGTTAGTTTAAATGCAAGAGTTAGCTATTAATAAGCCTGAGCTATTGATCAAGCATTTATAATTACTGTTAAGACTCTGAATGGTTATTTGGGAGCAGGCAGGCAGAAGAGAAACTTCTACCTACACTGGTGTAATAAAATGGCAGTTTTAGGTTCTCCCTCAAGATTCATGACCTCACTAGCTCCAGGTTGTTGGTGAGGTTTCTAGTACCAAGCATGATTTTCCTCTTGTTGAATTGGCATTAAGTCCAGTTAGAAAGCGTTTAGTTACTGACAAGGCATGAGTGCCAATACCCTTGGGGGTTACCCTGTTTCTTATAAGAAGAATAATAAAGGACATTTCAAATTACATATGGAATAGAGGTAAATCGAGACCACTTGTTCATTTCCTGACTGCTCAGACCCAAATAATGACACAAAAAACTGTTAATTACAACACTGCTTGGCTAATGGCTTAAGTGTCTTTCTAGCTAGCTCTTACATCTTACATTAACCCATTTCTATTAATCTGTGTATCACCACGAGGCTGTGGCCTATTGGTAAGTTTCCAGGATCCTTCTGCTTCGGCAGCTACATGGTATCTCCCTGATTCTGCCTACTCTGATTTCCCTCCTGGCTTTGCTCTGCTAAGCCTTTGACCCTAACAGCTTTATTCATCAACCAACACATATACAGAATGACATCCCACATCAGAGAGACTCAGGTCACAATCGTCGGTTTCATTTTTTGTCTTATTGGTCTTTTGCCTGTTTGTTTTGATTTTCACTTTTATGTTTTTATGGTGTTTGTTTTGTCTATTGCTTTTTGTTTGCTTGCTTATTTCTTGTTGTTTTGAGAGAGGGGGGAGAGGGAGAAAAAGAGAAAGAACATAAATCTGGGTGGGTAGAGGGGGGAAAGATCTGGGAGGAGATAGAAGAGAGGAAATATGATTAAAATACATTTTACGAAAATATAGTAAACAGAAAACCAGTAGGCCACTAGGGACAGACATTTGATCCCTGACTCAACGCTGCCCTATCTCCTTTCTGACCCACACCATCTAAACAGCTGCTGACCCTTGTGCTTCTGCTGCCATGGACAGAGCCACTCCGCCATCATAGGCTGCAATAAATGCACTTTCCCCCAGTAAATTCTTTCTGTCGGAGATTTAGTCACAGAAACACGAAACTAACTAGCATATAAAACTGGCTCGTGGAGTTAGGTTACTGCCATAACTAAAACTGCCTGTGTAGGTCTTCAGCTTAGGAACTGGTTTGTAGGAAGAACATAGATTCGAGTGCCACCTAGTAGCTGATTCTAGCAAGTCTAGGAGACCAGAGAGTGGATAGTAGAGGGAGTTTGTGACACAGGGCTCCAGAAGGCAGCAGGAACTCCACTGGGAATTAGGCTAGCGGACTCACTTACCTGTTACCTCCTAGAAAAGAATCTGGTTATGTTTTGCCTATGTTCTGAATATCTGGGTGAGGCTGAACTAACTTACTTGACAGGAAATTTCCAGCCAGCAAGAAATTCAGGATGTGGCATCATTATTGTTTGCTGCTGTTAACTTGTTAGCACTTGGGTGCTAAATGGAATAGAGGGAGTGGTGACCTCAGGGCAAGACTCTACCCAGCTAAGCTTCTAACCTGTGAAAAGGAATTAAAGGAAAGCTTAAGCAGTGAAGGAACCAACAACAGAAAGCTGATGTAAATCTAATTTGAAGGCTGGGCTGAAAAAAGCAAGTAGCTTTGGGCCAAGAATATAAGAGTATAATCTGGCTTTAGAGTCAAGAATATAAGAAAGGGGTTGTGGAATCTCCCTCCATGACCAAGAAAAGCCATTGGGGCCAAAAGTTCATAATGGCCATTGCATGAAGCTATTAAGGAGAAACCTAGGTTATGTTGGAGACCCCCAAGATGCTGAAGATGCTGGAGTTGCGGGACACCTGCCAAAGAAAGCTGTAGACTGCGTTTGGGACGAGCCCAGGAAAGAGAAGTAAGTTGCAGTCAACAAAGCTAAAAGAAATTGGAGATCTGAAAAGTGCTTTGACATCAGACAAGGAGATGCAAAATTTTGAGTTACCCTGCTGGGTTTTGAACTTGCTTTGGTCCAGAGTTTCCCCACTATGCTCCCTTTCCTCTCTTTTGGAATGGTAATGTATATTCTGTACCATTGTATGTTAGAAGGATGTGATCTGCTTTTTAATTTTGATTTTACAGGAGTTTATAATTAAAAATTGTCATGAGTCTCAGAAACTTTGAACTTTCTTATTTATTTATATTTTATATGCATTGGCTTTTTGCCTGCATGTTATATGCATTGGGTTTTTTGTTTGTTTGGGGTTTTTTTTTGCCTGCACATATGTCTGTATGATGGTACCAGACTCCCTGAAATTATAGAGTGTCAGATAGAGTGTAAATGGACATGTGGATGCTGGGAATTGAACCAGGGTCCTCAGAAAGAACAGCCAGTATTCTTAGCATCCAAGCTATCTCTCCCACCCCAGAACTTTGGACTTTTTAAAATATTGAGACTGTGGTAGACAATGGGAACTTCTGAAGTTGGACTGAATACATCTTTTGCAGTATGGTGTGACTACAAACCAATGGGAGCCAGACAGTGGAATGTAGTGGTTTAGATAAGAATGGCCCCCATAAGTTCATATATTTGAATGCTTAGTTACCAGTGAGTGGAACTTGTTGATAGGATTAGAAGGATTAGAAAGTGTGGCATTGTTGGCAGAAGTGTATGGCTGGGGTTGGGTGGGCTTTGAGGTTTTCCAAAGCCCTCATACAGTCCAATGTTCTATCTCCCTCCCTCCCTCCCTCCCTCCCTCCCTCCCTCCCTCCCTCCCTCCCTCCCTCCCTCCCTCTCTCCCTTCCTATCTATCTATCTATCTATCTATCTATCTATCTATCTATCTATCTATCTATCTATCTACTCCTCCAGCATCATGCATACCACCGTGCTCCCCACAACAATGATGGACTAAACCTCTGAAACCGTAAGCAAGTCCCCAGTTAAATGCTTTCTTTTTATGAGTTGCCTTGGTCTTTTCACAGCAATGGAATAGTTACTAAGACACCACCAAGAGTGCTTATTAAAAGTATCTGGGACCAGTCTTACTCTTTTTGTTAAATTTACTTATTTATTATGTATACACCAGAAAGTGGCACTGGAATGCATTATAGATGGTTAGCCATCATGTGGGTGCTGGGAATTGAACTCATAACCTCTGGAAGAGCAGCCAATGCTCTTAACCTCTGAGCCATCTCTCCAGCCCCGAGCAGTGGTACTCCTTGAATTCTTTATATTCAATTCACCTTAAGTGGTGAATATGACTGATGTCATTTCTCTCTCTTTTTTCTTGGGGGGGATCTGGAACAGTCTGCTTCATGGGGTGTTTCTTACCCCTTCCTCCCATACTTGTTGGCTTTTTAAGTTAATAAAATTTTAAGAATTTCATGTCTTCCACTGAGGTCTTACCTGTATATTATTTTTGCAGTGGTTCCTAACACCACACCTGGAGTTAATATTTTACTACATATGCAATGAAAGGTGTTTGCAAAAATGCACTATATATCTCCTATGCTTAACATTGACATATATTTCATGCTATACATTATAAATTCTGACATAGTTTCTATCTGTAGTGCCTTTTATGAGGCTCCGTGGATCTGAATTTCTGACAGAATCCCTTACACTAGAACAACTTACAGCATTTCTTATAGCACACGTCTCCTAACAACAAACTATTCTACCTTTCATCTAAAAAAGTCTTTGTCCAGCCTAATTTTGGCAGTTGGGCACCCCTCCAGCATCGCTCGGGTGTCCTAGGTTGTTTTCTGTTGTTTCCCCTCAGAAGTCGGTTGGCATATGCATCGCTGCTTTCACACAGACCCTGAGTGCTTTTGTTTGTTTTCTGTTTTTCTCATGGCTTGCTTTCAAGATTTTATCTTTATCTCCCGTTAGGATGGTATTTGTTGTACACTGGTATTCTTTGTAATGTTCCATTTTCATATGCGCATTTACTGAAATTCTTTCTCTTCTTTTTTGACCTATCTTTTACTTATACTTAGTGATCATTGAACTATAGTCTAGGGCTTCATCAAGGTCACTATGAGATAGATCTAGCTGTTAGCAAGCAAACTCCAGGAATGCCCAATGTTTTCATAATGCCTATGTTTGCTTTCGGGATATAAATGGCAGATGTGAACACATTTTGCACCAGAGATCCATGGTCTTTTGCAAGAAAAGCTTGCTAACCCATTTTAGAAAGTTCTTTTGCAAAAGTGAAATCATATATCAGTGATACTTTGTTCTCACTGACCCTTCAAATTCAGGAACAAATACTTGTTAAACTAAGTCTCTTAGAAATTAAAAATGATTATCTTTTTTATTGTTATGTCTATGGATGCTTTGCCTGCACATATGTCTGTGTACCACGTGTGCAGTTCCTGTAGATACTAGAATATAGAATAGCCCTGAGACTGGAGTCATGGATGGTGTCCTCCTGGAGATAGTGCAATGTTCTGTTTATGTCCCCCACTTCTCAATGCACTTAAGAGCCTGAGTGTACAAAGTGTGAAAGCTCAGGAACATGGAATAACTTGCTCAGCTTACAGGCCGCAAAAGCAGATGTAGTCACTAAAATTTCTAGGATATTCCATTAAAATACAACCAGAAATTCTAAAATACTAACAAAATAATATGGCACTTGATTGGCCTGAGTTCTGCACCAACATAGAACAGTAAGGAGGGCAAGAAGTTCCAACTTCAGCTGCCCCAGCATATACACCATCTACCCAGCAGACACAACTTCAGAGCGCCCAGACCAAGTAGACCAATTGCTACTCTAGCAATTCACATTTGGATTAATTTGTATCTTTCGCGTCCTGTTTTTCCTCTTAGTTTTAGTATTTAGACTATTTTTTTAATTTATTTATTTATTAATGATTTCTGTCTCTTCCCCACCACCGCCTCCCATTTCCCTCCCCCTCTCCCAATTAAGTCCCCCCCTCAGCCCGAAGAGCAATCAGGGTTCCCTGCCCTTTGGGAAGTCCAAGGAACCCCCACCTCCATCCAGGTCTAGTAAATTGAGCATCCAAACTGCCTAGGCTCCCACAAAGCCAGTACGTGCAGCAGGATCAGAAATCCAAATCAAGACAACTTTAAGATACCATCTTACACCTGTCAGAATGGCTAAAGTCAAAAACACCAATGATAGCCTTTGCTGGAGAGGTTGTGGAGAAAGGGATACACTCATCCATTGCTGGTGGGAATGCAAACTTGTGCAACCACTTTGGAAAGCAGTGTGGCGGTTTCTCAGGAAATTCTGGATTAACTTACCCCTGGACCCAGCAATACCACTCTTGGGAATATACCCAAGAGAGGCCTTATCATACAACAAAAGTATATGCTCTATGATGTTCATAGCAGCATTGTTTGTAATAGCCAGAACCTGGAAACAACCTAGATGCCCTTCAATGGAAGAATGGATGAAGAAAGTATTTAGACTATTTTTTAAAGTTTTCATTTATTCATTTCACATTTATATAATTTCATTTATGCATTGTATTGTGACATTTTATCTCTTATCTTTTTCTCATCTAAACATTCTTATCCATTTGTTCTCTAGTCTTTTTTTTTAATTTTATATCTTGGTTTCCCTTCCTGTTCCTGCAATAAAACACTCTAGCAAAAGTGGCTTTAAGAAAGGGGTTTTATTTGGCTCACAGTCCCAGTTTTAGAGTCCATCACTGCAGAGAAGCCAAGGCAGCAGGAATCTGAAGTCGATGGTCACATTCATAGTCAAGAGCAGAGAGGACAAATGTGTTTTCTGTCTTTTATAGTCAGGACCCAAACTCGGGGAATGCTCTTGTCCTCTTTTATGGCAGGTTTTCCCACATCAATGGGTGTAACCCAAACAACCCCAACAGACCTGCCCACAACCAACCTAATCCAGACCATTCCTATTTAAATCTCCCTTCCAGAGTAATTCTATTTTGTCCTGACAATTAAAACTAACAGCATCACTTTGTTTCTCCTTTCCCTTTCCCACATCCATTTTCTTTCCTTCTTTTCTCTCTCTCTCTCTTTCTTTCTTTCTTTTGCTTTTATGTTAATTTTTGTCATTTTCTGCTCTGTTATCATTGATGATATTATTAGTCCACTTTAACATAATTTTGAGGGTATTTTTATATCTTTTTTTTTCTTGGTTTGTTGATGTTTCTGCTAGAGAAATTTGGTTTTGTACCAGGCAATAGTAGTGCATGACTTATCCTAGTACTCAGAAGGCAGAGGCAGGCAGATCTCTGTGAGTTCAATGTCAACTGTGCTACAGAGCAAGTTCCAGGACAGTTAGGACTGTAACACAGAGAAACCCTGTCTCAACACAAAGCAAAACAAAAATTAAAAAAAAATGATTTCTACTATCTGGGTGGTACTGAGGATTAGGCTTTAAAAACTGGGCTGCTCATTAAGAAAACCCTGAAATAAAACTGAAGGAAATATTCAAACCAACAAATGCATAAGTCCTAAAAGACAGACACGGAAGAAATGTGAAAAGGGCAGCACAATGTCCTCAATGACCACAAATCTTCAATTCCAAAATTAAAGACTTTGAAGTGGTTACCATGGCAGACAATTCAAGAGTCTACTTATAAAAATGATAATGAGCTGGGCACTGATGACACACGCCTTTATTCCCAGCACTTGGGAGACAGAATCAAGCAAATCTCTGAGTTGAAGCCAACTCGCTCTACAGAGCAAGTTCCAGGACAGTCAGGGCCACATAGAGAAATACTGTCTCAAGTTTAACTTTGGTCAAATAAAGTTCTTTTTGTAGTGAGCAGTGATTAATGCAAGACTCTAAAACCATATAACTGACAATGAGTGTTCAGATAGAAGAACAAATGAAAGAAAGGGAAGGAAAAGGGGAAGAACAAGAAGAAGAGGAAGAAGGAAAGAAGAGACAGCAGGAAGGGGGAACACCAAGTGAACAAACCATTAAAATAAGTGAAAATGATAGAAATCAGAAAATCTCTGTCAGTAATTACTCTAAATATAAATGGTCTTGCTTCTTCAATTAAAAGACGAGGGCAAGCTGACTGAATTTAGAACAAGCACCATTAATTATCTAATAGGAACACATTTCACTGGCAAAACCATATATAGACCAAAGTTAAGTGAATACATAAACATAAAGCAGAAAAGGAACTACCACTAAATTGAAGTACACTGCAAACCAAAATTGGTTTGCAGCCATAAGGAGGATCACCAAATTAATATAAGGTTATCACCAAATTAATAAGGTGTCATCTACTAAGATGACAGAATAATCATAAATATATATACATCTAACATTGATACACCCAATTTCATAACCATTACTGAAAATAAAGGGACAGACAGTCCAAATATATTAATAATGAATAACTTTAATTCCCCACTCTCATTAACAGATCTATCATCCAGCCTCCCCAATAAAAAGATCAAAGAAACTTCAGAGTTAAATTCATCCACAGAGTAAATGAATTTAATATCTACAGAGTATTCTATCCTATAGATGTGTAAATTTTTCTTTTAAATGATCATACTTTAGGACATATATTTAGGCATCTCTGTTTGAAATAATATTTAAAACAGTAATTTTTTGTGTCTTATTAGACTATAGATGGAGCAGAACTGGAAGTCAAGAGCAAATGAAACAACAAAAACTGCATAAATACATGTAGATAGAATAGTATACTCTTGATTGATCAATGAATCACTGAAGAAACCAAAAAGCAAAAATTTTTAGAATCAATTAAAAATAAAAAGTAAAAAAAATCAGAATATTTGGGGCACAGTAAAGGCAGTTCTAAAAGGAAAGTTTACATTTATGAGTGTTTAAGTTTAGAAAAATAATCACAAATATCTCAAATAAATAATTTAATTGTGCACACTTCAAGGTCTTAGAAAAACAAAACCCTAGATAAATAGAAAAGAATAATAATAAGTAGAGTATAAATTAATTAAATGGATACTAAAAGGAACAATAAAATCACTGAAACAAAGAGTTGTTCTTTGAAAAGACAGATACAATAAACAAACCCTCAGTCAAACTAAACAAAGGAAACTTTAGTTAATAAAGTTAGAGCTGAAAAGGCAGCTTACAATACACACCATAAAAACAGAGGACCACTAGAGAATACTTTGAAATTTTCCCAAAGATGGGTATTTAGAAGGAATCGATAAGTTCCTAGATACAATGACTTATCAAATTGAAATTAAGAAGTTACGCACAGCTTAAACAAATATCCTAGCAAAGAAAAGCATAGGACTGACAAACTCATTATAAGTTCCACAAGACTGTAAAGAACAACCTCCAGAAAAAAAAAAAAGAGGAAACACTTCCAAATTCATATGAAGCCAGCATTACCCTGAAACTAAAACCAGATAAACATATAATAAAAGTAGAAAACTATGCAACCTCAGCAGCTCTCTGAGATACAAACTGTGACTGCACAGAGCAGACCAAGAAAAAAAAATAATCAAATTGAGGAAATAATTAAATTTAGGGCTGAAATCAGTAAAATAGAAACAAAGAAAACAATACAAAGAATTAATGAAACAAAGAGCTGGTTATTTGAGAAAATCAACAGGATAGATAAACCCTTATCTAAACTAACCAAAAGGCAGAAAGAGACTATCTCAATTAACAAAATCAGAAATGAAGGGGGGACATAGCCACAGACACCAAGGAAATCCAGAGAATCATTAGGTCATACTTTAAAAGGCTGTACTCAAAATTGGAAAATCTAAAAGAAATGGTTCTGGATAGGTATAACATACCAAAATTAAATCAAGAACAGATGAACAATTGAAATAGACCTTCTAAGGAAATAGAAGCAGTCATCAAAAGTCTCCCAAACAAAAAAGCCCTTGACCAGATGGTTTCAGCACAGAATTCTACCAGAACTTCAAACAAGAGCTAATACCTATACTTCTCAAAATGTTCCACACAAAGGAAACAGAAGAAACATTGCCACTCTTTTTACGAGGCTACAGTTACCCTGATACCCAAACCACACAAGACTCAACTAAGAAAGAGAATTACAGACCAATCTTCCTCATGGATATTGATTCAAAACTACCAATAAAATACTGGCAAACTGAACCCAAAGACACATTAAAAAAAATCAGGAAGTAGAGGCAGGTCAAGGAGAACAGGAGAATTCTGGGAAGAGGACGCAGTCCAACCCAGTCACAGAAGCACGACGTGACTGCCTTGCTGAATAAGGTACTGAGCCAATAAGAATAATGGGCTAATATAAGTTATAAGAGTTAATAAGAAGCTTGAGCTAATGGGCTAATCAGTTTATAGTTAATGTAGACTTCTGTGTGATTTCTTTGGGAGTTAATCACACAGGACTTTGGAAACCTAGCAGGACAGAAAACTCACACTACAGAATGGCATGCCAACATGGGGCTGACCAAATCTACTTAAAAGCCTGAGAGAGCTTGGAAAGTTATTATGTATAAAGTTAAACATGGCTTCTTAATAGCAGCATTTTCTCAGGTGGTCTCTGCTTGCTAGAGGTTAATGTATCTCATTTAAGAGAAGCTTCCTGACTCAGCTTTTGCTGCAAAACCTTGCAGCTCTTTTAAGAGGTCCTGCCACAAAGCACTTAAATGGTGTTGATGAAGAGCTGACCACATGCTTTTTGGTTTTCAGCTGTAGCAGGAAAAAAGTTGTGCCATTTTAAAATGCTGGCTTTCTGGGCCATCCTGCCAATGCAAACTCTGACTCTTTCAGGTAGGATGTCTGGCTACAGAGCATTTGAATGTGGTTTGTGAGCAGACTGCTGCAGCTTGCTTGCTGGGAGGGACCTTGAAATGCCATAGAGTTGTGGCAATAAACATGGTTACATCCAGTACCTCCACCATGAGGCTGGAAACTCAGAAAGCTAAGGAATGGACTGGATCTAGCCGTCAAAGCCATGGCTTTAATCCTACCCATATTGCTTAGCAAATTAAAGACTCATGAGAACAGAGAGATATACATTAAGATAGATTCGAAGATGGAAAAAATACCTCTAAATAGTTTACTGTGTGTTCAAAAATATATGTAGACCTGGGAGAAAAGAAAAAAGAGAGTAGTTGGGTGTGGTGGCACATGCCTTTAATCCCAACTCTTAGGAGACAGAGGTAGACAGACCTCTGTGAGTTCAAGGTATGGTGGGATATACCTTTAATCCCAGCACTTGGGAGGCAGAGATTGGTGGTTCTCTGTTTGTTCAAAGACAGCCAGGTCTATAGAAGGAGTTCCAGGACAGCCGAAGATACACAGAGAACCTGTCTCAAAAAGCCAAAAATTAAAAGTAAAAATAAAAGAAGTAGAGGTGAAAACAAAGCCACGTAAAGATGAAAAATACATAGAGTCTGGATACTGTATGTTATTATGTTCTCTTTGAATTGTTTGAATGCTGATGAAGGAGCAACAGCTGCTAATAGATGTTTGTTTATAAATGCTGCTGAATTAATTCAAGAGAGGTATTTTGAAAATACCTTGACTTCAAAATTGAAGTGAAACGGTATGTTACTTTGGAGAAGAGGTTTTGCTTTTGTTTCCACAGAAAATGAGAGGCTATGGATTTATTTTGAGTTAAGAAAAATCAGGTTTGATCAAGGAAGACCACCTAAGAAATCTCTGGTAGAAACAGATGGCCCAGATGTCTGAGTTCTACATCCAGAACAGATTCAAGCCTGCTGCCTGAGATGATCAAGCCTCACAGGATACTCCAGTCAGTAAGAACTTGATAATAATTCTAAATTTTCTTTAGGTCCCCATAAGGTTATCAGTGCCCCCAAACCAGCAGGAAGTAGCCTGGGAAACTATGCCCAAATCCCCCAAAAATGGACTTTGGATAATGGTAAAAAGAAAAGCTAAACAAAGGATATTAGATTAAGAGTTCTCGTTTTTTGTTTTTTTAAAGAGGGGGAAGTGGTGTGGGAAAATGATCTGTATTCTGTCAATTATATTTTAAATAAACACTGCTTGGCCAGTAACCAGGCAGGAAGTATAGGCGAGACAACCAGACAGGAAGTAGAGGCAGGTCAAGGAGAACAGGAGAATTCTGGGAAGAGTATACAGTCCGATCCAGCCACTGAAGAAGCAAGATGTGACCACCTCGCCGAATAAGGTACCAAGCCACTTGGCTAACATAGACAAAAATAATGGGATAATATAAATTATAAGAGTAAATAAGAAGCCTGAGCTAATGGGCTGATCAGTTTATAGTAAAAAAAAAAAAATCATCCACCATGATCAAGTAGGCTTCATCCCAGAGATACAAGGATGGTTCAACATATGAAAATCTGTCCATGTAATCTACCATATAAATAAACTGAAAGGAAAAAATATATGACAAAATCCAGCATCCCTTCATGATAAAGGTCTTGGAGAGAGCAGGAATACAAGGAACACATCTAAACATAATAAAAAGCAATATACAGCAATCTGACAGCCAATATCAAATTAAATGGAAAGAAACTCAAAGTGATTCCACTAAGACAAGAAAAGACTGTCCACTCTTTCCATATATATTCAACATAGTGCTTGAAGTTCTAGCTAGACTAATCAGACAACAAAAGGAGATCAAGGGAATACAAGTTAAAAAGGGAGAAGTTAAACTTTCACTATTCACAGGTGATATGATAGTTTACATAAGTGACCCCAAGAATTCTACCAAGGAACTCCTACAGCAGATAAACACCTTCAGTAATGTGGCAGAATACAAGACCAACTCCAACAAAGCAGTAGCCCTCCTATAGCTGAGAAAGAAGTCAGAGAAACATCACCATTCACAATAACCACAAAAAAATATAAAATATCTTGGGGTAACACTAATCAAACAAGTGAAAGATCTGTTCAACAAGAACTTTAAGTCTTTGAAGAAAGAAATGAAGAAGATAACAGAAAATCAAAAGACCTCCATTCTCTTGGATAGGTAGGATCAACATAAAAAAAATGGCAATCCTACCAAATGCAATCTATAGATTCAATGCAATGCCCATCAAAATCCCAATACGATTCTTCACAGACCTTGAAAAGAACAATACCCAACTTCATATGGAAAAGCAAAAACCCAGGAGAGCCAAAACAATCCTGTGTAGATGGTTTTGATTCAGTAAAAACTTCACTAGGGTGCTTCAAAATCCAGCAGCAAGGATTATGTAACTCTGAAGAGGATGCTTGGGATTGACCACAATCTGGTCATACAAAGAAAGCAGTATCTAAAATGAGGTTGCTCTACAATGTTGCATCTGAGTTTGCAGTGGATATGATCGTCTAGAGGCTTCTTAGAACTTATAGAGAACTCCAGGAAAGCCCAATCTTAGGACAAAGATGAAATTCCTAATCTTGGTCTGAAGTCCACTGGACCCTAATTCATTCACAATCAGCTTACACCTACTCAAGTATCTCTGAAGGCTGGTGTTTTTCAGCATTCTAGCCCATGATGGCTGGTGGGGGAAACAGCTTTTATTCAGTACCATACTGTGCTTTGGACAATTCACCCTCATTGCTGTTAAACGTTTTGCTGGAATTCAGTAAATACAAGCTCATTTGCTGCAGAAGTCACACTAATGAGAGAGCTAAAACTTAACTTGCCCTTGGTTCTATGGTAGCACCATAGCCAATCCTTCCATGTCTTTGACAAAGAGTACCACTGAATTATTTTTAATTTATTGAAGCTATGAAATACATACTTGCTCTCTCCACGAGTCTCTACCTCCTCAACAGTCACTATATAGTTCTAGCATATGAAGTTTTTCGTCTTATCTCCTATTACATATTAGGTTCCTTTACAGCAAGCACCTGTAATATCAGTGTTCACATGTTTGGGGCTTCTCACAATGTGTAGTGTAAGGTAAACCATTAAATGTTAGTTGAAGGAATTAAGATGACCCTAGGGGCTAAGGAGATGGTTCACTGGGTAAAATGTTTTCTGTGCAAGCATGAATTTGAGTTCAGCCTCCCAGCATCCATGTAAAACATTGGAAGCAGCAGTGCAAGCCTGTAATCCCAGTGCTTGGAGGCCAGAGACAGCAGATTCCTGGTGATCAGTGACCAGACTGCTAAACCTGTATACTTCAGGTTCAATGATAGAGTCTGTCTCAAAAAATAAGGTAGAACATGATGTATGAAGACACCTGACAATAATTTCTGCCTCCTGCATATATGTTCTGCACATGAAGGAACACCCATATGTACAAACATGTACTAAAGAGGAGGAAGTAAAGATGAAAGAGGAGATGCTATTGTTTGATGTGGGAATGTCATATATCAATCTGTTGATTTCATTGGTTAAGCAATAAAGAAACTGCTTGGCCCTCATAGGTTAAAACATAGGTGGGAGGAGTAAACAGAACAGAATGCTGGGAGAAAGACGCTGAGTCGAGGAGTCGCCATGATTCTCCCACTCCAGGCCGACGCAGGTTAAGATCTTTCCTGGTAAACCAGCTCTTGGGCTACACGGATTATTAGAAATGGGCTAGTCCAGGTGCGAGAGTTAGCTGAGAAAAGGCTAGATATAATGGGCCAAGCGGTGTTTAAAAGAATACAGTTTCCGTGTAATTATTTCAGGTAAAGCTAGCCGTGCAGGCGGTGGGGTGCTGGGGACACAGCCCCGCCGCTCCTATTTCAACAGAGTGGCGCCCAACATGGGGCTAAATCCACTTAAAAACCTGAGAGAGCTTAATTTTAAACAGAAAAAACAGAGTTTAACACAGAGTTTTGCTCTTTGTTGGTGGCATGCCATAGAGAGATTTCCTGATTCAGCAACAGCAGCAGAAAAAAAGCTGCGTCATTTTAAATCGCAGCTTCTTGGGGCTGTACTGCCAGCGTGAACTCTGGCTTTAAAGCATTTCAATGGATTTTATGGGACTGGATGTTTGTGTTCCCGCTTGGGATAGGAAGGAGAGTGCTCTGAGACCGTGCTAATGGCTCAGCGCTCCCCGCCTGCACCTGGGCAGACGGCTGAATCAGGCTTAGGCAGGCGGAATGGCATGGCGTGTTTTCAGACTGCGCAGTGCTCTGCATGTCAGATTTGGCTGTAACTTGGATGAAAAGAATTTCTGTGCTGCATGCTCAGTCTCAGAATTAAACTGCTGAGTGCCGTTCCTACCTGGTGGCCCCAGAGCTAGCACAAAACGGTACGTCCTCCATTTTGAAATTTTCCTGACTCAGCAGCAGGAAAAAACTGGCTGTTTTAAAATGCTGGCTTTCTGGGCTGTGCCGCCATTGCAATCTCTGTCTGTCTCCTGCGGGAGACAGCTTTTGAATGGAGCATTTGGAGTAAAGTGCTACAATTTGTTTGATGGCAACTAGACGGCTGTGTGCCTAAAGGGGGACATTGCGTGCTGCAGCTCAGAGGCACAAGCAGCTCCGCCATGCTAGTGGTGCAATGTGCAAGGATCAGAGGCACGAGCGGCTCCGCCATGTTGGACTGAGCGGGGCGAGCAGGCAGTACCTGTTTTTGACCTAGGAATGTCACAGCTTAGATTCTTAAGTGCCTAGTGATTTAAAGGCGCAAATTAAAAGTGCTCCTGGATAGTAAAAAATTGCAGATTCACAATAGGACAGATTCAGACCACTAAATGAGTCACACTGTTGGATGAATGTACGTAGGCTTGAGAGAGAGAAGAAAAAGAATATAGAGAATAAAGTTAATGGTTAAAAAAAAGGTGAAGTCTTTAAAGAGACAGAGTACAGATAGTTAAGAGATTAAAAGAAATAAAGAAAAATAAGCCATGTAAAAATGGAAAATTCACAGAGAGTCTGGATTATGTACATTGTGTTTTCTTTAAAATTTTTGACTGTGAAGGAGCTAAGTACAGAGAGACATTTCATTACATGGGCTGCCAAGCTAAACCAGAATGAATATAAGGGTATTATGATTTCAAAATTTGGGTCTAAGGATATGATGCTTTGGAGAGGGTCTTCTTTTGTTTTCACAGAGGACCAGACCCTGTGGAATGCATCTATCCCGATATGGTATGATAGACCACGACCTCCCAAAAAGTTCCTGTGAACACCCTCAAAAAATTACTTCACTCAACTGCCAACTGAGATAAACCTGGCACACAGGTTATACCCTAAATGACCTGATTAACAGCGCCCCCATTCAGCAGGAAGCAGTTTGGAGAGAAAAAACTGCACCCATGTTCCCAAAATATTGTTTATAAATGTTCTTTTACATTTAAAGGGGGATATGATATAGATATGAATAATTTGCATTGGTATGGATTTTACAGTCAATTTTGTTATATGTATATGTATTTCTGATCTTGATTAAGGTATTGTGATTGTGTAGTTCATTTTTAAAATGTAATGTATTAGGAAATATAGGTTGTTGATGGATAATCATAAATAGTAGTCATGTTACTTAGATTTTCTAGATATATAGAGATACATTTCAGTTAGATAGACATTCTTTGTATCTTTCAAAGACTGCAGAATATGGCATTTAATGTTTTAATAACTTAGGACTTTTCACGACAATGAGACACTCTGCTCCTGGCAGCACCAATCTACTTCAAGAAGAAGATGGACATCGAAGAGGATCCTTATGGAGTTTGATAGCCATTTGGGCAAGAAACTGTTCTTGCCTGGACTGTTGCATAAACTGGACAAAGAGAACCCGCAGAGAGAGGACTGCTGAACTTGCCTAAAGGTGAGATGGTCTTTCGGGGTTCCTGATTCTTGAAAGCGTCTGCGAGACATTCTGCAGGACACAGCAGAAAGTGACTGAACTGTCTTTGGAATTTCCTGCTTCATGAAAATGTCTGCTGGATACTATGGGCCTGAAGGCTGAAGATGGATGCCCCAACGGTACAAAAGAACTTTGGGTGACTGTCCAGGCAGCGAAATGTCTCTGTCATTTCTAGAGTTTTCTTATTTCTTGTTTACTTAGGTAGTATTATATCCTTCTGGAGTCTTTGATGGAGTTGAAGAATGAATAGATAGTTATAGTTTTCCTTAGTTATGATAAATGATAAAATAGATATAAATATTGTAACTGTAATTCTTTCTTGATAACTGTTTAGCTATATGTAATTTTGCTATGTTAAATTTAAAGCCTTCCTTTTTTGTTTAAACAGAAAAAGGGGAAGTGATGTGGGAGTATCATGTATCAATCTGTTGATTTCATTGGTTAAGCAATAAAGAAACTGCTTGGCCCTCATAGGTTAAAACATAGGTGGGAGGAGTAAACAGAACAGAATGCTGGGAGAAAGAAGCTGAGTCGAGGAGTCGCCATGATTCTCCCACTCCAGGCAGACGTAGGTTAAGATCTTTCCTGGTAAACCAGCTCTTGGGCTACATAGATTATTAGAAATGGGCTAGTCCAGGTGCGAGAGTTAGCTGAGAAAAGGTTAGATATAATGGGCCAAGTGGTGTTTAAAAGAATACAGTTTCCGTGTAATTATTTCAGGTAAAGCTAGCCGTGAGGGCAGCGGGGTGCTGGGGACGCAGCCCCGCTGCTCCTATTTCAACAATTGTTGTCTTCATATTCTTGTTTACTTATAACACTGAGGGGAAAATCCAACTTGGCTATAGAAACCTAGTTAAGATTCTAAAGAGAAGATCAGCCAGACTAAAACTTAAACTTGCTTTTTTTCTTTCATGTACTTTTAAAATAACAATATATCTACATTAAGCAAAAACTTAGCTCTATTGTGAAACAAAACAATAGCTGTAATAACCATGTTTGGAGGACTCAGTGCAGATGATTTAGAAAAACACTAGATCCTTAAGAACTTAATGAGGAAAAAAAAGCATGAACAGCAATTCACTAACATAAAAAACACAGGCTAACAAACCAGTAAAACCTGCTCTCTCTAGACATTCTTTTCCTACAAAATTAGTGAAGCTTTAACAAAATAGCAATTCAGAAATCAATGTAGTCAAAGGGTACTCACACTCAGTATCTTGGGGAGAAGATGTGAACATGGCTCTAGGGCAAAGAAACCTTAAAAGGTTACCCCCAAAATACATGTGAGACAAGTATACATATGCACATGTATGTAGATATAAACTAAAATATCTTCACGTTTTCCTTTACATGTCCTTAAAGTACACTATATGAAATCTGTATTGATGAGAATTTACACAGTAGTATTTAGACATTAAGAGCAGTACTCTCTACCACTAACTGCATGTCCTTAACAACCCACTAATGTTCTGGGCTTTCCAGTCTTTGGGAAACCGTGACTAAATGCTGCTGCTGCTAATGTAGTTATTTTACAGGTTGGTATAAAAATTAGACCATGTACCACAGTTTAAAACAGTGCCTGGTATAGAGAAAACTCAATAAGTGTTTTAAATGTTTTACAGGTAATAAATTTGGCAGCAGTCTAATGTTTACTGGCAGGCTGTTTTAATGATAATATATATTATAATGTTAAATGACAGATCAGTGTTTTAAATAATAATATATTACATATTATAGTACTAAATGACAGGATTTCTTAAAAGATAGTAAATCCATACAATGCCATACTATTAGTCATTAGAATGTTATTTGCAAATAATTTTTAATATTGGAGAAATGTTTGAGCTAAAAGTGAAAAGGCATGATATAAAAATGATTTCAACTATGTAAAATATATAACTATTTTTAAAAAGTATATAGCAGAAGGTACCTCAAATACTAAGAGCAATTCAGATAGCAGAATTTAACCTGCATGCTGTGGTTTTCTTCTTCATCCTTCTCTACCAGTAATCTTTTTCTTTTCCCCAAAAGGAAAAACCAGGAAAACATCATAATTTTGAAAGGCTAAAGAGACAAATGTATATAAAACTTATAGAAATGCCCAACATTTTATGTGTGATGTAATACAGAAATGTCTGTGGTTTTCCAAAACTAAATTCTTTTCTGTGGAATTTCCAAATACTGTTATTAGTGCAATAAATATCACAACATCCATCAGTGAATATCCCTTGGTCGGATCTGTTTATAAATGTGTAATCCAGTGTGCACGATGTACTCTTTTCCTAAAACCTCCGACATTCTCAAGCCAATCTCCCCAAGTCTCTACCAGGTTCTGACCTAGAATGTCCTATCAGCAATATTGCAGGACAAGTCTTCTAACAACACACCATGCTCCAGTAGCTTTGACCTTTTCTATCCAACAAACCAAAAAGCTCTTATCTCTGCTGCAATTATCAACGAGAACTTCTTCTGTCCAGTCCATAGAAAGACAAAGCAACCCTATTCACTCCGAGAGCTTCCAGAACTTTCTAATTCTTTGAGTCCTTTCAGTAGAGCTCCAGAGCTGTTTCTGAACTCCATCTTTCATATCACCTTGCCTTATCTGCACAAAGTATCTTCATTGCAGACAGCCAACTTCTGTTCCTAGGAGCAGGTATGTAACCATGTAAGCATCAGCCTCTGTGGATACCATCTAAGACCCTGACAATGTTACCAACAGGACCAATGGAAACAATCACAAGCCACGGGAGATCATGATATTCAGCTTCTTAACAAAGCATTCCTCAAAAGAACACCTCACTTATCTACCAACATCCCCATATATACAGCACTGAGTTAGGTATTATATTAGCCACCGCCAAAAAACATTCTAGTTAACCCGTATCAGATTTCACCCAAGCACACATCCTCATTGCATTTCCAGATAATTCTGAGTGAGGTTCTAAGAGCTGAGAAAGAGGAAACTGAAGATGTTCACGTGCAGTTGTTCGATGTGACACTGCTCTCAGGCTGATCTTTCACACTTTACAAACTGATACAACGCAATCTAAATGCACCATAAATATATATTTGTTAATCTTGATATTAGAACATTTAAACATTTCAAACTACATAAAAATATGACAAACAATATAAAACAAAGAAATTTGTTGACAACTTAATTCCAAAACATCACTATTATACTGCAATTAAGCAACAGGACAGCTTACACAGCTATTCAAAAAACAGTGTTTTTACTGGAGTGTTATCAACAAAAATCAGCACAATCCCACATAATAATGTCTCCAATTTATTATCGTTTCCACAGTACAAATTTTTCAAACCATAAATCCTTTGCATTTATTCAAAGTCTGTAAACAAGTGCCTGACTCCCCACCCTTGCCTCAGTTTAAGCATGTGAATGTTTTAAGTCCTTCGATCAAGTTTTAACTCTTCCACTTGTATAAGGAATCAAGAGCCTTCTCTCTTTACATTATTTATATTTTATCATACAGCCTGCAGTGCAGTAAATCACAGTGAAAGCCCTGGGGAAAACAAAACAACATGATCTTTACAGCAGGACTTGAAACTTTATAATAATAAATGCATTTGAAGAAACGTCCCATAATAAAAGTGTGGGTTTTCATTTCCAGAAAGCAAGTCAATTAGAAACTCTAGTTTCTACTTAAAAACCCATTTTGATCTAAAAGTGAAAACAGTCCCCTATCCACAGTCATTTTATAAACTCTATACAGTTTTACTTGCAGAGATTTTTTTTTCCAGTCTGGAAAACAGTAGTGCAATTAGTTTTACTTCTTTTAAGTTATTTAGTCCATGATGGAAACAGCTCTGTGGAAAGATAAGAAGATATTCTGGTAAACAAGAAATTTTTGCAAGCCCATGCTGGCTTACAGTCCATTAAAGCTTGTAAGTCCATAGCGGCTTTCAACAGAATGCTGTGTATACATCACTAACATCAATGCAGAAATAAATAGGTGGAAATAACTGTAAACTGTCTCCTCTTGATGACTCTTCGGTAATGTCTGACTTGATGAATTGATGGTGTAGTTTGTTAAATCAGCAGACAGTAGACAGTTGCAGTTACGGACATTTCCACTATGGTATCAACTCTGGAAAGCCCCAATGGAGTTACATTCCTAAAATTAAAATAAAAACGGAGTGGAGGGTGGGAGATAGAGTTCACAGATGCCACCTGAATGGAATTCCATCAAGTCATTGAGTCACTTAGACTTCTTCTTGAAAAGGCTTTTGATTTTTGATGGCTTTTTGCTTTTCTCGCCATTGTGACAAAGGTCATGTGGGATGCTGCTGATTCTGGAAACATTCGAGACTTCCTGAACTGGCTTGCTGTCATTGCCAGCTGAGGAACATGATGTGTGTCGAGGTTTAGGCACCGGGATGCCACTAGAAAGTTGGTTCATGCTACAGGATTTCTCCAAGATGCCATTGTACACTTTGCTGGCAGGACTGAAGATCATGCTCTTGGTTTCTGTCAGACCCACACACTCAGGGGAGCCCCGGGAGACATCTGCTGTTATTGGCGATTCTCCCCTGGAGGAATCCTCCAGGGAAAGCTCATCTCTTGATACCTTTCGAGAAGACAATGTTTGGTATATCTCAAGGCTTGAAGGGGGAGACTGTTTCCTCCCAATGGAGGAGTTTAAGGAGTCACACTCTGAAGCTGTGTCCTGTACTTCCCTGAAGAAGACAAAGGGAGAACGCTTAGATCAAGATGTTCGTAAGAGTAACAGTGAACATTCTAGTCAAGTCAACTTCCATTCACTAAAATCCAATTACTAAAGGAGATATGCTATAATTATATGTAGAGATAAAATTGAAAATTTTTCTTGTACTATAGCATATTATTTCCATGTGCATATGTGTGTGTAACAAAGAGAAACAGAGAGAGAAAGAGAGAGGAGACAAACACACACACACATATATATGCATTTGTGTAGATATTTGCATGTGTGCATGTGTGGACTACAGACCAACATGGACTATCTTTCTTGACTGCCATCATGTTATTTTTTGAGACAAGATCTCTCACCAAATCTGGAACTCATTAATTCAGGTGGGCTGACTGGCGAATACACTAGAGATCTGCTTGCTCCCATCTCTATCCTGCTGGAGTTAGACAGTGTGGCATGTACCTTACATTTACACAGGTGACAGGGACCCAAACTCGGCTTCTAATGCTCATTAGCAGACACTGCATGCATTGACTGATCCTCTCCCTAGCCCCAAACTTGTTTAGTTTTGAGATAAATTATACCAATCAAACAACATAATTTAATTAAATTATGCCTAACATGTGAATTTTGAGTTTTCCTAAGCCCTTCTGACTTTTGCTTTCCTTCAATACTCTTTTTCCTTCTGAATCATAGAACTGAAGTATATGTTTGAAAGATGGAGTTTTAATCACTATTTTAGTGTTTAGTTATGAACTTGAGGAAATATAACTTTCTGAGGAAGTAAAACATGAACACAGCACTAAAATAAAAGCTCTACCAAGTTTTGTGGAGACAATCTGCTAAGGTACACTGAAACGGATAGGAGATAAAAGGCAAACATATGATGCTATTTTCCAAGAAGGGACATTGAGTAAGTTTTTACAGAATAATCTGTGAATGTTTCCCCACTTTGTCTATAGTGAAAAAGAAGATAAATAAAACAGAACACTAAAGTTCCTAAGAGTCACCGTCAAGACGACTAGCCTCCTCTGAAATATCACAAAGCCATGTTCCTTCTTAGAACCACCACAAACTTGCCCTAAATGACTCCATGACTTCCTCATTAGCTTCTCGGCTTCTATTCCGGTGTCTCCCTTTCAGCAACTTTTCTATACAGCCACTGAAGTAACCCTAAAAGCTCAGTCACCACATCACTCACTTGCTCATGACTTTCCACTGTGCTCCCTCAGATAGAATCCAAAGGCCCTGCACATCTATCGAGCCCCTGGCTATCTCTCCAACCATACTCCCTTCCCTCTGTTCCAGAACACCCTTCCTGTTCCTTCAACATACCAATCTGCAGACTTCCTCAGGACTCTGCACTGTTTCCTCTGCTCGAATATAATCCTCCCATTGCTCTGACTGGCTTCTTCCTATACTTTAGATAACTACTACCCACCCAGAGAGGCCTTCCCTAACCATCCTATATAAAACTATAAAATGACATTTCCTTTGCTTATCATCTATCATGGCCTAGTAGCAAAAATGGTATTTTCTACTAACTTCAAAAGAAAAAACCCTATTAAGTCTAAGAGATCTTATTAATAATTGTATTCTCTGCATTGTAATTCATGGCAACCCCACAGTGAGATCACTAAACATGTACTGAATGAAGAATGAATGAAATCCTGAAGAAGAGGAACTATTTCTAATTGGTTTCTGCATGCACTTAGTAGAACTCCATTAAAGAGTTCTTTAAGAACAAAAGGAAAAGTCAAGGTAAAATTGAGGAAACAAAATCAGAAAAAAAACAGGGCTAAAGACAGAACAGCAAGGTAAAACCTCACAGGATAATGATCTTCCAGCTGGAGCTAGCCTAGGGTCATCTTACTTGCCTTGGGAGCTCAAGGTATCAAGTATACAAGACACAGCAAGAACTAAACTCATATTTATAGAATTAAACAATCTCTTACAGTGACTGGTCTATGACTACTACCATTTTCATATTTATACTTGCTTACTTCTGACAATTATTTAATTGTCAGAATTATTTCAATTATTTTAGATATACATTGGATTGCTGAACTTACATACTTTTTATTTTACTCATACTATATATGTAAAGGGTATATTGTATGTATGTACATTTATTTATTTTATATATACATATATCCATGGCTCAAATGTGGAGGTCAGAGAACAGCTTACAGGACTTGTTTTTTTATAAACAGTGTGGATCCTGGGAAGTGAATCAAGGCAACCAGGCTAGGCAGCAAGTGCCTTTACCTTCTGAACTATCTTACTAACCTTAAAGATTTTCTTCATACAACCTTCCATAAGAAACATTATCTCCTAGCCTCATAAAGCTGTAATGTGAAAAGAACCACCAATCTCAGGAGACGTGGCTCCTCCCTCCTCCCCTAGTCCTGTTGTTTTCAGTTGTCAACTTCACGCAAATCATCTATTTTCTCTAGGTCTCAGTTTTCTTATATGCTAAAGTAAGAGACTTTAATTTATCTTTAATGTTCTATCTACTTCTACCATTCTAATTCAAAAATGAGCACTGATCAAATATACTGCTTCTTCCATACAACTGATCAGATCTGCACCCAGGTACTGCACAAATTAAAAATAATGTATTTTTAAATGCATATTCTTTGTAGCACATGTTTCCTTTGGAATTGAACTTAACCTATATACCATTTACATGAATTTTTAAAATAATTTTCCCTGTGGTAACATGTAAGCAAACACATGTATGTTTTATGAGAAGATATATGTTTAAAAAGGAAAAGAAAGACAACCGTGGGTGAGGGCTAGCTGAGTGTGCATGTGTATACTGTGTAGAAGGCTGGCTTCACAGCAGATAGCCATCATGAATAAAGCAGCCCAGGTGTTCTGAGGTCAGATTCCTCTTATACTTAGGAGGCAGCTGTGAAGTTTTGACATGGCATGTGAAACAAGAGCCTAGCATTCCCATGGTGGAAAGGTTCCGTGGGGCAGGACAGCTCCCCACACTTTCCAGAAGCCACAGAAAAATCTGAGAGTGAAGTCACACTGTTTGTGACTGTGCTTATACTAAAGACACATAAAATGCTAATTATAACAGGCTCCTCAGGGAAAGGAGCACCGAATTCTCTACTGGAAACTTCTAACCCTAATTATTTCCTTAGGAACAAGCCTCAGAGATTATCTACTAATTAAAAAATAACTTTTACTAGGCAGCGAAATGATGATGAGTGACAAGTGATCTGACGGTAATATCACCATGTGACAGCTAGGAACCACCCTGACCACCATGATCGGTGCTGACATACGGCAAAATAAGCAGTTTTTCTGTCACAAGCAGTACTGCTTGTGAAGAGGAATACAGATTAGAAGTGAGCTCCCCACAGTAACAGACCTCATGGCATGCTGGTGCCCTTAAGACAGAATGGAATGCATGCAGTTATACTCACTGCGGCAGAGAAATTAAGTAATGAATTTAATTTACTTTTATCATTCTCTCCATTGAGTTCTCAACATCTTCCTGAGCACTGAGATTACGATACTGCCTACATGCTAGTAAGCAACAAATTATTTTGAAATTTCAATCATATTGATGTCTCTTTATATGCAGGTATACTCAAGTCCAAGATGTCATATTTTACATACATATTTTCACTTGACAAGTCTATGGTTGGAGACCCGAGCCGACTGCATTTGTTAGCATCAATGCAGTTACACCTCAAAAAGCTCCGGCAGCCCAGTGACAAGAGAGCTCTCCACTGGGTTCTGGAACTTCACAGGTCACCCAGGGGTCCGAAGATGAAACACATACTAAGGCCCCAGAGTCACTAATATTCATAAAGATTATTATTCAGGCAAGCAGCTCAGCAAAGGCAGGAAATACACAAGGCAAGTGTCTGCTACCAGCATTAAATATTAGGTCACCCAATAAGGACAGGTGGGTGGTCTTTAGAAACTGAAAGCAACCAGATCCTCTGCTTAGAACAACACAGAAACAAGACCTTAGCAAGATACCCACAAACAACTGAATTCTGCCACAAACACATGAGACTCAAAGGGCACTCCAGATTCCACATGAGAAAGAACTTAGGCCAGCCAGCACCTTGACTTTAGCCTCTGATAGCCCGAGCAGGAAACCAGTCAGCCTAGACGTGCACTTCAGATGTACAGAACGTGAGTGTCCATAAATAGGTGTCATGTGAAGCCACTGCGTCTGTGAAAGCTTGCGTAACACAGAATACACTGCAGCACTGCTGCCACTACCATACCCGCCTAGCCCCATCCTCTGCAGCTATTAATAGCCAATACCATTGTTTTTCAGCAGTGAAGTAGATGGCCTCCTCCTCCTCTTCGTTCCGATACAGAGCAGGGCAACTTGACACGGACAGGATGTCTGGATCTGGGGAAGGTAATGAGTGCTGGGGATGCTGGGGATGGTGAGGAAGCCGAGGGTGGGATACCAGCGGAGCATGGGGAGGAAGCTGAGCTCGCTGGGACTGTGGGGAGGATGGCACAACGCTGCGACGAGAGCGGCATAAACTACTGCTTCGGGCTAAAGACCCAGCAGGTTTAGGCACGGTCCCTGAAAAACATAAGCAAATGGAAACAGTCATAACCACCAACGTCCCTTGCCCCTTAACTGTCTTCTTACAAATATGTACACAAGAACTAATACAGTAAACTATCAAATTAATGTTTATTCATGTAACTATATAACAACTGCCATTCTCTACCACCTATGGAAAAATTAAACAACATAAAAAATTAATGCAAATATAATAAAAATGATAACAGGTAAAACTAAAATAAAATGCACATTAATGTAGTCTTACTGTAAAAATCTGATACTACTAAAAACAAAGACTTAAAAAACTTTATTCAAAATAACATTTAAATTTAAAATCAACATAGCCTCTTTATAAGGAATGATAAACTATTTGTGAACACTATCCTGAAGCAGAAGGAAAAAATAGTATAAAGTATCAATGGATAGTCTTTGACATATCACATGTTTGACCTTTAAGAAGGTTTAAATAAAGATTGTACAGACAGTCTCTCAGCTGAAACCAAAGCTTGCTTCCTAAACACAGATCCTCAAGGACTAAGTCTCTGTCTTAGATCTCCCTGTGTTTACCGCAAGCTAGACCCTTGCATGTGGAGCAAACAGATTCATTCCGTTTCTTTTCCTATGCTAAGGCTGCCCAAGAACACCTCTGTGCACATGATATCCCTCAGTGACAACAGCAGGCAGAAGGTGCTGGCTGGCATACTTCATGCCTGCACCCTTTATAAAATGGGTTCTTTCTGAAGCCCATGCTATTAGACAGTCGAATCCTCACTACATGCCAATGCTTTCTTCCCTGTCAGTCATTCTTGCTCTAGCCAAACCACCCACTCATCATCAATGTGAATCATTTCACTTCTAAGACTCATCTGCCTCTTGACCAATCAAGAGTTTTGACCTCTTCTTTGCCTTCCTGTATATTCTGATATCTTGACTTGCCAATCATATTATGGTAAGCCACAGAACAAGAAATGAAATAATTCTCCTAGTATCAGAAATTATATATTATCTAAACAGAAACTCTTACAATTTCATTGAGGACAAACTTCTCACCAACAACCTCAAAGCACAATGGAGAAAATAAGGAATCAAACGGTTATCTAGTTAAACTATTATTTCCCAGGAAACGTTCAGACACTTTCTGCCAAAGACAGAATTTCTCACTTCTAATTTGCTTAACAAAATACTAATCAATACTATGCTTTCAAGAAAGAGCAAAAAGGAGAAAAGAAAAGTAAAAAAAAAAAGAATGACAAACAGAGACGTATATTTAAATTAAGGCCAAAAAGATAACAAAAGTGAAGATTCTGACATTTTGTACTTCAGAGGGCACCAGAGAGCACTAATATGCAAATGACGAGTCACTGAAGTTCAAGTTGTGGGGCACCCTAGTTGTCCAGAGGGAGAGAGAAGGGAGAGGGGAGAGGAGAAGAGTGTAAAAACAAAGCACAATTAAGAGTCCTGGGATAAAATAGATCAACAGGCAGGTTAAATATCTGCATTAAATATCCCCAAAATATAAAGGAAATAATACCACACAATTCCCAAATTTACTTCTGAAGGAGGAGGAGTAATTCTATTCTCTATTCTTCTACTCACAATAAATGTATCAATTAACAGTTTCTGAATTTTCCTCAGAATTACAAAGATTCACGTATTAGAATCTTTTACTTTGCTCTTTTCATACAACAAGCATACTTCCTGAAATAATAATTTCAAACACAACTAACACAAAATACAGACCACCAAAGAGGTATCTAAACGAAGCACCTTCATCCTACCTTAGACGCCATTCTTATGGCATCTGATAAACACAGCCTTTGTTTTTACAAGGTCCAGAATTTAGGAGCTTTTAACAAAGCAAAATGGAGTACCACTGTGTGGCCACTAGGTGGAGGCACAGCTCTCTAAACCTAAGAGCAATCAGATTAATTTCTAAAACTTTCTGTTAAATTTCAAACCAGCTCTCGTACGTTTTCATATTTATAACTATAAATGTCCACGTATAATATCACATTACTTAAAACATATGCAAATTATTCACACTTAGTATAAGTATTTTCTTTTAATGAAACAAAAAGTTTTGCCATGTCAAAACTCTCAAGTGTTTCTAAAACAGGCAATAACAACAACAACAAAAATTATAATAATTAATAGTGGATCATCCTCAAGTACAATGTTATTCATAAAATTTACATATTTTAAAGAAAAGCTATTTTAATAGGTTTAGTATTTAAATAAATGCATATTTATTTATGAATCAGTGTTATATTAGGGCATATATACATACAAATAAACAAATAAATAGAGTAAACTAATTCAAATCACAAGTCAGATGCAGCTGCAGCTATCAACACCTCACAGCCCAACTGTTCCTCTCACCCGCTCTGCTCTAGGATGACTACTGCTTCCTCACTTCACTGCACCATGAACAGGTTAAAGGCAGAGAAATGACAGAAGCATGGTCATTGGCTGAGAGTTAGCTGGCAAATCAAAGTTTGGTTTGGTAGAAAGTGTTTTACTCAATCAGAACTATTCCAGCAGTTTCGGGAAAGCTGTTACAGTTAAACAGAAAAAGTCAAAACTAAACTTGCGTAGGCACGATGACTTGATTGCTCTCAAAACGTAAAATTTTAAGTTTTCAGTTAAGCAAGGACTAAACTAATACACTTGTCCATTTTTCAAAACTTTGTTCTATTGACACTGTAAAAAGTCACAAATACTGGGAAAATGGACCAGGCAAGAAGTAATAAGAATAAAGAATTTAACAAACAATTTCTAATATAAAAATTGCAAATTAAAAACATCTGTAACTCTGCAGAAAAGTCAAAAGTTAAAGCATTCAAATTTTATCTTACCAAAATGTTTTTTCATAAAGTAAAACTCAAAAACATAACATACAACTAAGCAATCTAATACACACAAAAGCTTCCTTTGGAAAGAGCTACATTCTAGCAAAGAAACATGCTTGCACACATATATAATCCTAATAATCAGAGGGGTAGGGCTGGAGGCCACCCTGAGTCATCTTAAAACAACTAGAAAATGTCTTACTTATTTATATGTATACACAATGTCTTATATAAACGTATATACATATCACATCTAAGTTTTATAAACAAGCACAGTTTTTGTTAAAGGCAAATAAATTCAGTACCTCATGATATAAACAGAGCAGGGTAACACTACTAATAAAAGAACACATTGAAAAGCAAAACAAAAATATTTACAAAAAAAGTCTTGGGAATGGAACAAATCATAAGCTGACCAAAGAGTCAAGAGCTGACGATAGCGGAGTTAGCACTCAAACCCAGGCTTCCAAAACCTTGCCTTACTCTTTCTTTCTACTGTAGTTTTCTACCCAAGTTCAGCATTTCATTTACATAACCACTGGCAGTCATTGTTGTATCCAATCCTTTTTAAGTAATTCTCCCATTTCAATTTAATGATTAGTAATGGTTTAAAAGCAAAATCCTACAATGAGTTCTATATGACAACTGCTGAAATATATGTGCTAAAATATGCAAATTAATCAACTAGACATGCTACTTGATAATGTGTATTTCTAAAATAGAATGTATACCACATATATAACGAATACATATGAGAATATATAGTACTCTCAAAGAGTAAAATAAATATTAAAAAGAAATAAAAAAGAGTACATTTCCCCCATAGACTTCAAAGTACATCATTCCTAAAAAAAGCATGTTAGGAACTTCTTTGCTGAACTCACATACCTGGGAACTGTGACACTATTGGGGGTGTGTCTTCATCTAAGTCATCCACGCCTCCAGCAATAGGGTAGGGTGGAATGGAGACTCTAGGCATCACCACCCAGCTGTGGTCAGAGTACAGAGAGGAGGTGAGACTGGGGAGCCCAGAGTTGTGAGCTATCTGAAAGCCACAGATCTTCTCAATCTGCTGCCAACGAAAAAGCCGTTCTCGCAAACACGTTGTCAGCTCAGAGAGTGCTTTCCTGAAAGGTCAATAGATAAATTACTTATTGCACGGAAGTCTTGAATATGACATTGAAATAAAGCCAATGACAGGAAGAGACCCATGGAAATTGGCTGATCTCAAGAAAAAATTATCCAGTTTCAGAATTAGTCTAAGTTATGCCACTGTGTCTGCTTCTCTAATTAAATATACATTATCTACATAGTACACAGCTCAACACTGTAGACGGACACACAGACTGGTAGAGAGCATTCTCACTTGGCTTCCAGAATCTTGTGGTCTACTTCATCCAGGGAGGAACTATGTGCAACATGCAGGGTCCCAAAGACTGTGCTTCTCTTCTTTTTAATCTTTTCTGCCTGAAAACCCAAAAGGTTAAAAATGAAGCTAGGTTTAGGAAAATTACTATTTACATACTAATAAAGTTGATTTTGGTTTTGACTGTATTAATAATCATAAAACCAGTAGAAAGTTATTAGCCAAGATACAGACATATTTTCAAAATAAGGAAACAGATGAGAAAGAAAGCATGCTTTCCTAAGTCAAAGAGACATTTAAAGCTTTGTTCTAGAGTACTGTTTCTCTTATTTCTATAGCTGAGAAAAAACAGAATCTTCTATTAGAACTAATAAAGAACATTAACCAAACCCTATTGCAATGAAGGTTAGTGAGAACTATGCACTTTTCCAGAATTCAGATTAAGGCTTACTCTTATTCCACACAATTTAATAACAGCAAACAAGAGTGTCTAGGAACTACTAACCTGCATCAGATAGGAGGCAGCAACCTGGAGGAGAAAAGCTCTGTATAAAACGTTTACAATAGTGACAGCAACGACAATTTCTCAAGGACACTAAGGTAATTTTACAAGCTATCCATGCACTTCTCTAGAGAGAATAATTTTACTTTAAATTATTTAATTACAAGAATTTATTTACATGGCAAACTCTAATTTTAAAAAAAGAACCTTCAAGGAGGCTTCTACTGAAGTTTTAGTATTCCAATTAATCATGAAATCAGATAATACCTCATCCTTAGCAATGGCTAGCTGCATCTCAGCATTCTGTCTCTTAATATTGTAGTACTGTACTTCAACTTCATGTGTTAGCTGAAGCCATTTCTGAAGCGCATCGGGAACAGACCAGCTGCTTCTCATCTCAAACTCCTTTTCAGCCTTTTTTAGAGCCATGCGGACCTGGAAGGACAAAGGGAAAAAAGCCACAAAGGAAGAAAAGACTGAAATAAATGTTGATACCAAAACAAAAGGAAAAACCAATTCAATTATGGATTTTACAAAAACCTTTTAAAGTCACTAAATCTAAATGTACTTTTTATATCAAAACTATAAATGGCTTTAACGGCATTCTAAATTTACTAAGCAAAGCTAAAAAGTCACAAGTTAGATAAGGGCAGGAGTCTACACACACATATAAAAAGTTGAAATATTTAGTTTTTGTATTTTATAGCTGTCAAGTTAAGAGAAATAAGGCACAGAGGAAAAAAATCTAGGGATTATACAAATTACTGATCACATGTTCCTCACAACGCATTTTTTTGTTGTTGTTACCTAGGATAGGAAGCAATGCCTGGAACCCAGTGGACTTCCTACTTCTCATTTCCTGATACTGTCTGTTATCTCTCGCACTTCTCCTACTGTGGTTTGCTCCACCCTTTCTATCTCCACCACTGCCCCCAGACAGCAAGCAGAGGTTGACATGAATAGACTGTGAAAACGTCAAGAGAATCAGTTCTGGTCAAGAATATACTTGATTTTCCCTGTGAGAAATTATGTATTGCCTACCCTGTAAGTATGAAGTATTTCTCCCACATGCCATTTAAGGGGGCCAGCCAATTAAACAACAATGACAAAAATAATAAGATGTCTGAGGTATTAAGTATAATAAAAGCTAAGGAAGAAGTATCTAAAGAAAAGCCTCACTAACAAAGTGAGAAGGAAGAGAATCTGTTCTTAGAACTTACTTGTAAATCTAGACAGTGTACAAACTAGAAGATGTGAAGTGCCCTATGGTGGGACTGGTGTGTGTAGCTGAAAGCCATCCACAAAGCCATGGGTGCACTGTGGAGCACGGGGCTTCTGGTACCCGACCCATAGCTGCAGGGCAAATGCTCTCACAAGCTAACTAAGGTAACTGAAGCTCCAATTCCTAAACTAAAGTGCAGAGGAATGTTTGATCTGAACAAACCCAACTTATTTAAATAAACTTCTGTTTGCCAGAATAAACTAAGAAGAGGACTACACAAACTTTTGATAAAGAAATAGAACAGCTGTTCAGCAGTGTGGAAAAATATTTTAAAACTCCAAAATTAAAAAGAAATCACAACAGGACACGAGTCTATAAGTAAAAAAAAAAAATTAAATTAAAAAAACTGAAAGAGTTGTAACGTAGGGCTTAAAAAAAAAGGCTTTTTCAGTAGGAGCAACTTCTAAGGCAACACTCGCCTGGCGTGATTCATTGTGTAACATATATGGGACAATGTGAACTTAGTAAGAAGGTCGGCTAAGCTGCGTGGCGTCCCTGCTAATCTCTCAGGAAGAAAGAACTCAAGGCCAGGCCCTGCAACACGTGATCCTGCAAAACACCATAAGCAGACTGCAGCAAGCCTTTCCTCTCACAAGACTTTGAAACTAAAAATCCAGTATAATTTAAATGTTCAGGATATTAAACACAGAATTTTTCCTCATGATATTCTGTATAATACTATATTTCTCATAAGTTTATTTCTCTTATTTTAGCTCCATGATTTTGCACCGAAACTATGTATTTGGGGCATAAATTGAGGCTGAGTAATGCTCAAATTAACTGTTAATGTCTCAGTGAAATTTATGACCATCCAATATTAGCAACTGTTCAACAGCTATTATTCGTAACTTTGTTATTTGATTGAAATCTTAACCCTCAGTTTGAGTTACATTGTTAGCCATGAGGATGGTCAAAGTCAAATTAGCTAAGAACGTTTACAAATGAATCACAGATCTGAAAACTCTGTAATTCTGGTACATTAGAAACTAAAGAGCAGGAAGTAGAAACATGTCAGAAATAAACAGCCCACACACTTCAAACCTGGCTTCGTCTATGAAGCTTTGGCAAGATTCACACTTCTGAGGCTCACTCACTGTCTGCGACTTAGCCTGATAACATGAGATTTTTAGGAGCAAAAAAACCACGATGTGGAAACTATTTTAATCACATAAAATATAAAGTGGTAATATTAGTTAATCAAAAGTCTTCATTTAGAAAAATATTACCATATGATCACTTTTGAAATTATCTTCATTAGGAAAAAATATGTTTCAAACTATATGGGATTGTAGGGTAACATATGTATATACATACATTAATTTCCCACTTTAATTACCTCAGTAAATGAAGCACTGAACAGCAGTATAGGAAAATACAGATTTGGAATAGGACACACAAAATCTTGCCTTTGCTGAATAACAGTTGTGTGACATAAATTACTTAACCTCCCTAATATAACCTTCTCTATGCAGCACAACACAAGGGTTAATGCTCAGATAGCATTAACTGCTAAAAGTTAAAGCCACTGATAGCATAACCAAGAGCTTCTATACACTGAATACTCATAAGGTGGTATTTCTTATCAATAAAATCATGTTGGGCAGAGTTCTTCCTCAAAGACCTACTGCTTTCCTTGAAGGCATCTTTGACTCAGGATGACATGAGGATTATGTTTATACAAGCACAATTGGTACATCAAATTGCAGTGACCTTAGGGTCTACAAAAGCATGCAAAGCTCCCTGTACCCAAACCAGAGATAAAATGAAAGGCAGTCACTAATCAAACACTATTATTAAGGCAGTTAATGTTCATTTAGGGAAGAAGAGACATTTTCTTTAGTCTTTAGACATTTGTTTAGTGGTCACTGCTAAGTCCATGCTTCTGTAAATACTCCCCCATCTCAAGAACTCTATAAAGGAGTGGAATAAAACTCATGGATCATTAAAATTAATAAATAAATGAAAAGACATAAAAGCAGAAGGACTAGATGAGAAGAAGGGATCAGTAGGAGAAGAACAGAAATGGGTAACTGGGGAGGAATATGACAAAGGGGAAATTGACAAGATGACCTGAGAAAATTGGGAGCATTTGGCGGGGGGAGGGCAGGAGGGAAGGGGGAGCAGAAAAGGGGAGTGGGGAGGAGAACGTGAGAGAACTGGTTGATCAAGATGGGGAAAGGATAAAGAGGGGAAGCAAGGAAAGAGATAACTTCATTGAGGGAGCCATTATGGGGCTAGCATAAAACCCGGCACTAGGGAAATTCCCAGGAATCCACAAGGATGACTCCAGCTAAGACCCTAAGCAAGAGTGAAGAAGGATGCCTGAACTGGCCTTCCCCTGTAATCAGACTGATGACTACCTTAACTGTCATCATAGAACCTTCATCCAGCAACTGATGGAAGCAGATGCAGAGATTCACAGCTAAGCACTGTGCCGAGCTTCCGGAGACCAGTCCAAGAGAGGGAGTAGGCATAATACAAGCAAAGGGGTCAAAACCATGATGGTGACACCCACAGAAACAGCTGACCTGAGCTAGTAGGAGATCACTGACTCTGGACTGACAGCAGGGGAACCTGCATAGGACCAAACTAGGCTCTCTAAATGTGGGTGACAGATGTGTGGTTGGGGCAGTCTTTGCAGCTACTAGCAATAAGACCAGGATTTATCCCTAGTGCTTGAACGGGCTTTCTGGAGCCCATTCTTTTTAGAGGGATACCTTGCTCAGCCTAAATATAGAGGGGAGGGGCTTGGGCCTGCCTCAAAAGGATGTGTCAGATTTTGTTGACTTCCCATGGGAAGCCTTCCTTACCCTGAGGAGTGGATGGGGGATGGGTAGGTGGAAGAAGGGGGAGCAGGAGGAGGGGAGAGTGGGACTGGGATAGGTGTATAAAATGAGAAAAAGATTGTTTTAAAAAATGATTTAAAATAAAAATATGTTATATCTGTATGAGAATGTCATAATGAAACCTACTGTTGAGAGTAATTAATATAAGCTAAAAAAAAGAAAAATTATTATTATTTGTTTTTTTGGATTAGTTATTTCTTATAGGCAAAGTTAGATCATTAGCTAATAAGTTTTCGGTCATCCTAGAACAAGCCGAAAGTTATATATCTTGGTGGGATCAGGCCAGGACTTCTCAAAAGAAACTGAAGGGTATACCCAGTTCTTGGGCACACTATAATTTTGTCTAGGCCTTTACTGTTAACTTCTTGACTCATTCCTATATCTTGTACAGAAAAGATTTGCCAGGAAGTTGGACATAACTACAAAGTATGCCTATGAGTTAATTTTAGCAGTTTTAAAGTATATTTTAATAAATTTTATTATATAAAAACTTACAAATAAAAAAATCATATACCAAAATTAACCAGACCCAAACTTAATGAACTTAAGTCAAAGAGAATTAAAATGTTTTTTTCAAGAGAGAAGTATAATCAATGGCAGAAAAAAAAGTTCAGTCAAATTCTCCAAGAGAAGAAAACAGTGATGTTCAATGTACACTTACTTAGCCATAGATTGATTAAGACTTATCATATGATTCTGATCTTTTACTTGACAATTGAATTGAGAGAAAGCAGCACACATGGTATGCAAAGTGAGAGGTAGAATACTTAGGTTCGTGTCCCTGCTTTGTAATTGAATAATTCTAAACAAGTCTCCCAATCCTCATTTTGTTTCTTAGTTTTTCAATCAATAAATGGCCAAGTCAGAAAAATGATATGGCATTATAGACATAGAGGTTAGCAGAATGTCTTCTCAAGGTGAAGGAAGGGCCACAGAACAAGAAATACATGGCCTCTAGAATGGAAAAGGAAAAGAAACAGATCCTCCGTACAGGCTCCACTAGAATAAGGCTACAGACATTGTAGAGTAATGATAAATCTACATTTCATTATGTCACCAAGCTTGTAGTAATTTATCTCTGCATGTCTTAGAGTTTCTATTGCTGTGAAGAGACACCATGACCACAGCAACTCTTATAAAGGAAAACATTTAATTGGGGCTGGCTTACAGTTCAGAGGTTTAGTCCATTATCAACAAAGCAGGACATGGTGGCATGCAGGCAGACATAAAGCTGGAGAAGGAGCTAAGAATTCTACATCTTGACCCATAGGCAACAGCAAGTGAGCTGTCTCACTGTGCATAGCTTGAGAACAGGAGACCTCCAACTCCACTGCCACAGTGACACACTCTCTAACAAAGTCACACCTCCTAATAGTGCCACCCACTATAAGCTTATGGGGATCAGTTACATTCAAGCTACCACACTGCAGGAAGAGGAAACTGATACACATGCATGCCATGAAATTTTTCTACAACCCTCTCTTCTCCAAAGAACTGTGAAATGTCTGAAAGCCTACTCTGTCCTATTTTGAGTACCTGAGTGGAGGAAGACATCATAAAGGACACCTTGGTTGATAAATTTGAAAATTTTAGTAGATTGTATTCTAAAGCCATCTAACAGGTTTCAAAGAAATGACTAATTGAAATCCTTAACATCTGCAGTCCTTGACTTTACAGAAGCCCAAAACTAGATGTCCTGTCTCTTACTAGGTGATATTAGAAACTCAGACTTACTATGGATATTAAATAAACACCTCAAGTAAACTCTAGGCAACAAACCTAACATGACCTTATGTTGTATGGAAAAAGAAACATGCTGGCATCTTCACTTTTCAGTTACCATTTTGTTATTTTTAAAATATGAATTCACCAATGCTGAAAAAAATATTAGCTGAGGAAGTAAGTATACAATGAAAATAAATGCAGATACAGAAGATGGGACAAAAGAAAAAGAAAACGTTGGCCCTACACCTCGAGTAGCAATAGAAAGCCTTTCTCAAGAACAGTACCTGCTCCAGCTCCTGCTCTGCATACTGGCGTCTGCTCAGCTCGCACTCTGCGCCTTCCCTCAGCTCTCTCAGCCGACAGGCCTCCTCCTTGGCATAGTTGATTTCATCCATCATTTTTCGCTCTAGATTTTGCTTTTCTACAGCAACAGTTCTGTTTTCTTCCTGTGCCTTTTCAAGTCTTAGAGAACAATATTTTTTTTAAAAAAAATTCCTCATATAAGTATCCCAAATTTCACTTTTATGAAAAAAGAAACATTGCTTCAAAAAATATAATATTTTTAAAAATCAGAATTTTTAATAGTATTTCTATTGATCTTAAATTAGGGTATATATCAGGATATTTTCTGTTATTTTGGGCTCGAAGGACAAAGATTGCAGAAAACAGTTTCTGCAAAGATAATGTCCAAAAACATAAATATTTAAATATATTTGAAAGTAAAATTCAACTACATTCTACCTATATCTGATTTACTTCTCTGATCTTCTACACATTTATTCCCAAACTGTAACTCTCTGAAAATACAAAATGCAATGAGCATTTATACCTAATATGAATGCTAATCTAAAATAAGTGGTTACATATACACTCAGGTAACATTTTTATAAGACATATGTATGTGTATAACAAGAATTAAGACTGGTTTTAGTAATAAATTTTGTCTTACTTGGTTTTTTTGAGACAAGTTCTTAAGTAGCACAAGCTGACCTTGAAGTCACTAGCTATACAGTCAAAGATGCTCCTGAGAGGATCATCTTAGCGCTCCCTCTGAAGTGCTAGGATTCTCAAACAACCCAGGCTGAGTGAGATGATTTAGTTACCTCTCTTGTAAGTCCATGAGACTTTGCTCTGCAGTTTGTAAACTCTCTAGGTCTTTCATCATTTTTGCAACATGTTCCTTTGATGTCTTATTTTGTGTGTAAGCAAACCAACACCCTCCAACACCAATTACTATGGAAATTGTGAGAATAAAATCCTTCATCCAGTTATGAGGTGGGCCTACAAAAACAAAAGCAGATAGTTATTTTGAGTGTAACATAATATAAATATACAGAAAAGTAGATATCCAAAGTAAACAAAACTAAATATCTCCTTTACCCAGATACAAATTCTAGCTTTATGAAATGAAAACTCTCCTTCAAAAATCAGTAGGCTTACTTTCCAACAATCAGTATACTAACTAGTATATGGGACCTGCAGAAAGGCAGTGAAAAATGGACATGGCCATATCAGCTCATTTTCTAATGCCATGCGGGGAAAAGTCCCCACAGAGTAAAGAGAGCCCATGACTTGCTTCCATTTCCTTCAGTCAGACCAGGTCACTATCATTGAGACACAAATTGGATAACCAATCATTCACCAAAAGGCACTTCCCCAAGCATGCAGTTATACAATAAATTACACTCATCAGCAGTCCGTTACCTTGGGGGATAGACTACCCACCAAGCAGACACGACAATATTTTGTTAACCCACAGGGACGTTACTTGCACCTCAAGAGTAGAGATCAGGAATATCTGAGCACCCATCAACTGGCAGAAAGCCTCTTCTCCCATACCCTCTACTAGTAACAAAGATTATCCACTACTCCAACATGTACACAGCTGAGAAGTCCTGGGTGTACATAGTTAGTGATGTGGGTCAAGTGGCCATTTGTTTGAAATACAGGGGTTAGGATAAGGGAAAGTGCAGGACCTTATTCCCTAGCCTACCAAAGAATAATGTCAACCCAGCACTGCAATATAAGGCAAAAGGCACCAGGGCTGTCTTCAGGAATATATAAAAGAAAAACCTCTAGTCAAATACCATTTTAACCTTGCCCTGACTGTCAATGCACACTAACTTTATAGGGACTAATCAGAAGAGAGATAGAGAGGGCTGGAGAGATGGCTCAGAGCCTTAGAGCACTGGCAACTCTTCCAGAGGTCCTGAGTTCAGTTCCCAGTGGCTCACAACCATCTGTAATGAGATCTGGTGCCTCTTCTGGCATGGAGCTATACAAGCAGGAGGAACATTGTATGCATAACAAATAAATACTCTTAAAAAAAGAGAGCTAGATATATAATTTCTAATAAAATATAATGTAGTGTTTCAATGTTCCAAAGAAATACAATTTATAGTGGTAAATTGCCTGTCCTGGCTAGTTTTATGTCATCTTGACACAAGTTAAGTCATCTGAAAGGAAGGAACCTCAATTAAGAAAATTCCTTCATAAGATCAGGCTATAAACAAGTCTGTATGGCATTTACTTAATCAGCAATTCATTGATTTGGGGTCATCCCTGGGCTGGTTATCCTGTGTTCCATAAGAAAGCAAGATGAGCAAGCCATGAAAAGCAAGCCATGAAGAGCAAGCCAGGAGCAGCACTCCTCCATAGCCTGTTTGTCAGCTCATAGCTCCAGGTTCCTGCTCTTCTTGAGCTCCTGTCCTGACTTCCTTCAGTGATGAACAGTGATATGGAAGCATAAGCTGAATAAACACTGTGCTCCCCAGTTGCTTTGGTCATATGTTTCATCACAGCAATAATAACTAACGAAGTCACTGCCTAAACACTTAGTGCTCCTGCCACAGGACATTCTGCATGCTTCCTATGGAGAAACATAACAGAAACCTCAAGTTGCTAGCAAATCCATGGTTCATTCATGCCTGTCTCTATGCTAGAAAGTCTCAGTGCTTCATATTTCCAAAGCACACACCCTCACCTGCAATGCAAAACATGCACTGCAGGAAGCTACAGTCTCAAAAGGGATTGCTTGTAGTTCTGCTTCCAATTGGGAGGTTCAGCTCAGGTTTCATTTCAACCATAGCCCTATTCTGACTCTGTCTGAAATATAATCTCCAGGAATAACAATACGCAGATTGACCAGTCCCAAATTCCAAAGCATTACACACTGGAAAGGAGTTAAGTGAAAACTTCATTAAAATGTATATTTTCATTTGACAACATGAATTATTATACAAAATCTAGCTTGGGCATTACACTATGGTACTTGCTCAGTCAAATGATAATTCCAGAACAAAAAAAAATATTTAAAAGATAATACATCATTAATTTCTTAGCTGGTTTGCTTATTAAAGTGCACATTTAACAATATTTTTAAAAACAATTTGATAATACCATATTCTCTGGATTATGAAGCAGCCTGTTCCTATGTAGAAAAAAATCTCTACCTTTAATTCCTGTTTTTACTAATCAGCTCCTAGGAAAAAGACAAAATTTCACACAAAACAATCATGTAGTGGATTCAGTCAAGGACTTAGGGCAAGGAGCAAAGTTCAGGGATCCTGGGCATTTTTAGCAGGGCTCTCTACTTCCTCTCTTGTAATGCCCACCAGCTCACAAAGGAATTCTGGCTGTTTTAACAACTGCTCACTTAGCTCCAGCCAAAACAGAATCATGATCAGTCAGGTGATCACTGAACCATTCCCTTCAGCCTTCAGTATAAGAGCCCATCTCAATCAGAGTTAACAGGTACACTCCAGGATCCAGGGAGAAATAACGTTAGTTTCCTAATCTGTATTCTGTAAAATGCCATACTCCTTGTATTAATTTTGTTATTCCTTTTAGGATTCTGAAACAATAAAACAGAATTCTTCTAAAATATATACTGTTCAAACACTTCCTCCAAACATTTTTAGAAAATTTTTATTAAATAAACATATTAAACTTCCCTTCTGGGAAAAAAATATTCCTGTCCAACTTAAAATTTTTAAATAAAAATATGTCATAACAGTTTCCTACACATTCCTTTTCAGATCAATCAAATAACAGTGTCCACCTGGTGTTCCTACTAGACTTGTGTTCCTTCTACAGCTTCAAAGGATCTCTGCGTCTGATCTACATCTTCAAAGTTCTTTTCCTGGTGGCTAGTGACACTGTTAGGACTTACTACTGGTGTCATCAGAATAGTTAAACTGCCATATTCTTAAGGGTGAACATCCAGCTGAATTAACTTCAACAGTCACAATACTCCAACATTTTTAATATAGAAATCTAAATTATCACCTAGCCAGTTTCACAGATTTTTCCATTAGTAACTACTTTTTTATATTCTATTATCATTTTATTTCAAATTAACAGGGTATAAAATTCCAACATTTTCTTCTCTTAGAGAAGTTAATAAGTAAATAATGTTAAAGTCAAGTTAGATATGCAATTGGTTCCTGATTGATTTCTTTCCATGTAATTATCTGGAGTGGGAGATCCAGAACATTTATCAAATAATTAAATGCTCACTAAGTTGAATGAATTATAAAATTAAAGAGAATAAATCTGATCCCAAAGCATCACAAATTTATTATACAAATGTCTTGAACATTCCGCTAAAGAGGAAAGCACAGTCAGAAGGCCCAGGGAGAGCCCCAGGTGATACTGCTGCTCACAATCTAAGATCACACTTGAAGAACAAGTACAGTCTACCCGTTACAGGCCTTCCATGAGCTCCCAAGGTCCAAATGAAGAGCAGAAAGAGGGAGAACATGAGCAAGGAAGTTGGGACCGCGAGGGGTGTGTCCACCCACTGAGACCGTGGGACTGATCTAATGGGAGCTCACCAAGGCCAGCTGGACTGGGACTGATGGAGCATGTGATCAAACCGGACTCTCTGAACGTGGCAGACAATGAGGGCTGATAAGAAACCAAGGTCAATGGGACTGGGTTTTGATCCTACTGCATGTACTGACTTTGTGGGAGCCTAGCCAGTTTGGATGTTCACCTTCCCAGACCTGGATGGAGGGGGGAGGACCTTGGACTTCCCACAGGTCAGGGAACCCTGACTGCTCTTAGGACTAGAGAGGGAGAAGGAAGGAGTGCTGGGGGAGGGGGAAGTAAATGGAGGAGGTGGAAATTTTTAATAAATAAAATTTAAAAAAAAAAAAGAACCAAGAACTGCATATCCCAAGAAAAGATAGGCATGACCCTCTTTTGGTGTTTAGCAGTAAACACAAGTCCCCAAAGCAAGCTAATAATGAAATTAGCATTTGTATAAAAGATCCATCATCATTGCTAGCTCAGCTGTGATGTTTCCTAAAGGCCTTCTGCACACTGCTTTCTTGGAAAGAACATGTGTAACCACTGAGAAAATTTTAAAATTACTTTTACTTAGTAACTACTTTTGAAAATTCACGTTTTTATGGCAGAAAAGCTCATCCTATGAGCCATATTTCCTTCGCAGTCAGCAAGTGGCTCTTCTTGTTGATCTGCGCTTCTCCATTCTGTTTTCTTACTCAACACAGGGATGGGCAGACTACACTACTGGATCACACTGAATGAAAGAGATACTAACGTGTCAAAGGCCCGAACAAAACCACATCTAGTGCTTTGAGTTGAAGTTTCTGTCGGTGACTCCGGTCGCTGATTTTCAACTGGGAAATCATAAATGAAGTTTCATGAACTGCTATCCTGTACACAGAAAAAAGTTCATGTAATAAACAAAGTATTTCTAATATACAAATTTCAATACACAAGCAACAATATTTACTACTTCACAGGCTGGTGATCACTGTTGAGAGTTCATCTGAATCAAGAGTTCATCTGTATGAAGCACACCACACTTCAGAAACCCTTTCATAAAACTTAGCTACTGGAAGCCTTCCTTGGGCTGATAATTGTGTTGCTATAATGATGAGCTGCTCTTTTCTAAAGTTCCTTTCTATTATAACTTACTGTAATTGAGAAATTTATGAAATACAGTATTTCATAATAATTACCTAATGATGGCATTTTCACAAAGAAAAATAAAATAGTTATGGGACTTATTAAACATTTTTAGCAGATGTTAAACAGTTCTTACTTTAAGAGCTTTTAGTTAGCAGTAGTTGAAAAAGCTCCCGCTATACTCTTAGTGCTTAACTTCTTAAGATGAAAACCTAAATGGAAGATAAGAAGCCTTCTTGGGTAGGTTGAGGGGTGGAGGGATTCATGCAACATGCAATCCTTCAGTGAGTTAGGAGGAACAGGCAAGAGACACTTGAACTAAGAAATAAAGAAGGTGGAGAAGGAAAAGTTTAAGTCATGTATACTCAGAAGCTTGGGAGCCAGCTAACCTGATGTGCACAAACACTGATAACAAAGAGGCCCTGTCTCAAACAAGGTCAAGTTACAGAGCACCATCTAAGGTCGTTCTCTAACTTCTACACACATGTGCCATCTACATGTACCCACACTCACGCCCCAAATACACATACATATATATGAATGCACAAAGAATAAAACTGTAACAAGAAAATAGATAAAATACTTAAAACAGATATATTTATAGTATTTCTTTTATGCCATCAGCCCCAGAATTATCTTGCAGGTTCAGAACTGAAAATTGCCATCATCTAAAATACACTTCTCAATGTGTGGAAAAGCCATCTGGGTACCACTGACCTGGGAAGTGTTGTTCCCTTCACATTATTATCCCTAAAATTCTTCTCATATTGCGGAAGTTCAACAAATTCTACCAACCACTGCAGGGTATCCTCAACTGTCCAATTATGAACTGCAAGACAGAAAGGAGGTATATTTTAAAGCACACTGTTCTCAAAATTAAAAGCTGTACACATCTATATAACTTTAGGGGAAGCAAAGATGGAATATTAAATTTTCAACTAAATTCAATAAACAGTACTAAAATAATATCTAGCACTCTATGGTAAACTCAAAATAATGAGACCTCTACTTGTTTTCCTAAAGACAGAATCTAAAACAGAAGAAACATATAAAAGCAATTAAGGCAAATAGCAGTAAAACTAGTTCTAAAATAAGTATCAATACAGAGCTTTTAAAGGATGAAATAATCCATTTTGCTGGGTATAGATAACTTAACAGATACAGATTTGACTGACACGTCACCTAGCCCATTAATGCATACAATACTATGAAATGCCCTCAAAAAACCAGGTCCAGCCTAAGCATCACAGCATATGGTTGTGAACAAGATGTGGGAAACCTTTGCCCCTGTGGAAGCTAAAATCCTTGGGCAAGGACTCAGGTAGGACAACTTAGAAATAAAGGATGGGGAGGAAAAGTTTAAATTATGTTAGTCATTAAGGAAAATGGGGAAGGGAGAAATCTCATGTGCATACATACAGAAAAAGGGTGGGGTGATAAGCCCTCTGAGTTGACTATATCAACTAAAACCTAAAATAAAAACTCATAGAAATTCTGAAGATCTGAAAGAAAAATACCCCAACCAGAGAGAAATGCTAACATTAAAGTCCTACTGGGTTTTTTTTTTTTTTGTTTTGCTTTGCTTTTTTTATTTTTTTGGTTTTTGTTTTTTTTTTGGGGGGGGTGTTTGTTTTGTTGTGTTGTGTTTTTTTTTTTGAGAAATAGGCAGGAAGTCAGAATACATTAGGAAAGGCTGGATTTGAACACAGACGAACTAACCATAAACTCTGTACTTCATTGAAAATAACAACTAAGAGCAAAGATATAAAGAAGTCAAAAGCCCTAAGAATCAAGTCAGAGGCTTTTGTCTGCTTGCAGTGTGTAATGGGCTACATTGAGTTTATCCAAGGGAAGGCTGTGAGTGTGCTTGAGAAATGGAGAGTTGCATATTATGTGCATTTAATCTGAGGATTTGGGAAAACGAAGTGTTTACAGACCACACAAGAGGGCAAATGGGGCTGAAGGCAACAAGGAAGCACTGAGCACAGCGCTGTGAATCCATCTGTGCAAAAACGGATCTAGGAAAAGAGCATTCTCATAAATTATAGAAAATTCTGAATTCACATTTGCATGCAATTTTTTTCACAGTATGCCTTTTACAATGTGTTCTTTAAAGAAAAAAACTGAATGAATCATAATTAACAATAAAAACTTTATTTTAAAACTGTATTGCTAAGTGGCGATTTTATACTGAGACATAGCTGTTTCTCATGTTCTCCTCTTGATAGAGCTCTGTCATAATGCCTGTATATGGGCCTGAGGCTGCTGGATCCATGGAGCCAAACAAAGGAGGATACCAGCCAAGGAGCTCAGGCCTGGATGCCTCCCGCTGAATCTAATCCAGTCAAAGTAGGCTTTTTACACGAAGGCTTCTTCCTTCTGGGATGACTACATGGAGAACTGCCCCATCTGACTGCCAAGAAACCCACAGCACAGCTGCACTGCACACACCCACACAAACTCTAAGCCAGGAAAACAAGAGAAGATTCTCTTTGACTTTTAATTTTTCAATAGGAAAAGTCCTGATCAAGCGATCCAGCACATCAAATACTGCCCCAATTTCCATGGAGGCCAGATTCAAAGGAAGAAAATCAAATAAAGAGGGGACGAAAGTGCTACTACTCTACTTGAGTAGACAGTTGTGCTGATTCTAAAGTAGCTTTGTTTGTAGAACTAGTTTTCTTTTGAATGTATCTTTAAAATAAGACAAAATTACTCGAGGAGAAAACTTACTTTGCCACTTGCTCTCTGGGTTCCTTGAAGATGCCTTGCAAATACCCTTTCATTTCTTCTCATGACCAGGACTTGGGTCTTGTATTAGTTTACTCTGCTCCAAAGACTGCCTGTCTTTTCAGTCCTCAGGGAAACTCATTCTTACCCATTTTATCCTATCATCGCTTGTATTTTGTTGAACCTTCCTTTCTTAGCTAAAACTTCACCTCTTCATAAATCATTCTGGACTTCTTTTCTCACAGAACTTAATAAGTTACAATTATCTATAAGAAAAGGAATTCTTTCAGTATCTGCTTATCCCACTAAAAAACAGGTAGGTCCCTTGCTGAGCACTCTATGCTAAGCATGCACGCAGAAATTATTGTAAGCTTAGTGCTATGTAAACTGAAGCAGATCAGACTTAAAGGGTAAGTACTACAAAATCTATTCACATTTCAATGAGGAAACTAACAAAAGCTTGTTTGCATAAGAAATCCTCAATGTTAAAGAGCTCTCTGAGGCTACCCTGTCCCTTCTGCCCACCTGTAACTGAGCTTCTTCAAGCTACGCGGCTGACGTGTACCTACACCAGAGGGCAAGCAGTGAAAGGCACATTTTTAAAAATGCACTTAGCAATTTATTCAGAGTTTGGAACTGCTAACAAAATATTTTTGCTCTAAATTGTGGCAAGTGCTATAGATTGTTGTTTCAGTGATGTCTGCAACTAGTTCCAACACTAATGAGGAGAACTCTGGGATGGGAAGAGACGTATCAGGCTGCACTGTACAGCCAGTCACAGCACCATTACAGATGGACTCTTTAACTCAGGTTCACTTTTTAAATAAGCACACCAACAAATTGATCTATGCTAGCTTTAAAATCCTGTCTTTACAATTCCATTATAACAAAAGAGGGCTGCTATCTGAAGCACCACAAATTAAATAGTCAACCAAGAACACTTCATTACAGAATGCTTACAGGGAAAATCAAATTCTAAAAGCAGCCAGGACACCAATAAAAACTGCTGCTAACATTAACTATCTACTACATACCAGATTTATGAATGTTATTTCACATAGACACTGAAGCAACTCTGTAGTGAGCACTTTTATTCCCACGCTGAGCCTATGCTTTTCTCAAAGTAAATAAAGCTCTTAATTAGGTATAACAAATTAGTAAATGGCCACAGTAGGTTTCAGACTAAGCTGTTTCAAGCACTGCTGACCACTGTGCAGCAGCATCCCCTCTGACCCTCACGATCTGCAGCTTTTCAAATGTGCTGTGTCCCTGTATCTCCTGCCACTCTTCAACTCAGAAAAGCTTTCCTTTCTTCCGTCTTGTCCTTAACTCTTAATGACTCAAATTAGGAAATCCTTCCTGCAGACATTTTGCCTACCACCCACTCCAATATTATAGCTATCGTCCTTTGTGTTCTTTCGTCATCTATACACGCGTCTACGAGGAGACTAACCAAACGCACAAGCGATTGTCCTCAACCAACTTGCTCTCTGGATGAGGAGTGCTAAGAGACTAGGAACTTACTCTTTTTTAAAAAAAAGTGTTTGTACTATTTACTGTATGTGTGTGTACAAGTGTGCAAATAAGTGTGCATGTGTGTGTGTTTTAGATGTGGAGGTAAAGAACAATTTTCAAGAGTCAGTTACCTCCTTCTACCTGTGGGTTTCAGGAATAAAAGTCAGACTTGGCAGCAATTCCCTTTACTCGCTTTGCCAACTCGTCAGCCTAGAAACTTATTCTTTTATTAAAATGCCATTCCTTTGATTAAGGAATTTTTGTTTAATATACACCTACTCATCCATTTTTACTTGTATCCTATAATGACAGTGAAATGTAGCTGTCTCTAGATTCCGTAACAAGACACCTGGCCAAGCAATCACACATATGGTCACACAAGTCTATCAACTAACACGTGTGAAACATGCTCATAACTGTTGTACAATATTATTCAACTATGCAAAGGAGTGCTACATTTGTTTATGATGCAGAATATAACTGTGTAAAGCTGTATTACTTTTGTTTATGCTGCATTTGTTTAATTGTGAAAAGATGTGCTGTATTTGTTTCACCTTGCCTGCCTAAGGCACCCGAGAGGTCAAATAAAGAGCTAAATGGCCAAAAGCTAGGCAGAGAAAGGATAGGTGGGACTACAGGGAGAATAAATAGAAGGAGAAAACTAGGCTCAAAAAAGAAGAACCAGGAAGAAGAAGAAGAAAAGGAGAGAATAAGGGAGATGCCCAGAGCAAGAAGCCAGGCAAAGGTCAGCCAGACACAGAGAAGCAGTGAAAGGACAATATACCGAAGAAACATAGGAAAGCCCAAGGCTAAAGGTAGATAAAGAAATACAGGTTAATTTAAAAGAGCTAGCCAGAAATGTCCCTAAGCTAGGCTGAGCATTCAAAACTAATAATGGGAGCTGGTTGGTGACCAAAAAGAAAAAGCCTGATACTACCAACATGAGATATTTTTTTTCTTAGAAATTTAGTAATAATAGCATACAAGCACAGCATGTTATCAACAAGTAATCTACTACAAGTGGTTGCCTCAGTGGACTTGTGGCTCTCCATGAGACGTCAATTATACATGGGGCTACTGAAGTTGGAGGGAGCAATAGTGATGTGAATTTTTCATGATAGAAAATATGACTGTGCATGGGAAGAAACACTCTAACAACCTGAAAATAATATTTCAAAAAGCCAATACATTTTATACATTTTCTTCCCTTTTTTTCTTGGTGACACCGTGTTTCTCTACCAGAACTTACTAGCAGACCACGTTGGCCTCATACTCACAGAGATCCTGTGCCTCTGCCTCCTGAGTACTGGGATTAAAGGTGTGCACCACACTTGGTGAGGGTTCTGAAGAGCAAGAGTGGTAGGAAAAAGGATGCTGAGTAGAATCAGAACTTCAGGAAAGATGGAGCTCTAGTATAAGATGTGGAAGGCCAGACAACTGGAGATTAAAAAACAACTCTTTTTTGCTAACAGGACAATTTCTATAGTTCCTCAGCTTGAAAAAAGAAAACAACTTTGTTGCTGCCGTCCCCTTCTACTCTACTTGCCAATCCTACCATACAAAGCTTTTTTAGAACAGCTCATGATAAAGATGAAAACCAGGCCTAAAAGCAAAAGCTTTCTCAAAGTGCAAGGTTCAAGAAATGAGAATTAAGAGATAGGAAGTGGTAGATACATTCACCAACAGAGGCCATATTGCCCCAACTGAAACAGCCTTCTAAGAAAGACATGAACAATACATAGGGACACAGGCAGGTTACAACTAGGTTAGAACTGGATGAAATGCTCTAGCTGGCAGAGATCTCTACCCCTGAATTTCTATGGTATTTATTGTTTCTACAAAATGGCATAGCATGTGAGCTGCCTTATTTTGCTAACTACCTGCTAACATCTCATGTCATACTATATTGAGCTTCCATACCACACAAGATACTATTATATTCCTACATAAAATTACCATTTAAGTATTTAATGAATGTGTAACACCCTTCCTTTAAAAGGAATCAGTTTTAGTTTGAATTATATACTTGTGACCCAGGAGTGGTAATAAAAATAAACAATACTACTCTCAGAGTATCTCATCTCTGATGAAAGCAGCACTACAGAATCCTTGGTTCTAGAAAAGATCCCACCTAGAACATAATGGGGCACAAATTTACAGCTGTTGGTTGAAAGGAGTATAAGAAAAGGCTTTTGTGCTTTTGGTCCATTTCCTAGCTTAAGTACACCTAATATATCAATCAGTATGCTGTGAAATCAAAACTACAAGAATGAACTATACAAATCATTTGTTCCTTTCATCCACAAAAGACAATCTTATAAAGCCAACACAGTCATTAGTCACACTTACATTACATTACAGTCCTAAAAAAGTTTATAGTTTATTGAATATAAATATTAAGTTAAAATTTCCATTCATGCTAATTCTCTAAATCTTAAAGATGTTCATAAAATCACCAAAATACTAATAAAAATATCATCTAACCATAAAGCATTTCTGTGTCTAAAGATATATTGGTAATTGCCAATATTTTAACCTAAAAGATTCCCATGACTTAATTCATGAAATTCAACAATACTAAGACAGAATATTATAGTATATATGATGTGGGAGTGTCATATATCAATCTGTTGATTTCATTGCTTAATCAATAAAGAAACTGCTTGCCCTGACAGGTTAGAACATAGGTGGGTGGAGTAAACAGAACAGAATGCTGGGAGGAAGAGGAAATGAGCTCAGACGCCACGCTCCCCTCTCCCAGGCAGACACGATGAAGCTCCAACCCAGGATGGACGTAGGCTAGAATCTTCCTGGTAAGCGCACCTAGGTGCTACACACATTAATAGAAATGGGCCAGGTAGTGTTTAAATAAATACAGTTTGTATGTTGTTATTTCAGGGTATAAGCTAGCCAGGCGGCCAGGAGCTGGGCTGTGGGAAGAGGCCCGCAGCTCATACTACATATATATATATTGAAATTATATACATATATATATATATATTATATTCAGAGGTAATACTATAATTTTTGGTTTTTAGATCAGGAAGCTGTAGATCAGAGAGCTTATAAACAATTCCCAAATTAATACTCCAAATAGGTAGTATATAAATACCAAAATTACTGTAGGCTTCAAAGCTCAAACTATTACCATCATGTTCTTCCTCCTCTCCATACCTTTCTTCATTCTCAGAAAATTTCAAACCACAGTCTTGTTCAGGGCTGGCTGTGCTAGAGCTTCATCAGAACAGGTTCATAATTCTGCATTTAACTTTTACTAGCTCTTAGCTGCTGTACCATACACGACCTTAGAGTTAAGGTGCTCTTGGTGTTAAGAAGCAACTGATAGAAGAGTTATTTGCACAGACCCACTTCTGATGCCGTTATATAGAACAATGGGTCCGTGCTGTGGAGGCCCATATTTCTACATGGTGTGACAGCCAGGCTCTCAGGCCATAGTTAGTACCTGAGGTGGTCACGTACACTTCCAGATAGGCTGTCGCTACCCTAACAAAGGGTCAGGATGTTGTTTTGCTCCTTCTTTGTAATTTGGAGGATGCCTAAAAAGAGGTGTCAGCCTATGTGACAGCAAGCATGGGTAGATGTGGACATGACTGAAGGCCATTCACCTGGTTACCTAGGAAACAGAATGCTAATAAATTTACCCCTCAGTTTACATTTTGGTATAAAGGCTGTTTGGAGAATAAACTAGAGGAATTTTCAGGATGTGAACTCAGGATTTCATGAGGGACCACTGAGAATGTCCCTCCCGATAAAGCCATGTGAGTTGCATCTTTAATCCCGTGCCTCCATGCCGGTCCACAGAAATAATTTATGGTCCAGGCTGCTACCGGACAACGACAGTGCTGGAAAACCAAATACAGTATTTGCGATTATTTCATGAAAACAATCTTATAAAATACCAAAAGGTTTGTAAGAGCACCAGGGAAGAGAAATCACAAAAGAAATGATATTTTACGTTGTCCATTAGAAAATGTTTTGACATTTCTATAAAATTCCAAAGACATGATGGCTTGAAAAATGTTTGAAACCATTAACATATTTACAAAAATATTCTAAAAGGATGTATTTAGACAGAAGTTATCAAAATTAAATTCAATTTCAAATGAAGACTTTCACGTTACCAAGCCTCAAGAGTTCTCTTTATGTAACTTCTCACAGGAAGCTTCAACTAACCTAAGCTGTAAAAAGGCAGGGCTCCGATAATAAAATTTTAATTAAACACGATATAAACATGAGAGAAAGCAACCTCTTATGAAGCGTAGAAAAGCTGCAGGCCTACTGCATCTTTCCTCAGTTGGTTTCATGGACTACGTACAGTAGTCACCTGTGAGTGACACTCTGACAGCCAGCTGCCCGGAGAAAGGTTTGTGTTTAGAACAGAGCCAGAATATAAATTCCTAGTTGTCAACCAGTAGGACATGTCTCTGACATGGATTAAATCCCTGCATCATGCTATATTTGGACACGTAGAGTCACGCCCTGCACCTGGGAGGTTCAGAGAGTAGTAGTTGTGTGAATACTTCTATATATTTGCTTTGCATCATGTAAGAACTGTGTAGGACTTTTTAAAACATAAAATGACATTAGCAAATTTCTGGATATTCAAAACTTAAAAACTATAGGGATATCCTGTTCCCAATAGTAATTACAGCTATACAGGGTTTTGTAACCTTTTTCTACCATAAACCAAAACAATTATTTAAACTATGTATATTACCAGTGGTTACTCCTATAAAGACAGTGAGAGATAACAAAAACATAACAAAGAAATGAACTCAGAGAAATACTGAGTCCCTAAACCTGTAACAAAATGTAGAAATGATTCATTCAAATATACTATCTGAACATTACTAGGTTTATATTTTAAATCACAAATGCAGGAAATAAAACACTGAATATGCAAAATCTTGAGTGTTTTCTCTAGAAATGACTCAACATCAGCAACATGCTCAATGGCTGTAAGAAAAAACATGCTTAATCCAGTTTTCTTAAACATCTTTGTGTTATAGAACAAATTTATTACCTCAGGAACAGAGTAGCTAAATGTTTATGCATTTTACCCTTTATATTCAGATTTCTTCTTTTAATAATGAACTGAGATAATGGCAAGATGGCTTACATTTAAGAACAGTTGTTACTCTTTCAGGGGACCAGAGTTCAGTTCCCTCCACCCATATCAGGTGAGTTAACAACTGCCAGTCACTCCAACTCCTGGAGGTCTGCTGCCCTCTTCTGGCCTCCACAGGCACTGACAAGATAAATCTTTGTGGGTGGGGGGTGTATTTTGAGACAGGGTTTTTCAGTAGCTTTGGAGCCTGTCCTGGAACTAGGTCTTGTAGACCAGGCTGGCCGCGAACTCACAAAGATCCTCCTGCCTCTGCCTCCCAAGTGCTGGGATTAAAGGCATGCGCCACCACCACTCAGCTTCTTTTTCTTTTTTTAAAATACTGTTTCATATCAAATGAAATACTCTTTCAAGATCGGCATTGTTTCCTTTACCTGGATATTCTCGACATATCAACAACTGTGAAGTACTTAATAAATGAGTTGTGGGTACATGAATATGACACAAATGATTCTATTAAACAAACATGGCAAACAGGAAGAAGTCAATTTTGACTGATTTCTCTTAATGGCATTTCTAGATAAAGCAACAAATTTCTTCTAAAGTGTGGCTGTGTCATAAAGTGATGAATATGCTATTTTCTAAAAAATATATCAAGCAAAAATTATATTTTTAAGTACTAGCTTTAGAAATGCTTGCTTTCATTTTGTGTCACTTTCTTTCCTCTTCTTTTTTAAGTCTTAAAAAAATGGCTTCTTTGTGAAAATAGCAGGTGATACTGGTGTAGCACGAGGTCCCAGAGGACCTGGAGGCCAACAAAGTTTCCTCAGATTTAGCTCTTAGAGGGAGGGCCAAAGATAATGAGTAGATCCTATATCAACAAACTGTGCCACCTGGTGATATGAAGATCAAGTTCCTGGAGGAGACATACCTGTTCTCACTGCCCATTATGGATTATGAGATTATTGACTTTTCCCTGGGAGTATTTCCAAAAGACCAGGTTCAAGGATTTGTCACTATTGGGGTGTGGTGATTTGAATGGAAATGGTCCCCATAGGCCATAGGGAATGGCACTGTTAGGAGGTGTGGCCTTGTTGAAGGAAGTATGTCACTGGGGTTGGGCTGTGAGGTTTCAAATGCTCAAGCCAGTGTCACTTTCTCTTCCTGCTGCCTGCAGATGCAGAACTCTTAGCCACGTCTCCAGCACCATGTCTGCCAACATACCTCCATGCTTCCTGCCATAATAATGAACTAAACCTTGAACTGTAAGTTAGTCCCAATTAAATGATTTTCCTTTATAAGTTACTATGGTCATGGTGTCTCTTCACAGCAATAGAAACCCGAACTAAGATATGAAAATTACGATGGTCGTGCTGGTCTTGACGTTAAGAGCTTCAATAAGGTAGCCACTGCCATCTAAAGGGCCATCATCTTGGCCAAGCTTCCCATCATTCCTGTGGGGACAGGCTACTGAGGAACAAGACTGGTCAGCCCCACACTGTTCTATGGAAGATGATAGGTGGCTCTGTCCTAGTGCATCTCATCCCTGGCCCTGGCATCATCTCTGCTATTGTGCCCAGGAAGCTGCTGCTGATGGCCGGTACTGATGACTGCCACACATCAGCTACGGGCTACAATGCCACCTTGAACAATTTTGCCAAGGCCACCTTTGATGCCATCTCTAAGCTATCTGACAACCCCCACCCCAAACCTCTGGAAAGAGACTGTGTTCACCAGGATTTCTTATCAAGAATTCACTGACTATCTTGTGAAACCTGCACCAGAGTCTCTGTTCTGAAGACCCGGGCTCCAGTTGCGGCCACCACATAAGGCACAAGAAAAACAAAGTCAATTAAGTATGTTAAAAAAAAAATCTTTATACAGTCCACTTACTATTTCTTCATACAGCAAATATTTACCAGGCACACGGTAATTAATATTAGGTGCTGGATAAATAAAATACTGGGATCCAAAAATTATCAGGACTATCACAGAACATGATATAACAAAATACATTCATTTTTGAGGGAGTCAAACACCCCCCAACTCAAAAAAAAAAGAGGAAAAAATTCTAAGAAATCCTTCTTTTAAAGGCCAGTGAATTAAAGGGGCAGAAACAGCTTTCACTGCTCACTATCACATCAAACATTCACAGCCTGAAAGTCCTGTTTTCCTTAAAAATTGACAATCCCACCAATTCCAATGGCAGAAAGAGTCTTGCTAATTTTACTCACAAAATTTTGTCTGATCTCCAACTACATGAGACTTTTCCTAGTACATTTTGCATCTTAAAATCTAGTGGTTCATAAATATTATTAGCTATATTTACTTGGTATGGAATGTTTTAGGTTTTGTTTAGAATATATAGTCATGGTTTAATGTTATTGTGGCAAAAATAACTTTTAGGAAAAGTTCCCTCAATTCTGAGCAGTGGCACAATGGTTAAAATGCTAAGTTACTAAACAAGTTCATTTACAGAGGACCTTTGTTTGTCAGCAGCTCAGCAGTTAGTTACATAAGACGTGCAAACTAGGAATAAAGTGCTCCAGTAAACAAATCCACACTGACAGACTCACCCAAAGACGTGAACAGTGCCCTCTAAGGCATCCTCCAACTTTTCTCCAAATCTCAACAATCTTTCTATTACTCAGAAGTAGCCAAGTTCCGCACATGGATGAAAAGAAAGTTACTGCTGACCAGCACCTATGCAATGGGATAACAGCCCTATCATGGCAGCAGCCCACACAAGGCAGGGTCTGGAGTGAGGCAGCAGCAGTCTGATGGGGTCAGCAAAAGGACTGTAAACAGGGGGAAGGAGTAAGTAAACATGCTGGGGATAACAGCCTATCCACTTTATTGTCAATGAAGGAGATACAAACAGTGAAGCGTTAAGTTAAAATCACTCAATAGTGTTGGACTGAAATTAGAGGTGTAAATAATTACATTGAGCCCATGGGTTTTTTTTTTATTTTTTAAACTATTTTTTCTTATTTTACATACCAATCCCACTTCCACTCTTTCCCCTCCTCCCGAGTCCTCCACCTTCACCCCCTTTATCCTCCCCTCAACCACTACTCAGAGAGAATAAGGCTTCCCATGAAAAGGGAATAAAATCTACCACATAGCTTTGAGGCAACATTAAGGTCCTCCCCACTGTATCTAGGCTGAGCAAGAAATCCCTCCAAAGAGAATGGGCCAGTACAGTAGGGATTTTTAATTAAGAAATATAAGTAAGCTGTAATGTTTAAGTTTGACCACTGAGAAATCTAAGAATAATATCCTAGGAGCAACATTCTTTCTAGAATCTTAATTTCTAAATAAGCATCTACTAAAATAATCAGTGTTTCCAAGACTTGCACTGAGAATCAGCATGATGCATCTATAATAATAGAGGGGATCATTTAAGGTTTACTAAAGGCAGCATAGAAGACCACTTGCCAACCCTGGGCATTTGAGCATCAAAGTAAGACTTGCAAAATGAAAATCCACAGAATAAAAGAAAAAAGTTGGCATCAATGGCAGTATGAGCGAATGCATGCAGACATGAGTCTTCTAAGAGCCAGTGAGACACTGTGGTCGCTCTTTCCCAGGGGCTACTTCCAAGACATGTCTATTATCAACCAGCATCCTCACAGGACAAGATTTTAATAATGAACTCTACTTAAATCTCTTGCGGTCGGATGCCAACTAATAAACAGAAGAATGATGGAATCTGAAAAGCTGCCATTTGGCAGTTATCAATATAACAGTTAATCCAAGAAAAAATCTAAAGGACACTAAAACAGTGAGAGAAAATGATATGAGGAATATGATATTTTTACACAGTTTTCAAGTGACAGCCTCAGAAAAAGGGGCTGGGGCACAGCTCAGTGGGCAGAGTTCTTAGGCAGTACACACAAAGCCCTGAGTTCAACACCCAGCACTGTACAAAACTGAGTGTGGCTATACACCTGAACTACACAGCCAGTGTGATGCAGGCATGGATTACATGAAACCCTGTGTCAAGCAAAAACAAAAATGTCATTAAAAAGAGATCAAAGTCCACTTCCAGAAATGCAGCAGACACTATCTTCAGTAAGTCTGACACATATGCCACAAAAAAAGCAATGAAAAAAATCATTTTGTAGCAGTTTTTGTTCCTAAATTAGGAACACACTGGGCATCATACATAATCCCACACTTTTCAGCTGTAAGCATTATTAGGACAAATGTCAAAACTGGGATGGGCAATGGGGTTATCTGGACAAACAGCAAAAGGAATTTTTTCTGGTTCTGGCAATTTCTCTAAATTTGATTTATTTCAATTATGGAACAAATTTTAAAAACAAAAATTTTCTTATGTAGATTTTAAAAAGTCTATTAATTGTGCAGTTAGTGATTTTCATGAAGCCAGTACATTAACTGGTCTTTGTTTTTATTTGTTTAGCTGTTCTGGAACTCCCTATATAGAACAAGCTGGCCTATAATGCATAGAGATCTGTCTGCTCTAGTTTCTGAAGTGCTGGGATTAAGGCATATGCCACCACGCCCAGCCAGCACTTTAACACTGACAATGAGAATAACAAACACAGGGCTCTGATTAGCACTCAAATAATGTTCTCACTGGTCCTCAGTTCAGCTGTCTAGGTGAACGATTGCCACTAGCTGCGTTTTACAAATGGGAACAAAGAGAACCCAGTAATTAATTTAATCACCCTAAATCACAGTTCTAGAGAACATTATATGGAGATCTTAATACAAGAAGCAAACCCAAGGCTCTCCTCACTTTGGGATATTGATCTTGTCTATTTAGGAAAGGGGGAACATCTATAATTAGTAATGAAAAGGTGAAAAGTCTCAAAACCTATAGTAAGTCTACATTAGCATTCATTTAGAAGTTGAGAAGATGTAAGATGAAAATACATAATACTGGAAATCTTGTACAATAGGTTTATGGTATTTATATAAAAACAATAATTACTATAAAAGCAGCTGAGAGTTTTAACTGCAGTTTAAAGAAAGGCTGATTCATGACTTTGCAGTGAGGAATTATCTATAATTTAAAAAGTCGTTTTAGGAACATAGTGATTACATGTGGTTAAAATTACTAAAACATCTCATATTTACTTTCAACTTTATGCATTAGAGCTGAAAATAATCTTTCTGCCTATTTCATACTGTTCTAACTGGTTGCTCACTGATTCCCAAATCTATACTGTACTGCTTAGTCGTCTTGTGACTAGCTCTAGAAATTTTATTTTCTCTTTTTTTTGCAGACCTCTGGCTGTGCCAATGGAGAAGAAAGCAATCTGCTCTCGTTGTTGAAAGTGTTGGAGATGAATTAATATGATCTAATGAAATATAATTCAAAGTCCTATTTAATTATAAACTAGTCCTTCTTGTATTCAACAGTTCATGCAAGTAAAACACTTTATTATCTAGGAATTACTTCTTGCAATGGAACTACCAGCAAACTAAAATTTACCTCTAAGTCCTACCTAACAGATTTACTTGTAAAATAAATTTTTATAATCTAGACAAAGGCCTATGTTTTATGCATTCAGCCTGAACAAAAACTACTAGTGTAAATACTGCATAATACCATTTTTTTTCAGAGAATGCTGATCCTTGCTTCCTATTAATATAAAAAATGACTTTTTTATAATGGTGTTGAACTGGTTTTTGAAAAAATACTAACCAGATCTCTCACTAGACTATACCAAGTGAAGAAAGCCAATAAAAACTATGCGAACTATTATTTCATAGTAGCATGGAACAGAAAAGTATTGCTTCTCCTTGATGTGATAGATGTTACCTTTGGATATTTTATGAACACTAGATGGCTCAACAGTTAAGAGTACTGCCTGCTCTTCCAAAGGTCCTGAGTTCAATTCTCCCACATGGTGACTCAGAACCCTCTGTAATGAGATCTGGTGCCCTCTTGAGGAAAAGACCTGGTCAGTCATCCTCATCAACTTAGACCCCGAAACCCAATGTGGACAAGTTCAGCAGAACATATATGGGCTGTCCATGCATGCTTTAGCATTGCCAGAGCATAAATTTCATTCAGTTCATTTCATTCTAGACAACCCTTTGGATGGCTTTGTAAATTTCAGGTGTATGCACTGACTAGTGTCCACTGTCTATCCTGAAGGAGCCTCACTGGGAAAATTCAACAGTAACCCAGATCCAATTCTCATACAAATAAAGACATGACACTATACAAATCCTAACAGTCTTGGCATCTTGGTAATGATTGAAGTGTGATAAATAACAACTGGTATTCTATGAATGTTTAGGTGTTATGAAAAAATCTATCCTTCCAATGTACAAATATTGGGAGGCACCTGTCAAGATTTCCAAACTAAATCAGTGTACACAGTGTCCCTAAGTTTTATGCCATCTCCATTGTACATTTTCCCTTCTGCAGTGATACTGAGGGAAGTGGCATATGCCTGTAAATCTGATGTAGGAAGCTATGACAAGGCAAGCCTGACTATCTCGCAGTAAAACCTCTTCTCTCTCAAAAGAAAGTTTTTCATTATTTAAACATGTCCAGTGAACTTAAGCAAACTCAGTCAATTTTGATCTGTTACAGTACAAAGTACCAGACAGTACCTAGGAAAACTATTGATAGGTAGGCTTTGTTTGTTTGTTTTTCAGTTTACAGAACTACATTAGCCCATTTTGAAAAAATGAAATTTAATAAAATATTACATTATTTACTTGTTTGTTTATTGTTGTATCATATGATCTATGGTGCCAGATCCCACCCTCCAGTCACCCTCAAGAAGCCTCTAAGGCTGTCCTTGTCTGCTCTTCTCAGTCTAGCTGCTCTTGTTAACTGGGCTGCACAGTCTGGGTGCTGCTAGGTACTCCATTTTCTCCTTCTGATCAGCTGAGAGAATGAAAGAAGGGAGAAGTAACCATAAGACCTACCATGGATGTAACCATGATAGGTTTGGATTTGACTTCCTGGCATTTTCTAATTAGCACAGGCAAGGAAGATGCCTTCTTCCCTTTGGTCATCATCCTTGAAAAAGCAAGCCTACAGAGCCCAAGAACTACACTCTAGGAAACAGCAAATCAAATCCTGACTCATCAGACAGTGAAACCACAACTTTAGTCCCAACACTCAGGAGGCAGGGGTAAGCGGATCTCTGAGTTTCAGGTCAGCCTGGTCTACAGAGTGAGTTCTAGAACAGCCAGGGCTACACAGAGAAACCTTGTCTCAAGGGGGGAGGGAAATAGTGAGACCAACATGAGAAGTCTAATTATATGCTTGCACTTTCCAGCTCTGTAAGGGTCGCTTTTCAATTGTGATAGTTCAGTCTTCCTCCATATCAATTACTGCTGAAAACACTAGAAACTTCATATCCTTTAAAATACAGTAATTTTTTAAAAAGCTTTTTCTTTACGGGAATGTGTGAGTCTGAGCATGCGAGTGTGAATCGCAGAGGCTAGAAGTGGGGCTGGATTCCTTGGAGCTGGAGTTACAGGTGTTGTGACACATCCAGCTAGGTCATTTCAAGCCCACAAAATAACTTTCTTCATCTCGTGTCTGCCTTCTGGTATCAGAGACTCATTCGTTATGCCTCCCTCAGGAAGTCAACAGTATTGACTGCCTTCGCTTTCTGTTTAATCCACCCCATGTTTACTTGGCCACCAGCATGAAACCTTTGTCTATAAAGAGCACTAATGACCTCTACGTCAGTCTAACCTTAAGAAGCCTGCTGTCCTGTGGCTTGAACTCCTCTCTGGATTCTGTACTCATTCTTAAAGCATGTTCTTCCAGAGGTTTCTAGACCCTCACATTCTGTGGCTTTCTTTCTCTTTAGACACTTCTCAGTGTTCTCTCTCAAATCTTACTGTTTCTTGACCTCATAGCCCTTAGTCCTCCACCTCATTGCATCATTAAAAACCACTCAATCAGTATTTTTCCTAATCATTCAAATCCTCCCAAATTGTAACACCACAGAAACACAAAACCTTTATTCTCATTCTCATTCTGCATCAATTATGCAGAATCTGATTCCACAGTAAATACTGCCAGTCATTCTTTTATATTTGAAAAACAACTGACCTCCCTGACACCTTGTCCTCACCAGATCATCCACCTCTGCTTAAGAGCCTCAATAGAAGCTCTCAAGTTTTGCTTTTGACTCCATATCCACACAGGAACTATAATAATCTTTCCAAAAGAATGACGAAAATACTTTGTCCAAACTTCTACACAAGACTGGAAAGATGGCTTAGCATTAAAGCACTTGCTTTGTAAGTAAGAGAACCCCAGAACCCAAGGAAAAGCCGGGGGAAGTGCGTCTACCTCCCTGTAATTTCAGCCTCAGAAGGCCAAGATGGGGAATCCCCAGAGCAAGCCAGCTAGCAAGACTACAGACATCAGCTAGCTTCACCTCTGATTCAGAGACCATGCCTCAAAGAATAAAGTAGAAGAACAAGTGGAAAAGATTTCCACCATCAACCTTAAGCTTTTATGTGCATGGGCAGTACACACACACACACACACACATACACACACACACAGCCTATATTATTTAATAAATAATAGCTATATTATTTAAACAGCTCTTGTCCTCACTGATCACTGGCTATTTTGTTACCCTGTCAGTTTTATCACGTAACTGTACCAGCAGTCGTTTGATTGTAAATGTACCTATACGCACATGGATATTCAAATGTGTTCATTCTCTCCCTGAAATTATTGATTCCATGAGGGTAGCATATCTACTTTATTGAATATCTATTCCCAATGTCTAGAATAATGCATGCCTCACAGAAATAACTAAGTAATTATTGGTAACTGACTGAATGAAGGAAGGAAGTGAATCTCTCCTTTGACCCTTGCAATGAAGGAAACTGTTAATGATCTATTTCCTTACCAAAAAGTATTCATTACATTAAGTCTACATGTGAAAACAGAAAAAAGAAAGAAAATAAGAAAAAGAAAGGGGAGGAGGAGGAAGAAGAAGAGAAGAAACAAACTTATTAAAATAAAGTGTTCAGATTTTAAAGTTCTACAGCAAAAAGAGAAAAGAAGGAAAATATATTATACTGCAATTTCAAACCAGTCAATGAAGTGTTATAATTTAGAAAAAAGTGTTGCACAAGAGAAAGACGCCATGAAACTTTGGGGGAAGTGAATGGGAAAAGGGGGGAGAGAAGAGGGGAGATTGGTCTCTGGGGATAGGGAGTAACAGAAGATAAGAGAGGAGGAGAAGGGAGGGGAGAAAAGGAAAGGAAGAGAAAGAGACAGAAATACAGACAGATGGAGACAGAGAAAGAGAGATTGATGGGAGGTGGGCAGGGCCTTTTTAAAAGAGAATGTGTACAGGAGGAGCTCTTAGTGGCTACAGCTAAGGGTGTACACCCCAAAGTCAGGCCAGTCTAGATGCCTGAATACTACCATGAAGCATGGCTAACAATCAGTTATGCACAGGAATTAGCATTTAGTTCTGTGATGAAATCAGCCTCCAGTGTCAAACATTATACAAATTTTCTTAGAAGCTAGAGAGATTACATGGAGGGGGGGTATTTCTAAAAATTATTCAAAGAATCTAGACCTAGCCTTAAAATAGACCAACTTAACCTACTCTCTTTCAAAGTTTTCACTTACACTTCAAAAAGAGAATTTAGTCTAATGTCATAGTCAAATCCATGCAATTAAGCATGCCTCTTAAAAACAGACTATATGAATTCAGACAACTACCAAAGCAGATAAATCTTCAACTGTCTCACACTCCAATGTGGAATGAGCTTACCTTTGCTAAGGCCACAGGCTCTAGACCAGTGGAATACAGCTGGTACAATATACAGAAACCTATTATTATTCACCGTGGGAGAGCTAGAGCAGCACTATCATTAAATTCGGCCACAAAATATTTGGTATTGGGTAAAACATGTAAAAGAATGATGTTAGCATTTTATAAGCTTACAATATATAATTGAGAAACTAAACAAATACATAAGGCAATTTATAGAGTAAAGAATTTCTTGGACCTTTTTCCTCCTCACCTCTTTTCTCCTATTATCTCCAATGTCTTCCAAAAAGTTAAGGTCATTGCTTAACAAGGATTGTTGTTCTAATCTCCAACGAGCAATGAATTCGAAGAAAGATTTGAAAATGGTGAGCAGGCCTGGAGTCACTTTTTTTTTACTTTTTGATTTTTCAAGGCAGGGTTTCTTTGTGTAACAATCCTGACTGTCCTGGAACTCATTTTGTAGATCAGGTGGCCTCAAACTCACAGAGATCTGCCTGCCTCTGCCTCTTGAGCTGGGATTAAAGGTGTGTACCACCACCACCTTTTTTTTTTTTTGAGACAGGGTTTATACAGTTCTGGGGGTCCTGAAACTCAATCTGTAAACCAGGTTGACCTTGAACTCTGTGCCACCACCACCCAGCTCAAACTCAGAATACAATTATTCCTAAAAGAAATAGATACTGTTGTTAAATGTGACGATAGAGGCAGACAACCTCTCATACATGGCTATTCAAAAATGACTAGCTGTGATGAATTTTTTTTGTGCTTCTGTCAAGTGCTTCCCTGTTTTAAGTACAATCATATCTACTTGTTCCCAAGAAAAACCTTTTTGCTTAATCATACTTCCCATTTGCAACTACCATTTAATTCCCTTTCATATCAACTACTTCTACCCTTTCCTTTATTTTTTTTCTTGATTTGTTTTTTTGTTTTACAAGACAGGGACTCACTCTGCAGACCAGGCTGGCCTCGAACTCACAGAGATCTGCCTGCCTCTGCCTCCCATGTGCTGGGATTAAAGGCGTGCGCCACCAAAGCCCAGTGACTATCTCTTTAATAAGGTGTTAATCACCATCCCTACTTATCTCACTCTCTTTGATGGTTTTTTCTTATAACAAAATACATAACATAGAATTTACTATCTTTACCCTTTTTACGAGTATGATCAAGCAAAGTTAAGTCCATTTTATTGTGCTGCTATCACCAAAATCCAATTTTAGAAACCTTTCATCCTGTGAAACTGAAATTAGTATGTAACAATTATGTAATAATTCCCTACTCTCACTTCTACCAATTCTTCTATCACTGTGATTTTTGACTAAGCATTTCACATCTTCAAAATTATATAATATTTATTTGCATTGTTAGGCATATTTATTTCACTTAGAATTGTATCATCAAGAATCATCCATATTGAACGTATTGTCAGAATTTTCTTCCTTTAAAGCTTGAATAAATAATTCACTGAATTATATTCCATGCTTTATCCACTCATGTATCAATTATTACATTTGAATCTTCTCTTGCAGGTTTGCATGCATATGTGGGTCCACTTACCATACCAATGCCTAAATCAATTCCTTCAAAGTTAATGATCTGCTCCTTACCAAATCTAAGATTTTGGTTTGGATTTTTTTATACAGTATTTCTTTACATCCAACTATAATACTAACCACTTTTTTGGTCTTTCTCTATCTCCCACTATAGGGAGAGAGAGAGGAGAAAAAAAAATTTTCACAAAGATTCATGCAGTATAAAGAAAATAAAAGATGTATGTTATCACTGAGCCAGAAATCAAAAGGAAGCTGAGTTAAGAACATGTGAAAATACACGAGATCCTTAATGATAGCTAATACAAGTAAACAAAAACATAATTAGTCACAAGGCTTACGTGATAAACACAAAATCCATGCTGGAGTAACATCATGCTTTGTATTAAGAACAAGGGGGCAGATTTTTCACTGGGACTCTTAACGAGAACTTTGTAGCATGGTAGACTATCCTGCCAACGTCTACAGCTACTTCCTGAAAACATTCCCCTCTCTAAATATGGATGGCACCATCCTTTCTGTACTTTTGGTTGTAGGCCATATCCTTCATGGGCTAAGCCATGTTTCCAGCCCACCTTCCCTTTCTGATTTGCCTTGTGTCCCTCTTAAGGCTCATTTCATTAGTCAGACCTTGCATTCCCGCCAGTATTCCCTAAGGCTGTCTCTTCTTCCCTTTCTTTCAATGAACTGCCAATTCCTATGTCACCCTCAAACCCTACCCCCCCCACACACACACAAAATGGTTCTAGGGATTACTGAGGGCATTCCACATGAGATCAGATGCTTTACCACTGAAATATCCAGCTTCTTTGTGCTTTTCATTTTGAGATCTGGTATTGGTAAACTGAATGTATTCTGTGGCCCACACAGACCTTGAATTTGTGATCCTCCAGCCTGAGCCTTTGTGTGCTGGCATAAATAGAAGTACACTTCCATTTCTGTTAAGTGATAAGTCTATTATGTTGAGCACTTAAAAGCAATAAGATAACATTTAACTTACTGCATAAAAACAAAAAAGAGTTGATGGTGGAAGTAAAAACTGAACTTCTTTCAAGAGGTATTGACAATTCTTCATTTTGTCAAACTAATCCAGATTCTTAATTGCATACTGATAATTGCAGTGAATATCTAACTGAAGAAAAGACTTGAAATCTAAAGTATCTAATGCTCCATTAGTTTTAATATTGTATTAGTCATGATGCAGCAAAGAGAAAGAAATGCCTACTTAATGGTCTTTTGGCCAGTAAAACTTGATCTTTATGACATGGAACTAAATGAAAAAGATAGACTGTGTGTGTGTGTGTGTGTGTGTGTGTGTGTGTGTGTGTGTGTGTGTGGTGTGTGTGTACTATGTAATTTACCCCATTTTCAGAAATGAGACAATGAAATCACATATAAGTTGAAAACCTTGGCTAATATTCTCAAATTTTTCATTACATTTCCAATTTATATTGTGTTTATTAGAGTTGATTTTAAGATAATAATAGTCAGCTGAATTGGGAGAGGACTCAAGTGTAAGACCTCCTTGGAAAGAAAATGCTTTCTTAAGTGTATCTGAAGAGAACACTATTGTTTTATATTGTCTTTTTTAAAAATAATGATATTTATTCCATGTAAAGTAGAATTTAATATAGCGAATCTCTATCAGTAACACATATCTGAACATCAGAACTATATTCACAGTCTCAGCCAGGCATGGTGACACACACCTTTAATCCCAGCACTTGAAAGGCAGAGGCAAGCAGATCTCTGTGAGTTCAAGACCAGTCCAGTCAACAGAGCTAGTTTCAGGACAGGCTCGAAAACTACAGCGAAAGGTTTCTCAGGAGGGAGGGAGGGAGGGAGGGAGAGGGAGGAAGAGAGAGAGAGAGAAAAAACAAAGCAAAACAAGAAAAGATTATACTCACAGTCCCTCTTACCTATCCCCTTTCCAAACCAAGGACTGATGAGACAAAATTCAACACATATCCATATGCAACTGATTCCCAACTGCTGGGGAAATGGTAAAAAGAAAGCAAACAAAAATATGATGCTCAAAAACTGCTGTTTTCTAAGTAATCCATCACCAACAGTGAAACGGACAATCCTCATTTTTACCTTCTTCAAAGGGTTCTCTTTCTGTTCTGCAAGCCTCGCATTTATGAATGCAGAAAAATGTAGGCCCACTCAAGCATAAAGAACTAGAGTAAGGACAAGTCACAAACAATCAGAAAATAACACTTCTTGACTGCATAAGTCTTCATGCAATGAAGACCCTCCCCCCTGTCTTTGGTGTTTCATTTTTTGTTTTGTTTTGTGTTTTGAGACAGGGTTTCTCTGTGTAACAGTTCTGGCTGTCCTGGAACTTGTTTTGTAGACCAGGCTGGCCTTGAACTCACTGAGATCTGCCTGCCTCTGCCTCCTGAGTGCTGGGATTAAGAGCATGCACCACCACCTGGCCTTCATTCTATGAATTTTATACCAGAAAACTTGTTAAGTTTCATAAGAAGTATGAGCCTCAAAACACATTTACTTCATGTACTACAAAAGATAAAAAAATGGTCAACTTTCCAGAGTAGAGATGTGACAGTAGGTCTCTTACCTTCTGAGCGAGGTCTCTATAACTTATTAGAGACTATAATTGCATCAAAGTTATGTATATTCTACAAGTTAAAAAGGTATTTAGTCTGGCAAGTGTCCCAAACTCCAATGCCACGAAGTAAAAGAAGGCATGTCAAGAGAAATAGAAAATATGAAAAATAATAAATCAGAACAAGCCTAACAGAAAGTTCTGGAATGAAGAAACACAAGAACTAATGCTAACATAGGATGGTGATCAAGGCAGATCAAAGTTAGGCATGGCGTCACACACCTGTAATCCCAGTGCTTGGGAGGTGCAGCAGGGGAACTGAAAACCCAAGGCCAGCCTGGGCTACATAGTGACAGCTTGTGTAAATAAAGAAATATAAGAAACTTATTGTTGAGAGTTCTCTGAATTCAGGATTTTATGATAAAAAGAAAATTATGATTATAAAAGAATAAAGGATACATGTTACATGATGTATAAGGTTTTGTATTATTTGTTTTGCTTGTTTTGGTTTGATTTTAATCTAAACTCTCAGTCATAATCCAACCCTGGAAGCTGTGATCCTCTGACCCAGTCCTCTGAGACCTGGCTCCCCACATTCAGCACACACAAATGTTCACCTGGTATGTAGAGTGATTATGAAATACTTTTCTACCAAAACCTATATTGCCCCCCCCTAAATGTTGGTTGACAGAGTGAACCAGAATATCTTTGTGTCACCTTTCTTTACACAGAAGCAGCTTTGAATATTAAGAACCTTTTGTTAGCAGTACAAATAAATGATGGCATTATCAATCCTGAAACTAGACTCCATCTCAGGGAACAGGGCTTCCTTGTCTAAGGTGCTTTCGGTAAGCAATGAAAACCCAAACTTATATTGAAGCTGACAACAGCTTCTAAAACTAACAGCATTGCACACAGGATCAAAAATATTAAACCTTGAACTGTTAAGCAGTATTAGCTAGAAAGCTTACTAAGAACTGTATTTCCTTAAATATGCTGCATTAATTACTAATAAGCTCAAAACTATTCATGCAGCAGAAACGTCCAGTTAAGGGTGACAAGGTAAATGTCACCCTACTCACCTTACTTAGCCTCTGCTGGCAGGCCTCTTCCTATCTATCACACAGCTCTCAACAGGCGACTGCAGAACATCCCTTAAGTACCTGTCAGTAGGTCTTTCTCCTCTAACAGGCCACAGACAGGTGTAAGTCAAGAATAAAGAAGCATTCTTCATCAGAGTATCTTAGTCTGGGACAATGCCTTGCTCCTAATAAGCACATACAAAATACTCCCACTGTGTGAGCTAGTTTAATGGACTCAAAGCCAGTATGTTTAATCATGAGAAACAAGCAAGCAAGCAAGCAAACAAACAGAAACCACATGAAGAAAACCCTCCAAATACCCTCTAAACACAGGGGCAAAGTTTCCAAGTCCTCCTGTAATAACGTTTGTAGAATCCATGATGATCCACTCTTCCCAATCAAACCCACATTTTATCCACACAATGGTAATAATCTTCTTGTCTAAATGACTAAGTCTTTCTATAAATTCTTGTCTATTACAAGGCTTTCCTGGGAGCTTCAATAATGTCTAATATTTAGAGGTGATAACAAAAATGTTACATGAACTGCTGTATATAATATACACAGTAAACCCTGCAACTCTTAACTGTGATGCCATCCTCCAGAATACCTTTATCTTTGCTACTGGACCACATACAAACAACAGCTTCCTTCCGACAATAACTTTTGGGTTCATTGGCACTGGTATAAATAAGGGCAGAATCTTAGTGTGACACTCCATTGTTTAACTTACTATGGTCACATTTTCCTCACAGAAACAATAACAGAAACATATCTAATGAGCATTTGTTTGGAGCTCAGCACTGCTTGAAGCACTTTAACTCTGATTTTGAACAACCTTCTGCCTTCTAGATGTAGTTGACAGTATTCACTGTACTACAGAACTAAGATACAGAAATATTTGGTGACCTATCACATACAGTAAAAGAAATTATATCTCTGGCTAATAAATGATGCTTATTCAAAGAATTTAAAACTAAATGCAGCATTTTAAAAGACTTGTTTACTCATGTTAAATGTGCTAACATGTATATTCCTGCCTTTCTTATGTCTAAGAAAATGTATACCTTCCACAATATTGATTCATCCCCTAGAATAAATCCATCCATATTACTAAACTCCTATTTCACCACCATTAAAGTAGTATATAACCAAGCATTCTTACATCGCTATCTAGCTTTTCATCTGTGTTTATGAAAAATGATAACACTCCTTGAAGAAATGGCTTGACACTTCCTTGGATCCTACTAGTAACTGCCTTGCATACTGCAAATAGACAAAGTATTCTGTTGCTGGATACCACAAAAATGCTACTGGATCTCCAAGTTTTATGTTTTGAGTAGCTCTGACAATAATGCCAAACAGTATTTACTCAGTCCATCTATGTTTTCCAATTCAGTCTCTACGTAAAAATCAACAGTGAAGAACTAGAAAAGGCTAGTAGCTTTTTATCAGTATTTAGAAATTCACCCACACTAACACACCCAGAAGAAAAACCTTTGCATAAAAAGGTTCAATGCAGAATAATAATTTATAATGAGTCTTATTTTTAAGAATTCAAGGTCCATGGCCAAGAATTTTTTACTTTTATGTAATGCTTACAAAAAAATTGCTGTCGTAAACTGAAAGAAAATACCCAAGATCATTTTTGTGTTTAAGTTTATTTACACTAGAAAATAACAATTATAGGGGCTGGAAAGATGGCTCAGAGGTTAAGAGCACTGCCTGCTCTTCCAAAGGTCCCGAGTTCAATTCCCAACAACCACATGGTGGCTCACAACCATCTGTAATGGGGTCTGGTGCCCTCTTCTGGCCTGCAGGCATACACACAGACAGAATATTGTATACATAATAAATAAATACATAATAAATAAATAAATAACTAACTAAGGATAATTTAAGTTGCTTTAAGCTAAACTTTTCTAAATTTTTACATATCTTTTCAACTTATTAAAAACCTTTAAGCCAGGTGGTGGTGCAGGCCTTTAATTGCAGCACTCAGGAGACAGAAGCAGGTGGATCTCTGTGAAGTCAAGGCCAGCCTGGTCTACAGAGCTAGTTCCATGACAGGCTCCAAAGCTAAACAGAGAAACCCTGTCTCAAAAAAAAAAAAAAGAAAAAAAAGAAAAGCATAGCTCAACATTTGAGTTTATACAGAAATATTACAGAGACAGCACTTGCTAAGAGACCATCTGGTGTGTCAGAAAACATTTCATTTACATTATAGAAGATTCACATTCTATAAGCGAGCCACTTTTAATGCTTTTAAATTTTTTAATTTTATATGTACAGGTGTTTGGCCTGCATGAATGTCTGTGCATTAGATGTGTTTCCGAGGTATTTTCAGAGGCCAGAAAAAGGTACTAGATCCCCAAGAACTAGAATTATGGATCGTTGTAAGCTGTGGGCACTGGGAATCAAACCTGTGACCTCTGGAAGCGCAGCCAGTAAATGCTCCTAACTACTGAGCCATCTCTCTAGCCCTGTAAGTCATCTCTTAAATTATATGACCTGGAAGCCCATATACTTTCAGTAGCATCCTACCTTTACTTCTAATTTTAAAAACTATTCAAGTATAATTAAGGATGGAACCATTCGTGGTATACTTTATAATTTTCCTTTTATTTTTAGTTTTGTTTTTCACTTTTTTATTCTTTGTCAATTTCATATGTGCACAGAATATCTTGATCCTATCCACCCCCAACTGCCCTTCTCACATAACCTGCCTTCCTTTCTAAGACCTACTAGTCAATTTCCAAGGTCTATTCCAAATACCACCTCTGCAAATAATCCTACTAATGAGCTAGTCACTCCTGTCTATGAACCAGCTCCATCCATACTCTAGCCTTAATTGTACTGTGGGACCTATCACCTTATACTATAATTTCAATCTATCTCCCCCCCATACTCAGTAATTTGCTTGGGACATCCTGGACCCATGTCTGATTTAACTTTAATCCCCAGAATATCCAGTGCTATGCCTGCTTGGCCCAAAATATATGATAACCCATTTAACATGTATTATCTTATGCATGACTGGTAATTAGAGATGTGTCAATACATTATGCCATGAGGTACTTTCAAACAAGTTAACGTTTCATTTGTAGTAGCAAAATATACAAGACATATCCATTCCCCAACAACACACCAAGTTGTGATCCTCTTCCTCTTTGCTCACCTGGCCACTACCACATCTGACATGGATGTCTTTCAGCTCTCATCTTTGTGATTTGCCTTTCTCTTTCATTTTAGGCAACCTCAACCCAACTTAACAAGGTAGTCCCTTTCACCAAGTTGTATTCACTTATTATTTCTAATGTACAATGTCCGGCTCTACCTGACTCTTTGATAACTGTGAGTAGAGGGACTCAACCCCACCTCTGTAAACTTTTTAGTGAGGTCATATTGCCTGAATCCTCCACATACCATTTCCTTTCTCCTTCCTTCTGGGCATGTGTGCTAGCAGGAACTTGACAAGCACTCTTAGGCCTTTACCCCTAAGCAAATGAGGTGAGAGGTCAGGAAAGCAATTTGGACTTAACAGTAAACCATCCTTCTATCACATATAAAATAAGGAGATAAGGGCAGAAGTGAACGCATAAGAGAAAAAGAAGATTAATGGCCTATTTACCTTGGAAAAGTCTTAAACTACAAGAAAACAAACCAGAAACATTCTCACAGATCATAAAAGATCTACTCAAAACAAAGTCACTAGATGAGGAGCAAGAAGACTTTTGAGGACAGAGTCTCCCTCATGGAGAGATTTATTAATAAACACAACAGACTCTTCTCTCTAAGCCTTATCTTGTGGGTAAGGAACAGGTATCATGAATAAGTAATTCTGAAATACTTGAGAACATAGTAAGTGACGGGAAAAACACGATATGAAGGATCATGTGTATCAGGAAACCAAAAAGGAAAAAAAAGTAGACCCCATCGGGAGACTAGCCCTTAATAAGGACTTTAAGGAAGGAGATACTGGAGCTAGGTATCTGCACACTGAGGAGGGAAATGAAGGAGACAGACAACAGAAAAGCGCAAAGAGGGACCGTGACTGGAGCATGGGTCGAGTGCAGACCATGGCTTACAGTACTTTGTGAAGATTCTTGTTGCCTTTTTTCTCTGAGTAACTTAATGGTGTTGATTTATATTTTAAGTAAGTTACTCTGCTAGGTGAACAGTTGGCAAAGGACAGAGCTATAATGAAATTCCCACCACAAAATCTTTCCTTTGGCATATTTTGTATTGTAGACCTCTAATAAGAAGGCTTTAAAGGCTGTCTGTTTGTAAAAGCCAAGGCTACAAGCCTACAACAATCTGCATAAGTAAAATAAGTAAGAAATACAGACAAAGGCGTTTTTGACATCTCCTTTTTGCCTTGAAAATATTTTCCCCCAAGAAAAAAGGTTCCCTATGTGATGACTGGCCATGGAGAGTGTGTGACCTGGCAGACTTCATCTGAGTGAGATAGCCCTTCCTCCAGAGAGTCCCTAGCAGGTTCTCCAGTTACACGCCCTCTTTTGTATTTTGCCTTTTCTAGATGTTATAACTGACAATCAACTAGTAATTCATTTATTTATGTTTTTATAAAAGTCTGTTCAGCTTCTTAGTTTCAATATTCAAACCTTTAGAGAAAAATATGTGTCATACACAACTGTTTAGCATTTGTAAAATAGGAATACTAGAAAAGGAATAGTTTGGTTAACTGACACTGAAAAACAAAATAAACTGAATGAATTGAAATTGCTTAAATTTTAGCACCTTCCTAGCATAGTGTCTCAGTCGAGGAACTTTAGCTTTCTGTGCTGTTCAAAATTATTGTCCACAAAGTAGCTAGACAACTTAGAAACAGAAAAGAAACAGAAAAGGAACAAAATTCAAATTACTAAATTTTATCCTGCAACTTTAGGAATCTTTCATCTATGGTTTCACTTCTTTGTAGTTTCAGTTACCAACATTTCATTTCAGTGAGAAAAAGTCCAGAAACCAACAACCCATTAAGTGTTAAATTAGTGTTCTAAGTAGTATAAAAAATATTGCGCTTTTCTGTCAGGAACATTAATTATTCCTTTGTCTAGAGTATCCACACACTATATGCTACCTGCTCTGTGACAGCTAAAAAGGGCCACATCAAGAACTTTTATTTATAATACATTGTTATTTATTACAATACATTGTTCTACTGTGTTACTTATTGTTGCTGTTAATCTCTTACTGTGCCTAACTTATGAATTATACTTCACTGAAGAAGTGTTTCTTCACTGAAGAAACAGCATGCATAGGATGTTTCCTCTGGAGGTCTGGGAGCACAGCCTTAATGTACAAGGTAAACTACAGCATTAGCAGGGTTCACAGAGGACTTCAGGAAAAGCTTAAAATTCCTGGGCTCCTGAAGAATTAAGGCATTATTCACAACTAAAAAGAAAACTTTAGTATCCTTTTTTCTTTCATTTGATAAAACATTTATAATACCATTTAAGACCTCACACAATGAGCTCAAACAGGCATTATCTTGCTCAATCCAGGATAGGATATCAAAGTATCTAAAAATAGCCTGTAACCTAATAGATCTAAGAAAAGTTTTAATGTAAATATTCTCATAGAAATATGATCTTATGGTATTTTATTAAAATATATGCAATTAGTAGGGCGACCAGTGCCAAGCAGGACAGAAACAGACAAGCTGAGACTTCAGACCACTGTACAGTCTTACCTTCTGAAGTTTTCCACTGTTTCCACAAATCCTCAACAGTTATGTGCTTATCTTCTCTGTGAAGATGACTATGTTTATTTGTAGCATCTTTATATTTCATATCTTCTCTGATAAACTATAAAAGAGAAAACAGTTAAGTTAAACATATATAAAAGCCTTTACTCCTGAGAAACTAGAAACAAAACAACAAAAATAAGTGTGACTTTTTCAGATACCAACCATGACACTGTTGATATTTTATTTTTTAAGATTTATTTATCTATTCTGTATACAGTGTTCTGCCAGCATGTATGCCTGCAGGCCAGAAGAGAGCACCAGATCTCATTATGGATGGTTATGAGCCACCATGTGGTTGCTGGGAATTGAACTCAGGACCTCTCAAAGAGCAACCGGTGATCTTAACCTCTGAGTCATCTCTCCAGCCCCTGTTGGTATTTTAAAGCCATTTTCTCATTGTTGTTAAACACATTTTATAAAATGTCTTCTAATCATGAGAACAGAGGCAACATATGTCTTTATTTAAAGCTCATTACTCAGTTGATATTAGTCCAAATTTCTACTGTGAAGGATTATATATGCACACACAGAGACACAGAAAGCTATATAGATAACTGTTTCTAAACTTCATGATGGTCTTGGAAGGAAAGCACTGTTTTAATTCTATTTTATTAATGGGAAGTCAACGCCGACGGAGGTTAAGTAACATGCCCAAGGTTAAAACATGAACAAGTACTGAGAGTCCAACCAGAGCCATGGCTACAGTCAAACACACAGTTTAGTTACCATCTCAGAATTACATTCTGACTCATAAACAGTGACGAGGTATCTCCAACCACAACTAACACTAATCTCAGTCACTTTATCATAGTCCTGTGTTTTTCTACCATCTAAGTCATCACTGAAAGGAAAGATGGCTACGATGTTACAACTAGCATATTTTATAAACCCATGTATATAATACCTTAAAATATTTTAAAAGCATCAAAATTAATCTCTGCTAAAAATTAGCCAGCTCTGTAATATTTCTTTCCTACTGTCCAAAAAACAGAAAGCAGGGACTATTACACCTATAAACCATTCATCAACGCTCTCTCTGACCATTTTTCAGGTTTTAGCTCCCCAAACTTCCTCCAAATTACCCATTTCTAATTATATGAAAAAAAATTAACTACTTTAAAATTTTATCATTTTTCACTGTTGTACATTTCTTTTTTTCTTGTTTTGATATTTTACTTTTATATGTATTGATTTTTTTTCTTGATTCTAAAGGTAGATCATAGCTGTTTCAGAAATCCAAAATATAGAAAATCTAGGTCCCCAGGGACTTCAACCCCAAAAGTAAAGTTCTTATTTTTATACATTATTAGTAATATTCTTCTCAGACATGACAAAATTTTGGTTTGAATAGAATAAGCCTATACTAAACTACTTAAGTTATTAATATTAAGCAAATCATGTACTTTTCCAAGCTTCAATGCTCAGCTTTTAGGATCAACACCATTATTCAAAGTGAGCTCAACAGACTAGGTAAGACATTTTACTCATGCTGCTCTACTGTAGGTACAGGGACTGGGAGTGGCTACTTAGCAGCCTTTGTAGAAGTAATCAGATAATGCTTTCAAAGCATCTGAGCAAAACATGTGACAAATGTGTTAGCTGTATAAACTGTTATTAAGAGACTGGAAATTAAAAATTGGGTGCTACATCAATTGCTTGAAAAGCACTGATTTAAAAGATTCACCTTAGATTATTTTTATTCTGTTGTTACAACTAGTGTCTTATTTTACAAATTTCTTTTGTAAAGTACAGTATAGTTAAAGTAGCTTTTCTAACTATCCTCATGTCACCCTTACTGATATCTTTAGAATCTAGTCAAATCCTTGGGGGAAGTGGGATCACCACACCTAAGATGCTTAGAAACTGCTCATCTTGGAAGAGGTCCAAGAGCTAAAGAGAAAACTGAGGCTGAAAACTATGATGATACACTGAGCAGAGGAAGTCAGTCTTGGAAACAGTCCAGTCAGCTGGAACAAAGAGCAACTGTTCCATTTATGGGATAACATCAAAAAGAATGTCCCAGGAAATTCTCTTCACTGTGTGAGTGCTAATAACTGAAAAGGAAAGTTCTATGGCTTCAGAAATAAACTAATTTCCATATAGATGAGATGTGATAGTTAATATTGAGAAAATGTAGATGAATTTAGGGATATATATTAAACATGTGCTTAATAAACCAAAGGGAGATGGGGTGATAGAACACTGATGCTATAGAGGGAAAGGGGCAAACAGTGGATAGGAAGGTTTAATGGCAAAGAGGGACAAAAGGGTAAGACATGGAGGAGGCAGGGAGAATGACGACAACACTAAGAATGTTTGAAGTCACATGCAAACCTACTATTTTATAAGCTTCATATGTATGTTTTCACATAGAGAGTTCAACTGGAGTTCCCCTAAATAAGATAAAAATATTCTTCCAAAAAGCCATAGGTTGCCAAAAAAAAATCTTAGTTCCAAGTGTAAAATACATCTCCTAGAGTTGTTTGTGGTGTGCCAGAAACTCCCAAAACAGTAAAATAAACATTTTTAAGAAAGCTAAGCAAGGCTGGGTGGTGGTGGCTCACACCTGTAATTCCAGTACTCCAGAGGCACAGGCAAGCAGACTTCTGAGTTGGAGGCCAGCCTGGTCTACAGAGATAATTCCAAGACAGCCAGGGCTACACAAAGAAACCCTGTCTCAAAACAAACAAACAAACAGCTAAGTAAAACCTAAATACATAAAAATGGACTTTTCCTAGAATTATCTAAAAATAGTGTTCATTAAAAAAAAAACAATAATCCACCCTGCAGCAGGGGCAATGCCTAGGTGCCCTGTGCTGCCACTGGGGCCACAGTGTCAGCTGGGCCTGAGATGTGGCCATGGATCACGTCTGGGGTTGATGTCCATGGCTCACGTTGCCAGCAAAGGCCACAAGAATCTCGGGGTTCTGGAATGCCACCTGTGACCATGTTGGGGCCTGAGGGATAAGCTGCTGCTAGAGTCATGCAAATCTGAGTGGTCTGCACTATAAACTGGGGCTATGGTGACTTCCCTGCCAAGTTGCTGCTGAGGACCATGTCTGGTCCGTGGTCCTACCAGAGCCAACATCTGCATCAATGCCCATGACTTCCCACTGAAGCCTGGGCATATACCCAGGGTCTGGGCCACCACATGAGACCAGGATGGTGCCCAAGGGTCATGCTGCTGCCAGAGCCATACAGATTGGGGTGGCCTGCACTACCACCTGGAGGTCATGGTGATGTACAGGTTGTGACCAGGGGCCATGTTTGGGTCCGTGGTCCTAATGCAGCCAGAATCAGTGTTGATATTCATGGTTCCTGCTACCATCAAGGGTCATGCAACCTGCACCCCCCACTCCCGAGTCTGGGCTACCACCTGGGCCTACACTGGAGCCCAGAGATCACACTGCTGTTGGGCCCATGTCAATCTGAGAGGCCTATGCTTCTACCCAGGGCAATGGTGCCATCTTGGCCAAAGCTGCTGCTGCTGGTCACATCTAGGTCCATGTTCCTGCTGCAGCTGGGGTCCATGTTGATGTCTGTTGCCCGTGTTACCACAGGGACCTATAAACCATGAATTGAACCATGGGTGGAAGTACTAGGGCCTGGCTGAGCTGGTCCTGCGTCTCACTGGCCTGAGAAGAGACACCCCCATCTCAAAGAACAGCTGACCCACCCCTTGCCCTGGAATAAACAGCCTGGCACTAGAGAGCTCCCCCTCCATCTGGAAAAGCTGGCCCCACCTCTTCATCTGAGGGCGGTGGTCCAGTGGCTCTGACTGACCAACTCAGCTACAACCCAGGCACGCATTCAGGGCTCTGAGTTGGCATCTCCACAACATCTACTCCATCTATAACCTGCTGGAGCCTGTGAAGGGAAAGGTCCTGCGGAAACATAGCTGCAGGATCTCCATGACTCAGAGCGAAAACAGAATATCCAAGAGGAGTTTTGGTGAGGGTTTAGTACTGATGGTGTACCAGAAAGTCAGAGGTCTTGAACCTGACTAATAACATATTGCACAATGAGCATTTGGAAGTAAAGCTGTGTGGACAAAAGGGTATATTGTGTGATACACCAAAGCTCCCAATGCCACTAAGACCAATAGAGGCGATATAGAGGCAGGAAAGATGGAGGAGTGACCTGGTTTTGTTTCTTTAATTAAAAGTCTTATTTATTTTTATTTCTTTTTAAGTATTCCTTTGGGAGGGAGACACTACAAGGGTGAAGGGCAGATAAGGAAGGACTGGGAAATGAGTGGGATGGTGTGTATAGTGTGAAATTGTCAAAAAATCAATTAAAAAAGTGAGAAAAATGACCACAGGATAATAAAACTTGTAACAAATAACTCAAAAGCACTCTACACCTTACAGATCTTTGTCACTCTTACCAGAACATGAGTAGAAAACTTTCAGAACCAAAAAGAGGACATGACTAAAGTACATGAAGCTCACAGAACACCCAATAGACATGACAAAAAAAAAAGTCCCACTGCCACTAAAGATACTGAATAAAGAAAGAATATTAAGAGCTGCAAAAGATATAAAGATATAAAGGCAAACCTATCAGAATTATACCAGACTTCTCAACAGAAACTCTGAAACGCAAAAGGTACTAGGTAGACGTTCTGCAGACACTAAGAGAACACAGATGTGAGCACAGACTACTAAGCAAACTTTCAATCACCAATAAAAGAGAAAACAAGATATTTCATGGCAAAAGAAAATTTAATCAATACCTATCCACAAATCCAGTCCTACAAAAAGTACTAGAAGAAAAACTCCAACCCAAGAAGTTAGCTACACCCATAAAAACACAGACAATAGACAATCCTACACCAGGAAAACCCAAAGAAGGGAAATACACACACAATACCAACAACAACAACAAAACCAAAAATAACAAGAACTAATAATCACTAGTCATTAATATCTCTTACTATCAATGGTCTCAATTCACCTATAAAAAAACACAGGCTAAAAGAATGGATATGAAAACAGGATTCATCCTTATGCTGCATACAAGAAACACACCTCAACTTCAAAGACAGACATTACCTCAGAGTAAGGGGCTGGAAAAAGATTTTCCAAATAAATGGACCTAAGAAACAAGCTGGTGTACCTACTCTAATAATATCTAACAAAATAGACTTCAAATTAAAAATAATCAAAAGAGATTAAGAAGGACATTTCATATTTATCACAGAAAAAATTCATCAGGATGAAGTCTCAATTCTGAGTATCTATGCCCCAAATATAAGAGTACCCAAATTTGTAAAAGAAACATTACTAAAGCTTAGATCAAACATCAAACTCTACACAGTAGTAGTAGGAGACTTCAATACCCTACTCCCACCACTAGACAGGACTTCCAGACACAAGCTTAATAGAGAAATAAAGCAAGTAACAGATGTTATGACTCAAAGAGGTTTAACAGACATCTCTAGAACATTCCACCCAAAGACAAAAGAATATACGTTCTTGGCTCGGCATGGAACCTTCTCTAAAACCAACTACATACCCAGTAACAAAGCAAACCTCAATAAATACAAAAAATTGGGATAACCTCTGTATTTTATAGGATCACCATGGCTTCAAGTAGAATTTAACAAAAGCACTAATTTCAGAAAGCCCACAAACTCATGGAAATTGAAAATTGCTTAACTGAATCACTGGGTCAAAAAGAAATAAAAGAATTCAATGAAAACTAATGCACAACATACCCAAACTTTTGTTTTGTTTTTTGTTTTTCGAGACAGGGTTTGTCTGTATACCACAATGGCCTCAAATCACAGAGATCCCCCTGCCTCTGCCTCCCTAGTGCTGAAACTAAAGGTGTACACCACCACTATCTGGTCAACATACCCAAACTTAAGGGACATTTTGAAAGCAGTGCTAAGAGAAAAAGATCATAGCACTAAGTGCCTATATAAAGAACCTGGAGAAATTTCACCCTAGCGACATAGCAGCACATCTGAAAGCATTAGAATAAAAAGAAGCAAACTCACCCAGAATGAATAGATGCCAGGAAATAATCAAATTGAGGGCTGAAACCAATAAAATAGAAACAAAGAAAACAATACAAAGAATCAACAAGACAAAGAGTTGGTTCTTTGAGAAAAATCAACAAGATAGACAAACCCTTATCCAAACTAACAAAAGGGCAGAGAGAGAGAGAGAATGTCCAAATTAACAGAATCAGAAAGGAAAGGGGGACATAACGAGTAACACTGAGGAAATCCAGAGAATCATCAGGTCATACTTCAAAAACCTGTACTTCACAAAATTGGAAATTTTAAAGTAAAAGGGCAATTTTCTGGATAGGTAACACATACAAAAATTAAATCAAGACCAGATAAGCAAATTAAATAGACCTATAATCCCTAAAGAAATAGAAGCAATCACCAAAAGTCTCCCAACCAAAAAATTTAAAAAAGTCCAAGGCCAGATGATTTAAGCACAGAATTCTACCAGAATTGCAAAGAAGTGCTAATATCAATACTCCTCAAATTGTTCCACACAAAAGAAAAAGAACAGACTTTGCCAAACGCTTTTTACAAGGATATAGTCATCCTGATACCCAAACCACACAAAAGACTCAACTAAGAAAAAGAATTACAGGCCAATTCCCTCATGAACACTGATGCAAAAATAGTCCAGAAAATATTGGCAAACCGAATCTAAGAACACATCAAAGAAATCATCCACCATGATCAAGTAGGCTCCATCCCAGAGACGCAGCAATGGTTCAACATACGAAAACCTGTCAATGTAATCCACCATATAAACCAAATGAAAGAAAAAACACATGTGATCAGCTCATTAGATGTTGAAAATGTCTTTGAGAAAATTCAACACCTACTCATGATAAAGGACTTGGAGAGACGAGTGATACCATGACCATAAACTCCCAACCAAAAAAAGCCCAGGACCAGATGGTTTTAATGCAGAACTTCCAAGAAGAGCTGATACCTATACTCCTTAATGTGTTTCACATAATAGAAATAGAAGAGTCATTGCCAATCTCTTTTCATGAAGCTACAGTTACCCTGATACCAAAACCACACAACCAAGACTCAAGCAAGAAAGAGAATTACGGACCAATCTTGCTCATGAACATCGATGTAAAAATTCTCAATAAAATACTGGCAAACCGAATCTAAGAACACATCAAAAAAATAATCCATTATGATCAAGTAGGCTTCATCCCAGAGATGCAGGGTTGGTTCAACATATGAAAATCTATCAATGTAATCCATCATATAAATAAACTGAAAGAAAAAAATCATATGATCATTTTATCAGATGCTGAAAAAGCATCTGACAAAATTCAACGCCCTTTTAAGATAAAGGTCTTGAAGAGATTAGGGATACAAGGATCATACCTAAAAATAATAAAAACAATATACACCAAGCCAACAGCTAACATCAAATTAAATGGAGAACACTCAAAGTCATTCCACTAAAATCAGGAACAAGACAAGGCTGTCCACTCTCTCCATATCTCTTCAACATAGTTCTTGAAGTTCTAGCAATAGCAATAAGACAACATAAGGAGGTCAGGGGGATTTGAATTGGAAAGGAAGAAGTCAAACTTTCATTATTTGCAGATGATATGATAGTGTACATCAGTGACCCCAAAAACAGTACCAAAGAACTCCTACAGCTGATAAACACCTTCAGTGATGTGGCAGGTTACAAGATGAACTCAAAAAAATCAGTAGCCCTCCTATACACAAAGGATAAAGAAGCAGAGAGGGAAATCAGAGAAACTTCACCTTTCACAATAGCCACAAATAGCATAAAGTATCTTGGGGTAACACTAACCAAGGAAGTGAAAGATCTATTTGACAAGAACTTTAAGGCTTTGAAGAAAGAAATTGAACAGGACACCAGAAAATGGAAGGATCTCCCATGCTCTTGGATTGGAAGGATCAACATAATAAAAATGGCAATTCTACCAAAGGCAATCTATAAATTCAATGCAATCCCCATCAAAATCCCAACAAAATTCTTCACGGACCTTGAGAGAACAATAATCAACTTTATATAGAAAAACAAAAAACCCAGGATAGCCAAAACAATCCTATACAATAAAGGAATTCCGGAGGCATTACCAACCCTGCTCTATTACAGAGCTACAATAATGAAAACAGTTTCACAGCATTCTGTTCTGTTTACTCCACCCACCTATGTTCTGACCTATCAGGCCAAGCAGTTTCTTTATTAATTAACCAATGAAAGCAACAGATAGACAAATGACCTTCCCACATCATTTCCCCTTTTTCTGTCTAAACAAAAAGGAAAGGCTTTCACTTTAACATAGTAAAATTACATATAGCAAAACAGTTATCAAGCAAGAATTACACTTACAATTCTACTTTATCTTTTATCATAACAATGGAAAACTATATAACTGTCTATCCTTCAACTCCATCAAAGACTCCAGAAGGATACAATATTACCTAAGCAAACAAGAAATAAGCAACTTCCAAATGCTAGAAATGACAGAGACATCTCGTTGCCTGGACAGTCACCCAAGGTTCCTCTGTACGGTTGGGGCATCCATCTTCGGCCTACAGGCCCATAGTATCCAGTAGACTGTACGGAGTATCCACACCATATACAGTACTTACCCATTACTCAGAAGCCATCTCAGTAATCAAATCTACTCTTTGGTATCACTATGGTACCCCTTGTGTGAAAAATACTGAGATGTATGGCTGACTACGGCAAACAGAAGCATAGCAAAGCTGTAGAGAACATCTTATATGAACAGTTATCAGAAACCTACACTAGCCAATGATCCGTGCCTGCTAAAAACAGAAAGTCTTAAAGGAAACCACAGATGAGAGAGGCATGCTCAGAGAAAGGAGATAAAGACAGCAGGTGTTTCAACAGACACAATGTAATGCAGAAAACACATGAACAACATGTATAGCATCAAAAAAAATTGCCAATCTAAAAATTTTATAAAAAAAAAACACTGCCAAAATAAAAATGCAACAGAACTTCAGAAATCAAACACTAATAGAATTCAGCATCAGGAGTACTGGACTACAAGAATGTTTTGTTTTTACCCAACTATAGGCAAACAGAGAGGGGCATAGATGGAATTCTCCATCTTCCTAAAGGATTAAAACTTATAGCTAAGTTAACTATGTAGGGAAATACATGTAATTTATCCTAAGTCAATGATATTTTAACAATGTTGCAAAAAGTAGTGAAAAACTACACATTCATACATCTACGAGAATACAACTGATAGGGCCTTTTTAGAAAGCAGCTTTAGTTATAAGGATCAAAAAATGTTAACTCATGATTGCCTTTTATCAAGCTCTTTAATGTCTTCGAACTGATCAAACAGCAATGGTCACACAACTATATAACAAGTTCAAGTTTCTACTGTAACATTACAAAAGTAAAAAGCTGTGACTATGCCAACTGCCCCCCAGAAGACTAATTAGGATTAATGTAAAATTAAAAATAACATATCTTTACCTTTAATTTTAAAAAAGCAGAAACTTTCAACAGTTAAGTGACATAAAATTATATCAATATAATATAACTAATAACTTTAGGGCATTTTTAATGCAGGGTCTAGATAATTATCATATACAAAATGTTTTTTCAAAATAGAATAACAAATTTATCAGAGCCCCATGATACACATTTTCATACTCTCTTAATTTCTAATAGGTATTACCTGGGCCCACTAGAAACTTCTTGATAACCCCAAGAATACCCTAGACTACATCAGGTACTGCCTGAGGTCTCCAAGGAACAGACAAGAGCCTCCATCCAATGAATAGTTTGTTTTAGTTCACTTTCTATTACCGTATCCAAGTATCCAAGAATAATACTTTGAATATTTTCTATAATGATGAGGATAAATAGTTTTTCTCATATTTCTAGAAGCTAAGTACTCTTAAGATAAATCTGATGAGGACCTTTACACTGCATCCCAAGTCCTTTTGCTTGCCCACATTAATACACGTAGGAGAGCAGAGTCCTTGTACTGAAATTAACACTCATTATGCATGGCCTCCCAAAATTTCCATAGCAGGTTAAATTCCTGGCACACAGAGTTGGGGAGAGGCTAGGGAGATGGCTCAGTAAATAAAATGCTTGGTGTGTAAGTATAAGGCCCTAAGTAGTATAAGGCCCTAAGTTAGCATAAGGACCTACCTAGCACTCACCTAAAGCCATGTACTCCAACAGGCATTTGTAATCCAGCACTGAGTACAAGACAGAGAGGTGCATTCAGGGTACTCAATTAGTTATCCAGTCTAGCTGAAACTGAGCTCCACATTGAACGACAGCCTCTTTCCTTCCATCACCAGATCTGAGCTCCTGGAGACCTGAGCCTCACCCTAAGCCAGTGGAGCACATCAGCGATAAGCTAGAGAAGTCATAACCAGGCATCTGCCAGCCACTGCCTCAAATGCAGGCAAATTCGGACCTCAAGGCATGGCTTCAAGAACTAACCATAAGGTACCTAAGGAAAGCACAGTTGGTGGTGATCTTAAAGCTGTCATAATTTCTATACCAGTTCCTCAACTGAAATGTTTCCAGAAAATCCAAAGCTAACTATTCATGAATTGGAGAAAAGTTCAGTGAGTAGCATGTACTTATTATTCCTCAGAGGAGAATTCTGCTTACACCAACTCAAAACAGCAAATAAAAAGTATTTGGGGGCTGGCGGGAACAAAGACACAACTTGGACAGGAGGAGCACAAGAGTAGAACATCTTCTGGTAGGTATAAGAAGCTCATGCGCAAGGGTGTAAATTCTCAATTCCCGAGTTTCAACTGTAGACATAAATGACTAAAATAAGTATCTTTCACACAGAAGACATAAGACATTGAGCTGTTTGTACACATACACAAGCAAGCCCACCTGCACCACACATAATACACAACACTCACATGTACACGTGAAAAGTTGCCCATCAGGGATTGGGAGCACGGGGATGGGGGTAGGGTGGGGATAAGGGGATATGGGGAGAGAAAAGGGAGAAGGGGAGGAAGGGGAAAGCTTGAGGGAATGGGATGGTTGGGATGGAGGAGGGGTGGATGATGGAGCAGGGAAGTAGATATCTTAATTAAGGGAGCCATTTTAAGGTTGGCAAGAGACTTGACTCTGGCGGGGTTCCCAGGTGTCCAAGATGTCCTCAGCTTGTTCCTTGGGCAGCAGAAGAGAGGGTGCCTAAACTGGCCTTATCCTATAGCCACACTGATGAATATCTTGCATATCATCATAGAACCTTCATCTGGCGATGGATGAAGATAGAGACCCACATTGGAGCACTGGACTGAGCTCCCAAGGTCCATATGAAGAGCAGAAGGAGGGAGAACATGAGCATGGAAGTCAGGACCGCGAGGGGTGCGTCCACCCACTGAGACGGTGGGACTGATCTAATGGGAGATCACCAAGGCCAGGTGGACTGGAACTGATGGAGTATGTGATCAAACTGGACTCTTTGAATGTGGCTGATGGTGGAGGCTGACGGAGAAGCCAAGGACAATGGCGCTGGGTTTTGATTCTACTGCATGGACGGGCTTTGTGGGAGCCTAGTCTGGATGCTCACCTTCCTGGACCTGGGGGGATCAGGGAGGACCTTGGACTTCCCATAGGGTAGGGAACCCTGACTGATCCTTGAACTGGAGAGGGAGGGGGAGGGGGAGTGGAGGGAGCGGAGGGAAGTGGGAAGAGGGGAGGAGGTGGAAATTTTCAATAATAATATAAAAAAAACATATTTAATTAAATCATACCATTTCTTCTAAATTTAAGCTGATGGCTTAAATGAAAATTAACATTTCTAACTTGAAATGCATTTTGTAAACTGAACTACAGCTATATGGTTTTATAGATGAGAAGACCGGTAAGATATTTAGTTAAGAAATTTTTTAATTTCTATGGAATTAGATTTGTTTCATGTCATAAATATGTGGACTACAATCAGTACAAAAGCTTCAATACAAAATGACTAATACTGCTTCACTTTGATCCTGGGACTCTTAAGTTGTAGAGAGCCAGGGGTGGAAATAGATCACATTCTGTCTTTGTACAAGCAAGGTCCTACAAGTTACTGCTAATTCTTGTCACTGAGAAAGCAGCGTGCATTATAAGAAACAAGGTCAACAAAGGAGAAGGCTAATGAAGCAGAAAATTAGGACACAATTTTAAACAGTTATGGTTTAAAAAAAAAGACTGTTATGTATCCGGATGGAAATATTGCTTCAAGTGGACACATAAATCTCACGTTCAGGATGCCTATAAGTAGAGGGAAGATAAAAAGCCTTGAAGCTAGGAAAGATATCCAAGAGGTGATATAAATAGGCAAAGAAATATAGGAACAAGGAAATAATAAAGAAATCGGCAAAGAAACTGAAAAGAAGTAACCAATATAATGAATAACAGACATTAAGTTGAGAGAACCAAGTGAAAACAAAGTGCTTTAATTTAAATGAACGCATTTTGGACATGATGCTGAAATGTGAAGATGAGAATTAGCCCCTGCAAAGCAACACCAGCAAACATCATGAGAAGGGGCTGCACCGAGTAACAACAGCAAAAGTCTAGGTGGATTCATAACAAAACACAAGAAAAAGAATGTATCTGTCCTCCTGGAGAGATTTTGTTATACTCAAAAGAGGCAGAGATAGGCCAAAGAACAAAAGGGAAAATTTGATTCAACACTTTATATTTTGTATGTTTGCAAAAAAGGAAAAGAAATGGAAGTTTTAAGGCACATGAAAAGGTTTCAGGAGAAAATGGGAAATACAACTATTGGAGAGACAAGATGTTCTAAAGAGCTGTCCTAGAAGAGGGAAATAGGAGACAAGAATAGGAGGAGAGGCACTGCTTTGCAAAGAACACTGCACAATACACAGAAAGAAGACAGTTTATGGACACAAATGCCATCCATGTATTTTTAATATCTATATGGCCTCTGGCAATGAGACAGTCCTAACATCTTTAGTCAGGATCAGATCACTGGCAGGTTTTAAACACATCACAAAGTGTGGTAAATAAGATCTGAATGCACAGTTAGAGAAAAATTACCACCCAATGATGCATAATCAATTACATAACAAAGTTTGAGACCACTGCACTATGGAGATCTGACAGAAGTTGTTTTTGTTTTTTACATTTCTTATTGATATTTATTGACCTCTACATTTTTCTCTGCTCCTCTCCCTGACTCTCCCTTCCCTCCTTCAATCCTCCCCCAAGGTCCCCATGCTCCCAATTTACTCAGGAGATCTTGTCTTTTTCTATTTTCTACTTCCCATGCTGACTAGATCTATGTAAGTCTTAATGTCCTCATTGTTGTCTAAGTTCTCTGGGATTGTGGTTTGTAGGCTGGCTTTCTTTGTTTTATATTTAAAAACCACCTGTGAGTGAGTACATGTGATAATTGTCTTTCTGTGTCTGGGTTACCTCACTCAAAATAATGTTTTCTAGCTCCATCCATTTTCCTGCAAAATTCAAGCTGTCATTATTTTTTTCTGCTGTGTAGTACTCCATTGTGTAAATGTACCACATTTTCCTTATCCATTCTTCGGTCGAGGGGCATTTAGGTTGTTTCCAGGTTCTGGCTATGACAAACAAAGCTGCTATGAACACAGCTGAGCACATGTCCTTGTGGCACGAATGAGCATCTTTCAGATATATACCCAAAAGTGGTATTACAGGATCTTGAGGGCAGTTGTTCCCTAATTTTCTGAGAAATCACCACACTGACATCCAAAGGGGTCTGACAGAAGTTTTTAAACAGGAGGGAAAAGAACAAAGTATAATGCTCTAAAATGTTTTTACCAAGCAGTAAGAGTCAGGATGGATTTAAAAGGAAGGATTTAAAAGGGCACCTATAAATGAAATAATAATAAACTTAGTAGCTCAGATAATTTAGAAGGCAAAGATGAGACTGCAACATGAGAGGAAACCTAAGTAAGCTGATAAAGCAGATGAGAAAAGTGCCCTTTTAAAAGAGAACAAGAAACGTTTTCTGTTTTTTGGTTTTTCAAGACAGGGTTTCTCTGTGTAGCCCTAGCTGTCCTGGAAATCAGTCTGTAGACTGGGCTGGCTGGAGAGATGGCTCAGCAGTTAAAGATTAGTCTCACAACCAAAACTATAAGAAATATTTTCTTTCAGCTATTAACTGAGTCAGCCTAAGACTTTCTAAAAGAGAAAATGACAGAAATTAAGGTGCTTTGCTAGCATCTAAAACACTACAAGATCAAATGTGAGCAGAATATTCTAGAGTAGTGGTTCTCAACCTATGGGTTATGACCACTTGGGAAAGGGTCAAATGACCCTTTCACAGGAGTTGCCTATCAGATATCTTGTATATTTACATTATGATTCATAACAGTAGCAAAATTACCTGCATGAAGAAGCAATGAAAATAACTTTATGGTTGGGGATTGCCACAACCTGGGGAACTGCATTAAAGGGTCATAGCTTTAGAAAGGCTGAAAGTCACTGTTTTAGAGAGAAGTCCAAATTTAATACAAATGAAGGAATAATAAAATCTATGAGCCTGCATTAAACTTCTAAAACCTACGAAGGGAAAGAAAAGAAGCCTAATAACTAAAATCCTACAGAGTACATGCACTGAAGGTGTCAAAAACTAGAGAAGCAGATGGAAAACTGGAGAGGTAACATCCTGCTCTCTGCAGTTCTGATCTCACAATCTAACACTCCTGACACACTACACCCTTTCCCTAGGAAAACCTGGCACATCGCTCTCCCTCTACCACTATATCCTGATTCCACATCACAAAACATCCTACATCTCAGCCAAGTCTGTGAAAACTACAGCCATTAATTTCACAAGGTCCAACATAGGGTCCATAGAAAGCCTTGTTTCACACTCCCTAAACAGATATTAACTCCCCTAAAACAGGACATTTCCAAGGTTGATTCAACTTCCTAGTATGTAATTTGCCAGAATGTACCTTTTATTATACAGTTATGACAGCATGTGATCAACTAGAAGGTAAGTTCACTGATATTTATACCTATTTCCACATTTTTTGATGTGGGAGTCTGCTGTTTTGTGTTGATTTCATTGGTTAAATAAAGAGACTGCCTTGGCCCTTTAAGGGGACAGAAAATTAGGTAGATGGAGTAGATTGAACAGAATGCTGGGAGAAAGAAGCAGAGTCAGGAGTCGCCATGATTCCTCCCACTCCAGACAGACACAGGATAAGATCTTCCCTGGTAAGCCACCTCGTGGGCTACACAGATTATTAGAAATGGGTTAGATCAATATGTAAGAGCTAGCCAATAAGAGGCTGGAACTAATGGGCCAGGCAGTGTTTAAAAGAATACAGTTTCCATGTAATTATTTCGGGTAAAGCTAGCCGTGCGGGAGGCCGGGTGCCAGGAACGTAGCCCACTGCTCCATCAACAGAGTGGTGCCCAAAGCTAGCTGGGTGGGGGGACGCAGCCCCGCAGCTCCTATTTCAACAGATATTAACTCCCCTAAAACAGGACATTTCCAAGGTTGATTCAAATTCCTAGTATGTAATTTGCCAGAATGTACCTTTTATTATACAGTTATGACAACATGTGATCAACTAGAAGGTCAGTTCACTGATATTTATACCTATTTCCACATTTTTCTATACTTAACATAGTACTACATTTAAATAGGAACATCAAAATATTAAATGTATTATGTTTAACCGAATGATCAAGTATCAATCACATTTATTAAACTCTTCTGGGACCAGGGAAAGGAAAGTTAAAAAAAAAAGCATAAAACAAAAATCAAAACATTAAAAAAGAGCCTAGCCAGTCTGGATGTTCACCTTCCTAGATATGGACGGAGGGGGGAGGACCTAGGACTTACCACAGGGCAGGGAACCCTGACTGCTCTTTGGACTGGAGAGGGAGGGGAAGAGGAGTGGGGGGAAGGGGAGAGGGGTGGGAGGAGGGGGAGAAGAGTGGGAGGAGGGGGAGAAGAGTGGGAGGAGGGGGAGGGAAATGGGAGGCTGGGAGGAGGTGGAAATTTGTTTTTTTTTCTTTTCTTTATTCTCCTTTTATCAATAAAAAAAGAAAAAAAATATTAAAAAAATCACTATACCTTTCTAAATAGTATTTTAATGAAATGTTAGGACATATTTATAAGGTGCATCAAATTATTCTGCATATTTGTGTGTGTATAAACATAAATATACCAAATTAGACCTCAATAAAGACGAGACAATTTTAGAAAGAAAAAATTAATTTGGGGAATCTAAGAAAGTACAAATTATAAAATCAACAAAAGAGTTAATGAGTAGTGTTTTACTCTAGAAAACATTATGCAGCTTTATTACCTCTAAATATCTAAAAATAACAACTTTTAGAAGGGAAAAAGCATATAAACTTCCTGAGGTATGAGAAGCACAAGTACCTGAGTTCAGTCTCCAGAACCCACATAACGAAGCCACACACACATGGTAGCCTGCAACTGTGAAAGTCCTGATGCTGGGCAGGAGGAAATAAGCATCTCTCTGGTGCCAGCCTAGCCTAATTGATGAGCTCTAGGTCAATGAGACATATTGTTTCAAAACAAAAACAAAGTGGATGGCTCCTGAGAAACGATATCCAAGGTTATCCTGCAAACATACAGTCACACAGATGGATGTGCACCTGCACACATGCACAGATAAGCCGCCACACACAATTAACTTTATATGCCGGTCTTTCATGTTACTAAAGAAAACTGAACCACATGAAAAGGGTCTGCGTAATCATATAAATTCAAATAGTAAAGAGCTTGACTTAATATTCAGACTAATTTATAATAACAAGAAAGAAACAAACACTGAAAAATTAAGTATAAATGAAAGCAGAATTACGATTAGCCGTATAGTGAATAAAATAACATGGCCCTAGGCTGGGGAAGGTTCTCTTTACACCTGAAGTCTTACTATAATTAATAGTATTGTTTTTCACTCTTAAAAATATCCTTGTCTGACTGAAAATCTATATGGCCACTATTACTGATAATATTACACTAAGTCATCACTGCATTTCATTCATAGAATATCTTCTGTATACACTCAAATTCAGACATCTTCTAGAAAATGAAACAATATGTGAAAGTGTGCTAAACTTTGCAGAAATATGTTCTGTAAATGCAGTGCATGCTGTGGTTCTGAGCATCCTCAGAGGGGGAAGAGAGGAACAGGACCAGCAGGACAGACAGGCTGCAACTGTCATGGCCAGATGCACAGCCCTGATTCACTCCCACACCTCTACCCCTGCAAGGCTGTAACATTATTGACTGGGAAATTCTTGTTGAAGGAAATTAAAAATTAATAAAACAAGAATGCCAAATTATTTTTTAAATGAAAATGTATAATATTAGCATGTATTTTAAGTAAAATTGAAAGAACCTGAAAGGCAGCAATACAATATTTCCTAGTTAGAGCAAGGTTGTGGTCATGCCTAGAAAGGCACATGTACTGAGCTGAATGTTTTACTGTTCTCTGATGCCATACTATGACTGTGCAAGTTCTTGATTCTTTGACAGATCTCAGATTTACTCTTTCTGAGTTTGAATATACCACTTTAAGCTTATTGTTCCATAAAAACTATACATACAATGGTGTTTATGTTCCTAGTTAACCAGAAGGGCCAACTTAGGCTACATGTAAGTGTTATTAACTATTAAACACCAAAGGGATTTCTTAAATGGCCTATAATAAATACGGTCTCAAGACAGAGCCTACTATGATAAATCAGAATTGTATGGAAGAGGTAAAGATAGCATAAACAGAAACAAATGGTAGGGTTACAAGGAATCTTTTCACTCCTACAGTGATGCTTTGAAGGACACATAAAAACACAGTAATAAATGCTTTGGGAAATCAGTTCTCTCTCTCTTTTTAATATGTAGTTTGAGAATGTCATTCATATGTATAATATGCTTGATCTAATCCACCCCCAATTCTTTCCCCCTCCAACTCCATCCAAATATTTTTCTACCACTTTTCTCTCCCAGCTTCATGTAGTCTTTTTGAAAGCCACTGGATCCACCCATCTGCTACCAGCATGTGTGTGGGCGAGGGCCATCCACTGAAGCATGGGCACACTCTAGAAGCTGCATCCCTAAAGAAAACTGACAGCGCATCAGTTCTTTGTCATTTGCTGGAAAGTAGATGGTAAATGAGCTGGAATCCCAAAGATAAGAAAGCTCAGTAAACGAGTTCTACAGCTATCACAGTAACACATAAGAGGCTGGGTACTCAACTAAATGCTGGAACAGAGTAGGAATTTCACAGATTAAATTAAAATGTCTAGATATAACTATAAAATACCAGAACATTTCATTAAGACCTGAGTCATTTACTTACACAATGGTTCTTAATCATCTAGGTTATAACCATCTTTCTTCAAAAATAACAAAGGATTTTCTCCAGAAAATATAAGCTTATCTCTTTTCTATATTAATTGCATGTCCATATTTTCTTTGAAAAATACAAAGAAAAACTGAAAGTGGAATTTGACAAAAACAAAATCACCAAGTACAAGGGGGACATGGGGTCTTCTGTCAGACCTTCACAGTAGTCAGACCTAAGCACTGCTTAAGACAGCAGAGCATGTTCCATAAATACAAAGACGTTAACCACAAAGGCAGGAGACTGAGTCCTAAACTGTTTTTTCAGAGATTCAATAAAGAAAAAGTAAGATATGTAAATATATTCCGTTAGCACCAAGTTAAGTGTTTCTTTATCTTTTATTCATGTTATAAAATGACCCTCAAACTTCATCATCATCAAAGGACTTGGTACAAATCATTTAGTTCCACCCCAGACTTCTGACTCAGCAGGGCTGGGCACTGCTCAAGAACTCTTGTTATCAAGCTAATGTTGGTTTTCTAGAAAGCAGTCTTTGTTCTGTTGTTTCTCCCCACTGTACCAATTCCCTTTTCATCTATTTTTTAGAAATTAATGATACACATAGAGAAAAACAACACAAACTATGAGCCAAGAACATGAGTTATGTATTCAGGTTGAACTTAAAAACCTCATTCTATGACTTCTAAGCCAGTGACCATGCCATATGGCCCAACCTCTCCAATATATCCGAGTCAGATAATAACAGCATATTCTTTGCTCATAGTGTTCCTATAACACTTTAGTACTAAGTGCTTATACTGTAAAACAAATAGTAAATGTTAAATGTTATTCCACATATAACTTCATAAATATGTCTAGTCCCACAGTTAAGAAAAAAAGAACCCAGAATAACTATCAATAATTTTATTAAACAAGCAGCAAAATATCTTTTACCTACTTTCTTCACCTCACTTTTGACCGGCCTTTCCTTTTGGAAGAATGCCAGATGATCTCCATTCAAACAAATTATACTAATACACTCGTAATGTAATTTAGAGTCACCACTCATTACAAAACACTACTCGTAACCTTTAATCACACATCGCACCTTAAAAAGTTTGATTTCATGCCTTGAATACACTTCCTTAAGAGTCTCAGAATTGTCTGTTCTTATAAAGTGCAGAGTGAACCATGAAGCATATAGCATGAACTTGTTTTAAGAATTTGTTAGCGCAGACCTCCAAATTGAGCTGTTCAAATCGCACAGAGGGGTATGCAGTCTAATGCAGCTGGAAAGAAAGGAGTTTAATTGTGTCTCATTTTTAAGTTTCACACTTGTAAATGGTTCATATACACCTATTTATTATCTAATACATATTATTTAAATACAGGTATTATTCACTGAAGTTTCTTACTATAATGATAGAGCAGCAGCAAGAAAACAGAGTACAGGTAGGCAGAACTACTGTCAACTTCCTCATAGTTCTTTACTTTCACTCCTATCGGATCGCTGAGTGATTTACCAATATTATTTCTAAGTTCTCTTAATATTTATATTCAATAAGACATCTTTGTTTTAAGAACAAATGAGAACTAACATAATTTTACTAATTCAATGTTTTCTAATCCTGTGAATAAACTTCCTACTGAACAATTCTAGTTAGCAGAATACAGAACAAGTTGTGGTTAGCAGCATCTAAGGTGGCCCTGATAGTCCAGAAATCTTCCCATTCATTTTCCTGACCACCGCCCCAGAGTATCAGTTGGACAATATCTAAGTTCCAACAAACAGGCTAGAAGAAAGAAATGAACAATCACTTTAAATACAGAAACGGTGACCTTCAGGCTGAAGAGATGGTTCAGCAGTTCGAGCACTTGCTTTTCTTGCAGAGGAACCTGAGTTCAATCCCCAGCACCCACATGGCAGCTTACAACCAACTCTGACTCTAATTTCAGGGTACCTAGTGCCCTCTTCCTGCCTCTATGGGCACCAGACACTCGAACACACAGCGTACATATGACATACAGGACACACACACATTAAAAAATAAAAAGCCTGTGAGACTCTGTGTTACTGATCCTTCTCTTGGTAATTTGAATAGGTACATCCCCCACAGACTCATGTATATGAATGCTTGATCTATAGGAAATAGTGACACTATTAGGAAGTGTGGGCTTGTTGGAGGAAGTGTGTCACTGTAGGAGAGAGCTTTGAGGTCTCATGTGCTCAAACTACACCCAGTGTGGGACTCAGTTCACTTCCTGTTACTTGCAGAACAAAATGTAGGACTCTCAGCTCTTTCTTCTGCACCATGTCTGCCTCCACTATGCTTTCTCATTAAACTCATTAACTATGGCTAATTGAGGCCCTACTATAGAATTATTTACATTTTAATGAGATACTTTAAATTTTAAAAACACAATAATAAAATTGAACTAGTACAAGAACTTCAGAATTAACAAGTCATTCTTTAAGGCCCTCTAAAACTAGTGCAGTCAGAACAAAACGGATCTATACATTTATGTAGTGAGAATTCTAATTGGTCTTTTTAATAAAAACCCAGAGTCCAATATTAGGGAGTGAAAGCTGAAAGATCAGAGAAACAGAGTAGCCAGTCACTAGTTCTTACCTCTACAAAATCCTCAGACCAAATGATGTAGCCTATCTCTCCAAGTCCTCAGACTGAATGCCTTGAGCTCCTCGCACCTTATAGTCCTTTCTCCAGCCAGCCCTATCGCTCCTGTCTCCTCCTCCCTAGTGCTGGGACTAAAGGCGTGTGATCCCAAGTGCTGGGATCACCTTTGTGTGAGCTCTGTTTCTCTCCTAGACAGATTCGATCTTGTGTACTCCAGGGCGGCCTTGAATTTAAAGAGATCTAAATGCCTCCCAAATGCTGGGATTAAAGTTGTATGTCACCACTGCCCAGCCTCTATGGTTAACTAGTGGGTAGCTCTACACTCTGATCCTCGGGTAAGCTTTATTTGTTATAGCACAAACAAAAAATAACACCACACTGTAGTAAGGAGGCTACTTGTTCGTTTCCCGGTACCCAGACTCCCGAAATAATTACACAAAAACTGTATTAATTAAATCGCTGCTTGGGCAATTACTTAATCATATTGCTAGCTAGCTCTTACATCTAGACTTAGCCCATTATTTTATATTTTACCACGAGGCTCATGGCTTACTGGCAAGGTTTCAGCATGTCTGTTTCTGGCTGCAGCTCCATGGCGTCTCCCCTGACTCAGCCTTCCTTCCACCTTCCTTCTCCCAGCATTCAGTTTAGTGTCCCCCACCCCACCTAGCTCTGTTCTACCCTATCAGGCCAAGCCAGTTTCTTTATTAACCAAAGGTATTCACAGCATACAAAGGGGAATCCCATATCACCACACATTTAAATTTTCTAAAAGTCACATTAAACAAAAATAAGTTAACTGCAAAACTGTATTTGATGTCACTAGTCTGTCCAAAACACTATCACCTTACACATGTCATTAATATTTTGTGCGTATATGTACATATTTGTGTGCAATGTATGGATGAAGGCCAGAGCTCAGTAGTGTCAGGTACCTTGTTCAATCAATCACCAACTTATTGTTTGAGACAGGCTATATCATTGAATCTGGAATTCACCAATTCAGCTAAACAGGCTGGACAGCAAGCTCCCAAATCAAGCTGCCTCTACCCCAGCACTGAAAGTACAAGCATGCCCCACATGCTCAGCTTTTTTATATTCTGGGCACCTGAACTTAGGTCCTTCATGTTTGTACAACAAACATTTTATGAACTAAGCATTCTTCCAAGCCTCCAATACTTAAAAATTTATACTTTATTTTCCTTACATATTCATATTTTTACATGTATTTTACAGTTAATAGTGTACCTCAATCTCAAAATTCAAAAACTAAATGTGTCTAGTGGCTACCATACTGCACAGGGAACATCTAAATTTTTTTTAAGTAATAGTAAAGTAGAAAGGCATACTGCATTCGTATTTAAACATCAGTATTAGAAACAAAAAACAGAAGATATTACTTTCTATAAACTTTATACTGACAAAATCCTAAGCTCTATTTTTTAAACATAGGCTTTTATGAACTGGGGTACCCTAAAGAGTTGACAATGATACTCCCAGAAGGCATCATTAATTATCAAAATTCTCAATGATGGGTATGAGGTAACTTCCTTACAAGTAGTTTGTCAGGGAGGTCACACAGGCCCCCAAAACAACACACGACACTGGTTTTACTCTTGGTTGCCCACCATAAATAGGCCCTACTACTTAAGACTTCACAAGAGAGGACACAGAAAAATCACCCTGGAACTAACCTGGAAACTTCCTCTCCACTAGCTAGTGTTCATGGTTTAAGTGCTGTGCAAGCCTCTGGGAGAGGAAAGTCTTACCTGTGGTAGTTTTACCCAACTGTGGTAGATACTACATGCTATAAATCTGCTCTTCCAGGCACGATGTCACCGTGAAGCAGCAATAATCCTTTCCCACTTAGACTGTGCTAAGTGACATGACTTGCCTCTACCAATCTGACCAGCCAATTCTGGCAACTAGAGTCATGATAAGCATTCATACACAGGAACTTCCTGGAATTCTACCACTCAGAAGTCAGCTGCCAGGCAGTAATAAACCCTCACCTAGACTCCTGGATGACAGACATACAGAAAGAGAAAACATGACAGGTGAGACACCATCACAGCAGCTCACAAATATATGCCAACTGCCACAGTGACCACCCATACTGACAGTAGAAAAACACTGCCCAGTTAACCCACAGAATTTGCAATAAACTGTCATTAACACACCATTTCAGAGCAGTCTTCATAGCAGTATTGGGTAGTGAGACAGTCAGAAAAGGATATGTGTTTGATAAACCTATGGCTATGAGATGTTTATGTAACTAGGAAGCAGAGGGAGGGGCAATGTGAGTGTCTAAAAACACTGCTTGAACCTAGGATTTGAGACTAGCCTGAGTAATATTTCACACTGACATCTCAAACTACCAATCTGTGAAATCACAATTACATTGGAAAGGAGAGGGAAAGGAGGAAGAGGGTTGGCGAGAAACACAAGTAGCAAAGAAATTCAGAAAGGTCATATAAATACACTAAGCAAAATTATAGCTTAAAAAAAGAGAAAAGTCAAAGGCATTGAAAACTAGTGAAAAATGGGCTGAGTCCTGAAGGAATCAGAGGAAAACTGGAGATTGAAAGAGAAGTCAGGAAGAGGAGCTCCACCTACTTCATCACTCTCGTCCACTTCTATCCCACCGTCTTTGTCATCATCCATTTGTTTATGGATTGTCTGAAGCGCTTCCAGACTAAATCTGTCTTCTTCAGTGAAGCACGGTGGGCTCAGTGATATACAGGGATCTAAAACAGAGCAGAAGACAATTACTAACTTGCCATACTAGGATGCAGGCTACAGATAGATGAAATCAAGAAGGAAAACAAACAAAAAAAATCAGACTTCAGACTAAAGCCAAGATCTTTTGTCTTACCAAAATAAATTCTAATATAAAAAATATAATAAACAAAGTTGAGTAGAAAAAATATAACTAACAATAGGCAACAACATCTCAATTTATCTAACATTTATCTTTCAAGATTTCAGTTTATCCAGTATTTCTAAAGAAAAAGAGATTTCCTCATAATAAGAAGAAAAAATTATCAGGGAATAGATGGTGTTACTTTTGTACAACCCGGCTGAATTAAAGTGGAAGGTTAGAGAAGCATTCAAAACAAGTAAGGAAGGGAACTGTAGAACAGCTTTCAATTCACGATAATCCAAGAGTCTATCTAACTTTTCAAATGTGTATATTTTAAGGTCTACAAGATTTTTAAAGGAAATTTTCTTCAAATCTTATTTCTCATGTATTCCTTAATATCTTTTTGTTAGATACACACCTCCCAATGGAAGACAAACTGAACATCATATTAAAGTTGTTCAAAAATTAAAAGACTAAGGCTAAAGCATGCACGAGCTATTGTGTTTCATCCCACAACTAAAAAGGAATAGACTAACACAATAAAAAATGAAGAACTACTAAGAAGGCAAATGTCATGTGAGGGTCTTCAAAGACCTTAAGGCCAGGTGGATGAAAGGTCCCTTCTGATGCTATGACAACAAAAGCCTACACGCCTTAATGGGATAGCACTGAGCTTTTTTACTCACATCTTCTATGGCTGACTGGTAGAGTGTAAAGTTGGCAAACTTACTGTCATTATTTTAGTAAATCATTAAAACAGTATCATTTAAAATTATAGTATCAGCAGAACCAGATGCATTCCTAGATGCAGTGCCATTAAGGTTTAATATAATTTATTTATTAAACAGATACTGCCACAGAGTGATTATCACACCAACACTTCTGGTCCTGCTGTGAATTGTCAACTGTGAACAAAACACAATGGTCTCAGTTATCTCACTAATCTCTAAAATAAAGCAAAGAGGACAGATGCTTTCTAAAGTCTACTGTAGTAATAAAAGAACATCTAATTTGGTATTTATAAAAAATAATTACAGCAAAGTACCTGAGAATCATAAGGTATTTTATTTTCTAAAAGATAATTCACACCCAAACATCTACATGTTCCAGTTTACAATCTGAAAAATATCCAGAAAATTTAACATTTTAATATTTTTTATTTAAAACTAATTTTAATTTCTTTAGTGCTGAAAGAAAATAGAAGAGAAAAGGAAACTATAGAAGGTGGGAAATGCAATTTCATGTCACATGTAGCTCAGTGGTTAAGACCATTTGTTGTTCTTCCAGAGAACCTGAGTTCAAGTCCCACCACCCTCATGGCAGTTCACAAGCATCTGTAACACCAGTTCCAGAGCTTCTGATGCCTTCATCCAACCTATGCAGGAAACAAACATTCAAGTAATGAACAGAGAAACATGCAGGCAAAACACCTATACACATTTTTAAAAACAATACAAAAAGAGATTAGAAAAAAAACAATATATGCTTAAACCAGTTGTGGTGGCACATATCTTTAATCCCAGCACTCGGGAGGCAGAGACAGGTGGATCTCTGTGACTTGGAGGCCAGCCTGGTCTATATAATAAACTCCAGCGAGACAGAACTACACAGTGAGACCCCGTCAAAAAACACTCAGGGGTGAAGAGACAATTCAGTCATTAAAGAAAAGGACTCACAACCAAAATGTCAAATATTCAAAATACTAAGATTTGCTAAAACCTAAAAATTTGGGGGGGGGGGTAGTAATAATGTTCAATTATGATTTCAATTCATGAGGCGACCAGAAAATTCATATGTCTTTGAGTCCAAATTCATATGTAGTTTATGGGCAAGCTCAAAGTAAAAGGTAAGCTTTCACACTCCAAAACAACAATTAGAATCTGTTGCGGGAGGTCCTTCGGCTCCTCCAGCCAATAGCCGCTGAGATACCAGCCCATTGGGGCGTGGTCTCTCTCCCTTTAAAAAGCAGCTACTTCCCTTTTCGCTCTCTTTGCTTCCTGCTCAGGTTCCAGCGACTAGACTCCTTCCTGATTGCACAGAGGCTGTTGTCTGGGACGGTGATCTGTAAGTTTTTTCCCCTTTAAATAAATACCACCCGATTAATCATAATTCCAAACTGGTGTGGCATTGTTTGTGACTTACGCCTTCAAGAATCAAGATCTACATGATGTGTAATCAGCTCCAACAGACTGACTTTATATGCATATAGTTTGCTCATATAGGGTGACAGAATTTGTTACAAGTGATATGGAATAGATATATATAGACCAATACTGCTCACTCTGATTACATGGGTTTTATAGTTAAATTGCCTAAGAGACATTAACAGTAAGAACTGTACAGGCTTTAGAAAGTCTCAGGATAATAAAATTAAGAGAACATGGAAAACACATAAACTGATAAAATTGGACCAGGCATGACCATACGTGCCTATAATCCCAATACTCCAGAGGCATAGACAGGAGGAGTGCCACATGTCTGGGTTACACAGCTAATGCCAGGACAACCAGTGTTCAGAGGAAAAAAGGAAAGACTAGCTTATAGAAAGGTCTACAGACTATTCTGAATAAAAGAAAAAACAAATAATTTCTCATTGGCAAGGAAGCCCATGTTTGCAGTTCCCTTTGCTGGCAACATGATTTCTCCCTATTATAACCACAGGGGATGGTCTCCCTTCATCCCAAGGCCCAGATTCCTCCCCAGTCCCTATCTCAAACAGCCTCCCCTGCAATCTCTTCTCCACAGCCTTTTATCACAGTGGACACAATATGTACATCTTTATTTCCTTACTACTCCCACACTGAGAGGCCACCACAAAAATCACAGGCTTTGTTTTGATTATTCCTCTCCACACTGCCTAGAACAGTGAGAAACATTCAAAAATAATTGTTTACTGAATTACTTTTTAATTGGCTTCTTTGGGTGGTTTTTTTTGGGTTTTTTTTGTTTTTTGTTTTTTGTTTTTGTTTTTGTTTTTTTTTTTTGGCTGTTTTCCAAGATAGTGTTTCTCTGTGTAGCTCTAGCTGTCCTGGAACTTGCTCTGTAGACCAGGCTGGCCTCAAACTCAGAGGTCCACCTGCCTCTGCCTCCTAAGTGCTGGGATTAAAGGTGTGCACCACCACTGCTCGGTTTATTAAACAGCTTTTAAAAATAAATATTTGGAGAAGCCTTTTAAGAAATTATTCATGGCATTAGAAATCCAAGCTGGATCAATTGATAAATTCCTCATTCCTTTATGGTTAAGGTTAAATCTAAGTAGGCAGTACAAATTTAGTAATACTGTACTTCTACTCAACTATTTCATGTTCATCTAAGGGTTAATATGATGTCCACTCACTGTCAGATATTACTGTTTACTTATTGAACACAATAAACAGCATACTAAGCAAAAATAGCCAAGCAAAACTTTTAATGTTTAACATAGCCTTCACAAGATCCCTGCAGTAGAGAAAGGAACTGTGATGAAATTACATGAGGTCGAGAACCAAGGCTGTTATGACTCTACCAATACTATCCATACCCTACCTACAGTATTAATCTAGTATATCTAAAAAACAATGTGCCGCCGAGCGGTGGTGGCACATGCCTTTAATCCCAGCACTCAAGAGGCAGAGCCAGGCAGATCTCATACAGGGCAGTGGGACTGCCTCCCAAAATCCTGTGTCCTACCTGTTCATCCCTCATTCCCAACCCCTGGTACCTGCTGATGTTTTTAGTTTTGTCTTTTCTCATAGTTTAGATCCTTATGATACAGCCTTCACAGTATGACTTCTTTTGACTAGCAAAATGCACTGAAGATTCCACTCTGGGGACTCAGAGATGTATCAGTCAATATTGTGTGTACTACATAAACATGGACTAAGCACCCACGCTTTAAAAAAGAAGAAGGAAGGAGAAGGAGGAGGGGGAGAAGGGGAGGAGAAGAGGAGAGGAAGAGAAAGAAAAGGAGAAGAGGGGGACGAGGAGGAGGGGGGAAGAATGCAGGACGAGGAAGAAGAGGAGGAGAAGGAAGAGGAAGAAGGGGACGAAGGAGAAGAAGGGGACAAAGGGGACGAAGAGGATGAAGAGGAACAAGAGGAAGAAAAGGAAGAAGAGGAAGAAGAAGTAGCCGCTGGGTGCACCTATGATCCCAACTAGTGAGACAGATTCAGGAAGACCCTGGAGCTTGTTGCCCAGCAAGTACAGTGGCACCTGTAAGCTCCAGGTTCATGAGAGACCTAGTCTCAAAATGACTGAGAAAGATACTGACATCTACCTCAGGCCCCTGTACACACTCACATTAAATCATGTACGTAATGTATACACACAGAGAGACAGACACACAGAGAGAGACACACACTCATGCACACAATCTCAGATTTGTGTTTTTTAGCACTGGCTCATTTCCTTTTAGGCTAAATATTTCACTGTCTGGATGAACCACAGTTTATCTATCCATTTCCTACTGGAAGACATCTTGGCTGCTAAGCTTTGCCATCATGAACGAAGCTGCTACAAACAATTCTGTGTAGGTTTTTGTATAAATGATTTTCCAACTCTTCTGGATTACCAACAGATGTAATCGCCGGACTTCATGGGAGACTGATAGCTTTGTAAGAAATTGCCAAATCGCTTTCTAATAGTATTTACACTACTGTCCACTCGACCAGCACTGTATGAGTTCCTGGTGCTCCACACTTCATCAAGAGCTGGTACTGTCAATGCTCAGGGTCTGCCAAACTTTAAGGGGTATGACATATCTCACTGTTCTAACTGGCATTTCCAATTAGCATAATGTGGACTATGTTTTCATATGCTTATCTGAATCTCCTGATAAGATATGTTGGCTTTAATCTAGAGATACATACATATTTGCCACCCAAGAATAACTATCACAACACTCTAGACAGTAAATCACAGAAGATAAACTACAGGGCTAGGGGTGTGAATCACTAATGCAGTTCTTCCTAGCAGCTAGCACAAAACCCTAGGTTCTATTCTCAGCACAAGAAAACAAAAAAACAAAGAACATAAACTGTAATAAAAAGTTAAAGAAAAGGTCACATACTGAAATGACAAGGGACTCTCATGAGGGAAAGGAACGAGGCAGGGCTGACATTTCAGGATTAAAAGTCATCTAGACAAGATATATTTCTCCTCTGTTTGGCTAAGCCAGGCCATACAAAGCTTCTGAACTGCACCGAATGTAATGACAGTGAGTTATTATGGAAAAAACATATATACCATACTATCTATTTTGTCATCACAGTTTATTGACATACATAGAGAATAGTTTAGAAATCTACTAAGAGATGGGGGGAGCATTGAAACAATAAATGCAATCGTTAGCTTCCCTCTTATAAGTTGAGTCGGTAAACTTCAAGCAGAAATAAGAAGTAGAGCCAGCAGACTCTTAACCATAAGTCAGTGGCTGTGGCCCACTAACCACGTGTAGTATCACACCCTGCCAAGAGCTCAGCTTATCATCTTGGTGACTACTTAAGAGTCGCATGATTAGGATTTGCTTAATTACTACCACTGAAAGAAAAATAAAACAGTTTGTATTTATTTCATCCATGAACAGTCCAAACATTTATCAAATCAAATATTTCAATCTGAATACTTTCAGAACAAATTTTAACATCATCAGGGATAATTCTCTAGCATCACTTTCTAATATACCAAATACAGTATTCAAACTCACAAAGAATGAATGACGTAATACCCTCTCTAGGTCAACAGCACTCTTGCATTCCAGTATTCTCTTACTCTCCCTACATTGAGCATGAGACACCCAGCATGTAGTAGAATTAATAGGCAGTTCTCAAAGATTTTTTTAAAAAGTGTAAAGTATTCAATTATAAAATATACTATATTATCTGGTGACCAACAGGCCTCTAAAAGATCCTATCATTTACTAAGGCACATTACACAGCAGACGACGAAGAAGAACAAGAGCCTATTACACCAGACATGCGCTATACTACAGTGCTATCAAGACACAAATGAAGAACTCTAGATTTCCTAACACCTATGACTTTCTGCTGATCAAGAAGACAGATCTTGCAAACAAAAGGCCTAGAAGCCCCATGCAGCTACATCTAATCACAGTGATGTGTTATCCTAAAGGAAACTAAGAGCCTTTTGTTAGCAGCCCCTTCTAACTGACTGCCTCTTTGAGCTCTGGATCCTCTGTAATATAATAGGTGCCGATTAATTTACCCTGACCCTAGCAATAACAAAGTGGTTTCTCTTCACTTTAAGTTAAAAGATCTCCTACCAATGTTATTTTTTGTGATTTTAATTGAATTATGAGATATAAACTCAGTGCTTCCCACTTTCGTGGCATTTTTAAAATTAGAATTTATCTGATTACTTCACTCTCATTTATTCCCATCTACCCAAAGCTATTTCTTAGATCTCTGAAACTCTTTTCAGTAGGTGCTAGAATTACTGCTTTTACCTCAAAAGTCTTAATATGAATATGATTCATTTCCTAACACAGTCCTCTATACAACATAATTCTTGGTTAACATGCTCCTTCAATGTATGTTAATTATGGAGTTCTTTATATAGCCATATTTAGTTCTTCACACACAGCTACCCCTTTTGTTCACATTTTCTTTTATGCTATAAGTCTTCCCAGAATGTAATAATGCATTTGTCTGCAGCACTGTAGCATCTGTTAAATGGGAAAATATTGTTGACTAGGTGTAAAAGAAAAAAGAAAGCAAACAGGTGTACATACTTATTGACTTATGGTTTCCCGGGATGTTATAAAATTTTAACAAAAAATATTTTGAACACAGAGAGGCAATTTCTAACTCCTCTCCAAAAATAAGGAAATTTCATTGGCTGAATGCAACATGATGGAGATAACTGAGAAGTAGGACCCCAAGCAGCACTTGCTCTTCTTAGACTATATCTAAGATGAGAGCTATTTGAGATCCTATTGCACAAGGGTGCGCGCGCGCACACACACACACTCACACACACACACACACTACTAATAGTAACTGAAAGAGGCACTATGAAAACAAGCTACAATGAACAATAGTCACTAATACTATCCCACCTAAGTCCACACTAGGAGAGAACCCTGTTCTTACTGTCAAGTTATAATCCAAGAACAATTCATTGTTTTATTTCTCTATCAATTTAAGGACTTAAAATTATATAAAACTAAATTAGTGTCAGTATTACAGATGAAAGTTGAATGCTCTAGGAGAAAAAAATTCGATTTGTTTTCAATTTTTAACTAAATAAGAAAAATTGTTTAGCCTCTATTCCTTAATTTCTTCAACCATAGAATGGAAATAATACCAAATTTTACAAAGTTCATAAGAACTAAATTATACATATATATTATATATAGGAACATGCATTCATTTGATACTCTGTAGATATTTATTACTACCAAGAACGGTAAGGTGCCCACCGTGATTAGTTAGCTACTCAATGTCACAGTAGAAATCTACTAACTCTCCAGCAATCCGATTCATCTGTTAAACTACTGTCAAGGAAAATCATCAAAACAAAATTTTAAGTAGATTTAACTCAAATAACTTCTGATCTCCCCCAACCCAAACAGACTCGGAACTACAATGAGACATGACAGAAACAAAGCGAATGCAACACTCACTGTGGCTGTAACACACATGGTGTTCTACTTGACTAATTCAGATATTCTCATGACGAATAAACCAAGGCTTTCACAGCATTCTCCAAAGGCAAAAGGCTAGGTAGCTGCAGAGTTGTATGTAGTTTAGTCCAAGTCTGTTCTAACCTAGAGCACTTCTTTTCCCTCCTCCTCCTAAGATGTTTAAAGAGTCAGGTTTCCTAATCTTAACACTACCAACAAAGAATAATCTGCAGAAAAAGATCCATTCATTTGAATTCGTTTATCCACTTGTTTTATGTGATACTGGCACTCATTTTCTAGGCAAGTGCCCTACCTCTAAACTATATTCCCATTCCCCAAAGGACTATTCTGAAAGCAAGTTTAAAATCAGGAATCCTAATTTTTTAAATTTTTGAATTTAGTTTCATTCAAAATACCACTGAGAGGAAGCACAAAACTTCAAAAGACATTGCTTTGGAAAGGAAGATGCTCATTTAGCTAGCTAGCTACTTGACTTCAGGGGAACACTATGCTATGACAACATAGTTTTGCTTGTTTTTTTCTTCAATCAATTGTTTTAGGAAATTATTAATGTTTTGTAATAAAACATAGTTTTCCAATTGGAAAAGAGTCCATTACTACAGCAATAAGGTCTCAGCAATTGAAACAGGAATTTCCTTCCCTACTCTTCTGTAACAAAACTATCCTACTGTCATAAGCAAAGAGGGAGGAACGGGTGTGTGTACAGCAGGAGAATGCAGTCACAGAACTTAGAAGCATCCGCAGATCTATGTTGAAACTCCACCACTATCTATATAGGAAACCAGCCAGAACACGTGTGCACACACACACACACACACACGGTATTTTTGTGATGGCAGTTCATAATTATCACTGAGGATTCCTCACATATGGCACATTAGTTCACTGCCAGTAATGTAAACTCAAATATCCCCAAAATATCTTTATTTTTTCTCTCAAGAAGTGTTTTTTATTCCTTTTCATGGTTTCTTCATATTCAATCATTCTCACCCAGCCCTGCAGGTTTCGTGGAAGACAGCAATTAAAGGTTATAAAATGATACACTCAGAGTCAAGTGCAGTATAATCCCTTTAGGATTTAGGAGGCAGAAGCAGGATTTGGAGTGAAAGGACAACCTCAGCTGCACAGTGAGTTTGAGGCCAGACAGGATTACATGAGACTTTGACTCATAAGAGAGGTAAGAGAGAAAAAGGAGTGAAAGGGAAGAGAAGGAAGAAGGGAGGAAGGAAAGGGACAGTCAGCCACTACCTAAGACTCATGACACTCATGTACTATCCTCCACTCCACAAGAGTGTAACGTCTGCCACTGAGGTGCCCTAAGCTCTGTTCCATCAGTCTGCACAGCAACGTTTCTAGTCCAAAAGGGAAATTAGGTTCCAGTGAAGAAGAAAGGTATTTTCACATGTAGATGGTAAAATATAAACTCCAGTTCATCAGCTCTTAAACTTACTTTTGTTTAATAACTTTTGGAGTATACCATTACGTTTTTTATACATAATGTAATTTTCTGGGCAAGCATCAAAATATGAAAAGCATACAATCAACTGAACCAGCTACCGGGAGCTAAGTATACACACAATACAGTTTAAGATACTGTGATCCATTTATTTCATGCATTATCCATATTAGTTTCTCAATATTAACTAAGCCAAGTGCAAATTATTTAGATGTCTTGTTCAGTGTGAAGCTTCCATTGCCTTGAAAACTACCTAAATCAGTGTGAAATTCAGGGTTCATTATTCGGTGTTTATTTATAAGGAAGGAGGGAGAGAGGTAGGGAGGAAGGAAAGAAGGAGGGAGTCAAGGACTTACCTGACTTTCCCCCCCTTTTTTCTATTTTTTAAACAGTCTCACAATGCAGCCCTGGCTGCCCTGGGACTTGCCTTGTAGACTAGACTAGCCTTGAATGCACAGAGATCCTCTTGTCTCTGTATGCACACCTAGCAATATTTGCCTGAGATTCATTAACATTTGGTTTGCTTAATTTTACTATTTTTTTCTTTTTTCTGTGCTATAACCAACAAAATGTGACTAAGTCACAGAACACAAACAATGAAATATTTGAGTTCAGGATCTCTCTTTTACAACTGCTAGGCAAAAAAACTCCAAAGTCATTCCTCTTCTCTGACATACTATCCAACACTAGGAAATCTGGAAGCTCTCCCTTCAAAACATTACCAAGAACTACCGTCATCTCTTGCACAGATGTTCCTTACCTTTTATGTCTTCCCTCTCCCTTCACGGCCTGATCGATGTTCAAGTCACTTCCCTGCAATCAGCTTCAGCCTCCTTGCCTGTTTCTCATTACATCATGTGCAGTTAGTAAAGTCATAATCCTGGCTAAGAACACCGTGCATCTGAATGTGGCTAATCTTACCTTAAATTCATGCATAACCAGAGACCTTCACCTGCATCCTTAATGCTGCCAGGGCAAACATAAGTAACTCCCATGTACATCCAAACCCCTACTCTATTTCACACCTCCATCCTCACCTCAACCTCAAACCACCTCCTTGTCCTTACTCAGAGCAAGGACTTTGCTTTCCGTGCTTCACTGAAAGCAAAAGAAGTGAAGCTATGTAAAAAAGACTTCTATAAATGCCCATGGCCAGAGCAGTACCTCCCTGAGTCTACATCCTCATGTAACTATTGTCACCAGTTAGGCATCCAAGGTTTTATAAAAGTCAATCTATACATTTGTGAACTAAATCTTGTCCCACTTAGTACTGGATCACTTCAGAAATTCATAGGGAACATTTTGCCCTCAAAGAACTGCTGTTGCTGGCTTATCAACAAACTAGTTTTTCTTTCACTTAACAAAAGATGCTCAACCCTATTTCACTGCCACTGTTTCTTTTCTCTCTTTGCAGAAAAATATCTAGAAACATTTCTACTACTCTCCAGTTTCTCTCCATTTCTCTTTAATACTCCAATCTGCAAGCTGTAGATCTCAGGTAACCTCCACATCACTAAGTCTAACGAGCTGTAGATCTCAGGTAACCTCCACATCACTAAGTCTAACGAGCTGCCTCATTCCTAGATGTATTTGCCACAGCTGCCCATTTTCTTCACATTGCTTCCAGAACAACAACACCCTCATTCTCCTCAATGACTGTTCTTCAGACTCCTCTTACAGACAGCAGGTTTTAGTAATGAGCAGATTTGAGGCTTGTGGCAGTATTAATTAACAATATATATGTTATATATAAATAATTTAGGATTAATTAACTATATATATATATGTTTTATATATAAACACCTGCCAAGTTCCACACTCTGAAGAATGAATCCTTTATTGATTATGAGTTACATGTCAAAGAATTTTTTTTTAAGAAATGTGTCAGTCTTTCACATCATCCAGTCACAAGACTGTTCAGAAACCAGGAACACTAAGATAAACATTAAACTTCTTTTTTTTTTAACCTAGGATGGGGGCAGTTACCTGAGCCACTAAGAATAGTTAGTTCCTTTCTCATTTAGTTCTCTCTCAATAACTTGGATCTACTATTTTTAATTAAACAATTACTTTCTTAATAAAAAAAACAGATCAAATGGATGAGACGGAGTTTGATGTTCCTCTTGGCATGCATTATCGTTATTTTCATAAATAAACTGCTGCCTTCCTGGGTTTTTCTCCAAGCATAATATTTTTGAAAATGTCTTTTATTATTCTTAGTGCTCTTTAGAAGTCTCAGTAGAGCTAAGTCTTTACTGTCACAAAGCTATGGGTCAAGATCTGTGCCCCTTTCTTACTATAAGTTGGGTCCTATCTTTTAATAACTTTAGACCATCTCAACTAATACTCATTTGCATCAGGTATTTCAATAAATACAATTCAGTAACATACTTCTGAAACATACAGGAAGAATTAGTTCATTTTGATAGTTTATAAAAAATTAAACATGTAAGGGCTGGAAATGACTCAGCATTTAAGAACACTGGTTGCTCTTCCAGAGGTCCTAAGTTCAATTCCCAGCAACCACATGGTGGTCAACCATCTATAATGAGATCTGGTTCCCTCTTCTGGCATAAAGTCATACATAAAGATAGAGCACTCATATACATAAAATAAATAAATCTTTTTTAAAAAATTAAACATGTACTGCGTTTGCCAATACAAAATCATTGAGAGACTTGATAGGAATCAGATGAGCAGGGAGCCTATTTCTGTCTGCTTATGCCACAACGCTAAGCTCTTAACAAAGAACATGAGCAATGGGAGGATCTTGGACGCAAGAGCGAACAGTGCTGTGCTTGGTTCTTGCACAGAATACTCAGAAAGTTACAGGATGTGATATGAGGAGAGACAAGTTGTCTAGCATCATGAAAATAAAAGTTAAGACAGTGTAATGATAAGAGAAAAAAATTACAAATAAAATGTTACTAATTTACACACCTCTCACTATTTCCACTCAGGTACACTACCTCCATAATAGAAGCATCTCACCAAACAAGAAAAGACTTCATTCATAAAGGTACATAAAGTAAAGTTTATGTTTTAATTGCAAAACCTTTATTATTCAAACACTAGCAAATAAAAAATCCTAAGTAAAATGTTAAATAATCATCTACTATAGTTTACTAAATTCATTGTATCATAGACTTTTATTTCTGGACCTCTTAACAACAGGAAGACCACAATTAATAGAAAATTCAAGAAAACTCTACCTACCACATGACACATTGAAACTGCAACAGCTCCCGTCCAACAGGATAAAAGGAGACGGCAAAGATGCAAAATGACATTAAATAGGTAGAACTTGCCTGGGAAGACATGTTCTCAAAAAGGCTGACAATTACTGCATTATTCTTGCCTGGAAAACTCAATCACAGATTTCTATGAAGTGGTTTCAAATGATCTAGAATGAAAGGAGTCATTCATAACAGTGTTGATCATTAGGAGGTAATACTTGCGTTGCTCTTCAGACTGCTCCTATTTAGGTATTACACCATAAGGCTCACTTTTTAATACCATAATCCAGACACTTAGCATTTATCTAATGCAAAGAGCTTTGTCGCTAAGAAATGTGTTTTATGTCCTTCTTAGCAGTTAAAAACAGCATTCTTTCCTTATCAACTATCAAAGGATGACTAACAGCTCCAGGCTAGCCTGGTCAATGAGTTCAGGTCAGGCAGGGGTACTAGCAGATGCTGTTTGGCTCATTCAGCACTGAAGCATAATTACTAGATTTACAACTTATCACCTCAACATCCGTTTCTCAAAGGGATAGTGGAATTTCACAAAACGACCCTCAATTCATGAGTTAGAACTGTTCTCAAATCTCAAGTTCACTGTTTACTAGAATGTCATTTCCATCAAATCTCTAAAGATTCTTAACATCCTCAAACACAAAATTAGTACACAATATTTACCCTGAGGGGTCCCTATGGACAGCAACAAAGGGGATATAAATAAATAATAAGTAGTTCTAGAAAATGTATTAAACTGTACAGTGCCTAACAACATCCATAACACCTGAAAAAGACTATTCAATTCAAAACAGACTGGCTCGCCCTTTTGGTAGCATAAGCTGTCCTTTGTAGTGACACCTTGCAATGAATGTCTTCTAAAGAAAATGCTCAGATTGTCATAGGGAACCTATACAACATAAGCTAGCATCCACCTGTCCCTCAACATCTGCATCAATAAAACAATGTTAAATGCTAACCAAATCCTCATAGAAATCAATACTGAAAGAAACTTTTCACTCAAAACTACTAACGAATAGCATATGATGGTACCTCTTTAAAGGAGTGTGTAAGCAATAGGACTAAGGAAAACTTCTCAGACTTATTTTAAAATACTATTTATATTTTAAAGTTTCCTCAGTAAATCTTTTAACGTGCTTTTAGAAATCTTATCATTTCATAAGCACCAAATTTCCTGGAAGGAGAATTTAGAAAATAAATTCTTATATGAAATTAGACAAAAGAATTCCAAAAGAGAAAGTTTGGGAGGGGTTTCTGGCTAGCTAAGAAGCCATCACTGTACAATACATTTAAAAGCTCAAATAATAAGAAACTTTTCCCTTAGTAGTATCAAACTGAAAATTTTAAAAGAAAGATAAATTATCTGTGTGCATATATTTAGAGAAACTAAGGAATTAACTAGAAAAAAACAGAACTGCCTTTCATAAACACAATTAGTTTCACTCTTCCATAACAATAATAAGATTTTACTAAAACTATACTGGAGTGATGATTTTTGAAGTAAAATTTCAGCTAAATCCCCAGTGCATTTTGGTGCAATCACACATGACTTTATTCCTCACTATATTAGGTGAATTTTAATCTCCAAATACTGTAACAAGGCTTTCTTTGTGTAGATTGACTTGGGGAGATTCAGTAACTACTTTGACTACAATTTTAATTACTGGTAACTTAAGAAACTAAAGTCTTACAATTCCTTTCTCCTTCTGATGTCACATGTACTCTTTCTAAGCTTTTAAGAAAGATACACTCAACTAGGAGCTAAAGAGCCAAAGCTTCTCTCAACGGCCCGATTCTTCATGAGAAAGAAGGCAAACAGGTAATTCCAATGTTCTGAGCAGCAGAAAATCAAGGCTGTCCTTGATTTTCTCACTCACAGAGAAGCTTGGGTCTCTCTTTATGTACCTTGGCCTCAGCCTTCTACAAACTAAGGGGATGTAGACTCAAAGGTTCATCTCACTCTGACTTCATTTGAATGTTTTGTGTTTTTTCATTAATTATAAAACCTTCATTTTTACAAAGCACTTCTCAATCTACTTTCTTGGGTACTACATGAAGTAGATATTCTATTACAAATGAAGTATTGAAGACCAGAAAGAGATACTGTCAAAGTCCCCGAAAAAGAAAAGAGCCTAGCTAAAAAAGCCTCTCAAAGATGCAAGAAAGAGTCTTGATTTAGAATTCACACAAATTTAAATAGTTTAAAAATATAAACAAAAAAGCAGCAATAAAATAGTATATTCTACAACTTACTTTTAAAAGTAGCTGTATTCAAAAGAAATTCTTTGAATCAGATTTCATACATCCCAGGGTGGCCTTGAACTGCTTATACAGTTGAGGATAATGTTGAATCTCTGATCCTCCTCCCTCTACTTCTCACTTGTAGGAGAATACAGTGGTTCCTCACCCACCAGGTCAGGTTTTATGTAATGCTGAAACTCAAACTCAGAGCTTCATTCATGCTACGCAAACACTCTACAAACTGAATTACAATCCCAGTCGAGTATCCATTTCAAACAAAGTAGCATGTACCAGAGAGAGAGAGCAAGCACAGATGAACAAGGGCTATTCTATAATGAAAAAAAGTATTAACCAGATGAATATCTCTTGTGTATGATTATGTCAGACTAGCCATTTTTTAAAATACACACTTGAAAAAAGAGAAAATGTAAATTCATAATGTACATAAGTAATACTAGTTTAGCCATCCCAGGAAGATTCTTTTACTTTATATTCTTTAAAGAAAAAAAGACAAAATTAAAAACTAACCCATTTGAGAATTAACTTCCTAGGTCCACAGGGAATTGTTCCAGACCAGATAGTTTCATTAGTGAGTTCCAGCAATGACCAAATGGCCAAAAGAGAAAGACTTCAACCTTGACAAGCTTTTCCAGCAAAACAGAAAGGAGAAATAGCCTCACTCATGATCAAGAAATACAGAATTCTAAGAATTATTAGCAAATTAAATCCAACCATAAAAAGGATACAACTTTAAGACAAAACTAGGTTCACTGCAAAAATGATAAACTAACATTAGAAAATCAATTGGCATAATTTAACACTAAGAGAATAAAAGTAGAAAACTCACATGTTTGTGGGAACAAATGTAAAAAGTGTCCCATAACAAACTAAGAATTAAGACAAAATATACAAGAAGGATAGAAGAGCACTCTGACAGCACATGAAGCCTCCAGAAACTACCTATATCTTTACCAGTGAGGAATGAGAAAGGGGATGCAGAAGACTGGAAGGACCAGCAGGGCCTGGAGCTACAATAGTACAGAACAAAGGAAACAATGGAGACTGTGAAATCTTCCTGAAGAAAATATTCCCTTCAAAGATGAAAGTAAAAATAAGGAGAATTCAGAGAGAGTGCTTTATTTGAAACACACACACACACAATTCAACTGTACTCGAAGATATAAGACAAAATTTCAAGAAAATGTCCTAATAAAAGCATCAAGTGGTCTCTAAAATTCACAAATTCAAAATGATAATAAAGAAAATGAGAGAAAAAAAAACACCTCAGCAGTGTCAAGCAAATTACCAAATCCTAATCTGAAACTTGACAAGAGAAGGGAAAACAAGCATTTTCTCTTATATTATAAAAATATAATGACTATATTTTAGGAAAACTAAAGAAATTATTAAAATTATTGACAGCCCAGCTAACAAATGCTGAATGACTAAAGTGAAAAAAATAGTTTGTAATTTCAATTAACAGATGCAAGCAACAATCACCAATACTTAGGATTAGGGGAATGAATAACCGTGAATCATCTCCATTAGGTTAAAAACTTTGACTTTTTAAATGCAGGGACAGGACAGGGCTGAGGATAAGTCCACTGATCCAACTGAAAAGTGGGAAGTGGAACAACAAAACAGCTAGACATGTGACTCATGGGGCTGCAGTGACTCAGGTGGGTGCCCCAGAACCACATGGCACCTCCTGGGAGCATTCATATCTCAAAATTTAAGATAAAAGTGCTAACAATATGGAGGAACAATTAGAACCAGTTAAATGAAACTATTTGGAAGAAAATCAGCCAAATCCAAATTAGTCCAGGAGACATTTGACCCAGTTTCTCTGACAATTCAATTGCCTGTGGGGAAAGAAGGTCTGTCACAAAGCAAGCACAGTACAACTTAGTGGTATAGTACTTGCCCAGCATACTGGAACCTGGACTCAATCCTCACCACTGGGGGGTGGGGGTGGGAAAGAGTGCAGACATAACTATGCAATAGCTCTTATGCATACACCATTGTATACATCTTTGAGAAAAAATCTAAATCTATAATATGAATAAGATTTCACTAAAGACTGTATTATGCTAATACATTCGAAGTTCTATTTCAAAAGCACTTTAGTGACATACTTGCTTTTATAACTTTTTCTCTTTCCTATTCTCACTCCTCTTTTCTTCACCTTTGTGGAGTTGGGTTTTTTTTGTTGTTGTTGTTTTCTTTAAAAGACTGGGTCTCGTGTATCCTGGACTTCAAAACCTCCTTTTCAAAGCAGCAATAAAACAGCAATATTTTCAATAATTTCAATTTATCATGATAAATACGATTGTTGATCTTGATTATCAAGATGGGATTCAAATCACCTAGGAGTCAACCCTCAGGCACGTCTGTAAAAGTACTTCCTGAGAGTTTTGGCTAAAAAGATGAACTACCCTGAGTGTGGGCAACACCATTCTATAAGCAAATCACTTCAAAATTGTTTCATTTTAGAGGATTGGAGAGGTGGACTGACGGTTAAGAGTGCATGCTGTTCTTGCAGAGGAACTGAGTTCAGTTCCTAGTTCCCATATTATGCAACTCACGACTGCCCATGTGTTCCATTCCAGAGGATCAGATGCCATCCTTGGCCTGTGTGGAAATCTGTACTCATGTGAATATGCCCACACACAGACACTCAGATGTGTGTATGTATATATGTACATATATACATACACACACACATATAAATATATTCTAAAATATGTATATTTCATCCTAAAACAATACAGGTATACATACTTAGTGAATAAAATCTACTTAATATTTATTAAAGGAGATAATGTCTAGAATGAAGTTAATTAATGAGCAAGCTTATTACAAAATACATACATGTATATAAACATTTTAAATGATTTACCTAAAAATTAAGTGAAGAGATAATTGCTGTCAATGATGGTAGATGTCATATACCAACTTGGTTAGGCACAATACCTAAGTAGTCAACCATGTACAACTGAAGGGCTACTGAGAAGGTCACTTTGCACAAAACATCTAAAATCTGGTGGTATGGGTAAGCCTGATCCAATCTTGGTAGTGTGGGTAGGCCCAATCCAATTATCTGGAAGACATTAAAAATAAAACGGGCTTCCCTGAGAAAACAAATCCTGCCCCAAAAATATAGACTCAGTTTCAGACAAAAAGTTTCTAAGCTTTGATACCTGTCCTTCAAACTAAACTCCACAATCACATAAGCCAATTTCTTAAATTATTTCATATTTGTACCCATTCATTCTAGTGTTTATTTTTCTCTAACAGAAACTGATTGGAATACTAAGAGTGGTTCTGGAGGGAAGAAATTTTTTAATGAATTTTCTTAATTAGTTCTCTACTCTTATTGGATTTATGCAACAAAAGACTATTTCTATTGACAAAGAGAATCAGACGCCCATAGCACATCAATAAAAATAAACAATAATAATTGGATATTCCTAATGAATATTACTAAGTCAAAGTTCTGCATAAGTAATGTATTTGATAGCTTAGAGCATCTTTCAAACAAGTATAATGAGATTAGCTGGTGGCTGGCTCCTTACTACTAAAGTAAAACACAAGGCTTCACAAGCCTAACTCAAGCATTGCATAAATGACCTACAAACTTCTATGTCCAAGAGTAGAAACTGCATCCACTGTCACTACAGGGCCAATTTCTGAGCACCACAACCTGAATGCCATCCTGAGTAACTTTATGACAAAACAAAATGAATTCTCAGCTTCACAGTGTATTAAATCAAAAGCACTGATTTGGAACTAATGAGATTCTGAGAACTGGAATGAGGACTATGCAGTCTGTGAAGCTGTGTACATCAAACATCTAATTGAGCTGGGACTTTGGTAGTGGCAGCATACTTTCTTCCACCTGAGGTGAACTTTGCTGCTATGATTTGAGCACAGTCCCAAAGGGTTTGTACATTCAAGGTTTGTTCCTCAGGGGCACAGTGTGAGAAATGATGGCACCTATAAGAGACAGAGCCTAGGAAGAAATCAACACTGCTCTTGTGCAATTCCAGTTACTGTAAGAAAGCAAGATTGGTCTCTCCCTGCTGTCTACTGTGCCTCACCTACTGCTCCCTTTCAAGGTACTGTCATGAACCAATCTACCTTGAAGTGCTCATGAAAGCTGAAACGATATAGAAGCATGATGACCTTAAACCTCAAAAACTAGCATAAACAAGCACCTTTTCTTTACACAGGCATTTTGCTAACAGAAAACAGACTAATTTCTGTGTCTAAATTCATGTAGACTATACTTTAATGGCTTCTTTGCTAGAAATAGCAGATTCTCCTCAGGACTAACCCCTACTCTTTAAATATTACCAAATTCCAGTTCCAGCAAACATCAAAGTACAACCCATGGAGAAGCATGCAGTTTATATGATAGAAAACTGTCAAGTCTGTGTGGTAATTAGTGTTAAGAGTGCAGGATAATGTAGACAAAAGTTCAAGTTTGACCAGACCAAATTTATTTGTAAGAACCATTAAACAGAAAGCCTATGTAATGCACTGAGTCTGGCAGTGTAGCTGGTTAGTTGCTAAATATCAGTCAAAATGAGGCCTATACCAAACGAAGTTCCAGAGCCAAAACTACTAGGGCATATACCACTAAAGGCTTAGGTCAGCGACAACATCATAGAGGTTTATCACATAAAATCTGTTTACCCAATTCAGGAGTATCAAAATTATTCAGCTTTAACCACAATTACAAGAAATAAATCTTGAGAGTTTCGGCATAATTAAAGAACTCTAAAGTTGCTGTCTAAGTCACAAATTACCATGAGACTCTCCATCACTGATTATGGGGTCCTTAAATCAATGAGAATAATTGAATACTAGGAAAGCAGGGGCCAGGTAGCAGTGCTTGACAACCAAACAAAGGTGAACACAGTTACTACCTATGGGACAGCAAAATGCAAACAGTAATCATACTACTCTGGTACACAGAGACCAAAAGTGTTGGGAGTCACCCACAGTACACTTAGGAAAAACTTCTGACTTGCTCTGGATGGCCAAATCAACTGAACCAAAGACATTCTGAATAATTAAAACAAAATGTCAAGCTCCTCAATAAATTCTACTGTACCAGATATGATGCCTCTGCTTGTACACTAAGTCATCTCTTGGTACCTGGTATGTAAATACTGATCTGAAATATATTCATTTTTTTAATCTGTTAATGAAGACAATCAGGTGCAGTTTGTTTTCTGCAAACAAAGCTGTATTTGAAATACTTTCAGTGTCTTTTACCTCGGAGTTGTATCACCTTTCTTGACCTAAGCTCTGAATGTTGCCCACAACAACAAAGCGCTCTACAAAAAGCTGGACTGCCATGAAAGATTTTCTGCAACTTGAGCCACATGATCCAGGAGATGCTTCAAGTGGCAATGGCAGATATACTGTCTGAATCCTTTGGCACGCCCCTGCATAGATAGATCAGGGTACAGATCCCTGGGATCTTAGGCCAGAGCCCTGCCATCCTCCATGGAAAGTTAACTTTCCTTCTGAGAAACAGAAGTTGGTTTGTCCCTGGTATTATTGGGAACTGAATAAAGAGTTTCCATGTGATCTGATCTCCAACATAAACTGAACCACCTGAACACATGAACCACCAAACTCATGATACTGGGTATATACTGCAGTTCTGCCAACAAATGCAAGCACTTTATACACGAAGACAACCAAGTGCACTCTGAAGGTACAATAGTTTATGAACAAGTAGTCCTGATGCCCACGATTCCCGTTTCTGCTACATTAATTTTTCTCTTCTAGCTCACACCTAAGGCCTCATGGGATTGAATACTCAGAGTTGACTATAGAAGAAAAAGGTTTGGCCTGTTTTACAGATGATTATACAAAATATGCATATACCACTAGGAAAATCAATGGGTGTGGTACCTTCTGAAACATTCCTTTAGTGGCGAAAATGAATCCACGCAGTGAACAATGAGTTTAGTTCTTCTATTTCTAAATATCAGTAAAGAGATGCTGGTGCATTTATCAACTCACAGAATATGCCCTATAGTTTAGCTAGAAGGTCACTGACTTAAAAGGACATGATCAAGAAACAGCTATGAAGGAAATCTAAATAAAGAAGGCATACTGACAGATGTTTCTGAACAGGGGTGAAGGGAAGTGAAGATATATGCCCAACATGAATGTTCACCAAATGGTGGGATCAGTAAAGTATTTTAAGAATAAAGTAGGTAACGTAACCCATTCTGGAAATACCAGTAAGATTCTTTCCCTAGCCACCCCTATCATTACTTGATGGCTTATGAGCCAAAAGGCCATGGGAGGGAAGAATACTGTGCACAAGTTCAGTAACATCAACTTTTACTAACCCACAGCAGAGCTAACTTGAGCCACTAATCTGCCAACATTGAGCTCCTAATATGGTACCAATTCACAAGACGATTAGCCAGCTACCTGGTGGCAAGTTAAATATATGAACCATTTCCATCATAGAAAGGGTAATTTTGTTCTTATTTGAAAAAACACTCTGGCTAAGGATTTGCCTTACCTACATACAATGTTTTTGCCAAACCTACCATTCATGGACTGACCGAATGCCTTATCTACCATCCAGTTATTTCACACAGCATTGCTTCTGATAGCAAATTCACCTAAAAGCACATGGAGCATAACAATAAACCCAGGCTCACGATGTTCATTGGTCTTAGCAAGTTCCCCTCTCACCATGATGCAGCTAGCTTGACAGAATGGTGGGGAAATGGATTTTTGAAAGCTGTTATAATACCAAATAGGTGGCAAAATACTTTGCAGGTCTGGAGTAATGATACCCACAAGGTTGTGTGTGCTCTAAATTAGTGTCCAACAAAGTACTATTTCTCCCATTGCCAAGCCTGAGAATGGGTGAAAACAGCATTGCCACCACTCTCTAAACATTATCAACCATACAGCCTTATGGTCTGGCTGGGCTGGAGGTCTTCTGAAGTAAAACGTTTCCACTGGAATTTACAACTTCACTGAAACAAAGCAAAGATTCCCTCTGACACTTGGGCTCTTCATGCCTCTGAGTCAACAAGCAAAAAGGAAACATCTACAAGTCCAGATTGGGCTACATTACAAAACTGTAAGCTTTCTGTGAAAAGGAAGCCCTCTTCCTTGAGAGACAATAACATCATCCGTGGTCCAAGGTCCTAGTCTGCCAACTATTCTTAGACTTCTAGGCTGACTAGTTTCTACAATCACCTGAACCAATTCTCTGAAAGAAATTTCTTTAGACCTATACAAGTCAATATAGAGATGAGTATGACATAATTAATTACTTAAATTACAAGTTCAAATACTTAAAAGATGATTAAATTAATGATTAGTGTAATTATATGAATGTTTTTTTTTTTTTTTTTGGTTTTTCGAGACAGGGTTTCTCTGTGGTTTTGGAGCCTGTCCTGGAACTAGCTCTTGTAGACCAGGCTGGTCTCGAACTCACAGAGATCCGCCTGCCTCTGCCTCCCGAGTGCTGGGATTAAAGGCGTGCGCCACCACCGCCCGGCTGATTAGTGTAATTATAATCATACATGTTATGGTGGTTTGAAAGAGAAATGCCCCACATAGGCTCAGGTGTTTAAACACCATTCTTCAACTGATAAAACTTTGGAGAGGTTCAGGAGGTGTGGTCTTGCTGGAAATGTCACTAGAGAGAAACTTTCAGAGGTTAAAAACTCTGCCATTTCTAGCTTTCTCTCTGTTTCATGCTTGAGTTTGAAGATAAAGCTTCCTTCTTTAGCTGCCATACTTCCCTGCTTCCATGTGGTGGTGCTTATCTGAAATGATGAGCCCAAATAAACTCTCTAAGTTGCCTTGGTCTTAATCTTTTATCAGAGCAACAGAAAAGCATGGGATAAAACGGGACTCGCTGAACATAGTGGACAATGAGGACTACTGAGAACTCAAGAACAATGGCAATGGGTTTCTGATCCTACTGCACGCACTGGCTTTGTGGGAGCCTAGGCAGTTTGGATGCTCACCTTTCTAGACCTGGATGGAGGTGGGTGGTCCTTGGACTTCCCACAGGTCAGGGAACCCTGATTGCTCTTCGAGCTGATGAGGGATGGGGACTTGATTGGGGGAGGGGGAGGGAAATGGGAGGTGGTGGAGGGGAGGAGGCAGAAATCTTTAATAAATAAATTAATTAATTAGAAAAAAAAGAAAAAAGAAAACTAATATATATACATGTAGCATTTTTAATTATATTAATTTATTTTGCCTTGCCAGACTCTTGCACATGCTAAGAATGCTAATTTACATTTGTTTGGGGAAAAACATTATTAGCAGAGACCTTTAAAAATACTAAGAAGTAAGGACAATCCGGACAAAAAAAGTAAGAGGAAGACCAAGAAGAAGAAACAAAAGCGGTTTAACTATACAGTAAGGAGAAACTAAAGTCAGCCCTATGTGTTAAGGAATCAGGAACACAACAGAAGGCAAAACAAAGTTTTTCTGCTTTCTTTGTGCTATTCTACAGTAATTTTAATCGTATACTTCTTATGGTTTTATATAACAAAGAACTTGATTCCCAGGGCAATAGAGCAGAAAGGTTTCCACTTCCCACTGGATCTAGTGCCTGTGCAGGGTCACCTGTGCCACTTTGACAACCTCACAATCAACAAGGGAGCATTATCCTCTCCGTACTCTGAGAGGCGCCCTGTCTTCAGCAGCCTGTACAAAGTGGTCCCTTTTCAAATACAGATAATGTCACACCTTTTCTCTAAAATCCTGCAGTTGCTCCCATCTCATTCCCCAATGTTCTCACGCTAATTAAAAAGAAAAAGCTCTCTCTGACCTAGTCTACTCTTACCAATGCTTACTATGTGCCAGCCCCAGAGTCTACTGAACATTTCTGACAAGTTCAACCATGCCACCTTCCCCACCTAAAGAGAAAAGGAAGGCATCATTCCTGTCCCTTCTTGTTTCTTTATTGTCTTTGTTTTGTTTTGTCTGAGACAGGGTTTCTCTGTGTAGTCTTGGCTGTCCTGGAACTGCTTCGTGTTTTTTGTTTTATTTTGTTTCGTTTATTTTGTTTTGTTTTGTTTTGTTTGAGACAGGGCTTCTCTATGTAGTCTTGGCTGTCCTGGAACTGGATCTGTAGATCATAGAGACCCGCCTGTCACTGCCTCCAGGGTGTTAGGAATAAACACCACCACCAGGCTCTTCATGTTTCTTGTCAAATGTTTCCTAAGACACCTGTCTTTGAGACTAGCAAATGTGAATGCACACACATACTGATGTGGGAGTGTCATATATCAATCTGTTGATTTCTTTGGCTAAGCAATAAAGAAACTGCTAGGCCCATTTGATAGGCCCACCCTTAGGTGGGTGGGGTAAACAGAACAGAACGCTGGGAGGAAGAGGAAGTGAGGTCAGACTCCGCAGCTCTCCTCTCCCGGAGCAGACACTCAGAGAGAGACGCCATGCTACCTGCTCCAGGGAAGACGCACGCTATGAAGCTCCGACCCAGGATGGACTTAGGCTAGAATCTTCCCGGTAAGACCAGTGCTCACAGATTGTTAGAGATGGGTGGATTGGAATATCAGAATTAGCCAGTAAGGGCTAGAGCTAAGGGCCAAGCAGTGATTAAATGAATACAATGTCTGTGTAATTATTTCAGGGCATAAGCTAGCCGGGCAGGGCAGGCGGCTGGGGTGTTTGGGGACGCAGCCCCGCCGCCGCTCTTATTACTACACACATACTGTCCCTGATAGTCCATCTCTTATCTGTTTTTCATCTGCTAGCATCTATCACTTCCAGACATGCATGTCTACTAGCCCTGTACCAACTTCCCACGTCAATGTGTGATCACTGCTTTGTTTCACTCACTACTCTAGGACCAGAACATGTGCCCAATAAGCATAAATTGAAATAATACACTGACCTTACATTAAATGTTAAGCAATCTTTTTATATTGTGACTATGCAAGATACTGTCATTTGTTCAGTGTGCTGTCTCCATTCCCCTTACTGATTTTGTTCTATAGCAAATATGAAGATAGTGAATGTCGTACCTGCCATAGTCCCGTTCTTTTCTACTTAAGCACACGTGAGATCCAGTGCCAACTTCCTCATTCACCAAATAAGAGGAATTGGTCAGGTAATCAGCTTGCTAAAAATCTACTCTTTAAGACTTATTAAATCTACACTTTAAGACTCTTAAATGTGAGACAATGTTTATATAAAACTTTCAGTTAGCCATCATGGTATTTCTTAAGATAAATCAGCACTGTAAGAGTAAACATATGCACATACAAAACCTATATTTAAACTTAGGTACTTAATCTCACAATGCAAATAGCAGTGGACTCCATGTTAAGCTTCACTGATCCTAAATTCTTTGGTGTAATAACCACCATTCATATAAATTACATTCTGACATTACTCAAAAGACAGAAAATAACTCAAAAACAGAAACTTGTCACATATATCATACATTAAAACCTAACACTCTTACTCAAAGGAGAATCTTATTTACAACTCAAACCATGATACCTATCTTCCACCTTAGCATATACTGAAACATAAACTATACAACTTCACAATAAAAAATTGACATAATCATATGCTCGTGATTCCATATAATAATTATAATAAAAATAAGAACATGAATCCAAGGTCCACCTTGAGTAGAGGCAGTGACGACAAAAGAACGTGTGGAGTGAAGACCACGCATTTACTGATGTAAGTGATGACTAGCAACTGAACACTTGCTTTTAGAAAAGCAGATAAGCTACATACTGATGACTGTGGAAACTCTAGAGAAAGCAAGTATCAAGTAGTTTAAGCCCATGAAACACAATGCTAAACCAATCAACAGAAATCAGTTAAGATATTTGTACTTTTACATACATGCTAACAGTAGCCTATGCTTGTTTACTATAAAGTACAGTCTAAGGAAATAGTAAAATTTAGAAATTATTGGTTTCTAAAGTGAAACAAGTTATAACTCAAAGGTGTTAATATTCAGCAGGCAAAATATAGTAATTTAAGGTGAACCCTGTAGCTGGCAGCCCTGTGAACCTGCACTTAGCTTCTCTAAGTCTCTGTTACCTCTCCTATAAAATGAGTCTGCGCCTCAGTCTGCTGTGAGTCATTTCACACAAAGCATTGAAAGTAATGCTAGTGCACAGGAAGCACTGAATAAATGTTGGGGTTTGCTCATGTGTTGCTACACAAACAGTGTTTCTAGGCTAGCTGTTGGAGATGAGTACTGAAATGGAACATGTCCCCCTCTTGAAATACTTGTGCTTCCCCTACATACAAAGAAGTACCATTAACTGTTAAGTTTTCTTTGGGTTTAAGTTTGCCAATGCAGTTGCTATAGTAGCAATCAATCACACTCCAATCTCATTTGACTTTTAAGCTTTTATTACAACATACACCCAAAGCACTTCTAAAAATTAAATAAACATTTAGAGCACTGCATCAGCATAAAGCAATGGCATGCTTTGAAGCAGTTACTACATGCCGAACACTGTATTCAACATTTTTCTGTATTCATAACAGTCCTATTAAGCAGACGTATTTATTATGCTGATTAAAACGGCATAAATCCGTTTGAATAGAGAATACATCCTATGTCCTTCATTCCTTCACTTCAGTTAGGAATGTTGTAAGGAAGCCACTTGTTGGTTCCTGGCTGCTTAGCCCTGAAATAATAACACAGAAACTACATTATTTAAATCACTGCTTGACCCATTAGCTCTAGCTTCTTCTTTGCCAGCTTTATATCTTAATTTAACCCAATTCCGTTGTTTTATATTTTACTACAAGGTTCATGGCCTACTGGCAAGGTCCCAACATCGGTCTCCAGCAGGGCTACTACTACATGGCTTCGCTCTGACTTTGCCTCCTTTCTCCCAGCTTAGTTTAGTTTTAGTTAAGTTTTCCCCCACCTACCTCTATTCCCTGCGCAGACCCAAGACAGTTTCTTTATTCATTAATGGTAATCATACATTAATGGTAATGCAGAGGGGAATCCCATATCAAGTAGATAGTAAGGGTCTCAGGACTGTCTGCAAAACCCAGATCATAAGGAAGAGAAGCTCTCCAGCCCAACTTCTGTTCCACTGCATTTTATAGCAGGCATCATCTCTGCCAGAGGACATGAAGAACTCAAGCACCTAATCCCATTATTTCAATCCTGCTTGAGATAATGTTCTTGGTTTACTGAGAGGCTTATTCATTTGTCAGGTGTTAATTCAGGTGACAATTTGGTAAGACTACTGTTAACAAAAAAGTTTTCAGAAATTATGGTGCTCCAGATCCATTTGATGTTCATATAATGAAATTAAGTACATTATACTGAAATTATCAGTGGCATACTAAAACATACAGCCTTAAAGATTTATGCGAACCACTTAATAGCACAGAAACATATTTGGACACCTTTACATTCTTTTCCCTGTCAACTTCTTACTAAAACTAAATTATTTTAGCCAGGCAGTGGTGGCACATGCCTTTAATCCCAGCACTCGGGAGGCAGAGGCAGGAAGATCTTTGAGTTTGAGGCCAGCCTGATCTACAATCTATAAGAGTGAGTTCCAGAGCAGGCAACAAAGCAACACAGAGAAACCCTGTCTCAAAAAACAAAAAACAAAAACCTGAATTATTTACTATAACACTGTCTCCTTCAAATAAATTTATCAGAAAGTTTTCATTTTAAATTTGTCAGTCTTTTCCATACCCTATCCATATCCTATTTTCACTGTACAATTCTACTTCCTATTGTCACTTTGTTATAGAAAATTAATTTATTAAAATACTTTGTCCTACAGGGTATAAGAAGCACAAGATCCCTTGAGTAAGGGATAATACAGAGTAATGAAAATGCAGAGTTATGGGCTGAGGATGTGGCTCAATGGCTAGTAGTTAACCCCAAATTCAATTCTCAATACTAAAAATCAGCAAATGAATGAATGAATGGTTATGTGACTCTGAAGACTAGTTTGTTCCATTATTCCTTTCTGTATTTCCCTCCCAACTCTCCTCTACACATGTGTCCCGTGAGTAATAGTTCTTATGGTAGAAGAGAAATATAGATAATTCCTGTACTTACTTTTTAAAGTCATTAAAATGTTAATGACAAACTGTAGAACAATGTGCAATTATTTAAAATGAACTGGCATGTACAAAAAAGGGCCACAACAAGAGGAACTGACAATAGTAAGGATGATACTGTTACACTGCAGTATCTGACAGATAACTGAGAAATCCAAGTTGTTAAGAAATTCAAAGGCTGTGGATGTTGCCTGCTAAGCACTCTACTACTTAGGAGGAAGGAAAGGGGAAGGGAGGGAAAAAGAGCAGGTCTTAACCCTTTTAATGAACTCTCATTTTTTCAATAACCACAGAATTAACAGAATGCCATGGAAGAGCCAGTCTTGGCCATCTCTCATTGTTATTCAATAATTTTCTACCAGTGTGGTATTGCACACCTGCAATCCCCATATTCTAAATCAGAAACAGTAGGATTGCCGTAAGTTCAAGACCAGCCTAGATGGGTCACATAGTAAGTACCAGGACAGCCAAGACAATATAGTAAGATCTTGTCTCAAAACAACTATAGCAAAAATAATAATACACAAAAAATAAGATATTCAAAACCTTTAATAGTCAAAGAAATAAAAACATATTTCTGGAGAGATGATTCAGCAGTCAAAAGCACCAGCAGCTCTTCAAAATCCAGGTTCGATTCCCAGTACCCACAGACCTGTAAGTATCTCCATTTCCAGAAGACCTAATACTCTACTAGGACCTCTGCAGGCATGCTCATAATACACAGATATACACGCAGGCAAATACCCATCCACATAAAGAAATAATAATTTTTAAATTTAAAAATATATATAGTCCACCAAAAATAGCAATTATTTTTCAGTAAAATACCATGAACACCCAAAAACTACATTTTTCCAAAAGTCAAGTAAGTAATAAAGAGATATAAAGAAATGTACATATAAACCTCAAAATATTTGTATCTTTTAACATCATAGTATACTTCTGAGAATATGCTCTAACCCTAGAGAAAAATGTATCACTGCTATTTTCCTCAATCAATATAGTTTCTAACTGTATCTAAACACATCTCTATACCCACAAATATGTGTAGCTCTCACCCCTCATGAAAACAGCTTCATTCTGCAGCAGACGGAAGCTATGAAAGAGATCCAGAGCTGGTCAAGATGCAGAGAACAGTGACTGTGGTGCCTAGCATGGTACATACACTACACAACCCCTACTACACAGAAGGTTCTGGGAATATCACAAATAGGGTGAGGAGACTCTTCAAAAGATAAGGACACCTCCATAGTGTCTTCTAGACATGACAGGGATGTTGCACCCATGAAATCTCAAGAATATGGTACCTAAAGAAGATCTGCATATCAGTCAACATGCTACCAGAGATGAGAGTAATTCTCCAAGTCCCCACCCCTAGATGACAACAGTCAACTGATCTTGATGGAGGGAAAAATCAGTTTTCTACAGGCACAAGTACCCCATATGTTAGTCAATTCCAAACAGTCAGTGCTAAACACATGTATATAAATGCAACATTAAATGGACTCAGTAGTGTGGTGGGAGGGGGGAGGCATGTGTGCACACGCACATGCGCAACAATAAGAAAGGTTAGGAATACCAGAAGGAGTGAGGTCAGGGGAAACAGGAAGTGTTGGAGGTGAAGGAAGACTAAAATTATATAAATACAGTGTACTCCTATATGAAAGTCCCAAAAAATAATTTTTAAAGCCTATAACTCCAAAAAGCATAAGTTTGCTCATATCAGTTTTATAAAAGAAAAACTGAAGAAAATTTATGCAATAGAAACATAAACAACAATAATAAATAAATAATCTGTATCTTCTATTTCATTTAATGATTAAGGAAAAGCTCAAGATATGCTAGATTTCAGAAAGCAAGATGCAAAATAGCATCTATGATAATTCCTATTTTGTCTTCAGACATTATAACAACAAATCTTAGACTGAGTTGTTTCCCAACAGAAATCACTACTCACAATCTTAGGGGCTAAAATCATCAAGATCTGCAACCAGCTATGGTAAGGAACTGCCTTCCAAATCCTCACATGACAGAAGAGCAAAGGGATGTAATCAGTCCTCAAGAGCCTCTTTTATAAAGTACTTATCCCATGCATGAGGGGATTTTATCTGTCCTGGTCACCTCACAAAGGAGTAACACTCATCACATCACCTGAGAAGTTATAGGGGTCACATATGTAAATTGGGGAAAGGGATTTATTCAGACACCGTAACACATCTACATAAAACAACTCCTGCTGTACCTAAAAATAATTCTAAAATGCTCATACTGAACAGCATAATTTGTTTTACTGTTTGTAATACATTTTTTCTAAGTTCAGAGTAAGAAAGACTATGATAAAAAATGAAAATTGGAACATAGCACTTATTTTAAAAATCTTAAGATATGCTTAAAATAGGTTGAAATGTTTAAAACACATGGCTAAAATATATTATTCTTTTACTTCAACATTCATGAAAATCAGAGGAAAAAACAAAGCACAGTAAATATTTTATGCACATATTGTGTGAATTAAGACAGGTATTATCCAAAAAGTTTTAGGAAAAGTATAATAAAGAGTGGCACCACCTCCATACTACATGATCAATGCCCAGTCCTTTCACAGCTCAAATTTATGTGGGTGGTGCAGACAACACATCACAAATGAGTTAAAACATGATTTCTGGTTCTAAACATTAAGAAAACAAATGATTTCTGTGGTTACTGAAGGAAACAAGGAAGGAGACTGTTCCCACAGGAAATCATCAAAGAAAAAAAGAGTCCTGAGAAAAATATAAAACCAAAAGTCAAATCAAGAGTATGATGTTTCTATTCCATAATCAGAAAAACAAGCCACTGAAAGCAGGAAGAGGCACAGAGAAGCCTATGTAGTCTTATAGTATAGGACTCTGAGAGACTAGGCTATCAAAGGCAAAGAAGTAACAAAAAGGAAGCTGTTACAAGAACCCCTGAAGGAAGAGGTAAAAGTGGCCTGGACTAGAGAACAGCAAAGACAAGAGGAGAAACTTATAGACAGTGGTTAGAAGCCATAGTGTTTATAGATATGGTTAGGATATGAGCTATGAGGACCAAAATAATCACACACAGTTCTTGGGATCCTTGATGAATCAGTTTACAAAGCTGAACCTTAAAATGTTCTTATAGTGATGGAAGACTGGGCAAGTGTACTAGGAAGTTCTACCCAGTGGAATGCTAGCGAGTTTACGCAAGGTTTACTTCTGTCGCTATCTACGAGATAAGGAGGATTATACTAAACTAAAGGTGTAAGCTTTCAGTTTCCTCAGTATCTCTTGTTGTCATAGAATTTTAGGGAAGAGCAAAGGTGATTCTTTAAAAACTGCTAAATATAGCCAGTGTGTTCAAAAATAAATTAAAGCTACCATAAGTAACCATGTACTATGCTGGCATTCAGAACAGTTAAAGCTCTAAATATGTATTCTGTGGATAAGTCAACAAATAAAAAATAAAATGATAAAATAGCTTAGGTCTTCTTATTTGAGTTCACAATCTTTCATAATCCTTCCACAAAATTATGCACTCTTCCCAAGAAAAGGAAAGGTGAGCGAGCACCCTTACATTATGAAATCAACTCAAGAGAACTATGGAATACTAATACGCTTTTAGGATAAAAGTAGATGTCATAATCCAAGGTCTTGAGGGTTCAGCATTTAAGAGTTAAGTTCATTAACTAAAATAATACATAGTTTAAAAATCATGAAAATAACTGAGAAAGCTCAGACCTGTTCAGGTTGATGAATCAATCAAATTGCAATGTGAAGAAAGCATATGTCTTAGAAATTAGTTATGGGCATGGGATGTGAGCAAGCATTAGAAAAAGTGGACAGAATCTGAGCCTGTAAGCAACACACAAGAAGACATTATCAAAATGCAGAAATCGTCAGCCTAAAGAGAACAGAACACCGAAGTAGACATCCATTTCTGATAAATAGGCAGGGAATTCTTGCATTACAATTATAATGCCAAAAGATGTAACCCCAAACACCATAGTCATAAATGTTGAAATCTAATCATATTTACTTAGTTTTTATTTAGCATATAAAGCAATGACTTTCACTGAGGCATTTTCATATATGCAAATGATACTCTTTCCTCTATGTATTTTCCTTTCCTTCTTACTCCATGGCTAGCTGAGAAGCTGGCACCTGGCTTCCTCCATTCCGTCTCCTTTTCTGACTTCTTGCTCACTTTTTTTAAGCCTAGAGTTCTCCTCCTATTTATTCTTTCTGCCTGGCAGCCTATTCCTATCCTGCCTAGTTATTGGCTGTCCAGCTATTTATTAGACCAATCAGGTGTTTTAGGCAGGCAAAGTAACACAGCTTTACAGAATTAAGCAAATACAACACAACAAAATGCAACAAATCTTTGCATCATTAAACAAATATTCCACAGCATAAGCAAATCGAACACATTTTCAACTAATATTCCACAACAATATAGTTACTTCAAGCTGTACAGTCAAAGTCAGCTTCTTCTCATTGTATAACAAAATACCTGAGACAATTAAGATGTAAGAATTAGCCAATAAGAAGTTAGAGCTAATGGGCCGGGCAGTGTTTAAATGAATACAGTTTCTGTGTGATTATTTCAGGTGTAAGCTAGCCAAGCGGCCGGGACCAAAAGCAGCCCCTCTCACACAACATTTTGGAATTGGCATTTAAGTAAAAACAGCTGTTACTCATCTAGAACTGGAAGACAGATTGAATGCATATTTCTTACCTGCTATTTCCTGAACAGAGTCCATTTTCATATTGTCACATTATAAATTAGACATCCTAGGACAGCCTTAATATCTTTCATTCCTTTACAAACTTAGAATATGAAGAAAAATAATCCTAGATTTTAGACTATTAATATTCAAGATAGATGATGAATCTATTATAAGTATCAGTTACCTATCTGAAAATCAACTATAAAAGACTTAAAATGTAAAGCTAAACTTACAATATACTACAAAGCTACCAGATAATTTTATAAGTATATAAACATATATATTCATATTATGAAACTGAAAAAACCAACTTATTTGCATGTTTATACAAGATTTTAAGATGCATCCTATTATGCCCACAGGAACACATAGACATGGTATTGCATGCTTGCAAATCTCAGCATTCAGCAAACTAAGGTAAAAGAATCACCACTTCAAGGCCAGCCTGGACTCCACAGAGAGGCCCTGTTTCAAAAATAATAAATAACCAAATTGCAGCAGCCATTGTCTATAGTTCCAACCACTCAGGATGTTCAGGCAAAGGGATTATCTGGGCCCCAGTATCTAAGGACAACCTAGACAACCCAGCAAGATCCCATCTCAAATAAACAGAGCATGGCAACAATCTGAACACCAAAGTTGACAGATCTGGATTCTAGTTCCGGTTTATGTAGGACCTTAAAGTTGACCCTACTGTAAAGCACATGTATATGCTTTTTACAAAACTCAAGAAATTAATTACTGTAACCTGCATAACTAATATTATAAATAAGTAAAAATATTAGTAAATAAATAGTATGCTGCTTGGCTTTAGTTATAGGAGTCGAGACACTGAACCCTGAAAAACTGGCAATCATAAGTGAGCCAATTTGTTCTGAGTGCGTGATTTAATAAAGCTACAGTTGCACGACAATCAGAATATTAAAGATGAAACCAAGAGAGGAGAGATTCTTACTTTAGTTTTATAGCAGTGTTCTAGAACTTAAAAAGGCTAGTGTTGTTTCTCATACTCTCAAACTCAGAAGAAAAATGTAACTTTATAGATGCTCAATAGTGAGCTTATAACTACTAAATTCATGTTAACTAGCACTTTTCATAAGTAACAGAAGCATAATACTCTTTTATTTTTATGTGCATGTGTGTTCTTGGGTAAGTTTATGGACAACAGGTGCTAATACGTTCCTGAGGAAGCCAGAGGACATCAAATCCTCTGGAAATGGAGTTATAGGCAGCTGTGGGCCACCTGACATGGGTGTAGGGAACTAACCCTATGTACTCTGAAAGAGCAGTAAGTGCTCTTAACTGTGGAGCCATCTCTGCAGCCACTTAACCAGCACTTAATAAAATGTCTTTTAATGTCTGTAGCACTACAAGTTGAATAAAATTCCAGGCTTTTAAATAATCACATTAATGTAATTACCCTAGACTCTTATTTTAAAAGGTAGGAGATTATCCAAGTTCATGACTTAAGACAAATGAGTAATATATTAGTCACAGGCACTCAGTTTATATAAGTGAAAACTGAAAGTTGATCCCCTAACATTTCTCTACTAGAAGCTAGCAGTCACAAATAAAGATGAGTTACACAGTTCTTCCTCAAAGTATGTCACCCCAAAACTTTCACATACCACTAAGGATAGATTAAGTAAGAGCAGATGCCAATAACTAAATCATACTACATTCCAGACTACCAGACTACCTGTTTTTAAAAACTGGACAATGGCAAAGAAATAGATAAACCATTAATCGTGATAGAGAATGAAAGTATCGAGAGCCACAGCAGACTTCAGAAGCAAACTTCAGGTCATAAGTATTTATGAGCTAAGGGACAACTTTTAAAAAGCACTCTAATAAATACCTGAGCAGGCAAGGAGTCACATGTCACTGAGGATAATTTGTAAGACTTTATAAAAGAAAAACACAGACAAGTAGGATCTATATCAATTGTTGCCCATTGCTGTATTTTCAATTTTCTTTTTCTTTTTTTTTTTGTTGTTGTTGTTGTTTTGTTGTTTGGTTTCTCTCTAGCTTTGGAGCCTGTCCTGGAACTCGCTCTTGTAGACCAAGCTTGTCTCAAACTCAGAGATCCACCTGCCTCTGCCTCCTGGTGCTGGGATTAAAGATGTGCACCACCACCGCCCGGCTATCTTCAACTTTGAAAGCAGTGCACTGAACACAAAATGTTCTCAACAAATATTCACCAATTGAATGACAAATATTTGTAATGGTCTTTGAAAGACATGACGATCTGAGATGACAAAAACATAAAGCAAAGGAATAAAGGGAAAAAAGAGAGCCCAATTTTCCAGACATATACTTGAGATATAGAGATCAACAGTTTGTCTCCCCCAGGCACCTCATGTCAAATTTAGATCTAACTAGTGACATCTGGAAAAATTAAGGTATGTTTGGTGTTTCAAGACAGGGTTTCTCTGTGGCTTTGAAGCCTGTCCTGGAACTAGCTCTTGTAGACCAGGCTGACCTCGAACTCACAGAGATCCACCTGCCTTTGCCTCCCGAGTGCTGGGATTAAAGGCATGCACTACCACCGCCCGGCTGAAAAATTAAATTTTACTAACAAACATGACATATAAAAGTGTCAATTACAAGACTATTGTTTCATCTAGCCCACATGACTGAGTTTAAAACAAATATGGTAGGAAGGAAGATGAAAAGAGGTGAGGAAAGGGTCAAGTGTAACCCCAAGGATTTGTTCAACCTTTAAGAGCACTTGCTGCTCTTGCAGAAGGTTAGGTCTCAGCATCCACTGTAGCTAACAATCATGTGTAACTCCAGTTTCAGCAGATCAGACACCGTCTTCTGACCTCTATGGGCACTAGGCACATATATAATACACAGATATACATGCAGGCAAAGCACGCATACACACAAAATAAAAATAAATAAATCTTTAGAAAAACAGAGACAGATTTTGTGTTTGTTAAGACAAACAATGGTATCATTATTCAAAGAAATAAGGTATCTCCCTCACACACACACCACACCACACACACACACACACACACAGACATTATAGTTGAAAGGATGAGTCAAGTAAAAATGATGCTAACTGATCGTTCCTTGATAATGTAAAACACTTTTAAATAATATTTACAACAGCCCTAAAAGGTAACTAAACTACTTTAAATACTACCCCACTCCAAAAAAAATCACAATTACTTTTCTAAAGTTCATAAAACTAATTATGTCATTTCCTCAAAGAATCAGATAAGCGACAACATGCTTGGTAAAGTAAGCCCCTTCTCCCAGCTGTAGGAAGGGACATGGTTTATCCTAAACAAGTAAATTATTTCCTTTTGATGATAAACCAGCCTGACCAATGAGTCATGAGAAGAAATATGCTGGCGTCCACTAGGAATATTGTATGCCAGAATGGTGAGCACCATGCAAGGCTTCAGAAACTTTAAACAATACAATCTAAGAACAGTCTCTGTTTCCTCTGTTACCACCACAGCAGTATCCCAATCCACACACAAGCCAAATCAATTCTAACTTCAAACTAAATTCTTCCTTTTCCCTTAAATTCTACAACACTCCCAAATGGACAGGGTATCCACCTGCCTAGACAATCTCCCTGTGACCAGGCTTCCCATCAATTTCCATCACCTACAAACAGCAGACAACAGAGCTTAGAGAGAACTCATGCAAAGCATGGTACCCTGCACACTTTTCAAGGTCAGGCTGTAAATGATGCTACCACTTAGAAAATAGCATGAAGAGTCAAGAAAATGAAGAGTAAATGCAATACATATCCAGCAATCCCACTTCTAGGTATCTGGTAAAAAGAAGAACCAAAAGCAGGTGTCAGAGAGAAATCAGCACATACATGTTGCTAACATTACTTATATCAGACAAAATGTGATCAGAGAGGGAGGGAGGGAAAAAGGGAGGGAGGAAGGGAGGGAGGGAGGGAGGGAGGGAGGGAGGGAGGGAGGGAGGGAGGGAAGGAGTAAATGCAGTCTGCATATAAAATAAAGTATCTGCCTTGGGAAATTCTGTTTAATGTTACAGAGGACAATCGGTCAAGTAACAAATGAGTATCAATTTGACAGATACTGTAGGATTCTATTTACATCAAGCACCTAATGTAATCAAATTCACAGAAACAAACATTTAAAATGACACTTACCAGCAGCTGGGGAAACAGAATTAACAGGTATAGTTTCAGTTTTATAAGAAAAAAATTCTGGCAATCAACAATTTAAAACTACCTAATAGCACTAAAAGCATACACTTAAAACTACTTCTATTTTAATAGTTTATTTTATATATATTTATTTTATTATTTATATATTTGCTGCTCTTGCAGAGGGTTAGGGTCTCAGCATCTACTGTAGCTATATTATATACTTTTTTTCTATCATAGCCTAAAAAGACTGTGCAGGCCAAATAATAATAAAAAACAGTCCTATCATTTCACTCCCTCCTTAAAACAAATAACAATAAAAACAGTCCTATCATTTCACTCCCTCCTTAAAACAAATAACAATAAAAACCAGTCCTATCATTTCACTCCCTCCTTAAAACGTTTCACTGCTTCTCTCACCCTCTGAAAAAGCCCAACATGGGGAAAGATCTACAAAGTTCTGTACCATCTGGCCCTACTCTCCTCAGCAGCCAGATCTCATGCTGATCTTCCCCCTCTAAATATGTTTAAAGCAGTGCTCTCTCTCGCTCCCCTCCCCCGTGTGTGGGGGGGTGGTAGCACATTCATGCAGGTATGTACACATACACATACGGGGCTGTGCACACATGCCCCTGACACATAAAGTCTACAGGTTGACACTGGGTATCTTCCTCAACTGCTTATCCACCTTTTTTTTTTTTTGAGACACTGTCTCTCACTAAAACAGGAGCCCATAGATTCAGCTAGTCTAGCTTCCAATGAATCCCAGCGGATCTGCCAATCTTCACCTCCCCAGATCTAGTATTACACTCACGTTGCCATGCCCAGTTTTTTATACTGGTGATCTTGAACCATCTCTCCAACCCAAAATGGGATTTTTGTAATTCAAATTTTACTAAGATACTATTACCTCTATATGTGGTATTCTATCTCCCAACTCTGCAATGACCTGTCCTTCAAATACTATATTAAAAATATGGCCTTAAGCCAGGCATAATGGTGCAAGCCTTTAATTCCAACACCCCTGAAGCAGAGGCAGGCAGATCACTGTGAGTTCAAGTACAAGACCAGCCTGGTCTACATAGTGAGTTCCCAGGCAGTCAGAGCTACATAGTAAGACCCTGTATCAAAAATACAATACACACACACACACACACACACACACACACACACACACACATATAATCTTCAGGGAACAGGAAAGTTGAATCAGCAGTTAAAGAGCACAAACTTGCAGAGACCTTGTGCTTAGTCCCCTCATTGAAGAGCTCACAGTGTGAGGAACTCCAGTTCTAGGATGCCCTTTTCTGGCCTCCATGGGCATTGCACCGACATGCACAAATTTACACACACACACACACACACACACTAAAATATTTAAAAAGCCAATTGAAATATTGTACTAAAAACATGACTATCTGGCTAGTGAGATACCAGCAGGTAAAGGTTCTTGCTGCCAAGCCTGACAATTTCAGTTCAATCCCTGCAATGGGGAGGAGGGAGGGAGGCTTGGAGAATAGAGAGAAGAGAGGGAAAATGTCATTTTTTAATATGAATTTCTTAGAAGCTTCCCCCATTAGCCCACTCACCTAAATTAAGAGGTGTCCCGACACCATCTCATCCACATTATTTTCTATTTTATGTATTCTCTTTTGTTCCTTAATAGGCACATCTCATAATTTTAAAATATTATTTTCCCAACTTAAATATTACTATAAGCTCTATGAGAACAAGAGCCTTATAATCTTACTCATCAATGTTCTCAAACACTTCTCATAAGCCTATATAATACACTTGACATCTAAGTATTCATTAATTTCATATTTCAAATTACTCTAAGTACATGCTTAGCACGGAAAGACCCTTGAGACCAATCTCCTACTCCAAAAATACATTTTTAAATCACTCCCTGAGGTTATTAGTAAATACATATAAAATAAACATATTTTAAGAGTGTAAAAAAATTGCCTGAAGAGGCACTGCCAGTTGTTAAGTAAATGTGTTTCTAGTTTAATCTTCCCTATTTGTTAAATTTTCTGTAATAAACTTTTAGGTTCAGAAATTGAGTTTTTATTGCTGACATTTCAACTATAAAATACTGTAAAGTCTTTGGTTAGCTAGAACAACAAAGGTAAACTGGGGAGGTTGCTCAGTGATAGAGAGCTTTGCCTACATGGGAAGGCCCTCAGCACCACAAACAATAAAATAAAATACATACACAATAACTTAGATAAAGAGTCATTAACTTCTTTATAAACTATCGTAGTACTGACTTCACTGCCTATAAATAGTGTCATTTTTCTACTACCTTGTAACCTGTTCTTTGAGAATTTCATACATGTATGCAATGCATTATGATCATTTCCACCAACTTCCCCCAGACTTTGCCCAAAAAGTCTTCCTCCCAACTTCATGCTTCTTCGTTATAATGTTTTTAATAACCCACAGCATTAAATTAGTGATACCCACATTCTCATGGGGTATCCACTGATGTGGGGGGCATACTATAGTCACCCCATTGAAAATTGGCTATCTTTCCCATCCAACATCTGCCAATAGCTCTTCAGCTAGGGTGGGCTTCATGAACCCCTCCCTGATCCATGCTGTTAATTCTGAATGGCTTAATCTTGTACAGACTCTGCCTAAAGTCATGGCAAGAGTCAATTTCAGATCACTAATGATCTGATTATTTAGATCACAGAAGTGTCATAAATGATACTGTCATTTATTCTGTGTGTGTACTTATGCATGTATGCAAACACACATGTATGCATGCACACAGGTCAGAAGTTAGTCTTGGCTATTGTACCATAGGCTCCATCTACCTACTTTTTTTGAGATAGTATCTGTCTCTGAACTAGTGCTTACTAAGTAGCTTAGGCTGGTAGGCCAGCTAACCCCAGGGATCCTCAAAAGTCTCTACCCCCTAGTGCTGGAATAACAAGTACATGCCACCAAAACCAGGGATTTTACACCAGTTCTAGTGATGGAACACTCAGGGACAAATGCTTAAAGCAGCTTCCTTATGGACTGAGCTATTATCCCAGCCTCATGTTTGTTTATTTTTAATGCCACAAAAAGGGCTGGGAATGCAGTTCTGTAGTAGCATGCAAGACTATATGTCCAATTCCCAGGACTGCACAGATGAATACATAAAAGAAAGACAGAAGTACCTTACCAATACTCAGCAAGCCTCAGCACATTTCTACGACTATCCCTCATAGTATCTATGGACGAAGGTGGAAACACCTTTAGCAATAACTGGGTACTTACACTGGCCAGGCTCTACGTTAAGCAGACATTAACTCATTTGTCCTTTAAACACTATTCTAAAGATATAGAAATTTAGAGCCTAACACATTAGGTCACCCATCTATAATCATAAACCATTATCAGACTGGGATTCAAACTAATAAAACCTGCTACAGTCTACAGGCTGTAGTCTTAATCAAATCACATTATATAAAAGAACAAACTTTTACCCCAAATAAAAACTGTATGAATCTTAAACCCGCATTCCATCACATGAAGAATATTCACAAAAAGACAGAGCACAAACACCAACTCCCACTTACTGGGGATGTTGACTTTTTACAGAACACTGCAGGTATATTACTGGGCTCCAGACTGTATATTACATGGAAATGATCTTTAAAACTTGAGGATACTTCACAGCAGATTCTGATTAGTAACAAAGAAAATGAAGATGTAATTCAAAGGCCAATGGATAATAAAGACCTAGTTTCACACCACCCAGATATCTAATTCTGTTGTTTCTCAGCTTGATTCAACTTCAATTATACTCTCTACTTTAATCTAAAGATCCTTGGCGCTGGAAGGTATTTTAATTATTTATTTGTATTTTATGTGCATTGGTGTTTTGCTTGCATGTGTATCTGTGTGAGGGTGTCAGAAGCCCTGGAACTGGAGTTACACACAGTTGTGAGCTGCCATGTGGTGCTGGGAATTGAACCCTGGTCCTCTGGAAGAACAGCCAGTGCTCCTAACCACTCTCCAGTCCAATAATTTATTTGTTCGTTTGTTTGTTTTTATGCACATTGGTGTACTGGCATGGGTGTCAGGTCCTCTGGAACTGGAGTTACAGACAGTTGTGAGCTGTCATATGGGTGCTGGGAAATGAACCCAGGTCCTTTGGAAGAGCAGTTAGTGCTATTAACCACTGAGGCATCTCTCCAGCCCCGGCACTGAAAGATTTTAAGGTACAAACTAAATTGCCATTATATGTAACACTGACTATAGGAAATAGCAATAATAACCTCACAAAAAAAAATCTCTAAGGATTAAATGAACTAAGAAATGCAAAATTACTACCAAAACTCTGAGTTCCACATGTAAATCTGAATGTTGGTGCACTGTACAAGGCTCAGCACTGACTGTCATATCATCCTGGATATCTGCCATCCACAATCACATCTGCATTCTCATGTGACAATGTATCCCTTCTCAGCTTCCTACTCTCACACTGTGTGTCCTCTCCTATCTGACCAATGCTCTACTCCACTGTGGAAAACAGAACTTCTCCAAAGAACATCTATTTAAGTCATATCCCCATGCCTTTACACACTTATCACCTGCCTTTAAGTGGGTACAACTCTAGCAGACTTCAGGACAGGGTACCTTACTGATCTTGAAAGGCCAGACATCTTGCTGAATCTGAAGTTCGTGTTTACTTACATCACATCTTATTCCAAAGGGGAAGGGAGCTGAAGTGTAGCTCCTTGGTAAAAAGCTTACTTAGCATCGGCAAGGTCCTGGCTAGATCCCAGCTTCCAAAATTGGGGTGGAGACCACACACAATTTGTCTTTAGTACTGGAAATGCACAACAAAAACAAAAAACCTTGTACTAAACACATTTTTATTTTAATGAGGCACACTTGACAACTGAAGTGTATATAGCTATATCAGGTGTACTATTTGATTTGCTAAGGGTATAACTGTGAAACAGTCATCATTATCAATTCATATCTTTACCTTTACTTTTGGTATAAGACTATTTATAATGTGCTCTCTTACGAAATCTAAGGAAACCTGGAAACCTCTATTCTACTACATTTGACATTTTTAGATTACACACAAGAGAGACCATGAGGTATATATTGTTCTGTGTGTTTTATTTACTTCTGTATTTGTTTTATTTAGCAGAATGCTTTCCAGATTCATCTATACTACCACAAATAGCAAGATTTCCCTCTTTTAACGGCTGGATAAAATCTCACTGTGTGTGTGTATCACACTTTCTTTATCCAGAGTTCCATCAATAAACATTAATATCCCACTATCTGTGTGTACATGTATGTCATAATATTTTCTTATCTATTCTTCGTCAACAGACATTTAAGTTGTTTCCACATCTTGGCTATTCTGAAAAAGAACATGAAAGTACAGATAACTCTAGTGTATTTCTAGTAAACACAGCAATGCAAATAGATAAGCTACAAAACTTAACGCTTTCTTACACTGTGCAAATGCATTCCCAGGCAAGTTTCAAGTTTACTGTTCTTGCAATAATTTTTAAAGGCAAACTGCAGCATCTTTATAACCCAAGTTCCTCAAATCACGGCTACCACACAACAGTAGTTAACTAATGTGTAAAATTATATGCAAATACACATACCCACTAAAAACTGGCTTTTTCCTTTAATCTCCCTCAGTACTTCCTCAGACCCATTCTCACAACCATAAGGCCTGACTGCACATCAAACAGCAAACTCACAAATGCAAATTCCAAAACTATGAGGCACCTATCACTGAAATTTTTGAAACACAAAAATATTTTAATTAGTAACAAGAAGAAAGTAACAAAGATTAGCACGATGAATACATGTGATAAAGCAGAAGAGTTCACAGTTGACCAGAATGAGGAGACAGAGAAACTTACACTCATCTTTAATGGAGAAGTCAGGCATTGGTGGAAAACAAGAACAAAGAAGGCAGATCAAGATCACCTAGGACTCAGCAGATGTTTTTAAAAGGAAAGAGAAACAGGAGGGGGAAGAAAACACAGATCTGTAAAATGTGCAGTGTTGAACAGTAGATAACTTCAAAGGAGGGGTGGACATGATCACACTGTAAAACCAGCACTGGGAAGGTGGAAGCATCTGGAGTTCAAGACTAGCCCAAAGGAAATGAAGAGAAACTAGATTAAGCTACATAAAAAGGCTCTGTCCAATAAGAAAGGACAGAAATTCAGAGCATTGAAAATCTGTTTTCACTTCTTGAGAAACACTTGACAAATACAAATCACTGTCATTACTCCAAGGATTTTTTTTAACAAGATTGTTTAATACTCAGAAATCATGTAAATAAGATTCACTGCCAGTATTTTTAAAATTTAAAAACCCAGCACTTAATTCAGTAAGAGTTTTTGAAGTGTTTCATTTACATAATGGCAAGTTCAAGAAGATCAGAGAGAGACAGAGAAAGTGAAAATAACTGGAGGCACAAAGTTGCAGAGGCCAAGATCTGCAGCACACATAAACATCAACTCAGAGCAAGCACTCAGAGCAGGCCCATCCCAGTAAACTTCTTGTTGGGCTTGGGCGACTCCTGGACCTGTGGGGAAAGCTAGAACGGGGAGAACTGGTTACCCCTATCTTAAAGAACACTCAATCCTCACTATTGACATCTTGCAACTCCCTTTATCCTTTATCCAAAGTTAGTTCCCTGAAAATTACAAGATTGACAAAGCCTAGCTGAAAGCAAATCATTCTGGGGATGGTAGCCATGATGGCTGTGCAGTAGCACCGCATGAAAAAAGGCCAAAAGTCCAAGCAACCATTGGCCTGGGGTTCCCTACCCTAGTAGAACTTTCCTAGTAATGAAGTTCTCTGAGGAGGAAATGAATGTTCAGCTGGAAGAACACAAGATTGAGAACTGTGATTTAGGAGAGAATCATCCTTAAAATCAGCAACAAAGACTCCAGTCAAGGAAAGTGGTTACTGAAAGTCAGACTAGAAAGTGTCAGGAAAGACTGAGAATTAAAAAGCTTCAGACACTAAGATCAAAATGGAGAAGGCAAAAACAACCCACTTAGGTTTGGTGTTACAGATCACCACCTACAAAGCAGGCTTGAACCTCACACAGGAAATTCAACAGTTAATTTTGAAACGAATAATTAGCCAGTACTCAGAAGACTGTTGCTCAGAGACTGGAGAATCTAGATGGGAGAGCACATGCTACTATATGGTACAAGCTCCACCTGGACATAGGCATTCTTTAAAAAAGAATAAAAAGTATACTGAAATATAGAACAAAAGGCTTTATGCAAACATACAAATATATTATCTTTAGCTATCAGTGTTCTTGTTTGTCAGAGTAATCAGCAAGTATACTTGTGACTGTTTTGTTAACAACTTTGCGAATCATCACAGAAGCCAAATCATGCACACAAACACCTAATTTTGAAATAAATAGGCATACTTGAAGTGAAAAAGACACCACGTTTCTTCTGGGACTTTTCAAAGGTTAGTACTAATTTAAGTCATTCTAGAAACTCTGAGATTAAAAGGTAAGAAACAGCCAGGCTCCTGTCTAACACAAGAATTAAAACTTTCGAAAGCTCCTTGCAAGTGTTGTCAGAGCTACTATGTAACTGAAGCCCTCAAGTCCTCTACCCCTGCACTGCCTCCTGACTACCTTACCTTCGTCTGCCCACTTCCACCCACCAGAACTCACTTTCTCAAACACAAGCCATTCTCATGCTCAAATACCACAGCTCCTCTCCCTCTTGATGACAGGCTAAAAGACTTGGAAGTCTAAAGAGTTTATGAACTAAACTCCTGGACTATTCAAAATGTCTTCTGATTTGTCCTAAAACATTAAAGTAACTTTACATTCTCCAGAGGATGTACACATTTAGTATTTTTAAATGTTTTTAATTGCAAATTTTCATGTCAGTATTCCAAGTTAACTAGCAAAATTAATGTGCCAACACATTTTTCTGATTGCTCCCCATATTCCCTAGTACAAGGCTGAGAAATTTAGATATGCTGACATCTCCCTACACACTAAACACACTGTGGAGCACATGATGATCTGGGCCCAGCCTCTTCTCCTTTCCTCCACAAACATTCTAGGCATATCTCTGAGCAGTTAATCCTCCTTATTCTTCCATTTGCCTCCTCTTCGTCTACATGAGGTATACATACCTGGGGCTACCTCAAGTTCTACAGAAGCCTCTCCCTTCCCCAACAGCTTGCACTCCACTATTATGCTAATCAAAGCTGGTCTCAACGTTGTTCAGGTCTGTAAGTGTATACTACATATTGGCATAAAGCATCCATTTTCTTGTGTTTTCTATGAAAGTAATACTCTGACAGGTTTCTCAGATCTAAATATACTGATGCATAGGAAGCAGCCAGCACACTAAGGACACCTAGTAAGAGTCTAGTTAATGCACCTGTTACTCCCCAGCCTGGGCTAGCCTGAGTGACCAATGAGCAAACTTAGAGCCTGATCTTGTGCATATTCCTTCATATTCCTAGTTTGCTGCCTTTTGCATGTATTCAATAATTGTTTGGTTGTTAAAACTTATTTAATTAAAAATAATCTCCTAGTAAGTTCCTAACTTGGTCCAAACTCTAATGAATATCAAAAGTAGCATGTTGATGATTTTTAGTTGGTAATTTTAATTAATCAGTCTATACTTTATGTATAAATATGTATCTCCAAGTATAACTCCGAAAGTATTCACATAGTAACAATCAGTACCTCAAAATCCAAAATGGTTGATACAGTTACTCATGATTCTAAATTAACCTAAAAACATTAGCATTAACCCCATCCACAAATTAAGTCACCAGCAAATTATCTCTGTTTATCCTTCTTTTTGTATAAAAGAAAGTAAGCTTTGGGGGGGGGGGGAGTTTTTTGTTTTTGTGGTTTTGGTTTTTCAAGACAGGGTTTCTCCATATAGCCCTGGCCTTCCTGGAACTTGCTCTGTAGACCAGGCTGGACTCAACTCAAAGATTCACTTGCCTCTGCCTCCCAAGTGCTAGGATTAAAAGCTTGTGCCACCACCATTTAGGCCAAGTATAAGCTAAATCTTAAACCCTTATTTCCAATTGGTACTTATGAGATCTTCAACAGTGACCAACAGGATTCCTGAGTCTTAAACAAGGAATGGGATGTTTCTAAACAAATTTATAACGAATTTTAAGCATGAAGAATAGATGGCACTCAGATAGAAGCAGGTCTTGTGGTTACAATGTAAGCACAGCAATGGCTAAAGATTGGAAAAAAGAAACAGCAGGAGGGCACCAAAAGAAAGCTTACACAAACACACTCTGTGTCACAATGTAAACACAAGCACAGGCCAACCTAGTGAAGAGCATGACTCAACGTGGCATACATACAGCACGCCCCAGTCAACCAGTCACTCAAATATGGCATTAATAAGGTAGTGGCTACTGGATAAGTCTTCTTAGGAATGCAAGGTGACAATTAAAAACTTGGATTAATATTTTTCCAGTCATAACCTGAAAAATTCCCAGTATATTAGTGAAAGTCCCGCAGCATAGGTGTTTTTAACACTTCTGGATAAAGTGGCCCTTTGAAATGGTTTAATACTTTGAACTAAGAACATTTTAAGATTTTGTTGAGATTTTAATACATCTAAAAGACATACCTTAAAGTTTTTATTTTATACTACAAAAAATATGCCAAATCAATGAAATGATAAAAATCTTTATAGGCCCTAAAGAATGTTACTTTCATTCATTAAAAAATTATAGAGCACTTTAAAGTTAATGTTGGTTGCTTTAAAATTCTGAAACAATTAGCTGTGTGTGTGTGTGTGTGTGTGTGAAAAACAGTGTTAAATTATTCTACATATTCTCCCAAATTGTGTTTTGTGTACATATACATACATATATATGCAGAGAGACAGAGCTTACTTTTGCCCTTCCAAGAGTTCTCAGAAACCATTATTTCAATTTTGATAAGTTCAACCACTCCCCACTGTTGATGCTGTATGTGTTAAACAAAAAAAGATTTTCAAAAGTACTGATTTATAATATAATTTTTCAGCTTCCAGTCATCAATCTTTAATCTCAGTTAGATTTCAATCACTTAAATTACTTTTTAAACTAAATATGTGTGTGTGTGTGTGTGTGGTATGTATGTAAACATACAATTTAAAATTTTATGTGATATTATAAATACTGGTTCTACATTATTAAACATTTCAGACAATGGCTCTGTTTATTTTGATGGTATCACTGCTTATCTCCGCAAGAACACTTTTCTTGCTCCAAACTAAGATCAAGTCAGATTTAAAAAACAATTTAATCTTAGTATACACTAACATAAATCCTTGGGAGGTAAGCTTCAATGAAAAGGTATCTTTTAGATTGTATTAATGAGGCAAATTCCTAAGAAGTTCCTAACGGTTAAGTAGTAAACATACTAATCTGGAGAAAACAGAAAGTGGTGTGGCTGTCAATTTACAAAGCTATTAAAAGTACCAAGAGTGAAATGACAGATTTAACGGGGCACCATTGAGAAGAGTTCTCTCACAATTCTTTCAAAACTTTTAAAATTTCAAAATTAAAACAAAATGTATTTATCTTACAACTGATGCTCATGTCTTTATCCACCCATTAACACAGTCTAGAACGTAAACCTTGGGTCTGTCTGTGGCTCCACCTCCCAAAGCATAAAATATCACCATCAATTTATGTTCCAGGCTTAATATTACAAGAGGAGCCATAAAAGAGAACTACACTCAAAACGACGATAAAATGAGAAAGGGCCCTACAGAGTCCATAGAAGTCAAAGCAATTTTCAATATATTCTAATTTTACAAGTGACTTTCAATATGCATTTCCCCAAATGCCAGCTTTACTGACTATATTAACAGAAACTTATTAAAATTACTACGATTCAACTTGGATACTGCACAGTCTTAGAAGCTGAAACTTTAAATGGAAATGTTTAACTTTTTAAAATTAATACTCGAACAAAAGAAAAAAAACTTGAGATCAACAGAAGTAATTCCAAAGTTAACATTATTTCAGTAAACTTAGTTAAAAGCACTACAATACAAATTCATTTTGTGTGATATGTCTAATTTTTCTCACTAAGAATCACCTTGTCTTTTCCGCTAGGCCATAAAGAAATACAGAAAAATTAAAAAGGTTTCACCTTATTAAAATTCCATCTGCACTTATTTTCTTGATATGGTGGTCTCGATATAACATACTTGCTAAAATAGTCAATAAACATCTAAATTCTAGTTCACTGCCTTTCTGCCAACTACATTCAATAAGGCATTATGCAATCATCTACTAATCAAACATTTCGTAAAAAAAAAAAAACTACACTCCTATAGTTTAGAAGTCAAAGTGATTCTGTTCCGTTCCCACGGGAGGCAATAAGCTCTCAGCCTACAGTCCTACTTAACTAGCTTATCCCTGTTCCCTTCTACACTTGCCACATTTCTATTAGAAAATAACGATTTGAGCAGGAAACCATCCAATCTGTCCCTCCCCCACGGTATTATGTACCTAGAGATGATTATTCTATAATCGTTTATACAAGGCAAGCAGTGATGGGTTCCCTGTGTCAGCTGAACAGGATCTGCTAAGTTTTTGAGTACCTTAAATAAGCTGATCAGTATGTTCTACACCCTACAACTCCCACACTGCCTGACAACGTTTACCAACAACATCCTTCTCTCTACAACAGGAAATAGCCTGTCACAGAACTCAGAGGAAAGCTGCTTCCATCTAAAGACTCCTGAACACTTCCCAGAGCAGCTGTTAGTGACTCCCAGGCGCCTCTAGGGCTATCGCTGTAGTTAAATTAATAGTGGGTCATCTTCTTCCTCTTAAACCTTGGTATTCCTCCAGAAAAACTAGAAATTTTACCTTAAAAATAAAGACAGCAGGAAGGAAAATAAGTTACTCTAACCCCACCACTTTGCCCCAGGAAATCATTTCAGGACCTTTACATCATTGCTTAAACCACACCAGATCAGTTATATAAGACAACGAAGGCTTTAGAAGCATACAATTTTCTACTTAACCTTACCAAACACATTGGCGAGTTTTCAGTAAGTGCCAGAACGTTCTGTATTTAAAAGATGCTGGTGCACTCCATCACAACTATGCTGCCCAAATCCACGTCACAAATACCCTGCACTTGGTGAATTTTAGGAGTGTTTCTGGTTACCTGCTGCGCCTTCTGCACCCTTTGTCACTCAGTGATGCTCTCAAACAGCATATACTTCCCATCCCTGACAACGGTCTCGTACCCCACAGAAACACACCAGACTTTGACGTTTCTTCATAACCACTAATGCCACTAGGTGCTGTGGCTCTTAAAGAATCTCCTCAGCAGCTTCCCCTGGGACAGGGCGCTCAGCCGGGCTCACAATCGCTAAGACGCTGCCAGCTGCCTTTGCAAAGGCAGCAGAGGCAGACTCCATACCGCATTGCTGCTGCTGCTGCTGTTGCTGCTACCGCCTACTTTCTCCCGCAGTTTTAGGAAGAGGGGAAATGAGCCCATTCTCCTGCAGACCCCAGTGGCCCCTTCGGCCGCACGAAAGAGAAACCACTGCATTGCTCTGCTGGGAAGCTCGCAGAAACCCACTAAAGGGCGGAGAAGCCGCAATCAAGCGCCAGTCGGGTGGACTAGGAAGGCGTCCGAAGTGCGACGGTCGGCGCCGAGGCAACCGTGGGGTGCCCCCCCTCGGGGATGGGGGTCCGGCCCGGGGGTCCCGCCAACCCTGCCCGCCGCGGCGCGGGCCTCACCTGTCAGCAGCGCCTGGCGCTCGCCCGCAGCCGCAGCCGAAGGAGACGCAGCCGCTCCGGCCGACCCCGACGAGCGCCGCCCGCGGAGGTGCCGGGGCACCAGGTCGCATCCGTCCGCCGCGCCGGCCACCAACAGCCCGAAGAGCAGCAGGGAAGCCCAGCGCCGCCGGAGAGGGCAGCCCGAGGCCCGACCCGGTGCCGCGGCGGGAGGAGCGCTCCGACGAGCCGCCGGCCACTCGCTCGCCGCCAGCTGCCCCGGGCCCCGCCGCCTCGGAAACGGACTCCCGCCGGGCGCTAGCCTGCTCCCTTCACCGGCAGCCCGCGGAGCTCGGCTCCCCGCCGCGTTCATTGGTTCCGGTTATTCAAAAAAAAAAAAGTGGGGGAGCGCTGTGGCACGGCGTCTTCCGACCCGGCGCGACACCCGCGCAGCTGCCGCGACGACACCGGGATCCGCTGCTCTGGCGCGGCCAAGCCCCAGCCCAGCGCCCGCGCCCGCGCCGCCACCGCGGCGCATCCCCCCGCCCCCTCCGGCCCGCGCCCGCCGTAGTACCACGCTCGGCCGGGACACCTCCCTCCCCTCACACACTCGCTCGCATACCAAGCCCCCGCCTCCCTCAGCCCGGCCACGGCGCAGGCGCGGCGCGGGGATAGTGCGCGTGCGCGGCGCCCCGGCCCCGCCCCGGGGGCGTTCCCAGGCTGGTGGGCGGGGTCCGGAGCAGCCGGCCCGACGGTGTGGGGTGAAGCCAAGGAACCTGAGCGGGAGGGAGGCGTGCGTGTCACCCACGCGGAGATCGGGTGATGGGCAGCCTGGGGACTTGGAGAAAGCGTGTGACGTCGCAGATCCACCAAGTGCTCTACCGCGTGGATCAGAAAAATCTTGCAGTAGGATACAGCGTCCTCCCCCTAACTTGGATGTAGGTGGGGCTTACCGGTTACCAGCTGTGTAGAGGTGGAGGGTAACCCAGCCTAATGTTGTATTTACTTAACAAACATTTGGCAGAGCGCTTGCTCTGTGCCAACGTGCTAGGAATTTCTCTAAGCAATTTACAGCGGCATAGTGTAACGCATCCTTCTCATCGCCATTTTACAAGCGACGAAATCAGAGCCCTGAAATGTTAAAATAACTTAACCCACCGTCCCACAGCTAATAAATGAACACGGCCAGATTTAGCAACGACTGGATGAAAATGTTCAAGTAATTTGCTCTAGCTTTTTACTGTTCTCCGTGCTGACATTACCTGTAGACCTGGCCACACGGTTCCTGTCCCACCCCCTCCTATAGACTCTGCCAGCTGAACAGGTTGCCACAACTACAGTATAGGCTTACCCATTTTGCTTCTCTGCAAGAAGGCAAAGTTTTGTACTTTCACGATGTTCATTTTATTATAAATTCTGCCCGGGACATATTTAATTGTCTTAAAGGTGGAAATAACTAGAATCTGTTTCATGGAAGTAATTGCCATCACTGGGTTGGAACGATGCCGTTTTTCGTTTGTTTTATTTTGTTTTAATTGTGGGTGGGAGTGCTCGGGATGTGACCCCTGTGAATGGCATTCAACCGCGAGCTACATAAGGCAGATACCCATACCAAGGCATTTATTCAGGGACCCTTTGAATTGTAAAAGGAGGTGTACACACACAATTATTTCAGATCTTGTAGCTAGGATTGTTAGGAACATAGGTCTGTCAACTGTTGGTTTTTGCTCCTGGCTTGGACTAGATTATTTTATTTCAGACGTCAAAATAGCTTCCAGACTAATTTCTTAGGTAGCTTGACCAAAATAGCCTCAGATATCCCTCATTGTGGAAGAGGCAGAAATGCGCCGCACGGCTATTTCTTGAAATACTTGTTGGGGGCATTGTGTTGGTGGGGGAGTGGGCAATTCCTTTCAGGGCAACAGTAAGGATCTATTTTGTTTGTTGAAAGGAACAGCAGTGAAGTCATGTGTTTGCTGAGTAGACAGTGCTGCTGGGGCACCAAGAAACCAGGAAGTAAACAAGTTGGTTTCCTACTCTCCGGGAGGCATCATCGAATTCATCCATATTTACTGAACACATAATATATACGCCAAGCAAAGTATTATATGGTGGAGATTCAACAGACTAAGAAACACTTGCAAAAGTCAAATAAGACAGCACTTGAAGCTATGAGATTGTTAGCAGTCCTTTCCTGGGAGACTTTACCACCTTGCACATAAAATAAAATGTATGTCTATTAAGAAATTATAGGTTATGACAGGGTAGGAGTCAGTTACTAAAGTGGGTAGTGTGAACGGTGTTATAGAAATAACAGTATAAAACCAGGAAAAAATAACAAATCACTGGGCCCAAGCTTCTTTAAACAAAGAGGACGGATTATTTCTTTCAAAGACAGGGTGCCTGCACTGGAAAGATACAGGGTCATAAATATTTATGTCTCTCAAGTGGGCCACAGGTAAGGAACCAGCCTTCACTATGGTGGTCTCTCTCAGATGGGCATGGGTTAAAATAAATCCTCTACCTCATCTTGTTCGTGGGCACCAGCGTTTCTGACTGTTAAAGTGAGCAGTCTTGTTGCAAGTTGTCGCTCAGAGGGGTCCACTCTCCCTATATATAGCATAGGCCTGAGTAACAGGCAAGAGCAAGCCCATTCCTTTACAAGACAACCCCATCTGTAGAAGTAATTACTCATGCTTTCAATTGCAAGCCACACATCACAGGGTGTGAGGGGTGACAATCAGATTGTCTTCCATGGTTCCCTTGCCTTTCCCAAGTAATCTAGAGCGTCCTGCCCGCCCTTTCCTTTGCCAAATCCCATTCAAAAACTACCTGAAACCCCTTTGTCTTGATGACTTCCCTCCTCCTTCATCCCAGCCTCATCCTTTTAAAGTCCAGACCTCACAACTGTACCATGTATTTCCAGAACGTGTTCATTGTCTTTTCACAGTCATGACTTCAGGCATCTGATTTGAACTTTCTTATCAGACCAACCTCGTAGAAACCTCCACTCCATCTTTTCCGTGTGACAAGAAGGCAAGTTAATTAGGAACTCAATTATACCTGCACCACAGTTATTGGTGGTTACAGTGGTGTGGAAAAAATAGTAACAAAGAAAGCCTTCCCTGGGTGCCTGGCACCCAGGTACTTTGTACTTGGTGACTCTGGCCTTAGGCTCTAGGCGTGTACTCTAAACGTGTCCTGTTAGATTTAAACGTATCGCTCTTTGCCTAGGCTGCTCGATTTCATCTTCCTGCAGATGAGTACAACTCTCCCTGCACGCCCAATGCAGAAGTAGTGCACGGCTCCTCCCCATCCACAACCCCTACTCCCCCTACAGACTACACAGCCTGAGCCGGGCTCCAACTTGGAGAACCGGATCTAGGCTGGCAGCTTAGCTGGGCGCCTCGCGTGCGCGGCTCCAGCACAGAGCGCGCCAGGGTTCCGTGGGCGGGCCATCCGCGCACGCCCGACACCCGGGTGGTGACGTCACCGCGTGGGCGGGCGAGGCGGCTCTAGGAGAGAACGCTGTGGGCGTGGGGCGGGATGGAAGTATCACCCAGGGGAATTCCGGCTGAGGTCGGGCCTGCCCACAGCTTCCCCGGCCTGACTGTGACCCCAAGGAGTGGGGGTTCCTGCGACTTCAGAGTAGTGGATCACCATGGGCAAGTCCTCTTTGCTAGCCCTTCTTAGATAGCTCCTTGGGAAACGCAAGAAAAACCATCCTCTTTGTAGAAACCTGTGAACTGGGCCACTTTTCTAGCTTCCTTGGATATTAAGGTCCTGAGAACTTGGAAATCGTCAAAATGATAATAGCTAATACGGTTTCAAATTTGAAGCAAGTACATTAAGACACTAAAAGGGGGGTGGGGAAGTAGTAAAAACTGTTCGCTAGCAAGCCCCAGTTTAGTGAAGGTGGAAAATCTGTACATCTTTCTCGGGTAGTGGAGGAAGAAAGCTTTTAAAAAGCCACTCCAGAAAACAAAAGAAAGTCAAATTTACCCACCAAAGGCAAGTGGATAGGTGGTTTGGTGGCATAATTTGTTGCTAATCAAAATAAGTTTGCTTTGTTACTGTTTAATTCGAAGTGTTAGGTGAGAGTTGTTCAATTCATGATTTCTCTGATAAGTGCTGGTGCCCTGTGGGAGGAGCAGTATTGACGTTTCCTGTAGGAGTGGAACTCGATGAAGAGAAAAGGAAAACTATCACAGCTGAAAATGACTGGAGATTCGAATGGTGGTGCGGGCTAGAATACCAGCCCTTCAGAAGGCAGGCGGGGGCACTTACACAAAAGATACTACATGGCATACACTGGCATGTGTGTATGTGATAGCACTTGAAACTGGAACGGTAACTCATGAGACGGAAAAATATTTTAGCAAAATGCAAGAAAGTGTGCTTCTGAGTGCACACCAGGCACCCAGCATCTGAGTGGGAGGAGCCGGAGATTGAGGAAGTCAAAGCCAGTGGAGGGTCTAGGTACCAGCCCTGTTCTAGAGCGAAGGCTGTAGAGTAACTCAGTGGTAGAGTGTGTGCTTCTCATGCACAGGTTCCGGGTTCGATCCCCATAACATACACACACACACACACACACACACACACACAGACACACACACACACAACGAGAGAGAGTTCATAACCCACCAAAAATTGTAAAAAAGAAAGAAAGAAAGAAAATAATCAGAAAGAGAAACCAAAATTAAAGCAACAACAAGCTATTGGCATAATAAGTTAGGGAAACATCCCCATTTTGATGGCACTAAAAATTAAAAAGGATACTTAAGAGTAAAAAGGCTGTGAAAGACCTCTACGATGAAAAAAGTGGATAACGCTTCCTACAGAAAACGAGTGAGGACACTGTTAAGTGGAAATACAGCCTGTGCGATGCGAGAGTTAAAATACTGCTTCTCCCCAAAGAGAGCTACAGATTTAGGAGAATTCTAACCAACGTTCCAATATTTTTTTTTCTCAGAAACAGAAAAACAATTCTAAAATTTGTGTTGAACCAAGGAAGATGTCAAATGGCTAAAGCAATCTTGTACAAAAAGAACAAAGCTAAAGGCATAGCATTACCTGATTTCAATATTTGTTTGAAAAGTACTATAATCAAAATACATGGTGCTGCCATCAAAAAGAGACACATTGACCAGTGAAACAGACAGAAAGCTAAAAATAAATCCAAGTCTTTATTGTCAGTGAATCTTCAACAAGTATCAGGAACACACAAATAGGAGGAAATGATCTATTTAATCAATGATGTTGAAAAATCTGGATAGCCACATGCAGAAGAATGAAAGTAGACCCTTATCTTACATTATAATAAAATTCACCTCCAAGTGGATAAAGGCAGGCTGAAGAGGTGGCTTAGTGGTTAACATACTCTTGCAGGATCTGGTTCCCAGCACCCACATGGCAGCTTATAACCATATTTAACTCCAGTTCTGGGGGATCTGATTGTTCTCTCTGTCCTCTGCAGGCTCCTTCCTGTACATAGGTGGCATACAGGAATTCATACAAGTATACGCACATACATATCAAATAATAAATAAAAATGTAATGGCTAAAAGACTCAAAATGAAAATAAAGGAAACATAAGACTGAAAAGAGATGGAAAACCGAGGAGACAGGCCACAGAGCTAGCCACAACTTTGTACCAAAGACTGTTGGCTGCTGGGTCTCTCCGGTGTCCCAAGAGAGTATTTTGGAGTCTACTGTGTTTTTGGAACAACACAAGAGAATGGAAGAAAAATGCAGTTCCCAGCGCCCATCATCTAAAGGCTCCTAAAGGAGACATGAACTCCCCCACACTTTCTGATTCCTGCCACCTTTCTCTCCTGGCATCAGGGAAAGCAGATCCCAGCCCAGCGCAGCAGAGGCAGCAACATTAGCTATGCATGAGCTGAGCCAGCCAGTGAATGAAAGCCAACTCCTCCCCAGCTGTCCACCTGCAGCCTGCAGCTTGCCAGTAGAGCCAAACACTTTTGCAACAAAAAATATCTCTCAGGGGAAAATGACTAGCGATCTAAAACATGAAGAAAGGTATCATTAGGACATGTCCCAAAGAAATATGGTGAACCTGGAACATGTGGAATATCACAACGTTCTGGCCACAGTCACCAAGGAGGCCCGAGAGTTCAACAAGCCCTGCTCCAAACACAACGTAAGCATTGATGTCTGTGTTCTGACCTAGCATTCCCAAGTGTTAATAGTGTTATCAAATAGAAAACTATGACCCAGCAAATCAAGAGAGGCACCGAAACTTAATTCAACATACTGATAATAGAATAAGCATGAACTTAAAAGTGCAACTTATAGGAGGAGCTATTTGGGCCATGATTCCAGAGGTTACTGTCCAAGGTGAGCTGTCTCCATGTTTTCTGGCTCGTGGTGAGGCAGGGTATCCTAGCCAAAGAATGTGGTGGAGTCAAGTCCAAGGATGTACCCTCTCCCCTAGTGACATACTTTCCCTAGCCAAGCTTCACCTCCTACAGCTTCCAGGACTTCACAAAAGTTGGGGACCAAGACTTCAGCACATGGGCTTGGAGGAAACATTTCATGTTTAGGCCATAATATTGCTGGGACATAATGTTGACTATAATATTGCTGTAGCACACCTTTATTCACATTACTTAGGAGGCAGAGGCAGGCAGAGCTTTATGATTTCCAGGCCAGGCCAGGCAGAGCTATCTAGTAAAATTTTGTCTTTAAAAAAAAAAAAGATAATTTAGACAGATTGTATAGGATGAATTATTGTGGAAATACGTGCTAAATGAAGCTAAGCTGGTGACTTTTAAAGCAAAAAGCTGTGCAAAATGAGATAGTTGCATAAATAATCATGAAGGGAGGATTTCAACTAAGGAAAGGTCCTAGGAGAAAAGGTACACAGGCCATGTTCCGACACACCAAGGAGGAAGAGCATTTGAGGAAAGGAAGAGTGGGTGCTCCAGGAGAAGTACTAGAGACCAGAAGGCTCAGAGTCTTCCAGGGGTAAGAACTACAGCTGCTTCTTCCAATGAAGTAACTTGGAAATCATTGGGCGGAGTGATGTGACAGGCATTTTCCTATAGTCAGAACTCTCAGGGCAGGAAGTAGGAACGGCCATGAGGCTACCAACTGTGCAGTTGGGCGACAGCAGTCGGTATAGATTCACGGCAGGAGGAATGAGGACAAATGGGGGACGAGCTGGTAAAGGCTGAAGGTTTAGTCAATCAGATCTGGGTGTAATGTGTGACAGAGGGGAAGTAAGAAGCGAATCTGAACTGTGGTCTTGAGGGGCTAGAAGAATAGTTTTCATCAGCTGGGGAAGGAAAGACCGTACGAAAAGCAAGTTGAAAGCCTGGGCAGGTGGTGGAAGAGCTCTGGTCAGGTGGTTGGAGATGCGTGCACTTTGAGATGTCCAAAAGAAACCACACAGACACTCAGACGCTCCGGCCTAGAACTCAGAGGGAAAGCCCAGGCTGGAGAGTTAAACTTAGCAGTCCATTAGCATACCGACTGTGTTTAAAGCCATGTGATTATTCATGCTTGTCACAAACATGCTCTTCCTGTCTTGGTCTCTGTACACTAAACAGGTGCAAATGAAACAAACAGTACTTAGCCCAGCCAGGAACAAATTTATAGGCTTCACTATTCATAGAAGTATCATTAGATAAATATTTAAGTAACAGGAAAGACAGGCTTAGTTAACTTAAAACAATCCAGAGTAAGTTTATTAAGGGAAATCCAGTAGCTTGTACGAAGTGTGAGAAGTTGAAGGGAACATCTAATAATAAGTAGGAAAGTTTGGAATATGTTAACCTTAGAATTAGTACATTTTCCACCACCGGCCATAAATTAAATGTCTAATAGTGGTCTGCTAGAACTGTGAACTATTCGGAAAGAAAGAACTGTGACAGAGTAAATAGGTGATAGGTAGGTAGGTACATACATACATACTACATAGACAGTCAGACAGACAGAACTGAAAGCAATTCGCTTCCACGGTGATAGAGGCCAAAAGGTCCTATGACTGTCCATTTGCAAACTAGAGACCCAGGGAAACCTTCAGTGTCTGTCTTAGGGTTTCTGTTGCTGTGAAGAGACACCACGACCATGCCAACTCTTATAAAAGGAAACATTTAATTGAGGTGGCAACTTACCATTCAAAGGTTCAATCCATTATCATCATGGGAGGGAGTAATGTGGCATGCAGGCAGATGTGGTACTAGAGAAGTAGCCAAGAGTCCTACATCATGCAGGCAACAGACACTGAGCAGTATCCTGAGCATAGAAAACCTCAAAACCCACCCCCACAGTGACACACTTCCTCCAACAAGGCCACACCCACTCCAACAAAGCCACAACTCCTAATCGTGCTACTCCTTGAGATAATGGAGGGCCAGTTACATTAAAACTACCACAGTGTAGCTCGGTTCGACTAGGAGGGCCTCTGGATCTGACCAACTGATAGTGTATCTCTCAGCCTGAAGCCTGAGAACCTGGGGACTATGCAAGCCAGTCCCAGAATCCCAGGGTTGGGTTTAAGAATTCTGATGTTGGAAGTTGCAGATTCCAAGAAGAATTCAGCAGATCAGCTCTCTGCCATTTCAGCTGTGCCTGCCTCTATTCGGTGGCTCTTCCCTCATAGCAGACTGAGGTTAGCTGCCAGACTCGCAGAAACACCCACACAGACACACCTGGAACTTCAGCAGATTTTACTAGCTACCTAAGGATCTCTTATTCCAACCAAATGGGCCCTGAGAAATAGCTTCCATAGGCTGCTATAGAAGTGTCACATGCCGAGTGGCTTAAAAGACAGAAGCTCACTATCAAATACTACTGGAGACTGCAGGTTCGGAATCTGGAGGTGGTGAGTTCAAAATCAAAAAGTCAGCAGCATTGCTTCCTTCTGAGGGCTGAGGGAGAAGCTCTGTGCTAGACCTCTGCTCAGATTGTAGATAAACTTCTTCCTTTTTTTTTTATCTCTTCACATCACAGGCCCTACTTTTCTTTCTCTATGTATGATGTATTTATGTATGCAAGTACATATCTGCGCATGTGTGCAGAGGTGTCCTTCCTCAGTGGGCAACCAAATACTCACACCATCATGCCCAGAGTTACGCCATGGCCTCTGAGGATTCAGACTCAGCTCTGGTGCTTGCAAGGCAAACGCTTCACCTATTAAGCCATTTCCCCAAGCCCAGAATCTTTCCTCCAGACACCTCTCTCTAAATTTCCCCCTTTTGTACAGACATCATAGTATAGTGAGTTATAGATGCACCTAATGACTTCAATCTAACAGCCTAGTTAACAATTCGGCCATAAATGTGTGTTTTATTTACTTTATTATTTGCACACACATGCATGCACGTGTACATGTATGTTTACATGTTAGAGGAAAGCTTTTGAGGATAGGTTCATCTCCTTCCACCACTGAATGCTGAGATTGAACTCAGGTCATTCATCTTGGTGGGCAAACCTCTTCACCTGCTGAGCCATCTCTCCTGTCCCCTTTTTTTTTCTTTTCTTATTTATTTATTTATTTATTGTTGTTAAGTGGAAAGGAGAGTAACAACCATCAAATATGGTTACATTCTGAGACAAGGTTAGGACTTTCACATATGGGTTTGGAGGAGACACAATTAAACCCATCACAGCATCTGTAGTGGTAGAGGGAAATGCATACATGTATGCATTTAGCAGTAGCTGGAAAAAGCAGGCAGTCAAACTATAGACTGATAAAGAGCATGGCTTGGTGAGACAGCAATCGACACATGGTCCCAAGAAAACCTCCCACTGACATTAATGAGCTATAAAAATAATGAGTATGTCCCTCTCCTTAAGGCCTACCAAAGGTTGCAGATTTTCGATGGCCCTAAATTTAACCTGGAAAGTACTTTAGGAGATAGAGACAGAGACCCACACTGGAGCACTGGACTGAGCTCCCAAGGTCCCAATGAGGAGCAGAAGGAGGGAGAACAAGAGCAAAGAAGTCAGGACCACGAGGGGTGCACCCACCCACTGAGACAGCGGAGCTGATGTATTGGGAGCTCACCAAGGCCAGCTGGACTGTGACTGAAAAAGCATGGGATAAAACTGGACTCTCTGAATATGGCGAACAATGAGAGCTGATGAGACGCCAAGGACAATGGCAAGGGGTTTTGATCCTACGTAATGTGCTGGCTTTGTGGGAGCCTACCCAGTTTGGATGCTCACCTTCCTAGATATGGACGGAGGGGGGAGGACCTAGGACTTACCACAGGGCAGGGAACCCTGACAGCTCTTTGGACTGGAGAGGGAGGGGGAAAGGAGTGGGGGGAGGGGGAGAAGGGTGGGAGGAGGGGGAGAAGGGTGGGAGGAGGGGGAGAAGGGTGGGAGGAGGGGGAGGGAAATGGGAGGCTGGGAGGAGGTGGAAACTTGTTTTTTTTCTCATTTTCTCAATCAAAAAAAAGATTTTTTAAAAAAAAAAGGAAAAAAAAAGAATTTAAAGTGACATAAAACGAACTTAGAGGTCCACCAGAGAGTTAGAGAGCCTTAATTTAGCTGAGGGATACCTAATCTCCTTCTTTCACAAAAGGCATTAATACACACAGGTGTATCAGCATTACTAAGCACAGTCATTTTGCTGCCTGCTAACATCTAAGGTCTAAAGGAAAAAACTTTCCATTTAATGATGGAGACAGATTAACAAGTATTTATACATAATTTTAGTAACCTAAAACAGTGACGAAATACTATGCCACAAAACCACCTTCCAGCTGGGGCTCTGAGGAAGACTTAGAAGACCAGCTGAGGAAGCTGTTGCTAAGTGAAACATTAACTAGGCAAAGAGGAAGTGAAGACATTTTAATAATAAGCAAAACCATGGGCCCTTGCAGGAACGAAGCCTCAGGCTTCAAAGTAATACTGTTGATCGGTTTCGATCATGCAGTGCACACTTACAGGAGCAGAAACGAGCAGGACAAGATCTTTGTAAAGTTAAGGCAGCATCAGTGGCAGCAAGGCTTCTCAGAACCTAGGAAAGAAAGTTCATTCTTGGGCTGTCAGGGAGCTCAAAGCTGAGTTTACTGGCTAACGGCCACGTAGGAGCGTAAATCTGTATGTACTGACTAATTCTATGTCACTGTAACTCAAGCTAGAGTCATCAGAAAAGAGGGAGCCTCCACTTAAAAAATGCCTCCATGAGATCAGGCTGGATAGGCCTGTAGGTCGCTATCCACAGGCTGAGAGCCACTGCTATAGGCATTTCCTTGATCAGTGATTGGTCGGGAAGGGCTCAGCCCATTGTGAGTGGTACTACCCCTGGGTTGGTGGTCCTGGGTGGTGCAAGAAAGCTGAATTAGCAAGCCATGGTGAACAAACCAGTAAGCAGCACCCTTCCAGCCTCTGCATCAGTTCCTGCCTCTGGGTGCTTGCCCTGTTTGGGTTCCTGTCCTGATTTCTTTCTTTGATGAACAGTGCTGTGGAAATGTAAGCCAAATAAATACTGTCCTCCCAAGTTGGTTTTGGTCATGATGCTTCATCATAGCAGTAGTAACCCTTTAACAGCTTATTCTGTTTTAATTTTTATTTATTTAGTCTATCAAAATGGTAGTTTAATGTATATGTACTGAATAAAAGAGGTAACTGAACTTAAGGCATATTTAGTTTACCTTTTGTATGGCCAGGTATTAAGGTACAGAAATACGTAATGGAGTGCCTAGAATTCAGGGTGTGTAAATTCACCCATTCCTGTGGCTTTAAATGTCACCTGTGTTCATCAGGATTCTTCAGAGAAGCAGAACCAATAGAGAGAGAGAGAGAGAGAGAGAGAGAGAGAGAGAGAGAGAGAGAGAGAGCTATTATTTGTCATTTGAGATTATCTACCATCCATCTTTTGATCAACTCATCCATTTACCTCTGTAAATGAAGTCAAGTGAAGAAAAGAGATATTTAGTCTAAGGATGTAGCTCACAAGATTTTAGAGGCCAAACAGTCCTGTGATTTGCATCAACCAGCCAGAGATCCAGGAGAGCCCGTGATACATGTCTAATCTGTGAAGAAGAGAATCCCAGTGTGACTGCTCAAGCAGTCATGACAAGAGTGAGGTTTCAATTTTTTCCAACTTTCTCCTCTATTTCAGCCTCTTGACAGATGGGATAATGCCTGTGTACACTGGGGAAGCAGTTCACTTCACTCAGACTGGCAATTCAAATACAGAAGTTACCCAGATGCACCCTCATGGACACATGCAGAACTGCTTCCCTAAAGCTTAGACACCCTATGACTCAAGCATATTGACACATACAGTTAAGTATCACATTGTCATTCTTACTGACTCCCAGGTTATTCCTCCAGCTTAGAGCAGTTATGTGAACTGTAGGCTCATGCCGGTAACTTTAGTGTCAAACCAGCCTCTACAAGCTTTGGATCTCAAAGGACTTGTTCTAAAGGAGTTGTTTTAAAGGATTCCGTCACAGAGTATTACTCTTGAGCAGTGGTGGACCCTTAGGAAGTAGAGTCTATTGGGAAATCCTAGATCGCTGGGAAGTGTACCTTAAAGGGAGAGTATAGAACCCCAGACTTTTTCTTTTTTGCTTCTTAGCTACAAAATAAAAAGATTTGGCCCTACTATTGCTCTTGTGATAGTATCATGCCTGACCACATACACAGAGCAATGAGCCGTCCCGTGATGGACTCGATACTTCAAAACTGTGAATTTATATATACCTTTTTTCTTTTTAAGCTTATCTTCATAAGCATGTGCTGTAGTAACAGAGAGCTAACACAGCTTCTCAAATTCCCTTATTTGACCACTGTGTTCCCATTATTCTTCCCAGAGCTACGGATCAGTCAACAATCAGGTCACCCTTCCTCACATTTCCACAGCTGAGCACTTAACAAGATCCGTAGGTTCTACCTTCAAAACAGAAAAGAAACCTTTTTTTTTTTTTTTCGCCAATTCACCAATACAAGCACCCATTGTCTTCTAATAGGTTTATCTAAATTTCCTCTGAACACGTTCTCATGTTTTGCCCATGTTCTCCAGTGTCAACTCTTGACGTATCTACTTTGTCCCCTCCAACTAAGTAGGGTCACATGTTGCTACAATCTCAATGCTAAAGAGGCTGAGACAGAGGATTTGCAATGCTGAGGTTCGTCTGCATAGAAAGTTTCAGGCCAACTAGGACAATGCAGTGAGATCCTGGCTAAAACAAGACAACACGAAGCAAAACAAAAACATCTCCACCCCTTCAACTGAAATAAAATATTTCACAGGATCCTCTATGATCCGGCCCTACCTGCCATTCTGATTTCATTTCCTGCTGCTTTCCTGCTCCTTCCGTTGCTGGAGCCAGTCAGTCTCCTCAGTGCTTCTGGAGCAATCTGGACATCACTTTGCCTCATTTTTAAATGTTATTCCCATAGGAGTAGAAATGGGAGCTTTGAGCAGGTCAGCATACTGAGAGAGGACATATAAAGGAAAGAATAAAAGACAGAAAAGAACCAATCTTAGGAGCAAGCAGAGAAAAAGTACAGTGAAGAAACCTGAAGATCAGAAAACAAGAATGGATAAAGGAAGCAGGAGAGAGTTAGCAATCAAAAAGTTAAATGAAAACCAACCAAAAGAAAAAAGAACAGACAGTAGGCATGTGTTTGTGGGTTGTACATCCACAGACTCAACCAAACACAAACCACAAGATATAGAAGCAAACACTGAATATGGTCTGAACGTATACAGACTTCTTTTTCTTTCATGACTCCCTAAACAATATCGTCTAGTAGCTATTTACACAGTATTCAGTAATTGCAAGTACCCAGAGGTATGTAAAGCATATGGTGTGCATAAGCAAAGTTCAAATACTACACCATGTTATATTAGCAACTTCAGCATCCATGAATTTTCAGTATCCAAAGGAGTCCAAGAATCAATTTCCTATAGATACTGAGAACAACCATACTTTGAAACAGACTGGATTTAGGATATATGGTGTAAGATTACCTTTAAAAGGAATGGAATACTGCTGCATGCTATATCATGGATGAACTTGACATTATAATAAAAGAGATAACCCCAATACAGAAGGACAAATACTGTATTATTCCACCTGAGCAAGTTATCGACAACAGCCAAATCTGTACAGGAAGAAGGTAGAGTGCTGACTTTCAGCGTCCAGGAGAGGGAGGAATGGGGTGTTCTCGTTAAGTAAGCGGGACTTCAGTGTCAGATGATGAACATGTTCTGTAGTGGTGACGGTTGCACAGCACGCTGACTATACCTAAACCAGTGTGCTCAATTAGAGACTTCAACAAAGTGAAAATGTCAGCGTTCCATGGTGTAGGTTTTATTATGTCAGAACAGGAAAAGATCCTGACAACTAAGAAGATCTTGAAAGTGACCCAGAAATTCGACTTTTAGAAATTACTCTTGTGAAAAATGAACCAGAATTTAGGCAAAGATTTTTATCAAAAATATGATAGGTAACTGCTGAATAACTCCTGCAAACAAAATAAATAAACAAAAGATTGTGGAACACTCCCACTAACCTGGCAGCCACAGGACGGCAGGGACCTTGTCCCTTCTTGCTCTATATTCTATCCCTGCCTCCTCCCTCTGATTGGAACCCAGAAAGCGCTCAATAGATATTGTTGAACTAATTAACGCGGCGAAACGACAGGTACAAGGGTTCTGTAAAGGACTAATGACAGAGGAAAATAGCTTGATAACAGTAAGCGAAAAATGCAGGCTAAAACTTGCGTGTCGTTTCACTTCAACTGTGTAAAACAAGGGTTCTCATTAAGCAAATTAATGAATTCTCTTATTGTTCAAGCCAATCTTGAGCTGTGGCTTATTACATCTGAAAGCTTCCTGGCTAATCCTCCCACCCACGCAAGAACTTCGCTCATAAAGGGTTCTTCATGCTTTCCCAACGCTGACTAAAGAGGAAAGCAGAAAGCTTAAAACAAACAAACAAACGAACAAGTGGGGATCATTAATAAAAATTACCTGACAGCAAAGGAGGAAAGTAAGACAATTATTTAATCATGGCACAAAACAATGATCACCCGTAAAGTACAGCTGCATGAAGCAGTTTGGTGTAGGATCTGCCAGCTTTACAGAGAGCAACCTTTGAAGCTATTCTTATAATGATAGGTATTTGCAATAATGATTCTGCATCACCAACAGAAAGTTCAACTTGTGCAATGTATTTTGTGTGAGAAGATGGTGCCTTATGTAACATAGTTCACAAGGCTTTTCAGTAAAATGTTAAAATATTTAACATTAAACAAGGCAAGCTTAAGTTCTGGTAACTTCACTCAACTAGAGCTCCTCTTTCTCCAATGCTGCTAAAAGCAAATGAAAGGAAAAAAGACTATTTAGTTGGTTAGTCTCAAAGTCTTGAATTTATGTTGGAAATTGGGTTTTCTGCACTTTGGGATGTATGGTGGATGTCCTGGGATACATGGTGGATGATGTCCCTGGGATGCATGGTGGATGATGTCCCTGGGATGCATGGTGGATGATGTCCCTGGGATGCATGGTGGATGATGTCCCTGGGATGCATGGTGGATGATGTCCCTGGGATGCATGGTGGATGATGTCCCTGGAATGCATGGTGGATGATGTCCCTGGGATGCATGGTGGATGATGTCCCTGGGATGCATGGTGGATGATGTCCCTGGGATACATGATGGATGATGTCCTGGGATGCATGGTGGATGATGTCCCTGGGATACATGATGGATGATGTCCTGGGATGCATGGTGGATGATGTCCCTGGGATGCATGGTGGATGATGTCCCTGGGATGCATGGTGGATGATGTCCCTGGGATGCATGGTGGATGATATCCCTGGGATGCATGGTGGATGATGTCCCTGGGATGCATGGTGGATGATGTCCCTGGGATGCATGGTGGATGATGTCCCTGGGATGCATGGTGGATGATGTCCCTGGGATGCATGGTGGATGATATCCCTGGGATGCATGGTGGATGATGTCCCTGGGATGCATGATGGATGATGTCCCTGGGATGCATGATGGATGATGTCCCTGGAGTACATGGTAGATGTCCTGAGATGGAGCAGAGTGCTTACTTGAAATGCAGCTCCCTCCTCTCTTCCTTCAAAATTTTGATGGATCTGAGATGGAGCTCACAGACTGTTGTTGTCAACAGATGCCCAAGTGCCTGAAGAGTAGTGGTCTAGGTGTTCTTGATGTTCTTAGAGTGGTTGGGGATCCTATCTGTTCTGACTCCATCAAGATTTTGGGAGCCTGCATTCAACTTTAAATTCTGTTCTGATATTATTAAAATCCAAAACAAAGTTGGAATTAACACTTCTACCTCAGGTTTCTATTTACTATTGATTAAAAATAATAGAGTATATACTGTTAGTGGTAGCTGGTGACAGCACGACACTCCGTGAGTGCTGGGAGCTTTGACACCAGTTTCCTTCTCTTTGGCTCTTTGAGAGACTGAATCCCTGCATGTGGCACCTAAATGGAGGGCGGTTTGTTTGTAAGATACTTAGAAGATTATTAAGCAAATGTAGAATGCATATTGGGAACATTTTGTTGTCCTGACCAAATAACCAACAAGAAGCAACATAGGGATAAGGGGCTTATTTTGACTCAAGGTTTGAGGATAAAGTCTATCATGGTGGGGACGGCATGGCAAGCAGGAGCAGCTTGTGCTGGCAGAAGGGACATAGGCTACCTGCTCCCATGTCAGCAGAATAAAATACGGAAGGGAATGATAGTGCCTATAGCAAGCCCACCCACTTTGGATTCAGTCTACGACCCTAGCCCATATAGCCAGTAGGTTTCAGTATGCCTCTCCTCCTTCGTAAATCTTCCCTGGAAAAGCCCACACAAACATATCCAAAAATATGGCTGATTAACACTCTAGGTATTCCTTAATCCAGTCAAACCGTATGTATGACATGAGAAAGCTTAGGAAGTAGGTCTGAGTGGACCTTTAAGAAACAGCCCTGAAACTTTAGCAAATGCCATGTTAACATAGCCCATTAAAAATTTTAACTATAGGAATGATTTCACCACTTATCAATTTCCACTCTACCATGCTTTTATAACTCAAAATCCCCCTGCCCCGTTACCTGCTTCTGTTTTCTTGTTAAACTTCCTGACATCTGTGCTGAGAACAAACCGCTAGCCCCCTAGAAACTCCTAGAAATAAACTACATATGGTGCCTCAAATATCTATTCATTCTTCAAAACCCAGTGCATATACAGCCTCTTCCCAGAAGCCTTTTCACGGTTGCCCAGGCAGAATTAGTCATCCTTTGTTCTGTGATCTTACAGCTTGCTATTACCACAGCTATCATGCTCATTTGTTTGTCTACTTCTCCAGGCAGACTGTAAATGAGTCAAAGGCAAGACCCGTATCTGGGTGACAAGAGACTCATTTTGAACTTGGGACTATGAGAGAGAGCAGAAGTGTTAGGATATGGGGCATGATTCCATTCATTCATTCATTCATTCATTCATTCAACAACATAGCAGCTAGTCTATCATAAGAGAATATTTAGAAGATATTTAATTAGAGAAAGAGGAAAAACAAGGCAAGAAGTCAGTATGGGGATAAGATCAAATGAACAGGCCTTATCAAGACTACCTACAACCCTCCTTCTGGGTAGCCTTGCAAAGCACACCTTCTGACATGGGTCTAGTAAGGAAGAGCTGGGTCCAGTCTATCGATAGAGAAGAAACTTCAGCCAACGAAGACCTAGGAAGAGTCACTACACAGTGGGTAGGGCCTGGTGAACAATGAAACTGAGGCCCCTTGAAAGCAGGGGCAAGCGCCATTCAAGTTGCTAAAGGCCTAGAATACTAAGCATTGAGTATCTCCATTCTTTCATGGTCTGACTTTCAGCACATTAAGGTGTTTCTTCAATCTGCTATTTAATGTTTTAAGTAGGAAATGTATTATTGGCATTAATTTTATTATTGGCATTAAATGTCATTTTGTATTGTGCAGTAGCACTGTCAAATATAAATACCAGGATAGTCCATTTCCTGTGTAGAACTATCAGAATCACACAACTCATCCTTCATGGCCTAAGCCAGAGGGTGCCTCAGTCTGATCAAAACTTATTAGCACAAGGTAGACTGGGAGAAATCAGGAAAGGGTCATCAAGCATGGGTTGACTTGAAGGATCTCAGGACACTCTCAGGGCTCAAGGACCAACTGGGGACTCAGAAAGTCTATGTGAACTCAGGCTTAGTAGATTATGCACACTGTCCCTCCCACAAACCATGCACCACCACCTCTCAACAAGGGGCAAAAAAGGCCCCTTCTATGAGTCAGTCTAACTGATGACAGTTGGTTGGGTGTCCCTAAAAGGTGTTGGAACATCTGCATCAGAATATTCTGCTATTTAGATTCTGATTGTTGCAATGAGGGTCCTGCCAGATGCCCCCAATAAATTATGTAACTCCACCTAAGGTGGGAATAGCCACTGGTGCCATACCTTTCCCCCAAAATATCATTGAGTCCAGGTACAATGACCCCAATCCTCTTGTCCCTGAACTTCGATCCCTACCAGGGTGGAGGGAAATAGCATACTCTGGGTGATGGGCAGAAGCAAGGGGCAGGCAGGAGCCAAGATAGAAAGGAAGGAGGAACAGGTGGCCAGAAGCCTTCCTAGGGAGGAGACGGCTCACACTCTCAGCCGAAATGCCAGGCTCCGGCACATGCGCTGCTGTCCCATGGAACCTCTCTCGGGGTTGAGACAGTATTATAAGAATTTCAGAACAGCAGCTGCAGAGCATTAAGCCGGGCACAGAGCCTTCTCTGTGTGGGGCCCTGAACAACTGCATTGGTTGGTGGAAAGCCCAGAAAGCTTGCCCTGTTCTTTGCCATGGCCCAAGAGGAGTAGAAAATAGAAGAGGACCAAGGAGAAATGCTGGGGAGCCACAGTCTGGGGGTGAAGGGTGCCATAAAAGACTGAAATGAGTAGGCCAATGGGAGAGAGAACCAGCCCGGAAACCGCAAGGATCCGGGAGCCATCAACATCAGAGGTCTCTCGTCAGAGGTCTACAGATATGTGTATTGTCCCATGAGCACTTTTAAAAATGTCGAGCTCATGTTTAGAAACTGGAAACATTCCCATAAGAAGCAGCTTCTTACAACAACAACGAAAATAAATCAAAAGACGTAACAATATCCACATTGCCCCATGACCAACATGAAACATAGAGGAAACGGCAGCTGCTTCTGTGCAAAGGACAGACACATGCCCACTCCAGCATCGGACTGTTTATGAATCACGAGTGTCTGCCCAGACAGGTTCATTGGATGCAGCTCCATTATGACGATTACAGCCAAAATAGCACGTTTGTTTGGAACTTGGGCCTCTACCCTTATCCAATGCTACAGAAAGTTCACCTAAGAGGGGACCTAAAAATAGGTCCGGGGATTGGGCATGTTGAGAAACAGCAGCAGTCTCAATGGGATGTGGGGATGGGAGCCAGATGGTGGTGGGTTGAGAAGTGAATGGGAGGTGATGAAGTTGAAGCAGAAAGGGTACAGACTAATTTTTCAAGGTTTTTTTTTTTTGTCATAAAAGAGAGTGAAGGCAAAGTAGATTGAACCCACCCAGCTCTCCCTGTTCCTCCCTCATGCTCCTTCCCACACACCCTCTCTGACTAAATAAAGAAGGGAAACGACATGAAGTGAAGCAAGATCTCTGTTTGAAATTTGACACTTCAGAAAAATACCAATTCCGGACCAAAAGTGGAAATTAACTAGGATTTTAACTGGTCCCTGTGAAGTGTCAAATCTCTCGAATATTCAGGTCCCTTACTAAAGCTCTGCAGTATTCCCACAGAAGGTACTCGCATCTTCTCAAGTTCTTTACATTATCTTTAACTTACTCTCACTATCCAATGAAATGCAAATGCTATGCAAATTAGTTGTTATTCCATATTGTTTCTGGAATGTGAACCAAAGTCTATACGTGTTTTGTTTTTTTTCCCCAAGCATTTTTAAGCCTCAGTTGAATCTGTGGCTGAAATGATAATAAAGAGACAGAAGGCTGACTGTATTTGTTGCTGCTGTTGTTAGTGGTTAGAAAAATAAAGTTAGGTTGAGACTAATTCAGAGGTTTTTATTTTATCTTTTGACAATGGAATTTTCATATGGGAAGTTTTAGGACAAGCCTGCTTATACTGCAGAAACAAAACAGAGTTTCACGATCTGGGAGGTACTCTAAAATCTCAGCAAGCAATGTGACAGTTCAAGTTTATTTTCTGAAATAAAACTACTCGGATCCTAAGACACTGTGTCCAACAGGCAACGTCCCCCCATTTCGATTGTTGAATAAACTAATCTTTAAATAAACGCTGGCATCTGTTTCCACCTACTGCATCAATGTTTGCATGTTTTACAGACTTGTTTGTTCATAAGAATGAAATTGGAATGGCTGATAGCTTATTATGAACATGTTTAGATTTGGATTTATCAGTCTCTGTCTTTTATGAAGAGTTTGTCTTGATTAAGCAGATGCTAGACCTGAAGTGGACCTCAGCAGAAATGTGCGAGCTCTTCGTGCCTCTTTCTGGAAGCTATAGGGAATGCTCTGATTTGTGGCAGGATCCTGAGAGGTAATTTAGGTCGGAGCAGACTTGACTCTGCTTCAGCAAGTCTGCCAAAGAGGAAGCCCTGTCCAAGAGAGGGCCGCGGTCTGCAGCATTCGCTGTGGTCTTTGAGATACTCGGTGCCCAGTACTTATTGGTGATCTTGTCAGTGTGAGTCTGCAGCTTCCTGTGGATGTAAAACACACAGCGCAAACTTATACCTATGAGGAAAAATAGAGTGGGACTCTAGCACTCTTTTGCTCTGGGGTTTGTTCTGTTAAGAAGTCAGGCAGCCTTCCCTTAGGAAATGCTAGAATTCCTTCTAAACTTGAATTCATCTGGCACTGAGGACACCAGTCTTTGATCTTAATCCCGATCTCAGCACACCCGATAAACTGAAATTAGTCACATGGGCTCTGTGTCGACTGATGTTCAAGCTTAGAAGTTACGAAGCCAGCTTCATCTAAACAAGACCAGCAACTGGCCTGGACTAGACATAAATCAGGCGGTGTTGTGTAATGTGGAAGGGTGGTGGGCAAGGGAAAGAATCCTACAGGGAGAGGAGAGAGGCCATTCTCATTGCTCTCCTTCCTCCTTGGCTGCTTTTCAGCCCTAAGAAATGTGGACGCTGTCTCCACTAAATCACTGGGATAACTACTGGCAACCCTACTAGACTTTTTCCTCCAACATCAATCTTCCTAACATCCTGTAGGACACGGTAATGTTGGCCATTGTTTTTCATGATCTCTCTCCCCTTCCTTAAACAGCACAGTGCTGTCTGGGCCTTTATGCCAATGGTCTTTCTGCTAACCAGCCTTTCTAACGGACCCTTTTCTTGCCTCCAACACTTCTTTTCTCCCCTTGTGCCCCCCTCCCCCGTGTCATGCATCCTTTTAGGTCTGACTTTTCCATTATCACCCTTGATGATCTCATCTACTCGTACATCTTGGCTCCTCTCTGCATATGGTTATCAGATTGTGGTATGTAGAGTTAACCTCTTTGCCAACTAGTGGAAAGAGCTGAGAAATTGGAATTCAAATCAAATGAGATCACACAAGTGGAGACTCAAAGTGCTGACTACAAATGCCTTGTTCTGCCTTCCACAGCTCCCCAGTCATTTCCACTCAGTCCTGCTGACGTCACTGAATGACCCCACCTTCCAGTTAAATGGGAGAAATTGTGGTGTCCTCTTGGATTTTTTTTCTTATACTCATTACAACCGACACAGCTACATCGCATCTGAATACCACTTTTCTGAAAGCCTTTTGTATCCTTTTTTTCCCCTTTCCTGGCAGTTAGCCACAATCCGAAATGACATTGCATGCCCACTTCCAATCTTAATGCTTAATTCAAGACCTGGGTGAATCTCCAGCGTTAGTCAAAACCAGCACAGACTTTACTGCCAGGAGTTTGACTCTTTCTACAGCACAGACTTTTTTTTTTCTTCTGTAGCTTTTTGTTACACTTCTCTTCAGTTACCATTCTCTGGCCAAACTGGAAGATTTTCTACTCCCCACACCCCTTTCCAAACTCTTATACCTGTGGAGATTTGTTCCTGGTGGTCTAACCCATAGATGCCTTTTCCTCTCTGCCTTTACCCCGCCTCAGCTTCTGATGGGTATATCAGTCTGGATCTAGGCAGGAGCATAGAAACTGCTGTAAGAATTTCAAACTAAATAAATTTTAAATAGCTAGGCAATTGGGTTCTAGAATGGCTGAATGAAGGAACTGCGAGGGCTGAGGAATAAAAAAAAAAGAGGCTGTGCCTAAGCATTCATAGGAGGGAGGCCCTAAATTTACACCTACTGCTTGTCAGTTCTAGATGTAACTGAGAGATGCTGTCTGGAGTGGCCCTTTCTGGGCGGCCACAGTCCAGAGGCCGCACCCCTGAGCCTCTCCAGCATCTGCCAGCACTCTGCTTCAAAGCCAGAGTTCTTTCTGGACACAGCTGACAAGGAAGTACAGAAAGCACGGTTTTTAGACACCCAGCCCTACCTATCCTAGCAGACGGATAGGTGGGGTGCAAAGCAATCAGAGACTCAGTGGAGGAAGGCCAATACAAATACCACATGCTTCCTAAAGTCTCTCCTGATGCCTCGCCTCTTCCTGCTCTCTCCAACACTGCCAACTAAAAGAAGTCCCCTCCCTCTTCCCCCTCTCTCCTGAATTCTGAACCTAGGCATCTTTGACAGAATTTTATATTTTTTATATTTGTTGAGAAACTGCTCCACTTCAGGTATTGTCATCTGGGCTGAAAATGTAACTGTAGGGCAAAGCTTGCTTGGTTTCCATTCCTCTGAAGTTCCGTGGATATGGAGGTGTGGCTGGAGAAGGCACAGTTTAATGTGTGATCACAAGGTAGTGTTTGCTAAACACTCAAATAGAAAAGGTGGAAGCCTCTGACCACACGCTGGGAAGGTCGGGAAGAACTTCCAGAGAAGGCCAAAATCAAAGCCAAATAGAGAGAGACTGGGGAAAATACTTTTGATGGACAGAAAATTATATGCAAAGGTCACATGACAGAAAGAGAGTCCTCCTCTATTCAGGAAGCAGTATGTATACGGTATGGGAAAAAGAGAAACAGGTGGATGGGAACAAGAAGTCTTGAGAAAACGGCAGGTACCAGATAGAATACAAGGTCTGGCTTGCAAGCCAATAAAGGCATTTCGGGGAAAAAAGGGAAAGCTCTTGACTGTAAGGAGGAGCGTGACATGATCTGATATTCAAGTTTAGGATGTCTGTGTTGACTCTGAGAACACACTGAAGGGAGAGAGGGGACCAATAGGAGGCTTTCAGGGAAAACAAGAATAGTGGCCAAGAAGAGGCTATAGCATTGGAAATGAATGAGTAGCCATCAAGAGGTGTTTAGAAAACAGAGTTGAGATGAGTATGTAGGAGGTACGGGGTCAAGGACAGATCTTCCTGCCTTAAAATTTTTCTTGGACAGAAATAGCACCCCTATGATGGAAAAATACAAGAGAATGATATTTCGAGATTGGTTTTCTGCTTTGACAAATAACCACAAACTTTGGAATTCATAATCATACAAATTTACTACTATTATAGGTCCTGATGTCAGAAGTCTGTGTCTCACTCAATTGAACTATAATACCATGTGGGTTGTACTTCTTCTGGAGCCTCTAGCACAGAGGCCATTTCTTTGTCTTCTCCAGCTTTTACAGGCTACCAGAACGCCTTTGCTCCTGGTCCCCCTCCTCCACCTTCAAAGCCACCTTTCAATCCTTCTCTCTGATTCTGCGTACCTCTTGTAAGGCCTCCGTGATTGTACTGGGTCCACCCAAATAACCCAGGAGCGTCTTTTCATTTCCAGATCCTTGGCTCACATCTGCAAAGTCCCTTTTGACAGCCACAAGAAAGTAGTCACAGGTCTCCGGGGCCTCTAGTTCTGCCCACCACAGAGAACAAAGGCACACATATGAGTTCAGTTTTGCAAGTGTAGAGTTGATAACTATGGAACATCCAAGAGATGAGAGTCAACTGAAATAGGGTATGGAGCTTAGTGTCTAGAGGGGGCTGGGAAAGAGCCTGCCTGGCCGCCAACAGACAACAGCATGATTGACAGCATTATAGAAATAACACACCTACATAACTCCCATTATCTATGGCACTTTAAAATAACTCTGCCAGCTGCACCATCTGCTTTAAGATGCTGTAGAGACATTTGATCTCTAAAAGCTCTTCTTCTTGGAGGTTAGAGTCTTACTTCTTTGGCTACTTTGTATGATTATGGCTATTGAGCATTCATTCTGGAAAAGGAAAAACTAGAAGAATAGCAGTTGCTAGGGCTGTGAGTGGTCAGAGCAGCCAACTGAAAGGGGGCATGAGGGAAATAGGATTTTATAACCTTGTTGAAACTTGTATGACTATCCGCTGAAAAGGGTGATTTCTGTCTGTATACTATCTTGATGAACCTGACTCTTGGGAAATAATAAAGGAGGCGGGGAAGTACCAAATTCCTTTCCTGCTGACTCGTGCCACGACTGAAGCCCAGATCCTGTGACTTTGGCCCCATATAATCGGATCACTCAGGTTCATGTGAATATATCTGGTTCCCGGAAAGACAACGTCTCCTCTTGCCTTGCTTACATTTGTTTGCTTTTCCGAGGGTGACTCTCAGCACTTGCTAATTCTGAGGAGTTTGTGTCAATCCAAAAGATCATTTTATTTTTAATTAACTTTTCTTAGGTTTTGGCTTGTCTGGTGCCAGTCCTTTTTCTTTTCCCCATTTCCCCTTAAAAGAAGAGAAGAGAGAATAAAGAGAAATACACCCCTCACTCCTGCTTATTGTGTCAATATGAATGATCTCACCAGACAGCATGCAAAGGGAAATATTAAACAATAAGGTAAGATATCTACTTATTTCAAATGTGGAGGGGGGTGATGAAGAACAGAGTCCCCACTGGTTGGCCTTAAGGAGGAAAGAAATGAACTTCAACGGAGTCGTCATCATTTTCTCTCTCTCTCTCTCTCTCTCTCTCTCTCTCTCTCTCTCTCTCTCTCTTTCTCTCTCTCTCTCATTGGACAGGCACCAGCTTGAGCCTGGCAGGCAGTCTTTGCAGTGCCAGAGCCTGTGATTCTGAAGATATCAGGTTTCTAGAAAAGGCAGAACCCTACCTGTGTAGGATCAGGGAGGGGTTTCCCACATGGAGCAAGGCCTTAGGGTGAGAAGATTGTCTTACCACAGACACTTGCCAACAATCTGATTTCCTTGCAGAAAGATAAGTCACAGCTTAAAGAACCCAGGGTTTTATTTGCCTTATGCCTTGAGAGGATGTAGTCTGTGGAGTTCTTGATTTTTACTGTTACGTGTTAATATTATTCTGACCATGTCCAGGGAGTAGAAATCTTTGTGGAAATTTGCCTACAAGCACCATCAACAATACAGACCAGGCACTTTGTGTTTCTGAAGTTGCTAGAAGTCGGTACGTGCTATAGATGTGGCAGATATGTGAGCCTTATTGTTCTCATTCAGTCGCTCCTTTAAACTTTAAAAGCAGAGTTCAGCAACTAATGCAAGGGAAAAAATGGTTCTTCCACATCTGCTCTTTTGAATAAAGTTTTATTGAAAAGCCTCCAGCTCTACATATTATCTAAAGCTGCTCTTTCACTGCAAGGATAGACCTATTTAGTTTCAAAGTGTACTTTTCACTTTGCAAAGTTGAGACTCTTCATCATCTAACTCTTATCCCAGAAAGGACAATACCTCCTAGAAGAAATCACCACTTCCAGAATCTGTTTCAGATGGTCCACCAGGCCTGCACTCTGATATCCTTATTTTTGAAGATAAGAATGGAAAAATAGCATCTGAGATGTGGTAGTCTCTCATCGGAATTATTTTTGCTCTCAAAAGAATCTTAGGTAAATTTTCCCATTGCCATTTTTGTGACATATGGCATTTTCGTCTCTGTGCCTTAGTAACAGGTCATTAAAATAACTACAAAATAAGCTATACTTAAATTATGATGGGTTGTAGAACCTTTGGGACCTGCATAGATAATATAATCCCTTCTTCGGGACTAAAAATGGGCATTTGAACGTGTCGTGTTCACAGAGGCGTAAGCTAACCTGTTTGTGCAGTTAAATTACTCTTTTTCTGGAAGAAGAGTCTCTATGGACTAAACCCTGAGTGCAGCTGGAAATGTAGCTTAGTTGTAGAACACTTTTCTAGCATGCACAAAGCCCTGAGTTCCATCCCAGCACCACAAGCGCCATGAACAAGTAAGTGCAAACAAACAAGCCAGTTTGAGGAGGGAATCATAATTTAAATCACTAAATTTAGATCAGAGTATCTCCAGCATCTATGCGAAAGTACTTCATAAGTGATCACTTTGCTTTATAAACCTGACATCTTAAAATGGTTTTAAGAATGAAAGGTCTTGGGGTTCCCATTCTGTGTGATCTTAGGCACAAAATGAAAACATTTGAGACCTAGTAAACTGAAGAAGCTACAGTGGGGGATTCAGGAATGGCCAGTTGTAGAAGATGAAGGCAGAGGTCACAGTTGATTAACAACCCAGATTTATGCAAACCCCGGACAACTTGAGAGTTCCGTGAAGACCACACACAGCTACACCATGTGTGGACGTTAGTTTGAGAGGAATGTCTGGTCCGCAGAAGTAGAATGTCACACACATTTAAAGTTGCTAACATCCCCATGTTGGATTGCGTCACCCAGCTGAATACGGGGTGTGTGTGTGTGGGGGGGGGATCTTGGTCTTTGGCAGCATGATATGCCATGATGCCCATAGAAGGCCTGCCCCTTTCTGAGTGAATGCAGAGGAGGAGTGGACTGGGGAGGGCAGAGAAAAGAGGAAAGGGAGTGGGAAGAGAGGAAGGAGGGGAGACTGTGGTTGGGTCATAAAATAAATAAATGAATTAAATTTAAAAAGAAAAAAATAGGGGGCTGGAGAGATGGTTCAGAGGTTAAGAGCTTCACCTGCTCTACCAAAGGTCCTGAGTTCAATTCCCAGCAACCACATGGTGGCTCACAACCATCTGTAATGGGGTCTGGTGCCCTCTTCTGGCTTGCAGGCATAGACACAGACAGAATATTGTATACATAATAAATAAATAGATAATTTTTTTAAAAAAAAAGAAAGAAAATATAAAGTGAACAAACATACTGCACAGATCACTAATGAAGCTCAAGGGCGGAAGTGACTGAGGTGTGGCAGGGCAGGACTGTAATCTTAGCGCCGAGGAGGGTGAGGTAGGCAGATTTTAAGGTCAGTCCATACCAAATAGCAAGTTCTAGGCCAGCCTGAGCCAGTTCCTAAGACCCTGTCTAAAATAAACACAATTCAATTACAATAAAGGCTGGGGTGTAGCTTAGTGGTAGGGTGCTGGCCTAGCTCGGGCAAAGCCTAGATTCAGTCTCCTTGCTGTTAAAGTAAATAAACCAAGAAACAAAAGTAAAAAGTGCTGTGACCTGGGGATTGCTGGTTAAAGTTTTGCTGAGGTGTGGAGCACACTGTCCCAGAGTCCTGGTCAAACAAGGACATTTGTATTTGTCAATGCGCTTGTTTGTTCAGAGATGAAACAGAGAGGTGATTTGCAAAGATTTATCGAGTAAGCAGTTATGTAACTTCCCCCTCCAGATTCAAATACGGCAGAGAGCACTGCTCTCTGGAGGCCTAATTTCATATAGAGATCTACTGGCTGATTGGTTGCTGCAGCTCTATAGGCTAGAACAGAATGGGAGCCCATCCCTTGGATCATATTCTGGGTGGTGTTTTACCATCTTGCAGGTATGGACAGGGTGTTAAGGAAAAGCCACAGCCCCGTCTCTGTGGAGACATGCTGAACTGCCCTTTAATTGGATTGTGTTACTGAAGTCATTCTAGAGTGCCCCCCCCACACACACACACATATACACACTGCCCCAGAGAGCCAACAGTGAACAGGACTCCATCCACATATGTCACAGAGTGCTGCCAGGACCCAACACAGCAGCAAGATTTAGTCCTAATGAAATAAAAATAAAGGAAAAAATAACTTCCACAGCTGCTAATAACTTCAGCCCTGGATAGTTGATGACAGCTTGCTCAGCCTCAGACTTGCTATGATTAATAATTGTATTGTTCATCTGTGATCGGATTATCCTTTTCTTCTATGTATGTGTGTCAGGAAAAAGAGAAAATCCCACATCTGCTTGTGGCAGATTCCTCCCCCACCTTCCCATTCCTCCTTTTGTTCCCCCTTCCCCCATGATCCCAAAGACAAGTTACGGAAAGGGCTGACTAGGACAGAAGCAAGATTAGGAGGCGATGCACCCCAAAGCTCATGGCTCTCCACCATTGTTCTTGGTCAGGCATACACTTGGGAAGCAACATCACAATGCAGTTTTTAAAAACATCATTTCATCAAGAATTTACCATCTATGCAATAGGCTAGTCCAAAGATGATTTGAAAATGGCTAGCTGATTTGATAATCTTTCAGTACAAAAGCACTAAAGGTCAAGCTAGAGTTTAAAGGTCAGCTGGCCTCCATTTAAGGTATCTGAGGCTAGATTCCAGGAGGCCAAAATTAATGTCCCCAACTGACGTACATTGTCTGCCCAGGAGCAGTAATCAGAATGGGCGGCACTAGTACACACAGCCCTTTGGTCCTCTGCCAAGCCTGTTTCGTAAAGGAGGAAACGGAGGTGCAGGGTAGCTGATGCCTCTCCTGGGGACTACATGCCTAAAGTGAACCAGGACCAGGACCAGTGCTGCGGAATTCCAACCTGCCTCTTGGACACTTTCCAATCCCCCTTTATCACCACATCTGCCCATCACTATCACAGAGAAGCTGTCTCCTCTGCTACTCTCAAAGTTCTACCCAGAAAGCACTTGCATGACTTACAGCAGGTGAATCCCAGCCCAAGTTTTAGCCTCTGGGCTGATGGGGTTGGTGATTCAGGTGAGATCCTTGAGGTAAAAGGATATTTACAGATGAGTATTTAAATTTAGGGAAAGTAGAAATAAGTTCTCTCTATCTTTGTGAGTGCCTTGTCGTTTGAATCTGTGATGGGCACTAAAAGTCAACTATGAAATCAGTTGGCTTCGGAGCACCAGAAAGCGTCACGGGAAGGCCAATCTATTGTCGTTAAAAGTTAAAAATTAGTTACCTTTCCCCATGATACAAATGAACGAGCACATCCATAATTCATAAAAAGAAGTTGTGAAACCTCGTCAAGAAAAAAAAAATATTATGCAACCTATTTAGAGGAGAGCCTGCCACCTCCCTCATCTTAGCGGGGGGTTGGGTTACCCGGCTGGGAGGTTCCTTCCTGTGTTGTAATGATTATTATTTCCCAGGAAAGGTTTATCTTTTATTGCTAATTATAATTTACTCTCCTCCATTCCCTCAATCTACGTCACTGCCCAACCCAGAGCCACTGTAAACATCCATCTATCCAGCATGGGCCACTAACTTTCATGAAGAGAAAGTGATAGCCTTGTCTGCCTATCAACAGGGTTGTAAATGTTGAAACATCATTCATTAGGTCAGACCTCACTGGCTGTACTATTAGGGCTGCTGACTCTGTAGCTAAATCCCATCGAACAAGGGTCACGTCAATATCACCTGTGACGATGACACAAATGGAGAAATCTGAAAGAGCCATTGAAAGAAGATGAGAAGTGTTTATGATTGTAACCACTCCAGTTTCCTCATACGGAGAGTTTCTTTGGAATTCAAAGCAGCGTTGCCAGTAGCACTGTGTGTTTCTTTCTCCTGAATAATAAGCTCTTGAAGATAGTACGGGACACTGAGAGCTGAAGAAGAAATGGATGCTCCTATTGACTGCACCACAGGAAATACTCAAAGACGCTGGGTATTGTTGTATACATTCATTCATTACTAATAGCTAATGCCTGTACCACGTCCCGCCATGGGGCTTTATTCCTTGGTATCGCAACAACCGTACGAAGTGGGTACTTGTGTTAGTCACTGTCCTCATTTGTTACTGAGACAGAACACCTGATAGAAACAGCTGAAGAAAAGAGGACTTGTTTTGGCTTGGGATTTTAGAAGGTAGGATCCACTGTCCTGGGGAAGGTATGGTAGTGTTCATTACAGTGGACTTGTATGTCTGGGACTCCTCGCATCTCAGCAAACTAGGAAGTGGAGAGAACTCTGGAAGAAGTCGGCCAAGCTGCAACTCATGAAGCCAGTCCTCCAGGGACTGACTTCCCCCAGTGAGGCCCCACCTCCCAAAGGTTCCACAACTTCCAAAACAGTCCCAGCTGAGGGACCAAGCATTCAAATCATGAACAAGGACCTGTCACATTCAAACCACAACATTTCTGTTATTTCCACCTTATCAATGAGAACAACAAGGCACAAAGCTTTGTTTTGAAGGAGTGTATACAGCTGACATACAGCTGTTAAATAGTTGCACCAGGATTTGAGCCCACAAAGTCCGAACCAACCCTCTTTTATTAGCTATTGTAACGATACAATAACACTTCTCCAACCATTCTGTTTAATTTATGACAGGTCAGGTCTGTGTTAGAGAAAATTGGCAGCAAAAAACTCAAAATATTCACCAAATGTTTCTGAGCAATGCCAACAGGAAACAAACAGAAATGAATAGCCATGCCCTGATATGCTTAGTTCCTCCTACAAGAAAATTAAAAGATTTTTAGTGATGAAAAGGCAAACCGATAACAGGACAATAAAAACATGTTCATCTTAACTTGAACAGAAATATCCAGGGATCATAGATGAGTCACCAAGGTAGACATGCAAGTTGCCTACTGCACAGCAATTTTGCAAGGTATCAGAAGCCTCAACAGGCATTGCCTCTACCCAGCAATTCTACTTCTAAAAGTTTATTGCCAAAAAAAAAAAATGTATAAACATGCTCACTTAAGGATTTAAAAAAAAAAAAAACAGTGGGCAAAAGAGAACTCTGGTATATATGTGGGTGTGTAAGCCATTGTGAAGAATGACCATGCCTGTGTGTGAAGATTTGTCATCACAGGTGTTCATGGTGGTAACTAGTGAACGACAGGGATGGGGGATGAAGGAAAGAAGAACGGGAGGGAGAGAGAAGGAGAACAATGATATCAGTTCTTAGACAGAGGTTATTAGTTAACTAAACTGTAGTGCAGGCATATACCATGGATACAATGTAGAAACTCACAAATACTGCATGGAAAAAGATACATACTAAGATATCAGTAGCCATAAATTCAGACTCGTTGGGCTCAAAGTAAATTTTGCTTTCTCTTCTTTGTGTTTTTTTGTTTCTCAAATTTTCTGCATTAAACATTCATTAATTTTAGACTAGTGAGTCAAGCGTATTATAATAGACACAAATAAATGTTTGTTAATCTGAGAAAATTCTTATATATATTAGTCAAGTTTCTATGGTACAAATGATAGAAAACCCATCTCAAGCTGTCTTAGTAATTGGGAAGCTACTGCTTCACCTACTTCAGATGTGGCCAGACCCAGGCATCATACAACGCTGTTGGGACTTTGTCTTTTCTCAACATGCCTGCATCTCGTCTTTCTTTCCTCTACACTGCTGCCTTTCCAGGGATGCTCTTCATGTATCCCTTCAGCAAACCCAGCCAGTTGCTTTTCAATAGGAATTAGCACAAATGGCCCCAGTCTTTTTTCATAGACTATCGTGAGAGCATCTACCTTCACCCGATCTATTCAAACGGTCCCTTAAAGGCATTGTCCTCTTTGTGTCTGGGCCATGTGCCAATCTCTGAAGCAAGGAGTTGGGGTCAACTAATATGTCAAGGAGTCAGGTGCCCAAAGGGCAAGCTGCCTAAGCTTTCTGGGTGTGTGCTCTATAGAAAAAGAGAGAGGGAGAAATGCTAGAAGGTGATAGAAAGCAAGAAAGAGAAACACTCTGACCACAAGAGTGCCTTTAGATCAACAGTTCTCAACCCTTTCACAGGGGTGGCCCAAGACTACCGGAAAACACAGATATTGACATTATGATTCATAACAGTAGTCAAATCACAGCTATGAAGTAGCAATGAAAATAATTTTATGGCTGGGGGTCACCGCAGCATGAGGAAGTGTATTTAAAGGGTCACAGCATTAGGAAGGTTGAGAACCACAGCATGAGATGTTGACATGGCTAAGAAGAGGATTCACAGCCGTAAATCATTTAGTTACAAGTGATAGAGAGAGGGGAATTTATTTGCTCAAATAACTAGAAGTCTAGTGATAGAGCTGGCCTGAGTGAGTCCAAGTCACACAGGATTTGGCATCTCTTATCTCCGAAGTGGCAAATGGAAGTCCTGAACTCTCACCAGATAAGAGAAAACTGCCCTGGAGACTCCACAGCTCACCAGATTTGATCACCAAGAACCTGTGATCACCGCCTCTCTTACTAGCCCAAAGGGGATGACTGGTTCAACCCTGACTCATCAATGTGGCTTAAGAAAGATGTATTGACTGCCTTGAGCTGGATGAAGTCTACTCCTGAGTGGGGCCAGTCTCATTCAGATGATCAGTGAGAATGGAAGAGGGTTGTCTTCCCAAGGAAAAGGAGAGGGGGACAGAGAAGGGAAGAGGAAAGGCAGACATCGGTCATAACCCCAGAGGAATGTGGCATGTTTAAAATTCTATCAACTGCTCTTTTATCACCGGCAAATATCTACTAAAACTACTGCCAGCAACTAGACGGTTGCTGACAGATGGGAATAAATGGTCCAACACTTCTCAGTTTTCTCTCTCCAGGGCACCACTGTTATTAAGGTGGAGACAGCACACCCTGCAAGGGTCCTCACTGAGCCCACAGATAGCCTCTCTTCTCTGGGTTTTAATAACCTGAAAGCAGGTTGGGGGTGTTTGTTTTATCTGCTATTTGTTTGTTCTTTAAAGGTCTTACTCTGTAACTCAGGCTGACCCCAAACTCTCAAGTCTCCTGCTTCTATTGAGTACTGATGAGATTATAGAAGTATGTCACAATGCCAAACTCTTAAAAACAGGTTTTTTGTTTTTTTTTAAATAAATATATCTTCATGAAATTTTGTTTAGGTAAACATGTGCGGTTTGGGAATGTGAGCACCCTGGGAGGAAGTCAGAAGTGTAGAGTTGTGTGCTCCTGTCTCTTTTATTTACAGTGTGGGTTCAAAGTCGTGCTGGGTTAGCAAGAAAAACAAACAAAATGATCCGGTGGCTCTGGGTGACATCTGTCCACTAGGACAGTTACTAGCTTTCGGTTTTGGAAGGGTTTCTGTAAACAACACTGACTAGGAATGAAACATGTTCCCTCTGAATTCAGAAGGAGGCTTGGCAGGACCCATTCGAAGTGAGCCTTCTTGGTGGTCGATAAACCAGCCTGTGCCAGAATGCAAGAAGAAAACCTCAGCAGCTGACAGCTTACGTGGAGGACAAACCACCGAGGCTAATGTCATTGCAAACGAGGGACAGCTTTGAGGGTGCATGACTAAAACTCGCTCTGCAGTCAACAGCGGGCTCTGGCATATGATGTGACTAACTGATCTGTTTTCCCATGCGGCCTCTGCTACAGAACACTTCCCCCTCTCCCCTCACATGAGTCAACAGAATTCAGAAGTGTCATGAAATGCCAGGAGCACATATCTGCCATCAGGGCCCAGGGGGTGATGGTGGTAGAAGAGGAGCGAGGAGGTTCGCCAAGGGGATGGTTCACATGGTCACCAATACCCAGGAACTTAGGTTGGCTGTGCAGGAGGAGAGGGGAGGGATTTTGGCTCCTGCATCCCTGTGGTGAGGATGCCTTGACTTTGGGACTTCTCCCCACAGCCACAGAATACCACAACAATTCATCTACAAACCCAGGACCCGCATTCGTACTCAGTTAAGTGAGTCTTCATATTTCTGGCTCCCACCAGGGAAGTTGAACCAGTAGATTTAATGGGTTCAAGACCAAGGCCTGATGCAAAGGCAGCAGCCCATATACACGGACAGATCTCAAAAGAAAGCAATAGCTGCTTTAAATTACACATGGAACAGTAAAGTTTAAGTTCACAGGTGTTTAATTTGATGGACGAATATCATAGAACAAATTAATTGATTGCCCATAAAAATTTAACTACATTTGAGACAATTTTTGGTTTAGATTCTAGTTCACTTACAAAGAATTGATGACTGCAGAGAGTCAGAGCCAATGTAAATGAAATGAGTCATTCTGCATGCTGCCAAGTGGTTTCAAAGCAGAGCTGCTATATTTTTTTTGAAAAAGGCTTCAGCCAAAATTATGCTTCATGTGGAAGGTAAACATTCAAGTATCTTTGCTAAGACATAGGTGGGCCCTTCAGAAAGGAAGAATGGCCAGGACACAAAACCCATCCCACCTGAGATGGAGGCTTATGCATATTTTTTCAAACTAAGTGAAATTATTTCAGGTTTTCATTTCTGTACTTTTCAATTTTTTCTCTGTGTGTATGCACACTTGTGTGGGGATGTATGTGCATTTGTATGTGCATGTGTGTGAGGTGTGTGTGCACTTGTGTGTGCAATGTTCAGAGGCCAGAGGAGGAATGTTGTGGGAATTCTTTCAGCCAATAGCTTTTGGGGTCCCAGACCCTTTGGGTGTGGTCTGAGGTACTATGTATGGACTGATAAGCACAAGAGAAGAAGCTTGCTTGCTTGCTCTCTGGGGAGGTTGGAGCAGAAGCAGGCTGGTTCACATCTCCCGAGGGCAGAGCATGACACTGCGGTTTCCACCCGTGCAGTGTTCAGTGAGTGTGTGATCCCTTTGAATCCCATTGTTCCTGTGTCCCTATAACAGAGGCAGTTTTGTAACTCTCTCAATTCCTCTTGCATTGGAGGAAGTAGGTTATCTCTGACAGTCTTCTCCTTACTCCTTGGAGACAGGTCTCTCCATGGACCTATGGCTGGGCTGGCAGCCAGTAAGCCTGGATAGCCTTCCTGACACATACGTGCGCACACACACACACACACACACACACACACACACACACACACACACCATAGCCCTTGGGGTTACAGAAGCATGGGCCATGTCCACATACTTACTGAGCAAACACTCTTCCCTGCTTGGCTGTATCCCCAGACAAGCTTTAAAACATTTGAATTAACACTTTATTTTATATTTATATATTCCACATATATAAATATATGGAATTTTAAATTTGCACACTTGTGATTATGGATTGTGATTATGAATTTTGAAGTTTGCATACAAACGAATGGGCTGTGGTGTGACATTTCATGCATAAATGCCATCACACGTTTTTCTAGCTTTTGTCCTTCTCCCAGTCTGCATCCATGCTCCCTGTGTCTTTCTGGTTGGTTCTGTTCCTCCCCCCAAATAATCCCCACTTCTACTATCATGTCACATGTATTCCACCATCCTCCCTCCCATCCCTTTAAGATCTCTTCCTCCCGTCTCATGATCCCTGTTCTAGTTATTGATACACATCACCTAAACACACACACTCACACACTCATACACACACACAATTTTCCTATGTGAGATAAAGCATGGAGTCTTTGTCTTTCTTAGTACTTTGCTAGTTTCTTCTATTTTCTTACAAATGTCACACTTTCATTATTCTTTATAGCCAAATAAAATTCCAAAGTGTACATGTACCACATTTTCTTCATTGATTCATCTGTTGATGGACAGGTAGGGTGGTTCCATTCCCTGGATGAAGTCCTTTCTTCATGTACCACATTGAGACTCCATGTATATCTACACAGACGCAGTGCAGAGACAGGACTGCCAGAAACTCTAGTAGAATGATGCTAGTTTATGTACAGTAAATAGAGATTTACATGTCTGCTCAGTTCGGGAGTTCCTCTGGACACTGAAAATACAGCTGTAAAAACATATAGATCCCAGAACTGACGGTGCTTACGATTCAATGGGGCAAACACTATCCCCAATTAAGTTAGACACTCACTATGCCAGGTGGAATCAGGATGGAGGTGAAAGCAAAGCCAAGAAGGAAAATGTTGAGGGTTGCCATGTTTGAGCACAGCAGCCTCATTGTGCAAGGAATTACAGCTGAAGAGGAATGTCACGTGAGGGGGGAAGCATTCGGGTTGAGGAAACGGAAGACACGGAGTGTCTGAGTCGTGACAGATTTGGTAGTCTGAGGAGCAGCAAGAGAGCGGGGCAGGGGAGTTATAGCAGAGTGATCAAGGCTGAGAGGAGTATCTGATAAACATTAGAGAAGCTGGGGAGCAGAGCAGGCAAAGACGTCACATACAGTGAAGAAAGCAAGCTGCTCACAAACACAAGGAGGAAGCTCAGCTGGCTCCCCTGCTCTCTGTCTTAGGATCCAGCCAGTTACTGCAGATCCCCATGGCCTTGTTGCTAGTGGCTCTCTGAGGAGGCCATGCCCTGGTTCTGTCTGTCCAGAGTCTGTTTGCACTCACATCTTCCAGTCACCACAACTCCCTGAATTATGTACAGGTGAGCTAAGCCTGGAGCCTCACCCCGTGTGTATCTGATGTCCAGGAGAGGAATATTTTCCTGCAGGACTTAGCCTGAAGGTACTTACTGACCTTCTAGCTTGCTTTTCTAAACAATGGGGATGATTTTTACAAAACCTCAACACGTGTTGAGGCACCATTCCTGCTGTCTACTTGATGTAGCATGATTTATAGGTATTTCAAGATTCTAGGTGCTCAGGGGTCCTTGACATTAAATATTCATTTAATTATTTTTATTTTATTGCCAATTATTGTTATTATTCCACTTTTACCAAGTGGTTTTATGCACTGTAAAGTTTAAAGGACTTTGCCCTTGACCTCTCGTTAATGCAAAACGGTGTGTATGCATTTACTTGTGCACACACTTTTATGGAAATTAAACATGACGCAGGCACAGAGGAATTCAGAGAGCACAGACCCAGTGGAACTTGGCTGTTTTGACTCAGCAGTATATCATCGATAGCCCTGCCTCAGTCTCTGAAACAGTTCCTTGCTATGCACCTGTAGAGAAGTCCATGCTGTCTCACTGTCCCCAGTGGTGGCCATTTGTGGTGTCTTCAATTCTTTGGAGCTGTTTTGAGGTCTCACTCTGCTCACTCTGCAGCTGTGTACCCTCGGCCAACTGATGTAACTTCCTTGTGACTTCTTCTTCCCCCTCTTCTCTTCAAGGAGGTTATTAACAGGCTCTACAAGGTGGTAGGAGTGAAAACCGAGTGTTTTTCTCCCGAGAGAGAGTGACCAACATACAATCAGTGGTTAACTAATAGTCGATTGCCAATCATATTCTGACTGGCTCTTACTTTGAGGTCTAAAAATATGGTACTCTGAACCATCGCTCTCTCATTTGAGCTTGGATGATGCAGTGGTGTGGCTGGAAGGGTGGAGAATGTGCGGTGTCTGAGCAATGCTTCCCGTTGCAGGGATGAAGTTCAATGTGGCTCTTTTTGTGGCTGCATACTGCCATGATGCAAAAAGCACATTTTTGTCAACTTTGAAGGACATTTCTTGAGATAGTATTGAACTCTTACCCTTCCTGTTTTTAATTTTAGTGTGTTTTCAAATATGGAAGAGCTACAGAAATAATATGGATAGTTTACTATGTATCAAGTGTTAACATTTACTAAATTTGTTTTGTACCCATGTGCAGACACATATCACATACCTTGGTTCTCAACCTTTTGAGAGTTCATTGCCATTTGTGTGACCAAGTCCTCAAAATTCCTGTATCAGGAAGCTTTGCTGTCCCAAGCAAGCTAAGTAGATTAGTCACTTTGGTGGTGGTATGCCTGTGCTGAAAACAAGGACCTATATGGATCATGGTCAAAATCTGGACTTTGACTTTGATGCAAAATGTTTTTCAAGCTATATCTATTTTAGATTTTGCCAATTCTCCCACGAGTGTCCTTTACAAACATAGAATCTATATATCCATTCAGGGAGCACGTTTTGTACCCTGCTTTTTTCACATTCTGGCCTGGTCTCCTTATTTTCATAGCGCTGGTACTTGCAGAGAGTATGGGTTAACATTGTCTATGGTGTCCCCAGTCTGTGTTCACTTGGTGGTTTTCATGACTGCATGCAGATTACTTAGCTTTAGCAGGGATGTCGCGGGAGTTCATGGACTGCCATCCGTGTATCTCAGCATCAGGTAAACAGCTTTGATCACTTGCTTGAGAGGGGTTCAGCCCTAGGAAGTACTCCTGTAAATCACTTTCTTCTCTGCATTATTAAGTGTGTGATGGGGGTTATTAGTATCTGCAGATTATGTAACTATTCCATTTCTCATTCAATTTCTTCGCTGGTATCACTATTCACTAATGACTCTTGACTAAATCAGTTATTTTTCTGATCATTCAGAGGTTGGACTTCCTTTTTTTGAAAATGATTGACAGAGGAGTCTTTACTAGAAGAACCCCAAGAATTTATGGAGAAGACAAACAGCTTGAAGCTAACTATAGCACAATGCAGCGATTGCTCTATTAAAACAAAGAGGCCATGGGCTTCTGGATAGATCTACACAACACCTGCCTTTGTAGATGAAGTTTTACTAGAACACAGTCATGCCCAGGTGCTGACTTCCCTATTGCCCGTGACTGACAGCCTTTGTACCGTGGAGTTTATCGGGAAGCGACAACTAAAGGACATGGCACATGACAACCGACATGACGGCTCCTTAGCCTTTGCAAACCTGTGAGCTGGGCCTGGGTAAAAGGCCCATGGCCAGAGTCCTGATTACAGGAACTTCAGCTCCGTTTAATTCACATGGGGAGGCCTTTGGAAAACAGTACTATACCAGGTCCAGTATGTTGAGCTAGAGTCTAACAATGGATTATTGTATACACTAAAGAGAGTCATATCCTCTCTTACTTAAGGGCTATAAATTCCTTGGAAAGATGAGGCAGAAGGACTGTCTTATATTTGCGGCTGGGAAGTACCATTGTAAGTACCAGGCCAGCCAGGAACACACGGGGAGACTTCGTCATGAAAGCAAACAAACAAATAAAACCACATCAAACCAACAAAGAAAGAGATTAATTCTTTTTTTTTTTATAAAAGATGTAACTACACATTATCAAGAATAAAGAAAATTATACCAAGCTACAATAACTCAAAACAAGTCTTATAATTAGCCTGACCAAAATTTGTATTTCAGAATAATGCCAAAGCATTGTAAAACATCACTTTTAGTTCTAACACACATTCAGTATAATAAAACTCCAGGAATGAAAAGGATCTGAACAACTCTCCAAGTTCCTGACTCTCCAAGTTCCCGTAGCATAAACACAAAAATCTGTCTTGACATCGGGTTTGGTGAATGCAAACAGTAAGGGTTACTGGGAGGCTAAATGCATTAATTATTCATTTACATATGAAAGCCTTCATATTTCCAGAATGAGTCTGGTTTCTTAAAGAACCCACCCCCACCCTTGTAGCATTAGATTACACTGAATGATTTGCTCAGAAAGCTGTATTTTGTGATAGGAAGAGGGAGTTCTGGAAAATCAATTAGGAACTCAAAGTAACTTAATCTTGTTGATTGTTCTCTTGTCTGAGACACACCCACATGCTGCTTGGAGCCTCCCTGGGAAAAGACCTGACTTGAGGGCCAGGCTTACACATTTAAGTAGAGGGGAGTGTTAAATGTCTGGCGAACTCTGGCCACTGAATGTTGATCTCAATTTTTTAAAAAATCAAAGTAGCAGTTGCTTCTTGGTAGACGCCACCCGTAAGGCATGCTTGCTTAAACATAGCGCTGACACGAGGAACACGTGGGAGATATTTGACAGGGGCAGGTGCTTACTGGAAAGCACGGCTTCGTGAATTTAGGAAGTCTGTGACGTTAAAGCAGACAGTGCAGTCGAAACACAGGATAAGAGTGTGGAGGAGAAGCAAATTCAGATGATAACATGCCATGAGGGATGCAAAAGCTAAAAGCACAAAAGCTTATGTTTCAGACACACCCAAGAGGATGATGATAGAAATTAAACACAAGCATTGGAGGACCACAGCATCCCAAAGTAGACAAACACAAAGGAAAGAAGCCCGCCTGGGCTTTTCCAGTCATCCGATTTCCTGCTTGGGTCTCTTTGTGCTGAGTCAGAGGAGGTTATCCAGAATAACTGCACCGTCGGTTTTCTTTAAAGCTTTGGCATTCCTTTATAGTTCCCAGGGCATCCTCATACACACTGGTTTCATCAGCACAGCTTGCTCTGAGAAAGGCAGAGACTGGCCTCTTCTTCCAGTACAAAAACTACGGACTAGAAGACCAAGTGACTCAACCAAAGGCAGTCAGTATTCAAAGGTGGGTCTCTTGATCTGCGCCCAGTACATTTTAAGTGTGTTCCGGGCCTGGATTCATCAGCTCCTGTTGAGAGCAAAGCAATGGAGTATGGATCCAAAAGAACTGGAGAGGGGGCTGGTCAGTCAGAAATGGTAGTGGCTACCACACTCCAAATTTCACAAAAATGTCTAAATCTAAAATTAATTTGAACATACTTTATATAGGCTCACCCCATAATCGGTTATGTGCCCTCTGAGTCCAATGTGTTCCAGAATTCTCATTTTTTTTATTCTAGAACAACACAAACAATGTTTAACAGTGTACTTAAGCTTCCCATTATGTAATGCTTCTCACCAGACAGGGTAGAACTCTGTAATAAAACACATCGGTATTTCAGTGACCTTTAAAAAAAGTATAAATAATTACTTTGAGATAAATACTTACTTTCCATTAGTTCAGGTCAGCATATGCTACCACATGCATTTTAATGCTAACATTATCCCCTAAATTTGGGCTTCAAAGCTTTTAGGGTGTTGGGATTGTGGCTAAGGAATTATTAAGCAGTATTTTAGCTTTCTAGGACCTTGTGGTCACCATCATGAATGCGGGCTATTCTAAAAGCTTCTCTTACTTCTAATTTTTACATGTATCCATCTATTTCTGGATTCTATAAAAATGGGAATTTTTATAAAAAACTTTTTCAATGTTTTCAAAATGATTCAGTTGAAAGATTAAAGATCAGGGCAATTCACTTTACAAAGGACTCTGTCCTGGAAATGAGTCATCAAGGGACCTAGCCAGCATCCTGGTGGTGACAGCTTGGCTTTGTCAACAGAAAAGTGGAGTTGTCCTTTTCCTGAGTAGCTGTGAAAGTGTAGAGGACGCCTCCCAGGCAGTCTCCAGCCTCTGAAGAGTCGGCCCTCTCTGAAACAGCCAAGCACTGCAGAGCGGCTCAAGGCTTCTTGGAAATCAGTGGGGACCTTTGGTAGCAGTTTCACTGGCAAGCATTCTTATTCTCTAAAGCTCTGAAAACTCCAGTTCTCAGAACGACTTAACAGGAAGCCTCACCCAGCAGCAGAGGAAGCTGAGGAAGGAAGGAAAGATGGCAGTGCTGGGGGAGGGGAGGCAGATTAAACAATGAATGAAGTCACAGCTTTGGGATTCTACGTGGTCAAGGACACACCCCACGAACATGCCCTGCTGGTCCAGAAGCTCGACTCAGCATCCTCTCTCTTGCTGGCCTGGATTACTCCTTTCCCAGGTTGGCTCAGAAATATCCTTAGGGCCCCTGTCTCTGGAGGCTTCCTCTCCCAACTCCTCATCACCTTCAGTCTTTCTACTTAGCTTTCACCTCTTCCATGACCTACAAAATCAATGCTCATCTTATCCCAAAGAAGTAAGTGCTGCCATTTTCCCTCTCTATCAGACCACAAAGTGGTTTACTATTTTCTTGGAATAGCCTCTGTATTTTATTCCATAAGAGGGATCTATGTATTCCTGTCTGCGAAATGAAATGTTTTACTCAGTTACTAATGCTTTTATCTATTAATCAAGCACTTATTCAGAAACTTACTCTGTGTTGGGAATTTGAGGATAAAGAAGAGAGCTCCTGCCTCCTGGAGTTCATAGTCTAGTGAGAGAAAACAGGCACTATCAAAACAGTGCCCACAGTTCTCGGTTTTGGTGTCTGCTGGTTGAAGGCGCAGGGAAGACAGAAACCTTAAAGACAAGTGAGAGGCAGGTGAATGATCGGATGGGGGTGAAGGCTGTTCCCAGCAGAGAGAACAGCATGGCAGAGGACCAGAAAACTTGAGCAGACGGTGTTCCAAGCACAGCCTATAATTGAGCGTGGCTGGTGGCTAGAAAGAAGTCAAGCAAAGGAGTGTTCTGGAGAAGGGGAGGAGGAAATGGGCAGGGAGCGGAGGCCTGATGATCAAGGGTTTTATCGACCTTGCTACGGAATTCAGACAGTTCACGGTGCCTATGTGGTCCTTTTCGATGGGCCGTCATTTATGGCCCAGATGTTTGGGTTTGAGTTCTCAAGATGCAGAGTCCGAGACAGAGTTTCAAAGGTAGGGGCTTTTATTAGGAAATGATCCCATGAAAAGTCAAGACACTGTGTGTATGGTTTGGGTGTATGTCTTCCATAAGCAAAGTTTATACTGTCCCTGGGAGGTGCTGTGGGTCTTTAAGAAGTTGAGCCTGGTGGGAGGTCCTTAAGCCAATGGAAACAAGGACTGTAAAATCTCATTCTTTTCCTTTCTGTCTGGCTCACTGAGATTATGCTGTCAAGCTCTCCTGATATTGGCAGCTGCAAACTTAGGCAGAGGCTCAAAAACAATCAGGCCACTCAACCTTGGACTTGAACCTCAAAATCTCTGAGCTAAACAAGGCTTCTTTTCTTCATAAGTAGGATGTGTTAGGTATTTGCTGTACTAATACAGACATAGCTAATGTAGTGGGGAGGTAAGACAGGAAGTGGTTCAGGACCAGGAGGGCTGGCAACTCAAGATACGCCAATGAATTCCTGTTGCTGTGAGCAGTTAAAGTCAGTCCTCTAGAAAACTGTACAAGTGTATGGGAGCCATCCAACCCAAGGACCCAAAAGGCGCAAGAATCATTCACCAGTTTCTCTCAACCTTCCATTTAGAGCTGTTCATATGGCTTGCTCTGTGTGAGGCACTCAGGAGAAAACCCTTCAGACAGACAGCTGTAGAAGACGCTTTGGCTGGTAACAGGCATGTGGGTGGAATGCAAGCAGCTACTACATCCGGTTCTACAGACAGAAACGTGAAGGAAAACATGGAGAGATTTGAACCTTCACTCTTGTAAAGAGACAGGGCAGGAAAGACAGGATGGTGGAAGAGAACATGATGAGGGATGATTCACCAAGGCATGGGTGGCTGAGGGAGCCGCAGGGAACGGGCTGCCCGGTAAATTAACAGAGTGTGAAGTCAGTTAGAATTAGCTCTGCTGCCATGCCACCACATTTGAGGAGGTAGGAGCCCCACCCTCTCCCTGCTCAAACTCTGAGGCTCATTCTGTTTCCCAGAGCTCTGAGCCTGGCGGCTCATCCATGTTCATTCATGCCGATCTGCGCGCCTGTGATGCTGCCCTCCTTCACCGGACCCACTTCCCTAATCCACTACACCATGCTTCGCAGCCTCACCTCCCCAGTTCACCTGCTTGGTGGATGCAGGTAAGGACTGGAGTCAAAAGAAAGAGGTTGCTCAATAGGGGTGTCACAAAGATAGAAGACTGCAGCCCTGCCAAGTTACAGCTTCTGTGGCAGGAAGCTGAAGGCAAAAACACTATGTGCCTATTCTTGTCCAGTTCCTCAGCTGTGGGTACTAAGAGCCAGAGGACAAGGAAGCCCCAGGACATTCATGGTCCAAGAGAAGTATCTCCTGGGGCATGAGGCATAAGGCAGGAGGGATGTGGAGAGGACACTTGGCAACACCCTCCTTTCACACTTAAGAGTGTGTCTTTGTAATCTTCCCTGGCCAGACATGTATCAGAAAACTCACAACTTCATGAAAGCACTGAGTTTCCCAATAGCATCTCGTGTGGGTTTTTAACCATTTTGTCTCCATTGGCTTCAACAAACTTGGAACGATATCTGGGCTGAGAAAGTGATCATAGCCATTCTCTACCGAGCCAGGACCCAAGCCTTATCTCTCTTTGCAATCGAAGTCAACTGTTCACTTCAGTACATCACGTCTTCCCAATAAATAGGAAGTGTTACTGCTTGGCAAGCAGTGATTTATTCAGTTCGCCCTAATATCTTTATAATAGTTCAGTTGGCCTTTGGAGCCAGAACTCAAATGCCTGATTTCCACAGATAACGTTTAGCTTTGACTTTCTTAATTTGACAATGACTTAAGTTAATGTGCACCTCTAGACGGGACCTATGAGGAGACTGTCCTACCTCATTAGCCAGAACTTCATAGGAGTCTCCATAGGTAGAAGAGCCTGATGGAAGTAAAATTGTTTAGTCCCGACTACACCTCTGCTAGCATTCCCGTCAGACAGATCAGTGTCCAGAGATGGGGGTATCTTATGAAATCTTACCCAGCTAGCTGTAGGGTGGATTCAATGACTCCAATGTCTCCATATTCTGTTTCAATATAGGTTTCTGATAGAGTATTACTCAGAAAAATCACAGTGTTTGTTTATAGAAACAACGAAAAAAGGGTGAGTGTGCTCAGAATCATCATTTCAGAGTCTTCAGTGACGAGAGTGTGAGGATGCTTCTTACAGTGGTAGGACTTCTGCTCAACTGTCACCAGTGTGCTCTTAGGCCCTGCCACCTGCCATCAACTGCTGGCTTGTGAGCCCTTGTTCACTGCATAACCTGGGAAAACTGATCAATCCTCCATGACTTGGTGTCCCCATCACCAAAGCGGAATGAAGTTAATGGTGCCTAAAAGGAGAAGATGCTTATAAAACCTAATGTGATCGTTTCTATTAGTTGGCACTGCCCTAGTCACCTGATAATTCTGTAGAGAAATGCCTTCAACCCATAGTTTGCCATAGAGAATACAGGGGTTCACCTGGAAAGGCTAAGAAATATGGGAAAGGGAGAGAAAGAGAGGGGACAGGGGGGATTATTAGAGTGGCTGGGTGCTGTTATGCCTTGGTTGATAGAACAAAAAGAACTGGCCGAGTCAGTGGCACATTGAGGGGAGAAGATTTTTGCCAGAAATATAATTTCCTCTGTGGTTTCTCTGAGCTATTTTTGTCTTTGCCAAATGACCCCCTTGGGAAATAGAGCTCTCCCTCTCCCTCTCCTTCCCTCCCTTCCTCCCTTCCTCCCTCCTCCTCCTCTCTATCTATCTATCTATCTATCTATCTATCTATCTATCTATCTATCTATCATCTATCTTATATGTGTGTGTGTACGCACGTGTGCGTGTGTTTCTGTGTGTGTATACTCACACCTCTAAGGTTTGGGAAGAGAAGTGATAGGTTTCTTTAGAGAGGCCAGAGCAGGAGCAGAGAAGCCAGGGCACACAGTATGAGGCCAGCACCGGACACTGACAAGCACTTGGGATTTTCCAGACAATGGAAGGCTTTAAGTGACTTAGGATGTGAAAGAAACCCCCACCCTCCTGGGCAGAGGACAATGTCTTGGCAGGTTGTGGCTCTGGAATCTTGGGTCATGTTGAACTGAGCTGGTCTGAGACAAGGTGGCTGCCTCCTCATCTCTACATTGATGGTGGGGAGAACTGTCCCTCTTGTGAGGGCCCTGCAAACCCAGAGGAGGAAGATGCTCACAATGTCCTGGGGTTCAGAGCGCTGGGAGAGGGGTCTGGTTACTTCTTTGTTCATTCTCTCCACTTGCTCAGGAAGCCATTCTTTCACAGTAACCCCTACTGCTGAGAGGGCTGGCCGCTCTCTACAGGCTCCCAGGACAACTCCTCCACTGCTCTCCCTGGCTTCTGGCTTCACAGACAATCTCTGTGGCTCCTTGGCTCAGAGTTGCAGAACTTAGTCTCGGCCTCTCGCATCACGGGCCTCTTTCCTCTGGGACCGTGTCTGTAGCGTGTCTCCTCACAGTCTTCTACACGGTTGTAGTTCTGATCTGGCTCCATGGGACCTCACCTGGCTGCATCCGCAAAGACCATTTCCAAGTAAGGGCTCATGCTGACAACCTATGAGGACATGCACTTGGTGGGAGGGGCGCGACTGTGCTCGGTACAGGTGACTTCTTCATACCAGGCACGCTGCCATTTGGCCTTCCAACACCCGTGAGTAAGACCCCTACCGTCTCAGAGTTTCCTAAGGAGACAGACACGTGACTAAATCGCCATGATTCCACAGGATAAATATGGGCTCACATCATACATTGATTTGGCACGCACCACATGCCTGGCACCATTTAAGGAAATGTACATATAATCCTCTTAGCAGTCCTGGACACTCTTGTGCCCCACTCAGCTCTGGAGAGAGAGCACAAGTCACCCTTTGGGTGATGTGGGTGGGGTCCCAGAGTTCCATCTTTGGCAGCAGCCGTTGTGTCTGTCTCTCTGGGGAGCTGGTGTTCAGGGAGAGGATGGCAACTGTGTAGAGACGGGGGCCATGCGGGGTGAAGACAGGGTTCCAGGCAGAAGCAAAGGCCTATGCCAATGCTGAGTCAGCCGAAAAGCTGCCCACACTTTAAAAGGGCGAAGTCTCTGAGCTCAGGGAGGGCTGACGGGGGCCAGATAAGGTCACGGAGGGAGGGCCCTTAGGCCCATGCTGAGGAACAGGAATCTATTACTTCTAAATGTCTCAGCTTTGTAATCATGGGACCTAGGGTTTGAGGCCTTCCTTCCAGGGTATCTTTGGCTGTGGATGGAGGATGAGGTGAAGTATGAACAGCAGTGGCTTTGGTCAGAGGTGGGGAGGACAGGTTGGGCTTAGGGTGTGCTGGTGGCATTTGTCAATGAATATAAAGAAGTAGAAGAAGAAGAAGAAAGGACAACCACTTTGTGACTGAGGGCCAGATGGAGGATGAATGTGCCTTGGGATATGTAGAACGTGGCATGGGTAGAATGGTGGCAGGAGAGAGGGATGGGCATCGTGTGTTGGGCACCCAGTGGTTTCATAAGCCATAGTCTGAATCCTCCCAAGACAGCCTAGGGTGAGAGTTCTAGTCAGTGTTGCATGGGAGTACAGGATCCTAGTTCCAGACCTGCTGCTCAGCCAAAGCCCTACACAGCATGCTCACAATCACACAGTCCTGGGCTGTGTCTAGAAAGGCTCATTTTTCATAAGAGATATCTATTAGCCTATTGTTTTAGTAGGGCTTCTACAGAGTAGTAATAGCTCACATATCCGAAGCAATTCCTATGCCAGCACTTTGCCTTGGTTTCTCAAACTCTCTTAAAAATTCTGTGAAGTTGGTACACCCCCAATGACAGGTAAAGCTACTAAGACCCAGAGGACTCCAGGGGTTTGTCAGTCTGGTAGTCAGTGCTGACCTCTGCAAGAACAGAACATGGCCTGCAGTTGGAAGCCACAAATGGATGCCACTGTGTCCCTGGGCCATGTGACAACTTCTGCCTCCTTCTAGCCTAGGATTTGTTTCCTTACTGTGGAGGCCTAGCTTCAGGAAGGAGACTTTCTGCCTCTCACCTCCATCTAGGTTTCTTGGTTTCAGCATCAGTCCATCATCTCATTGCCTAAGTATTTAGATCAACTTTACATTTTTCCTCTTCAACCTTTCTAAATAAAAATAAACCTTGCCTTCTGGGCTGTGTCTGCAGCTTCCCACACATTTGAGAGCTCTGTGTAAGGTGCCCAGGATGCGTGTGGGCAACGTGGGGCTGACAGATCACTGATGTCTGATGGAGGAAGATGGGAACCCCTCCCCCCAAACCTGGATGCCTCTTCCACAGCCACTGGGCCACTCAGCCTGGGCTCTGCAGCCTTGTCACCCTTGCCATAGCAAGGGCGCCTACACAGAAACCAGATCCTAGCTGCTTACTGTCTGTGTCCTGTGACTGAGGCCTCCATGAATCCCTCAGGTCAGGGGGGGTGTGCCACCCTCCTGATTGACTTCCAGATGCCAGTCTAGTATATCACAGGCAATGACCAAAACACACAGCCAGCTACTTACTTCAAAAGAGTTAGTACTATTCCGCACTTCAGACTTACGTGTCAGATCCGTACACCCTCAGAGATAGGTTCAGAGACCAAGGGACTGAAAATGCTGGAATAGCTTGTCCACTTCATTCCCAGCGAAGTCTGTCTTTCCCATCATATTTCCCCCTCCCCTGTTCCCCTTGCTTATAATTTAAGTAGCTCTTCACACACACCCCGACAGGAGCATTCAAACGATTGTGAAATCCTACATTCTCCTTACTCTTTTCCGCAGCCATTCTCTCTTCCCCCTCTTCTGCCAGAGCCTGCCAGATTGCCAGAGCCACCCAGGAACAGACTTCCTCTCTAATCTGTTGCATCTGTTCACCCCTCCTACTCCACACTAATCCTCCGAGCGAGCGCACTGTTTGCCACAAATGGGCAGGAGACACCTGGGGTGAGACCACAGGGCGGGTGCGTGACTTCAGCCACTCACGTGTTCTTTCCTTCTCCTGGGCAGCAAAGGAAGCCACCTTCACCCCACCAGCAGAGCGACACTGAAGAGCCCTGTAGTCACAGGGTTAGTTCCAGATTCCCCGTGCACACAGCCAAGCCTTTGTCATTTATCCATTTGAGCACATCAATTTTACGCCCGTGACTTAGTTATATTTATCTGGGAATGGTTCAGAGTCAAGCCATGGGAAAGTCAGGAGGCTTGCACTATATTTATGGTTCAGTAATTGCGGTACTGGGAAGCCCAGACAGGCTCAGGAATCTGTGAAACAGGGAAGAATCTTCATGGGTACACGGGATGCTCATCAAACGTGTTGGAACCTCCTAAGCATTGATTTATTTCTTCTCCCCTGTAGAAGCCCCCTCTACACGGCCTTGATACCCTAGGAACATTTGAGAACTTAGCACTAGTCTACTGTAATCAAAATGTTCAAATACCCACCCAACCCCAGCCCAGAAATTGAAGCACTAGGCCCCAAAGAGGTGGTATTCAAACCTGCTCCCTCTGCCAGCTGATTAGCTCAGGAGGCTGGAGCCCTAGTGAGTGAGCCTGTCCTTCTGTGGAGGGAAGAGACCCCAGGTCAGCTGCTGCCACCATGTGAGGACCCTGAGAAAGGCTGACTTCTGCCACCTAGGGAGAAACTTCAAAATCAACCCAGCCATCAACTTCCAACCTATAGTTCTGTGTGAAATCAGCCACCCTGTTTAGGGTAGCTCAAACTGACTAAACTCTGTCCCTTGATTCTGTTTTCCTCTGAATTCATATGATTATCAGCACTGACGGTCATCAATACATAAGAGATGAGAGAGAGAGAGAGAGAGAGAGAGAGAGAGAGAGAGAGAGAGAGAGAGAGAGAGAGAGAGAGAGAGAGCTTAGTATTTAGTACCTAACGGGCTCTTAATTGACTTACTTCACTTCCAAAGTACTCTCTTTGTACTTTGTACTTTGAATGTAGCAAGGTCCAACAGCTGTGTGACATAGTTAACTGGTCCCCAGGCTGGCATTGTTTCTAGCTTTCTGCCACTGTTATAAAACAATACACACGCTCTGCTTCTTCTAGGAGACAGTGGGACATTCGGGTCAAACCTTTGTGTACTTTAATCATAACAGATGTAGCCAAATCACTTTCCAGAAGGACCATGTTAGTATAGATTTCCAATCAAAAATGAACTAAAATCCCTTTTATTTTATTTTTTCCTTTAGCAACAGGAATTATATGACTCTTTGCTGTTTCCCACCAGAGTAAATCCGAGTGAAGCGATGTATCGTTGCCACTTTAAGTGGTACCTTCCTGACTGCAGATGAAGTGACTCTCTCCCTGCATGGGTTGACCCTGTGGCACACCAACAACCATCTGTCCTGGCATTTGGTTTTTAGGTCCTTAGCTGGGCTTTCTGCCCAGGTGTTTATTGTTCTGTTATTTGTTTTGCAAAAGTTTCACACGTGCGAGCCATTTGCTCTTTCTGTTCTTTGGCTTCTGTTCTTATTCTGTTCATTTAGTGTCTTAGTCTGTCCCAGAGGCTGCAACAAAAGACCCTTGACTGGCAGTTTATACGTAATTGAAATTTCCTGGAGGCTGAGAAGAGCAGGAGCAAAGCGAGAATAAATTCAGTGTCCAGTGAGGGTCTGTTCCTCAGCTACTACTTCTGTATGCTCACAACGTAGAAGGTATGAATTAGCTCCCTTGGGCCCCTTACACAAACACTAACCCCAGCCACAAGGACCTCACCCTCATGATATGACCATTTCCTAAATGCCCCATTTCTTAATGTCATTTCCCTGGGTAAAGTTAGGTTTCAACATACGCACTTGGTAGCAGAAACAAGTATTCAAAGCATAGGACTTAATTTTTCATAAAGGATTTTTCCTTTTTACTATTTCACCATGTTTATCTGTCATTCCGTAGCTTTCAAATCAGAATGCACTCACTCATTCGCCTTCGATTCTGCATGCGTGTGCTAGTATTGCTGCCGCGTGACTGTTTACATGTTTGTCTTCAGCTCTCCTACAGTTGACTGTTTACTTATGGAATAAGCTTCTAAACGATGCTCAAATGAATGGACACAGAATGTATAATATAAGAAAGGCCACGCAGTCTGATAAAGAAGAAACCAGTGAGTTCTGCACTCCCATGCAGATCCTAGCCTATAATACATATGAAGACACTAATACACTCTATGTATATATGAAGACAGTTACACACGTGGTACGGTATAACGTGTGGGAAGAAGAAAGAGAAGGGATGATTATTAGGTGATGAGGAAGGACTGAATGCAGGTAGTGGACACCTGAGTTATGAAAGAGGTTATAAAGCTCATTGTCCTTCTAGTTTTAACTCTGACATGGATTTTTCAATTTTGGGTGGTGATAAATGCACAGAAATATATTTGATAGCGACAGTATAAACTCCAGTGTGAAGCTCCCCAGCTTCAGATGGCTATTCTACTGTACAGAACTTCATTGAGACGTACATACAGGGTCTGGTTAACTTCATTCAATGTGCGATGTTTTTTACTGGCACGTTACTTATACTAAAGTTTGAATACATTTTAAAAAATAAGGAAGACATTCAATGTTACTCCAAATGGGAAAAATTACAAAGAAAATGTATGCAGAGAAAGAGTTTGTGCCTCTTGACTTGGCAGTAGTCTAAAAGCTTTGCAATACACAACAGCAATGAAGTGTCTAGCAAAGACATTTTTATTCATTGCTGGTAAGACCATGACCCCTTGGAATGATCCCCAGGGAGGACAATCTGGCAAAAGTCCAAATGCGTATTCCCAGCAGTTGTGTGTTTGGGAAATTATTCTACAAATATATTTGCCAGGGAAAAACGTATATATTTGGGGACACAACTTGTATTTACAGAATATTTAAAGCAACCTCAATATTCAACGATAGGGGACCAAGTCTATGTAACCACACAGTAGGTGACAAGAGAGATCTTTGTCACTTACAAATATCTTATAGACTTAAGCAGAAGTATGACTGAGCGTGTGAACATTCTACTGTTTGTACAAAACACCACAGAAAAAAATCAAGATACTTATATAAAAATACTTGATATAAAATACAAGATACTTGATATAAAAAAACTTCTGGAAGCATCTATCTGGTAAGACATGAGAGTGAACCGAGCAGATGTGAGATACAGACGTGAGAAAAGTTTGCACTATCTGCTTTCCTTAGGTTTTATATTAACCTTTTATCTGTTTGAAAACTTTCCCCTACTTATTCTTCGGTCCTCATCCTTCCGTACATTTTGAGATAATTTAATATAATACAGATGGTTGGGAGCTGCTACACAGGTACTGGGAACTGAACCTGGGTCCTCTTTGGAAGAGCAGTCAATGCTCTTAAATACTGAGCCATCTCTGCAGCCCCAAACCATATTATTTCCAAAGCATACAACCACATTGTCAACATAAACGTGTTATTTCAATATGTATAAGTTATTTCATATTCAATTCTTAATTAATTTGTTAAATTCCAATAACATTAATAATTATAACTTCATTTTCAGGTTTTTGGTTTTAACGAAGGTGGTTCTAATATTTTTTTTTATTTAGATTAATGTTAGGCTGAGCAGAGTGTTGTGGAAGAACTGAACATTGGTGTTTCATTTGATTCAGTATAAGTGTTTGGTTTTGGCTTCCTCGTCTAGTCTATGTATTTATTTGAAATTGCTTTGACACTGTATCAAATGTATGGTTCTCTGATTGTGGCAGACTGTTACCTAGAACGACTGTCCTAGCATGCATATCCTGCCTCTGTGCCCTTCTTTCCCACATGATTTGACACGTGCATGTGGCCCCAGCCAACTGGACATGGGCAGGCATGATGCAATCAGAACAGGATAAGCAATTGCACAATGGAATCAGTGCTCTTGGAAGAGGCCCACACTTAGTATCCTGTATTGTCCTGTGTTAAAGAATGGGCTAGTTTATGAATGATAAGAAGCTGTCTGGTCCCTTTCAAATACAGTTATGTAAGTCACAAAGTAGCACTACGTGGAACAGAATTACTCACCCGAGTCCAGCCAAACCATAGACTCACAAAAGGTAATATGTTGTTATTAGCTTTAATTGAAATCAGCTATTCTCAATTCACAGGGGTCGAATACCAGATATCCTGCATATCAGATATTTACGTTATGATTCATAACAGTAGCAAAATTACAGTTATTAGGTAGAAACCAAAATAATTTGATGATTGGTGGTTATCACAACAAGAGGAACTGTATTAAAGGTCACAGCATTAGGAAGGTTGAGAACCACTGATTTAAATTAGGTGATTTATCTTTTTTTTGGTAATTTATCTTTTATAATAAAAAAATATCACTGGGAGGTTGTTGTAATAATGTACCATGGTAACAGAGTTTTCTCCTCTGTGAAACTCTTGAGTTTTGAAATAACCCCTAATTTGCATAATTGTTATTTACCTTTTAGTTACTATTTTTAATTAAATGCTGTATTCTTCCTGGTTGATTTATTTTTTCATTTATTTTTTTAATTGATTTTTCTCTTCTAATATTGAGTCACAGAAAAACTTAGGTTTCTTTATGTCCTAGAGTTATTCAGGTTATATTTTAACCATCTATGTTGAACAATTAAAATTCAACTGTGAAACTCTTAGGTCATAGAGCATTGTATGGTTGGTGTCACCTTTTCCATATCCTCCAGGGAAACTCATGTTTATATTCACTAGATGTTGCTATTTTACATATTGTTTACATATGCATATTTTATATATCCATGTTTAGGACTTTTTTATCCTTATGTGACTTCCGTGTATATGATTGTGCCTCTCTTTATTTCTTATATGCTTTACTGTTTTTTTCCAATACTTTTTTTGGTGTTGGAAGTTGAATCTAGGGGCCTCATACATTCTAGTCAAGTGAGCCACTGGCCTAGATCCTTAGCCCTGTGATTTCTTTTATCCTCCATGAAGGTTTTATAATCTATTATTAGGTTTTTCAAATAGTTAAAGTTTGGACCAATTTACCTTTTGTCATATTCTCTTTTAATTTTTTTGTCTTTATTCATTTAATCTCCCTAGTTTCTTTTGGTTTATTTTCTTTCTTAAAGTTCAGTTTCAGAATTGACAGCAGTACCGAGGGAGGGTGCTGCCCGTGCTCCTCCAGTCTTTTCACTCCGTCCTCCTCCCTGGGGGTCCTTTAAGAGCCGTAATAATCCTGTACTAAACTAAGAACCTTTCCTTTATGAGAAAATGGGCCTCCCTAGTGGAGCCACACACCAAATCCCAGTTGCTCATGCAGCGCGCTTCTCCTGTCTCTTTGGCAAGTGAGTATTAATTCCTCTTTAGGGAACCTGCTTCCCTGTGATCTCATCTCCATCTAAGGACAGGCCATGACTCAGACCTAGCTAATTAGAATTCTCTACCTACTTGGCCAGTGATCGACTCGAGAACTGACACATGACCCAAAACGGGCCAATCGAACCTCCTCCTCAGGCTTAATTAGAGTTGTTAGGAAAGAGGCTGCTTCTGCCCTTGGATTTCAGACGCTATGACATAAGACTACCAAGAGCTGCCAGAGCTCGCTAGCCTTTCTTGCCTCTAGAAAGCCATCTAAGAATGACGACAATGCACAGCAAGAGAGAGAAGAGATGGGTTCTTAGTGACATCAGTTGTACCAGGGATCAGCATTCCTGGAGGTGACTCATTCTGTTCGAGCATTTTTGTCTTGTGAGTAAATCTTCACTTTCGTCTGGAGAATCTGAGTGCTCTAAATCATAGGTTGAATTCTGATAGACATAGAAAACATGGTGTCTTAGTTAGGGTTTCCATTGCTGTGAAGGGACGATGGGACCACAGCAACTCTTATGAAGGGAAACATTTCATTGAGGTGGCAGCTTTCAGTTCAGAGGTTCAGTCCGTTTTTGTCATGACGGGAAGCATGTCTGCACACAGGCAAACATGATGCTGGAGAGGTAGCTGACAGTTCTACATCTGAATTGGCAGGCAGCAGGAAGAGGGGGACATTGAGCCTGGCTTGAGCTTTTGAAACCTCAAAGCCCGCCCCCAGTGACACACTTCCTCTAACAAGGCCACCCCTCCCAATGGTGCTACTCCTATGGGTCTACGGACACCATTTTCATTCAAACCACCACACATGGTGTCAGGGAAGGCATGTATCTGCCTAAGAGAGTCAGATCGCCCCACACAGTTGAGATTTCCCTACACTGTCCCTCCTGTTTGTATCCCTCACTGTTCTTGGCTCACTTGAATGCGGCAGCGCTCCAACTTCTACATCACTTGGTTGCTCAAATCTTTTGATTGTTAGATGCTGGTGTTAAGGACAACAGAAAAAAATTCAATCCAAATAAAACCTGCATCTGAAAACCTGCTTATAGTGATATTTTGCTTATGATCTAAAAAATAAAGATTGCCTGAGGATGGGAGCACCGAGCTAGCCATACTAGCCACACAGAGGCGAGGCAGTGGTGGCACACACCTTTAATCCCAGTACTCAGGAGACAGAAGCAGATGGATGTCTGTGAGTTCAAGGGCACCCTGGACTACATGAAACTGATCTAAAAGAGAAAGAGCTCACACAAAGGTGATCCCAGCACTTGGGATCACAGGGCTTTAATTCCAGTACTAGGGAGGTGGAGACAGGAGTGATAGGGCTGGGTGGAGAGAAGAATATAAGGCAGGAGGAGACAGGAGCTCAGGGCAGCCTGAGGATGCAGTCAGTCTGAGGACAGGATCACCCTTTTGGTTAGAGCATTGGTAGATTTCAGAACTCTCTAGCGGCTGGCCTCTGCTTCTCTGATCTTCAGCATCAATCTCTATATCTGACTCTGTGTTTGTATTATTAATACCAATTAGAATTCGTGCTAGGCCTGCTAGAGTTTGAACTTCCAAAGGGAGAAATATAAGATTGTTTATTATTGCTGGGATAGAATTGCCTTGTTAGTGTGTCTATTTTCCTGGAAAGGCGGGAGGCTAAGAAATCCAGTCAGGCCTGACCTGTGTTGAGATCGAGGGAAGGAGCAGCAACATAGCAGCTATACTGGGGGGTGGAAGCCAGGAAGGAGGAGGTGACCAGCAGGCTTCATCTAAACTCAGCTTCTCAGACAACGGCCTACATGTCCTGTCCAGTGTTTCAGGGAAATGGAACAAGAATGGCAATTCTTTGTATAGATTAATTTTACTAAAAGATTTGCAGAAATTAAAATGATCTTCAGAAGAAAAGGGAATATTTACACTTACAGAAAACTTCCTATCATGTCTGGTCACTTTGGTCAAATGTGTCTAATCATGATGCAGTTTCTTTTGCTTGAAGGAACCCCCTGTTGGCCTGGTGCTCCCCTCCAGCCATGTCTTGGTTAATAGCTTCTGTTACAGTACCACTCAGTGAACAGGGTGTGACTGAGTTTTCTGTCTCCACTTCTCCCTGTCCTGATCTTTTTTCATCCCACTCCTATAAGTCTTTGGCTCCTATTTTGCTCTTGTTGGGTCTCTAGAAGATTTCATGTTGCTAATTCGAGGGGTCCATTTTCAGGTCTCAGTTTGTTGACCTCTGTGGTAGTTTATCTGCCTCTTCGGGAAGCACTTTCTTCACTTGGCTCCCAGAACCCTGCATTCTGCCAGGTGTCCCTCCCAGTAGGCATCTTTTCTCCAGTTAGTCACTTTTGTGGTCCCTTCTCAGCTTCCAAACCCCTTACTGGGGGCGGGGCTGTGCTTCTTTGATGTCTACTCTATCCATGTGTTTGACCTATGATCCCAGCCATCTCACCAGCTTCAAATTCCATCTATATGCTGACAACTTCCAAATTTATTTCTCTGCCTGGACCTTTCCCCTGAATTCCTCCTGCATGCTTGCCATGCCCACTTGGATGGGGAATATGCATCTCAGACTTAACACGCCGCCCAGAAAGGAAACCCATCCTCCCTCAGTAAGCCTGCCCCTGCTCCATCTCATTACATGGCATGGCTTTCATGTTTTTAGACTTCAAACTATGGAGTCATTTTTGATTCCTCTTTTATGCTTAAACTCCCACCTCCAATCAGCCGGAAAATTGCCTGACTCTATCCTCAAATAGATGTAGAATTTCTGCTCATGCTGGCCCAAGTCACTGTACTCTATCATCTCTTGCCAAGATTCCTGTCTTGGTCTTCTGGCTTTGTGCTTTGCCTGTGCTTAGCTATCCTCCATTTAGCAACCGGCATGATCCTTCCAGTACCTATATCAGGTCCTGCCATCATCTGCCTGCAACCCTCCATGACCTCCTCCTTGCTCAAAGCCAAAGATACCCTCTGTATGAATCTCCGGGAGGCCTCACTTCTTCCCACGTGGTCCTCCAACCGTCTCACCTGCCCACCATCACTTTCTCTAGCCTTGGCATAAATGCTTTACTTTCCCGTGAGTCTTTATCGCCTGGCTTAAGCGGCATCTTCTAATTGCATTCTGGAATTATCATGCTCCCTTCACTTGTTTTCTGTTTATGTTTATGGTGTGTAATTTGTCACAATTTCACATATTTATTCTCCAGCTTCTTTCATACAAGTGAAAGCTCCAGAGAGACTTCTCACCTATTTTATTCACTACCTTAGCTCATAGTTCATAGCAAGTACCCCCCCCCCAAAAGCATGCCATTTTGGGTCCTTCTCTAGGATTCTCCATGAGAGGCAGGATCTGGGGCCTGGGGAAACTGGTGGTAAAGGAGGATTTGTGAATGTCCTAAGGGGTGAGAAGTACATGGTGGAAGGTTGGCTGCATCTTCTTGGTGATGAAGAGGAGACTTGAGATGGACTTGACTTGGGGGCTACGCTTTGTTCACAGGTACATAAAGGCAACACTGTAAGGGGAACCCCAGTGGATTCCTGGGATGGAGAGCATCCCAGGAAGTCCAGCTTCTCTTGCACACTCATCTCCCACATAGGCAACTATGTCAATGATTATTTAGGAGAAAAATAGAAATTATTTTTGCATAAACACTATATTTGGTTGAGCATGAATCTTCTAATTGTTGCTGTGTTTAAAAACCTATCTGAAGGAACTTGTTTTTCAGTAAGGACCATAATATACTAATAAATAATAACAACTAATAAATAACTCAACATACTTTTCTATAATTTCATCTTTTGTCACCAAAATGTAAACTTTACAGCTGTACGCAAACACACACACACACACACACACACACACACACACACACACACACAAGACTGTGGTCAACTGCCTTGGCAAACTCTCTCTGTTTTGTTTCATTATCTAGTCTTCCATCACAAAGGAACTCATGTATGCAGATTTATATGTCCCAGAAATTCTTCTAGAGACCTTTTTGTGTTAATTTATTTAAGTCTGCCAACAACTTTGCGAGGCAGGATACCCTTTATAAAAACTCACTCCAAATTCTAAGTCTTTTAGCTTAATGAATTTTTGTTTTGAATGAATTTTTTTTTTAAATTAAGTATTCAGTGAAAATGTGTGGCAACCAGTCTTTCATGTGGTAACTCGGGGCCTAGGCTCCTTCCACACGGTAGCTCCATCCCTCCCCAAGGCCCTTGGGTCTGACACACCCTCGACCAGCAGGTGGTGAAGAGAGAGAGTGGAGGATCACGTTCCATTGGCAAGAGAATCTAACTACACAGCAACAGCAACCCTAACTGCAAGGAAAGCTGGACTGGGAAGACCAGTCTGGCAGTGGGGCAGGAATGTCTCAACTGTCACATGCCAGTCTCTGCCGATGGCAGATTTCTAGTAGTCTCACAGAGGAAAACCAAAGTGCAGAAGGACAAGAAACTTGCCTAAAAGTTAGTCAGCAATGCATACCAGAGCCGGGTCTTCATCCCACGCTGCCAGTCTCCATGCGGGCTTTTTGTCATTACAGCTAGGGTGAGAATTCAGCCAACTGTTTGAAGATGACAACTGGCCATCCAAACGAGTGAGAGGAAAAGAACAAGAGGCAACGGCCCACCCCAAACTCTTGTTCCGGTTTATTTTCCAGCTGCTCTGAGTGAGTAGCCACCTGGGCCGGACTTTGCCAACTCGACCTCTTTGACAGTGCTGGATAGTTAAAAACCAGCTTCAGCAATTGTGCATAGTGCCAAAGAGGCGTCACCTTGACCTGAAGCTAGTCTGGGGTGGAGGCCATGCAGAGGGAGGCTAGCTAGGAGGGTGGGGTTCGCGGTATGAAGGCTTTCTAAGTAGTCGTTCACGTGTCTGATTTCTGTCGAGAAGTCATGGCTAGAATGTCACAGAAGGCTGCTTCTTTTAGGCTCTCGTGGGGTCAGGAAGGTAGAAAAGGCAGAGAATCTCTGGTATGGACCAGTCACTGCTATGAGTATACTTGTGGGCAAAATGAGGAGGTGAGACTCTGCCAACTGATACTGATAATGAAGGTTCTTAAAGAAAGATGTGTCTGATTGAAAGGGAAGGTCCTGGTTGGGCATAGTGGCATAATTCCCAGCACTTGGGAGGCAGATAGATAGATCTTTGAGTTGGAGGCCAGCCGGGTCTACATACAGAGTGAGTTCCAGGACAGGCTCAAAAGCTGCACAGAGAAACACCACAAGAAAGAAAGAGAAAGAAAGAAAGAAAGAAAGAAAGAAAGAAAGAAAGAAAGAAAGAAAGAAAGAAAGAAAAGAAAGAAAAGCAAGAAAAGCAAGAAAAGAAAAGAAAGAAAGAAAGAAAAGAGAGAGAGGAACAGAGGGAGGGATGGAAACAGGGAAGGAGGAAGTGCAGGTACTCTTCACGAAATGAACTCACTAGCCTAAATCTATAGGGTTCCCGGACCCCTGCAGGGTATCCACGGATGGCCCCTCAGACCAGGTGAACACTTTGATTTCTCAGTCTCTTGCTACCCAAAGGCAACCATCACAGCCCTGAACTTGGCTGCCTCCTCCAGAGGGGAACTTCCAGGCATGCTGGCATGCTCTAGGCTCTTGGGCCAGCCTCCCTCCAGTTGGTGTGGCTAGAGATACAATCCCTCCCTAGAATCATTGGCCCTGAGGAGCCTCCAAGCACCTGGAACTCTGCCCCCAGATCGGTAGCCACAGACTGTTCTGGAGCCTTGTTCAAGAGAGTAAGTCAGGACACAGCCAGATGCTCTTTTGATTAAAATGAGGTTGAAGACTTTGCCTCCCTCAGTACCATTCAATCTTCAAAACTCATTGGCACCAGGTGTGGTGGCATAGGCCTATAAGCCCAGCATGTGAGGAGCTAAGGCATGAGGGTGGTCAGGAGTTCGAGGTCAGTCTTAGACTACATGGGGAAACCCAGGCTAGTCTGGGTCATGTGAGTAGCCCCTGCCTTTAAAAACAAAAAATCAAATCCAAACAAAGCAAAAACCTCCAGCTCCATTTACTTCCTGCCATCTGAGAGTTTCTGTCTGCTGCAACCTTGGAGTTGCTCCCTGGGGATGGAAGAGAGCTCATGGCCAGGATCCTGCAGCTGTTGCGGACGCAGGAAGTCATGGTTACTTGTAAAGGTAAAGAGAACTATAAATACTCCTCAAAACAGAACTTCCCAGTCCAGAGGAAGTCCGGATGTTGTCAAAGTCAGGCCATGGAAGAAAAGGGCCCCTGGGAGCCTTCCCAGTTCCCTCTGAACCTTCCAGAAGTCTCTGCTGATATCCAGGGAAGCTCCTTAGCATGGCTTAGTCTTCAGGCTCGGGTTTGCCTCTCCAGCCCCATGACTGTAGCAGCCCCCAGCGACCCATCGGTCTCTGAAGTTCCAGGTCCAGGTTGTTGTGCTTCCGAAACGGCCTTGCTCTTCCTTCCCATCCATCTTAGTCCCACTCTTTCCGTGAACCCGGCTCAAACCCCAGGAGTACCTGTGAGATTTTCTAGACACCCATGTGAACAAAAAGCTGTTCTCTTTGCTGAGGGCCTGTCAGCTGCTGGCGCTCTATAGGCCTTACTGTTGATTCCGTAACAAACATGCCAGGCAAATAGTGTCACCCTATTTTAGAGGTGGAGAAGTTAGTTTTGGAGCAGTATTTAAATATTCTGATGTCACATTGCTAAGAAATTGTAGAATAGCAAATCTTGTCTAGACTCAAAGCCATATACTCATATACAAGTTACTACCTCTTTACCCATCAGCCCACCCTGGCATCACTCAACAATCTACCCATTTCTGTGTCCTTTCCCCCATATTTAGGTGTAGTAAGACAGCATTTTTCATGCTCCAAAGTCCTGTATCACTCAAAGTTTGTGACCCTGGCTTTTCAGCCCAGTGTGGTACTTCTCCTGAAGAAGGCCATTACTCTTGAACTATCCGAGGAGCGCCAAACACAGGCATCCCTTAGGAAGCCTGGCTGGTCTCACACTTTGAGGGCATTAGATGAACAACTGCCAGACAAATGAATGCCCACTCTTTGGGTATAAATGTTTCCAGGGCACATGAGTAGTCGTGTTCCTAGAATCCAGGAGGTGCCATTGGGCAACCAGGCCCAGGGAAGGCCATTGAAGAATCATCAAGCGATAATAAACTTCTTGCCAAAGCCCTGAGCCAATGTCCTTCTGGACTCAAATGAAGCCCGGTTCAACTTCTAAAACTTTCAACACTGTTGTCAAGAAACCCTGCCACATAAACATGAAAAGTTGCCCTTGAGATCGCAATCACAGGAAATGGAGTGTCAGCTTCCTTAGTAGACATAATTCATTTTCTTTCCATCCTGCTGGCTGCCTGGTTGTATGACAATGAGGTCTCTGATGCCTGGGATGCAAATTCAGAACACTGTTGGCAGCATCCTAGTCCTGAGTGTTATCTTTAGAAAGCCCTCGGAGACCCTGGAGCTGGGTAGCACAAACAAACGGAAGCCGTGAGACCACGAGCTGTCTGAACCCAAGCCTGTGCTGGCCCCAGAGACAGCAGTGGTACCAAGAGTCATGTGTGCACATGTACACAGTCTGGTGTGGGAAAACTTTTGTCCCCACTACACCCCGCCACAGTCTAGGCATCTCCTGTCCCTGGTGCTGGCCAAAGGGACATCTGCATCTCTCTCACTGTCATGTGATGATGCTACTGTTTCCTTCAGAAGACAGATATGGAGAGACGGAATTTACCGTTATCCTGGGGTGGTGGCGATCACTTTTCACTGGCAAGTGCCACCGATGCTTTATGGTCTACTCTATGGCCACAACTGGATTAATCTGTCCGTACAATCCTGAGGCAAATGCTCCTCCAATTCCCAAGGACAGGGTTATGTTTTAAAGACTGTCACATATTTAGTGAGGCACTTATTGCTGTAGACTAGTTTTGAGTGATTTGTCAGAAATATTAGGCCAGCTTGTTTTCTCCTTTTAGCACATAAGAACTTGTGTGTCTGAAAAAAAAAAACTATTCTAGCTGGTCACCAATTCTAGGCCAAAGAATAGCAATAGATGATGAGAAGCTGAAAGGAAGCTGGCCAGGAGTTTTAAATGGCCTCTAATAGGATGTATGAACATGGGTAAACCTTGACACTCTGAGCCTCAGCTTTACTGAGTGCTTAGGGGAGTGACAATTCTTTTATCTTCCAAGTATTGGGAGCACCGCAGAGGATACGGGTGCAGTACTCAGGAGGGCATGCAGCATGAAGCAGTGTTCAGTAAGCCAGAGATATTGTTACAATTATCTTCACAGTCCACGCTCAATACTAGCAAGTAATGCAGCCTAGAGCTTCATCTGAATCTACATCAAGGCGTTTTCAGTTCTCTAAACAGAGTTCCCCAATCTTCTCCAACACAGAGACTGCCTCTCCTCTCACAAATACCAGCTGGTGGGTACTAGAACACACACTTGCTATATAAGATAGATCAAAAGATCCCAAAAACATTTTGTGGTCGAAAGTTAAGGTCTTCTATGTTTTGAGAAGATTCACCAGTCTCATGTTCAGGGGTTAGCCACAGAAACTGCTGTTTCGGGTCTGGAGAGAACCCTGTCCCACAGAGCCTGATTTTAGGCAGCTGGAAACCTTACCTACAGATAGATAGAGGGAAGCAAGTGTGAGTGGAGAGCTCTCAGAGATGTCCCCTGAGAATGGCAAAGAGCAGGTTGTTTGGGGGACACACACCATGAAGATGACCCCTTGTGGTTTTGATTGCTTTCCCATGTTGTAATAGGAGCAGCGGGGCTGCGTCCCCAGCACCCCGGCCGCCTGCTAGCTTATGCCCCGAAATAATTACATGGAACACTGTATTCTTTTAAACACTGCTTGGCCCATTAACTCTAGCCCTAACTGGCTAATTCTCATATCACGATCAACCCATCTCTAATAATCTGTGTAGCACCAGTCTTACCGGGAAAGATTCAGCATGTCTGACCTGGCGGCTTGCTTCATTGCTTCTGCCCGGGAGAGGGGAGCATGGCCTCTGAGCTCACTTCCTCTTCCTCCCAGCATTCTGTTCTGCCTACTCCACCCACCTAAGGGATGGCCTATCAAAACGGGCCAAGGCAGTTTGTTTATTACCAATGACCTTCCTCAATCATTCTCAGGTACCTTTCCTGTTTCTGCCATCAAATCCCTGGCGAAAGCTACTTAAGGGAGAAAGGGTTTGTCAGGGCTCACCATTGTATCAAGGGAATACAACTCATTACGGTTGGGAAAGCATAGCAGCAACAGCGTGGAGCAGGTGGTCACATTCTATCTGCAGTCAAGAGGCGCAGAGACGAATGCTGATGCTCCGGGCCACTGCCAATCTGCTGTGTCAATAAAGCCACCTTGAATCAAGGACAGAGTCAGTGACTGGCAGCTGACCGGGATTAGCCAAAGAGATGTTGGAGGAGTGAGGAAGTCTGATAGAAAGAGACAGGAAGAGAGAAGGGAGTGGGGAGGTGAGAGAGATTTCCTGCACCTTTGGAGAACAGTGCCAGCCATTCACTCCTTTGCTGTTGCTTGGGTTTATAGGAATTTTTAATCTTAATTTCTGACTCCTGAATTTTTATTAATACTAGTACAATTTAGGTAAATGGCACAGCTTTCTCCTTTGTATTCAGTCTGGGACCATAGTCCCTAGGATGCTGCTGTCCATGTTTAAAATGGGTCTCCCCACCTCAATGGATGTAGTCTGGAAACTCCTACACAGACACAGGGTCTCCCAGGTTATTTTAGGCCTTGTCAAGTTGGAATTAAATATTAGGTACCGCACTGGCTTTTGATAGCTTGCTAGTCATCTGGCTGCTTAGAATTTGCCAGTAGTTAAGAGCAGTGAGCTACTGATGTTGCCTATGGCCCGAGACTTGAGGCTGCACTTAGAGGGTCATCAAAGGCTTAGAAAATGATCTTTACTCTACCATTGCCTTCCCCAGTATTGGGTTTATAGAACATAAACATGGTTGCAAAGACAGTCTCCATGAATCTCTAGACAGCCCACTGTGGAAAACCCAAAGGAATCCTCTGGGATTCTTGGTGACCTTGTTCCCATGCTGTTGGTCACCAAAGCTCAGACAGAAGAGAAAGGACAGCCCTTCTTTCTACCTGTCCCTTAGTGCGCAGGCGCCATCTGACTGCTTTCCCTGGCCCTCCCTCAGTTTAGTGTATATGCACAGTCCGGTTGCTTTCTGAACTCAGTTAAGAGGCTAATGAGTTGGAGGGACTGTTTAGAGCCAAAGTCATTATGGTTAAAAGTCTCTGCAGGTATGGTATAGAGGACCCTGGAGAGAAGGAGTGTGAACTCTGCTCTGATTGGTTCCTGGCAGCCCGAGAGTAGCTCTGTGGCGATGTCCTGCAAGAGCGTGTCTGACATGGCCGTTGTACCCGACAGCATGTGGAAGTAAGAGCAGACCACATCTCTAAAGCCGAATGAGGAGCCACCTTCTCAGTTTGTGACCCTGCCCTGACCTCCTGTGGGCAGCTCCCCCACCCCGAGGTTATTTTGACGTAGCATTGCTGATCTTAATACTTCAGAAAGCATACCCGCTCGGTGTATCAAAGATGACACGCTCTGTACAAAGCAGGGAAATGTGGCTGGCGTGTCTCCATACATGGCGCTTCTCTTGATAGCGCTGCTTTAACTTGGTGTCAGACAAGCCAAGTTGTTCAGACCCTCCCCATCTATGTAAAACATTTTCCAGGCCTTTATTTCTGAAACCAAACGTTTTCCCTTGGTTCCATAAAAAGTGCTTCCGCCGCCAACCCTGATAGTTGACCGAGAGTGATCTGCATCTAAGAGCAATCACTCCTCATGCCTTAATTAGATCTCCAAACAGAAAACTGCATAGTGAAATTCTCTGCTCAAAATACCAAGAGAAAACATAAGCAGGCTTCATTCCTTCTTGTAGCCGTGCCAGTTTTCCATGATCTGACCTGCAGTTGACATCAGTAGACCAAGACCTTTCTTCAAAGGCGTGTATATATTTTTATAACCTAGATGCACGAGATGATGACAGAGGATTATCTTCGGTCATTAAAGATGTTGGAACATTCTTTCGTACGGATGGAAAAACTAGCCCTGTGGTTACTTCGGAGCCATGTGTGAAGCTGACTTACCTTTTGCTATCACATGGCAGGGACTCCAACTGTAGGATCAGAGGCACCTGCGCTGTTCAGGATGGATATTTAAAAGCATAGAGGTTACGCGGCTCACACATGCTACCGTCAATCCTATTCTGTATTACATTTGAAAGTCATGAGTGATAGTAATATAATATAATATATATATATGTATAAACACATATCTACAAAACAATGATCTGAACTCTCTCTCCACAGGGCAAGCTGGCTTTTAGGATGCACTGTGTTTTATTGTTCTGTGACCTTTTCATTGTTTTGTGGGAAAACCAGAACCAAACCTCAATGATGTGATGTTTTTAATGCACGCCTTCTATTCTTACAGAATATAAGTAAATAAATGTTATGTTGTAAGAAACACTGCCAGAATACTACACTGCAGGAAAAAAAAGTGACGACATTTTGAAATTTGCAGGCAAATGGATGGAGCTAGAAAACATCATTTTGAGTGAGGTAACCCAGACCCAGGAAGACAATTCTCATATGTACTCACTCATAAGTAGTTTTTAAACATAAAGCAAAAAAAACCAGCCCACAAATCACAATCCCAGAGAACCTAGACAACAATGAGGACTCTAAGAGAGACATACATGGATCTAATCTACATGGGAAGTAGAAAAAGACAAGATCTCCTGAGTAAATTGGGAGCCTGGGGACCTTGGGAGAGGGTTGAAGGGGAGAGGAGCAGAGAAAAACTTAGAGCTAAATAAAAATAAAAAATAAAAAAAGAAACACTGCCTTAACCACAAGATACCAGTGTCAAAGGAAGTTTAGCTTCACAATAAAGCTTTGGGTTTATGCTTCTCCCCTTACATAGACTGTACAATGAGAAAAACTCAAAGAGACAGATTCAAAAGTGCAGGCGTCCATGAAAGAAGGGTAGAACCCTAGTTTTGATGTTTTTGTCCCTTTCTCACAGGTGCACCTAGTTCACGGGGCAGAAGGCCTGTCTGTGTAGCAGGGTGTCTCCGGGCCTGTCTGTGTAGCTGGGTGTCTCCGGGCCTGTCTGTGTAGTAGGGTGTCTCCGGCCAACATCGTCTCTGACCACAAGCATTTCTGACACTATTTACTTTCTCTACAATCTCAAGGCAACTTTATTTTTTTTTTCTTGATTGGTTTCTACTCTGATTTCTGCAGAAAGTCTCAGTCATAGCAAACAATTCAATACCCCCTTCTGCAAACATGCTAAGTACGTGTGTGCATGTGTGTGATGTTGTCAGTTTGGGGATCTAAATAAAACTTGGGGGGGTCATGGCAGCATCGCCATTAATTTTTACAAGTCTCTGTACACATAACATTTTACATCTCAGCAGGAAAAAGGCACAAAGAAATAACTAAAACAGCTATTTCCTTTGAGTGAAAGGAGAGCGTTTATTTTTCTTCACATTTCCTTGTATTTTCAAAAATTCCTGTTAAAGGTGTCTATTTTTATAACAGAAAGCCACACAGTTGTACAATCCAGTGAAAATTCTCTCTATGACAAGGTAAAGTAAATACTCAAATAACTTTGGTTAGTTTTGTTAGGTTGTTAGGTTTAATCCTTAATTACAAATTTAAAATAAAAGTATCACATGATCTGTTCTTTCTCTCTTAAAAAAAACAAAACAAAATAAAAAAAGACACCCCCCCCCCCAAAGTGTAAGGACAGGAAGCTAAGTTTCGCTTTTAAAGAGTTTTAATCTAATCTTTGAAACTATTTGGATAAAAGCATTGGAAAACATATTTCTGCTTAAAAAAAAATAAATCCTTATCCTCAGGACTCAGCAGCTAAGCTGAATTACTCAGACCCAGAAACAGTTTAAAAAGTTAATTAAAAACGCATTAAAGGCAGCATTGTGAGCATGGATGTGGCCATCTGCTATCTTGAGCGTTTGTCCTAGGGATAAGTTAGGTTTTGCAGACTTCCTTTTAGGTAGATTGGGGTAAGGAAGAGGCAGTGTGTGTGTGTGTGTGTGTGTGTGTGTGTGTGTGTGTGTGTGTGTGTGTGTTTTGGGTGGTTCTTTTTGGCAGTACTGGGAATTGACTCCATGGCCAAGCAAGCTCTCTGTTCTCGTCTACCGAGTTACACCCCCTATAAGTTCATCTAAATGCACCCATCAAGAAGAGGTCCCCTATAGTCTTTGTAGCTGTTGTTTTGAGACAGAACCTCAGTAAGTACCCAGGCCAAGCTTGAGCTCATACCACAGCCCAGGATGGCCTTGACCTTGTGATTCTCCTCAACCCAAGTAGCTGTGTTTTCAGGCCCGTGATACCTGGCTCAGTGAGACGAACTGGGAAATGTCTGATGCTCACGACCTCCCTGAAGAGGAGTTGTGTCTGCCCCATCTTAGAGTCAAGGAAACCCATGAACCGGATTGCATATCAGGTCTCAAGGCCATGGTTAGCTGAATTTGAGACCCACTCTGTGACCTTTACCCCCTGACCTCTGGTGGATCCCCAGTCTCACCCAAAGGGGCTTAAAAGCATTTCATTAAAGCAGCAACCTTCCAACACGAGCCTCTGCCAGAATCATGTGGACAGCCTGTCGAGCATAGTTTGCGGAATCCTCTCCCAGACATTGGGTCTGAGTCAGCAGCCTGGGTTTCCAGGTGACGCTGCTGCCGCTTCCTGGAGACTACACTGAGAAACAGTGGGTGAGAGCAAGACTCTTAACTGTGGGACAGATAAGGCAGTTGAGGCCTGGATCTAGAGGCCTCCCCATACGTTGGCCTAATTAATGGGATGCTTAAAGCTGCAGGGCCGCCCTGGCGTTGCTCCACCCCTAGTGCTCAGAGACAGCCTGTCTGCACCCAGTGGGTTTCTCAATCCTCAGAGACTTCCCTCCAACCTTGCTTGTTTTCCATTGGCTAATTAGCTCCCCCTAAAGTGCGTTTTCATTAGGCTAATTACTCACTTATGGGCCAGGATATTTCTCCTCTTATTTCATCTTCAAAAACCCACAACTAAATAGCAGCCCCAAGGGAGGTGGTGGTAGGCTTGGGGAGGGAGGAGGAGAACACAAACCTGTTTTGGCCAGTCTCGGGCAACCAGAGACCTCTCCCCAGAGGCTGACCCTGCATTGCGGGTACTGGATCATTTGCCAGCTAGGGCGGTGGTCTCCCGTCGAAACACAATGTGTGGGAAATGAAGCCTTTCCTCAGCTGTCCTTTGGAGAATAGTTAGGATTAACTTCTCTTGGTATTGGTTGTAAAGTCGGGGCTATGTGAAAATTTTCAGGTCTTGGGGCAGTTTTCCTGAACGATTTAATGCTGGCAACACGTTCAGGGCTGTAGAATTGCCCGTGTATTGGGGGCAGGAACTTCGGAGTCCTGCTTGGCCTCCTTCCCATTGAACAGTTTCTGCCCTTAGTTCTCCTTTCTCCTAGAAAGAATGGATTAGTTTGTTCTGTGCTAAGGTTACCTTTGACCCTGTGGAATTCTGGAGAAGTATTCTACCATCTCAGGTGCAGTCAGCTCTAGTCAATGGGAATGGGGATTTCTTGGACTTGGCACCCCCAGAAAGGAGGACCTACGCACTCTTTGCTTCAGGATCAATCATCTCCACCGTACCCCACAGGCCAGGGGAGGTGGGGCATAGCTCTGGGCTCTCGCTGAGCCCAACACAGACCTGCCTCATGTGAGGTAAGTCCCTCACAGTCTGCTGACGGCAGTCGCTCAGGTCTTGCCAGAGAGAAAAGTATGTAAATTATAAGCTGGAGTGAGGAGTGTGCGTGTTAAATCCTGCCACACTGCAGTCGCCAGACCAAATGCTGCCTGTCATGAATGGAGTCAGGCTGGAAAGCTGATCAAGTTCTGTCATGCCACTTCTCCTCGGCATTCGTCACCACGGCCCCTTTCCTCTCCTGGCTCAATTTCCTTAGTTTTATGGCTATGATTAAAGTTTTAAATTCAGTTCAAACTAAGGAAGTCTGAACACGGGAAGCCAGGAAAAGCAAGAGAAGCATAGGCAGGGATTAAAACAACCTAGATGGATGGTAAGGACACTGGCAGGGAGAAAGGAGTTGGGATTGCCCCAGCTGTTGCCCTGGGCGCCAGGGAGTGGCTGGATACTGTGCCTGGCCCACTGAGCCCTTGGAATCACAGCCCGCCCCACAAGCACCAGGCTCAGTACGTGCTAGGTATGAAGTAGATGATGGCCCCTCAAGAGCCTGGAGCACCTCCCCCTTCTGCCAGAATCTGTTAATTTAGTTCAGATTAAACTGAACGCCGGGACCATAATGCCTGAGCAGGGTTTGCCTCCATTCGGTTTGTTCTTCCTGACAGCTTTGAAGGAAGCCTTGGGCAGTTTCATTTCACTTTAGAAACACTTTAGGCCACTGGGGGTCTTGTTAGCAGGGCCAAATCTTGGGTTCCATGGAACCAGCACTAGGGAGCCAACTGTAAGGGAGCCAGCGCTTACATGTGGGCTAGTGAACTTGACTGTACCTAGGAACATTGAAAGTCACTCCGAGACACTCGCGACCCACTGGTAGAGTTTCTGGTCTGGCAACTGGGATTTTACATGCTTCCAGGGGAATATAATATGAAGAGAATTGATAACCACAGCCTAAGCTGCCTTCTCTCTCTCCTGTTACTGCTTCCTCACAGGCAAAGAAGCTTACTGGCATTTTCTAAAACTTAAGACTCCCATCATGCCGTCCCAGGCAGTTGGCACTAGGTGTACCTATGTGTCCTCAAGTTATGCCAGGGCCAATGGCCCATGCGGAAGCAGGGCACCAAGGCGTGTGAGACTGGCTGTGTGAAGGAACACAGGCTGCAAGCATCGAAGGACTCCATGCCAGGCTTGGATCAAGTGGCAGGGGTGTGGAGCCAAGACCCCAGGGTTCAGAGTTGGTCAGAGCTGTGTTCTAATCTTACCCCAACTGTGAGACCTTGCACAGATTCAATAATCAGTGTTCTCAGTTTAAAAATGGAGACCTGTGGGGCAGGCAGGGTCACACATGACCATACTCCCAGCACTTGGGAGGGGAAGCAGGGGCATAGCAAACCCTAGACCTGCTTGGGCTACATAGCAAAACTCTGCCCCCTCCAACTCCAGAGAAAAGGATAATAATGACATAAAGTGACCCCACTGTCCCTTCTAGAAGAGAAAAACCAATGTGGCCAAACAGAATACATGGTAAAAATAAACCACAATTCAAGAAGATTTTCTTGAACTTTAGAAAGGGGGTTAAAATTATGTATTGAAAAAGAATAGCCAAAACCTTAGAATATGAAAACAAGAACTGAACACCAAGACATTCTTCCCATTACTTACGTTAAAGAAAAGGACACACATCTAGGATAGCTATACAAAAACACTGAGTGGCTTCAAAAGGAAGAAAGTCATAGTAGAGCTAAAAGAAAATAAGAATAACACGTTCAAGTTTCTCAAGGAAAACACAACCAGGAATTTTATATCCAACTAAACTTACTTTTAAGTAAACAAGATACATGGAGTTTCACGCTCAATATGTAGATGATGAAGAGGATTGCTCCCCTGCAGCCTGCTGAGGGGGTCCACTAGAAAACAAGGGTCACACAACCCTAATGACTAGGCAAGCCACTGGCGATGTGGAAGCAAGACTAGGAAGGATGAAGGGCGAGTATGAGCTGCCTGCTGCTGGTGGAGGTGTGCTGAAGGCTTAAACAGCCATGCTAGAATGAGGGAAACATGTTCCAACTTTAGTGTTGCCTTGCAACTATTATATGTGGGTCGCTGGGGGAAGCAGACGAATGAACATAGATACTTTGCCCATCATTACGCCTGTCTTTGAGATCTGTGATTTAGTGTGGGGGTGGGGGGTACCACCTTAAGTGCAAACAGTCTGTATTGGAACTGGGAGTGACTGCAGGTGGCTGAAAAGACCTGTACCAACAACCAAGCTTGTTCCAGTGAATAACACTGTCAGACACAATTGGGACTTTTTGGGTAATTGACCGATTTGGGTTTAGGGAATGTACAAAATGAGCTTGGGACATCTTGTCATACCAGACAACAAACACACTTTGAGCAAGCAATGTCAAAAGGACTCCATGGAGTCCAAAGATTGGCCACTTGAGCTCCACTGGAATAAAAGTAGCAACGTCTTGAAATTTGTCAATCATTCATGATGTGTTTAAGTTAATGGTTTCACAATGGTTAAAAAAAATAAAAACAAAACCCCCCACCATTTAGAATAAGGAACATTTCAGTATATTGATAATCAATAAACAAAGAGAAAGAATCAGTGTATTCTAGCAGCCTTATATATTCTTATACTAGTTGATTTGTGTTGCTATGTCAGAATTTAGGGCCCAGAAGTTATAAAGAGCAAATTTATTGGCTCACAGTTGTGCATGGAGACTGGGAAATCCATTATTAAGGCAATGGCATCTACACAGAATGAGACTTCTTGCTGTTCCATCTCACATGGGAGGACAAAGAGAAAACGGCTGCTTCTGAAAGTCCTTTAATTAAGGGGTGGGCCCACCTGCCAGGGTGGCATGCTCATGGCTTAACCGGGCATTAAAGGGACGCCTACTAAAGCAATGCTGTTAATACTGGCACCTGAATTCCAACAAAAATTTTGGAAAGGAGAGAATCCAACCATAGCAGCATAGCGCTACGTGGATCAAGATAATCACTGATCTGTCTTATTAACACACTAAAAGAGAGAAACCATGTGATTATATTAGTACATACAGAAGAGGCAGTTTTACAAAATTCAACATTAGTTTCTAATTAAAATTAAACTCAGCAAAATTAGGAGTAATTTCTTGAATGTGACAAAAGGTGCCTGTAAAAAATTGGTCGCTTAGATGTCGAGGTAATTTCAGTACTCGGGAAGTTGACGCAGGAAGTTTAAAGCCAGCCCATTCTGAACTACACGGTACCCAAACTCTCATCACCACGAGCAGCAAAAGTCTGGCTTTTCACATGATCTTAACAAATGGAGAGTGCTTCTGTCTTTAGTTTCAGGACATACAGGATGTTCACTCAAATTCTCAACATGTTATGGGAAGTTCAGCCAATGGAAAAAGACTAAGAAAAAAGTCATCCAGATTGCAAAGAAGGAAATAAAACTGTCTTTATTTACAGACCACATTGTCACTTGCCACTAAGCTATAAAATGTACAATTTACCACAAACCTCCCAAAGCAAATATATGTCTTATCCAATGTTTGGTATAGAAGACCAATGTGCAAAACTCTATTATTTTCATATATCAGAAATCAGTCAGAGATCAGAATTACACAATAGCATTTGCTATAACATTGAAAAATGTGAATCAGGTTTGGGTGTGGCTCAGTGACAGAGTGCTAGTCTAGCCTGTGGAAGGCCCTGCTTTAATTCCTTGTTTGTGAATCTTCGCCGAGCATGGTCGCACATGTCTGCAGTCCTGTCTAGCAAAGAGGCTGAGGCGGGCAGAACACTCGCACTCTGGAGTTTTAGGCCAGCTTGAGCAAGAAGATAAGACAGTGTCTTCGAGGAAACATCCGGCGAAAGTTGTGTAAGGCCTGTAGTAGTTCCCAGGCAACAAATGCAGAGACAGACTGTGGCATTACTGAATGAAACTTAAAAGGACCATATAATTGGTTATCAGCCAAACTGATCCATGGATTCAGTTTGAAATCCTAAGCAAAATCCCAGAAGCCTTTTCTTTTTTGAGAAGTTGACATGCGATTCTGGAATTCATAACGTCAAGAGCCAAGATAGCCGGGCATCAGAGTGGCTAGTTGGTGAAGGCAGCAAACCTAGGTCAAAGGAACCATTTACTAGGATAGGCTAAGAAGAGAATGACCTAGAAAAGAGGGCTGCCCACCCATGAGTCTGTTCATTTCCCCCCAAGAAACCATTCCGGCTGACAGCTAGGTAGATCAGGACAGGTGTGGAGAACTGTCTCAATGCCAAGGCACCCCGATAGGATACAGTCTGGAGCTGGGAATCTGGAGGAGCGAGAAGGAGAAGGGCTATGGGTGGGAAGTGTTGGACGTTGAGACAGTGTGGAGGAAAGTGTCTTCAGTATCTGTTTCTTTCCCAGAGAGGAGCTAGAGGCTCCAAGGAAGGCCACACATGCAGGCACCCGAGCTGGGAACAGAGCTCAGGACTACAGAAAAGGCACTGCGCCTGTTAGGACCTCTTCTGGTGTAGGAATGCCAGCTTCTTCCCTGGAAGAATGTCATGTACTTGGGTCATTAAAGTCACACAGAGCCTGGTAGTCTGTTTGCATTGTAAAGATGGCAGAGTGTTTCCTAATAGTTGAGTCTGGCTCCAGGCCACAGAACACGCAGATGGAGAGAACCCAGGACAGCCAAAACAGGGTGAGAACAAAGTCAGAAGGCTAACCCTGCCTGTTGCCAAAGGCATAGACATAAAGTTTTTCATGCATCTATCATGCCTGTTGTTTCTGATGTCAGCTCATATAGTGGTTTATTTATGATTCTGATCTTATCAAAGAACCATCTTTTTATTTTGATAATTTCTGGGTTTGTCTGTTTCATAAATTTTTGCTGTGATCTTTATTATTTCCTTTGTCCTACTTAGTTTTGGTTTAATTTTCTTGTGTTTATTTTTCATAGCACTTAAAAAAATGTAAAAACATTGAACACAAAATCAATCCTGTCAAGAGAAATTTTCAGTGTACAATCCGGCGCTGTTTCCTGTCAGCACACTTTAGTACAGCAGATCCCCGGAACCTGCTTATCCTGAATGGCTGAAATGTTATCCCTTGTACAGTAGCTCATTTCCCACTATCCTGCCTCGAGCAACCAGAACTCTGGCTTCTGTTTGGTCTCTTTCACATACACTTTTTATCCTTTTGCAACTAGCTCATTTTACCTAGCATAATGTGTGGCGTGTTGATACCACATTTTGTTTATCTATTTATTCACAAAATAAATTGGGTGTGTTGTTTGCGTGTCTTGGCTCTTAAAATCAATGCTGTAACAAACACAGGAGTTCAAACAAATCTTTGAGAGTGTAATTTCATTTTTCCTGCAGAAATACTGAGAAGGGTTGTTGGGTGTTATCAGACCTCTCTTTTGAGACTTTTTGAGGAAGCCTCATGTGTTTTTCAATGCAGCAGCATCATTTATATTCCTGGACACTGACTAAGAGTTCGCGTCTCTGATGCACATCCTTGCCTCCCCACCTCCTCCCTAATTGGTTATCTGTTCTGTTTCATTCTGGGGTGCTCCTGTTGTGGGGTCCTCAGGATTCACTACAGCATTTTCTTCCTGCCGGTCTAAACTGCTTTTAAAGCACCTTATTCACATGCTTGACGTTGCATTTCCTCTAGAGTATTGGAGGTTGACGAAGTATCATCCACGGGGCTGAAGGAGGCCTCCGCAGTTAAGAGCCCTTGCTCTTGGCGAGGCCTGAATTTGGTTCCCAGCATTCATATGGTGGATCTGACTCCCTGCCATGGCCCCACAGGTACCTACATGCACAGGATGCAAATAAATACAGATATACACTCAGGCACATACACACATGGTTAAATTAACAATGTCTCCCAAAACTCCCTTACGGCAACCGGTTTCTTCTCTGCCTTGTTGCCAAACAGGAAATATTTATAAGTACTTTTGTTGTTGTTGTTGTTATTGTTGTTTTGTCCACTCTGTCATCAGTGCCAACTTCGGTTTATTAATTTTGTCCTTATTGAGTCGAACGTTCCTACTTCTTGATGTCTGGCAACCTTTTAAATGAAGTGCTCAGTGTTACACATTTTACCTTACTGGTGCTGGTTACATTTGTATTCTTATAAGAAATCTTAAGTTTTGCTCTAGGGTAAGTTACCTAGGAATCATTGAATCCTCTCGAGTCTTTTAAATGTCTGCAGGAAGTGATCAGAATAGAACTTGGTCTGGGATTAACGTTCCCCTTTAATGGGTCAACGCCCTTCTGAGCAAACTACCTAATGCTCCAGGTATTAGGAAGTTCTTCATTCTGGCTGGTGAGGACGGCTGCTATTCTGGGCCCCACGTGAGCTTGAGGCCCGTTCCTTCTAATCCTTTGGAGCAGCTCTCTCTTGACCTTGGGTAGTTTTCCTTACGCGAGGAAAGCTCTCGCTGAAGACTTGAGGGATCTTTAAGATCCTTCATTTTCTCTCTTGGTGCATCTTTCTCCTTTCTGCTTATCTGTCCTTTCTTCAAACTCCTGTTGCTTTGCCCCTGTACTCACAGCCTTCTCCCCCTCACTCAGGGAAATCCCTGACTTCTCCAGGGAACCCCCATCTTAGATTGCATATCTGAATCATCCTACAGGCAGCAAGTTGGGGCTCAGAGCTCTTGGTGTTTGGTTTTAACTTGAGAACGGTTGTTTCTTCTGGTAAATATGCTTCTACTGCATCTGTTATCTTAGACTGCTATAATAATGGATTATTATAGATTAGGTGAATTAAACAACTGATATTCATTTTTTTATAGTTCTGGAGGCCAGAACATCCATAGTGCCAGCAAGATAGTATTCATTCTGAGACCTCTTCTGCTGCCTTGTGGGTGGTCACCATCTTACCATGTGTTTAAGTGGCCAGTATGTGAACACTTAGAAGGGAACATCAGTCTCTTCCTTTTATTATAAGGATATTAACTCCACCTTGGGTACTCTAATTTTATGCTCTTTTAAGCACAATTACCTCCCGAAGAACCTGCTTTCTAATCTCACCACATTGGGTGTTGGGGTTCATCATATGATTTTAGAGAGGCACATTCGGTCCTTAATCCCCATCTTGTTCAGAAGTGAGAATCCTTTCAGACTGTGTTTTGAGGAAGCCTAACCTTCAAGATGTACAATATCAAGGCTCTGGGGCAGCTAATCAGGTAATGTCACTGCAATAATTCTCAGTCTCTAATGGCCTTGTATGCAGTGTGAATTCCCATGAGGCATATATAGTATGAAACAGCTCCAAATTCATTACTAGAAAACTCTAAAGGGAGGAAGAAGCATTTTTGATGGAGCCTGCTGTTCTGATGTCACTTTTTTGCATGACTATCTACCTGTTAATTGTAAAATCCAGCCAATGAGTGATGTCTCTCCTTCTGATAGTTCAACTTTCCAGTGTTAACTGTTTTATATGCTTCTTTCATATCCAGAGGACCAGTGTAGGAACACAGTCCAAGAAGGGAGTTGTATGAGACGTCTGAGTGCTTATGAGAAATCTCCAGGATAACAGACGAGAGTCTTGTGACCTCTGTTTCTTAAAAACATGGGATTGCTCTTGGAATGTGTTTTTGTGCCCTTCCCAGGTATAGCAGAAAGGAATGGGTTTACTCAAGATTGTTCATTACAATTGGTTATTGTTTGTGTGCTGCTTGTCTGTCATATGAAGCTTGCCCTTGGGATTGAACACTTTAGTCATGTGACTCCTCTTAACTCTGAGAATAAATTGTCCAATCTTTTGAATAAAGTTGGCTATTGCATGAGACTTCAGTCTGTCTCATTTATTGGCTCCATTCTCCCAGGCCCCATTTCCTCTAGAGCAGTAAACACACCAAGCCCTATTTATTTGACATTTGTTTGCATATTAGAGATGAAGAACAAAAGCTTATGTTAGGCAACATACTTAGCAATGGTGGAGGTAGAATTTAAGTTCATTTTTGACAGACTGCAAACAAAAATGGGGAAATATTTGTGAGGATATGTGAGAATATGTTTGTAACTGTCTGTTTTCTTTGTCTCCAGATTGGGGTGACTAATATGCAAATACTATATGTACAGGAAATGTTCCCTTCCCTCTCAGCTACCTCTCTCACTTGGGCTGGGCGTCCTGGTGGTATGGCAGAAGTGAAGGGAGACCTGATGTAATCCTAGGAGGCGTCTTCATACAACCAAGTATTTATACTGGTAAGAAGACTCTGGAATGGCATGAGGGTTGCTGGTGCCTTTCTCTAGCTGAGCCCGCCGGCTCTGTTTTAGGGCTAACATGCTTGGTTGGCTTTCTGGTGAGGAAAGTTGAGTTCCTTGTCGCTGGCAGAGTGCCTTACCACATTCCTGTGCTTGAACCAGCATGGCATCATCCAGAGCTGACAGAGCTGGGGACTAAGATGGCGTCTAGTCAGCTGTGCTCCTACACAAAGCATCTGTCTTTATACACACTCAGTTCTTTTCATTGTCTTTCACTTCTTACACAGAAAATGCTCATTCACTTCTCTACTGGAGGAAGAAGCCCTTTAGCATGTACAGTAGCTTAGTCCCTTTCCATCTGTCTCCTTTCTTCCCTCCCTGTCTCTGCCCCGTGTTAGTCCATCCATCTTCCATGTCATTGGTGTCAAGCTTTGTGTATTACGTGTACAGGGCAATGGGCATATTAGAGGTAATTTATGCTTTCTAGTTCAAGGGAGCTTCCTAGTGAAAAAGGAAGATTGATAAAGGAAGAAGCCTGGTGCAGTCTAAGTATGGCTGGCTGCTTCTTGACATAGCCAGAGCTATGGACGGGTTCCTCTGCTCTGGTATGGCACTAGGTGGGTGACTTGGCTATTTCCACTCATCTGGTGAACGTGGTTCTCTTCTTCCTCTTTTGATTTCCTTCTGCTCATTATTTCTGTTTGTTCATGACATGGAGAGAGATTATTTGAAATGTTCAGGAAGAACTTGTCCTGTAACTTACTGCAGGTTCTAGTCCATGGCTGAGAGACAGAGAGTGAGAAAGAGAGAGAGAAAGACCAAAGGCACAAAGATTTGAAAGAAGCAATATTATCTTTATTTGCAGCATCCTAGGGAAGCTACAAAAAAGGATAACAGAAGTATTTTTTCAAGGTCTTAGGATACAGGGTCAATATGAAAATTCAGTTGTACTTCTGTATATTAACAACAAACCACCGGAAATTGAAAGTTAAAAATATAATTTACAGTAAAATAAACAAGAAATAACTAGGGATAATTTTAACAAAATACGTGCAAGAATTTCTCACTCAAAACTACAATATATTATTGAGTGAAAATTAAAAAACATCCTAAGTAAATGGAGAAATATACTGTGCTCATGGATTGGACAACTCAGTATTATGATATCAATTGTTTCCAAAGCTATTTATAGAGCAAATGTTATTAAAAAAAATCCTAACAAACTCTTTTGTGGAAAACTGAAATGCTGATTCTAAAAGTTATTTAGAAAAGCAATAATACTGAAACATCTTAAATAATTTTGACATAAGTGAACAGTTACACTGTCAATCCCAAGACTTGCTCTAGATCCACAAAAATTAAGATGTTATGCTGTTACAGAAAGACAGACACGGATCTACAGGACATAAAATCAAGTACCTGACACCAGCTACCTCCTCCTGCCTCTGTAGAGGTCTGATATAGAAGAGAAAGCGGTCTGCTAAGCAAATGGTGGGTGTCCAGCGTGAAAATATGAACCTCAGCCCTAACTTACCACACACTAAAAAAATCTTAAAAACAATAGACCAAAATGAATGAGAAAAATTATAAAGTTTATAGAGGAAAACACGGATAAAGTATGTACAACTTTGAGTTAAACAAAGATTTTATAGATAGTATGCAAAAAAGAAAAAACAGCTAAATTTGATTTCAATAAAATTAAAGTTTTTGCTCTTGAAAAAGATAGTTTAATCAGCACTCTGTGTGGGAAAATAAAGAATTGCATGTAAATATGAATGAAAGGAATAATTTTAAAAAATATATGGGATAACCCACAGAATGGGATTTCTAAGCTACATCCACAATAAAGAAGTCCTACAGTGTTAGGAGAAGGTAATTAATTTCACACGGACAAAAGACTGAGCAGAAGAAGATGTTGTTCTACCTAACTGGGGAACTAACAGGAAGAGAATGGTCTCCTGATAGCTTAGCTAACAGTGACAACCAGGACCTGGAGCCACCATAACTAAGGTGTTGTTGGTGCGAATGTAAGATGGTGGAATCACTGCACAAAGAAACTCAGTGACTTCTTAGAAAAGTAAACAAGTGCTTACACAGGGCCCGGAAATGAACTGCCAGCAATTGCCTTGGGGGAAGGGAGCCGCCTGTCCCTACGAAGATGTGCACTTGACCATACCTGTCCCTCAGCACTGTCAGCAAGTGAGCAAGTGCAGCAAGCCCAACCCAAGAGGGCTGAGGAGACATCTAGAGGACAGACCCTGCTCTTTAGGACTAGCCGCAGTTCTGTGACTGAAGTGAGTGCCCGTGAGTGTGCAGGGGTCTCAACAGGAGGGGACAAAGGGAAATGCAAACATTCTGCACACAATTGTCAAAAGTGGTGACGTAGGTACGTACATTTGTACAGAACTGTACACTTAAAGCGAGTTCTACCTTACATATGTACAGCTTTATTGTATACATATTCACTTAAATAAAAAAAGGAGGCAGTAATTTTTCGTCTCTAAAGATATTATTCCCTTTGAAACTTCCTCAGTAGAAAACTAGAGGTAAAATGGCTACATGTGGCTGGGCAAGTTATCACTTTGAACAACGTTCCTCGTCAAATTAGAAGACCTTACGCATTCACCTGCAAACATTCATTATACTGTTAGTGGGGCAAGGACTATGCTGGGTGCTAGAGATGAAAAGCTGAAAGGAGACCATCACTGCCCTCAAGGAGTTACCACGGAGCAGAAAAGAAAGACAAGCGAAGACTGGCTAGCACGCCTTGGGCTGATTGAGGGTATGAGGAGCATTCTTCCTGATGATGCAGCACCTGAGTTAGGTTCTGAGGTACAAGTTAGAGTTAGGTGAGAAGAGAAGAGAAAGCATTCAGAGCCATGGAGCTATATGACAAAAGGCCAAAGGTCAAAGACCCTTGTAAGGTACATCAGGTAGGCACGGAACATAGGCTTTATCCTCATAAGGCCACAGTTTCGCCCTGACTGAAGAAGTTTAGAAGTTCTACGCCAGTTTGAACAGTGGATAGATGGGGTTTCTACACCTCCTGGATCTCAACCCTCAAAGGAAAGTAATCATAGAAGTCAGGATCCTTTCTATTGCAAATAAAAATCCTTAGGCTTATGTACAAAAAGGTCCATGGAGCCCATGGGGGTGTGTTCTGGGGATCCACAAAAACCGAGAGCAGCTTTTCTTCTTTCCATGTGATCACATTGTTTCTCACAGTCAGTTTCCCTGAAAGTTTACACCAGAGTTCTCTAACCAAGTGTCCCAAGCTCTCGCCGGTCATAGACTCCGAGTTGATCTCAAAGCCATTCAATGGCCGGTGGGACGGCACATGTGGCTGCTTGGCCAGCCCAGAGAACTTGGAGGGAGGACTCTGTGAGGCCTGAAGCACACAGAGAAGAGGCGAACTGCAAGGAGAAGCCTTTGTGGAAGAAGAGAGACTAGATATTTGTGTTTAGCAAAAATGTATTCCAATTTTGGAACAATTCAAGAAATGCAAAAACATGTAGACAATCTCTTCTTATGACTTGGGCAGCCAGGAAGTTAATGCCAGTTGCCTGAAGAATGCCCACTGTTACAAGTACATAAATGGATGAGCAAAGACACAGAAACAATTCTAATGTGCAGGATGCAGCATATGTTAGCAACAGAGGAGTTTTTCTGAGTGAGGCCTGGAATATGAGAGTTCCTTATGCAGAGGAAAATGAACAAAACAGCCAGAAGGGGCTGAAGATCATGCTTTTGCTGAAGTTGAGGTGTATGGGAATGGCTCATCATGGGACAAGGAAATGGAAAGTCCAGACTATCAGGAATTGTTCTATGCTTATGAGTGGGGACTTCAACTTTTAAGCAACAAGGAGTCAAACTTTGTAAGCACAGGAATAACTCAAATGGATCAGCATTTAGAGAGCTGTAGAGAGACTTCTTGAGACAAGGAAGAAATGAAGTATGAGGACCGAGTTAAACTTTGGATTAGAGGGCAGAGAAGGTACAAGCTTATTGGTCTCTCTTCTCCCTGTGGATTGGGAGGAGAGCCCAGGCTGACCAGGAAGCACTAGACAGTTAAGTCAAGCTGGGCATTCCTAGCCAGGAAGCTGCAGTAGCAGAGCATCCTGATCCAAAGATTGTCGGACAGGCTCTTCCAGACACGAAACTGTGGTGCATGGTAGTGGACTGAATTCGAAAGAACCAAAACAACTTGCCTGAGAAGCTACTTCACTGTGTCTATGACCATTAGCCCTGCACCCCTAGTCTACCAGAGCCCTGTGGTCACTGGCCGAGCAGAAGGGAAGGGGGCATTGGTGGTTGATCGGAGATGGCACAGGGGAATGCAGGTGGAAGAAGGCCGGGTGAGGCGGTCTGAAGAGGCCCTGGTAGGAGTAGGAGGATGACCTGCCTGCTCTCTTGGTAGTGCTTCAGAGCAGCTAAGGGCAGCTGGAAGGGGTTTGCAAAGTGGGAAGTTGCCCAGCAGCTTTGGTCTGGGACTAAGATTCAGAGCCAAGTGCACTGAATGAAAGTATCTATCAGGTAATAATTGGTTTCTCAATAGACATAATCTCAAGCTGTCACAAAATACAACACGCATGCCAATGAAGCGGGCATTCTTCATATGTTACCTTCCAGCTGTTGACATCAAACTGTCACATAAAAATTAATACATATGGAATCGATATTTTTACATTAAAAATCACTTTCAGGTATATTTTCTCATGGGTCCTTTACAATTTTTTAAGGAAAACACAGCAGGAACAATATTTTTTAATCATCTGTCTGGTCTCCCTCTCAATTGCCAATAACAGAGATCTAATTATTTAGGAACATATATGAGCAAAGGTCCCTAATCTAGTGTCTCAGACAACTGCAATGTCTCTAACTAGTGAGTTCACATCATCTTTAAAACGTTTAAAGATGGCCATGTCTGTAAACATCTACTAATCATTTAAAACGCAACTTCTTCCTAATATTGTTGCCACTGTGACAAAGGGAGGGGCGCTAGGCCTGGAGTCATGTTTGTCCCTCCATGGAGGTGCATCTGGACATGCACGACAGCAAGGCATATGACATGAATGTGCCACTTTCAAAAACAATAACATGTGGGTTTAAGAATCAATCACAGAACAAATTGTTTAGTCTCCAGTAAGTCAGGAAACACTGATGAATAAGATAATTTAGATTTTTCAGTAAATTCTTCATATCTAATTTAATTTCACTGCACTTGAATTACTACGTTGAATTTAATAAGATATGCTGTGAAAATAACAGATTCCTAAGATACATTTGATGAGATTTAATAAAATTTCAGATAAGGAGAGTATCAATCTATTGGTTTATTTGAGTTTTATTAAAGTGATCAGCATCTTCAATTTTCATCTAAAATTAGAAGACAATATTTTTTCACATCCTATTATTCCATATACTGAAATGGTATATCTTTAAAGAAATATAAAACAAAACTTTTGCTCATAATGAACACTAAGTAAGACCCAATCCCTTGAATACTGGCTTCAGTTCTAGAATGAACGAACACTTGTGGTGTGTCTGAGCTGTTCTGCTCCAGAAGTCAATCTGGAAGGACTGAGCTTCAGCATAGCCAATGTGATTTTCATCCTTCCTTCTTAGATTCTTCCAAGGAAACAGACTCTGGCACCATGCCTCAGCAGTGTCCAGGCTTCTATGTGAAAGACGTAAGGTTCGGGAGTGCAAGGGGAGCCCTCTATACATTTCCGGCTTCCAGCGTGAAGAGTGAGATATTATAAGATGGAGGCAGTGGTGCAAAACACCCGCAATCCCAGCACTTGGCAGATGGAGGCAGGAGGATGTGGAATTCGGTCATCCTCTGCTGCACAGTGAGTTTGAGGATAGCCTGGGCTATATATAACTGTCCCAAAAAGTATGGGATGGAGATATCTGTATAAATTTTCAAATGGAGATATTTAATGGAGAAATAAAGTGGAAGGATCTGAAAATCCATCATAAATTAAAAGCTAATTAACATACCAAAGCACAGTTGAATTCCCACTCAAATGCATGATTGTTTCCAAGCCTTTTCATGTCCTATCCCATCATTGGCTTTAGTGGGGAGCAATTGATAAATAGAACTATATCTAGGGAGAAGTTTACAAATCAACAAGAAGCTGTGCTACCTCTTGACGTTTATTATAGTGCCTTTAGTTCTTATTGCATATATGGTACGTGCCCGTTACAAGTAAGGAATCTGTGCATGTAGGATGCTTGGTTCAGTAGAAGAGATGTCTATTGCTTCTCTGTTGACAGTCATCAGCATGCAAGCACAGTATTTGGTGTGTAGGGTTATTGTTTCAAAAAGTGAAAAACTTCTTAGCTTTAACTGAGGAGGGAACATGATCTTTATTGGCTTATATGCAACGTTTAATTTTGGTTGTATGCAGAGTTTGCATAGTTCATGATTAGTTTCTAATGAAAAACTAGATGTGCTGTCAGTGACCTCGACGATCAGGTGACAGTGGCAAACAGAAAAATTTGAAGAAGAGGCATAACTTTTAAAGTAGAAAGGTCAGCCAGAACTGCCTGGAACAAAAAAACCAAAAAGAAGTTATTAACACCAAAGTCTGTCAAATCAAGCACCACATAAACCCCTGTTCGGGATGAGCCTGGCGGCGAGCCCCTCTCAGTTCTTCAGCTGGCTTCAGTCTCTCACGGGGCTACGCTTCCTTCCTGGAGTCTCTGAACATGTGCACAATCTAAAATGCACATAAGAAGAGAACTGAGCTCAGCCTTGCACCTTCCTCACATCACAGGCAACGGGAGTTTATAGAAGGTCTAGCGTTTCAGCCTGGGTCTATTAATAAACCTCCATTATGAACCCTAGACCCGTTACTCTAGTGTAGAGAGTGACTGAGTGAAGGGAATCGTGTTGAGATGCGGCTAATATTTACTCAGTTGCACGACACAGAAACATCCTCATCCCTTTAGGCACAACATGTAGGTGCCTATTTGAAGGACAAGACTCACAGCTCTCTGAGAAATAACACATACATCCATGGCAGGCACTATCTGGCTGAACCACATCTCAGGTATAAATTCTACCACCGAAAGAAATCAACTTTAAAGTTTATTAGTGGTTACACCACAGAGAAGACTGACAGCCACCCCCCAACAAGAGTGGACTGCAAATAGCCCATCCCATGGGCTCTTGCCCCATAGACTGGTGCTAGTCTCAGCCTCCCATCTGAGAAGTTTCTTTCTGCAGCAGGCTGCAATTAATGCAGAAACTCATAACTGGTCAAAGTGCTGAGAACAGGCAATTGTCAAGTACTCAGTTCTCCACCAAAGCTCAGGAACATAGTGGAAGAAGGGCAGAAAAAATGCAAGAGGCAGAGGACTGGGTGGGAGGCTGTGAGCCTGTGTCTTCTGGACAAGACAGGGCCACTGCCCCTATGAACTCACACAGTTGTGGTTATCTCCACGAGGCCTACACAAGTTTAAGCCTGTCACAATTCCACTCTGCATGAAGGAGAGGTTCACCAGGTCCTCACAGTCTGGAGGAGTTCCCGATAGTTGATGGCTGATGGAGAAGGGGCTCATTTTCTCAGTGGTGTAGTAGCTGATAAGTTGACCATGCTTCAGTAAATAATCTTATACCCAAGCTCACGAAAGCAACCCTAATTAAACCCCAAAGATCACACATACACAGTGGGGGAGGGGAGTAATAAGCATGGGTATTGATTAATGGGAAAGAGGGTTTTATCAAGAGACAGAGAGGGATGAGATAAGGTAACAATAGTGGTTGAAATTGACCTCAATTCACTACATACTTATATGAAAGTGATTGTCAAGGGGAAAAAAGGCACAAACAGAAAATATGGTGGAGTATCAGTAAGAATCATAACTGAATTCTGAAATGGACAAAAATACACAGATGACAGGAAAGAAAGGAAGGAGAGAAGAAAACCAGCTTTAAATCGTTAATTCACCACTGAAAAGAACCCAAAGTTTGGACGGTGAGAACTTCCTTCAAACACATACTATTTAATTCTTTCAGTTAGTGTTCTTGTTTGTAACACATGGGCAAAGAAAGTGTACTATAGGTTCCCATAAAAACCACTAGGTCTTTGGTTTTCCATAACGGTTATAATGGTTTCCTGAAAGAATCTTGTTTATGACCCCTCATAAGAAGGTTGTTTTCAAGTGATTAGGGAAATTTGAGCACTTAATAATACTTAACTCAGAATTTATAGGTTTTACCCGAGTTACAAAATTCAGCTACAAGAAGTGCATGTCCTGTGCACCAGACACTAGAGCGATGGCCTGGCGGCCTCTCGGGAGCTATTTCCATCCCATGGCAGTGAAACTTATCCTTACTTCAGCTGCAGCCAGTGATGTCACCTCCATCAGGTTCACTGCTCGGAAAGCAAACACGGCAGCTGCCAGCACTGGAAAAGAATGCGCACTATTTCAACTGCTGGCCTCCTCAGCAGCCCGGACACACATGCTCTGCCCACAGCCACCACACAAAGCAGAAGGAGCGTGCAGTGCAGCTGTTCCCCTGCCCTCTGCCCTAAGGAGCCGTCGTAAGTGGGACATCTATTCTAGAGAACAGCGCTGAGCCACTTCACGGAGTGAGTCCCATAGTTTGGGGGAAGGAAAATTGGGTGGTCTCAAAAAGTCATTTATAAACAAACGATTTCCTTCACACCAGCAACTAGCACCGTAACTGTTGAAGTGAATGGCGCTCTAAGGGTGGTCTTTCAAGTCAGTTCATTTCGACAGATATTTCTAGTATATGAAATTGAGAAGCCTCAGAAAGTCACATGAAGTTAAATTTTAAAAACTCGTGTGTTTGAGGGAGGTGTCCCAATATAAACATGGGTGTAAAACTGTTTAAAAGTGACTTATAATATCTTGTTATATTTCTATCTTTATGTACCCATTATTGACTTTCATAGCGCTATCTAAGTGGCTAGTTCTACACAGAGGGCTGTTGTAAGGCTAATCTTAGTATTTACTTTGTTAGCTACAAGAAAAATAAGTTGAAAATTCAAAAGCATATAGACAATTTGAATTTAGTAACAGACATTAAGTAGAAACATTGGGACCATCTGTTTCTGTTAACAAGCACACACTCTATCAAAATAGGAGTGACCACAAAACTCCCAGCCAGTGAGGACCCATTTACCAGGCAGGCAACCCTGGTGAGAAAATAGAATTGCCCCTGACTCTACCATTTTCCCCATGGCCTTAGCTGGTAGTGCACTCCCTACCCTTCAAGCACTGAAGCGGGAGGTAAACATGATTTGGAAGGCTGGTTCTCGGGTTCATCGCATAGCCAACACAAACCTTTTTATACGATTTTACTATGAGAAAAACCATGGCAGTTAATTTTCACGCCATCCACTGAGAATTAAGTACTATTATCTGGTTCATTTTGCTAGTGTAGGAACTGAGGCATGGTGAGCTGGCTGTCCTTTCTGGTCACAGGGAGAAACAGAGCTGATACTTAAACCTGGTTCTAAGTTCTGTGCATGTGACCCTTGCATGATTTCCCTATTGAGTTCAAAGGCAAGGAGTAGGACTCGGCCCTGACATCAGAGACTGTGCTCTCTTAGGGAGGGTCAGCATTGCTGTGCCTCGGAAGACTCCAGACGTGGCCCGTGGTGGTCCAGGGCCCTGACAGGAAGGCTGTGTTTGAGGAGTGGAATCAGGCTCTTGCTGTCCAGGTCTCCAACTCACCCCATGAAAGGAGCAGTGCAAGCAGGGGAGCTCAGGCATTTTGAGTGCAGATGAGAGACTTTTGGGATGTCTGGCAAGAGCATTATAATGAGACAGAAAAGAAAACCCTGCAGAAAACTCGGGGATAATCTGAAGATAAATTAAAATGAATCAGCGGGAACTATTAAACATGAAAAAGGGATTAAGAGATCTGGATCAAAGGGCGTTCTTTCTCTTTAGCTGAAAAGAGTTAAAAAGGAATGTAAAGTCATGGAACATGATGTTTACAAGAGTATTAAATCCATTTCTGTAGGCTAACAATTGTTTACTGCTTCCCACTATCTAGAATCATTTTTGGACAGTGGAAACACTTTAGAGGCTAAGAAATATGACTCCCACTTTCATTTCTGTATATAGTTGAGCAGCTGTGAAAGTTTGACAGGATGTCCAAATATTTGCTGCAGCAGGAAAGAGTTCTAGATGGTGGCCAGCTGTGTGTCCGAAGGTAGAGAAGTCCACTGATTGAACTCAGCATCCAAATGGGAGCGCAAAGCCTTTATTTATCTTGGTGTCACATCACACAAGTGCCTTTCTGCTTGCTTCATGTTGAGCTTGTCCAGCCCCTCTGTACGGAACAGTTTGCCATGGAGAGAGGAGCTATACTTTGGGGCATCCTTAACTGAAGCCATGCTGCATATGAAATGTGGAAACGGCTGTGTTCACTGTGGGCTTTCACAACTATTCTCACTACTTTAATCTTAATAAGCTCCATCATGACATCAAGATACCTCCGTCTTCAGCTCTTCTTTAGTGGTCTGCCAGTCATAATTAAGGACAGATATATTTATGAAAAGATTTCTTAAGACTCTATAATAACATATTTGATGTTAAAAGGTGGCTCTTAAATACCTGTATCAAAACTATATGACATAATTGATAGAAATCTGTGTATCTCTTCATGAAGTGATCTATTATTATAGACTTTTCCATGAATTCCAAGGTTGGGAGCTCCAACGCTCCAGTTTTATCTGTAGATGTTCTAAAAATCTTGTAAAGCTTTGAGAGCATTCAGGCAAGTGCGTGGATGCAATATATGGATCAGTTTCTATCTCTTTGCCAGTCCGGTTTTAATTCATGCACTGAACTAATTCATGCATGAACTAACAGAGTACCTGGTAGAAAGCAAACCCAGTATTCCACATACTTCTCTCTTCTCTCTCCCTTTCTCTAAGCTAAGGCAGTGATGAGGGACAAAACCGGAGACCTGGAATCTGAAGAGTCCTTGAAAGTTTTCTAAATCAAAGCTTCCTTCACGGGAAAACATTTCCACTTTCCAGGTGGCAAAGCTCATGCTACTCAGTTACTCTCCGAGAAAGCATTTCTCATACTGCGCTCACCCACTATCTTCTCTGGAATGACCAGAAAATGAGGAATATGCTCTTCAAAGTTCGGGTATACCCAAAGAGAGTAGCCTGGTGAACTCTAAAATCCAGACATTTGTGAAATGGTAGCAGAAAACCAGACTGCTTAGTCTGGAAAATAGAAGACTCCAGGGAAAGATGGGGGATTGAAAGCAGAAAAAACATGAAGCATCTTGGTTTAAAAGGGGCATATTTGGAGCTGTAGAGATGACTCAATGGTTAAGAGCACTTGCTGCTCTTTAATATAACCTGAGATCAGTCCCAAACACCCAAGCAGAGTGGCTCACAACTGCCTGCAATTCTAGCTTTGTGAGATTAGATGCCCTCTTCTGGTGTCTGTGGGTACCCCCCCCCACACACACAAATAATGTCTTCAAAAAGAAAAAAAGGGACACTTTAAATTTTAAGTTATGTTATTCATTTTGTGTGTGTGTTCACATATGTATGTGTGTGGGGTTGAGTGCCACAGTGTACATATGGAAGCCGTGCTATGTGTGTAAAAGTCAGAAGACAACTGTGGTTCTCTCCTTCTACCATGTAGGCCTGGGGGATTTAACTTAGGTTGTCAGACTTGGCAGTAGGTACCTTTATCCACTGAGCCATCTCAAAGGCCCTATAAGGGGCACATGTTAGCCATAACCGTAAACAAATGGGTCCTCTGAAAGCGCAGGATTACCTAGCACTTAAGCATAGAACAGAGGATAAGGGTGCTTGGTCAGAAATGTCTGAAAAGCTATAGGATGCTCTCTGACATTCCTGCATTCCTAGATGATCTGCCACTGTCCTTTAGCTAAAATGATGAGGGTAGACCGTTCTTCCCTAGCAAGTTTATATGAGCGTTAAGAAAAATGACAGAAGGATGCTGGGAGTTGTTAAAGCATCAATCAATGTCAGGCTGACTGCACCTGAGGTGACATTTATCTTCATGTACTTTATAGTTATTCTAATTTCACCTTTCCAAATGTCACCCAAATACTAAGAGACTCTGGCATTCCAGAAAATGTTAATATGGTGCCCAGAGAATATTCTTGACACATTATTTTTCTTATTGCTACAATATCTCAGAGAGGTGATTTTAACAGTAAAGGCAGGAAGCAAACAAAACATGGCCAGGTTTTCAGTACCCCATATATTGTTGCAAAAATATCCTAGTTGTTACTTGAATTTTCTAGTAATCCTAGTAACAAAGAACTGAGTCAGCTGTGCACTAGGGTGTAGACCACATAAGGAATCTGTACGTGGAACTCTCAGTCTGATTGGTTTACATCTGTTGTATAAACTGCTTAATCATTAGCAATGGATGAATCTATGGCTTCCTTGAGCAAACGAAGAAGTGCCCCTCCTCACGTTTTAAAGAGAGAATACCTAAGAGAAGAAATTTTGGCACCAGGGTAGAAGCCAGAGACTACGAGCAAAAATGAAAAGGTTTGGAAGTAGAATAAACTGCAGTCCAGAGAGGCATGCCTTGAGATATGCAGGGGCTCAGCCTCTGAGAAGGGACACGGGACAGAATGTTCTGAAGCTGGGGGTTAGAGCATAAGGCAAGTATATCTGCTGCACAAACCCCACAGAGACCAGGACTCAAGTGGAGTAGGGAAGTTAGGTGGGTGCATCAGAGCGCAGAACCGCAGAACCTGTCTTCTAGGCCTGCTCAAGCTATTAAATGTTCAGTGATGAACGCAGACCCTTCCCTAATGACGGTAGGAAAGGGGCTTCGTGTAGAAACAGCATGGGTTGCACAAACAAGCATTCACTCTTACCAGCAAGAATTTCCAGAGAGTTGTATCCTAGGATTCTATCCCACAAAAGCAAGAGTTGATCTGTAGCTAAGTATCCAGAAAAAGCTCGAACCATCCACTTAAATGATATACGAAGTCTGTGGGCAAGAAAATTAAGAATTAATTGTGCCGTTAGATCCTCTCCTCAGAAAAGGCAATATTAGAAGAATCAAACCAGTTCTGTTTTTATTATAAATATTTCAAGACTCTTTATTTCCTAAAAGCTGAAAAAGGTCACTGGCAAGCAGATGGGTCTTCAATCTGAGGTCCCTGAACTACTAAGAGGAGGAACTGTGTACGATGGAGTTCATGTTTATAAACATCTTACACTGATCAACAGTTGTATCTTAATTTTTGGCAAGCCATGACATTTTAGATTGTTGTTCTGAATACTTTAAAAAAGACATTCTCTGCTTTTATATTTTTCAGCTCAGTAAGTTCTACCTGCACATCTCAGCCAAACTGCTACACGAGGTGGATAAAATAAAGAAAAGCAACAAGTAGGAAATATGGAAGAAAAGTGGTTTAAAGCAATAAATACCTTAGGATTCTTATTTCAAACCCTTCATTTTAATGAGGAAGTCATAAAAACAAATTCAATTGAATTTATTTTGCTACAAAAAGTTCAAAGATATATGAGATCCCACTTTTATAAATCATTTATTTATATTACAATAACAGTTTTTCCCCAGAATCACAAAATGAGCCCTTTGGTTTTACCGTCATAAGAGATAAACAAACCTCTCACATTTCTGTATTGTCTATGAGCATCTAAAAGTCACTTGACTGTACCTGAGAGGTCACAGTCAAATTCTTTGTGGAATTATTCTAGAGTTTAATATGATTAAGTATTGGTCAGTGGTATTTATAAATTAAGCCTTTTGATTGGTTTAAAATCAAACAAAAACTTTGTACATAAATATTTTAATATTGAGAAATACATCTAAATAATTATATTAAATAATTTTCACTTTACTCAAATTCTCAGTTTCTTGGGGAAGAAACAGTATTTCTCTTCATATAGATAACACAACAATGACTTTAAAAGCACAGACTCGTTGGGGGTAATTTAGCATAGCAGAATCTACCCTTGCAGGTATACAGTTCCATGAGTTTTATATGAAGAATGACAAGATGAAAATTGTAGAATTGAATAGTATAATAATTATTTGAAAAAGATGAAACATAATGATACAACCTCCAAGTTACTGAATAAGTCTGATAGACTTAAATGAGCAAGGAAAAACTCGGATGAGCATATATCTATAGAAATATGATCTAAAGAAGTCTCTAGTCTCAACCACAGAAAAAAATCATTGGACAATCAAGTAACAAAAATTAAAAGAGACACATAAATAAAAAGCACGTAGAGAGTTTCAAGCACCTCGGTGGGGTGGGAGAGCAAAATTGGAAGCCTGGACATGATGTCACTGCAACCCAGAAGAGGAGCAGATTAAGTGTGGTGCGCAAACACCCTGGGAGATGGCAGCTGACCGAAAAGTCCCACAGCATGACAACAGATATAAATTCACACGATGATCAACAGACTCCAACAGCATAAACTCAGAAAAATCCAAGTCTAGATATATTGCAATCATGTTGCTGAAAGGTAAAGATTTGAGTTTTGATAGCAACCACAGAAAGAAGGATTAAAATAATCCTTCTTGAAATGTTCAGTAGAATTTCAAGCTGTTCAGACACCCAAGCTTAGATTTTTTTTAAAAGTGGAATATAAACATTTACTAATAAAATGCTATGGAACAGGAGGCACCTACCTGTGGAGGCCCAAAAATGTGAGCCTGTTTCCACCTTGTCTTAAGGTCAGAGAGTCTGAGGATGCATAAAATTGTTGACAACAACCAGGGCTACAAATCCTGACCCAGGATGTGGTTACTTGGTTCTTTTGACTTTGAGATGGCCCACGTGGGGAGATCCACTCCACCCTGACAAATGGCCAGGATGTGCAAGAATACTTCTGCTCCTTCTTTTGAAACAGGAGGTTTGACCTTGGGAGTGGCTGTATTCAGGATATTTGGTCTAGGGTGGGTTCACTGCCTAAACAACAGAATGTTAATGACTTGATATCTCAAGGTATTGAAGCAAAGAACTGTTCAAGTTGTCCTTTGTATTGTATTAAAGAAGTCGTTTGTTACCTTCTTCCCCCTTATGTATTGGGGTATAAAAGTGTATGGAAAATTAAATGCAGGGATTTCAGTATTCACTGAATCTCCCTCTGGACGCTGTCCTACGTCTCTGTTTTATTATTTTCACTTACATCTTTACTTTCTTTACTATTTTTCTGATTCCCATACCCCTACCCTGGTAAGTAGTATTTTTGTTGAAGCTGGTCACCAACACCTAACAAAGATCATTCATCAACAGGGTAAATAAAAAATGAATGGTGTGAATAAACTGGAATAAAAACAGGTCAGTTTTTTTAAAGTAGCCAGAAGTAAATGAAAAGAAAGAGCATAGGAAACAGAAAATTCTAGAAAGATAGATTTCAATAAAATAATATCAATTATGTTAAGTAATAAGTGGAATAAACATACCAGTTAGAAGACAGATTACTATATGGGAAGAATCAACTATACTTTGATAAGAAATGCACTTGAAAATTAAAAGCATTGGTAATTGATATATTAAGTTAAAAATAGAAAACACCATGCAATTAAAAGAAAGCTACCATGGCTATACTGGTATCTAGTATAATAGATTTATGGTCAATAATTAAGGACAATAATTGGGCCAAATCTCCTTAAAACATATATTTAAATTATATATAATAATGAAGGAAAAAGACATCTACAATCGTATAGAGACTAATATTGCTCAATAATTAAGAACAGAAGAAAACTGACAAAGAGCTGAATAAAGTAGAAAAAAGGCGTTCCAACATGTGTTAAATTTATTGACATTTATAGACTTATGCCAAGTATTTATGGGACACAAATCCTGTGTGTGTGTGTCTGTGTGTCTGTGTGTGTGATGGTTACAGAACAAGTTTTAGGAGCTGGCTCTTGTCTTTCATTCTGAGGCAGGTTCTCAGGCTGTTTCTCAATGCTGTGCTGTATACTTCAGCTGAGTGGCTTGTCTGAAGATGTCTGGTACAGCCTTCTGTTTCTGCCTCCCATGCTGCCACAGCAGTGCTGGGATTGCAGATATAAGCTATCACATTCAGCTTTTTATGTAGGTCCTGGGGCTGGGAGGTTGGGTTGTCAGGCTTGTATATTAAATATTTTTAACACAGAACCATTTCCTTGCTCCAAGAACATAAATTCTTTTCAGTGGATATGCAACATTTGTCTTGATTGATTATATTTAAGTCAAAAATAAATCTAAAAAAATTCAAAGCTCTGAAGTAATATAAAATGTGCTGACTAACAACAGACTATAAATAGATTGCAATAGTGGAAAAAAACTCCAACATTTCCAATATTTGGAAAGTAATATCACATTAAATAATATCACATTAAAAAATTATGGGATAGGGATTAAGGCAGGGTGTCTCATTGTCCTGGCTGTCCTAGAACTCACTATGTAGATTAGGCTGGCCTCAAACTCATAGAAATCTTTCTACCTCTGCCTCCCAAGTACTGGAATTAAAGGAATATGCCACCATACCCAGCTCAATTTTGAATTATTTAATAAAATGTTTTTCATATCCTTCTCCCTCCCTATCCACATGCTGTCTTAAAAACCCCATCAAACCCCAAACCAAAATGTTTAGGTGGGGCTTCACTCCAGCCCCTGGCATCCATCCTAAAATGTTTGAGTGGAACTTTCTATTCCAAGACCCCTCCCCTGGGAGTTGCCACACCCCACACTCCACCTCTGAAAAAGCCTACCAAACGGTGATCTCTCCCCAGGGAAGGTCAAGATCACTCCCACAGGCTATTTAAACTACCCCCAGAGGAAAAGTATGTGGTCCTTCCGGTCTCCCCCCCACCCCACGTTTTCCTGGAGGGCCACCAGAGAGGGCATCCATTAACATGGTCTGATTTGGATTATTGCATCGGTGGGGCGGTTTGTTGGGCCATAAAAACTTTATACAGACACACACAAAAAAAGACAAAACAACTACAAAACTCACAAAACAACAATAAAACCCATAGGGTCTGTTTTGGGTTGGTCAACTACTTCCGGGCATGAAGCCCATCTTGAAGTATGGTTGATATACCCAGTGCCATTACACTGAAAAAGACCGATTTTCCCTTTCAGCAGGTATCAACTGTAAATAACTTCTTGGTTAGAGGTAGGACTTTGGGCCCTCTTTCCCTTCTCTTGTACATGCTGTCAACAGTCACTGTGAGTTCATATGTGTATCAGCCATGTAGTATCTGGAAGACACTGTTTCCTTGGCTATTATAATCTTTCCACCTCCTTTTCACATAGCTCCCTGAACCTTGATGAAGACATCCCAGTAATGGCTGAGTGCTCCAGAGCATCTCATTCTCAGAACATTGTTCAATTGTGGGTCTCTGTGTTAATTGCCATTTCCTGTAAGAAGCTTCTCTGATGAGAGATGAGGGATGCACTGATTTATGGGGATATCAATATATCATTAGGATTCATTTAATTGCTACATTCATTTAGTAGAATAATAGTAGCAAGTTTTCTCTAGGGACTATTATCTATCTAGTTCCTAGACTTATTAACAGTTAGTTAGGTCTATCTCTGGTTCTTGGAGCTGCTAGCAGTTCCAGGTATGGACTATATCTCATGGAGTAGGCCTTAAGTCCAATAAGAATGGGTTGGTTACTCCTATAACATTTGTGCCACTATTGTACCAGTGGGTATATCTCTCAGAGTTCATAGCTGGGTGAGACTGATGATTATTTGTGTATAGTACTTTCTAGCAATATGAAAGCTGGTCAGTAAGGGTCTAATACGAGCGTGAATGATTTCTCCTTAAACATTACTGTTTTTAATATACTTGATGGTCAAATAGGAAATCACAAAGGAAAATCAAACCTTTCTAATTGAATGAGATGATAACATATAAAAGTTTACTGGGATGAGGTAAAATTGACTCTGAGAGAAATCTTTAACAATAATGCTTGTTTTGAGAAGGAGAGGTACCATAAATAAGAGTAAAATAAACCCAAAGAAAGTATAAAGGTAAAAAGAATGAAAGAGCAGAAATGAGAGTCACTGAAACTGTAAAACAAGAAAAAACTTAACAGGACATCAGGACATAAAATTCATTCTTTCAAAGACGGCTAAAGTTAATAAATCCCCAGGCAGAATAATCAACAAAAGGAGGCAGAGCAGGGATGCACTGAGCCCTATCCCCAGGACCAACTCCAACAAGAGAACTGACTGATGCAAATTGTCCTCTGATCTCCACAAGCGTGTGTGTGTGTGTGTGTGTGTGTGAGAGAGAGAGAGAGAGAGAGAGAGAGAGAAAGAGAGAGAGAGAGAGAGAGAGAGAGAGAGAGAGAGAGAGGAGAGAGAGAGAGAGGGAGAGAGAGAGGGAGAGAGAGAGAGAGGGAGAGAGAGAGAGGGAGAGAGAGAGAGAGAGAAAGAGAGAGAGAGAGAGAGAGAGAGAGAGAGAGAGAGAGAGAGAGAGAGAGAGAGAGAGAGAGAGAGAATACATTGTTTTCTACCTATCTGCTGGGCTTTTTATACTTCCTCCTGTTGAAGAATTTTAAGAAACTAAAATCTAAATGAAGAATTCTTGTAGTGATTTAAAATGTGTACGTAGACTAGAAACAACTACCCACACTTTATTAGAAAACAACTACCCACACTTTATTTTCTAGCAATGAACTAAACACCTTCAACCCAATAAAGAAAAAGCCCAGTTATAGCCAACTTTTAATCTCCCAACAGTGAACAGAGGTCAGTGAGTGACCCTTTAAAGAGCTCAATACAAACTATTTTTGCCACATTCCTGTTTTACAGTCTCATTTAAGAATACAATACTTTTCAAAAGAGGCCACAAAAGAGTATCAATTCTGAATTATCAAAGGACAATAAAAAATATTGTTTCTTAAATAACACTTGAAACCTTTTTCACATCCAATGGGTATCAGAGAAATGCCTTCTATGTCTGTATCTTGTCTATTCTCACAGAACCTGGAAACAATTCCATAAGGTCATACTTCTCTTCACTTTTAAGATAAAGAAATCGAGATATCTTGATTTAAATATAAATATGAATTTATAGCTCACATAACTTTACCTGGATGCACAGCTTAACAGAAACAGAATTTGCAGCTGGGTTGTATTTATATCTACTAAGGCAGGCACTGGCTATAGATTTATGTATGAAGAAGACAAAAACCACACTTTGTTGCCATTAAGTCCTGAGGCCTTCAAGAGTTAGTGTCCTTTCTTCACACGAACCAACCTTAACAGTGTGTGAGGCTGCTTAGAGAGGACAGAGCAAAGCTCTCATCTAGATGAAAGTATTTAAAAGGAGACAGAGCCATTTACTGAGGTCAGAGCTAATCCACATATTCACCAATATTCGCCTACTACTCAAACTGAGATCAGCGAAGCAAATGCAAAGTTCTATAAGAGAAAACACAGGACAACTGCTGGGAGGGGTTTGGTCTCTTCCCTTTAGTGAAGCCAGCAAACTTTAACCATATAAAGGGCACAGTTGGGCTTTGATAACTCTAGTCCACACTGACTTGTACCACACTTCCCAGGCTCTAATTGTTTTCATTGTGAACTGAAATTAGGTAAATTTGGTGGTCCTTCTACAAGACACAGAACTCAATAGGATTCCAGTCATTCTTCTCAGCACATTGTTTTTTCCAGTGCTGGACCTAAACCCAGAGGCTCGTACATGCTGGACAAGTACTTTCCCACCGAGCTGCGTACCCAGCCCTCTACCAAGAACCCAATTGTTTCTTCTTTCGCAATACAGATGCACTTAATGACTGGTACTTTAGGGGGGAGAATTGTCGCTGTACAGTCTGTACTGTGGCTGTGAGTGCAGGCAAAGAGCAAGAGTGCTGTTTCCAGCTTCACCGTGGGAAAGCATTGTGAAGAGGCAGTGAGGCGATAAGAATACTCACGGCTGAGCTCCGATTTCTCTCAGGTGGTAAAAGAGTTGGGGAAGATAGGTTTGAAGAAGAGTTTCAAACAGCAGACAGAGCGACACAATACCCTGCATCCAACAATGAATCAAAAGAGAAATAGTTTAGTCTTTTAAATACGAACTATGGTAAAACATCATTCAAAAAGACAATGCATATTAATATGCTTTGTGAATCAAAACAAGAACACACCAATGGATCTTTGACACCAGATTTAACAGTAAATTTTTATGTTGTCATAAATATGCGTTGTTGACCTGCTAAGCAGTCTCTTTTTAAACACAACAGCCCCACCCCGCCATGGCTGGACCACTCAAGGCAAACATAAGCATTCTTTACAGAAAGCCTGCCACTTGTGAGCCACACAGCATCACTGAGGTCTAGCGAAAGTAGTTTTCTGTGTATGTGCTCCAGTTCCCAGGCATCTCCTGGTGCTTTTGCTCTCCCCGTCCCTCTTTCCCCATGTGTGTTTGTGCATCCAGCTCCCCCTTTTGGAAAACACTGCCTGCTTTTCTCACTTCTTTGAATCACACCAAGTTATCAAACAAAAAATATCTAATCATTATCGAACAAAAAATATAATTATTATCAAATAAAAAACCTAACCATCATCAAATAAAAATCCAATCATTATCAAATAAAAAACATAATCATTATCAAACAAAAATATCTGGTTACTAAGAATAAAAGTTTTGCTTGTTTTGTAAATTTACTTTTTAAAAAGGGGCATTATTTGTAAAGTAGAAGTAACCAATTTAAGCAAGTTATTTTGTTTTTTGTTTAAGTGTTTTTATTCCTTAGCAACTCTAAGTTTTTCTGGGACTCAGCAATCCTCAGGTTGCTCTTTGTAAGGAAGTTTTTACCCTCTTTTTGAGTTTCTAAACTGTCATGGTTTTAAATAGTTGCAGTCTGGCTATAATCCCGAACATGAGATGAGTGTCAGTCAATTCCCCAGAGAAAGAAGGAAAGGGGCAGGGCTAGAAGGTGTAGCTGGGTATTGTCCAGATTCTTTTTTCAAAACTCTGAGGGATAAAATGTGTATGTGAGTCTATATGAGCATGTTTCTGTGTGCTTGTTTGTATGCTTGTGTATGTATACATGTGTACACACACTGTGAGTGTGAATGTGTGTGTATGTATGCATGTGTATACACACTGTGAGTGTGAATGTGTGTGTATGTATGCATGTGTACACACTGTGAGTGTGAATGTGTGTGTATGTATACATGTGTATATACACTGTGAGTGTGAATGTGTGTGTATGTATACATGTGTATACACACTGTGAGTGTGAATGTGTGTGTATGTATGCATGTGTACACACACTGTGAGTGTGAATGTGTGTATGTATACATGTGTATACACACTGTGAGTGTGAATGTGTGTATGTATGCATGTGTACACACACTGTGAGTGTGAATGTGTGTATGTATACATGTGTATACACACTGTGAGTGTGAATGTGTGTGTATGTATACATGTGTACACACACTGTGAGTGTGAATGTGTGTGTATGTATACATGTGTATACACACTGTGAGTGTGAATGTGTGTATGTATACATGTGTACACACACTGTGAGTGTGAATGTGTGTGTATGTATGCATGTGTACACACACTGTGAGTGTGAATGTGTGTGTATGTATACATGTGTATACACACTGTGAGTGTGAATGTGTGTATGTATGCATGTGTACACACACTGTGAGTGTGAATGTGTGTATGTATACATGTGTATACACACTGTGAGTGTGAATGTGTGTATGTATGCATGTGTACACACACTGTGAGTGTGAATGTGTGTATGTATACATGTGTATACACACAGTGAGTGTGAATGTGTGTGTATGTATACATGTGTACACACACTGTGAGTGTGAATGTGTGTGTATGTATACATGTGTATACACACTGTGAGTGTGAATGTGTGTGTATGTATACATGTGTACACACACTGTGAGTGTGAATGTGTGTGTATGTATACATGTGTATATACACTGTGAGTGTGAATGTGTGTGTATGTATACATGTGTACACACACTGTGAGTGTGAATGTGTGTGTATGTATACATGTGTATACACACTGTGAGTGTGAATGTGTGTGTATGTATACATGTGTATACACACTGTGAGTGTGAATGTGTGTGTATGTATACATGTGTATACACACTGTGAGTGTGAATGTGTGTATGTATGCATGTGTACACACACTGTGAGTGTGAATGTGTGTGTGTGTATACATGTGTATACACACTGTGAGTGTGAATGTGTGTGTATGTATACATGTGTACACACACTGTGAGTGTGAATGTGTGTGTATGTATACATGTGTATACACACTGTGAGTGTGAATGTGTGTATGTATGCATGTGTACACACACTGTGAGTGTGAATGTGTGTGTATGTATACATGTGTATACACACTGTGAGTGTGAATGTGTGTATGTATGCATGTGTACACACACTGTGAGTGTGAATGTGTATGTATGTATGCATGTGTACACACACTGTGAGTGTGAATGTGTGTGTATGTATGCAAGTGTATACACACTGTGAGTGTGAATGTGTGTGTATGTATGCATGTGTATACACACTGTGAGTGTGAATGTGTGTATGTATGCATGTGTACACACACTGTGTGAATGTGTGTGTATGTATACATGTGTATACACACTGTGAGTGTGAATGTGTGTATGTATGCATGTGTACACACACTGTGAGTGTGAATGTGTGTGTATGTATACATGTGTATACACACTGTGAGTGTGAATGTGTATGTATGTATGCATGTGTACACACACTGTGAGTGTGAATGTGAGTCTATATGAGCATGTTTCTGTGTGCTTGTTTGTATGCTTGTGTATGTATACATGTGTACACACACGGTGAGTGTGAATGTGTGTGTATGTATGCATGTGTATACACACTGTGAGTGTGAATGTGTGTGTATGTATGCATGTGTACACACTGTGAGTGTGAATGTGTGTGTATGTATACATGTGTATATACACTGTGAGTGTGAATGTGTGTGTATGTATACATGTGTATACACACTGTGAGTGTGAATGTGTGTGTATGTATGCATGTGTATACACACTGTGAGTGTGAATGTGTGTGTATGTATACATGTGTATACACACTGTGAGTGTGAATGTGTGTGTATGTATACATGTGTATACACACTGTGAGTGTGAATGTGTGTATGTATGCATGTGTATACACACTGTGAGTGTGAATGTGTGTGTGTGTATACATGTGTATACACACTGTGAGTGTGAATGTGTGTGTATGTATACATGTGTATACACACTGTGAGTGTGAATGTGTGTGTATGTATACATGTGTATATACACTGTGAGTGTGAATGTGTATGTATGTATGCATGTGTACACACACTGTGAGTGTGAATGTGTGTGTATGTATGCAAGTGTATACACACTGTGAGTGTGAATGTGTGTGTATGTATACATGTGTATACACACTGTGAGTGTGAATGTGTGTATGTATGCATGTGTACACACACTGTGAGTGTGAATGTGTGTGTATGTATACATGTGTATACACACTGTGAGTGTGAATGTGTATGTATGTATGCATGTGTACACACACTGTGAGTGTGAATGTGAGTCTATATGAGCATGTTTCTGTGTGCTTGTTTGTATGCTTGTGTATGTATACATGTGTACACACACTGTGAGTGTGAATGTGTGTGTATGTATGCATGTGTATACACACTGTGAGTGTGAATGTGTGTGTATGTATGCATGTGTACACACTGTGAGTGTGAATGTGTGTGTATGTATACATGTGTATATACACTGTGAGTGTGAATGTGTGTGTATGTATACATGTGTATACACACTGTGAGTGTGAATGTGTGTGTATGTATGCATGTGTATACACACTGTGAGTGTGAATGTGTGTGTATGTATACATGTGTATACACACTGTGAGTGTGAATGTGTGTGTATGTATACATGTGTATACACACTGTGAGTGTGAATGTGTGTATGTATGCATGTGTATACACACTGTGAGTGTGAATGTGTGTGTGTGTATACATGTGTATACACACTGTGAGTGTGAATGTGTGTGTATGTATACATGTGTATACACACTGTGAGTGTGAATGTGTGTGTATATATACATGTGTATACACACTGTGAGTGTGAATGTGTGTATGTATACATGTGTATACACACTGTGAGTGTGAATGTGTGTGTATGTATGCATGTGTACACACACTGTGAATGTGAATGTGTGTATGTATACATGTGTACACACATTGTGAGTGTGAATGTGTGTGTATGTATGCATGTGTACACACACACTGTGAGTGTGAATGTGTGTATGTATACATGTGTACACACACTGTGAGTGTGAATGTGTGTGTATGTATGCATGTGTACACACACTGTGAGTGTGAATGTGTGTGTATGTATACATGTGTATACACACTGTGAGTGTGAATGTGTGTGTATGTATACATGTGTATACACACTGTGAGTGTGAATGTGTGTGTATGTATACATGTGTATACACACTGTGAGTGTGAATGTGTGTATGTATGCATGTGTACACACACTGTGAGTGTGAATGTGTGTGTGTGTATACATGTGTATACACACTGTGAGTGTGAATGTGTGTGTATGTATACATGTGTACACACACTGTGAGTGTGAATGTGTGTGTATGTATACATGTGTATACACACTGTGAGTGTGAATGTGTGTGTATTTATACATGTGTACACACACTGTGAGTGTGAATGTGTGTGTATGTATACATGTGTATACACAGTGAGTGTGAATGTGTATGTATGTATGCATGTGTACACACACTGTGAGTGTGAATGTGTGTGTATGTATACATGTGTATACACACTGTGAGTGTGAATGTGTGTGTATGTATACATGTGTATACACACTGTGAGTGTGAATGTGTGTGTATGTATACATGTGTATACACACTGTGAGTGTTAATGTGTGTGTATGTATGCATGTGTATACACACTGTGAGTGTTAATGTGTGTGTGTGGCTACAAGACTATGATCCTGCCAATGATATGAGAAAGGAGAACTATTAATAATCATTTTTCTGTTTATTCTAGGTTAAATAGAAATAGAAGATAACAACTAAACCCAATTCTCTTCAAGAGAGTCTCAAGATGATTTGTTAGCTTATCTGTGACATTCTAGAATTTTCTTAGTTGCCAGCTTTCACTGACAATGCAGGAGGGCAAACTGAAGACAAAGAAAGTGGAGCAGGGGCACACAGTTGGAAATGGAAGGATAAAACCCAGCTGTTCAATTTAGTAGAAAGAACAGTCTTCACTGGGCAGTTTGGCCATCCTGCCCTGCCTTCCAGCGACAGGTTCTTCCAGAGAGCTAGGTAAGCTACCCTCAGGAAGACCAAGACCACAGCGGGGAAAGCTGAAAGCAAAGTAAAGGCTGCCTTGGCCAGGGCTCATAGGCAAAAAAAGATAGGACAAAGAAGTAAAAAAATAAAACAAAAGACTTAACTGCTGTTAATATAGGAGCTGAATAAATACAAAGAAATTATGTAGCAAAATAACTGATCATTGGCCACAAGACAAATAATGCTCAATTTTCATTTGAAAAGATGAAGTGATAATAACTATAGCAATAATGAAAACAAGAAAGTGGCTATTTATATGCAGAGCGCCCATTCAGTTCTCACCTGCATGCTCTGCCCTGTAAACTTCCCACAGCAGCAGAGACGGCCTCATCAACCTCCCTTCTCAGACCCGGTGTCAACAAACGAGGGAGGCATCTTTGTAACAGATGAGAATCTAGACAGCCCATTTTTTTTTTAAACAAAGAAAGCTAAAAATCTAGTTAATAAGAGATGTTTTCCTCGCTACTCTGCAAAATATTTAAACATCACTTTCTTCTCTCTCATTGAGTCTAGAAATACATTATTTGAAACCATAAATTAATTTTTTTTGCTGTGTAATTTGAGCAGGAGACCACCCCATGGCACATCTTCAGGGAAAGAACAGTTTTAGAGTCTGAGTTGATCCAACTTATGAACTTACAGAAGGATGAGAGGAGATGGAGTGGAGTCTGAAGAAAAAGCGGACGTACATCTCACGGAATATCTGGTACAATTTGTACGGTTCATGATACAGAAAACACAGCGGTGCGACTGAAAGAGAAAGTAAGTGATAATACTGCATGACTAAAGCGGTTCGGTAAGTTCATGAAATGCAAAGCACAAAACAAGAGAGTATAGTGTCCACAACCACAGCAGAGTCTGCTGGTCATGCACAAATTGTGTTTTAATGTTGCAAGTTCAAATAACTGTTAAATATCATACATGTACAGATTATAAATGGTTAGAATCCCAACCTATCATCTGGCTGAGATCGAAGTGATAAGCTATATAAGCAGACAGATGAATTAGCAGGGAAGCACCATTCGTTGCTTACCCCTTTGCTGAGACGGGTGTCATAGCCAGTGCTGGCCTTTACCCCGAGCTCCCTCTGCCCCTCAGCCTCCCAAGTAGAAGTTCCTCATTCTTCTTTTCAGTCATCATAACAACTTATTCATTAGAAGAATTGTTATCTGAGATTTGCAAATGGAGAAACTGAAGCACAAGAGCTGAGATATTTATCCAAGGCTACAACACAGACTTGTTTCAGTGTCTGTGTTTTTTATCAAAAAGTTATGTTACACCAGCTTTTTGTTCCTGTGTCCTTGGTGATTTTCAGAAATGAAGAGTCCACCCCATCGCACATCTTAAATGTGACACCTACACTTTTCTCTCTAAATCAGAGCTTCTACAAAATACGTAATTTCCTGCACCTTTGTTGTTAGCACATAGGTAGAAAATTTATCTGTGCATTGACTGTGTTTCTCAACCTTAGTAAATTCGTTTATTAATCCTCACAGATTATCTGATTATTCCTTTGGATTTTCTATGCACATAATCACGATATCTGATAAGAAGGGAAGTTTTATTTTCTTTCCATTATTTGCTTATTTATTCCCTTATTTATCTTGTTTTGCTTCATTGGCTATGGCCTTCAAAGGACTATACTAAACAAGCTGTACCAAGGGGGTATCTTTATCAGTTTAGAGACAAAACTTTTAATGTTGCTAAGTATAATATTTGCTATATATTCAGGTATTATTGACCAGAATAAAGGCATTCCCTCCTATTCTTAGATTTAGATAAGAGTTCTTATCATAAATATTTTGCTTATTAGTATAAATTATTCATAATGAATTTCATCATTGCATTTTTATCAAATTTACTACCAGTTACCCTTGTGACTTCTTTCTGCACTAAACAGTGGTAACTGCAGACGCTCACGGCTGCTCAGAAGGATGGAAACGAGTGACAGTTGACTGCCCAGCCATGAATCTGTTACCCCCCTCAAGTTTCTAGAAACATCATGGAAGAACGGGTAGAAAGAATGTAAAAGCGGAGGCGCAGGAAGCAGTGGGGAAGTAAAGATGATCACTGACTTCTTCACATCACAAGGTCATTGCATTCTTCAGTTTAGAGTGGCTATGCTTGCCTACATAAGATGCATATGATCAACATCTGATTGTAGAGTGGGGACCATCTCATCAGGTCCCGACCCTTCCTGAGGATTTATATTCATTTAATATAGAGTGGGAGACATAGTCCATTTTCTTTAGTGATGTAGCCAACCTGTAACATGCCCATACTTCTGTAAAGAACTCTTCAACAAAAAGAACAATGTGGAAGGATTAGCATTCCAGACCTCAAGGTACATTACAGAGCCACTGTAATATGAGCAATATGCTACTGGCACAAAAACAAACATGTAGCTGGAACGAGGAGATACTTCTCATTCTTCCATTTCATAGTTTAAGAACTCTCTGTTCAGATTCCTAGCCAATTTTTTAAAATATGTCTTTGGTTGTTTGTTTTTTGACTTTGCTTTTTAGTTCTTCATATAGTCTGGATATTAATCTTCTGTCAAATGTACTTTGGCAAAATTGTCTCCCATTCTGTTGACTTCCTCTTCACTTGATTGTGAAGTGATTGAAGAAAAGCAATTGAACAAAACATAAGACCCAAACACGAGTACACGTAACTACAGCCAGCTGATATTTGACAAAGATGCCAAACACACACACTGGATTAAACACAGCATCTTTAACAAATGATGCCAGGAAAACTGGCTGGTTACATGTAAAGAGCAGGAGTGAAGAGGCCCCAGTTGGTTATCCAATCCCAAGTGGTCAGTCCTAAAATCATATACATACAAATAACATTCTATAGACTGAGCAGGCTGTACTTATGTAACAACAATTAAAGAAAATAAGGTCAGGGCTGGAGAAATGGCTCAGAGGTTAAGAACACTGACTGTTCTTCCAGAGGTCCTGAGTTCAATTCCCAGCAACCACATGGTAGCTCACAGCCATCTATAATGAGATCTGGTGCCCTCTTCTGGCCTGTAGGCAGACATGGAAACTAACACTGTATACATAATAAACAAACAAACAAACAAATAAATATTTAAAAAAAAGAAAAGAAAAGAAGGTCACAAATTTGAAAAAGAGCAAGGTGTGTATCGGGGTGGTCATAGGAGGGACTGAAGGAAGGAGAAGAGTGAGGAAATGGTAGAATTGTATTTTAATTTAAAAAAATAAAAATGTGTATGCATGTTTGTGTGCATACATACAGATGTGTGCAAGTCCAGGCATGTGAGGCCCAGAGGTCAATGTTGCATGTCTTCCTTTATCACTTCCCACATCACTTGGTGGGTACAAAGTGATGTACATCAGCTATAGAGTGTACGAAGTGGCTAGTCTGGCTGGCCAGCAAGTTTCAAAGATCTTCCTGTCTCTCATCTCCCCCCAGCCCAGTGCCATCATGCCCAGCTGCTACATGGCTGCTGAGGGTCAGACCCTGACCACCGTCATACTTTGTGGCAGGCACTTTACTGACTGTGCCATCTCGCCAGTCCTCAAAAACTTTAATTTTGGAAGTTAAGTCAGTAAAACATAAGATAACTTCTCAGTATTTTTAATAATTCATATTGAAAATACAAATTTTGAATAATGTCTTCCTACTACAGGTTATATTAAATATTTTATGGTATCAGAGTCACTATGAGACAGAAGATGACCTTGACCTCCTCCTCCTCCTCCTCCCTCTACCCTGCGCGCTGAGATTATAGCTATGCACCACCATGTCTGTTTTGTCACCATTGTTTTTGTGGTGCTGGAGACTCCTGCATGCTAGGTAAGCTCTCTACCAAGTTACATCTCTCAGTCCCTGACATATCAAAGTGGCTTCCACTAACTTAAAATATTCCTCAGGCCAAAGACTCACTTCCATAACAAGTGCTAAATGACATTTTCTTTTGCATTTAGTTACTGTTAGTTAAGCACAGGTAGGGCAGTCATTCAGATATCCACAGTGGGATGTCAGAAAATGCTAATCATGGGGACCAACCTGACCACAGATTCTACAATGCTGACAAACAAGGTCACATTTTCCAGGAATTTGAGATAGTACTATGCAAATACATAAAACTGAATTTCTAAATATTAAGTTTAACAAAAACGTCTTGCTTATTTGTAGTGTTTACATATGGTAGGAATTGGGTTGGGCTCTATACTATTTTGGTAACCCCTGAGGGCAGTGGCTATTAAGTAAACAGGGAAACCAGTGGAATAATTTAGCATTCTTCTTTTTGATAAAGTGAACCGAAAAGTTGCGCAAATATTTTAATTGCTTGTGCACAAAGCCTCAGGGATGCGGCCTAAAGCACACTTTGCACTGAGACTGATGAATAACTCAGGGAAAGCTAGCATTTCATATGGCAAATTCTACTTTCTTTGTAGGGCATGAGAGGAACAAATTTCTTTCAGGGAGTTAATATCAGAAGTAGAGAAAACTTCATATACAGTACATTTTATATAGACATACAGTTGAAAAGCAGAGAAGTGTGCCCTTTTATTTCAAAACTAAAATTTGAAATGTATCAAAATACTTTGCTACTTATTGAAATAGCCCAAATTAAAACATTCCATACATTTAAAAATTATAATTCATGCTTTAATTGTAATATCAACTTAAGAAAAAGCAATGTGATACAAATGCATGTCATTAATAAAACTTCTAAATGAAGAATTAGAATTTCCAATTTTCAATGATTAAAGAAGAGGCCATGAATTTAAGAGAGAGAAGGAGGGGTATGGAAAGAGTTGGAAGGAGAGGGAGGGCACAAATGATGTAAATATTAGTATTCATGTATGAAATTCTTAAAATTATTTTATTAATAAAAATCTATAAGCTCCAATTGAAGATTTTATGAACTCTGAGATTAGCCATCATTCTAATGCAGAAATGAAAAATGAACTTGATTTCCACAAACATAAATAATACAAAAACTTCTACAAGGAATCAGTATTCAAGGCACCACAATATTTTGTTGAATTTCCTGAGAGAGCAACAAAGCAGCAAAGCATCTATCAATTACAAATACTATGTAAAAAGTAAGCATGATCTAAATTTTGATTTCATGCATATTTCCCTACTTGAGGGTAAAATGCGGGGAGTAGGAGGAGAGGAGGGAGTAGGAACTGGGACTGGTATGCAAAATGAGAAAAGATTGTTTTAAAATAAATAAATAAAATAAATTTAGTCATTAACTTTTAAAGCTACATGATAATTTTTAGAAGACTCACATGAGGGTTTGTCCAGAAATTTATGCAACTTGATTTTGAACCTACTAGAGTTAAATAATCTGGTTTTGTTTTATTTTTGAGATAGGGTTTCTCTGTGTATCCCTGGCTGTCCTGGAACTTGTTCTGCAGACTAGACTGGCCTTGAACTCAAGAGATCCGCCAGCCTCTGCCTCTGTTGGGTTAAAGGCATGCACCACCACCTGGTTAGAGTTAAGTATTTTTAATGAAAACAATTCATATATTTTGATCATGTTTTCCCCTCCCCAATTCTTTCCAGATTCTCCCAACCCTCCCCACTCAACTTTTATGCTCATTTTCTCACTGAGAAAAAACTAAATAAAACAACAACAGAAGCAAAAATCCCTCACAAGATCACAAAAACATATAAGCAAAAGACCAATAAGATGAAAAAAAAAAGACAAAAGGAGGAAAGCAAAGCAAAAGGCCCACAAAAATACTACTGAATTTCTTAGGAGTTGGTCTTAGGTGTTACTTGTAGATATGCGGCATACCCTGAAGTGTGGCTGGTAGCCAGTGACATTCCACTGGAGAAAAGTGATTTTCCCTTTGGTAGGTATCAATTGCAGATAGCTTCTTGATTACGGATAGAACCCCATGTCCACTTCCCCCTCTCAGTGCTGGGACCCCATCTGGTTTGAACTAGTGGAGGCCTTGAGTACGTCGCCACAGTCTCTGTGAGTTTATATATGCATCAGTTATTGGAGGCATCCATCACCTCTGGCTCCGACAATCACTCTGCCTCGCCTTATGCATGGACCCCTGAGCCTTGAGGTGAGGGGTTTTATGGAGACATCCTATTTAGGACTGAGTGTTCTAAGGTCTCGCACTCTCTGCACACTGTCCAGTTGTGGGTCTCTGTGTCAATTCACACCTACTACAAGAAGAACCTTCTCTGATGAGGGCTGAGCAAGGCACTGATCTATGGAGTATAGCAGTGTGTCATTAGGAGTTATTTTATTGCTATGTTTCTTTAACAGAATAAGGTAATAGATTTTCCTCTAGGCCCATGATCTATGCAGTCTCGGGTTCTTGACCACTTAATAAGTATCAAGTAAGGGTCCCATCTCATGGAGTGAGTCTTAAATCCAGTCAAAAAGTGGTTGTTTTCTCCCTACGGAAGAGGATCTGGAAAGAGTTTTAGAGTCAGAGGGATGGAGGACACCAAGAAAACAAGGCCCTCTAAATCAGAGTGAGAAAAGCTCAGAGGAACTCATAGATACTGAAGTAGTATAGTGGCATATTATTTGTATTTTAATAAATGAATCTTGTCTGAAGACCAGAGGCAATGCTAAAGTCACTTAGAGGTCAGACAATGGTGAAATTCACTTTTAATCCCACGATTTGTGAGACAGAGGCAGATGGATCTCTGTGAATTCAAAGCCACCCTGGGCTACGCAAGATCAATGCAGAAATAAACCCAGGTGGTGGTGGCTCACACCTTTAATCCCAGTACTAGAGGGAATAAAAAATGAGAAGAGAGAGAGGCTTAGACTGCTTAGTTTACGGTTGCCCAGCCTTGGTAGAGATAAGACTTCTCTAGTGGCTTAGTTTACGGTCGCCCAGCCTTGGTAGACATGAGACTTCTCTAGTGGCTTGGCTGCTTTTCTGGCTTTCGGGCAGAACCCCAATTTCTGTCTCTGCGTTTTTATTATTTGTGCTACAAAGTAGCATGCACAGGGCATACATGGGTCTTTACCAGGCACTCTGTGTATATATTATGGCTTCCAGTTTAGTGTTTTATGGATTCAATTCCTGAGTACAAGAACAACTGCATCTCAGATTCTTGTACCTTCTTGTTTCTTTTCTTTCTGTTGGTTTCCTTCCAACTTTAATGTGATAGTTTTCATTTTATTTTACTATATTTTAATGTTATCTCTTAGAAATCTGTTATTTTCTATTTTATTTTTTCAAAAAAAGAAAACAAACTTTTTACATTTTACATACCAATCCCAGTTCCCACTCCATCCCCTCCTCCCATTCCCTCCACCTACTTCCCTACACCACCCCCACAGCCACTCCTCAGAGAAGGTGAGACACATTGCTTTGGGAAAGGTCCAAGGCCCTTCCTACTATATCTAGGCTGAGCAAGATATCCATTTAAAGAGAACAGGTTCCCCAAAAGTCATCACAAGCAGTAGGGATAAATTCTGATGCCATTGCCAGTGGCCCTGCAGTCTGCCCCAGCCATGTAACTGTCATCCACATTCAGAGGGACTAGTTTGGACCTATACTGGTTTCTTTCCTGTCTAGCTGGAGTTGGTGAGCTCCCATTAGCTAGGGTAATCTGTTTCAGTGGGTGTCCCCATCATGGTCTTGATCTCTTTGCTCATATTCTCACTCATCCCACTCTTCAACTGGACTTTGGGAGCTCAGCCCAGTGCTCTGCTGTGGGACTCTGCCTCTGTGAAATCTATTATTTTCTAGTGAGAGACAGAAAGAGAGTGGATCTGGATAGAAAAGGGGGGGGTGAGGATGAACTTTGAGAAGAAGAGGGAGGGGAAACTGTAATCAAGATAAATTATGTGAGAAAATAATCTATTTTCATAAAAGGAAAAAAAAGAGTAATTGGTTTCCCCCATGACATTTGTGCCATTATTCCACCACTACAGGCAGGTTACTGTTATAGATCACAGGGCTTGTAGCTGTGTGACATTGATGGTGTGAAAGGTACCTTCCAATACAATAATGGTAGTCATTTCTATGTTTGATGATTTAATTAACTGTCTTCTTCAGGAATAGGGCCTTATCAGACCATAAAGAGCAACCAATAGCCTTAGCAATATTCTAGATGTTTGGGGGTTCCATGGAGCTCCTTTGGCCAATGAAGCAACAAGATGTAATTCATTCCTGCACTGGAGGGTTTACTTAGTGACACAAGATGTCTAGTTGGTACACTGTCTCCTCTATTATTTGGTGATTCCATTTATATTCCTTTTACATATCCATGGATATATATTATATAATTTAAAGTATATTAAATTTACATTTATATATTTATTATCTACTATAAATTGATTATAGCCAACATAAATATATTTATACATATAAATATATATGTTTGTACATTTCAGAAATCTTCTATAGTAGTAGGTATCTATATGGCTTTTCAAATGGCCTTTAATGTTTTTCCTCCGCATACTCCTATTTTAACCTTCTCTCCCATCTCCCTTCCTATTTAATCTTCCTATTCTAGTTTCCCTTTGACTCTTCATAACACTGTACTGGAGATTCTCTTTACCCTAGTCCCTAACCTCTGTGATTATTTAGATTGTAACATACATAAAAAAGGCTTAAAATCCAATATCCACATATAAGAGAAAATATACAATATTTGTCTTTTGGTGTCTAGGTTATTTCATGCAGGATGATTCTTCTACCTACAGCCATTTACCTATTAATTCCATAATTTGTTTTCTTAACAGCTGAATAATATCCCATGGTGTAAATATACCACATTTTCATTATCAGTTCATCAAAGAACATCAAGGCTGTTTCCAATTTTTGGCTATTATGAATGCAGTAGCAATGAACCTGGATGAGCAAGAATCTCTCTGCAGCAGGGTAGTCCTTTGGGCATAAACCCAAGAGTGGCATGGCTGAATTCTGGATAGATAGAACTCTACCAGCTTCTTGAGGAATCACCATACTTCAATTTCCATAGTGGTTGTACCAGTTCACACTCCCACCAGCATCTTCACCAGAATGAGCTATCATTTGTTTTATTGATCTTGGCCATTCTGGCTGGGAAGATTAAATCTCAAAGGAGTTTTGATTTGCATTTCTCTGATGCCTAAGCGAGTCGAACATTTAAGTGTTTCTCAGCCATTTGTGTTTCATCTTTTGAGAACTCTCTGCTTAGCTCTGTATCTCATATATAACTATATTCTTGATGTTCAGAATTTTTAGTTCTTCATATATTTTAGATGCTATCTCTCTATCAAATATATAATTGGTAAGGATCTTTCTGTACATCATACACCATTCTGTATGCTGCTTCTTTGCCATACAGAAGCATTTCAGCTTCGCGATGTCCTGTTGGTCTTAGTGATGATCTGTCTGTGTTCTGGTCAGATGTCCCTTCTGTGCCAGTGAGTTCAAGGCCATTCCATGTGTCAGATTGAGGGTATTTGGTCTGTGCTGAGGTCCTTGATCCATTTGGAGTTGAGTTTCGTGTAGGGTTGTGAGTATGGATCTGTTCTTCCTTCTGTGCAGCCATCCAGTCTCATGGGCACCATTTGTGCATTTTTTTACCTCATTGTCAAATACCAGCTATCCACGGGATGTGAACTTAGTCTGCGTCTTCAGTTTGATTCCATTAATCAGTGTGTCTGTTTTGTTCCAGTCCCATGCTGTTTTATTACTATGATAGAGCTAACTACCAGTGTGTTCTTATTCCATTAGATTAGATGGCAAAGCTCACAGCAGTTCACAGTGTGCTCTCATTCTCATCTGCTGAGAAATCATTACCTGAACAGTTACAATCTTTATTTTTAATTTTCTTAATTACACACATAAAAATTTGAATTTAATATTTATTATGTACACAGTACTTTAAGTTTTATGAATGGTGAAATACAAAGCATTATCATTATGTTCGAATTTCCAAAACATAACAAAAATGATGGCTGTATCAAGTCCAACTTACCATACATGGAAAATCCATGGAAGGGGATTACACCTGAAAAGTAAAGAGAGTATCAGTCACACACTTCTGCTTCATGCAGGAGTCACAGGATCAAAACTGCAAATAAAGATGTTTCTTCTTTCACTTTGTTTGAAAGGTCAGCAAGAGCGACTGTAGCCAACAACAGTTGTTTTAACACTCTCAGAAAATTTTAACTCTCTTAGACATTTTCAAACATATCCAAGACGGAGGAAGTAAGGAATTTACTATGAGGTGACTGTGGAAAACTACAGCTATGCCTCATCTTGGGCAGGAATTGGAGAGCGCTGGCGACCTGCCCATGTCTTGGTCTGTGTGTCCAGTTCCGGTTAGAATACAGCATTGGCCATGAACCTCCTTTACTGCAGTGAGGTTGTTCCCACTGAGTCAGAAATTAAGCACTATCCTTTGCTAACCATGACTCCTGTACTAACAAGGGGGCAAGTTACTATCATCCTCAAAAGCCCAGGCTTAAGCTTGAATTATAATAGCATTTGCATTAGTTTGGACTCTTATGGGCTTTTCAATGGGAAGAAATGTCCTATAAAGGAGATAGGGTTCACCATAATTTCTAAGGGGTAAAAAGGTTACCCCTTAGAAACATACCATACACCTTATAAATGTTGATAAAGCATTAAAAATATTGACAAGGCAGCACCCCCATACTCGCACTCCTAACGCCACATATACAGATTTGGGTCAGCCTGCTCCAATCTCTCTGGCTTCTACTTTCATTTTGCATTGCTTTGTATATTAACTTCTGCCACTCTGTATCTCTCAGCTGGATTCTTTCCATGGAGCTGAGCTGGATAACCATCACAAGTGTCTTAGAGTCAGTTGATAACGCTCCTCCTTAAACAGTTCTATCCCCGCTTGCTAGGATCAGTGAGATTTTCAAGGCATTTCTTGTAATCTACATCACTTTATTTACAAATATTTAATCAGTTTTACTAATAATTCTATCCTGGAATGACTTAGGAGACATATTGACAGGGCTGTTTTATAAATTCATATGGTATAATCATCTGACAAAAATTTTATACAAAGTCTACATTGTTTGCAAAGAAAGACTCAAAGCCTAACTTTGTACACTAAACATCTTGCTGTGTTCTGTGGAAAATCGGAATTTGCACACCCTTGGTTCTAAACAGAGTACCTGTAATTTATATTACTGAATATCATATGGAGCATTAATCAGTTTATCAATGCACTCTATAAAAAAATCAAATTTATATTTATTTATTTTAAAGTATAGAAATGCTGTGTTCTTCTAACTTGTGAGGAGGCAAAAAAGAGTGCTACAAGGCCATCTAGACTAAGTTCTAGGAAATCCCAGATGGCTCTCAGTCAAAGCATGCCCAGCAATAGAAGACATTTCCAAGGCATCTTTGTGGGGAATAGTTTCTCATCTGGGTCAAACTCCAGCTACCTGCAACATCTAGCTCTTATTCCTAATTCTGACCATGATCACATGAAACATGTCTAATTTGCCTTCTGTTGTACAGGGAAATGTTCAGAAATATTTATTCTCACCCTAGCCCTGTTACAATTTGGTACCCACAGAGGCTCCATGAGGTTCTTGAACTATTCCTCAAAAGAAGTGGCCTGGCTCCCTGATTTATTCTCTCTCTCTTTTTTTTTTGTTTGGTTTTTCGAGACAGGGTTTCTCTGTAGCTTTGGAGCCTGTCCTGGGACTCCCTTTGTAGACCAGGCTGGCCTCGAATTCACAGAGATCCACCTGCCTCTGCCTCCGGAGTGCTGGGATTACAGGCGTGCGCCACCACCGCCCGGCTCCCTGATTTATTCTCATCTGAAAGTTCAGAACTAAAACTGTGGAGTGCTCTCCTCCCCACCCAGCCAAGATGGCGCATTTGGACAGTTGTTTCTGGACCTGGGTAGGGGCTGTGCTCTTCTTCTTGGTTCCATGTCTTCTTTGGTGACCACTCCAGTTGGAGGTAATTCTGGGTTTGCATTGTTATCTAATGTGTTTGCTGTTCTCCCTGATACATACTAGCTGTGCCCTCTTCTAGGACAACATAAAATGGTGAAGAAGAGAGGGTGAGGACAGCACTGTCACTAGAAAACACCTTCCATGTAGGCTCCATCTCATTACCACTGCCCTTTGTGGTCAGTGAAGAACATAATGAGATACCAACAGGCTTATGTGGTTACTCTTGCTTTGTCATTTAGGAGTTTTCTGTGTCTTTCAGTAAGTTTCTTAATTTATGAAAGCTTCAATTCCTTTATCCACAATCAGAGAACATGCTAGAACCTACTTTACATGAGGAAATGAGCCAAAGTCTGTGGCTCAGTCCTCATATGAGAGTTAAAATGCTTGGGTTTGTAATAAATGTATACTGTTGATATAAGCAGTCACAAAATGATGTCATGCTTCTTTGTTTAAAAAGAATTTAATAAACATGTTAAGATGGGAACACAGTTATTGTTTTGAGCTAGTATGCCAGTGCACCCGGAAGTTAGGCAGCATACGTAGCTCTTAGGTGTCACGTGCTCTAAGTCTCATTTCTGTCTCCGGTGTCTCACTTCACAGCACGTGGCTGATTTATAAGTTTAGTCTACTTTGGCTGTTTCTGTTGCTCATCAGGGTTCTCCTTATCTCTATTTTCTTAGCCACCCTATGTTTTGAAAACATTCTCACTTTTAACACCCAGCAGGCTTTACTTCCCCTGTACTAGAAGGCTGAAGTCACTGGCATGGCCTCAGACCTGTCTGTTGTTTGTACCTCACTTTTTCTCACTGGCATTCTCAGCAGGACGACATTTCCCTTTCCTCTCTCAGGTCACTAAATCCTGTTTCTTTAATGTCCCCAGCTGTTAGGAAGCTAATTTTACTCCAACGACTTGTTCATGTTTGATTTGTGAGCTGAGAAAGGCTTTTGTATTGTTAAGGATTATTTATAAAAACAAATAATATGGAGCAGAGAGACAGTGGCCAGAAAAACTGAAAATACTGACATCTGGCTGGTTTCAGAAAAAGTCTGCCAACCTTGTTTTGGAATCCTGTCCATCAATGATCCCCTTTTCCCTCTGTGCATGTCACTCATCAAACACTTGCTGAACTCTAGTTCATCTGGATGCTATTTTAAGGACTGCAACTGACCTTTTCTTAGGGAAAAATTGTAAGTTTCTATAGCACAGTGAAGAGGGATGAGGAGGTCAGAGGTGCAGAGGAAGCCACAGGGGCTGAACAGGTAAGCACCAGATTGGTGTGGGAGGTCCTACTGCATATGTGCTCCATTTATTGGTTAATGAATACAGGAGCTGCTTTCAGCCAATGGCTTAAGAGAATATAGCCAGGTTGGAAAAGATATATATAGAGAGAGTAGGCAGAGTCAGGGAGAAGCCATGTAGCTTCTGCCAGAGACAGACTTGCTGGAACCATGCCAGTAAGCCAGAGCCACATGGCAATACACAAATTAATAGAAATGAGTTAATTTAAGATATAAGAGTTAGCCAGAAATACGCTTAAGCTATTGGCCAAACAGTATCGCAAATAATATAGTTTCTGTGTGATTATTTTGGGTCTAAGTGGCAGGAATGAACCAACAGCCTCCCCCAACACTGGATGAAGGGCCCAAAGGCAGTCAACTGATGGCTGAGAGAAGGAGAAAAGCTCACTGCACACAGTATGAGGTGGATGGTGGTGGGCCTGCTCTTTACTTCTACTGTGGAGGCACAGAGGCAAGGGTGGGGTTCTAAGTTTTTGTATTTTTAGTTTCTGTGCACACCTTTCAAAGATTTTATACATGCATGCGCGTGCACGCGCACACACACACACACAAACCCATATATCTCCTTACACATCATCATCAAAAGTCCATTTTATTCCCCAGACATCCTTACATGATAAGGTTTATTTTCTGCCTATATGGCCCTAACTTCTGATTACCAAATCTCGGGTCTCTCTGCCTGTTGTGACTAAGTTAGATTCCAACAACTGAAGGCACCTTCTCAGCCTTGACCTTACCATGACAATGATAAGGCAGATAAGGCTGTTTCCCAAAACTTCAGTTTACATGTTTTGCTTCCTGTGATTCTTCTGACCATTCTTAATCTCAGCTTCCTTCCAAGACTCTGCCATATTTACTTTCCTTCTCTCTACCAGAATTCTCATTATTAATCTTTAATTGAAACTGTGAAATCCTATGATCTTACCTCTTTCTGGATGCTGCTTCTATAGATGCTCAGTATATCCCCCGACAAACAGGAAAGAAACCTTTAGGCTATCACTGCTTTCTGGTTCTCTTTGGGTTCTGGTACCTGCTATAGTATATTCTCTCCTTCTGGCCAGCTGTGCACTTGGCTACAAGCGCAACATCGTTCTTTTTGCCTACCCTATAAACATGACTCTCCCTCTCGAGTGGACAGCATCCTCTTTAGCTTTAGGCAATGACATTTTCCTCCAGTCCTGTACCTGAGTAAATTTAAATTTAAATTTTTAAAAAAGATACCAGGTTATTTGAGAACTTATATACAAAATATTTTGACTACATTCAGCAACAGAATCATCTCCCAACAGTCCTTGACTTCTCACCCCAAACAATTCATCACAGAATACTCCTGTGCCAGCTGACCTGCCCTGACTGACTGAGGCACAAACCTCCATGTACCTAGGCAACACTATGCAATTTCAGCTCTATCACCGTCTACAGACATGGAGGGAAGTTATTTAACCTATTTGTTCTTCCAGAACTCTCTCAGGCTCTAATCTGACTAGAAACACTACACAAACTTCCTGTGTCTTCTGAGTAACCATCACACACTCTCAGGTCAAATTCCCTGAAGCCAGTTCACAAGCTTCCATGTTCTTTTTAGTCCTGATGGATGTGTACTGCACTCAGGGGAGGTTCTTTGTGGAAGCATGAACAGGATGAGAAGAGCTGTGTATATTGTACTCTGGGGACTGCTGAGCAGTCACAAAATCTAAAACATGGCCTTCTGGATTGTTATAAACGTATCTGTGCCCAGACAAGAAAATGCAGAAAAATTAACCAGATTACTGCTTTGATTAACAACTTATAATATTTAGAGTTATGATAGATGGGTCCTGTGAGAGTTATAGCTTTCACCTATAGAGTGCTGCCAATGGGATGATTAGGCAAACAAGATAATGTAACACAACACAATACTTGACAGAAGTCAGTGGTTAATACAAACATGTTCCTTCTCTTATCTCACTGCCCTAGGATTCATTTTTAGTTTTTATAAAATATAGGTCCTTTGAGCATAGGAACTGCTTATTACTTATCTATCCACTAAAATAAGCACTGCACCAAAAATATAATTGTGCCTATTACATGCTTGCAGAAAGAACCTATGAAGCCTAGAGCATCTGCCGGGCTATTTTTAAACCTTTTATTTAGTTACCTACATCCAGGGTCTGTAATTGGACTCTGATGAGCTCTTACCTGTGGTTCTGCAAAAGCCTCCTAATTTCTGCTCCTCTCTCCAAATGCTCAGGTTCCTAAATAACTTTTGAAATTGCACAAGCTTTCTTCTGAAATATTGCTCAGACTATGAGGAAGACCTCTACATCCAGATCACTTTAAGTCATGATAAAGACCTTAACATCTGGGGCTTCCTGCTGCCCATCCATCCATCCACCACAGGTCACCTCAGACTATGAGGAAGACCTCTGTATCCATGGCTTTCTGTTGTTCATTCATTTATCAACCACACATCTGCTGAACTCTTACTTGTTTAATTAACTGATACTTAGATAACTACTCTGTAGCCTCTATAGAAGTTAAAATAAATGAAATATAAACCCTTCATTACTGAAATTCAAATTCTGCTTTTGGTTAAATGTCTACAGAGTGGAATCCAAACCTGTGACTTGGCCCGGCAACCTGAGATACTTCTGCTTCCTTTTTACTACATGACCCTGAGTCCAGAGCCTCTGAGGGATAGCACACTAGATACACCATCACCAGGCTTCATCAGGTACTTTCATACTTCAGGAGCTTTTAATGATAATTCTGCATACAAAAAATTCTATCAAAACTCTATTAGAGTGAGGGAGCTATGACCTAAAAATATCCTTAACTTCTTAACCTTATCATGATAGTCACCGCACTTGAACTCTTATGTATCCCAACTCCCTACAGCATTTGCATTTAAAAATAAAATAGAATATTTAAAAAATCTCTATAGTCTTTCCTGTTAAGCCTTTGCTGAAACATTTTGATTGGTGGGTTGAAATGGCTCTATTGCTATTTTCATCATCTACTACAAATTCTGAGGATTACTAAGTGAGTCATAGCTTAATCAGGGCAAGGCACTTTTATTAAGGAAGATTACAGGGATGGAGCAGCACAGAGGGGTGTGCACATCAATATCACCCATGGCCAGTAAAACTTTCACTAAATCCTCCCAAGATCTGATGTCTACAACTGCTCTACATAAAGCAAGGACCACATTCAACACCATGTATCATCTTCAGAATCCAGCACAGCATCTTCTGTGAGGTGCAGATAATACTGTTAATGTTCACAAATACTATAAAGGCTTATAAAAAAAGTCAAGTAAAAACTTATAAATGTGTGATTATGATATAGCACAGAATGCTCTAGACAACACAATGTAAAGAACAAAGACTCGATGAAGTCATACAGATTTGAATTCTTTGTGACTTTAGTCAAGTTACCACCCTGCTCTGAATCCTTAAGTAATGGACTTTTGCTGGGTTCCTTTTAAATACAAATGAGTTGCTGTACTTAAAACATACCAGTATAATCTTTAGTAAAACAGTGATGTCCAATATCTATAGCTATTTATGCTCTTCAAAGAAAGAATTGTATTTAAGTATGAGTATAAACCCAAGAAAAGCTTGACTAAGATTAAAGAGCGCTTCAAAAAGTTTCCATGGTCTGAAGAAGGACACAGAAAAATGATAGTGGAAAAAAGAGGCCTGAGGATCAGTGAAAACCGCATGAGCGCTCCAGGATGCACGCTAGATTTCTTTAACATAGGGTTATTTCTTAGCCAGTTTCTTCAATCTTTTCCTCTGCCTCGCAACACTCTAGCCTTTCAAGAGTCAAGTTTCATTCACCTGGCCACCATCCAAGCATGTTTTGAATCTGGCTTCCACGTTCCACAAGTATGCCATGAGAGGCTGTTTTAAGATCATGTCTCCCTCATGCATCTGAAGATCTCAAATGTTAACTGCCCATCCCTTGTGATATGACTAACGGTACAAAGAGGTGCCTTAATACACCCTTGCCAAAGCTCAGAAAACACTGTCAACAAAAATAAATCTTGAACTAAATAAGACATAGATAGTAAATATGACTCACAAACCCCACAAATATCAACACGCTTCACACTTAGCAAATCTGCTCCCCGCTTTCCTCACTGTCTGTATAGCTTACATTGGATTCACTTTGACTCACACCAGTTGAAGGGGGTAGACACTTTCATTTGGGATTGCTTAGTACATTCAGTTGTTGAAATAATAAATTCCTCTGTTTATTCTCCCTTTACATATAACCAACATGTCAGTAAAGATAGTGATGAAGACAATGGATAAATTGGTTTTTTAAGCTATTTTAATCATCTTTCTGAATTAAAACTTTAAAGTATAACTTTGATACTTTACTTAAGTAATTAAGAATTTCCCAAACCATCACAATATAACAATATCTAAATGTGAATCCAAATTTACATTTATGCTCTAAATAGAAATGAGGCCCCAGCTGACAATCACCGTTCTAGAGCCCAAGACTTCCCTACTCAACGTCATTAGTGATTAATGATTAGTACATTATAACCTTAAAATCACTCACAGTGAAGTCTAAGGCAGATTTTTCCTGTTATCATAGGAAAATCTCTTCCTCTCTCTTCTTATTCCTCTGAATTCTTTTGTATTAGTTTCCTCATTCATTTGAATATCCATCAAATTATGTTTATTGAACACAGACTTTATGCTACATATGATTATAAATGCTGGATATATTGGTCATCAAAACTATTAAAATCTGTTCTCTTCAAGTTTACATTTTAAAGACAGTCACATTCTACAGAACAGCGAGGATGATTTTCGAAAGTGCTAATCAGAAAGCGGAAGAAGCCATCATTGGGAAGAATGGAGGCGGCAACTCCCAAACACTGTCCCTCCAATGCGTAACCAAAAAAAAAAAAAAATCTAATAAAAATAATACCCTTACAACAAGGGGAATGTTTAATGAAGTGAGAATTTTGGGAAGACTGAACTGTGGCATTTGAATTTGCCCACCTACTGCCGTCCCCTTCTCTCGAGCTTGGCAGCAGCCGTGAAAACAGCAGCCCACATTCCTGATGTAACTTGCTGGTGTGAGAGAGAACAATACAGATCTTTATATAAAAAAACGTTCCTTTGTGTTGTGACTTGTCTAGTAGCTACCTGAAAGCCATGCTCAGATGTGCTGTGCTACACCTGCAGTCTCAGGGATTTCGTAGGACTAAAGTGGCCTGCCAGGCAGCATTTGTCAGGAGCATTTAAAGGCCAATAAATGCACTAACTATGGCCCCAAGGAAGAAGGAATGACAGATGGGGGAAATAATAGACAGACTGAAAAGCATGGAAAGGAAGAGGCTCAGAAAGGAACTATATAAGGAAATAAGGACTTTGAAATCTCCCATGTATAGAATACAGAGGGACTGAGGAAGGACAGAGAACCCAGCTTTCACTCTGACTTTTAGCCTCTAGAAAAGAAGTGAAGACCCACATAGAGTTGTAAATTGCCTAGATAACCTTTGGTGTGACCCACTCCAAGGCAATTTGCAAACACTGAGGGATGTTTTAATTTAAAAAATTAGTTCTAAACATTTAAGGAAATTCTTATCTAATCACTAGCTCACTATTAAGCTAAAAGAACTGAGATTTCAGTAGGCACAAATATAAAAATATAATAATTTTAGAAAGAGTTTACATAAACCACTAAACAAATAATTTTAAAGTACAAGCAACAGCAGTGAGTTCTGAAGAGGAGGCAGTTTGAATCCCAGAATTATCACATTTAATAGGGAGAGAGCCACTTTTCAGCAATGGGGAAAAATATCTACTAAGTATGTAAAAAATGAAGTACAAAGGGCTGGAGAGATGACTCAGAGGTTTTTAAACATAAAGCAAAGAAAACCAGCCCACAAATCACAATCCCAGAGAACCTAGACAACAATGAGGACCCTAAGAGAGACGTACATAGATCTAATCTACATGGGTAGTAGAAAAAGACAAGATCTCCTGAGTAAATTGGGAGCATGGGGACCTTGGAAGAGGGTTGAAAGGGAAGGAAGAGGCAGGGAGGGGAGCAGAGAAAAATGTAGAGCTCAATAAAAATCAATAAAAAAAAATGAAGTACAGCTTATCTACAAGGGGAAGAAATTAAATAAATAAAAAGAAATTAATACAAGCTGTCATTGAGTAACCTTAACGGATCAGTCAGATCCCACCCAGTTCTGGCCTGGTTTGCCTCTCCTACTTACCCTGTGTCAACTCATTAGAAGCCACCCTACCCCTCGTGGTGTTCTTCAGACCATCTGTCTTGCTCCTACTCTTGGCCTATGCGATGCTCTCCCTCTGAGATGTGCTTTTCCCATTGCTATCCATAGCTCACCCTGCTCACTCGGACTCTATTCTTTTCTGCTTCCCAGAGGTGTCTTTTCATCTGCCTTATCTACAGCAGCCAGGCTTCCCCCACTCCCTACCCTTTCTGATACTTTACTGTTCAGTCTCAAATGTTTTCTTGCTTTCTTTCTTTCTTGCATATCTGCTTTACTAGCGTGAAAGGTCCTTGGCAGCAGGTCCTTTATTTGCACACTGTGGTCACTCAGCATCGAGACAGAGCAGGAAATGAGCAATCAGCAAACAAACAGAGGCAATCTATACATGTTGAATAATAACAAAAACTATGAAAAACTTTTAAGACACATCTGAGATGTCTCCCTCAGATCAGAATTCTTGTTTAAGAAGAACTTAATTATTAGAAAGGATCTGTCCACTGACGATTCTTCAGTGAGGTAATGTCTCATGCCACCTTGGCTCTTACGTATATTCCAGGAAAGGCAGCCACAGATGGGAGAAGGGGGCATGTGGGTGGCGGTGAGGAAAGTTCTGTCCATGGGAGCGACTGCTGGTCAGGGTCAGTACTCCAGAGTGGTGCAAGTGAACGTCTCTCTCTGCCCAGCAGAGTCAGGCCAGTTCTGGCTGTGGTAGGGTTATAGATATCCCTCAGTTTTCAAAGTGTATTATTCTGGCAGAGGGCGGAGAATGAGAAGCATTGTGTAGTATTGCCTGTCTGCAGAGAAAGGAGTCCGTGCACTAAGTGGACTTGGTCTCTAGAAAGGTGTCCTTGGCTCTGTAAGTCCTAAGACCACCTCAAAAGAAGTGATTCTGTAGAATTAAATTTATGAATAGCTATGAGTTTATCTCAGCTTGATTTCAACTATGTATTTTTAGTATGTGTAGAAATGTTTTTAGGACTCCTATATGGAACTTTTTACTTTGTCAATATTGTAGTCACTTTCTTTTCTTTCCAAACATACTATAATAACTTCAGTTACATGTTCTGAGGCTTAGGAGCAAGTGATAAAAATATTGTTTCTGAAGCCAGATATATTGGGTTCAAAGCCTGGCTTTGTCACTCACCAGCTGGGTAGGTTAGCCTTTTGTGCCTCAGTTTCTTTTTCTGTAAATTGAATGACAGTAATACCTGTATTACAGCCTTATTATTAGGATTTCATGAGATAATACATACAATATACTTAACATAATTCTGGCTTGCTTAGTATGGTTCAGAAGATATTAGCTGATGCAGCCACAACTGCTCCTAAATTATAGCTGTGACTGTATGTACATATGTCTCAAAATGATTTTTAAAGATCTTATCGTAGGGCTAGAGATAATGCCAGTGGTAGAACATGTGCCTAGTATACGTGACACAGGGTTAGCACCCAGTACCTCCCACATACATGAAGGAGCTGAAATTACAATGTGTTACAACCTTGTAAAGATCAGAGAGTTCCTGGCTTTTATATGAATCAGTCCCAGGATGGTTTCCTGGAGTGCTCCTGTATAAAGTTTTATTGTCTGAGGTCTTTACATTTTAGTTCTGACATGTGTCAGGCATGTGTTTAATCTTCTAAACAATTCCTCCTGTTAACTTGAGTCTATGAACACTTTTTTTCAGCTACTTAGAGACATTTTATTTTTTCTGATTTTCTATTTCTTAAATATAAAAAGTTATTGGAAAATTAAGTCCCTGGGATGAAGGATAAAAAAATTATGTCTACACAGAGATATTAAAATTAAAACACGTCTAATTTAGTTCAAGTAAACAAGCTGCAACAATACTACCTGCGAGATACTAGAAGGGCAATGATGAAACAAGAATACAGTCCTGGACCTTCAGAAGTCTGCACCATTGAGAGGGAGCTGAAGGTGAGAGATGCCAAAGTTCTCTGCCCTGGTACATGAAAGCCAAGAGAAGGACCCTTAACACTCTCTTGGGCCCTACGAGGGATTTAATGATGCACTCCAGCAGGATTATGTCTGAACTGAGCCTCCTCGATGGCCAAGGGAAGAAAGGCTGATGGTCTGTCCTAAGCGGGAAACGGTGCTGGGCATGGGATAGAAAGCAGCATGGAGCTCGTGGCAGAGACTGTGGCTGTGTGTGAGAATAAACAGTTGGATATCGGTATTAAGTTTTAAAAAGTAATATGGGAAATGGTAATATATGAAGCTAGGGAGTCAAATGTGCAGGGGCCAGACTCCAGGGGTCCCACGATCTGTGTCATACTGAGAAGCCTGGGTGTTAAACTTTTCAGCAAATTTAGGAAACTTTAAGAAAAACAGCAATCCTCAGACTTTCGTTTTGGAGGTATAATTGAGATGGCAGAGGCAAAACCCAAAAACTAGAAAAGGTGAGGAAGAGGCAGCAGTATAGATGGCCATTACAGTTCCCGGAGACAGCAGGGTCAGATGGAGGGCAAGGCGGAGGAGAGTGGGGAGGAGACAGCCGCAGGTGAAAGTGAAAGAATCTGGAGACACAGATGGGGCAGGCAAGACGGGATCCAGGATGACTTCCAGGCTTCAGGCCTTGAGTAACTGGGTAGATGAAAATGGCAGTTAACTCAGACAGGTACAGGTTGGTTGCTTGTTATTTCAATTTTGTTTTTGTCCTGAGGGGCACAGGAAAATAATATACTAAGTTGGGTCGTACCAAGTTTGGGACAGCCACAGAAGAGGGCAGAACTAGAGGGAGAGGTTCTAGTAACTAACAAGTTGATCCACGAAAGCAGGTGGAAAGTCGGGGAAATGTGTGAAGACAAAAGAAGAGCAAAGAAACAAAGCTATCAGGAGCCACAGAGCTCAACAGTACCAGACGGAACAGGCAGGAGAGCCACGCTTGGCTTTCAGATAGCGCTCGACACTGCTAAACATAGCTGCGATGGCTTCATCTTCTGCACCCACTACATTAGGCCCTGTGCTCCTGTTTCCATAGCACACATAAAGTGATCGTTATCCATAGGCCAAGCTGATGAGAGTCACGTCAGGGAAGTCACAAAACTTAACCAAGGTCAGAGGGCAAGTTGGCAGAGCTCAGATCTGAACGCAGATCCACTGGGTCATAATGCCCAAGCTCTTAATTCCTCTAAAGCAAAAGTTCTTCAGGGTGTAGCTTAATACCAGCAGGATAAGGACAGCTCTACACCACGTTTCTATGCTTTCTAGAAGACCTGTAGACTGGATGTCTAAATAGTAAATACTGGGTCCTGTGCAATCATGTCTCAGCAGGTTCAACGATTCTCTTCACAAATTTGTATTTCATAAATATCTGACTGGCTGCTGATGCAGACAGGGCGGTCTGTTTTCCTGACTGCAGCCCTGTGGTGATAACAGAAAGTGCAAGCCCTGGTTGAGCTAGTTAGTGTTGCTCAAGGAAAACTACACACCTCAGACTTGGGCGTTTGCGCTGACTCAGCTTCTCACAAATGTGTTGGCTCCAAGAAGAGCTGGAGAGGACATGCACAGTTTGGCATTAAACTACACAAACATGGACAAAGTCACTAAAATATCCCTTTTATAGAAGGAAGGAATATTTTAGGTGATACTTTGTGTTCCATTTTAAGGACAGAATGAGAAAGTTACAAGCCCAGAACAAAAGCAGTCATTGCCCCATTTCCTTCCAGGGGAAGCAGCAGCAACACTTACCATTCGGTGGATAAAAGACAGCGTATTCTTCCAGTCCTAGCTTTCCTGTAAGAGAAAGCCGCAGATGGTAAAACAGAGTTTGCTGGGTTTGTTTTTGTTTTTCTGAGACAGAGTTCTCTGTGTAGACTTGGTATCCTGGAACTTGCATTTTAGACCTTAAATTCAAAGAGAGCTCTGTCTCTGCCTCACAAGTGCTGGGGACTAAGGGCATGCACCTCCACCACCTAGTTAAAAAAAAAAAAACATTCTGTGAATGTCCTAATAACGAATGGATAATGAATGGAATTTTAAGAATAACCACAGTCTAACTTTATTTTCTTTCTTGATATGGAATTAGTTGAAAATCTGTCAGCCATGTGTCTGACACCAACAAATCCTTTTAGGAATTAAAAGGAATTAAAATCAATAATATTGCTTAAACATTGCTTTCAATTTCCTTAAGCACTTGAAAATAATTTATCAGCATCCAATTGTTTTTCTAAACTTAAAAACACTGCTCAGTAAAGTAAGTCTGACGTCTTGCCATATCCCATTAGCTTGTACTTTTAGAAAATGTGCTAAGAGTTCAAAACGAAATATCTTTTTTTTTTTCAAGACAGAGTTTCTCTTTGTATCTTTGGCTGTCCTGGAACTCACTTTGTAGACCACATTGGCCCCAAACACAGATCTGCCTGCCTCTGCCTCCTGAGTGCTGGGATTAAAGGTGTGCACCACCACACCTGGCCAAAACTAAATATCGTCAACTGTGTAACAGTCATGTATCCTGACTCCCAACACAGTTTGTGTGATAGAGAAAAAGGACGGATGGTTGAAAACAGCATTGTTCTGGGACAGTCCGTTCTCTGTAATGTTCAAGAGCTGCTCACTTTCCCATCATCCACTGAGTAACTTGAGGTGGGGAGCTGGCTAGTTTCATGTCAACTTGACACAAGCCAAGTTATCCAAAAGGATCAAACCTCAGTCGGGGAAACGCCTCCATAAGACCAGGCTGTAAATAGACAAGCCTGTAGGGCATTTATTTTTTTTTTTAAATTAGTGGCTGACTGGAGAAGGCCCAGTCCACTGTGGGTGGAGCCATCCCTGGGCCTGGTGGTCCTGGGTTCTATACAAAAGCAGACCGAGCAAGCCCTGAAAAGCAAGTCAATAAGGAGCACTCCTCAGTGGCCTCTGTGTCACCTCCTGTCTCCAGGTTCCTGCCCTGTTTGAATTCCTGTCTCACTTCCTTTGATGATGAACTGTAATATGGACGCATAAGCCACTGCCTTTGTCATGGTCTCCTCGCAGCAATTCTAACCCTAATGAAGACAGGGGGCTTTCAGCTTGACAGTTTTCTGAGCAACTCTGCATTTACTAAAAAGACATTGATTTTTGCACTGGGATTTGAATTAAAATTTATTAAGTGTTTTTTTTTTAATTGGGTATAAGGCAGGGAGAAGAGTAAAAAGTGTGGCCATCTTAGGTTAAGGTGGGGACACACAAAACTGATCTTTGTGAGAAGAAACAATGGAATAAGAAGAACTGGACACACAGGTGATCACAGCAGTAGACATCGAGACAAACATGGCAAATATAGGGTACAGTCCTCACTCCCATGGCCTACAACCCAGGCCAAACCACAAATGACGGAATAGGACTGCTGACTTCTTTTAAATGGATTTGAGGGTTTCAGTGCTCGGGGAGGGAACTGATGATAGGCTGGCAGACATGAGACAGGCTAGGTCAGCAAGGACCTATAATTTGCGGGCCTGAAATGTGAAGTTCCTCAGGCACTGGGGCTCTGGAAGGGAGAGGATGAATATAGACAGTGTGAGATAATCAGGGAGGGAAAGAAGATGAGGTTAAGATGGCAGGTGGAGGGTCTTAAATTACAGCTCATTTTAGTCCACTAGGTAATTCAATTTCATCATCACTCTATGTGCGGGATGGGATGTAGGGGTGTGTGTGTGTGTGTGTGTGTGTGTGTGTGTGTGTGTGTGTGTGTTTGCATGTAGAGGCCAGAGATCATAGTCAATTATCTTCCAATCAGCTTCACCTTATTTTCTGAAGCTTCAGCTAGGCTAGCTGACCAATGAGTGGGATCCACTTGTCTCTGCACCCCAGTGCACACTGCTCTGCCTGGCTTTACTGGGAACCAAAAGCCAGAGCCTCGTGTTTGCACCACAGACAACTTATCAACTGAGCCATTTCCCTACCCCAACATTCTCTTTAGATAAAAAGAAAAGAAAGTTTTTATGTATTCATCTCAGCCCCAAGTTGGGAAAGCCTGACTCCAACACAAGATGATGGAGTTTATCCTACCTAGGGCAAAAGTTGGAACAACCAAGCAGCGATAAAATCCTGGGTAAATGGGTTCTTTCTTCATGGAAGCAGCAGAAGGGTCACACACAAACAGACAATGGGGCAGTGAGATTTTAGTGCTGGGTGATGAGGGAAAAAGAGAGAAGGGCTCAAGTTAGTTCAGTCTCCCGGCGATGGCAGGCCCCTGAGACGGCGGCACGGACACGATGAGGCAGCTAGCGTTAGACAGAGCACTAGAAGAGAAATTAGAGGGGAGTAGCACGTACTTTATGCTATAATTTTAAGCCTAGCAGAACTAGACAAATTTGAAGATTAATTCACAAAAAAAAAAGTTAAGAAAAATTGAAAAGGCGAGTTTATGGGTAGGGAAGAGAAGAAAATCCGACAGATTTGGTGCAAATGGGACAGAGGAGGCAGGAGATGGCAAGGACTAAAATGGCAGCTGTGATCTGGAGGACGATCTGGGATTTGTTGCTGGGTGCTGACGTTGAAAGGAAAAGACGGTCGTTACTATTGCAGAGAAATCAGAAGTAATTTTCAGTTTAAAAACTGGAAATACCAATATAAGTTATAAACCATTCAAATATTCTTGGAACGATTATGTAAGTCTGTAGTACTTTCTCTTTAGTATTATTAAAACATTACCTCGGATGTAGGATTTCGGTGGTGAAGCGCTGTTGTATGCAAAATGACCCAGTACAGACGTATCCCGTGAAAAACAAAGTAATACCTGGATATAACATTAGAAAAATAAACAATGAGCACTGCTATAAAACAACTGGTAACCATTAAATTAATTATAATTTCATACAGAGGAAGCCCTGGAGTGGGATGGCTTAAGTTTGGGGCTGCTCTTTGTAATGGGAAGAGCGCCCTCTGTTGGTAGACTTGCACTAAGTGCTCATGGAGGGACTCCTCATGAAGGCAGCCAATTCTAGTGAGGATTTTCCCCAATTTGTCCCCAGACTTTAAACATCAGAAAACGCAAGTTGCTAACTATGTGATCATTTTCCTGTGTTTTATCTGGAGACTAAAATCATCTTGAGAAACTTAACAGATGAGAACTACACGGGGCACCTGTGGGTGATCACACACAAGCACCGAGGAGGTACAGGGACTGGGAATCAGACTTAATAGGTATGCTACAATGGGGAGGGCCTCCATCCCCAGAAAGCGTGGCAGCGGCAAAGCAAAGGTTTTCCCAATACAGGTAGAAGCTGACTGTCCCGGTCAGCAGGGGCACACAGCAACTCTATCAAGAAATAAAACAGAGAGGGTGCAATCAGGACCAACCCAATAGAACAGCGTCAGCTGGACTGTTGACACCAGCCTGAAACTGGGGGCAGGAGTCCAGTCCTCAGGAAGGTTAAAACATTCAGAAGACCCGGGATCCCGACTCATCACAAAGAGGACTGCATAAGAAAAATGGGCACAGAATGAGGAATGATTTTGGACCCTTTGTGGCAGGGCAGGTACCCATCTAGACTTAATTTCAACTGTAGCTTTACAGTTTATTAACTGGATGACAAGGGCAAGTGACTGGACTTCTAAGTATTTGTGTCCTTATAAGTATATGTAAAATGCATATAATAACAATGCTAAGGTCTAAGTGTATTGTGGGGATTAATTGGTATGCAGGAAGTATTTAGAATAGTACCTGGGTATGTCACATTATTTAAATTTTATCTAAAGTTATTGCTAAACTGTTAGTAGTCTTCTATATTTGCTAGTCTCTGTCCTTGAAATATTTAATTAGGGATTTGTTTATATTGCTCAGCTACCGTGTTTCTTCAACTTAAAACTCTGTATCTCCACTTCTGGGAAACACTCAAGCATTATATTTTTGAATGATCCCTACTTTTCAATATTTATGTTTATAGGACTTCTATAATTCTGAAATACGCCTCGTCAACCTTCTGTCCCTTTCAATTATGTCTATCACTTCAAACTCCACTTTTGAGAATTTGCGCAGATTTCTAAGTCAGCTGACTGTCTTCTTTCGCTCTTACGATCCACCAAGCACAATGCCAGGATGAAGTAGGGGGTACATCAAAAGAAAGTCATGCAAACAAACCTTGCTCCCAGTTACGGTGAAGGGAGGTAACAAGCAGCAAGAGTGGTGCCAAAGTAAATCAGATAGCACACTAGGTGGCAAGTCCCGCAGGAACAAGATAAAGGAGGCCCAGAGAAGGGCTTGTCAGTCCATAAAGAGTGGTTTTTGAGAAGGTGCCGTTTGGTCAAACACTTGAAAAGGGTTGAGAACCTTAGTGTGTGGCTGACTGGAGAAGAGTACCCTGGGAAGGAAACGGAACAGTTGGAATGCAGTGGAGAGGGGAGCTCTGGGGCTGTGAAGGTGGAGCATCAATGCCAGGTGTTGGGGACAGTTGTCTTTGTGTCAGTGGGCATATGCCTAGCACTCAATAGTAACACTCAATAGTAACACTACACTAAATAGTAAGTAACACTAAATTCCATTAAGACAGGCATGCTAGTATTATACGCTCAGTTATGCTAAGAAATAACGTTTCCTTTCTAGGATACAAATGGCATAAAATGGATATTAGGTTGTAAATATTAACAATGAAAACACTTAACATTGCATTTAGTCAGCCATATTGATGAGACTTCATGAGTGGAGTCTCTCGGACAGGTTTCCAGGAGACACAATCTCACAGCAAACTCTCTTTCCTCTGTCTTTTCAATCTTTCTGTCCCCTCTTTCACAATGATCCCTGAGCCTTATTCACAGGAATTGTTCTAGATGTGTCAGTTAGGACTGGGGTCCATAATTGATCAGTTATAATGGTCTCCACCTGTTTCACAATAACCCTAAGTAAGGAGGCAATACTTGTCTGCATAGCCTAGTAGCCTAATTGGACTTAAGGCTGGCTCACCAACAGGGAAATCAAGCCTGGTATCGGAAACCTAACCAGCCACCTAAGGATGGTACTCAGGGAGGAGGCACTCAGGTCAGTTCCAGCACAGGGCCCTCTGTCTTGTATCTTACGTGCATGGTGTCCTTAGCAATAAAGACTTACCTTCCACTTCTGGGCCAACCAAGGGCAACAGCAATAGCCTAAAATACTTTGGGAGTCTCCTGAACAACTCCTGTACCTAAGGCTCAGGGGGCATTTTGAAAAAGTGGCAGAAAGTTTAGTAAAGAGCTGAAAGTTTGCTGTGAGGCTGTGTCTTCTAGAAATATCTGAAGCTACATCCATGAAATCTTAGCAACACAGCTGCCTAAACATGACCTGACCAAGGAAGAGACCAAGAGCCATGGAAATGTGGAAGGGGGAAAACCCATGAGACCTCCACCCTAGACAAAGAACTCCAGACAAACAAGGAGAAGCAGTCCTCCCTGAGAAAAGCACACTGACTGGTTATCTACTGCCAAATTGTCACCTCTGAAACACACAAATACAAATAACAGTATATGGACTGAGTGAGTTGTATTTATGCATTTCAGAGTACATAAGTATATTTGAAAGCTAAACAACTGCAGAGAAAAAGACCATTAATTTGAAAAAGAGCAAGTTGTGGGGAGGGCATGGAGGGAGGAAAAGGAAGGCAGAAATGGTGTAATTATAATCTCGAAATTTATTTTAAAAAATTGATCTTATAGATGTCATTACATTGACAATATGTAAATGGCAAGATTACCCAGGATTGTATTACTGGACATAACATAATCATAGTGATCTTTATAAAGAAGACAGAGGCAGCAGGGCAGTGAGAGAGACTTGACGATGCTGTCTACTGCTGCCTCTGAGAATGGTGGAACCAGCTGTAAGTCAACGCATGAACATCATTCTAGAAGCTGGGAAAGACAAAGAAATGGGCTCTCCTGCAGAACTTCCAGAAATAATGCAACCCTGTGGATACCACGAGTGTGAGCAAATCAAACCACTTAGATTTCTGTCTCAGAACCTCAAGGAAGCTAGTACAAATAATAAACTAGGTACAAATAATTAACTAAGATAACTCTAAATAAAGGCAAAAATACCCAAAAATAAACCAAGGAAAATCCTAAGGAAATGTTTATATCAACATCCCCTTAGTTTAGCAGGCTGGGGTAGCACAGTAACTTTAGAAGAAGCACTGTGCTTAAATATATCCCATAGAGGCGCTGCTGCCTGTGGCCCCGAGAAGGCAGGACATCTGAGATGCCCGAGGGGAACACTGGGACTGTAAAGTGAGAATGCCAGGGGTAGTGCATAGACAGTACGTACCAGGGCGCAACCCTGGGATATGAGCAGAGCTGCCAGGTTCATCGTAAACCTGCTGGGCTGCACACTCAGAAGGCAGTGGTCACTTACCAATTAAGCAAACTGAAATGTAGTAGGTGAGCTTACTCACAGCAGGGCTCTCCATTATTTAGAAGAATTGTAAGAAACCAGGCACTCATACGACCTGAAGGTTTATACCACAGAGTTAGACCAAAAAGGTCTACAAACAGTTTACCTGGGCCGAAAGCTTTCTTAATATATCAAAGTATATTTCCTCTCAACGTTTCTAAGAAAAAAGTCATTTGTGTGATGAAAACCACAAAAGAAATGATGGGTACCATCTGGACAACACGGTTAACATGTAAGTGCTAAAATCTTCCCGCTTGTATTTTTTCTAATGAAGAAATGATATCATTTCAAGAATGGCTTGAAAAGCACTCTTCCCTGCCTTAAATTTTTCATAATTTAAAGGGCAGTGTGGCTTACTGGGTTTTGGACATAGAACAGGCTTGGGGTCCTTGTAGTTGTACGAGCTTGGGATCTTATCTTCTGCATTTCATCTAAATAAGGGAATAAGGTTACCCTGAAGAGCCAGGCATCCCTGCAGTCTTGAGATTCAGCTGAGGCAGGAGGATCAGTAGTTTTAGGACAGCATGGGCTATAGCAAGACCCAATTTCAAAACTCAAACGGAAAGAATGGAACGTTTTATGTGGTTCTAAGAATTAGCTATCAAGAGGATTCTACGACGATAATGAAGTAGCAGGAAGCCATGACGCTGTCTTCCTATCCAGACAACTACCGTGCAGGCAGCGATGTCTCACAGAGCTATCTGGGAAGCATGGAGTCTGTGGATACCTTGGAGTTTTCAGGGGGACCTCCAGTGGTAAATTGTGGCTAACATGGTCAATGCTAGCTCACAACACAGCAGCATTTACCCTCTCCCTACTCTTGAGAAGCAGTCATGTATATGTTCTTAATACTTTTATAAAGCAAATAACTAACAGGCATAACGCCACACAATACAAATAGGATTTTTACTTACTTTGTAAGTAACCAAATTTAAATTTTCTAGTAATGATTGCTACTTCCTTATAGTGTACGTCCCAAAAAATTCCAGCATGCTTGCTGTTCCTTACAGACAGAGAAATAAGACTCGGAATTTCCTGTCACAGTGGGAGCTACAGGTCCTTCCTTGCTGCGCTGCACACCACTCTGGACACCTAATCCCTGACCGGTGACTACTGCGTCTGCCTGGAGTGGTGCAGAGGCAGAGGGTGGAGGTGGGAAAGGGTCCGCTGTCACACATACCTCCACTGCTCTCTAGCTGAAGCCAAGGTCCTGGATTTAGAGAGCAGACTGCTCCCACCCCTGATCCATTCTCTTTTCCTCCTGTTAGGAGACAGGACATTATAACAAATGCCTCTGACTACGGAAAAACTGAGAAGGTAATCTTCCATGCCCAGGTAAAAATGTAGGCTCAGAAAAGTTCTGGAGAGACCTTAATGTTGTATCTCATGCTGAGTTTGGAAAGAACTTACAAAAATCAAAGCAACAAAACCTCCAAATGATACCTAAAAAATATGGGCTAAGAGGTGAAGACAGTATGGCTTTCAGAGATACATTATTATACTCAAATATCCAGTTTTCAACAAAAATCATAAAGAACAAATACAAAGAAATGAGAAAATATGGGCCATTCAAATGAAAAAGTCAAATGAAATTGTCCCTACAAAGATCTGATGGCAAATTTAAATGTTTAGGGGTTAAGATGATGATCTCAAAGAGGATCACATAAAGAAATATGTGGAGAAAACAAACAATGACATTTGAACAAAATGGAAACCCCAACTGAGAGACAATGAACTCAGAAAAACAACACAAAACAGAAACAAAGACTGAAATGAAAATTCACTGGAAGGATCAAAGGCAGATTGGAACAGGTGGAATATATCCTCCAGAGCTGAAGATAAAGCAATGGAAATAATGGGTTTGTGAAACAGAAAAAAGAAAGTACTAAAATGAACAGATATTGGAACCTATGATATCACACTGACTACTGTATGTGCTGTACAGAGTCCAAAAGAAGGAAAGAAAGAAAAAAGGAGGAAAGATAGTATGGTTTGGGGATTCCAGAATAAGACACTAGAGAGGAGGAAGCAGTGAAAAATCAGCCAAGCTCGATGACAATGCCAGTGGGCAAAATACAAGGAAGCTCATGATCTCATAGCCTAGAGGCCAAGAGAAACAAGGAAATTGAAGAGGCATGATCAGCTGTGCAGATAACCTCACAGTGGCTGTGACTAATGTGTGCAAGACCTGCATAAGACCAAGCAAGACAAAAATCCCTTTTTTGGGGGAGGGGACGTGACCGCTGACAGGCTATCCATTCTACAGGAGATGGTCCCCCACCAATGCACATACAAGCTGCACAACTGGATTCAATGTTTTGCTGTTGTTGATTTTGTTTTTCTGAGGTTGAGAGGGAAAAGTGATGGGGGTTAGACTGTCCTTTCTGTGCCAATGAGTTCAAGTCCATTCTCTCCTTTCTCTTCTGACAGATTCAGGGTATCTGGTCTTATGATGAAGTACTTGATCAATTTGGAGCTGACTTTTGTGCAGGATGGTAAATATGGATCTATTTTCTTTCTTCTACATGCAGCCATTCAGTCTGATGTGGCCATTTGTTGAAGATGCTGTATTTTCTCCAGTGTATATTGACTTCTTTATCAAAACTCAGAAGTCCATAGGTGTATGGACTTATGTCCATGTCTTCAATTCCATTTCACTGGTCAATATGTCTGTTTTTATGCAAGTAGAATATTGTTTATATTGTTGTAGCTCTGTAGTATAACTTGAAATATGTAATGGTGATATCTGCATAAGTTCTTTTATTATTTAGGATTCTTTTGCTATCCTGTTTTTTTTCTTTTTTTCCGTGTGTGTGTGTGTGTGTGTGTGTGTGTGTGTGTGTGTGTGTGTGAGTTTCCATATGAAGTTGAAGATTGTTCAGTTTCTTTGAACTGTGTTGGAATTTTGATGGGGATTGTGCTGAATCTGTAGACTGCTTTTGGTAGTATGGCCGTTTTCACAATATTAATCCTACCAATCCATGGGCATGGGAGTTTTTTCCATCTCTTGGTGTTTTATTCAATTTCTTTCTTGAGTATCTTAAAGTTTTTACTATACAAGTCTTCCATGTGCTTGACTGGTGTTGTCCCAAGGGTTTTATTGTTGCCATTTTAGGATACTGTGAAAGGTATGGTTCCCTGATTTCCTTTTGTCATTTGTACATAGAAAAGCTACTGATTTTTGTGTGCTAATTTTGTACCCTGTTACTTTGCTGAAGGTGTTATCAGATGTATAAGTTTCCTGGTAGAGTTTTTATGTATAAAACCATATCATCTGTAAGTATATTAAATTATTTATAAAGCTTTAAGTAATTGGACTATTTATAAAATAGCTTTAAAATATCATAATGAAAAAGTATTTTTTGTTTTGAGACAGGGTTTTTCTGTGCAGCCCTAGCTGTCCTGAAACTTACTCTGTAGACCAGGCTGACCTCAAACTCACAGAGATCCACTTGCTTCTCCCTCGTGAGTGCTGGGATTAAAGGCCTGTGCCACCATCGCCCAGTGAAAAAAGTATTTATTAATACCTGACTATGTAAAAAAAAAAACCTTAATTGAGTAATTTCTTAAAAGAGAAACCTCTGTGTTGTAAGTATCCTCTCATTAGCAATGAGAATAAAGATCTATATCAACGCTTATTTACAAAAACTAATAAAGAAAATAGTGTGTTACACAATAGACTAAAATTTAGTCTTTAAAAAGAATGCATCATTCCACATGAGATAGTATGGATGAACCAGATGGCCCTGCTGATTGAGGCAAGCCTGTCACAAACAGACAAAGATGGCAGTGAGACTTTTAAAGGGCCAAACACACATCAGTGGGGATCAGAGCAGCCATTGCCAGAGTTTTCAGAGCACACAAGAGGGAATCGATAGTCAATGGATTCAGTTATGGGAAAGTTATCATAAATTCGTGAGATAGGCTATGCCCCACATATAGCTAATAATAACTCTTATTTAGTATTATTTATAAAGTACAACAGCAACAGCAGTCATGAGATGTGGTTGGGGAAAAATTATGGAAAACCTAAAAAGAATGGAATTTGAACTAAAATGTTGATAAAAAAATGCCCTGCCTCAGCACCTAGACCGCAGGCCATTGAGGGAACTGTAGTTTACAGTGTGGTGATTGTGAGGATTCCCTAAAGATTGTCCCGGTTTTCTCGGCAAACACATGCACTGTTTGAAAATGATGTTCCTGTCTGACTTGTTTACTTTCAAGTTTCTTTTTTTTTTTTGGTTTTTCAAGACAGGGTTTCTCTGTGGTTTTGGAGCCTGTCCTGGAACTAGCTCTTGTAGACCAGGCTTGTCTCAAACTCACAGAGATCCGCCTGCCTCTGCCTCCCAAGTGCTGGGATTAAAGGCCTGCGCCACCACCGCCCGGCTTACTTTCAAGTTTCTTACATATAAGTCACTTATGTGGGGGTGGAATGGATATGCTCTTATGGGTTACTCTGGTATTAACTGGAGAAATTGTTACCCTTGCTCACTGACTCTGTCAGCAGGTGAATTTGTCACCCAGCAAACTTCTGTTACCACCACCAAAAGACTTTACAGCTGGAACTTAAAACTGATGGTCTCTCCTCATTCACCAAATGTGATAAGCTTGTCAAATTTACACTCTCTGTAATCACACATTGAAATACAACAGTCAGAAACTATAAATCACGACATTGTTGGCTCTTGGTTGATATATGGTAATGGATATGTCCATAGGTTTGGTGTTACAACACTTTTAATGTAGTATGGTGTATATGTATGTATGTGTATAGATGCATGTGCATGTGTACATTCATATGTGTTTGGACGTGTGTGCACATACACGTGTGTATGAAGATCCAAGATTGATGTCAGAAGTCCTCTTTAATTGCTCATTACCTGAGTCATTGAGGCAGGGTCTCTCCCTTGAACCTACAATACAGGCTAGTCTAGCTAGCCAATTTACTCCCTGTCTGTGCCTTCTGAAAACTGGAATGACTGGCAGACCACATGCCCACCAAGACGTACATGGGTTCTGGGGATAAGAACTCTAGGTCCCAAGCTTGCATCCAGGTACTTTATTCAGAGAGCCACTCCCTTGGTCCTGTTATAAAGTTTTGTATTTGTGATTAAAACAGCATGAAAAGACTAAATGTTTTAATAAGCAGAGAAATTTAGATGTTTCAGGGTTTTCTTGGCTCAAATGATATCTTTACTTGTATAAAATTAACTACTATATTTTCCTTAGGAATCAGTTCAGAAAGGATCCATTATATTAGGAACTAAACCATAGGAGAAGGAAATCTAGAATTCTATGATACTGGGGAAACCTCAGCCAGAGAGTAATATTAAAATCCCCAAAATACTCAACTTTTGGATAAGGAAAGCAAGTTCTGTTCACTTATCTACTGATCTATCTTCCAAATTCACTAATTACTTACTGATTTTTCAAATATACTGTTTAGCCACTCAGAGAACTTTTCATTTCAGTTATTTTATTTTTCAACTCTAGAATTTATGTTTTATTTTCATCTCTTTATTGACCTTATCTACTTGATTAATAAGTCATCCAACCTTCCTTTACTTATTCAAGAATGGATTCTTTGGTTCTTTGACATGTTTATTTTTAAAAAATATTTATTTATTCTTTGACAATTTTATATATATGTGTGTGTGTGTGTGTGTGTGTGTGTGTGTGTGTGTGTGTGTGTGTGTGTGTGCAATGTATCTTGAGTCTATACACCCCGAATTTCAATCTCTCATTTAGCCTATACTCTGAAATATTTCTAATGGATGTTTTGAAGTTTGCGTCTGTCAAAATGATCAGAATAATCATGATTCCCCACACTGGTTTTAGAACATTTAACTATTTATTAATATATCCAATAGAAAGTATCATGTAAAATACATTCTCTAAACATCTTGGGATTGCTTAAGTATTAAGTTGACATCCAGTTTTATAATTTGTGCCAACAAAAACTATAGAAACTGACCTGATAGCAAATTTTGGCTGCAACATATTTAACCAAAAGGGGCAGCCCAGAAACTCACTTTGGAATTTGGAAGATTTATTTAACTATAGAATATCTTTAAAGTATTATAACTTGGAGAATCTAAAACAAAGATCTGGATAACTTAAAAACTTACCTGATATAAATAATCTTCAAATACAAAATAGTAATCATCATTGCTTGCTGTCAGCTTCACATCCTGCAATTAAAAGTTACAAAGCACTGAAAATTACTCAAATGAAACTGCCTCTAACTCTAAAGAATAAATGCAACATTTGGAAGTAAGATTACAATGAATTATATATTTTATGTGATGTTATAGAAATTTTCTGGTAAGATTTTATTTCTATTACATATTTACTCAGCAAAATATGTACTACATTATTTGATTTCTAATTTCTTAAAGTTCCATTAAAACTCCTTAAGATTTATTTCAGTTAATCTCCTCCTAGATGTCTTAAAGCTAGAAAAGAAAAACGAAGAGGGTCACACACTCAGCTACAATTGTAACACTCTCCCCCAGACTAAACTCCATCCTCACCACTCATAGCTAACACACTTAGCCATTCTCTCAAAACATCTCCTATGTGTTTGTCATTGGTCACTTGAAAATCACCACCTGCTCTTGGGGGGGGGCTAACTGTGACTTTCTGCCCCATGAACTCATTCTTCAGGGATGGTTCATGTCATCTACTGGATAGAATGTTGGTCCTTTCTTTACATACTTCTGTGTGCATTTCTTGTTCTGAGACTACTTAAAAGAATTCTACTCTCCCAAAGAGACTTTTGGCTCTCTCATCTCCAGTGCCTTGTTTTATATACACTTAGCTCCATCACAGGGTCTGACACCTAAGCCATCAAAACATGTGCTTGATGGCTCAATAATGATTAACAGAAACTAATGGCCCAATTGCAGTTCTCTGTGATGTGATGCAATGTATCATTACATAAGTGACCTATCCAGTAGCAACCAACAATAGCTCAAAGAAAAAGCAAAACATCAGCACCCCCCGCCCCGCGCCAGACTGTCTCTGAACAGGTTTTATGGTGACTTGAGATGTTGATTGTGTACTTCAGGGTGAAAAGCATGAACATTCCACCAGATCTGAGTAAGAGTTTAATTCACTTACACTACTTCTAGCTGCATAACTTTGGCTACACTGCTCCAAATCCAGGCCACTGTGCTTTGATAAATGACCCCCAAAAGCCTGTGTTAAAGGCTTAGGCACTTCTGAGAAGTGCTGGAACTTTAAATGCTGGTACCCAGTGAGAGAAGTACAGTTACTGAGAGGTGACTCGGGAGATATGGACCCTGGTAACTTTCTGTCCCTTTTTTTTTTTTTTGGACCTTAGCTGCCACGAGGCAAATAGCTTTGCTCTACCTTGACTCTTCCTGAGGTACTGACTTCCCAGACCAAAAAGCACTAGGACTCCATAGTATGAAGTATACAGTAAAGTAAGCCTTTTCTCCTTCAACAATAGTATCTCATATACTGTCACTGTAACAACAGAAAGCTGAGTCTCCATGTCTGCTAATGGGTAGATTACTATGCTATGGGGTATTTGTACACTGTATGAAGATGTGTTCGTGTGACGGGTATAATAAAATTTGACTGGCCAATAGCTAGGCAGGAAAATATAGGTGGTATTTCTGGGCAGAGAGAGAACTCTGGGGAGAAGGAAGGTGGCGTCATCAGCTAGATGCAGAGGAAGCATGACGAGAAGTGTGAAGATGAGAAAACGAGCCTCATGGGAAAATGTAGACAAAAAGATATGGGCTAATTTAAGTTATAAGAACTAGTTAGGAGCAAACCTAAGATATAGCCAAGCTTTTATAATTAATAATAAGTCTCCAGGTCATTTTTTTGCAAGCTGGAAGTCCAAATAAAGAAGTGTTGCATTACTACTTATGTCAAAAGGTATGGGAAGTGCTAAGAACAGCATCAGATTCTGAGACAGTGCTCAGCAAACTCTAAGATCTACACCCAAAAGATGCAGATACTATTGAACTCACTATATATTCAATTCAACAAGTACTCATTGGTTGATCACTGTTGATAGAGGTTTCTGTCCCACCCAGTCCCACAGCCATTTAGTCCTAAAGAAACACACAGAGACTTACATTAATTATAAACTGGTTGGCCTATTAGCTCAGGCTTCTTATAAACTCTTAATCTTACATTAGCCCATAATTCTTGTCTGTGTTAGCCATGTAGCTTGGTACCTTTTATCACTGAGGCATTCTCTCTTGCTTCCTCTGTGTCTGGATGGCAACTGTAGACTGAGCCTTTCCTCTTCCCAGAATTCTGTTCTGGTTACTCTGCCTATATTTCCTGCACAGCTACTGGCCAATCAGTGTTTTATTAAACCAACACAAGTGACAAACCTTTACAGGACACAAGACCATTTTCCCACAACACCCCCATTTGTTTTTTCCAAAACAATCTAATCTTTGTTTAGCTTTTTTTTTTTTTACTGACCATTATCCATAACAACTTGTAACCAACACTCTAAACAAAGACTTGACAAACATCTATAATCCATTTTTGGGGCGGGGGGAATGTGGGCATAGTTTTCTAGGCTACTTCCTGCTGATTGGGGGTACTAATAATCTTATGGGGGAATAAAGAAAATTTAGGATTATGGTCAAGTCCAGACTGGAATATTCTGTGAGGCTTGATCATCTCAGCCAGAAGTCTTGAGGTTGTTCTAGATGTAGAACTCAGAGGAAATTCCAACAGAGATCCTCTGAAATGTTAGATCATCTAGGCCATCTGTTCCTACTGGACATTTTTTCAGGGGATCTTCCTTGATCAAACCTGATTTTTCTTCTTAACCCAGAATAAATCCATAGCCTCTCATTTCCTTTATCAGTGGGGCATTTTCATCTTGCTTCCTCTGTGTCTAGGTGATGACTATAGAATGAGCCTTTCCTCTTCCCAGAATTCTCCTGTTCTGGTCACCCCACCCATACTTCCTGCCTGGCTTCTGGCCAATCAGCATTTTATTAAACCAATACAAGTGACAAATCTTTACAGACTACGAGACAGCAGATAAGGATGATCAGAATGAAGGACACCAAAATCAAAACACAAAGAAAATAAAGACAATGTTTATCTTCAAGAAGTCTACTCTATCAGTCAGAGAGATGGTTCAGTGGTTAAGAGCACTGGTTGCTCTTCCAGAGGTCTTGAGTTCAATTCCAAGTACCCACATGGAGGCTTACAACTGTCTATAACTTAGCCCTATGGGGTATGTTGCCCTCTTCTGGTGTGCAAATGTACATGCAAACAAAACATCCATATACATAAAAAATCTACTATATCAATGAAGAGAATAAATATGTAATAAAAATATGGAAAAATCACAATGATGGATTAAAATGATCCATGACTATACAGCTGAAACAGTCTAGAACAATCAGCTAAGCAGCTGAACCAAACAGAAGTCAAGGGATGGATGGAATAAGTCATGAATAGCTCTGGAAAAAATCTGAAACTACAGAGCACAGGGAAAGAAATGGATCACTCATCAGAGGTTCCATGGGGAAGGTAAAGCAGTTCCTTCTCAGGAAAGGTCAGACTGACTCTGAGCCAATGGTCTCAGGGGTAACGATGATGTCTTACAGAGAGAGGCTTGTGGAATGCCAAAGCATATCCTCACCCAAGAGATTCTGATTGTCGTTAATTCTCTTTAGAGATTAATTAAGCCTTTTCCTTGGGAATGTGATAAAAAAGAATGAGAAACATTGGTCTAACTGGCAGGCTAGAGTAAACAATAGAACTAGAGGTTACAGCTACAAGGTAGTTGTTGGGGAGGTGAGGAGAAGCCAGTATAGATAAAAGAATCCAAGAGTTCAATTCAGGGAAGAGATTTATTATCCTTTCCCACACATTTCTTGAACCATAATCATTCCAGGGGAAATGTTTACATTTACAGTATAATTCCTGGCACCAACTACTCAATGTATCCCTACTACATTTTTTAGTAGGTACTTATTAAGTTGAGATATACTTGACCACATATTTACAAGATTAAAGAAGTGTTTATTACATAACCACTTAAAGTACAGAACCACTCTTGCAGAAGATAAAAGTTTTCTCACTTCAGACAGCTCACAACCACCTGTAACTCTGGGGGCATCTGTTTCATGTGCACACTCACATATGAAGACACATACACATAATTTAAAATAGCTTTATTACAAAGAAAAATATACAATAAGTCCTAAATAATTATGAGATAAATAGGATTAAAATATTATAGTCTTGTTTTTAGTTGTTTTTCCACTTTCTTTGTGTGGAAGACTTGAATTTAAAATGGCCAATTTTTTTTTCTCTTCACAAAAACATGAAAGGTCTAGGAAAAGGACATAAGAACAATTCCCTCGGAAAGCAGACAACACTGCCTGCAGACCTCAAGCTTGGGAAACCAGCCTCAACTTCACAGGTACAATGATCACATCTGTTATTTCCTCCCTCCCTTGCCTTCTTTCCTTCCTTTCTTTCATTTTCTCTTTTTTCTGACAAGGTCTCATGAAGCCCAGGTTAGTTTCAAACTCACTAAAAATCCAAGCATGACCCTGAACTCCTGGATTTAGAGTACAGGCATCCTGGACATGTACTATCACACAGTCACTCAAACTGATTTCCAAGTTTAATATGTACTTTTGTCCTGCAGGGAGAAAGCTTTTCACTGTAAATGCCACTGATGAAATGGAAAACCATGAATACTTTGACTTACTTTATAAATTAGACTGTCCACCAAAAGGTCATGCTGTATCACATTGGTCTTAAGTTGCTCATAATACAGGATGTCCTGTATTCAAAAGTAAAATATATAAAAGTTTAATGTTTATAATGTCATCCTCAAACCTTAATAAACAATAGTCAATAATAAAATTATGGCATTAAGAGGCAGAGACTCTGTTTTATCCATTATCCATCTATTCATTACTATGTAATGATAGTTAAGTAACAGTAGATGTTTAATAATATGCCTATTTTCATCACAGATACCTACTGAGTATTCAATCAATATTTGATAAACTTATTAACTATAATAATGACTATAACATTTATGAACTAGGTACATCTTATGATTACTTTAACAAAGTTAAATAGAACACTGAGAACTATCTCCACCCACATTTGAGGAGCTTAGGTCCAGAGAGCGCACTAACTCACTGTCCAAAGCCAAAGACTGGTCATTGTCAGGGTTCAAGGCTTTACAGCTGGGCACAACTACTGTTTGCTTTTCCCCTTCACAGCTTGTGAAGCATCTAGATGTGAATACTAGGAGAGCTGTGTTAGGGGAGGCTGCTTTTTTGTTCCTGGCTGCCCAGACCATAAAATAATCACATAGAAACTATATTATTTGCAATACTGTTTGGCCAATAGCTTAAGCATATTGCTAGCTAGCTTTTACATCTAGTGTTAGCCCATTTCCATTATTTTGTATTTTACCATGACACTGGTAGCCTACCGGCAAAGTTCCAGCTGGCAGCTTGCATCTTTCCCCTCATGCAGCTACATGGCATCTCACTGACTCCATCTTCTTCTTACCAGCATTCAGTTTAGTCCCCCCCCCCCACCTGATGTGGGAGTGTCATATATCAATCTGTTGATTTCATTGATTAAGCAATAAAGAAACTGCTAGACCCATTTGATAGGTGGGTGGAGTAAACAGAACAGAATGCTGGGAGAAAGAAGCTGAGTCAGGAGTCACCATGATTCTCCCACTCCAGGCAGAGGCAGGTTAAGATCATTCCTGGTAAGCCAGCTTGTGGGCTACACAGATGATAAGAAATGGGCTAGTCCAGGTGCGAGAGCTAGCCAAGAAGAGGCTACAATAGAAATGGGCCAAGCAGTGTTTAAAAGAATACAGTTTCCGTGTAATTATTTCGGGTAAAGCTAGCCGGGTGGCGGGACACAGCCTGACCCGCCGCTCTTAGCTGTGCGGGCAGCCGGGTGCTGGGGACGCAGCCAGCCGCTCCTATTTCAACACCCACCTCTCCCACCTTGTTCTATTCTGCCCTATCACAGGCCAAAACAGCTTCTTTATTGATTAACCAATAAAAGCAACACATATACAGAAGGACTTCCCACACCAGAGCTGGTCCTTGGTAGAAGGCTTCTAGGTCAGCCCTGGTTCAATTCCTTTAAGACTTGCACACCACAGCTTTAAAGTCACTTCCCTATCAATGGAGACTCAGGCTGTCTCTAAGTAGCTTGTCCCTGTGCACAAGCTGCAGTAAATCCCCCTCCTGCACTATCCTGCTCTGTCTTTGGATAAACAGGCAAAGTGGAGCTCTAGGGTGAAAACTATACACACCTTCTGTCAACATACGGACTGCCCAACTACTCTTCAAGAACAATACCAATTCAAAGTCCCCCAGAAAAATGAGGTAACATTTAATCTACACCTCTACCTCTATAAACTCTGCATTAATGAGAAATGATATTGCATTGGTGTGTTCATTTGCACTTTTTTCAATCAACAACCTGAAGATCCTCCCCTCTGCTTCCTGGCCTTAGAGTTCCATAGCAGGGATTCGCCCTTCACAGGATTATCTGTCTGTCCATTCGGTGGGCTTTCTCTCTAATGTGTCAGTCTCTTCATTAAGAAGGAGAATCAGCCTTCTGTCATTGTGTTGTAAGCACTTTTCTTCAAAATAACATGTTTTTTTGAATTTTTTGGTAAACACTGACAATTCCTTAGATGTTCTTTATGGTTTTGGGTTTCCTTGCATTAGGAAAGGCTTTCACACCACATGTTCATACAAATCATTTTTGAAAAGCTGCTAATTTTTCACTCAAATATCTGTATATTTCCTGGAACTTATTATTGTGCCTTGTATCAAAAGGCCTTACTGTTTTCTGCCAGTGTCACAGCTAATTATCAGCACCAGCATTTTCCACCAAAGTAGAAGTTATAGAACAAGGGCTACTCACTAATTCACTACTCCGCTTTCTTTAATAATGATTTGGTTATTCCTAGACACTTAACCTCCATAAAAACCGTAAGGTGACTCATCTGGTTAAAAGTAAAAGAGATTTTACCAATGTTTTTTAAAGAAAAAAGTGCTATTTTATGATGTTAAGGCATCCCATCCAAGAATACAATGGAGATCTCTATCGTGTAAGACAAATCTATAATCTTTTGTGGGCTCCAGAGAAAGCAAGCAGCACTTTGTTGTGAGGGAAAATGGATACATAGCATAAGCTCAGAGTGGGGCCTGGCAGGTTTCCTGGGGTCAGGTTTTACTGCTGTCTTGTGTGTGCACTGTTTTCCTCGTGTGCGCTCCAAGGCTCTCCACATTAAACTTTTTCATGTTCCTGCTATAATGAACCAGGTGTGTCTCACTTCTGTATTTCAAGTTGATAATATGGATAAAAGCTACTGATTTTTAAATATTTTTATAGAATATCCTACTAAAACATTTTAATTATAGTAATTTTTTTTGTTTTCTAGGTACTTAACCATGGTCTTAATACATGTGACTATTATATACACCCAGAATATGACTGTGTGTCTTCTTCCTCCAATCATAAACCAGTTCATATCCCTATCTTACAACGTTGGTTAGAAATGGTGCTCCATAAATAGTGGTACTATTGCAGCCTCGTGCTGATTCCAGCAAGAAGAATGTGAGAACCACTGTTCAGCTTGTACTCAGATTGCTTGTAGGAAACAGCCTTAAGTTTGAGTTACTTTCAAGATTTGATTTGAAATGGCTGTTGGGTTTAATCTGGCCCCTACTGTGACTTTCCTCTGTCAACATGCAGATTATGTGATGGGAGGCCCAGTAGCTGTGCCACCCGTTACTCAGTGCCCTGCCAGTGTGAATTCAGTTGATCCAAGCTGGACAGGACAGGCTGTCTTTTCCCTTCCCTGACCATCTACAGTGTATGTGTAGTCTGAGGGGGACAGTTCTGCAAATTATTAGTGAGATATTGTATTAAGCTACATTTTATCCTAGCACTTTTATATCTCTCAAATAAAGCAGAGATAAACACAGTTCTGGTAACATCTGAGAAAATAGTGCTTTAGAAAAGGTTCAGTGAGTTTACACTATTAATTTTTATTTTGTTCTTTAAAACTTTTTGCTCATATGTATGTGGACATATAAACAAATGAAATCAAATAAATTATGGGAATTATTTCTATGGGTAATATACACTGAAAAGATTTACCTGTATTTATAACTTCTGAATTATAAATGCTCAGAGAATTTTACTTTAATTGCTATGCCCAACAATACTTAGTTGCAAATGTACTTGTGATAGGGGAGAGTCTTCTATTTTGTTTTGATTTTATTGGTTAAATAAAGAAACTGCCCTTGGCCCTTTAATAGGACAGAAAATTAGGTAGGCAGAGTAGACTGAACAGAATTTTGGGAAAAAGAAAGCCGAGTCAGGCAGTTGCCATGATTCTCCCACCCAACACAGATGCAGGTTAAGAATCTCACTGGTAAGCCACCAGCTCGTGGTGCTACACAGATTACTAGAAATAGGCTAATCAAGATGTGAGAATTAGCCAATAAAAGGCTGGAACTAATGGGCCAGACAGTGTTTAAAAGATACAGTTTCCGTGTAATTATTTTGGGTAAAGCTAGCCGTGCAGGAGCCGGGTGGCGGGAAGTGGCCCACCGCTCATTACTACTACAGACTTGTAATGCCTTTTTGTAATGCTTTTTATTATCAACTAATTACATGCTTTTCTTGGCTATTGCTAGAAAAGTAATAAATATCTTAATAAGAGTAATCATTAAAATACTAATTTTAGGATCAGATATTTTTATAAAGAAATACATCAAATGTGTTTAATAAAATTTTAATCACAAAGCAAAATTTTACTGGGCCCAATTATTCAAAATAGGCAACAATCTCATAAATATAATTACAGAGTAATCCCGTGAACTAATAGAGCTGGCTAAAGTTCAGACAAAGTAATAAAATATTATGCAACAAATAGAAAATGCTGGGTGGCCAACTGAAAGCAAGGTCATGCTGGTTCAGAAACTCATCTGTCCATAAAATTTCAAAATTACAGGCAAAATATAGCAAAAATGCCTCAGAAAACAAGTTCACATTCTTTCAATATTTAGTCAAAATATACTGGCTTCTTCTAATAAGCAAATTAAGAAGTATCTGTAGCCTTCATAAAATGAGAGCAGTGGCACCTTCACATTGACTTCAGTACCAACGAGCACACAAAATAAGTCATAGCAATCTATTAATACTGGTATGTACCAAAGCTTCTGTGTACACAAGAAATAATTACACAGATAAATGTTTTTGTACTTTGCTTTTAATTATATTTTACATGTCATCTTACTCAGCTAAACACATGTTTAATTAACCTTTACTATATTTTATTTAAAGTGGTTTGGACATTTAATATTCTCTCTCTTGGAGATAGAGCTATGGGAAGAATCTAGACAGATAAGTTATCATACATCACAAAACTGTAAGTTAAGAATTTTTTTAAAAAAATCACGCTTCTGGGTGTTTTCCTTGCACTTAGCTGTGTACAACCTGTGTACCCACTGGAGCCAAACAAGGTATTGGACCACTTGGGACTGGGGTCACGGGTGGTTTTGTGAGCCACTGTGTGGGCTCTGGGAATCAAACTTGGATCCTCTGGGAGAGCAGCCAATGCTTTCGGCTGCTGAGCCATCTCTCCAAACCCAAATCTATTTTGTAAATCATGTGATTTAGGCACAAGTTCAGAGAAATTTCTCAGAAGATGAGGTAAGCTACCCAATTCTAGAATTACCATTGTGCATTATTTTCATGTAGACCATCATAAACATTATAATCCATCATTTATTCAAAATTAAGTATTCAGTAGTAAATTAAAGGTAGGTGCTATTTTCCACACTAATATAGTTCCTCAAGATTTAAAAACATCCACTGAACCAGTTTTAAGGCTGTCTGCCGCCTCAGAGCAATAGGAGAGGTAGAGCTCTCCCATGATCTCTGAGAAGCCCTAATCTCCCATGAAAATAGAAAAAAAATAGAAAAAGGTAAATTAAAATGAAGATCTAAATTATTCCAAGGACAAAATAGGCAACTGTATTAAGTAAGTGCAGCAGCAATAAGAATTAAAGTATGTGCCCTGCTCCTTGGTGACCTGGGTAGGGCATTTGCTGCTGTGCAGTGGGGACGTAGACTGGACTACAGCAGACTGAGTAATTTATTAAAGAAAGCAATGCATGCTATTAGTTAATGTTAAGTCATTAATAAAATTCAGTATAGCACAGACTTTTAACATGCAGCTCTGAAAGGAAAGAGGAACAGGGAAGCAGCTAGAAAAGACACAGAATCTATAACTTATTTTTAGAAAAAGAGGATGTGAACTGGGAGCTCTAGGCTCAAACCTGCAGGGCTATGCCAAGGGATGGCTGCTCTGAGACACAACTCCTTCGACAATGGTGTTTGCTTATCTCACTTGGACAACATTCTCTACGAAAGACTTGATGGCCAAAATGATAGCCATACTAATTCTCCATGAATATGTCTACCCATAGACATCTCAAAGATTAAGTTGGGGTTCAGAATGATGGCTCAGCAAGTAGGAACACTGACTACTCTTCCAGAGCACTCTGGTTCAATCACCAGCTGTAAATTCCGGTGCCAGGGGATCCAGTGCTTTCTTTTGCCGTTGGAGGGCACTACATGCACATGGTGCACAGACATACGTTCAGGCAAAACACCAATTCACACACAATTTTTTTTAACTAAATTAGGATCCAGTAATTTAGCATATATTTCCTCATCATCTTTTATGTGCTAGGTAGGATTTTTTTCTTTGGCCACAGCACTCAGAGCAGACGGTCCTAAGGAAATATTTGTTGATCAGATAACTAGTGAGAAAGTTCTAATGTCAGTGCGGGTTCAGGCAGGCTTTCTGGAGAAAGGGACAGAACAGACTTGGAGTACCTCAGTAATACAGGGAGATCTTGTTTATTTGTTTGTTTGTTTGGCATATGGGACATATGCAAAGATAGGAGAGAAACAAGGTGTGTTGAGGAATCTTAAAAGTTTTAAACTGTTTTAAGCAAAGGGGCAGTGGTGGCACACACCTTTAATCCCAAACTAGGGAGGCAGAGGCAGGCGGATCTCTGAGTTTGTGTCCAATCTTGTCTACAGACTGAGTTCCAGGGCAGCCAGTGCTACAGACACCCTGTCTTAAAAAAACAAAGTCTGTGTGGGCAGATGTTAATATTAGAGAAAGGGTGTTTGAAAGCATTTGTAGGGAACAAGAGTGCATGCTGGAAGTCAGACTGAATCCAGGCACAAGAAGATAATACTGTAAAATGGAATGGCTGAAATATGTACAGAGAGAAATACATGAATTTCAAACAAATGGAGGAACTGAGTCCAGATGGAATTAGAGATGAATACGGTAGGAGATTCATGTAGACAGAGAAGAATGGGATGAGCCTGGCATCCGGGGCACTCTGACGGACAGTGGTGCAAAATAAACAAAGAAGTTATTCATGTGCATCAGTCCACTGGGCACCCATCTGAACCTCAAGAGAGAGACCTGACAAGACTATCACTCTGAGGTAACTGTAACTGGAGCCACGAGAATTAAGAAGGGTTACTAAATGTATAAATGAGAAGAGACAGAACACTAAAAACTTAAAACCACATGGAGAGGGGAGTTCAGAGACGGAGAACCCTCCCTAGCAAGTATGAAATACTGGGTTTGGTACCCAGCACCCGCAACATATACATCACTAAAGAAAGCCTCATATAAGTGTCTGTTGTTTCATCGGTGAACAAAATATTGAATAGTTTTTGTTTTTAGTTAGCAAACTGATATCAAGCATATTTAAAAATATAAATAACATTTGCTAAATACATTTTTGGCTCACACAGAGATGTGTAGAAAATGAGCATATAAAAGCAACCCTTTGAAACATATCACCTATTTTCTTAAAAAGAAAAGTCGAAGTTAAATACTTTCCTATTGAATATACCATATTAACCAGCAGGAATGCAAAGTATTGTGTTCAAAGTTTTTTGCAGTGAAAAGAAAAAAATAAATATCTCAATAAAATTTTATCTTAGAATAGCTTTCATTTCCTGGAAACATTCAAAGACAGAACAATGACCTCAGCAAATGTGTAAACAATAGATTTGGAGGGGCAAATCTGAATGTCTGCTTATGTGTCCAAAGTTTCAACTATGACTGCAACTAGGTACGTAGTTTAAATGACAGACAATTCATTCAGCAAAAAATATTTCCCCTTCCTTCCCCACCCCGCCCTCAAGGCTTCACCTGTAACAGTGACTTCGAAACTTCTGTACTCACTGTTTTTCTGAAAATACTAATTTCTAATTATAAATATTAGATAGATTTTGCATTTAAGTTTACATTTTTAAATGGCTACAATTTCAAAATTTAAATGTAAAAATCATGTTGGAATACTGCCCAAAACAATCATTGTCTGTCATTATTAAGGTGATATTTTTTGAAAAATTCAAAATTTGGTGTGAAAGGTAGCAATTCCTTTGCACACAGAACAGAATTTGTCTAACTCCATAGCAGTGAGGGCAGTGTGTTACTTGGAAACTTAAATCCAAAGAATTATGTTTTCTAGAAGATCAAACAAACAGAAAAAAACATGCTTTGTAAACAATTATCTCCAAATTGTTTCCAAAAGATAGCAATATCTCTCATGCTGAAAAATTGTTCTACTGTAAATCACAAGCTTCATTCTTTCAAATAGAAGATGACATTAGTGCTGTTCAGAGGGAGACTTAAGACACACATCATACACATATAAACACACACTACACATAACTTGCAAAGGTTAGAAATAAGTTTTTATAACAGACAGCAATGTTTTAGTTTGTTATCTGAATTATAAATCACAACTGATTTGTAACATAATTATAGATAATACTAATTTTTATGACTACTGCCATTAGTGGCAGACATTTGTGTCCATTATTATATAATATTCTATATAATATAATATAATGTTACTTTTTGTATATTTGTCACAATTCTGTGATATATACTATTACCTATATTTATGTACCGTTATCTGAGGCTTAAAGAAATGTAAGCAATTTGCTCAGTGATATGTGTTCAGTAAGTTGAGGCAACTCTGAGTTTAAACCGGGTTTATTTAATCATAGAACCTGTTACACTGCTAGTGTGCCAACGATTAAAAATCTCTAAATGGGTGAATTTACAACTATAGTCACTGCATCTAGATAACTCCATATGCACACACAGTGAGAATATTGCAGGAGAAGCCACTGTCTTACACAGGTTTTCATTACTAAATTTATGACCCAGGCTGGGGATAAAATTCAGTTGGTAGAGTGCTTGCTTTGCATGCCTGAAGCTTTAGGCTCCATCGCCAACATCAGAAAACAAAAAAACACATGGTCTATCTGTTAGAGGTTTGGCCACTTCCTTTAATATTCATTGCATTTCCTGAAAAAATGATCATCTATTTGGATAATATTCCCACATCATGTCAAATTTTAGAACTACAGGGATAGCACATACTTCAAAGGAAATCATAAATCCAAGTGGGGCTGTGCATGCCTACAATCCCACCACTTTCAGAAGTAGAGACAAGAGCATCAGGAGTTCAGGGCCAGCCTCAGCTACCTAAATGAGTTTTAAAGTAACAGGGATACATGAATGCCTACCTCAAAAAAAAAAAAATCAAAATCCACAAAGAATTCACTTACTCATTGGCAGTAGCTCTTCTTCGTTACTTGCTATCATAACATCCCAATCTGTCACATTTTTGCTGATCTGAGTTGTTAAGATTTTACTTCTAGTTCTACCACAAATACGCATGATCACACTACTTAAAGGTGTTTGCTGAGCACACTGATTAAATTCAGTGTTACATCCTTCCTTACCTTAACACAACAGTGAAAGTGGAATGAAAAGCAGGGTGAAGAGCAAACTAGTTACTGGCTTGGAAAAACTGGTAGTTCTTAAACAAACTCCAACAACTCAAATTTGGTCCCTCCTGTTGCTTCTTACCTCAGGCTGACTGGAGATATTCAAAATGAGCGCCCAGAGCTCAGCCCTCAGTGCCGTGGGACTCCCTTGTCGGATGTACTGCTGGGCAGCGGCGCTATCCTGCTGCACCAGAACTGTCAAATGAACAGGATACCCCTGTTAGGATTCCCACTGCCAGGAGCATCTCAGGATGGCTATGACCTCAGCCTCTGGAAGGGACACAACTGCATCTATTTTTTTCTCCTGTCACTCTCTGCGTTCTGGGGTGGCCCCCGCTACAGCCGGAAGGAGTCTAGATCTCCCTAGCTCCTCCTCGGCCTGCCCAGAGCCTCAGTGCTTTCCCACAGCTCCACACATCTACAAGGACTCCTGAGCCTAGTGTCTGGCTTCTGTGACCAAGCAGAGCCTCATCTTCAGAACCCGTGATTTCCATAAACATGCTACCAAGTCACGGAGCTTCTGGTATGTGAAAGCGGCACTGAGACATACTATGGACCCAATCTTTATCCAACAGCATCATTTTTTTTGTTTCCTCTTAAAGGGAAGAGGAAATTTTCTACTAAATGAAAAAGACATGATGAAAAGAAACAAAAAGGGCATAATTTTTAAAAGAACATTCTTTATCTGAATGTTTAATGAAAGAGGCCAAGCCTACAAAAAAGGTCTTTGAAATTAAGATGACTTTGAAAACCTGAAGTACATGACAATAACTGTCACTGATGGTTCGGTCTGACACGCAGCCTTCTTTGTACCTCAAAGACAGTAAAGGATTGATAGAAACAAGAAAAAGAGTGCCCAAAAGATGAGCAATTGTTCCCCAGGATATGGAGACCCGCTACGCTTATTAAGCCTTATCATTGTGAGCTGTCAGCGGGATTTAAGAGCTCCATCCTCTCCTGATGTAGGAGCGTGCCCTCATTAGCGCTAATGAGAGGTGTGTGGGTGCATTAAACAGGAAGCTGCCTGCTTGATTGTGAGATGAAATTCTGCTCTTGAGTGCTTGCTCTCATGCATTTCCTGTTCAGGAACCAGCTGTGTGCTTAATTTACACTGACTAAGGCAGCTAACACGCTGCCTTCGCTTCTAAATCAAGATTCCTGTTAGATTACCTGCTCGGGTAAATATTATGACTCTCCCGTGCTTCACTTTACAGAGAATAAATTTCAGCCGAGGCTCTGTCACGGGGACAGTCACCTAGAGCGGTCTCATTTTTATACAACTTAATAAACCTGATTGAACTTACCTTTTTGCCCAATACGTACATGCTCATTTTCAAAAAGTTCTAAAAATGTTAAAAGAAATAAGATTATTATACACACACACATGATCAACTACATTTAGAGTAAGAAGTATTTTCCCCCAGTGCTGATACTTTAATTATTTTTAAAGTTGGATAACTATCATAGAACACATAAGAACTTGTTTGTTTATGGCTGAATCTTGCTGCTCAGGCTGGTCGTAATCTCATTAAGTAGGCTGGGGTGGTCTCCAGCTCACAACCCTGCTGCCTCAGCCTTCTGAGTTAAAGGCACCACTACCACACACGACCACTCTGCTCTGAAAACTGGAATGTGCAACCTAAATGAAGAAAGCCTTCACCTAGGCAGCTAAAACAGAGTTCACACATTGAACTGGGGAACAAAAATGGACATAGTAAGTTTTCTTTTGATAAACAGAATATATTCTTATACAAAAATATTTCTATACATTTAGAAAAATTCAAAGAAAGATTGTTTTTAACATCATTCCAGTGGCTGGAGAGATGGCTCAGAGCTGTTGCTGCTCACCGGAGAGGACCTGAGACCTGCTCACAGAACCCGTGTTGGCTGCTCCCAACCACCTGCAGACTCCAGCTCCAAGGGAGTTAGCGCCTGCCTCTGGTTCTGTGGGCACCCTCGCACACACAGTCACACAATTATACAGACACAGACATACAGAAGTGTGTGCACCCACACACTACATAAATAATGCAAAATAGTTGATAAATTAAAGAAAAATTCTTTGAATTAAAAACTTTAACAACCTTGTTAGCACTTCACGTATCAAGTTCAATTCCACTCCCACTGCGCATCAAGGTCTAACACAGCCTGTCTCTCGTATGTAGAAGCCCTGCCTCGTGAATGCTGGTTAAGAACTTCCACTGGAACAGCTGCTTTTTAAAAAGTGTCAATCATAGTGCAAACAGACTCATTAACTATGACATATTAAACTCTGTTCACAGAAAAATGAAAGAATACCATCAAGGGAGTTTTGACAAGGTAAGTCTCTAAAGTATTTGTAGTGTATGTGTGTGTGGCGGAGGGCTTATATCCAGAATTTATAAAGACAGTCTTACAGAGAAAGGCACTTGCCAGACACAAAAGGTCATGAGTTTGAGAAGCTTCTTTATCAACAATCAATTAACGAGGAAACATAAAAAAACTGCTTGACCACATTAGTCATCAAAAAAAAAAAAATTAGAACCAATATAAAAAATGGAGCCACTGCAGTGGTAAAAACAAACAAACAAAAAAAACCAACTGTTTTTTGTTTTTTGTTTTCAAAGTAGGGTTTCTCTGTAGCTTTGGAACCTGTCCTGGAACTAACTCTTGTAGACCAGGTAGACCTCGAACTTATAGAGATCCACCTGCCTCTGCCTCCTGAGTGCTGGGATTAAGGGCATGCGCTACCACCGCCTGGCTAAGACTGGAAATTTTAAATGGAGAAAAGTATGGACCAAATGAACATCTCATACAAAGTTGATGAGAGTGTAAGCTGGCATGGTGACTTTGAAAAACTAGCAGTGTCTACTGACATGCGTGTGCACATGATTCACTCTCAGGGGTGTGCCCTGAGATGTACAACACATCAAATGGCCTGCAAACCAGATGGTGGGAATAATTCAAATGGCCATCAACATCAGACAAGCTAGACAGTAGACAGCAGTATTTACATCTGGTGGACCATAATACAAAATTTGAGAAATAATAATTTTTCTCCATAACACTATGTATCTTATAGATAATAGTAAGCTGAAGAAACCAGACACAAGTGGGTGCAGCTAATAATTTCAAACATGTCACCCTATGGTGACAGAATCGTTGTTACTATGGGGATGGCAGAGACCTGTGCCTGGGGGAGGGGGTCCTAAGCTATTGTAATATGCTGTTTCTCGATTGGGTTGCACGGTGTGTCCACTTTGTAAACCACTGGTCTGCATACGGACGACTTGTATGCTATCACTTGCCACTAATTAAATGTCACATGGGAAATACTAACCAGGAGGCACTTGTGTAGAATCATCTATACCCAGTTGTCCTGTCGTTAAGCCAAGTTCTACAAAGCACTCTTTCTGAAAAATAACATGAAGAATTAGCACACATCGCAGACTCTGGTGAGAAAAGGTTAACAAGTCAAAAAACTCCCATGTAAAATAAATCTCTGTTTCACTCAAATACTAAACTCTAAAAGAACAGTAACAGACTCTAGGCAGTGGGAGCAGAATGAGCCCAGCTGAGCCCTGCACAGGTGGCGCTGCATCATTTTCATGGGAAATGAACATGACTACAAGAGTCATAGCATTTAGGGAAACAGTAGACACAATGAAAAAAGAAACTTGAACATACAGTATTTTTTCCAGTTCAGGGGCTTTGGTAATATTTTCTTTATCACTTTTTCCTTTCTAAATATTTTTACTTTGAACGCTTAGTAATATGAATGCTGGTACTGTCTTCTTCAAATTTTTTTCCTTCATTTTTCCTCTTTAGGTAACACACAAATCAGCATAGTAAGAGACGATACTGATCCTTCTGGGTGAAGGCATAGTGATGCTCCAACCTTTCTTAAAGGCAAGCAAGCATATGCACACAGCCCCCCAAGCACACACGCACAAGTGTGCACACAGAGCCACTCACTCACTCATCACACTTAGCAATTCTATTTAACATTGTCCAAAATTACCAACATAAACTTCTGGGCTTTCTATGATTTGGCATCTTACTCTGATGATAAGAAGCCAAACCACAAATATCCAAAACAAGTTCATTTTTGAGCAAAACAACTATTAAGTGCTCAGCTAAAATAAGAATGAATTAGAATTATTCATAATAGCTTCTTTCACTTATCTAGCAATGTCCTAGGACAATAATCACATCTGTATTTTGTAAGCATAGAAAACCCCATGTTAATCATATTATTTTATTCTACAAGCAATTAAATATTTCTATTAATAGTTGCTTCAGTGCTTTATAACTATTCTGACTGGTAAGCCATACTTCAGACTCCTTTAAAATTGAGCTAATTTTAATTTTTCCAGATTTTATCTGATAGTTTCATGATTCTTCCATTCAACCACTGTCTTCCATGTACTCTATGACTTTTCCTTCACTGAATCATTACTGTTAATGATTGTGCATCTCAGTTTAAAAATAGCATTTATCTGGATAGTAAAGCACAGACCTATGGCAATAAACACTGGAGTACTGGGTTCTGTAGTCACGATGAAGCGCTTACTTAGGACATGTGAGATCTGGGTGTCCACTTTCCATGTCATCGCTCTGGACTATCTTTCACTCAACATTAGCAAATAATCAGATTCCCATCAAAACTGACCATAGGGAATGTGCTTCCTCAGAAACCTTCCTTACTGTTCCAGGCTGGCAAAAGGAATTCTCAATACATTATCTTTTCTCAGCCTTTATCTAGACTAGACTAGACTAGAGCTGTCCTTTTCCTGTCTGTCCATCCCTCTACTAGCCTGTAGCACTTTGAGGATGAGAACTGTCTCTTAGTACTGAGCTCTCCAGTACTTATCAGAGCACCTGGCCCAGCAAATACTGAGCACCAGTGTCTAGTCCCATCTGGCTGCTCCAATAAATTAGTCACCAGCTCTCTTTAGAGATAGTAGATCTCCATTTCTAGAAATTTCCTTGTAATGTGGAAGAGTACATAATCCAGGAATTCGGAGTCAGAATCACCCTGACCCAGTCAAAGGATGGCAGGGACTCGTCCTAATGACCACACGTGAGGAGTAACCATACCCTGAATGCTACCACACGGACCTGGCAGGCAAGACGCGCCCCACTGGTGCAATAGAGGTGTGACTGTTAGGCTGTAACTAACCACTCTCTGATGGAACTTGAGGGCCTGTTCCACAGAGGGACTGTCATGCCTGATGCTACAATCCTTGTCAGAATCCATGACTGGGAGATCAGAGGCCACAGGGTAGAACCTGCAATTGTTATTTTCCCAACAAATACTATTCTAACCATAGAAAAGGAGAATTTCTAGAAATGTCAAAAGAAAAAACGAGAAGGGAAAAGACTCTCCCGACACCCAAAACATACCAACCCAAGACTGGAGCCAGAGCTGGAGACTACTGGACACCAGGGCTGGCGCACTGGCATGCTTGCTGTTCTCTGCTTGTGTCACTGTATAAATCCTAACTATTTACGGGGCCAAGCCAGGGCCTGTTCTGTAACATGCATTAGTGGTCCTCCTGTAAATTCAGTCTCAAGCTCATTCACTCTCATTCTCTGTCCCTGTGCCCCTCTTTCTGGTCTCTGAACTCATTGCCTCATGCTCTCAAACTGCAGCAGTTTAAATATCTGGGAATTTTAATCATCACTCCACTCTGGGAAAAAAGCAAGAAAAACGTGATTGGGAGCAATGCAGCAAAGACTTCCAAAGAGTGTGGTGGGCCACTCTCTTAGACAACTCCTTAGCCAGGCAATTGTGCTGTATATAAGGGTTCTCCAAACCTTCACCAGCTTTTCTGGTGCCCTAGAGTAGGTGGAGGGTCGAAAAGCATAGCAACAGGGATAAGAATAGCAGTCTCACTATTCCAGAAACTTCACTTGATCCCTGTGTGAATGACGTCTCTCTTCCTTCTGCACATCAGAGGTTTGACTCTGGAGTGGGCAGGAGCTCTGCGAGACAGTCCTCCACAGAGCCTCCACTCTCAACCCTACGGGTTGCCTTGGCGAGTACCCATGGTATCTCTGACCCTTGAGCCTTCCCAAGATTCTACAAAGAGAACCATTTGCTTCTTTTGTCAGTCAATATCTACTGAAGAAAGAAAAGGCATGCCACAGATGTCAAGAAGAAAAAACAGGAGTGGTAAACGCAGAAAGCAACCACGGGTTCTAGGAGTGTGAACTAAACACAAGTAAGAATTAGAAAAGTGTCCTCCAGTGCTCAAGGCCATGATCAAGACCAGGGTGGGAAAAAAAAAAAAACTGCCAAGAAGAGCAGGCCGGAGCTGGGCCGTGGACAAAATTATTATACATGGAACCAGAAGGGACACAATCTTCTCCTGCTGACACCTTTCAAGTGTCCCTCCAAAATCATCTTTCTAGTGACAAAATAACAGGAGGCCTGCCGGCAAACGGAGAATAGTCCAGATCTAGCCGGATGCAGCAGATTGCAGAATGGAAGACATGGAGTCCACTGACGCGGACGGAGTGGTGCGCACGCACCTCTCACCCACACTTCCCGTCTGGTCTGACTTCTCTGGCTTTAGGTTACTTATCACGACCTCTGCATGTTTAAAGCTCAGAGTGTCACCACAGACATGCCGACAGCGCTGCGTCCTTTATTGTTTTGGAATGAGTGGCAGAAGGAGTGATGACAACATAGCTCTGCCATCAGGAAATCTCAAAATTAATTTTAAAAACTAATACCTCCCCAAAAAGATCGGTTTCTGAGCAAATTCAGTTTCTCTTAGTGTCTCACTATGTTCTGGGTTCCAGGAAAGTTGATTAAATTAAAAAGCATGTGCTTTCTTAAATATCCTTCGATAAACCTTATATTTGTTCCAATTTACAGTTTCACATCAGACACCTGAGACCCAGCAAACTCCCTCATAAAAATTTGCTCTTTATTGAAGTAATGGGCAAAGCATTTATAGGTCAATGTAAGCTTGCTTTGGCTTACAGCAAACTTGCTCTTTCTACGTGCGTGTTTCCAGCTAAAAGCTATCAAATTAGTAATTGGCTAATATGTCCATGACTTCTTACAACAGATATATGCACATCAAAATATTTTTCTAGTGGTTATTAGAACATTAATTTATTCTTCAATGTCAATACTTACCAATTCAGGGATGTCTTTTACTTTCAGAGGAACTTGGATTAAACCCAAATGAGTCCTAAAACTAAGAGAATCACCATTTTCATAATTTGGGTTGCGGAGATTAATTAATACCTTTAAAAGTAAACAACAAGCCTGGTTAGTATTTTGTATAGGTTTGCCCTTGCCAAACATGGTAATTCTTGTTGTAAAGCCATAGGGTAAAAAACCACTTTGGGTCATGCACAGCCTTCAACTACACCCATCATATTTGCATATGTATCACACAGAGCATACCTCAAGAAAGTCCTTAGGAGCATAAACAGGCCGAAAAAGGCTTAAATCTGGGATGAGTTAGAGTAAAACAAAATTTCAGTTAATACATGAGATGAACAATAAATATTAATGTCACTTTACTGTGTTTCTATAGAGGTGAAGCACATATGTATTAAGTATTGATTATTTGTTGTACAATGTGAAACACTGGGAACACAGAAATAAAAACACAGTCCTTGACAACTTAAACAACATATTATAGAAAATCTTAAGAGTTTCATATAAAGATTCTGTATGAGAATTTTCAAAGTATTTAGAATACTAATAATGCATTCGCAGTGAATCCATCCGCTTATGTCTAACTTCCCTGATTTCAGGTGCAACACTTCCTATCATAGGAAATGTTTGTCTGGCTCGCAGACTAGCTTGAGCAGAGGGGGCCACAAGACGTGGGCAGTCATGTATCCATCTTTCCACGTAATTATAGGCATCTACAACACACAGTTGTTACTCATTATATAGTTCTAAATCTGGTTATATATTAAATTTAAAGTGAGACAAAATACAATTTAAAACCATTTTAATTCTTGACATTTACTTTTCATTGGTCAATTTCCTTAGCATCTCACCAAATTAACCTTACAGAATTTCTACTTTCACTAAATGACAAGTCTCAGGAAGCTATTGAATGAATTTTATTTGCCTGTTTTTTTTAATTTCAGCATTTATTAATTGCACAAACTGATGGACTTCGTTATGACATTCCATGCATGGGAACAGCATATTCTCATTACTTCAATCCCCTGTCACTATCCCTGTCCCCACTGTCCCAGTCTCTCTAGCTCCAAGCCCTCCTTCTGCTTTCATGTATGATCTCTATTGTCTTTTCTCTTTAATTATTATTGTTACATGCATACATACATATAAATCTATAAACATAACCAAGCAAGTCCATTTAGTGTTGCTGATAAGCATGCTTTTAGGGCAGAATACTTGTTATTAAATAACTGCTCGGGGCATCCCTAGGGAAGGCCAGCTTTCCCTGTGTCTTAGCAGATCTTAACCGTCTACAGTCCTTTCTTTAGGAGTGGGGTCTTCAGGAGATTATCCCCATCCATGTTGGCATAGCAACTAGTGTTGTCCTTGTTCAGGTCTTGTTTAGGCCACCCTGCAGTGTTCTTGTTATTTCATGGGTACAGCTTCCCTATCCTACATAGAAGATATAATCTCACAGCAGATCTCCTGGCCCTCTGTCTTTTACAATCTTTCCCCGAGTTGGTAAATCTATTAACAAAACTGCTACACCTAAGGGAACATCATAGAAGAGGAGATAAAAAAATTATATATGTTTTTAATAAAAATGTTTTAAAATGATATTTGAAAAAGACAAAAAGTGATTTAATGTTGGCTAAACAACAGAAAACACAGCCTAAAGTTGAGAATTCTTAAGCTGCAAACTAGAAACCAACAAATCAGACAGCGGGGAATTAGTGGAGCTGGAAGGTTGCTACACCTTCAAAGGAAGCAGTACATTATTTCAGTCAAAAGACAAATCCTGTAGGCAGTCCTTCACATACCTGGCTCATCAGTCCCCATTTCATTCCATTTATTCAGGAGTTCTTTCTGTTCTCCAACTGGTCTCTAAAAATTTTTTAATTAGTTTCAAAATCAGTAACTTATTCAAAAGTTTAAAAAAGGTACCACAGTATATGAGAAACAAATTAAACATGGAAAACTTCTTTGGAATTACACTTAAATTAACTTTTAAAATTATTAAAACATATCTAGTCTCAATGGCTTAGTTAGGACTTGGTGCCAATGAGTCCAAGAAGAGAAGGTAAATGATCAGACCAGCCAGTAAACCTCACAAATAACTAACTGCCTGCTCCTCCACCACATCACATCCTATGGTTCTCAGCACATCAGCAAGCTCAGAAATGCATGGCAAGAAGACTGGCTGAGGAAATAAGACAGATTCAGTAGCATGGTCTTCTGATGTGCAAGACAGTATGGTATCCCACTACATATCCACACGGATTTTCATCCCTGGTGAGTTCTCCTTGGCTCTCATCAAAAGTCTATGCTCCCCATCGACTCAATAGTGGAGGATAGCTGGCAGGCAGAGAAGGAGCTGAAGGGAAACTCATTCTCTCCTACTTGTCAGCATCCACAGCATCTAGAACAGACTCCCTGTGACTTTTCTCTTATTTCCTACCTCTCCCACCATTAAGTAAGGACTAGATCTAAATATAACCCCATGTCTGCAGAGATACAACAAATTATCTTCTACTAACACTGGACAATCTTATCCTATTGCCAATGACAGGATTGCAGTCATCAAGGCCTTCAAGGAATAGTGCTCCTGTGTTCACCAACTCAGAATGTACAAAGACTAGATATCATTAAAATCTTGAAGGTACACTCAATCCTTACAGCTGTGGTGGTTTGAATGAGATGGCCCCAAAGTCTCGGGCATTGGAATACTTGGTCTTCCCACTGGTGGCGCTATTTATGGAGGTTAAGGGGTATGACCTTACGGAACAAAGTATGTCACCGAGAGTGCACACTTTGTGGGCCAAAGGTTTGCACCATTCCCAATTCACTCTCTGATTCCTGCTTGCGTTCTCAGCTGCTGCTCCCATCACAACGCCTACCTGCGGCCTACCATGCTTCTCACTGTGATAGTGATGGACTCTACCCTTCTGGGCCAGTAAGCTCCAAATAAACCCTTCTTCCTATAACTTGCCTTGGTCACACTGTTTTAGCACAAAATAGCAAAGTAACTAAGACAACAAACAAATGTCTAAGTAGGGCTATAGCATAGGTTCATTATAACAATCACTAGAGTTATACAAAGTAAGAATATGTCTAAGACATAACCAAACATTTGGCACTTACAGATTTTCATTAAAAAAAGAAACCTGATACACCAGTAAATGAAGACTAACAAGGCTAACAATTATACAACTTTGTGACATTTTTCAGTACTTAACTCACAAAAGTATTTCAGCAGAAAATGTTAAAAATGTTCAATTTACCTTTCGTGCCAGTGGGATACTCAGCTCAGTGCACATACTATTTAAACTCTTCAAGATTCTTTTTTCCCAACTTCCCTGAAACAAAAGAAACAATCATTGTTTTTCATTAGCAATATCTACTCTAATAAGAAAAGATATTATTATGAGATTCACAGACATGGCAAAGATAGTTGTCCTCATTAGTTCACTCAACACTGATTACTTCTCGCTCTGCATCAGATACTGTCGATATTACTATGACATTAACTCTGCTGTAGTTTGGATAGTCAGTGCTCTTGCGCCCATATATTAAAGTTTTGAACCCCAGCCAAACACAGTGGAGAGAAAAGGGAACTTTTTGAGAACTAGAGCCTAGTGATAAGTCCTATAAGGCATTGGGAAGTGTCCTGTTGGGCATTTGGGGGACTGATAGACATTCACATGGTGTATTTTGAGTTTCTGTAAGCAGATAAGAGCTCAGTGAAGTCCATCAGGAAGCATGGGCTCCAGTGCATACTGTCCAGGTCAAGGTCCAGTCTACCATGACTGCTCTGGTGAAGGGAGGCAGAGTGACCACCTCATCAGTTGCCATGAGTACTAGACAAATGGCCACATGTGAAATCCTAAGTTGCTGGCACACAGACCTCTGTGTGCTACAAGCACTAGTTTAAAAGAAAACTGATCCACTTACAAGCACTGCACTTGTTCTAGCTTCTCCATATACTGCTTTCTTCGAATATACCAAAGTAGTTCCCAAGGCTTCTTACACAGAAATGGGGTTTCATAATCAAGGAAGTTTAAATAACACTGGATAAAATTTTAAATGTTTAAATTTCACTTAATCCAATGTTGTTCAAACTTATGTGATTCTAGAAGTCAGAAAAGCTGTAATTCTTAGTTCAACATAAACTAAGTTCCTGCTGCATAACAGTCAGGAGAGCAGACGCAATGGGTGCAAAGATGCCTCAAGTGTTCTTTGAGGGGCACACAGCTGGTCGGGAAGGTGTGCAGAGAAACAGCTGCTGCAGCTTATGCTAAGGGCTACAAAGCAGAGAGCTGTGAGGGAAGGGAGGGGCAGATCCTTTCACTGGGGGTACTGGACAACAGAGAAAAGATGCCACCTTAATTGAGCCTCACAAAATAGATGGCACCTTGATAACACAAAGTAAGCAGAAAGCTCTTGCCAGGACAGAAAAAAACAAAATGCCAACAGCGTTCATAATGCAGAAGGAAAGGACACAGTGACCTAGATGAGCGCACAGGACAATCACTCAGCAGTAGAGGATAGTAACATGGAAGGGGAAGCCGAGGACAGAGAGGGAAAGTCCTTAAATGCTAAGCTTTAGGTTAGGAGCTCCACTTCCTAGGCAACTGGGAATCACAGAGGTGCACTAAATGGCCTAGTTTATGAGACAATCACAACATTCTCAACAAAGGTAGGGATAGACACTAAAGATGAGCGGAGACACTAGTAGAATTGTAAGTCATCAAAGCATGGTGATGTTTTGGTACAGTCTAAATGGAAGGCAGATACTAAGTAAAAAGTATTAAATTACTAGCTGGCAGAAAATTAATCTATTAAAAGTTAAATAAATGATTTTGGACTAATTATTAAGAGAACTAAGTGACTTCCTGACCCCTAAGTTGTCAACCGTTTGAGAGGAGACAACAGACAGTAGAAGTACTATTATACCAAAGACTTGAACAGCCAAAGAAGTCTAAAGGAGGAAAAGACTAGGAGGCACAGAAGGAAGGTGATAAAATGGTAGTCATGAGATCCAGACTAAGTGGGCTCCATGGAAACTGGAGAAAAGTACTCAACAGGACAAGGAACTGAACTGGATTTTCTATGGACAGGAAGTAAAGGAAGAAAGACTGACATTGATTAGGAGAATATTCTTATGGTTTGAATGTTCCTCTACAAGCTAGTATTAACTGGGAGTCAATAGTGGGAAAGTGGTTCGATCTTGAGGGTTCTGCCCTAATGAATTAAACTGATGGATTTATAATAAAATTTCATTATTGGAAGATAGTGAAAGAAAGGAGGTGGGTCCTAATGGGAGGAGTTAGGTCACTGGGAACACATCCTATAAAGATGTGTTTTGTCCTCTACCCCTTATCCTTATCTGTTTCTATCTGACGTAAGGTGAGAAAATCTGTTCCTCAACAGCCTTCTGCTACACCATGGCCCAGAGCACAGGAGCTAACTGATCATGCTCTGAAGCTTTTGGAGCTGTGAGCCACAAACTTTCCCATCTTCTTGAGTTTTTCTCCCAGATACTTGTCACAGTGATGAAAAACCTAATAGAAAATTGGTACCAGGAATAGGGTCATTACTATGAGGAAATCTGACCATGTGGTTTATGGTAAGAACCAGGAAAAAAAAGAAACAGATCAGAAAGATTTACAAATATTGACATTTAGTCAGAAAAATCTATGTAAAATTGGGATTAGGGCAGGTTTGTTTTCTGAAGAGATTCACACTATTAAAAAGAAGCCAGATATTTGAAATTGAGACAAGTCAGACATCTTAAAGACATCTCAGGAACTGGCCAAAGCCCACCTATGGCAAACTCAAAATTACAAAAGGTACATTCATTTGAAAGGTTTTTCTCATGAGAATAGAGCACCCATGAGACAGGGTGCTGTTGGCACAGAGTCACTGTGCCCAGCTGGCCAGGGAGACAGAGGTTGTTGAAGGTACAGTCCAGAGAGACCTAGTTATCACTCAAGTTGAGGCATCCTTGTTGTCATTCATGGGATACTGGCTTTGCAAGCATGCAAAATGTAAGTAATCCATTGTCATGGAGGCATCCAGCCAGATTTCAAATAAGTATATGCCTGTTGGAGGAAGGTGCTTGTTTGTCCCCTGCTGCTTAGCCCCAAAATAATCACACAGAAACTGTATTAATTAAATCACTGCTTGACCCATAAGCTCTAGCTACTTAGAGGCTAACTCTTACATCTTAATTAAACCCATTTCCATCAATCTGTGCATCACCACAAGGTTGTTGCCTACCAGCAAAGTTTCAGCATGTCTGTCTCCAGCAGCGGCTCCACAGCTTCTCTGTCTTCTTTCTCCCAGCATTCAGTTTAGTTTTCCCCACCAACCTAAGTTCCGCCCTATCAACAGGCCAAGGCAGTTTCTTTATTCACCAATAGTATTCACAGCATACAGCGGGGACTCCCACATCAGATGCCAGTAATGTGGAATGTCTGAGAGAAAAGCCAGCATAGGAGAGATGCTGTGTGGACTGCAGCTGGAAACACTTGCAGTGGTGGGGCTGCCCACGCCATCTGGAGCTCACATCAAACCACCATGTGTCCCAGATGACAAATTAATATTCTGCTGGGCTGCAGTCTTGCTTTGGTTTGATCCTTCCTTTCCATGACCCTATTATCTATATTTTGGAATCTTGGCCCCCGGCAGGAACCAGGAAACAGAGCAAGGGCATTTTGTAAGAGGAGCCCCTTGGCCAGCAGGGAAACCTGAACCAGTTTTAAAAGACCCCTTAGATAGCATCGATAGGAGGAGATGGGCAGGCGCCAAGGAAAGAATTTACCCAATAATCTGAAAAACAACATGAAAACACCAGAACCCAACGATCTTACAACAGAAGGTCTCCAACACCCTAACACAGAAGAAGTGGAAAAAATTGACTTTATGAAAGCAGTAGAGTCCCTTAAACAACATGTGAAAAATGCCCTTATAGAAATGGATGAGAAGTATAACCAAAAATTTGAAGAAATGAGTAAATATGTACATGATACCCTGGGAAACCAAGAAAGAACGATCAAACAGGTAATGGAAACAGTTCAAGAATTGAAAACTGAAATGGAAGCAAGGAAGAAAACACAAACTGAGGACCAGCTGGATATGGAAAATCTAGGTCAACGAGCAGAGCCTACAGAAACAAGCATAATCAATAGAATACAAGAAATAGAAGAAAGAATCTCAGATTCTGAGGACACCATAGAGAAAATAAACGCTCTGATCAAAGAAAACTGCAAAGCCAACAAATTCTCATCACAAAACATTCAGGAATTATGGGACACAATAAAAAGACCAAATCTAAGAATAATAGGAATAGAAGAAGGAGAAGAGTCATAGCTCAAAGGCCCAGAAAATATTTTGAACAAAATTATGGAAGAAAACTTTCCCAACATAAAGAAAGATATTCCTTTGAATATTCAAGAAGCATATAGAACACCAAACAGACTGGATCAAAGGAAAACATCCCCTTGCCATATAATAATCAAAACACAAAATATACAGGTTAAAGAAAGAATACTAAGAGCTGCAAAGGAAAAAGGCCAAGTAACTTATAAAGGTAAACCGATCAGACTTACACCTGATTTCTCTATGGAAACAATGAAAGCCAGAAGGTCCTGGATAGAAGTAGTGCAGAAGCTAAGAGACCATGGATGCAAGCCCAGACTACTATACCCAGCCAAGCTTTCGTTCACTATAAATGGAGAAATCAAGACATTCCAGGATAAGAACAAATTTAAACAATACGTAGCCATGAATCCAGCCCTATAGAAAGTAATAGAAGGAAAACTGCAGCCCAAGGAATCCAACATTGCCAACACTGCCTACAATAAATCAGGCATCTAGCGACCCTTCACTAGCACAACTCAAAGAAGAGAGACACACAAATTCTACTTCCAAAAACAATAAGAATATCCGGCGTAAACAACCACTGGTCATTAATATCACTTAATATTAATGGTTTCAATTCACCTATAAAAAGGCACAGGCTAAGAGATTGGATACGAAAACAGGATCCAACATTCTGCTGTTTGCAAGAAACACATCTCAACCACAAAGACAGGCATCTACTCAGAGTAAAGGGCTGGGAAAAGGTCTTTCAAGCAAATGGTCCTAAGAAAAAAACAGGTGTGGCCATATTAATTTCTAACAAAACTGACTTCAAACTAAAATCAATCAGAAGAGATCGAGATGGACACTTTATACTCATAACAGGAACAATTTGTCAGGATGACGTCTCAATCCTGAATATTTATGCCCCTAATATAAAAGCACCCACGTATGTAAAAGAAATATTACTAAAACTCAAGGCAGACATCAAACCACACACACTAGTAGTAGGAGACTTCAATACACCTCTCTCAGCAATGGACAGGTCAATCAGACAGAAACCTAATAGAGAAGTAAGAGAACTACTGGAGGTAATGAAGCAAATGGACTTAACAGACATCTATAGAACATTCCACCCAAATAGGAAAGAATATACCTTCTTCTCTGCAGCCCATGGAACCTTCTCGAAAATTGACCACATACTCGGAAACAAAGGAAACCTCCACAGATACAAAAAAATATCAGTGTCCACCTGTGTCTTATCAGATCACCACGGATTAAAGTTAGAATTCAACAACAATCCTACCTCCAGAAAGCCGACAAACTCATGGAAACTGAACAGTCAACTACTGAACCACACCTGGGTCAAGGAAAAAATCAAGAAAGAAATTAAAGTCTTCCTTGAATTTAATGAAAATAAAGGGACAACATACTCAAACCTATGGGACACTATGAAATCAGTGCTAAGAGGAAAGTTCATAGCACTAAGTGCCCACTTAAAGAAAACAGAGAAAGCATACATCGGAGACTTAACAGCACACCTGAAAGCTTTAGAAAAAAAAGAAGCAGACACGCCCAGGAGGAGTAGAAGACTGGAAATAATCAAACTGAGGGCAGAAATCAACAAAATAGAAACGCAGAAAACAGTCCAAAGAATCAATGAAACAAAAAGTTGGTTCTTGGAGAAAATCAACAAGATCGACAAACCCCTATCCAAACTAATTAAACGACAGAGAGAGAACACGCAAATAAATAAGATCAGAAATGAAAAGGGGGACATAACCACAGACACAGAGGAAATTCAGAGACTCATTAGATCTTACTACAAAAGACTGTATGCCACAAAACTAGAAAATACAAAAGAAGTGGACATTTTTTTTTAGATAAGTACCACATACCAAAGCTAAACCAAGACCAGGTGAACAATCTAAATAGACCTGTTAGTCGCGAAGAGCTAGAAACCGTTATCAAAAATCTACCTTCCAAAAAAAGCCCAGGACCAGACAGTTTCAATGCAGAATTCTACCAGAACTTCCAAGAAGAGCTAATACCTATACTCCTTAATGTATTTCACAATATAGAAACAGAAGAGTCATTGCCAAATTCCTTTTATGAAGCTACAGTTACCCTGATACCAAAACCACACAAAGACCCAACCAAGAAAGAAAATTACAGGCCGATCTCACTCATGAATATCGACGCAAAAATTCTCAATAAAATACTGGCAAACCGAATCCAAGAACACATTAGAAAAATTATCCATTATGATCAAGTAGGCTTCATCCCAGAGATGCAGGGCTGGTTCAACATACGTAAATCTATCAATGTAATCCACCATATAAATAAACTGAAAGAACAAAACCATATGATCATTTCATTAGATGCTGAAAAAGCATTTGACAAAATTCAACACCCCTTTATGATAAAAGTCTTGGAGAGATTAGGGATACAAGGGTCATACCTAAATATAATAAAAGCTATTTACAGCAAGCCGTCAGCTAAGATTAAATTAAATGGAGAAAAACTCAAAGCCATCCCACTAAAATCAGGAACACGACAAGGCTGTCCACTCTCTCCATACCTCTTCAATATAGTGCTTGAAGTTCTAGCAATAGCAATAAGACAACATAAAGGGATCAAGGGGATTCGTATCGGAAAAGAAGAAGTTAAGCTCTCATTATTTGCAGATGATATGATAGTATACATAAGCGACCCCAAAAACTCTACCAAAGAACTCCTACAGCTGATAAACACCTTTAGTAATGTAGCAGGATACAAGATCAACTCCAAAATATCAGTGGCCTTCCTATACACTAAGGATAAGGAAACAGAGAGGGAAATTAGAGAAGCATCACCTTTCACGATAGCCACAAATAGCATAAAATATCTTGGGGTAACTCTGACCAAGGATGTGAAAGATCTATTTGACAAGAACTTTAAGTCTTTGAAGAAAGAAATTGAAGAGGACACCAGAAAATGGAAAGATCTTCCTTGCTCCTGGATTGGGAGGATCAACATAGTAAAAATGGCAATTCTACCAAAAGCAATCGATAGATTCAATGCAATCCCCATCAAAATCCCATCAAAATTCTTCACAGATCTGGAGAAGACAATAATCAACTTTATATGGAAAAACAAAAACCCAGGATAGCCAAAACAATCTTATACAACAAAGGAGCGTCTGGAGGCATTACCATCCCTGACTTCAAACTCTACTACAGAGCTACAGTATTGAAAACAGCTTGGTATTGGCATAAAAACAGAGAAGTCGACCAATGGAATCGAATAGAAGACCCTGACATTAATCCACAAACCTATGAACACCTGATTTTTGATAAAGGAGCTAAAAGTATACAATGGAAAAAAGAGAGCATCTTCAACAAATTGTGCTGGCAAATCTGTATGTCAACCTGTAGAAGAATGAAAATAGATCAATATCTATCACCATGCACAAAACTCAAGTCCAAATGGATTAAAGACCTCAATATCAGTTTGAACACAGTAAACCTGATAGAAGAGAAAGTGGGAAGTACTCTACAACACATGGGCACAGGAGACCACTTCTTACGTATAACCCCAGCAGCAAAGACATTAAGGACCTCATTGAATAAATGGGACCTCCTGAGACTGAGAAGCTTCTGTAAAGCAAAGGACACTGTCGCTAAGACACAAAGGCAACCCACTAACTGGGAGAAGATCTTCACCAACCCCGCAACTGACAAAGGTCTGATCTCCAAAATATATAAAGAACTCAAGAAACTAGACCGTAAAAGGCTCATCAACCCAATTATAAAATGGGGCACTGAGCTGAACAGAGAATTCTCAACAGAAGAACTTCAAATGGCCAAAAGACACTTAAGGTCATGCTCAACTTCCTTAGCGATCAGGGAAATGCAAATCAAGACAACTTTAAGATACCATCTTACACCTGTCAGAATGGCTAAAATAAAAAACACCAATGATAGCCTTTGTTGGAGAGGTTGTGGAGAAAGGGGTACACTCATCCATTGCTGGTGGGAATGCAAACTTGTGCAACCACTTTGGAAAGCAGTGTGGCGGTTTCTCAGGAAATTCGGGATCAACTTACCCCTGGACCCAGCAATACCACTCTTGGGAATATACCCAAGAGAGGCCTTATCATACAACAAAAGTATGAACATCTACGATGTTCATAGCAGCATTGTTTGTGATAGCCAGAACCTGGAAACAACCTAGATGCCCTTCAATGGAATAATGGATGAAGAAAGTATGGAATTTATACATATTAGAGTACTACTCAGCAATAAAAAACAAGGACTTTTTGAATTTTGCATGCAAATGGATGGAAATAGAAAACACTATCCTGAGTGAGGTAAGCCAGACCCAAAAAGAGGAACATGGGATGTACTCAATCATATTTGGTTTCTAGCCATAAACCAAGGACATTGAGCCTATAATTAGTGATCCTAGAGAGGCTAAATAAGGAGAACCCAAAGAAAAACATATAGGCATCCTCCTGAATATTAACCTTCAGCAAGCGATGAAAGGAGACAGAGACAGAGACCCACATTGGGGCACAGGACTGAAATCTCAAGGTCCAAATCAGGAGCAGAAGGAGAGAGAGCACGAGCAAGGAACTCAGGACCACGAGGGGTGCACCCACACACTGAGACAATGGGGATGTTCTACTGGGAACTCACCAAGACCAGCTGGCCTGGGTCTGGATAAAACCGGACTCTCTGAACATAGCGGACAATGAGGACTACTGACAACTCAAGAACAATGGCAATGGGTTTCTGATCCTACTGCACGCACTGGCTTTGTGGGAGCCTAGGCAGTTTGGATGCTCAACTTACTAGACCTGGATGGAGGTGGGGGTTCCTTGGACTTCCCACAGGACAGGGAACCCTGATTGCTTTCGGGCTGGGGGGGGGACTTAATTGGGGGAGGGGGAGGGAAATGGGAGGCGGTGGCGGGGAAGAGACAGAAATCTTTAATAAATAAATAAATTAAAAAAACTGAAACATTAAACTCTGTGAATAAAGTTGAGGAGAAAATATAAAAAAATAAAACAGACATGAGTAAATAAATAAATAAATATATAAACTCAAAAAAAAAAGAAAGACAGAGGAGGGAGGTGGGGTTTTTGTTTGCTTTGTTCTTAATTAATTTTTAGAGGAGTTTCCTTTGAGAGGATGTGGATATAGAAACACTAGGAGGTAAGCAGAATTGGGGTTTGTGACATGAAATTACCAAAGAACCTATGGGAGTGCAAGCTGGTACAGCCCCTTTGGACCTCAACCTTCCTCAAGACCCAGTAATACCACTTTTGGGTATCCAAAGGATGCTCAATTGTGCTACAAGGACATGTGCTCAACTATGTTCATAACAGCATTGTTTGTCATAGCCAGAACCTGGAAACAACCAAATGCCCCTTGACCAAAGAATGGATAAGAAAAATGTGGTACATTTACACAATGGAGTACTACACAGCAGAAAAAAATAACGGCATCTTGAATTTTGCAGGAAAATGGATGGAGATAGAAAACATCATATTGAGTGAGGTAACCCAGACCCAGAAAGACAATTATCATATGTGCTCACTCATAAGTGGTTTTTAAACATAAAACAAAGAAAAGCAGCCCACAAATTACAATCCCAGAGAACCTAGACAACAATGCAGACCTTAAGAGAGACATACATGGATCTAATCTACATGAGAAGTAGAAAAAGACAAGATCTCCTAAGTAAATTGGAAGCATGGGGACCTTGGGAGAGGGTTGAAGGAGAGGGGAGAAGTAGTTGAAGTGGTGCGGGATAATTGTCTGTATTCTGTCAATCATGTTTTAAATAAATGCTGATTGGCCAGGCAGGAAGTATAGGCAGGTCAACCAGATAGGAAGTAGAGGCAGGGTGGCGAGAACAGGAATATTCTGGGAAGAAGGAAGCTTCTTTTGGCAATCATTCCCAGACCACAGAAGAAGCAGGATGCGATCTACCTCACTGAAAAAGGTACTGAGCCATGTGGCTAACATAGATAAGAATAATGGGCTAATATAAGTTACCAGAGCTAATAAGAAGCCTGAGCTAATGGGCCAATCAGTTTATATCTAATGCAGACTCTCTGTGTTATTTCTTTGGGACTTGCCAGCTGTGGGAACTGGGCAGGGCAGAAACCCCAACAAGCCTGGCCCTCATGTTACAGGGAGAGGCAGGGATGGGAACAGAGAAAAATGTAGAGCTCAATAAAAATCAAATATATATATATATTATATTATATATTTATATATATTATATTATATATATTTATATATATATAAAGAATTATGCTATTAAAAAATATTTAGACGCCCACAAATAAGCAGGAAGAAGTCTTAAGAATCCGCTGCCCCAGCCGGGCGGTGGTGGCGCACGCCTTTAATCCCAGCACTTGGGAGGCAGAGGCAGGCGGATCTCTGGGAGTTCGAGACCAGCCTGATCTACAAGAGCTATTTCCAGGACAGGCCCCAAAACCACAGAGAAACCCTGTCTCGAAAAACCAAAAAAAAAAAAAAATAAGAATCCGCTGCCCCAATTCCTTTAACCTGTGGTGCCTAGCTTCCCGCCTTTTTTATTATAAAAATGAGATGGGAATATAATAATCTGTCTCTTTAAGAGACAAGCCACACCCACTCCCTCCCCCATCCACTGAGGCAAGCTGATCTTCAGCTTCCAGCTTCCAGCTTCCAGCCTAAGTTCTCTCCTTTCCATCCTTCTCTTGGAGAGGCAGCTCTCTCTCTCTCTCTAAATCCAACCTCACTCTACATGGTGCGCCTATCTGTCTGTCTCTCACCCACCACCACCACGTGGCTAGGTTGCTGAGGATGCTGCAGGAGACGACTCTGGGGACCAGCCACCTTCGGAGACCTGCGGCATGGTCTCATGCACAGTCCCTGCCTAGGACTGATTGCCCTCGGGACCCCCTGCCCACTGCCTGCCCACTGGGGATCCGCAGAAATTTTTAATAATCCATTATACTTACCTTCTAGTTTTTGTTTAGTTTAAATCTTTATAACAAAAGCCACACAATTCTTTTATGAATATGTTTAACTATCATGCTTTTATACAAATAAATAAATAAATACTATTTTGTGGAGGCTGAGAAGTGTGGACCCATTTCCACTTTGTCTGATGGTCAGAGAGTTTGGATTACTCAAATGATCGACAAGCATAGTTGCCCATCCCAACTCAGGATGTGATTGCTTGGTTCTTTTAACATTAAGATAGCTCTATTCAATCCTGACAGGTGATCAGGATATACAAACATACTTCTGCTCCTTCTTTTGTAACTGAGGTCACCTGGGGAAGGGCAACCTTCAGGATCTGTGACCTAACCTAGAGCAGCTTCACTACCTAGACAACAGAACGCTAATGAGTCTCAGAGTGATAAAGCAATCGACTGTGTGTGTTATCCTTTGTATCATGTTAATAAAGACTTGTTACCTTTCCCCCTCATTTATGTTGGGAATAAAAGCTGTGAAAAAATTAATGTGGTGATTTCAGAATTTCAGTCACTGGAATGCCCTCCTGATACTTTTTCTATGGTTTCTATTCTGTTATTTTATATGCATCCTCATAGTCTTTACTTATAGTTCTAAAATTCCCATGCCCCTCCCCTGGTAAGAAGTAGTCTGGTCAAGGGCCATGAGAGGCACAGCAGGAAAACTAGCGGTCAACAGGCCCAGCTACCAGCAGAGTGGTTCTGGCCTCACTTGGCAAGGCCATGGAGTTACTGACTGTGGAAATTGATTGCTCCTATCTGTAATTTCTTTCATGAGTCACTTCATCTCTCCCCTAAGAAAAGCTTTGTGTGTTTATCGCATGAAAATATTCCATCTACTAGGCACATATATGTGTGGGTAGTCTGGAAGATGACTTCTCATCTGGCTGTATAATTGTGATATATAGAATATATACTGGGTGCCTTGAATTCTCCCACAGCTGACTTGGGAGACAGCAGCCTCAGTTTACCCCTGCTCTCCTACTTACCTTCACCTCAGTTTTACAAGATCTTAGTCTAGGAAATTAACTGTTTGTGCCTTTACTTCTAAAGATACAGGAAAAAGCTCTGGCTCACTTATCCAGCCCTGGAGAAAGGAATTCCTTCTCATGTGGGCGTCAGTGAGAACAAGTACCTGCTGCTTAACCCGAAGCTGGATTTTACACTAAGTAGCCATAGCTTTTCCCTTTGATCTAGCCAATTTAGGTGTAATCTCTAGAGCTGAGAGACTCCCTTTAATCAGCTAACACTTGGTGAAAATGCTAATGCAGATCAAACACCACCCATTTTCCTCTGGCAGATTACCCCAGTTGCCCTGGACACAAGGCTGAGCTCCAAGCCACGGCTGAAGAAAGTGCTTAGAAAGTGCACAGCGCTACTGTATTTTCTTCCCTTTTCTACATTTATTTGTTTACAAACTTCTAGCTTAACTAACCACACAAGTGTAGTTTAACAAACAAAATCCCTTTCTCCCCCCTTAGAAATCATAGTCCCTTCTTCTATTTACCCGTTTTGCCTCTTAAGATATGCCCAAGCGTTTCACAAGTCACGCCCCCACTTAGCCAATAAGTAAGATACAGGCACCTGCGTTGTGAGCCCTTATCTGTTTTCATGGCCCTGAGAAATGCATGCCTGGTGCCCTTGCTGTTGCCAGAGAATTGCTGATTGTGTCTGCATGTGTATATAAGCTGGAAACTCTGCAGCAGAGAGAACAATAAATGGCAGATAATGAGAAGAAACCGGTGAGCTGGTTTCCTTAGCCCTCAGATCCTAGTTCCTTTGCTTATGGTAATGTCTCCTTTGAACCCTGAGAGGAGGTTTGTAAGACTGGCCCGTAAAAGCCTTCAATACTATCTGACCTTAGAGATACCACCTAGAATAAATATTACATATTTCTTCAAAATCTCCATGGTTTTTGTTACACTGTTTCTATCAACATCTGATTTGGAGGAGGTTTTAATGAAAATAAAAGTTAGACTCTTGCTAATGTATACTACTGTGAACCTGGCAACTGGACACAGCAGAACATTTTCTACAACAGCAATGGAGCAGAGGGATGAGGGCAAAGGATTTCTGCAGGAATGATTTGAAAGCTTCATAATAAAAATTTTAATCTATTTCTGAGGCCACACTGGAGAGAAGACCCCAGCCTCTGGCTGCAATGGCCCCACAGCCCCATCTAGCCCTCAAAGGAAGGCCACAGGCATGGCTGTGCCCAGTGAAGGACAGCTAGAGAGATGGGAACATGTGACAGGCTCAGTGACTTTACATGTTATTTTCTAGCAGTTTTTGTGCTTAATTTGTTTTAGTTTTTCCTTTTGCTTGTTTTTAATGCATTAGTTCATCTATATTCCATTCTTTTAAATGCGCAGGCCCTGAGGAATAGATGGTTATAGAAGTTTTTACCCTATTTCAAACTTCAAGCCAGTATGGTTTATTACCCTTTTATTTCTATGTACTGTTTTCAATGATTACTAAAGTTAAACAAGTATAAACCTTGATTACTGAAAATAGAAAGTCAGAGTGTGCAAGAATTATTAACAATACTTAAGAGATTCTTACCCAGTCTTTATATAATGAACAAATATATATTGTGCCAATAAAAATATACTCCGTATTTCATTGCTTGGCATGGGAGAAAAAAACAGAAATGAACGTGGCCAACCTGTGCTTTCCTCATGTAGACCAAAGGCTCTTTGAGATGCTCGGGAGGTGCAGAAGGATGACTGGGCAATGGATACCTAGGAGCAGAAAGAGACAGCTAAATAGCATTTTGAGCTCAGAATAATGAATTCTCTTAGTAAGAATTCACCTCTGAAGTCCATGCTACAAATGAAATAGAATATCTGTTAACAGTTCAGGTGTGTATGCCAGACCTAATAGAAGTTTTAATTATACCGTTCTAGTAATGTGTAATGTTTTTGCTTTTTATTTCACACCGGGTAGCACTTAGTATCCCTGGCAGGCTTGGAACTTGCTATAGTGACCAGGATGACCTTGAACTGGTCCCACCTCTGCCCCCAAGTGCTGAGATTATGGGTGTGCAACACTATGCCCAGCTAAAATGTCATCAGTTAAGAACAGATGCATTCTGGCTTACAGTACTAGGCCCTAGGAAGTCAGATATCCAGGTGCCAACATCTAGAGACAGAAGGTAAGAGGCTCACTGGACAAACAGCTAAAGCCTGGCCTTTTATAATTTGGAAGGGTGAGTAAGGCTCCTGTGCCCTGATGGCTCTGAAGAGTCTCAGCTGGTAACACTGCTACTGTGGCAAATACATTTCACCCATAAACTTGGAGGGGACATTTAAATCATAGCAGACCACTTAGATAATTGCTAAGGGCAACACAAAACAGACTAAGACATGGTCTAGGCATACCAACCTGAATCCCATGAGCCATAGGTGCCCAAATATAGCTATGAATATGACTCAAGAAAAAATTATAAACCTACTTGTCTTGGTTAGGGCCTCTATTTCTATAAGGAGACATAATGACCACAGCAACTCTTTTAAAGGAAACCATTTAATTGGGGCTGACTTAGAGTTTCAGATCGTGGGAAGCATGGTGTTCAGGTACCTGGCAGGCAGCACACAGTGAATGTCACACTGAGCATGGCTTGAGCATTTGAGACCCCAAAGCTTGCTCCCAGTGACCACTTCCTCCAAGAAGGTCACACCTCCTAATAGTGCTGCCACTCCCTACAAGCCTATGGGGGTCATTTTCTTTCAAACCACCGCACTACTTAAAACATTTTTGGATTCCTTGCAATTTCTTTGTAACTTGATTGAGTAGTTGAGTATGAACATTTCAATCTCAAAACATTGGACATGTCAGATAGATTATGCTTCCATAAAATGCTGATAATATGAATTCAATTTCTAAAAGTAGCTATAAAGATTGTTCTCTCTCTCTCTCTCTCTCTCTCTCTCTCTCTCTCTCTCTCTCTCTCTCTCTCTCTCTCTCTCTCTCTTATTCTTTTAGGGCAAGAGTGCTGGGCATTAAATCTAGGTCCTGATGCATAAATAAGTCAAAGACTATGAAGTGTTTAAGACACTGAAACAAAGTAAGCATTTCAGCAATTCAAATTATCTCCAATATAACCGGGATACTTGTGAATACAATAGCAAACAAGTATTATTTTAAATGAATGGAAATTGAAACAAGGTGTGCAGTCTGAAGTGGGAAGTACCAAACTGAGCTGGAGTGGCAGATTTCATGTCAGTAACAGAATGTGGAAGACTTTCTGTTCATACAAACCTAAAATCTTTAAAGCGTTTATTAAAACATAGAAAATGAGGTAAGCTTTATTAGGCATATGAATGTGTGTACGTGTGTGCGTGTGTGTACGTGTGTGTGCATGTGTACATGCATGCGTGTGTGCGTGTGTGTATATGTATGTGCGTGTGCGTGCTTGTGTGTTTAGATCAGTTATTTAATATTACCTAACAAATATTCATTCCTTACATTTTGCTTTTAAAAAGATTTATTTTGCCTTTAATTAAGCATTTGTGGGGGGAGGAGGTCCACGAACAAGTGCAACCCCCATTTTGCCTGTTTTATTCATCTATCCAATGGTTAATGCTAATGAAAAGTATAATAAAACTCATTATATATACCAGGTTGGCTTAGAAACTCACAGAAATCCACCTGCTTCTGCCTCCTGAGTACAGGGAATAGAGACCCTGTGTCAAAATAGAAAAAGAAAAAGAAAGAAGTGAAGGCAGATACAACAGAACACTCTGCGTCCACCTTCTTCTTTTGGCTTACATCAGTGACGACACATTTTCCCTATTCTCCATATGCCATCCCCTGGACACAGAGCCTGTCTAATACAACAGCCTCAGCTTCTCCCAGGCTTTACTCAAGTTACAAGTATTCGTTATGAGTATTCTTAACACCTTATCCAACCTTTCAATCTGAGAAGACTCAACCAAGCTTGCTAACCCTGATCTAGCTATGTGACTGGATTTTTAAGACTATCTAAATCTTGGAGTTCAGGTCAAAGTCTCCCTGTACTCATTATGAGTTACAGACTTTATCTAGTCTTTTAAAAAAATCCAATTCTATGTGTGTTTCCATGCGTGTGTGATGTGGGGTTTCCCTCTGTATGCTGTGAATACCATTGGTTATTAAAGGACTGTCTTGGGCATGTGCAGGGCATAATAGAGGTAGGCAGGGGAAACTAAAACAGAAGTGCAGACACAGGAACTCCATAGGCCTGCGTGTCACATCCTGGGAGCAGAGGTGAGCTGAGTGTTCTAATCATCCCACTGGCACACAGTGAACACTCCATGAATAAAGAACAAATAATAGGATGTTGAATGAACCACTAAGCTGACATTCTGAAGTATATATATATATATTTTTTGTTTGGTTGTTTTTTTGTTTGTGGTTGGTTTTTCAAGACAGGGTTTCTCTGTGTAGTTTTGGTGCCTGTCCTGGAACTTGCTCTGTAGACCAGGCTGGCCTTGAACTCACAGAGGTCTACCTGACTCTGCCTACTGAGTTCTGGGATTAAAGGTGTGCACTACCATCACCAGGCTTTGGAGATATGTTTTTTAGAGCAAAAGTTCTACACTTTAATAAACCCTGATGGTAAATCAGGGGAAATAAAAGCATTAGGTTCTTAGTAATAATAGTAATCTTGCAAAGAAAAAGATATGTTTAGAATGATCAGTTTGTAATAACAGAAAGAAGTATGATATTCAAAATTTAACAATAAAAAGAACATAAGTATGATGAGAAAAATCCCATTACCTAATTACACTGGATGGATACATTCTCTATAAACAAATTTGGTAATATAGATAGTACCACCTAATCATTATTTATTCAGACCAGACTGTAGTGACTTGTGTTAACTTACTAGAAACCCTGTAAGTATACGAATGAGAAAGGAAAATATACATATAGACAGAAACACTAATTTTACTACTTACAAAAGAAATCTACTTAACCGAAACAGCATCTCAAAATACACAGAAAAGAACTCACACATTCAGTTCACTATAAACAGCATTCTGAAGTTTCTTCTCCCAACCTGTTTTTCAGTTAAAAAAATAAATATTAGTGTCTTAAATATACAACATAGTAAAATTTTTTAAACTTACAAAATGTATTTATTTTATGTGTGTGTGCACCTGAATGTATATATGCCCATCAAAATTTATGCATGAACCTGCAAGCGTCAGAAATGGGCATCAGAACCTCTGGATCTAGAATTACAGGTTGTTGTGGGCTGGGAACTAAACCAGAGTCCTCTGGAAGAGCAGTCAGTACTCTTAACTGTTGAGCTATATCTCTAGCCCCAACTTAATAAAATTTAACTCACTAAAATGTTGACATCATGGTTATTTATGGAAGAATTTTGTCGATCATTAACTGCTATGTAAGTAAATCTATTGACTCATTTTCTCGAGTTAAGAGTAATGCCTTCTTCCACTGTCAACATGCCAAATGAATGCCAACGTCTTTGGACTGATGCTATGATGGATGTGTCATGGAGACGGACAGGAAACCATCTGGTCCATACTAGAGACAGAGCACCAGAACCAGTTTCTGTTGACTAGTCAGCAGCAAAAGCAGAGTGAATATTACAAGGAGCTGCCATCTAATAGCTCAGCACCCACATGCAAGTGTTGATGCCAGGTCATCCCTTCTTGTCCAAAAAATTTAAGATTTTCTTTTTGTTTTGTTTTGTTTTCTTCTAAAAGCATAGAAAAGTAAGGAAATGAAGAAGAAGAATCATAGCAGGAAGTAAAACAACCAGCTACTATGTAAGGATATATTTGCCACACGTGTGACATGTTCTGAGTAGGAAGAAAGCAACTGACTACTGCAAAGCAGCCATTTCTACAGTGTCCTTGAGTGTTTGTACAATTTTATTAAAAATTGTGAATTCCACTCCTCTCCAAACAGAAGCCCTCAGACAAGTTATACCAGTTTTGAGGAAGAAGCCCAAAGTCTGAAGGTGCTTAAAGATAGGGGGACTTTACAAACCTGATACTTTAAAGAATTCCTTAATATCTTCTTTGAGTGACTCAAGTCTGATCTCAGGTCTCTGGAGGCAGGCCTAGATTTTTGGAAAAGAAGACAAAGGGAAAAGAGAAGTGGAAAGTTACAAGTCATTTGAGTTCGTGTGTAAATCCAACAAATGTGTAGAAGGAAACACTGATGTTTTCAAATGCACTTGGAGGTTATCACAGCGCAGACCCACCTGGACTGCCTCACCATAGAGAAAGTTTCACTACTCTCATGAGTGCACACCAATATACACAAAGCACAAGGATGTACATCTTACAAATGCTTAGCATGTTTACCTAAAGTCCCACGTAGAAAAACGCTCAGGTTTTAGTAATCTATTCTCACATTATACCCTAAATCCATGGTACCCCACCTAGATGCCAAAGTACCAGATCTCTTGATGTACATGCCTGCAATCTGGATTGCTGCTCAACAGACAAGTGTCGTGCCTGTTTATGAAAAATACATACAGCTCCTGCTTTATTTGTGTTTGTCACTAAGGTCTGATGTGGGAGGGTTTTCTATCTATCTGTTGTTTCATTGGTTAATTAATAAAGAAACTGCTGGCCTGATAGGTCAGAACATAGGTGGGTGGAGTAGACAGAACAGAATGTGATGGAGGAAGGTCATTGGCTAATAAAGGAACTCCTTGGCCCATTTTGTTGATTAGAATATAGGTAGGTGGAGTAAACAAAACAGAACGCTGGGAGGAAGAGGAAGTGAGCTCAGACTCTACAGCTCTCCTCTCGGGAGCAGACGCCTGAGAGAGACGCCATGCCCCGCTCCCGGGCAGACACACGCAATGAAGCTCCGACCTAGAATCTTCTCGGTAAGACCGGTGCTCACAGATTATTAGAGATGGGTTGATCGGGATATCAGAATTAGCCAGTAAGGGCTAGAGTTAGAGGGCCAAGCAGTGTTTAAATGAATACAGTTTGTGTGTTGTTATTTCGGGCATAAGCTAGCCAAGCAGGCGGCTGGGGTGTTGGGGACGCAGCCCCGCCGCTCCTATTACTACAAATGGCGCCCATACGTGTGGACAACTGAATCCACAGAAAGCCTGAAAAAGCTTGGGAAAGAGTAAAGCATGTTTTCTGGATAGCAACAATTTCTCTGGTCTACTCTGCTTGCCAGAGGCAAGCAAGCGCCTCATCTAAGAGAGGCTTCCTGACTCAGCTTTAGCTGCATAACCCTGCAGCTCATTAAGAGGTCCTGCCACAAAACACTTAAACGGTGTTGACGAAAAGCTGAACACATGCTTTTTGGTTTTCAGCCGTAGCAGGAAAAAAAGCTGCGCCGTTTAAAAATGCCGGCTTTCTGGGCTGTCCTGCCAGGGCAAACTCTGACTCTTTTACAAAGGCGGTTCATGCGGTTTGCAAGCACAGGCTGCTGAAGCTCGCTTGCTGGCAGGGACCTTGGCAGTAAACATAGCTACAGCCAGTACCTCAGCCATGAGGCTGGAAAGCTAAGTGTATTCTTTTCCTACTTGCGATGGAGTTGATCACCCTCAAGGTGTAGGGGTTTCATGACATAGCTCTGTCTGGGAAAGGTTAGAAGCAAAGCTCTTAACAGGACATTTCTGTTACTTTCTGGTATTTTATGCTCATGCCAAACCCACCAAAACAAATCTTGCCCTCACTCACGTCCCCTGCTCCTTTCTTCAAACTTTAAATCTTCTTCAGAGAAACTCACCCACCTGATCTTACAGCTCAAAAGTTTCCAATTTAGTTATTCTCAACTGCACTTAAACTCCTCCATGGCTCAGCCTCTTCTGGAAAGAGGCTGGTGGCCGTCAACAGTTAGTAAGACTTTTTGCATTATTTGTAATGGTGTGGCTATACATCTTTGTCTGTGCAGGAGGATGTGTACACAAGTGCAGGTGCCTGTGGAAAGCATAGATGTCAGCTCTCCCTGGAGCTGGAATTATAGGACATTGTGAGCTACCCCACATGGATGCTGGGACCAAACCTGGGTTCTCTCAAGAGCAGTGTACACTCTTAACTGCTGAGTCATCTCTCCTATCTGAAACTTCTATTTTAAATCTTATTTATTATCACATGAAAAACAGACCAATTAATAACAATCCAACATGCTAGGGGAAACATAGCAAAACTAGGTGATATCTACCATAAACCCAAAATACAACTGGCTGTGACCACTTAGCAACCAGGAGACCTAAATAGTGTTAGCACCTATGTGCAGAAAAGCCCAAGATCAGGAACACCTGACATGTGTGGGAAGAAAGAGAACCTCCAACCAGCTGACAAATACACCCTGAACATTTAATGAGTTAATTGAAAAGCAGGACCTAAAGCCTGGAGGGGCTGGTCTGCTCCAGTGTGAGATAGAAAGGAACTAGAGCAGTGCAGCCAATCAGGGCTCCCTTTTCTAATAAGAGCACACTAACGTGAAAACATAGATAGAGCAATGAAACTGTGGATCACACGGAAGTAACTCATTACCTTGAGAACTGGTAAGAAAGAGAAAACCCACTCATGCTGTCTTTCTAATAAGAACTGTGCAACTCAGAAACCAAACAGTAAACAAGAAACATTTATACAGTAAGTATTGCAGCTTGTGAGCTGGAGAAATAGTTCCGCAAGTAACAGGTCCTTACAACAGACCCGAGTTCAGTTGCCAGCACCCACATGGTAGCTCACAACTGTCCATAACTCCAGTTGGAGGGTTCCAATGCCCTCTGGTCTCCATGGGCATCAGGCATATATGTGGTATATGAATATATATTTCAGTGAAACACAGACCTAAAAACTAAAGCATTACAGCTAATAACTAAAACACATCTGGTTAAAATGTTCCATTTTGCAACCCCAGTGAATTGCTGACTCTAAACATTGTACAGACACATAGCTGTACTCTGCAGAAGAGACACCTAGACAGTATGTGCTACTCAATGAAAGAACACTCTACTACCAATAGCTGTGCCAAAGGGATGATACCCGAGTCTGATGAAGCCTGGGGTCCAGCTGTCAATTGAGAAAACATACAAAGGGCAGAGCATGGTGAGCTATACTAAGAGTTTATAGTCAGTTGAGTCCAGGCTATGAGAAACGCTGAGACAAATGAAAGGAAGAGGCTGGACAGAAGATGCAGCGAACAGAGTGCTGCTTGTTGTGAGAATGTGAGGACCAGACATGGGAGCCTCAGCATCACATAAATCTAGGCGGATATGGTGGCCTGCTCAAACTTCCAGGACTTAAGAGACAATGACAAGGGATCTCAAAGCAAGCTAGCTCACTAGAATAGTCACATTAGCAAGAGCTTGGTTCACGTGAGAGACCCTGCTTCAGTAGATAAAGTGAAGAACGACTGGGAAAACACCAGGCATCAACCTCAGCCATCCACATACACACATGCGCCCAAGCACACACACATGAGCATAAACACATGTGACCACACACACACACACACCACACAGATAAGTAAACAAACCTATATTAAAAAGGCTAGAAGGCATTCATGTTTTTAAGTTGGCAAGACTAAGCTATACAAGAGATACACATATGCAGGAAGTTGATTACCATAGACATCGGGAGGCCAGGGAGGACCTGGCTGCAGTTCTGAGGCAAATGGAGGGGTCTGGCTGTGACAGTCCTAGCCACTTCCATGGTAGCTTGTCATTCACCTTGAAACAATGCATTACAGACTTGTCATTTGTTTGTATGAAAAAGCTTCAAAAATGAAAGATGTCTTTCATTTTTGGAAAAATGTCTTTCAAAACACCCCTTCTCTCCATTCTAAAGTCTCACCTTTAGTCTAGGCCTCTTATTCCCCCCTTTAAAATTTACACAAGGAGAAGGTGTCAGATCCTCAGATCTGGAGTTACAGACAGTGGTGGGCACTGGACATGGGTGCTGGGAACCAAATTCGGGTCCTCTGTAAGAATAAGTGCTCTTACCTACTGAACTGTTGTCATGGTTCCAGGCCTCAACTTTTACTTGAATAATTACAATAGTCTCTGAACTTGACATGTTGTTATCTTAGATGGGACTCCTCACCTGGCATGCACAAGGTCCTGTACTTTTTCTTCTTTGTTATCATTTACTATCTTCTAGCATACTGTCAATCAATTCATTTCCTATGTTTACTGGAAAAGTATATGTCTCATTGTTTAATGTCAAGCACTACTAGAGCAGCTATCTGTGAACCTAAAATACTTATTTTCACAAAGAACATACATAATACATGCTTACTGAATGAATGAATGAATGAATGAATGAATGAATGAATGAACCAACATCTCCTTTTCCAATCTGCTTGCTAGTGCTTTCTTCCTAAAACATAAGTCTGCCCTTGATTTGGGATTCCCCTCTGTATGCTGTAAATACCACTGGTTAATAAAGAAGCTATTTTGAGCCTATTGCAGTGCAGAATAGGGAAAGGCAGGAATTCCAAGCTAGAGGTGCATGTGCTCCATGCCTGGTGCCCATGGAGACCAGAGGGCATTGGAACCCTCCAACTGGAGTCATGGACAGTTGTGAGCTACCATGTGGGTGCTGGCAACTGAACTCGGGTCTGTTGTAAGGACCTGTTACTTGCGGAACTATTTCTCCAGCTCACAAGGTGCAATACTTACTATATAGAGTCAAAGAGAAGCTATGTAGACACTGTAGGAGACAGACGCTGAATGGGAACTTACCGGTAGGCCACAACCACATGGCAATACAGAGATTAATAAAAATGGATTAATTTAAGAAATAAGAGCTAGCCAATAAGAAGTGAGAGCTAATAGGCCAAGCAGTCTTATAATAATACAGTTTCTGTGTGATTATTTCAGGTCTGGGCAGCCAGGAAACAAACAGTCTCTGCCTACATGCCCTGGCTGTGGCTCTCCAGACATACAAAGGAGTCTGAAATTTTCAACAGGCATACATATCCCTTTACAATGTAAATCTACTTTATCCCTATGGATCTAATGCTGGTACTGCTTGACCAAACTAAAGATGTCCTCAATTTCTCATCATGGTACACACTAGTCATGGCAAATTATATCCAGTGAGCCCACAACTGTAAATACCTTGAGGGCTTCAAGCCTTTGTTTATGTCATTTCCTTAGGAAAAAAATGCTCCCTCATCACAATCTATAGTAGCTTCCAAAGCCTCCTTCCCAGGTCCCCTAGCACAGACAGCACCACATCCTCCGTGGCAGCACAGAGACTATACCAGAGCACTCATTTCACTTATCTGACCAATTACCAGCTGAAGGACAAGGGCCAATCTCTACTTTTGTATCATACACATTACTCTGACATTAATTACTGCTTGACAAAATTATATTGACCAAACCATGTTCTAACCTTTTTAGCCAATTTTATCCCAAAATAAATAAGGAACATCATAAAATTATTTTTAACTGAGTAGAATGATTTCCAGTCCATTATTCCCAGGAGTATTTTAAAAGCTGTAAACCTCCAGCTCATTACTCACAATGACCAAGGCAAATGGAAATTTAGCTTCTCTTGTTTTTCTTTCCCTTCTCTGTCTTATATGTGGAAATGATTTATAGAGTACCATTTAAAGAATTTAAAGAGAAAAGCTTGCTATTCTTTCCAAACATTTTCACTATTTCAATGTTGCTAGACCTCCTTGACAGATTTTATACTAAATGCAAGCTTGTAGAGAGCAAAGGAAGCCCAAGTGAGTGGGACTCCTGAGTGCATGTGACCACTTCCCTACAAAAGTAGATAAATATGCCTCATTGGTTCAGCTATATACCATAAACCCTGCCTCCTAGATTATCTATATGCAATAACCCTATCTCTCTGTTCAACTCTATAATAATAAGCATACTGATCTTGGGGTCAGGGTGGGGGCAGGGACAGAGCCTGAGGTTTCTCTAGCAGAAAGTCCAGTTTACCAGATCAAAGATTTATGTCCATTTGTCTGCCTGTCTGTCTTTTCTTCATCTCCTCATTGCCCCAGTGAGATCCATTCCCAGAGCCCCGCTGGACATGGTACAAACCAAATTTGATGTGGGATGTCCTTCTGTATATGTGTTACTTTATTGGCTAATGAGCAAAGCTTTTTCAGCCAATGGCTTAGAAGAATATAGCCAGGCTAGAAGAGATATATAGAGAGAGTAGGCAGGGAGTTGCCATGTAACTGCCAAAGGAGACAGAACCTAAAATTTACCAGTAGCTCACAGCCTCATGGTGATATACAGATTAATAGAAATGGGCTAATTTAAGATGTAAGAGTTAGTTAATGAGAAGCCTGAGCTAATAGTCCAAGTAGTATTGTAATTAATATAGCTTCTGTGTGATTATTTGGGTCTGGGCTGGATGAAAATGAATGAGCAGTCTCAGCTTACAAATGGTGCCAATGTGGGCCAACCATATCCACATAAAACCTAAGAGAGCTTGGGAAGGAATTCTAGACACAAAAGAAAGAGTTAAGCACAGCCTCTTGGTAGCAGCATTTTCTGAGGTGGGCTCTCTTTGTTAGAGGCAAGCAGAGGCACAATTCCTTTAAGAGAAGGCTTCTTGACTCAGCGTTAGCAGCAAAAACTACACAGCTCCTTTAAGAATCAGCTTCCTGGTTCTTGTTGGTCCTGTTATAGAGCACTTAATGGAGTTTGTGAGCATGTTACAAGTTGCTTAATGGCGACATAGACTCACTGTGTCTCTGGAGCTGAGGCAGTGAACATGGCTCAAAGAGCTGGCAGTAAATGTACATCCGCCATATCAAAAGGTCAAGAGAGGCAGAGATAGCAGCCGGGGTTGCTGCAACCACACTGCTTACCATTTTAAAATGTTCCTTGTCAGAAAAAGATTTTCTGACACAATAGGACAGATTCAGACATAAAAGACCTCTAAACGAGACACAGTGTAGTTAAAAATGTATGTAGTCTTGGGAGACAGAAGAAAGAGAGTAAAATACAACAAAGTCTTTAGAGACAGTAAAAGTAATATAAAAGAGTACAGACAGTCATAGATTAAGAGTAAATAAAAATAAGTCACGTAAAGATGGAAAATATACAGAAAGTCTAAATTATGTATATTATGTTTTCTTTGAATTTTTTGACTGCAGAGAGACATTTGATTCTGGGAACTGCTAAGTTAAACCGACATAAAGGTATCTTGACTTCAGAATTTGGGTCTAAGAATATGTTGCCTTGGAAAAGAGGTTCTACTTTTGTTTTCCCAGAAGATGAGAACCTGTGGATTCCTTCCAGACTAATGTGATTTGATGGAACAAGACCCCCTCTGAAAGGTCTCCATGAACCCTAAAAAATCAACCAACAAACAGTAGGAAGCAGTTTGGAGAAAACAACACTCAAATTCCTACAATGATTGTTTGTAGGTTTTTGTTGTCATTTAAAGGGGATATGACATAGAGATGAATACTTTGCATTGGTATGGGTCTTGGTCTATTGATACAAATTTAAGGTTGATTTGTTATACTGTTTCTATGTATTTCTGCTCTTATTAAGTTATTATATTTGTGTAGTTCATTTAAAATGTAATGTATAATTAAGAAATATAGATTAATAGATAGTCCTCTATAATAATCAAACATTTAATTATGTTAGTTAGGTTTTTAGATATATCTTCAACATTTCAAAGATCTACGAAATATGGTATTTAAAATGTTATAGAAACTTAGACTTGCCTTGTGGGAAGTCCAAGCTCCCCCCCATCCAGGTCTAGGAAGGTGTGCATCCAAATAGACAAGGCTCCCAAAAAGCCAGTACATGCAGTAGAATCAAAATCCAGTGTCATTATTATTGGCTTCTCAGTCCGCCCTCATTATCAGCCACATTCAGAGAGTCCGGTTTGATGACATGCAATCTATCACATTCCCAAACTAAAGTATTACAGGAAATTGACAGATAAGTGGTTATAAATTGTTAGGATAAATCCAAAATTCCCTTATTAATAACATAGAAATCAGACTAAGGCTTCTGCCCCAACGGCTCAAGTGTATGTCATGGTATTCCTTCTGCTTGGTGTGCTGCTCCCCGGCAGTAGGCTACAGTAGCAGCCTGGTGACATGTGCGCTTGTGCTTTCCCTGACCAACACCCTGCCTTGCACAACAGCTGCAGCCACATCCTTCACTTTTGGGATGCATCAGACACAAACACACGGAAATGCAGGCATTTACAGGAGCAATGCAGACTACGCACTAAACGTTTTTGGTGCTCAATGCGCTTGAGGAGTTATTTAACACAGCTGCTAAATTGTCTGTTTTAGGCTTGGATATAATAGAACACAGTTTAAAAAGCACTTGGGAGGCATAAGAATGGGTTTGGCACCAGAGAGCTGAAATTATCTCCCAGACTTACTTATTAATTTGATTAAACCATTTAACATCTCTGCGTTTGTTTCTTTATTTAACGGGGGGGGGGGGGAGCAAAACTAAGTTATTATGACAATCGAGGAAAAAATTATCAAAGTAATTCTTAAGCTATGTAGTTCAATATAAAGTAATGGTATGTTATAAAATAAGGTGTGCCCAGGTGGTCATAAACTGGATATCTTTAACAGATTTTCATGGAAGAAGATATAAGTCTTGGAGAAAGATGGGTTTTTTTAAAGATCTGCAGCCAGAACTTTAGTTTTCTTGAAACCCAATGCCTCTGGCTCACAAAAAGAACTAGAATATATTCCTCTAGCAAAACAGTGGATGGGAAACTCAGAGCTTGACCCTGGGAACACTCTTCATCCTTTCATGCTGATGGTGACATCACCCTTCTGCTGGTCTGAAAACACCATCTTTCTCTTTCCAGTGCACAGATGTGCAAACACATGGACACATGCACACAGTCTTCTCCCACTAGAGTAGTCCTAAACTCAAAGTCTTAACTACGAACAATCTAAAGTTTCTGATCTTGGCGAGTAAAGGAAACTGGAGAAGCAAAGCAGCAGCTGCAGCTGGGAGGGGAGCTGAGGCCACATGCTCCTGGAAGGGAAATCAGCACGCACTGCAGGGGCACCAAAAGGGCTCCAACACCTCTACTTCTCACTATGTTCACATACCAATACCAGACTGTGATGTGGGATGTGGTATCAATAAACTCTCCAGTCTCTAACATAAAAATGCATTGGTCCACCTTGAACTTGAGTCTGTTCCCTGCATATGATTCTGTAACATCATGTATGGTCAAATACTGGGTAATGAAGTCAAGGGATTGACAAGTCATTGAACATCAAAAAGTAATATTCCTTAACACCACCATGGATATTACCCACAAATAATATTTTAGATATTGGGAAGTCATTAAACTCACAGTGGCAGGCACACTTTCCCAATGCCACATTTTAATTCAGAGCCTGAATTTCATCACTACACATAATGGCTTTAATGGCTTTCTTTGAAGGGACATGTTAGTTAATGTTACTTATTTTTTGATAAAGTATCTTCCAAATATTTTTGAATGGTAACATGAATTCTGTGAATAACAGCACACATGAATACACATGAATTATAATACCTTTGACAGTTTCTGAACTGTTCCACTTTGGAAAATTCAATTCCATTTGCTTGTAACTCCTAAGTGCTTTTTTAATTATTTCCTTCTTTGCAGATTATAATTACATCATTACCCCTTTCCCTTCCTTGCTCCAATCCTTCCCATATACCTCTCCTTGCTGTTTTTCAAATTTATGGTCTCTTTTTTTATTAATAGCTGCTACATAAATATATATTCACATATTCTGTATACATACAAATATATATATTCCTAACTATAACCTGCTCAGTCTGTAGAATGTTACTTGTAAGCATGTTTCCAGGGCTGACAACTTGGTACTGGATAATCATTTGGTGTGCTCTTCCCTGAGGAAAACCATCTCACCTGCTCTCAGCATTCTTCAGTTGCCTGTAGTTCTTTATGTAGGGCTGAGGCTTCCGGGGCTCAGTTTCTGCACAGCTTGTGGAATCACAGACGATCCCGTGGGATGTAAGAAGTAAAATCAAGTATAGGAAGAGCCTCACCCCATCTCTCCTGATTAAAGAGGCATGAGTGTGCTCTGGAAACAATCCTGTGCCTTCCCCTCCTGAGAACACCTCAAGCCCTCGTGCTCTGTGTGGTCACCACCAACAATAACAACAACAACAATAATAGTAATAGTAGTAATACTCATTCAGAAACTTCCAACTCTCCCAAATGCCAGTCTCACCCAACCTAGACACCTTTACTTATCTAAAAAGCTCCTGCACTTGGAAACTGGGTTTCATCTCCCCACCCTGAGTGCTACACAACTTCCTAACTCCCCCACCATTTCTTCTAGGAGCATTTATGCTCCATTCATCTGTATTGCTCTTGCAATAATTAATTGAGTCCTTTCTACATGCCAGTTTCTGGGCTTAAAAATAAAAATAAGATATCTTCCCTTACTTTTGAAGATATCACAGCATAATTAAAGACATAAAAATAAAAGTGAGAGATACAATTTAAAAAGATATTGCATTTCCCACAGTAATTTCCAGACATCCTTGTCATTAGCGTAATTGTTCTGGACTTCATCTAATTCCTCTCAAGAGCCCCTTACTAACACTAATGAGAAGCTCAATGAAAACATGGTGAATTAGATTTCTCCATTTCTT